>NC_066617.1:242687813-245087813 GCF_025201925.1 Gopherus flavomarginatus | reverse complement strand
TCTGGAATACTGCGAGAGGAAGGAAGCCCAGAGCTGGGAGCCATCTGCCCACAATGCCCTGCAACTTATCATTTCTTCCTGGAACTCAGCCCTGGGAATGGACAGGAAGAGAATTCCATCTGATTGTAAGTTTTGCATCAGGGTACTGGGACAAGGAGGTCTTTAAGGATTAATTAATAGGCACCCTCAGAAGACAGTCTCATTATATCCAGAATGCTAGTTTTCCTCATTGGGGAGAACATCAAATACATTAGATAACATTTGTAGAGGGGCAAACTCTACAACTGGCTTGGAGCAGGAAGGATCACAAGATTAAATCTGAACCTATCTGAGATTACCTCATGAAATATTATTGGGTCTGATTCTAATCTTTCTTTAAACCAGTTTTGCTCTGGTGTAACTCCAGGCCTCAGTGGATTTACTCCTAATTCACACCGATGTCACAGGCCCTCAGAGAATTAAACATAATAAAGATCTCATTATCAACATCCTCTGCTTATGATTTTTTCCCCCTTTATTTGCTTATTCTTTAGTTGCTCATTCTTTCTTAGGGCAAATTACTGGTGAGGCACGTGTTTTGTTTCTCTCACGTGATTTTTCCTTGCCAGTCAGCATGGCTTATACTCAATTAATATAGTTCCCCCTAGCCTCATCTGTACTAGTGTAGCATGACAGGTAGTCATGAATATACCACTAACTGTGTATAAAGAAAGACCTGACTGGGCACCAAGAGGGGTCTATTAACTTTAAAGACAGAGTGCAGCTTCAGCTGAGACAAGATCCTGGCAGGAGATTTTCTTGTTTGGTGAAATGATAAGTAAATGCCAGTACCCTCCCTCTAAATTAACTGCAGTTAGGATATGGGTAAACCACAGCATTGCTCTCTGAATCTTATGGTTGCAAAACGTTTATACAGGGCAATAACTTTATATGGTGCTTAATAAACACATGTGAAAACACAATCCCTATTCCAATGAGTTTACACTGCACTTAGTAAAACATAGCAGTGCACATGATAAACTCCAGTTCAGTGTTTTGAGGAAGAAGTCTTTCAGAACGTATTCTGTCCCATCTATATGATTAAGCAATGATGACTTCCCTTAAAGGAGCACTTTGAAGTTCACAGTCATCAGTTAATCTTTTCATCAGAAAATGGCAGCAAATCCATTTTTATCTATGTGATCACATGACTGCTTCTGCAGACAAGCCAGCTGCTGATAGGAGAACTTCAACGCTCCAAAGAATAGGGAACAAAATAAAAATGACACTTTTCATCAGAAAAAATGACTCTCTGAGCACTTTATATTTCAGAGATATTATGATATACTAATTGGGGTGCAGTTCTGATGACTAATCCCATTAGACATGCTGTTTACCCATTAATTGGTTGTCTGAAAGAAGAGAAAGCAACACAGGAATAAAAATCAAAAAGGAAAAAGAATATTTTTTAGCACTGCTGTGACATGAGAATGTGAGAGATGTTAGTTATATTGAAACACTTTTTCAGCTGACAAGGTCACTTGTGGCAATAATCTGCTCATTAGAGGTGTAATCCATCACTCAAGTAATATCAATTTAGTGCCAGCGTTTTAATGCAGGTTGTACTAATCATTAGCGGCAGTTTGTCAACTGCCTAATTCACAAGGGATTGTGGGTATGCATGATTTAGCAGGTGACCCTTGACCTCTGCTGAGTAAGAAGCCTGCCTTAGAGGCAAAATCAAGAGGGACAATACGCAGTGCTCACTCATGAACAATTATTATGCTTAACAGCATGACTGTCATTTTAGAGGGAAAGGGAAAAAACAGTATGTCCTGAATAATGAAGGATTAAAATTCACCTGAGACTTGGCTTTAGATATAGTACCAAAAGTCACCACTGTCACTTAGTACTGCATAAAGAAGACTACATTTTTTGTGTACCTAGCAAGGCCTTTAGCTAAGGTCTGGGTAGGGAAAATTCTTCTCCCATGCAAAAGCTGCTGAGTGATCATGGCAAAAGACTTATGTATTCTCTCACCCTGAAAATATTGGTTTACTCCAAATCCACACCAAGTGCCAGGCACTGGGATTGACCTGTGACTGTCATAGGTGAAAAGTATTAGTTAGGAAAGTGTGCATTAGTGTCAGACAGGTAGAGGATTTCCCCTCAGGCTGTTAATTCATTTGGAGGAAAGAGGAGAATAATCTGAAATGAATTTCTGTGCCCACCTGAAATCTACTCAGAGAGTTAAATGCATAGTTTGATTTACCAATCATTATAAATGTAGTATAGCATCATATTCTCTATTTCAACTGTTGGAAAAATCCATTTTTTTCACATCCCACTTGGGAAGTTATAGGTGCCTTGCCTTGCTATATTGCTACTCTGCTTTATAATAGTATTAATCCTCATGAAATCTGGCAGCTAGGACCAGATGACTGCCCTAAGCTTTACAGCAATTAAGGTAGTTTTTTTGCTCACAATAATGCAACACTGGTTTTGACTTACTGAAATATAGCAAGTGATTAGTCCATAATGTGCTCTAATAGCTTTTGGTATTTTGAAGGGTGGAGGAGAGAAAAAAGGAGTCAAATAACTTAGTAAGATAGCCACTGAGGTTGCACACTAAGTACACTTCTTGAAGCCTTTTGTTATGTATACCACCGACTGGTTTAAATATTCCTTCTTTATGGGCCTGTACATTATATCTATGCTTGGGTCTAAAAATTGTATTGTAAAGGAAAAAGGAGGCTGAGTCAAACAATCTGCATTTTAAAATGCCACTGTGGTTGTCAACAAACTTGTGTTGTGCTAGTTACTGGAAGCCAAATTAGAAAAGGAGCACTACCAGACCTATATATACAGAGCTAGGGCTGATGGGGAATCTGGCATAATCACATGAGTACAGATGCTCAGATACCATGAGTATGGGGACTACATAGATAGATAGATAGATTAGATAGATAGATAACCAAGCAGTGAAGTGACATTCCTTTTCTACTCAGAGATGGCTTTAGAGGCAAATCCTGCTCCCCATCTGCTGGCTCAGAGGACCCTGAAGGCAGTGTGGTACCAATGTGGTTTCACTGTGAAGATTTGGAGGAAGTCTGTGCAGGGAGTGCAGATACTGCATACAGCAGAGCTGGTCTGCTTTGAGGCTTTCTGAAGAGCTCTAGTGTGGAGAGGGATGGGGAGGGGTAAGAGGCTGTAGGGTGGCAAGGTTGGTGCAGCTGTAACTAGTTACATCCCCTGGGCATTCTCCTGCAGAGGGGGAGGAGAACAGTTCTGTTGGTATTCTATGTCCTGGAGAAAGGGATTCCTTACCTTGTACTTCCTTGGAGCAGGGACCATCCTTTTCGAGTGTTTGGAAATCCCCTGGAACATAGAGGGGTCTTCTGTAACTAAATAACTAAATAATTGGTCCCTCCAGCCTTTGCAGAGCTCCCCAGTGTACAGCCTACTCACTAAAGCTGTAGCCTGGATCCAGGATTTTCCACTAAACCACACTAACTTACACTAAAATGATTTTGATAAGTGGCCTATTTATAGATAGATTTAGCGCCAGAATGAAAAAAATAATCTATTTCTTCATCTTCTTAACTTCACTGTGATTACAGCAGAAGCAAAATGACCCTTAACTAGGCTTGGAAGGATTAGATTTTTATCAGTAAATCTTGATTAAAGGTGATTTCACTTTACACACACAAGCTGAGGAAAATATATTTACATCCATAATAAAAATGTACAGATGGGCAAGGTAAGAAAAATGCTGCTTGGGAACTCCTTAGAGTTTGATTTAAGGATATTTACTTTGTGTATTTTGACATATGATGTTGACACCTGGATTGCCTTAACGAAATGCTTAATTGTGTTAAAGTAGAGAAGTGATTCAAAAGAAGAGATCTAATCTAATTCAGACCAATTTAATCATGTTAAAGTGCCCATCTTTGTGTTATCTCAGCACCACAGTATATCCTATCCTAGCCTATCAGTGCTGGGTCCAGCATAGAATCAGATCCAGAATCTGGAAGCCAGAATATAGCTAAGAATCTGACCCAATATGTATCATTTCTATATAAGTGCCAGTGTCCATTTTGAACTTCCTAGTTTGATTTAAGTCTCGACTATTTTGACCTTCCTGTTTTTTTTTCTCTTGATTTACTTTTAGATATCTCATTTCTAATCACGTCTCCTTTCTCTGTTTCATCTTTGTCTCCCCCTCCCTTTTTTTTTTTGTGACACAGATTTACGGATTAATTTTCAAAGAGGCCTCCTCACAGTCCCTAAATTTGGGCTAGCAATTTTGGGCTCACAAGTTTTTATCAAAGTAAATTTGATTGCTAGATGTCTGCATACTAAATCTGAGCATGCAAATGCCTTTTGTGCAATCAAATCTAAGCTTTATGACATGTTAAAATGCCTGAAAACCTGTATATGCAAAATTGCAGACATTGATACTCGCAGGCCCACAGGCAACTATTGAAAATTTGCCCCTAATCTTATATTCCCTCTCACTACTTTTAGAATTTAGGCCAAATGCTGCTCAGTTACATTAATGTAAACGTTGACTAACTGAAATCAACACAATGAAAGTCAATGAATAACTCTAGATTTGGCCCCCTGAACATAATTTCTCTTTTAAATCTTGGGTAAGTCTCCCTCCCTCCCTCTCTCTCTCTGGCCTGGTCCACACTACACAGTTAAATCGATTTAAACAGCATTAAATCGATTTAACTCTGTACCCATCCACACTATAAGGCACTTTAAATCAATTTTAAGGGCTCTTAAAATCGATTTCTGTACTCCTCCCCAACGAGAGGAGTAACCCTAAAATCGATATTACTATATTGATTTAGGGTTAGTGTGGATGGAAATCGAAGTTATTGGTCTCATTCCTTTAATGTAGCTACCCAGAGTGCACCGCTCCGGAAATCAATGGTAGCCTAGGACCATGGACGCACACCACCGAATTAATGTGCCCTAGTGTGGACGCCTAAAATCGGTTTTATAATATCAGTTTTATAAAACCGGTTTTAGTAATTTCGATTTTATGCTGTAGTGTAGACGTAGCCTCTTTCTCTCTCTCACACACACACACACATCTTGATAAATAAAAAGTGATGTTTTTTCTCACGCACAGTTTGGGTACCATTCATTAGTGCCTTTTCTATTTGGAAGAAAAATTGGAGCCTGTGGTAATGAAAGCTCAACTCACGGGGAACAGTACACATGGTATTTTGTTTTAACAGAGTGCTGCCTTGGTGGTCTCATGAGTGGCATTATATAATTTGAACATTTATGGGTATCTTGAACTAATAATTCATTAATTAGCACTAATTACTGATTTGATTATTGATTCCTCTGACTGTGGACTAATCTCTGTTTTAATTCATAACCTGAATATTAATTTTTAAAATGATTATAAATACATACCCCGAGCATCACTGCCTATAACCAGGGAAAGGACCTAGTTAACTAGTGAAGGAAGAATTTATACTTTATGGTGATGGGTGCTATAGAAAATTCTAAAATAGATCAGTTAGACACATTCTGTGCTTCTTTTCCCTGGTGCTTTATGTTTGCATGTCTGTCTGGTTTCTTTCTTTTCCTGGTTAAGTGGAAGTCCCTTTGGAACCCAGTCAGCTCTATCAGGTTTCCCTTCACACACCCCTGTTCGCTGCAATCTCTCTCTTTAGATGCTACCACCTTTGCTGTACTCATTCTCTAACTGGCAAGGTGAAATATGCCCTCCACCGTAGACAATGCTTCAACAGATATCAAGGATGCTGCATTTATATGGAATTACATTTCTTTTTTTGAGAAGGGCAGAAGGAATCAGCTCCACAGTATTCATATTCCTCAAAACCCCAGGCAGCAGAAGTTCCAATGTTTCTTCTCATCCTAAGCATTCTATGTGACAGCCTAGTGTTCCATTGCCACCACATTCCTAGTCTAGTCCTTAGTCCCCCTCTGTCAGGGTTCCTTCCCCAGTATGAACTCTAGGGTACAGATATGAGGACCTGCATGAAAGCCCCCAAGCTTATTTCTACCAGCTTTGGTTAAACTTGTCAAGCTGCCACCACCAAGTGATTTAACAAGAACCAAGGAAAGGACCACTTGGAGTTCCTCTTCCCCTGAAATATCCCTCCAAGCCCTTACACTGCCTTTCCTGGGGAGGCTTGAGAATAATCTCCTAAGCAATTGGTTACAAAGTGATTAAAGACCCAAACCCCTAGGTCTTTGGACAATGGAAAAATCAGCCAGGTTCTTCAAAGAAGGATTTTATTAAAAAGAAAATGTAAAAATCATCTCTGTAAAATCAGGATGGAAAATAACTTTATAAGGTAATCAGATTCATAGAGCCCAGAGGAACCCCCTCTAGCCTTAGTTTCAAAGTTACAACAAAACAGGGTGTTATAAACAGATAGTTAAGGGTTAATAGAACAGGAGTACTTCATGTCTCTTTTGCCTGTAAAGGGTTAACAAGATCAGTGAGCCTGGCTGTCACCTGAGCAGAGGACCAATCAGGGGACAGGATACTTTCAAATCTTGAGGGAGGGAAGTTTTTGTGTGTGCTGTTAGTGTTTGGTTGTTGTTCACTCTGGGGGCTCAGAGGGACCAGACGTGCAACCAGGTTTCTCTCCAGTCTCTTTGATACAGTCTCTTATATGTCCAGTAGATAAGGCCCGTTAGGCTTATGTTTGTTTTCTTTATTTGCAAATGTGTATTTGGCTGGAAGGAGTTCAAATGTGTATTTGGCTGAAAGGATTTTTATTTGTACTTGTATACTTAGGCTGGGAGGGTATTCCCAGTGTCTATAGCTGAAGGACCCTGTACATAGTCCATCTTACATTTACAAAGATAATTTTTACTGTTTGTTTTTTTCTTTCTTTAATTAAAAGCTTTTCTCGTTTAAGAACCTGATTGTTTTTTTATTCTGGTGAGACCCCAGGGGACTGGGTCTGGATCCACCAGGGAATTGGGGGAGAGAAAGGTTAATTTTCTCTCTGTGTTAGGATTATTTTCTCTCTCAGGGAGAGTCTGGGAGGAAGAGAGAGAAGGAGGGGGGTAGGTGAATTTTCCTCTCTGTTTAAAGATTCAAGGAGTTTGAATCACAGTGATCTTCCAGGGTAACCCAGGGAGGGGAAGCCTGGGAGAGGCAACGGTGGGGGAAAGGGTTTACTTTCCTTGTGTTAAGATCCAGAAGGTCTGGGTCTTGGGGGTCCCCGGGCAAGGTTTTGGGAGGACCATAGTGTACCAGGCACTGGAATTCCTGGTTAGTGGCAGCGCTACAAGTACTCAGCTGGTAACTGAGCTTAGAGGAATTCATGTTGGTACTCCATCTTTTGGACGCTAAGGTTCAGAGTGGGGAATTATACCATGACACAGGGATAAACCTCCCTCTAGCAAAGGTAAAATTCACAAGTTGAGAAAACAAAGATAAACTAATATGCCTAGCCTGGCTGTTACTTACAAGCTTGAAATATGAGAGACTTGTTCAGAAAGATTTGGAGAATATGGATTGATGAAAAGCTGTAGCCTGGATCTGGTCCCTCTGAGTCCCAAGAGCAAACGCCACCAAAACAAAGAACACAAACAAAAGCCTCCCAGCACACCAAGATTTGAAAGTATCTTGTCTCCTTATTGGTCTTTTGGCTCAGGTGTCAGCCAGGTTACCTGAGCTTCTTAACCCTTTACAGATAAAAAGATTTTGGTGCCTCTGGCCAAGAGGGATTTTATAATATTGTATACAGGAGGGTTGTTACCCTTACCTTTATAATTATGACACTCTCCCCCACCAAAAAAATCATATTCCTGAGTTTCTAGTCCATTCATACCCTGTTTGGGGTAGTAAACAGACTATTGAATCCAGAAGTCCTTCCCCTGAAGGCAGAATAGACTACACTTGTGAGGTGTTGGTTATTTCATTGATAAAAGCAATGTGATCCAGAAGAGACTAGCGATTTGTGGTAAGGGGACTGGCAGGAACGGTCAAGTGCAATGTCTTCTCTGTTTAAGTATCAGACAGTTTCACTTGCAGAGATTCTGGATGTGGTAAGTGTGACGGGTTGGATCACAGAAATCCCCCTGGGAGCTGCCAACTGATGTGCCAAGACTACCTCTGCTCCTGTTTTCCTTGCCAGCTCAGGACTCCAGCACCCTGTCTTCCTGAGCCAGACACTCCCGTCTGCTCCAACACAGACCCAGGGTCTGAATTACTTGTCCCAAAACTGCAGGTTTACCTGTAAGCAGCTAACAGAAGTGTGCTTGTCTTTAACATCCAGATGCCCAACTCCCAATGGGGTCTAAACCCAAATAAATCCGTTTTACCCTGTATAAAGCTTATGCAGGGTAAACTCATAAATTGTTCGCTCTCTCTAACACTGATAGAGAGATATGCATGGCTGTTTGCTCCCCCGGGTATCAATACATACTCTGGGTCCATTAATAAGTAAAAAGTGATTTTATTAAAGACAAAAAGTAGGAGTTAAGTGGTTCCAAGTACTAACAGACAGAACAAAGTAAATCACCAAGCAAAATAAAATAAAATGCACAAATCTATGTCTAATCAAACTGAATACAGATAATCTCACCCTCAGAGATGCTTCAGTAAGTTTTTTCCTCAGACTGGACACCTTCCAGGCCTGGGCACAATTCTTTCCCCTGGTACAGCTCTTGTTCCAGCTCAGGTGGTATCTAGGGGATTCTTCATGATGGCTCCTCTCCTGCTTTGTTCTGTTCTACCCCTTTATATATCTTTTGCATAAGGCAGGAATCCTTTGTGCCTCTCTTTCCACCCCTTCCTTCTCAATGGAAAGACACTAGGTTAAAGATGGATTCCAGTTTAGGTGACATGATCACATGTCACTGCAAACCTTCATTGCCCACTTGCCAGCACACATGTATACAGGAAGACTTACAGGTAAAACACACCCATCTGCAGACAATTGTTCTGGTTAATGGGAGTCATCAAGATTCCAAACCACCATTAATGACCTACACTTTGCATAATTACAATAGGCTCTCAGAGTCATATTTCATATTTCTAGTTTCAAATACAAGAGTGGTACATTTATACAAATAGGATGATCGCACTCAGTAGATTATAAGCTTTGTAATGGCACCGTACAAGAGATCTTTTGCATGAAGCATATTCCAGTTACATTATATTCTAGGGTGACCAGACGTCCTGATAAAATTGGGACCTTTCTGATATTTAGATGTTTGTCCTGTGTCCCGACCGATCTTTGGTTGGGACACATTTTGTACCAATATTTCGCTCTGCTGGCAGCACTCGGCTTGTTTTATTTTTATTTTTGGTCTGCCTGCGGACCCCCGCCCTCCCTCCCCCACCATGTGTCCCAATATTTTCTTCCTCTCATCTGGCCATCCTATTATATTCACTCATGATCAATTTTTTATAAAATCATATAGACTGCAAGGTCACAGTAAGGATTGCACCTTCATTCTGCAATTTATCAGCTGGACTCATGGCCCTCATACCCTCATGCCCTTCATAGTACAGAAGTATTGTGTCTGTTTCTGGATGATATTATCAATGCTTTCTCCAAGAGACGGCAGGGAGACAGCTTTCTTTGAGTGGCTAGTTGTTCTGCTGCTGTAAAGAACCTATCTCTTGACAGTGATAGTCTGTTCAACTGTTGTCCTGTCTCTAACTTTCCTTTTTAGGATGAGGTCATTGGGAGGGTTGTGGCAAGACAACTCTGATATCAGCAGGAGTCCTCAGATTTCTTTGGCCCCTTTCTATCTGACTTAAGGCCTATGTCTAGCAGAGAGCTTGTGTCCAGGTTGATTCTTTTAGATCTGTCATCGCCGTTTGATTTGACTGATCATGAGGAGTGCTTTACCACACTGTGGACCCTGGCCGGAAGTGAGAGTGTAACTGTTTATTTTTGATTTATTTTGGTTTTCTTTAACATATGTATCGAGGCTTTGACTGTATGTACAACAAAGCACAAATATTAAAAATGGAAAATAAATCATTAACAAAATTAGATTTAGCATTTCAATTAGTCTCATATCCTCTCCAGACTAGCAATACCCAGCTGGACTATTAATATCTTCCCACCACATAGCGCTTTGCATGCCCCTTCCCCTTCTCAAAAACTAATGGGGAGAGATGCTTGTTCAGTTCTTTCATCTAATGGAGATCCCAGGTGGGTGGTTCCGAACAATTGCTCATCTTCTCTGAGGGCTCCCTTTCATGTGGGGTTCTATTCTGTCACCCTTTTCCCTTGATCAGTGTGTGTGTGAATCTACTAAGGGAGACTGTGAAAGAATTTGGGCTGCAATATGAGGATATGACATAGCTTTTCATAATCTTACTTTCCCAAAACTAGAAAATGCAGATTTTTTGTTTTCCCAGCACCTGGCAAAAATTGTGCTGAGATGAAACTGGTGGCAAGGAGTTCACAATCTGGGAATACTTCTGGCAAGTGTGGAGAAGTGTCTATTTGCATCTGTGCTTAGCTATACCATTATGGCTATTTCTCTCCCCTGTGGTCCTTGCGACAGTCGTCCATGCTCTTCTCGAATGCGTTACGGCAATATTCTGTATATGAGAGCTATACATGAAGATTACTTGAAAGCTTCAGTGAATGCAAAATGTGGTTAATTTGCTTAGTGATGTTAATCATAGGGAACATATAACATCTCCTCTCTAGAGGCTGCATGGGCTTCCTGTTTGTTTCTACATGCTACTCAAGGTGTTCATTTTGATTTTTAAAGCCCTATGTGGTTTGGGGCTTATGAACCACTGTGCCAGTTGAGATCAGTGAAAGTACTTTCACCAGCAGTCCCTGGACTCTAACCAGCTCTGCCACAGTGTGCACGTTACTCCGTTTGACTTCAATGGGAGATGTCTGCATGTAGCAGTGAGGGGAGAAGGTGGCCTGGATTTCATCATCTGGGGACCAGATGTGAAGTGTTCTTGGTGGAGGGCCTTTGGCTCTGTGATTTGATCACCTCACTGGTCCATCTTTTCATTAAGCATAAGAAGAAAATGGAACTAGCTATCTTTGGGTGGGAGTCCATTTAGTTAATTAAATATTAATGAGGTATGTGCTATTTTCAACTAGTGCACATGTGCTTGCAGTTTGTTGGCTAAGTGCAGTTTATAAACTGAAGAACAAATTAATAACTAATGAAGCCACAAGGAAAGGCAAAGGGATTATACAGTGGTTATTGATTTTGAGTGGATAGCTCCTATAAGGCTGCTTCCAAAGGTTTGGGGAAGGGAGTGGATTTCTTTTCAAAAGTTGGTCTAAAGGGCATGATCACATAATGAGACTTAAAAACAAACCAGAACATGTCATTGCCTCATTGTGGACAAAGTGTGTTTGCCTTCACAAAGAGTATATGTGTAAGTGGCAGCATTAATATCTTTGTGCAATTGCCTTCTGCTAGAGGACACCAATCCATCAGGAGGGGTTAATTCTGAGATCACAGGGAAAGATCTGGGATAATTTTCTGTTTGGCCCAGTTCACCTGATGTTTTTATTTCTATATGTAGCAAGTACCACAGATATGCATTGCAGGAAATAGGTAACTTGTCGGTGGTTTTGAGGTTTTGAAGCAAAAAGAAGATTACACAGTTTTGCACCGAATTACTGAAGAGAATGTTTTATATTTTGAATGCTAATGAGCATATTTTTTTTTCAGAAGGGAGCCATAAAACTGTCATTATGTCAGTGGTATGTCTTTGTTCTTAGCTTTTGCTTGTGCTAATCAAAGACAACAGTGGTATATTTTGAGTTAATACTGTAACAAGAGGAATGGCATTAGCGGTCATCATCATGAGTGACTCCTGGACATGTGGTAATAATTTCCAAAGTGTTTCTGAACAGTGAGTGAGAGAGAAAGAGGGAGAATTTAGCTCTGACTTTAGAATGGAATGTACCATGCAGATGAAATGATAAATTCACAGCTCATTCTAGAGGGGCTTTGAAAAGAAAACGTATGTTTTAAAGTAATTAACATATCATCTTTCATGGCACCTATCCCACTCCAACATCCTATTACCATTGCTCCAAAAAAGGAAGATGAAGAGAACAGTTTTATAGCTGGGAACAGCATAAGCGGGCTGAATTAGAGCAAGGGTTTTTATCTACTCAAGGAAATTAATCCACTTCAGAAATCAATTTCTCATACTTCAGCTATGTAACTTTGGATAATTGGGGAAAAGTTTGAGAGCCTTTAACTGATGTAGCTTTTTCCTCTTTATTAATGGATGTTCCTGGGTTTGGTAAATTTCTGGAAATTGAATTGGGGATGTTATATATTTAGACACTAGTTTTCCAACAAAAATGCCACCCAGACTTTTTATTATCAGTTGGGCAGTTTTCATTTATTTGGTGATGCAGTCTGTTTGCACTGGCTGCTGGTTTGTGCATGGTTCCTGCATAACAAACCAGACATTTAAAAAAAAGTCTTAAGCAGAAAAAAATCCAAAGTGTTAAATAATTTTAACACAGTTATGCATTCAATCTAATTAAATTAAGACATTTACTCTAAGTAACCCCACAGCAGCCCTGTATGTTCCCAAGAAAGGAACAATTGTTATATCTTTCCTGTCTGACTGTTTTCTCAGAAAATTGCTGAACAATATTAAACATTCGGAGGCTGCATTATCTCTGTTTTGACAAATGCTAATAAGTAGCTAACTGCAAGAGGGGGAAAAAATCCTAATTCAAACCAGTTGCTTGATGCTACAGCTCAGCAAATTCCCCAACCAGCAAGATGTAATATGGAAAGAAAGAAGCAGAATGGTAGCCTTCTCTGGCCTTTAAAATCACTAATAAAGTCATTAGACAATGTTTAGCTAAAGAGGAATGACTAAACCTAGAGAAGGACTATGCTGAAGAGCTCTTAGAGGGAATATTTAGCAGTCTTTGGTTTCTAATTAAATGGTATTATTAGAAGCTTTGATAAAAGCCCTGGCTTGCATGATATCTTCTATTTCTATGTGTACAAGAATGGAGGAGAAACTTTAAAAAAAAAAGAGGACTTTTTAATGATAATACCTGAAAAGTGTTTTTCAACAGACCCATACATCATTGTCAAGTGAAAAGATTAAACTTTATTGTTTCTTTTTTGAACCAAGAACTCAAGGTGAGTGGAAATGTCTTGAAATGCAAAGTAGTTTGGCAGATAAAGTAAAATGGAGATGAAAACAGACAATAAAAAGACATTGGCTGTAATACAGGAATGAGCAGGGAAGTTTACTCTTTTTTAAGTGTTGCCTGGAGAACTTTTTTTTCACCATTAATGATAGTTTTTAAGTGTTGCAATTACAAGCCTTTATTGAAATGAAATGTTTCATTTCAAGACTGGAACAAAATTCATTTTTGTGTGTAATCTGAAACATTAGTTATGTGATGCCGCTGCCAAAATAAACCATGCTGTTCATTTAAAATATCAGAAAATGCCATTTAAGATGATAGTTATACACCCATTGAGGATACTATGTATATTATTTTTCCTTGGTATTAATAAAGTCTATTAACAACATAACTGAAGTTGATTCATAATGTCACATTTGTTTGCAAGTAATGAGTGTAAGGTTAAAATGATTTAACTATTACAATTGTTGAAAATGATTTCTTCTCCCTAAAGCCTTTTTATTATAGGGTTTTTAAATTTTTTTTTTTATTTTTATCCTTTGCCCTTCAGCAGCCAGTTGTTGTGCACGAAGCTGCTTTCTGCTCTAGATACCTACGTTATCATGATAGATGGGTTTTTGTGTGGGATTTCCACAACAGGAGTTGACGAAAAAGTAACGTCAGTGGTGTACATGAAAGATTTATTTAAGCCTTCCCTTTGTGAGCCTGGCTGTACTGATTTTCAAAGAAAGAATTCATTTTTTTCTGTCAAATTCTGCACCTCAAGAAGCAGGGCTACTTTGCTGGGATGGCAATCTACCCAGCCTTTGGTGCATGAGATGCACACTGTGGACCCCAAAGCTCTTCAGTGGGCATGTTTCAGGAGCTGGTAGCTTACAGTACTCTGCAATATGACTTCCTTTTGTAGCCAGAAGATTGAGGTTTTTGTTCCTCTTTTTGTACTGTAGTTACAAAGCCCATGTGGGCAACATCAAGTGTGCAGTTTCTAAGTCCTCTGTGTATTGGGCCTTATGTCATCCTCTCTATCCACATACACTAGTGAGACATTAGAGACACATTAAAAAAACAAACAGATCCACCAATTGGGGACAAATGAGTACGAATAACAGACTCTGTCAATACTCAGGATTTGCACTGCTACCTTCTGGTTTCTTCAGAATTCTAAAAGTTATCTGTAAAAGCAATTTTTTGTCATCTTAAGTAATTTGGAATCTGTCCAAGGTCAGAGAAAAAATGTAGGTTAAAAAGAAATGACTTTGAATATATTCCAAACATATAATTGGTTATGTGTACGCTTTACACACATACATGCATGTATTTTTATAGAGTTAGAATATCTTATTTTGGCCTACCAGTATGTTATACAGAGTACAGTAATATGGGCTGATAATAACTACAATTAAGAGAGTTCTTGCTTTTATACCAATTTATATTCTCTTAGCACTTAAAGAAAGGGGGGAACTATATTTATTGAGAAAATAATAGATAATTAGGATGATAACATTTTATGATAAAAGAAACATTGTCAGCTTAAAAAACTTTTTAAAAATAAATTCCCTCACCTATGTTACTAATACTAACAACTTTGACTATTAGAAGTGAAAGAATTTTAAAAATCAGATTTATATCTCCCTATTTCTGCTGTCTGAGTACAGTTTAATTTCTCTCCAGTTGAAACAATGAAAACATTACAGACTGGTCAACTTCATTTTGTTTATGGTCACTGCAAGTTAAATTCTCTTCCTGGTTCCCAGGCACTGACATAGTGCTCCAACTGCTATTGATTTTAAACAGAAGACACTCAAATACTGTCACGATGAATGGCAGTATAAACCCTTAGATAGACAAATAGATAGAAGTGTGGGTTGCAAACAGTGCAAGGGAATATTTATTTAACTACATTGTTTTAATTGGTATTTTAAAAAATCATGGAAACAATTCTATTAGTATTAGGATTGTCGGAGCTTATATTTATAAAGCCAAAAGTGCCAAATTCTACTTATCTTCTCTTTCACGTAGCCTTTTTAATATAACACCTCATTATTACTAACTTCAAAGAAATAAGCTACACCAGCACCTTTATGTTAGTATAACTGAGGGGGTGTTGCACTGATTTAAGCATATCAGTTACCGAACCTTACAAAACTGTGTTTAGAAAAGTTCTTACGTCCTGACCCTGCAAGCTAACGCACACAGGGGGACCACTGTATCAGGGTGGGGTTCCACACAAACAAAGGAATCTATCTGCTCATGCAGATCAGCTTGCAGGACTGGGTCCCAAATGGACTTGTAAGATGAATAGGATCTGGTCAAAATTTAGAGCATATTTAACTAGTCAGAGTCCTTTTGATAGTACCTGAAATTAAAGTAACAAAAATAAAATTTATCCAAACTGTTTACATGAATAACAACTCAGGGTGGGTTCAACATCTCAGTGGCACCGACAATGGACAACACAACAGACAAGGCACTCCTCTGATGGAGTGAATGGTTAATCTACTTCTTATTGCAGCATGACAGAGCTAGATAGCAGTAGGAAGCTCTAGTCCCAGATTTGTTAGCTTAAGAGAGCTTTGCCTCTTCAATGAGATGATTGTGTAAAACCCTTGTGCTCCTGTCTTGAAATAACAGAGAGCTGGAGCTGAAATCTGTGATAGTGTCATTGTTCCCTAAGGTACAGTAATAGGCTTCACTTTATAGTGCCATATCTCACTCAGTAAGCACTGTCTCTAGGAGTGATATAAACTCTTTGTTAATAAGGATAATAGACTGTGGGGCTAGTGATTCCATCCACTTAAACCTTGAAGACAATAAGGCTGGAGGCAGCTGAAAGCATTAACAGCAACAATTTCAAACGCATTCACCAAAGTTTTTTGTTTTAATATTAGGGCAACGGGCTAGCGTTTACTTTTAACAAAGCTTTTGACTGTTTAGCCATTTCTGTGATCAACTCTTTTCCAACTAGAATGCATCCATGGGAGGAGACAACTGAAAATTGATAAACTACAACAGTCTCCTGAAATCCGCAGCTCAGGCAATTTACTGACATCAGATATGACATGCTGCATTCTTAGCTATTTGTAATTGGAAAAACTGGCACTGATGACCCAGTAATATTAGTGCTCATATGGAAGTGTCTGCACAAGGTAAAGGGATGCAGCCAATTTCCTTTTGATTTTTCTATTGCTTGCTAAACTCAACACCAGCCCCTACATGCTGGATTTTTTGCAGCTTCGTACAGAATGACTTGCAACAACTGTCCATCCAGGTACTTATATGCCCTCATCCCTATAGTTCACAGTCCCTGTGGAACCACTGCCAGTTTCTTTAAATAAAAACCACTCGTTAGTTCATAGATCCGCTAAAGCATGCCACCTATACCTGGTCATGTTTTACAAATTCCCTCCTTCAGCCCCACAGACAAAACTGGGCTTTGAACCTCAGAACCACTCATTATTATTATTATTATTATTGATGTAGCACCAACTACGTACTCAGTGGTGGCTCCAGGCACCAGTGCTCCAAGCGCATGCCTAGGGTGGTCCCTGCGAGGGCAGCAGTCAGGCAGCCTTCGGCGGTGTGCCTGTGGGAGGTCCTGAAGCCGCGGAACCAGCGGACCTCCCGCAGGCGTGCCGCCAAAGGCTGCCTGACTGCTGTGCTTGGGGTGGCAAAAAAGCTAGAGCTGCCCCTGGGTGTTCTACAGAACAAAAAATAAAGACTTCTACTTTTGAACATTATGAACATCACAGTGTTTTGCCCAGTTCCAACTACAGAGCTATATCTGCAACTGCATTCTCTTCAAATGATATCCTCAGCCAGTCATGCATATGTAACCCCAAATGAAGAGTATTTTAGTATAGAAGGGGAGAATACATGATAGTGTGCAGTGTGGCATCAAGGTTTATGGGCACACACATGGAATGACAAGCATAACCCATTGATTAAAAAAAAGCCACAGTAAATGTTGCAATGCAAAACACTTTGGACTTTGACCTACAGGACATTGACTATGGGTCCAATTCTGCAGGCTGCTTTGCACAAGTGGACCCAGGCACTGACTTGAAAAGGGCTGGTCCAGCTAGAGCAGCTTGCAGGATCGGGGCCTAGCTTTTAGTCAGGAAACATTTGCAGTGGGTCAGAAAATGGACCATAATATCATCTATTTTATGTACTTATATGGTCCCCTTTACCATAGTCTGAGCACCTCACAAGCTTCAATGCATTTATCATCTGTATAAGAAAGGTACTATTATTCCCATTTTACAGATCAGGAGCTGAGACCTAGAGAGGCTAAATGATTTGGTGTAGGTGTCACAGGAAGCCTGTTGCAAAGCAGGCTCTTAAACCCAGGTCTCTAAAGTTCAAGACTATTGCTCCACAGGCTGTATCATCCCTCCTCTCAGTTAAGAACATCCTTCACCTCAAAGTTCAGTGATGACTTCTTAATTAAATAGTCCTAAATGTTATGCTAAAAAAATGACCTGAATGTCTGGCCTGCAGTCATGATTTAGGTTCTAGAATTGTTTTTTTAACTGAAAGCAGAATCTATTTACAATCATTATTACTCTTTAAATATGGTGACCAGCTGTCCCGTTTTTAAAGGGATAGTCCTGTATTTAAGCCCTCCTGCAAGTGTCCCAGCAATTTTTTTTAAAATGGGCAAATTGTCCCATATTTTCTGCCTCCCGCCATCAGTAATGGCAGGTCCTGCTGCTGGTCGGATCTCTGCTCGCCAGCTGCCCTCCCACCAGCGTAGAGTAGGGGGCATCCAGTGGCTGATGATAGGGGTGGGTGTGCAAGGTTGGTGGTGGTGGGGCGAAGCTGCAGCACGCTGGGCCAGGCCACTCCTCCTGCTGGTCTGTCAGCACAGCTCCCGCTGTGTGCAGGCTGTCGGCCAGCAGGGCCCCGCCCCTTGTTCTGTTTCCAGCCAGTGCTGGCTGTGAGCTGCAGCTGCCGGTGAGTGCGGGCAGGCACCAGGCAGTGGCCTTTACATGCGCCTCTTCTCACTGTCCTCCCCCTGATTTGCTCTTTGGCCCCTCCCCCCAGTCCCACTGTTCCTTCATATCTCCCTCAGCCAAGCACGTCCCGCTCCCAATGCTGTGCGGAGAACCACCCCTTGGTCAGCGCGCTCAGCTCACCAACAGCCCGGCTGGCAGGCTCTTTCCTTCCCCCTACTGCCTCTGGCTGGGCTGGAGCCCTGGGAAAGCCCAAGACGAGGAGGGGCCAAGCCCTGTGTGTGCCAAAGCCCTGCACAGCACTGGCACGGGGAAGTCTCTCTGCTCCCCGCTAAGCTCTGGAGTGAGAGAGGGGAAGTGATTTCCAGCCTGTTCCCGCCCTGATCCTACAGACTCCACAGCAGCCCCCCGGGAGCACCCCCCACCCTGTGTCCTGCCCCAGGGAGCTTGGGGCTGCTCTGTCCCCTAGGCACCCTCCCCTGCTGAGCCACCTCTTTGGCCTGGGCTGCTGAAGCCCCTGCTGTCAAATTCCCTGGGCCTTAGTGCACAATGTGTTCTTAGGACTTAACCTCTTCCTGCCCAAGCTGTAGCCACGGGACAGAAGGTGGCTGGATTATGTCAGTGGCTGTGATAGCTGCGTTTGCAGACAGGAAGGGACAAGCTGGTTCCAGCCACGGGGAGGCGGCAGTGGGGGTGGGGATGAGCTCTGCAAAGACATGGGCCAGTTATCCCTTCCTCCTCCACCCCGCTCCCATGAAGCTGGAAGCGGCTCCTGTTCCTTCCCTCCTGCACAGTGTTGAAAGGCTGCTGCCGGCCACATTCTGGTGTGAACCCTGGCAAAAATCTGAGGGGGCATGTGACCCCGCATGCCCCCCCCCCCATGTATTGCCTTGGGAAGATGCAGCACCAGTTACCGGGAGACACAGGTCCATCCCAGGGGCCCAGCCAGGCATGGAAGGTGGAGAGTGCTGTGTAGGGAGGGTCAGGTTAGTTGTTCACCTCCATGTGTGAGAGAGGAGTAGGTGTGGGGGGGAGGGAAGGAAAGGGGGGTATGTGTCTCACCCCTCCTCCTGTGAAACCTAAAGCCTTACAGATAAGAAGATAAATAAAAAGACTCTAACTACACAGTGTTTCTTTTTAACAGGGGTGCCATCAACTTGATGTTAATTTGAACGTTTGTACTGCATAGTTCTGATTGATTACCATTAAACTCCTTTGAATACATGTAATTTTACCAGGTGTCCCGTATTCAGCAGAGGGAAATATGATCACCCTATCTTCAAATGAATGCAAAATGAAGCATATTGATGAATATTTTTAATATATTTAGTAAAAGACAGTACAATAGATGTTTCAATAATTGCAAACTGTTTTGGAGTGCTTTGTTAACTTCCAAACTTTGTGGTGCAAAAGGTTGTTGGCCAGTGGCTGATCAGTTAGCCTTCCTATTTGTATAGTGGTCATTAACTTTGGGTCAAGAGAAGGGTGTGTATTTGAGTGTTGACTATATCTAGATCAGGAGTAGGCAACCTATGGCATGCGTGCTGAAGGTGGCACACAAGCTGATTTTCAGTGGCACTCACACTGCCCAGGCCCTGGCCACCGGTCCGGAAGGCCCTGCATTTTAATTTAATTTTAAATGAAGCTTCTTAAACATTTAAAAAACCTTATTTACTTTACATACAACAATAGTTTAGTTATATATTATAGACATAGAAAAAACCTTCTAAAACATTAAAATGTATTACTGGCATGCAAAACCTTAAATTAGAGTGAATAAATGAAGACTCGGCTCACCACTTCTGAAACGTTGCCAACTCCTGATCTAGATAGACCTCGACAGAGCACAGGACTTCATTCCATCTGAAAACTAAAACAGCACATCTGATATAAATTGATCAGAATGCTAGGATTAAGATGTGAGCTTCATGTAGGTATAGGTATTAGGATTGCCACCTGCTCCCTATTTTAAAGAATTTGTGGCCCAGACAGAGAGGTTGATCCTGCTGCCATTGAAATCAGTGAGAGTGTGATTCTAATTACGCAAGTCTCCTTTACACCTGGGAGGTTAAAGGATCCTTACAGTGGGTGCAAATTATATTTAAGGCCCCGGTGTGCTGCCAAAGTGGTGTAAAGTTTTTTTTGGAAATAAGAACCAGATCATGAGAATTTTGGTCTTGATTTCAATGGGAACAGGACTGGTCATAGACATTATTATGTGGGGATCAGACCTAGCTGAATAACGGCAACATTTATTATTCAACAAATAATATCTGATCAGTTCTAATAGAGATAATATGGTTCCATGAATACAAGATTTAGTATCATTTCAAATCACAAAGTGTTATAAATATCCACATGCACTTAAGCAAGAATATAGCCTGTAGTCTCTAGAACTTCAATAATCCTTTAATTGTTCCTAATATGAGGTGGCAACATTAGTGTGCCTGTATCTGTTTAAGAATCATAGAGTCTGATACTGCTGATACTTATGCACGTGAGAAATGTAACACATCTGAGTAGTCGCACTGACTTTAAAGTGACTATATACATGACTATACACATAAGTAATGCTACAAGCATAAATGTTTGCATAATTAGACCCAGAGTGCAGAGAACTGGGAATGGTATTCTGTAAATAGCAAGAAAGAGTCTAGCCAAGGCTTACATAAAACAGCCTTCATTTTTTTAATGTCATCAATCAAAAGCTTCCATATGTAACGCGCTAAATCACATTGGGCATGTCTAAAATGCTGGAGTAAAACATTAATAGCTAAAAAAAAACCCACCCAAGCTAGTAAAGCGTGTTAAAGCTGTGTGAATTACATACAAGCAACTGACAATTTTGCTTAGCTAGTCCATATATTAAAGACAAATCTCCGTTCGAGGAAGTTTCAATGCCATTTTAGTTATCCATTTAATCCACCTATTCATTTAGCAGGAATGGTAATTACGGGAAAATTACTGGCAAAGTATGATGTGCAATTAAAATTCAGGCTATTTTGTGTGATGCAAAATCTCCCTTTTTTACCATCATCTTACAAATCCTCTGATAGAAACTTTGTGCTTTTTTGAAACAGAGCTTGCAATAATAAGCCATCTGGCTTACTTAAACATGAAAGATTAAAATGATATACAGTATGAAGGCTTCCTATTCAATTGCTAATGTCCAAGAACTCAACTCCAGTGGTGAAAGCTGTCATTCGGGGAGAGGGAGAGGAGAAGAGGTAATTAAAAGATTTCCTCGTGGAGATGGGTCCTGGAGCAGGAGACTGGCACACGCGACAAGCAAAATTAATTTTCCAAAAGAAAGCAGTGTTGGCCAAATGTCTTGCAAAGTAACCTCCTATACCCTTTAGTTCATTCACAACTGCTTGAGTGGGACTGAAAGGTGGGTAGATGATTAATAAGACAATAGCAACCAAACTTTTTTTTGTTACCATATCTAACCAGCAGTTCTCCACTGCGCTAGGCAGGGATTGATTAAAGGTTTACAACAATGGAAAATGCTGTGTGATTAAAAAGTAACACACATTCTGAACACTAAATTGAAAAAGAAGGTTTCAATGTTCTTTCAGTGTATAATGAAACTTCTATAACACAAGATAAATAATGTACAGAGCTGCTCTTTTTGAGATGGGGACACTCTATTCCATGGCCACTTGGAAAAATGAATTTAGTATAAGTTTTTAAAAAATGGTAACAAGTTCATTGAGGAATATAATATTCAGGCTTGAGCTGCATGCAGAATATGTGCTTCAGCAAAACTGTCATCAACCAGCCGCAAAGTGAATCCAGGAGACATTTCTACTGTGAAAGCAGCACATCCTGTTGATTTCAATCGCAGCCTTGTGCTGTGCTCCACATGCGACTGATGAATTTCCAAACAGAGAGAAATTGAAAATCCTGTTGATCAGATGGATCACCCACGAAGGGCCTGCTCCTGCTCCCTTTGATTTAAATGGAAGCAGAATTGGGGCTTGAGGGGGTGGAATCTGTATTGTTAACAGGGACTATTGTACCTTGTATATGTGCTTTTACTAGCAAAGTATGGCCTAAATATCATTACAAGTAGATTATACATCCCCTGATACAGGGACCATATATTTTATTCCTTATGGAAAAGTCTTGTAAAATTTTATAGAGAATGATAAAATTTCTGCTGAATTTTTAAACTAACCTGGAATTTTAAAGCAGGGATATAATTCTTTATTAAGTTCTATATGATAGCTTAAAAAATCTGTAGAAAGAATATAATTTTCTATTAAACTCCATAGGTTTTTAGTGTCATTTCAATAGAACTCTGTTTAATTATTACAGAACTATATTGGCTTTATCCCTATTAAATGCTCAGACTTCTACATAAGGGACATATATAGCCCTGTGTTCTGGTGCAGCAGTCCATAAATAAAGAACAAGGAAATAATACTAAAATTAGAGCCCTGCCCATTAATGATATTGCTTCATGCGGTGTCTTCACGTTTCCTTTTGAAACACACATTTTAATGAATGTTCTATTGCTGCTAATTCTGCTTTCAGGATCCATTTTGACTTAGAGGAGGAAATACTGAATCATAATGTAACAAAAGTCACTGCAAAATACTCACAAGTGCCATATAGAAAACCAGATTTGTGTGTGCGTTTGATTTTGTTTGTAAGAATGGCTCTAACAATAATAGCCAATGAGAGTGCATTAAATCCATTGTATCTTAACTTTCTCTTTAGTTCTTGGCTATTCTTCAGCTTAATTCTTCTGAGTCAGCAAAATTTTAAACCAAGTTACTCAAACTCTTGAAAAAGAACCTTGACTAAAGGAATAATTTGATCTTTCCACCCCACCCCATCACCCCTTTTAAAAACTGTAAGGGATACATTATGAGGGAAGGGGAAAATACTGTTCTGAAATAATTACTGAAAAAGGTAGGACACATTTTGTTCAATAAAAGCAGGGGGAAAAGTATGATTGTGGAATGTGAACCTACTATATTTGCTTCTCTTCAGGAGCTCTCCTTTGCCTTCAGCAGTTTTATCATCAGAGTTTCTGACATTTCTTCCTTTTTATTCCATGTAATTCTGGCTTGTAAAGTGATGGAGATTGACAGTCCCCTTTCATGTCAGAGAAGACTCGATCTTCCTACACTTAAAAGCACAAACAGCTCTAAGGAGACCAAATGAATCCACTCCTTTCTCCGTCTGGACCTTTTCCCAAAGGGTTAGGGTGGGAAGGGGAGGAAGCTACTTAACATGGCAATACCTAGCTTCTGTATTTTTGTTGGTTGTCTAGTGATCTCAGAAATATAGTAGAAGGGGTGGAAAACACCAGGGCACAGAGCATGTTAGGAGTACAATACAGAAAATTTTTTAAAAAGTGTCCATGAATATTTACATTCATTTTTAAATAAATTCATGCCAACTGCACTCCCCACTTTTGTATTCACTTTCTGGGAATATGAATGAAGGAGTTTACCTGCAGGAATAATCACTAAAATAGTGAAAATCCCCAAATAATTACTGAAAAATGTAGCTAGGCAGCTGATATGCTGTGACCCCAGCTGATGATACTTATAATAATATGTTGTTGACAGCACATCAGACTTGTCCTCTGCTCTCTACACTGGCTTGGTCCTTATCTTCAAGGCACTCAAAGACCTGGGCTCAGGCCTAAAAGATCACTGAAACTCTGGGATGTCTTTTGACCACTCTACTCCTCTGGCCCAAAGGAGCTGTCCACTGCAAGGGTAAAGCACCTCTGTCTGGGAAACAGATCTTTCTCAGGAACTGGTTTGAGTCTATGGAACAGACAAACAACCGGTGCCACAGGATTCTTTGCTGCTTCAGCCATCACAAACTTCACCTTTTGTTCCAAGGGCCAGGCATACTTCTTCAGCTTTGCCTTCACTAATGTATGCACTGAGCGCAGTGTATATAAAATACACATGACAATTTTAGTCGTATCACTTAATCCACTATTGCAAGTGCTCAGATACTACAGTAGTGAGGGCAGCATAAGAATCTGCATAAAATACAATAAAATTCTGCAGTGTTACCTTGTGCGCCCCACATTCGTTTGCTGTATCCATCTGTTATCTTTCATCTTATACTTAAATTATTATTTTGTTGATCTGTGACTGAGACCTCTAGGTAATACCAGAATAAGAATATTAAATAACAAAAGTAAATTTCAGATATGGAATCCTTAAGACTCAGAGACATGATTCTGAGGCCTGGTCTACACTACGCATTTATGCCAAATTAGCAAAGTTAAACCGATTTAACCCTGCACCCGTCCACACAAAGAGGCCCTTTATATCGATATAAAGGGCTCTTTAAACCGGTTTCCATACTCCTCCCGGATAAGAGGAGTAGCGCTGAAATCGGTATTGCCATGTTGGATTAGGGTTAGTATGGCTGCAGTTCGACTGTATTGGCCTCCGGGCGGTATCCCACAGTGCACCGTTGTGACTGCTCTGGAAAGCAATCTGAACTCGGATGCACTGGCCAGGTAGACAGGAAAAGCCCCGCGAACTTTTGAATTTCATTTCCTGTTTGCCCAGCGTGGAGCTCTGATCAGTCCCAAATCCAAAAAGAGCTCCAGCATGGACCGTATGGGAGATACTGGATCTGATCGCTGTATGGGGAGACAAATTTGTTCTATCAGAGCTCCGTTACAGAAGACAAAATGACAAAGCATTTGAAAAAATCTCCAGGCTATGATAGAGGCCACAGCAGGGACTCAGCACAGTGCTGCGTGACAAGCGTAACAGAAAGCCAAAGAATCAAATGGATGCTCATGGAGGGAGGGAGGGGGTACTGAGGACTCCAGCTATCCCACAGTCCCCGCAGTCTCCGAAAAGCATTTGCATTCTTGGCTGAGCTCCCAATGCCATTGTCCGGGGTGGTTCAGGGTATATCTCGTCAATTTCCCCCCTCCCCAAAAGAAAAGGGAAAAAAATCGTTTCTTGCCATTTTTCAATGTCACCGTATGTCTACTGCATGCTGCTGGTAGACGCGGGGCTGCGGTGCTGAACAGCAGCATCCCCTCCTCTTCCTTTCCTGATGGCAGATAGTACAAAATGGTGGAAAACTGTCATCATCCCGTGAGTGCTTCTGGCTGGCCTTGGTGAGGTCGGCCGAGGGCACCTGGGTAAAAATGGGAATGACTCCCTGACATTCCTGGCAGATGGTACAAAATGCTTGGTAACCATCCTCATCATAGCAGCTGGAGCCCAAGCTCCATCACCCCCCGCCCCTTTTGTGTCTAAAGAAAAGAGTCTGTACTCCCTGGACTATCATAGCAGTGGGAGGCTGCGCTTCTCTCCCCCCTCCCCCGACCCTTTAATGTCCTGCCTGGACTATCATAGCAGCTGGAGGCTGCCTCCCCCTCATTTTATCTCACTAAAAAGTCAGTGTTTCTTATTCCCGCATTCTTTATTACTTCATCACACAAATGGAGGGACATTGCAAAGGTAGCCCAGGAGGATTGGGAAAGGAGGGAAGCAACGGGTGGGGTTGTTGCAGGGGCACCCTCTAGAATGTCATGCAGCTCATCATTTCTGCGGGATCTCTGGGGCTCTGACCCGGAGTGGCTGTGCTCTCTGGCTCTCTAGTAGACTTGCCCCATATTCTAGGCAGGACTGACTCTATATTTAGACAAAACATAAAGAAGGGAATGACCCGGGGAGTCATTCCCATTTTTGTCCATGCGCCCCCAACTGACCTCAGTGAGGCCAGCCAGGAGCACCCATGACAGCAGCAGATGGTACAAAATGATTGATAACCGTCATCACCAATTTCCAATTGCAAACGGTACAAAATGATTGATAACTGTCATCTCATCACCAATTTACAATGGCAGATGGTGCAATAGGGATGGTAACCATCTCTGCTACCTTGCAAAGGCAAATGAATGCTGCTGTGTAGCACTGCAGTACCGCCTCTGTCAGCAGCATCCAGTACACATACGGTGACAGTGACAAAAGGCAAAACAGGCTCCATGGTTGCCATGCTATGGCATCTGCTAGGGCAATCCAGGGGAAAAAGGGCGCAAAATGATTGTCTGCCATTGCTTTCACGGAGGAAGGATTGAGTGATGACATTTACCCAGAATCACCCGCGACACTGTTTTTGCACCATCATGCATTGGGATCTCAACCTAGAATTCCAATGGGCGGGGGAGACTGCAGGAACTATGGGATAGCTAGGGGATAGCTACCCACAGGGCAACGCTCCAGAAATCGACGCTAGCCTCGGTACATGGACACACACCACCGAATTAATGTGCTTAGTGTGGCCGCATGCACTCGACTTTATACAGTCTGTTTTACAAAACCGGTTTATGTAAAATCGGAATAATCCCGTAGTGTAGACATCCCCTGAGAGTTACATTTGTCCTGTCAGAACACAGAAGCATACCATGTATAGCTCCATTGGAGCTCATGCTCCAATACGTCTGTTAGTCTATAAGGTGCCACAGGACTCTGCTGGTTTTACAGATCCAGACTAACACGGCTACCCCTCTGATACATGTAATGTGCGTGTCCAATCACATATTTGGTTTTTTGGACACCAAACATTAACAGTTAACATCTTGCAAACAAGCTTCAGACTAAGAGTTATTCACAAGAATTACTGAATGAATAATTTCGAACAACAAATACATTCCAGAAAATTGCAATCTCTTTGCAGACAATTTGCAAATAGAAAAGAAAGGTGAAATTCACTGAGTACACTGTTCTTTATAAATTATGTACTCAACTCTAATTAGAAGGCTGGAAGCTCTGATGCTTCAAGGTTCTGCATCCCACCTTAATCCTTAGACTGCTGGCACTTTCAGGAGCAGCTAAATAAATTGATGGACAGGAAGACAGCTAAATGGACAGAGTGACAGATCTGTCTATATAACTTCCATTGATCTATTTGTCTCTTCATTCACCCGTTCAGCCTCCAAAAGTATGAAGTGCCTTAATGTATAGGACAAAATTTAAGAGACACTAGCTTTTACGAAAACAGGAAGAGACTGGGAAAAATGACTCACTGAGGAAGAAAGGCAAAGTCTATTGCATCTTTGACTTACAAGAATTCGTAGTTGCAGCAGTCAGAAGGTATCTCATTAGAGACAGCTAGAGAGTGTTCAGAGACAATGGTGGAGGAAATAGTTGAATAGTCTGGTCCCTCTGTCTTTTTGGCGCAGCACATCTAGAGGAATCCAGACATTTAGGTTGAGGGGACTCGGGGAATCAACTGTCATTGGCAATGGAACAGTTCAGCATACCAAACATGAATGAGCACAGAAACATCTTACTTTTTTCACTGATGACACTTGAAATTGTGGCTGGGTGATCTGACACTCCAGAAATGTTCCCATGACAGCTAGCTGATTGATCACTTACACATGCCATAATGAATCTGTAGGGGCAGCTAGATGGAAACAGAAGCTAGCAGGGAGAGGAGGAAAGCAGTCTTCGTGAGGCAAAAAGTGGTGGAGCTGAGCACCTCCTTTACTTTTAGGAGACCTTAGAGGAAAAACAGGTATATGGAGGTGAGACAATTCAGACAGTGGAACTGGGGCTACCTAATCTGGCGTCAGTAGGAAGGACAAATTTGACTACATTTCATAACATAACGTGAGTACATTTGAGAGGATATGTCAACTAGTATCAAATCGCTGCATCAAAGAAAAACTACTTGACTTCACTTCAAAAATGTTTATAGTTTAGTTTTACCCTACCAAGCAAATCGAAAGTGCTATCAAGCTGTTGACCCCCGCCTATACTCTACCAGCAATGCCAGTTTTAATCACCCATTGGTCCAATTGTCCCTCAAACATCTTCTCACTAATTCTCATGCTGCCCCTTACACATAGGAGCTCTCAGTAAAAATCCATACATTGTCCTCTCTCAGATTCCTTCCTAAAACTCTCCTTTGACATGAGGTCTGCAAAACACCTAGGCAGCTGGTGTGCTGCTGCTGCTGCTTTTTATTATACCTAACATAATGGTTTCACTTGTAACTTCCCTTCTCCTTTCCCTATTTGTCTGTTGTCTCTCATCACATGCTCAGACTGTAAATTCTTTGGAGCAGTGACTGTCCCTTTAGTATATGCCTGTATGGAAGCTAGCACAAAGGAGCCCTGATTCTAGTAGCTACTGAAATACAAATTAAACTAAATACTAAAATAATAACAATAATAATAATATAATAAATTAATATTAAATATTATTGTTCAAGATAAAGGCATAGGGTCAAATTCTGTCATCAGTTACACCTGTGCAATTCCACTGAAACCAACATCTGTTCTACATCTATGTTAAACCACTAGGAGACATCATGAGATGCTTGAGCCACAAATGAAAACAATGAGCTGAGGATGCCTATCATTCTTATCTGAAGGAAACAGGAATCAGGAAGAAATAAACCTCTGGATGAATAAAAGCTGGGTCAAAGGCAACCCAAGTAAGGTGAGGTGATGCCGAGTCAGATGGAGGTGATGGTGAGTATTAGGAAGCATTTAAAAGCAGATTCTACCAATAGAATTTGTCTAGCGATTGTCATGGAGGTGCTCGGTCTGCGGGGCACACTTGACTGTACTTTGCCTGGATTCTCTAATGTCAGTAATGACCAGAAACACTTCCTTCCTTTCCTTGCAGCAGACCTAGCCACAATCATTTATGCCTTTATTATTTTGAAACTGAACTACTGCAATGCTTTCTATCTGTCTGGCAGTGGGAGACACACAGAATCTATAGCTGATTGAAAACATAGTAGCCTGCTACACTGGGTCACAATTCAATCTTACCCTCAAAGTCCCCAGAGGGCTAGGGTCTGGCTATCTTGAGAACTACCTTTCCTTCTGTATCACCCCTAAAGCATTCTGTTTAACTTGTACCCCAGAGGAACTCAATGGGAAGGGGGAAAGGACCTGATCCCAGCCCCCAGCTCTGTCTCATTTACATTGCTCTGGGGGCCTAACAGGACATCTAGGAATTCTCATGACATAGTCAGGAGGACTACTCATGAGTTGAAAGTTAAGTATGTTCTTAAGAGCTTTGCTGAATCAGGGCCTGAGCTATCAGGCTTTGCTTGTTTGTTGTAAAGCACATAAAGCATTACATTGACTGGCAAACATGTAAAAGATTAAACTGTTAAATTAAATAGTAGTAAGTCACCAGGACCAGATGGTATTCATCCAAGAGTTCTGAAGAAATTCAAATACGAAATTGCAGAACTGCTAAATGTGGTATGTAATCTATCACATAAATCAGCTTCTGTGCCAGATATCTGGAGGATACCTAATGTTCCACCAATTTTTAAAAAGATCCAGAGGCAATCTCGGCAATTACAGGCCAGTAAGCCTAACTTTAGTACCAGGAAAATTGGTTGAAATTATAGTAAACAACAGAATTATCTGACACATAGATGAACGTGATTTGTTGGGGAAGAGTCAATATGGCTTTTATAAAGGAAAACCATGCCTCACCAATCTATTAGAATTTGTTGAGTAGGGTCAATAAACATGTGGACAAGGGTGATCCAGTGGATATAGTGTACTTGGACTTTCAGAAAGTCTTTAACAAGTACCTTCCCCAAAGACTCTTAAGTGAAGTAAGCAGTCATGGGATAATAGAGAAGGTCCTCTCGTGGATCAGTATCTGGTCAAAATATAGGAAACAAAGGATAGGAATAAATGGTCAGTTTTCAGAATGGAGAGAGGTAAATAGCTGTGTACTCAAAGGCTCTTTACTGGGACCACTGCTATTCAACATAATCATAAAAGATCTGGGAAAAAGGGGTAACTAGTGAGGTGGCAAAGTTTGCAGATGATTTAAAATTACTCAAGAGAGTTAAATCCAAAGATGTCTGTGAAGAGTTACAAAGGGATCTCACAAAACTGGGTGACTGGTCTAGAAAATGGCTGATGAAATTCAATGTTGATAAATGCAAAGTAGTACACATGCGAAAACTTAATCCCAACTATACATATAAAATGATGGGGTCTATATTAGCTGATCCCTCTCAAGAAAGATCTTGGAGTCATTGCGGATTGTTCTTTGAAAACATCTGTTCAATGTGCAGCGGCTAATAGAATGTTAGGAACCATTAGGAAAGGGATAGATAATAAGACAGTAAATATAATGCCACTGTATAAATCATATACACCCACATCTTTAATACTGGGTGCAGATCTGGTCACCCAGTCTCAAAAAAGATATATTAGAAATGGTAAAGATACAGAGAAGGACAACAAAAATGATTAAGGGTATGGAACAGCTTCCATATGAGGAGAGATTAAAAAGACTGGGATTGATGAGCTCGGAAAATAGATGACCAAGGGGATATATGATAGAGAGCTATAAAATCATGAATGGTGTGGAGAAAGCGAATAAGGAAGTGTTATTTACCCTTTCACATAACACAAGAACTGGTGGTCACCCAATGAAATTAATAGGCAGCAGGTTTAAAACAAACAAAAGGAAGTATTTATTTACACAATGCCCAGTCAACCTGTGGAACTGATTGCCAGGGATGTTGTGAAGGCCAAAACTACAACAGGGTTTAAAAAAAAATAGATAAGTTCATGGAGAATAGGTTCATCAATTACTATTATCTCAGGGGCAAACTGCAGTTCTTTGGATGGCCGCTTCCTTCGGCAGCCAGTGGGGCAAAGGGGCGGGGGAAGTCCAGGCCCGCCTGCTACTCTGGGCCCCGACCCAGGGACCCTATAGCTGGCAGCTGCTCACAGCTTCTCCTTCCCCTCTGCTGCTACTTGCTTTCCCTGGGCCACTTCCCCATAGCCCCAGCACCTTCTTGGCTCCTGTATCAAGACCACAGTCTGGGAGCCAGCCAGGCTGGAGCTCCACTTGCTCCCCTGACCCTGCCCAGCACTGCTCTGTCCCAGGTACTTCTCCCTACAGGCAGTCAGTCCTTCTCCCTCAAGCTCCAGGAAGAGACTGAGCTCCTTTCTGCCCAGCAGCTGTTCTTATAGGGCCCAGCCTAGCCCTGATTGGCTGCTTCTAAGCCTTCCTCTGGGTGCTGCACGGCCATTCCAAGGGCTGCTAGCCGGTGAGGGGTAGCTTCCCTGTCACAGTTTGCTTTCTGAGGACTCTTTACGTTTTAGCCATTGTAGTGTTGTGAAAATGTCAAAACCGGAAGCTGCTGTTTGCCTTCTTGGTGAATACATGTGTGCATTATGTGATGCCATTTAGCACGAAAAGGTAGAACCTGCTGTCCTTGTGCTTTACAGTATCTCTTGCTTCTGCTTTATATTAATTTTACTATTAATGCTGGCTGCTTTCCAATAGCTTCTGGTCACACTGAGTCTGCTGCAATCTTGTGTCAGCTAAATCAGTCACAATCTGCAGACAGAAACACATTATTGTGTACAGCATTTTTAAATAAAGCAATGCATGTACCACACGCTGAAGTGATACAAAAGCAAATATTTTGCAAAGAGGTATGCTGATTAAATTGGAAATACAACAGACCCCATTGAAAATAATAGCTGTAAAAAGAATAATCATAATGAAATAATATGTCATCTTTGTATGAAACTAAGTAAATACACATGAAGAATGAAGTGCTTTAAAATGAATATCTGTTAAAGGACTAAACCAAGTAAAATGACTTTTTTAAAAAAGAGAACTTCTGATGCACAAGAATTTAAAACACAGTACAAAATAAACAGATTAAAATAACAGATCTGTTAGGTACATACATATTCTTTATGAAAAGGAAGCAGACTTTGTAAAGCAATGGAACCCTGTAATATCAATGTGAAAAATCCTGCACTGATTTAGGAATGGATTCTATTCCACTTAAAGTCAATGGAAGTTTTTCCTTTCATTCCCTTGGAAATCAGATCAGATCCTCGCACAGCCTATTCAATCCTATTACAGTCAATAGAGTTGTTTGGGGCATAATGCAGTGAAGATATTGGCCTGAAATTAAAATCTCAAAGCACAACTTAGCGGGTGCAACCATTTGCTCTCAAGATGAAAGTTTGCATGAAGTGTACATACTCCTTTATTATGAGCGCCCAAACCATGGAGATAAATTCTGCCCCTACTGGTAGTAGCTGCACTTGTAGGCTGACTCAAAGTTGTTAAGCTATCCTGCCTTCACAGGTCAGATAGCTTAAGGGGGTCATCCGTATTTTGTGAGGGGCAAGTGTTACATGCACTCTTTGCTAACATGTGCTGCCTTAGGCAGCCTGCACATTTCATGAGAGGATATCTGACCACCCTGCATCCTGATGACAATACAGCCTTGAGGCCACCGTGCACCAACCGGTTCCCTGACACTCGCTAGTGCTCTCTCGAGTAATGTGCATAAGTAGGAAAAGACTTACTACTCTCCTTTCTCTCACTCGCATAGCACAGGGCCAGAACTGCACCACAGTGGGTACTAATGGAAGGGACAATCTGGTGAATGAACTTTGGGTATTCAAAATATTCAGAACTAGCCTGTTATAACACTACTTGGTATGAAGTAAATTACCATGTGATTATAGATTAAGTGTTGCAAAATCAAAACCAATCTCATTGTACTGAGGTGGATAATAGGGGGAGAGCTGACAGCTGACTATACTGAGCATGGCTCCTGATTCAGTCAGCTCCTGACATATGGGGGTACTGGCACTGCAGACATGCATTTTAAATATCTTTTGTTTAAACGGTGCAACTGTGCTTTGAGCGGACACTGTGTAAAAGGGAGGATAAACTCTGTATATAAAACCCTATGTCGACTATTTGATTACAGCAGGCTCAGGTATGGCAACCAGTATCAGAGACCCTGAACCACAGTGCTGCAGCTGCAGTCTGAGGCACGGCAGCTGGAGCTCTCTCATTCTATAAAAGAGGTTGCTGTTGGCAGGTCATTCCCTGTGAAGTCCCCTTGATTCTGAAACTTCTGCCCATCCCATCCTGCTGGGTTGACATGGCTTGAATGTGTTGACTTTTAGGCATGCTGGAAAGCCCATCGGTTAGAGCAGGCAACTGGGGAGGGCTGAGATGGGTGAGGTGTTGAGGGGGCAGTGCATGTGAGGTGTGGTGGGATTTTGATTTGATTTTTAATTCTTTCTTGCTGACTGATGACAAGGGCAACCAGAGCCTGGATTAGGCAGTAATTTAAGTTAGTTTATTTAAATTCAAATGTCCGTTCTAACAGAACATTTCACAAGTAAAACTTCTTCCATGATTCCAGGTACTTGTTAGGAACATGTTTGTCTGTCACTAAGGATCAAATGAAGGAGGACACTAATTATTCTTTCCTTTATATTTGCCTAGCATTTTGTTTTGAATTTTATGAAGAAAAAGAACGGCAAGTTAAATAACAAATTGTGAATTCCTGGCTAGGAGACTCACTCCTCCGTCCCTACGAAAATGGTGAGTTACAAACAGGAAAAAAATGAATTTTCTTCAATACAGTAGTTTTGCCCCTCTGTAAAATTATAGCTCTGCTTTATGGGTGACATTCTTTAGCTTTGTCAAATGTGACTGCATTATGTAAGAAGCCGAAGTGAAAAAATTTGAGGCATATGATTTACCATACTTAAATTATATTTTTATTCAATACAGTATTACAATCTTATTTCCCTTTTTCATACATTTGAAGAAGATTGTCGGTACCACTCACTACCAAAAGGGTTGTATCTGTTCCTTTAAGAAATGCACTTTTAATTCATCCCGGGTTGATAGGAAGTGTGACCAAAAGCTGTCACCTTCTCATGGCTGTTCGGTGGGCTATGTGAAATAAGTTTGGGAGTCTTGGTCTATTAGCCCTGGTCTACACTGGGGGGTGGATGGGGGGGGAAATCGATCTAAGTTATGCAACTCGACGTACTTAGATCAACTTACTGTGGTGTCTTCATCGACTCCGCCTGCACCTCTTGCAGTGGTGGAGTACAGGAGTCAAAGAGAGAGCGCTCGGCGGTCCAATTTATTACGTCTAGACTAGATGCGATAAATCAATCCCTGCTGGATCAATCATTGCCCCCCCAATCCGGTGGGTAGTGAAGACATACCCTTAGCGAGCAGGCAACATAACATTGCTGGCATTCAATGGAACCAGCTGTATCAAGGGTATGATCCAAATCCCACTGGAGCCAGTAAAAAGACTCCCATTGACTTCAATGGATCAGGCCAAACCAGAGCATGGGCCAAAACTGTTCTCTCATTCCCAGAGGTGGGCCCTTCAGCATAGTGTTGAGGGACATAAGTGGGGTGAATCAGGGAAGCTTGCACTACTGCTGCTCATGCTGTGTCATGTGGGTGAATGTAGGATCCCAGTCTTCATCAGTGTAGCACTATCACAAGTGCTAAATTCATTTTAACACTCCTCCAGCTCCATTAACAAAACCCTGTTCTTTTCTGTTCAAACCTTCCTTGTCTCAAGCAACCCATCCAGTAGGTTATTATCATTCCTGGTCATTATTTTATGACTACTCTCCTTAGCTCTGATATTTCTGTCCAGAATTCACAAAATGTTCTTTAATTTATTCTCTCTAAAATGATAAGCCAAGAGTGACCAGTCTCATGGGGCTGCACCATTCTGTCAAGAGCCTTATGTAAAAGATACAGGATACGTTTTCAGTGCTGTGTGTTATTATTAATGAGGGCCATGTGCATATGCTTTGCCCATCACAATGAAAATTTACCCTCACGTATCTTGTAAACCTCAGATGTAGATTTCACTCACAGCATTTTATTTTGGGCTATTCTTTGATTTTTATTTTTTTTTGTATTAAGGGGCTATGGGAATAAGCCACTGTTGAAGTGGATATACAACTAGACCTTGTGTGACATAAAATTTGATAGTTTTTCTTTTTTGGTCTTAAAAAATTTGCCTTTCAGAGCTATTCAATAAGAGAAATGTTAATGAGAAATTTTTTAACAAGGCAAGCCCTGGCGGTGACCCCCTTGGATCTAAGCACTGATATAAACTCAAGCTAAGTCAGAATGCACGAGAACATCTTGCAGAATATTGCTGGCCTTCTGTTCTATCAGTGCAATAGTTCTAGAAACAAGACTGTTAATGAGGAAAGATCAATCCCGACAGGAAAACCTGTGATATCTGACATCAGTAGACATGCATCCTTGCTGCACAAATCAACGCCCCCCTCCACACACACACACTAAAAAAAAAAAAAAGTAAAATAACAGTATCATTTTCTTTCAAAGTTTAAAGATGCAGAATTACTTCATGTAGCATTTAACTATCATTTCAATCAGGCTTTTGAAGCTGTTTAAGTTCTTTTGTACCCGAGTTGTTTAATGTGACTCAGACAAGGTAAATCAAAGTCTAATAGAGTGGAAAAACAGCAAAGGCAGAAAATAGGTAAAAGATAAATCACACAGGAAGTTTTGCTTTTTTTGTTGTTATTATATTCATTGAGATCAAAGCCCTTGTTTCAGCTCTAATTAACAAAAGCTAATGCAGATTGGAGACCTTCTGGCACTGAGCACAGCCTTGGAGGATACAGCAGAAATCTTCTGAAGATTTAAATAATTAATATGACACCTTGAGCTTCGGATGGGAAAAAAAACCCAGCCCCACGTTCAAGTTTAAGAACAATGCTATTGCCAAGTTTGATACCATTTGTTCTGATGAAAATGAGCTGAGTAGACTGCATAGACTTCATTGTATGGTACATTGGCAGTTCAGTGGATTGTTTCACCTTTTGTCATGCTAACGGAGCCCTTTTGTGTAGTACTTTGTAACCTCCCAAGTCTGGCCCAGTCGCAGAAGGATAGAAAAAGGCAAATCTGCTTTAGGGAGTTGGAGGATGGTCATTTAATGGTTTTTAATCCTCTTAATCCACGTAAGAATGGAGATCTCTGAGTGAAAATCCCATCCCAGAAGTCCTTATGATTCAAATGCTTGGCTCAGGAGACTCTTTTTTGGAAAAAAAAATGCAGCAAAATATCCTCCACGACTGTCGTTTAGTTCTCTCTGTTTTTCTAAGTTGCCTGATGAAATATATGCAACATGAAATGGAATCCTACTCCAGACTTTGCTAATGACTAGGAAAGAGAATGCCCTGTGCCAGTGTGTTTATTTTGGATACTCCTGCAATTTAGTTTGATTTCATAAAAATGATAGAGGCCCTCTTTTCTAATTGTCTCAAGTATATGCAAATCTCCCGTAGATTTGGCCACGCACTAATGCCTTCACCAAGCTGTTTTCCACTTGTATATTTTCTAGGTGAATGAAATCCTCTATTGAGTTTGGATACAGATTAGTTCTAAACTGTTGACATAATCATAGCTAAGCCTTTCTGCTTAGTTCATTACTACTTCATAAAAGCAAGATCTCTCCTGCCCCTCCCCCCCAAAATCAATAGATCTAATTTGATATCTCAGCTTAAAACCACTAAGAGGCAATTTCCAATATTAATAGTAAAGAGGCTCTTAAAATTAGTCAGATTTTGCAGTCCATCAGTGTATGAAGCTGCCATTCCCTGCGGTAGCTGGATTTTTAAAATAATTTTTCAATTACAGGCAGAAGTGTAGAGCTTGTCACTTGCTTATTTAGTGGACGAGCCCATATTTTAGATCTAGTACAGAGGAAATATAAGAAAAGAAAGTTCTAGATAAGTCACTTCAAATCCATCATTTATTATATTAGGAATATATTATAACATTATAAAAATAATACTCTTTATTTGAAAATAAGAAATGAAAAAATACCACCGCAAAAATTATTACATGTTAATCATATCTATAAACTTAGAATGACAATGTAGCTTATGAAGCCTAAAAAATTAGAGCTGATAAATGTAATAATTTCTGTTCCAACCAGTTCACCCATACCCCGTGCTCAGCATCTGTTCCTGAAAGAGACAACTCTCTCTTAGGCTTGTAAAGCATCAGAACAACCTTCTCTCTCTAAATTCATCCAGACTAGATGTTAATAATGCACTTTTAACTGTTGATATAAGACAAGGTGCCACTTTCCCTCCTTTTTTTGTGTTTGTTTTCTTTCCCATTAGTTAGATTGCAGATGTTGTGGGAAATACACAAGAGATGGTGCCTGTTTCACATTACAAAAACTTCTGCAGGCTCCTCACAAATATTTTTGATTCTTCCAACCCCTCAGAGTGCTACCTTGTAATTTGCAGACAAGAGGTCGGAGGGAGAAACTCATCTTGAGGAATGGCAGGCAGCATCATTCCCACCAGTCTTCTCAATTCTTCCATAGCCCATCCAGGAGACCATAAAACTAAGTCTCAAGGTAGTGGATTTGAGTCCCATGCTTGATGTAGTTCATTGTTTTAGATGCTCAGATAGCACAGCGATTGGTGAAGTGTAAGAATCCAGATGGAGCCCCACCAGACTAGATTGCTTAATCACCATACCCCACTGCTGCTATGACCGTCATTTCCCCCCACTTTTCACCATAGAACTCCCCCTTGTAATGCCATGGGTCTGTGGCAGAAGCTGGTATACATCCCAACCTGAATATAGCCCAGAAATAGTATTCCGCTAGTCAACCAAATACATACACCTGGAGGGTGACATGATGTCCCTTACTGTACTTATTAATTTTCCTTTCCATTTTACCTCCACAAACCACTTTGTTTAGATGGCTGTGCAAGCACATGACAGCTGTAGGTCAATGGAAACAAACGTAAAAGAATGAGTTTGAAAACACAGGGCGCATTTATGCTAAGTGGAACAATTCTCTAGCCCACCAAACAGCAGATGGGTTATTGTTGGGATTTTCATGAAACTACCATTGAAACAACCCACCTTGTGCAGAGCAGCCACTGAGGCCACAGACAGGATGGTAGGTTGTGTTAGGGAAAAAAGGTAAAAAGCAGTGATTCTGTGACTGGATATATGGCACTGCTTAGACCCTGTCTAGAACACTGTGAACAATAGTGGGGTTTATGCTACGGGAAGGATATGATTCCTTTGGAGCAGTATAGTATAAGACATACCAGGGCAGAAGAATTTAAGTTCTGAACAAAGGTTAAGAGAGCTGGTCTTATTCTCTTTGGCAATGAGGCTACTTTGAAGTTCTTAAGGGGAAGGTTTACAAAAAGGACTAATAATGCTGGTAGAGAAATATTTTTTGTAATGGCAAGGGAAGCTAGGGGACATAATACAGAAATTAGAAAACTCAGGCAGAACTATTTCATGCGGAGAGAAATAAACATATGGAATAAGTTACTAGGAAAGGCTAATGAAGCAAATAGGTCAAATGAGTTCCAGAGACATCTAGATTTGTGTCTAGAGAAGGGGAGAATTGTAGGTTATGGAGGAAAATCAGGGAATTTTGAGATAAAAACCAAGGGGTCAGACATATTGGGTTAGGAAGAACTTTTATTGTTTATAAAATGTCATATTCTCAATTCAAACAATGAATTTTCAGCACTAGCAATGCTGATCTGCTTGTCTTGAACTGTCATCTTCAGAGATACCACCTCTGAGTCAGCATTTCCAGTACTGGTATTATTGGGTCTGTCAGCCGCTGGCCGGACATTAGAGCACGCTTGGAGAATTAGAGGGGTCACTTCTTCTTTGACTGGGCTCACTAGGGGCCTGATTCTGAAATCTTTGCTAGGATCACATAGTACCTGCTCCTGGAAACAGTCTCAGTGGGACTAGCTACATGAGGAAGAGCTGATCAATGTAAAGTTTGCAGAACTGAGTCTTATGTCTTTGTCTTGTACTTTAACTTAACGGAGACTGGAGGTGGGACATTTATGGTCTGTAGGCAGCAGCTCTACCTGGTGAAAGGAAGCCTCTCTGGCAAAGTCAGTAAACAGTAGCTGTGCAAAACCTCTCTTGGCACAGCTACTTTGCATTTTAAATTCACTACAGCAACTCAGTAGGACGACACAAACTGGGGGAGAGGGGAGAGCTAAAACTAGCACAGATTGCACCAAAAAAGTGGTCCTGTCCAGTGTTTCATTTGTAGTGAAAGAGGTGCTGGGGCTCAAACAAAATTTTTTACTTTCATAACTGATGTGGAAACCCAGAGGTGCTGGGGCTGTGAACGGCCAAGCCTAGAGGTGCTAGGACTCAGCCCTTGCAAGCCTTGGCACAAATTAAGCACTGGTCCTGTCACAAAAAGATTCTAAACTCTCATATTCCAGCACTGCAACTTTGTAGAGCACTATTAGCCTTCTGAATAGGAAAAACGGGCTAATTATCTATATCTATTGCAGTGAGTGTTTTTTCTCCTATAAAGTATGTAGGGCATGAACTGCAGTCTGTGCAGAGACAAAACTCCCAGTGAGGTAAATAGGAGTTTTTCTACTTTAAAACTGCAGGATCAAGCCCATATTGAGCAGCTGAACTTCCTGTATTGCATGTGGGATATAATTCCACTGTTGCTCGTAGATAGTACAGTGCACAGCACTTTATAATAGCAATGGCTTGAAGGTTTCCCCTTAAAATTACTTGTTAAAGGTTTAAAACTCTGTCCAGGAATATGATATCATTTTCTTTAAATGAATACCTGGTTTTAAAAATAATTAACTGGGTAAAAGAACTTTTAGTGCCCCAAAGCTAAGTATTCAGTAAAAAGCTGAGCAGCTGAAGAAGCTGGTCTCCTGCAGAGTTAGGAAGGAAAGGATTTATGGCCCCTTCCCACCAGACTGAACATTGCTCAACCACCTAAATACATTACGGAGTTGGTTTCATCTTTCCCTGAAGTTTCAGGGTCAGAATTGCGGATGGTTTGATCTGGGATGGTTTTTGAATAGACCTGTTGGTTAAATCCAATTTTTGTGCAATACCATTAGTGTGAATATAAACAGACTTTTACTGAATTTTGACTAAGACAATGGTTCCCAAACCTTCACTGCTAGAGACCTTTTTTTGATGGGATAGCAGTGCCTCTCCAGGCTAGGTCGCAATCTTGCAAGCTCTGTTCACATCCCAACCCCAGTTCAGGGTCTCCTTGCGCTGTGCCCCAGCACAGCTGCTGCCATCACATAATTTTTCCCGTCAGTTTTCCCTATCCCTTTCTTTCTCTGTCTCTCTTTTATTTCCTTGCCTTGCTTTTCTTTTCCTTGTATTTTTTGTGTCCTCTTTTAAATTCATGATTGCTACATTTCTCGGGGTTTGCAAGGCCTCCTGTCCCAGAAGTAGCTGAGTGGAGTGTGTTTCATGTGCTGGATGCTGGGTAATAATAACCCAAGAGGACTCCATTTTCATTAAACTAAATTGGCTCTTTGTTAAATCAACTATTTGAAGATTGTGCCTACTGCTCATTAACATCCCCGTACCTCTGCACACAGACCAGTACCATAGTGCTCTCTCCAAAGACCCAGCATGATCCCACCAGTTTCCATCCAGGTTGCTACCAGGTGCATCACGTGGTAGCTTTCACAACTGGGCTGAGAAGAGAGACGAAACTTGGCAAAGCATACTGCTACCCTAAGCCCTTAGCCCTGTACAAGTGAGCCACTCTTGTGATCACCTGCATTAAGGAATTCCAAAGAAGTAGGAAGGAAAGGTCAGCAGATTTAGAGGAGCTACATACCACCTTACCTGAAGCTATTGCTATACTTAGGATGGATCTAGGATCTCTCCCCACCTCCATTGCTTCTCTGCAGTGTCCTATGTCCATGCCTGCATTTATTCCTGTGCCCTCTCCACGATACTAAGACATGACTTTCTATATCTGATAACTGCAGTGAATTGTAATCTCTTATTTGGTTTATAAACTCTTTGACCAAGGGACCATATTTTTACTATGTGTTTGTGCTGTGCCTAGCACAATGGGGCCTTGATCTTGACTGTGTTCTCTCGTTGCTACCAAATTACAAATAAATATCAAAAATAAATGAAAAATTCCAGTGGTATCTGCATATTGCAATGTTGCCATCTCAATCGTGAGTTTTGTGATATTTGATGTTTGATAGTTGAGGAGATTATAGGAGAAGCTCAGATTTCATTAAAAAAGAAAGTAAGTTTCTAGTCCTTATGATTGCAGAGAAAAGCTTAAAAATATAACCTGAGTGCACCTTGGCTAAGAAGCAAGAAGGCAAATAAAAAAAATCAAAATGTATATTTTAAAAAAATCTCCTAATTTGTAAAACAGTGTCATGAATTTGCGGGCCTGGATCATGATTTTTGGACATTTGGGATTGACAAAACTAATTTTGTTTCTTTAAACAAGAAGAAAGAAGGGAACTACACTGAATGAGTCCAGTTACATTCTTGTATTGTAAATTTCATACATTCACTTATGTGAGCTTCATGCAATTTATCACTGAAAGCGCTTTAGGTTTTATTTTTTAATCAAAGCAGCATCATTTTGAGAAAAAGGGGAAAAAAACCCACTGTAGACGTAGAAAATACTTTCTTGCTTGCTTTCCCTAATCCATTAGAATCTGGCATTTTTCAGTTAGACTTTCCAGAGTTTTTGTCATCCATTTCCATTCAAAACACAACACACTGTAAACTTCACAAAACACACATACTGTATTCTCATGCTGACATATATAGTCAGTCATTTGAAGCAGAAATGGCCCCATAGTTTATGATGGTTACACATTTTTGACTGACTCTGGGTTTTGTTTGTGGTGTTTTCTGTGTTTTTTCTCATTAGATGTTATGATTCTTTATTTAAACAAATGACAACATTGGAAAAATCTTTCTGGTATATGTGGGGAAACAGGCATCAATCAACAGACCTCACATTACAACACAACAAATTAGGGTCTGATTCAAAACACATCCAAGAATGGACAGTAATCCTTCATTACCAGACTACAAAGATAGTAATAACTCTACATCCCCGAAGGTATCACAATGATCAAGGAAAAGATCCCTAGTTGTATATTTCAAATATTGGTTGACATTTTTTTTTTGAAGAAAAACTCTGACTTCTAAAGGGTTCTGAAACTGTGTGGTCTGTCTCAAGACAGATCTTAATGAAATTTGCCATTATCAAAACTCGACTGCCTGGAATATGGCAGAGACTATTAGGTCCACAATAACAACACTGATTTTAGGGATTTTCCCCTCCCTCCAAGTATACTGCATACTTTTTTGATGTGTGAAGAGAGTGAAGCTTCTTAAAAGATATTTTCAATGGGATGGTTCTGAAGACTTCGGATAAAATATTTCAATATTGTACCTGCAGGGATAGAAGAAATTGCTTCAATTCATTTTGCCTTAGAGTCGTGTTAAATCAACTGCTGTTGGCATTTGCAGGACTTTGTAGACATTCTTTCAGAAGTGTCTGAAAAGCTTCAAATAGATGAAGGTCTTCAAACAGTAACTAGCACATGGGACCGACATCAGTGAGGCTCCAAAGACTGTCCAGAAGGGATAATATACTGCATAAACAGGGTCCTGTGACCTTCTTCCATATAAGACACTAAGCTTGTTCCTCTCTGTTTTTATGTCCAAGTTTTCCCCAACAGGATGCCGGGTATATCATTTGATCAGAATGGTAGAAGACATTGGGTCTGATTTTCCACTTATTTCCACTTCCAGTTATTTGCATATGTGCAACGTGGCTGTAAAATGTCACCACACTGATTTACTAGTGATTTACATATTCTTCTAGGTGTCAACGATAACACACGGTGCAAGATAGTAGTGAATCAGGCCCTGTGCCTCTAGGTTAGCTCTGCTGTCTTTTTTTATGACAGGATTTAGTTACTCCTGAGGAAATTTTGTACCAAAAGTTAAAAATTCTGTGCACAATATTTTAAAATTCTGCAAAATTCTGCATATTTTATTTGTCAAAATAACACAATATAATCATACCAGTTTCAATTATTTTGATAATTTATTTCAAAATACCTGTCAACACGTACGTCTGTAACAATACAGACAGCAAAATCGATTCAGGAAATGTTTTTTTGACAAATAGATTCCTAAGCAGACATATTAATACAGAACTCTGGGTAATAATTCATTTAAACTACAATACAGAACTGTATTTCCTGCACCCCTCAGAAGCAGTGCAAAGGCTTGGGGGAGTTTGGGGTAACAGAGGAGCTGAGGGAGAGGGAAGTAATTCCTGGGAAGGAGCCTGGGTGTGAACTTGGAGGGTTGGTGGGTATGGGTGGTAAAAGTATGGAAGAGGGGTTTTTGCAGATGGGCGGGGAGGGATTGTTAGGGAGTTTCTCCCAGGCAGATCCTGGTTGACCCCAACCTCTCCCATTCAGTCAGCCACATCTGCCCCTGTTCCCATGTGTCCCTGCACTCCCATGTGTCCTTGTACCCCCATCCACACGTCCCTTCACTCCCACTCAAACACCCACTCCCCCACCCCCATGTGTCCCTGCACCCCCCTTTCCCTTGTGTCTCTGTGCCCCTGCGCAGCCATCCCCTTTCCCCCATGCAGTCTTGCACTCCCTTCCCCCTGTCCCCATGTGTCCCTGCACCCCCTCAGCCAGCCCTCTCACCTCATATCAATGTGTCCCTGTTCCTGCTGCTCCCATATGTCTCTGTGCACTCGCTCTGTCTCTCCATGTTCCCCCTGTATCCTGACATGTCTGGACAGGTGCTGTGAAGAAGGTATTGCAGGCTCTTTCTCTTCCCTATCACAGCTGGGGCTGGCCAGGAGCAGATGCCGTGGTCTAGAACCACAGCGCCCTCTAGTGGGAAAAAGTCAGAACTGCAGAAACTTCGCAGCTGAAGCTATTGTCTGCAAATATATATATATATATATATGTTATACTAAATTACTCCTTGGTGAATTCTAATGCAATATATTTCAAAAAGATTAGTGCTTTTGCTGGAACAACTCTGCAACCTACCCTAAGCTTTAAAAGATTTGAGGCAAATGAACCTGCAAATCCTATTCACAAGTGTGGATCCCACTGAGGTTAAAGAGACTGCTACTGGGAATAAGGGTTTGCAGGATCATGCCCTAAGTCAGTGACAATAGAATTAAAAGTGGCTTTTGAAGTACAAGATGGTGGTCCCTCATTTTATGAGGACCAACTCTTACACCTAAGATGTAGAATCATGAAGTAGAGACTAGAAATACCAATGTCACTGCCTCTACAAGCAAATCTTGTTAATGTGAGGTCCTCCTCCCAAACTGAATACTGTATAAGGAAATTCAAACTGGGATTCCTCTCTGAACAGAGCTCAGGATCATTATTGCTATTTTTAAATTTTTATTTTTATTTTGAAAGAAATGTGTCTACTTAGTAATCAGTAGATAGATGATACAAATCAATACACCTTTCACCAGTATCATATAGAAATATATTCACTAACCCCTCCAGGCCTGCATTAAAATAAATAATAGAATATAAATGTGTGTGTATATATATATTCCAGTACTATAAGGAAAATGGGTGGAGGAAATAAACTTTACTTTCTCTCATCTTCTTCCTAAGGGTGGTGAGGTTTGAGATTGCCCTTTGTTCCATGGGGAGTTCATTCCACAGTCTCATACCCGCCCCCAAGAACATTCTATCTCCTGACCTGGTGAGCTTTACTCTTACAACAGAAAGCTCCATTGTGCCAGAGGTGTGAACCACAGTCTTCATCCCAGAGTTTTAGAAGATCTTTTAGATACACTGACCTCCCAGGCCATGGAGCACCTGGAAGAAAAGGAACAAGACTTTGAACTTGATACAGTATTCTATGCGAAACCAGTGTAGAGATGGGAGGTCAGGTCTGATGTGTTTGCAGTGGCCAGTGTTGCTGAGGAGACATGTTGCAGCATTCCATACTAGTTGACGTTTCCTAAAGGACTGATGGCTTCATACCCAGGTATATTGCATTGCTGCAGTCCATCCAAGAGGTGAAAAAGGCACATATAACCAAGGCCAAGTTATCATCTGATCGGATGGTATGGAGTTTTGCTCGCTAGATTGACATTACTTATTATGAAAAACTGTCACATTTTTTGTATAAAAACCCCACAAATCATAGAGCCTTAGTTTTGCTTAGTGAGACCTAAAGAGCTTCTTGTCTTCTTTTAGGGCAATAAAAGATCTAGGGTCATATTTTTCCTTGCTTGGTATAACTCCATTTAAGTCAATAGAATTATATCTGAGTTGCATTTGGATCATAATATCCTGTAGTCCTTTAGTTCTGAGCTTAAATAAAATAAGATCAGGACCTGAGTGTTAAAATGAAACTTGAAAAATAAGTACAAAAATAAGGAAATCTAATATGATACAATTTAATGTTAATATTAATTTTATTCACAGATCGCTCCTTTGAAGACTAGAGAAGGCTGGTATTGTCCATCTATTGCTCAGTGGCTGCACCTCCATTCTGAACATTTCCATTTTACTAGAAAATCGAACTCTAAACATTTAGAGGCTTTAAATCCACTCTGATTGCGTTGTTTTGTAAAGGAGTGAAAGCAGAAAGCAGCACAGTAGGGAGTGTGAGTGTTGTAACTTATCCAATCCTCGCAGCTGGTAAACTTTAAATTAAAGGGAAAGTTAAATCAGGTACCTCTTCCCCCTTCACTTGCTGCTCCCTTCTAGTTTTTCTTGCTTAAAACTAAAGTATGAATATGTCAGAATGAGAGAATCAACTCCTTTCTCTGCAGCATGAGAACAGAAAATGTTTCTGTTTTAATTTAATCTCTGCCGAAAGCATTGTCATATTTCATAGGATGCAAGTACGGAACTGTTCTATGGCTGGAAGTCCCTTTACATTCCCGGACTATCTCCCAATAGCTATATGTTTTGGATTACTCTTTCTTGCTCTTATTATGGTCATTTCCCAAATATTCATAGCCTCTTATTTCTTCCTCATATCTTGCACAGAGAGGGCAGCAAATAGCCTCTTTCAAGACCAAGACCAATGTTGTCATTGCAATTCTTAACTGGCCATCTCAGTCCACTCTCTATCCCTTCTTTCTCAGGGAGGTCAACTACCTACAGTAAGCCCCCCATTAGCCAAAATGGCTTGAAGCACAAGTCCATTTCTAAAGCTTCTGTGTCTTTGCCACATCTTCTGCCTCATTCTGGTGTCTAAAATGCTTCAAATCTCCATGCCAAGGATTTTATTTATTTTGCTCTAATGCTTGATACAGCTAAAATGTCCATATTAGCTAGTGACTGAATTTACTTTTTCCAGCACTGATAAAAAAAGATTCTACATTTATGAATCCTGCTCACGTTATTCATATTCTACGTGCATGTCACTGACCTGATGTCACTGTGATTTCCCTACAGACTGTTTGGCCAGATACTGTTAGTGTTTCCCTTGAGAGAGGAGAAAAAATGTGATTTTTCCAGAACAGCAGACCTTGCAGGAAAGATAAAGTTTTCGGACATATGCAGAGGCTCAGTGCTTCCTTTCTTTTTCTTCACTGCTTGATGCATAGCATCAAAGATGATCATGAAAAAATATTTCTGTTCCTGGCAGAGGCAAAATGTGGGGGTGGAGGCAAGCAGGGTCACGTACCCCCCCTCAGATTTTTGACTTAGCTTGGACTGAGCATGCTCACATGGACTGAGTAGACTGCTGAAGCCAGCTCTTGCTACCCAAATGACAGGTAATCTGCCTGTATCCGTAGAGTGTTAGCCCCACTCTCTGCATGTCCAGGAAATTCCTAGTTCTTCTGCACCACCAACCTGTCCACCCAGTTCAAACTCCTCTTCTCCTGATTCCGAGCAGTAGGGAGCATCCTGGATGCTGATGTGGAGGTAGAGAAGCACATCAGACGTGCAAACTTGTAGAAGATGGGAGTTCTCAGCAAAGAGGAGACAGGGCCGCTCCAGGAAAAAGTCATTCTCTAACTGCCAGCAGCCGAAACCCCTCCTTCTTCCCATACAACAACTGGCCACTTCCCAAACTGTTAAACAGCAGCCATGGAGCAGCCTCATTGTTACTCTGTTGCTTGGGCAAGGATTCATTTCCCTTGATCCCCTCAGAGCACTCCTGTGTACACCCCAGGACTTCCTGGATTCATAGAAAGAGACTAGGGGATGGTAGGTTAACAACATGGGGTAGAAAACTTTCTGGCATTCAGAGATGACCTGTACCTAGTGGGGGTGAGGGTGAGGGGAAGAGTGAGGGCAGTGGTTTCAGCAGATGTTACTGAGCATGCTCAGGACATGTGAGCATGCTCAGTACAAGCCAAGCAGCAACGGGGGTCGGGGGAAGGGCATATGATGCTCCCCAATGTTGCCTTGCTGGTATTATTTAATACATCAGTCAACTGACACCTTCTACCAATTAAGATAATATTGAAAAAATGGAGCGTGAAGGGCAGAGGGAAATATATAACTGACTTCAGAATTAAGTCTTGATGAAAAAGGGTAGCATTTAAGCAATAATTTATTCTACTTGATGTTTCACTAGCAACAGAAACAAATCTGCCCATTGTCCAGAAGTTTCACTTGACAATGACCTTCTTAAGTTGGAAATGTATCATTGTACAGTACAAACAATAAGGAAGAAGAAAAGTTTCTTTGCTGATCCACCATTGTATAGGAGCAGTGATGTCATAAGAATATTGATTGGGATCTTAGGATTTGAAGGGGCAAGTCTTTGTTAAGTTTGCTGCTGTGTGTCAAGTGATCCAAATGGGAAAATGCTGCTGCATTATCTGTGTCTTGAAATAAAAGATGAAAATAAAGTTCAACAATCTGCCATGGGTTGTAGTTTGACTGATCACTATTTCTCTATTTGTAACATGCCTTAATGACTGGGCTTTTTCCATAAATTCTTCCTTTAACCTTTCAGAAGTATGTATGACACAATGGGAAGTGCATTTCCCACAGTTTTAAGACCAAGGAGAGACTGTATCATACCACTGGAGAGCTTGGCCTAGCATTGCTCAAACATTTCTCTTTTATGTGGTAGCCTAAATCCTTTAATGTCCAGCATCATAGGACACATGTTTAATATCAGTCAAACCAATCTTTGGCTGTAAACTTTTATAGGTGCCTTATGAATTTAAACTTTCAGTTCATTGTTTTTTTCATGACACTGTCTTGTGACAGCAAATTAACATCTTGGTATAATTGCAGATTTTATTGAAAAACTGTGTCAACAGCTGCAAAAGGAGTCCTTTTTTAGGTGCAGAGTATAAAAATAAAATTGTCTGAAACCACTAAAAGGCTGTTTTTCACATCTTGTACTAAAAAGTTACTTTAAATCAATTTCAGTCATGTTCTTCTAAAAACGCCCTCCAAAGGTAAATAGGCTGTCAGCTTCTACAAATTGTAGTATGCTCAATGGAAATCAGAACATGCTAAGAAATTATGGTATCCTTGCAGTAAAAAATCATTGACAAGGACTCTGTCTCATCAAAATGTAGCTTATTATAGAACAACATTAAAACATGCTGGATTTTCAGAACTGGTGAAGGAAGGTAACCGTACCAGTCTCCTTGAAAACAATATGAGTTGTGCGGCTAAATCCCCTACTGGCTTTGAAAATCTCTGTTGTTGTGAGTAACATGGCCTTAAAAAAGCATACTTATGATGGTGAACGTGCAAGCAGTAATAACTTTTTAGACAAAGCTGCCAATAGCAATTATAGTTTAGACAGCAAAGGAATCAGTTAACCAGCTTAAAATCAATTATGTCGAGCTCGGCAGCATGGCAAAGAAATAATTAATCAAATCTCATCATAGCATGAACAGATTCATGGATTCCAAGGCCAGAAGGAATGGTTGTAATCATCTAGTATTACCTCCTGTATAACACAGTCCAGAGAACTCTTCCCAAAATTCCTACAGTGTATCTTGTAGAAAAACATCTAACTTTGATTTAAAAATTGTCAGTGATGGAGAATCCACCATGACCTTTGATAAATTGTTCCAAGGGTTAATTACTCTCACTCTTATTCCTAGTATGAACTTTCTGGCTTCAAGCTCCAGCCATCAGATTGTGTTACATGTTTGTCTGCTAGATTGAAGAATCCATTATCAAAGAATCCCATTTAGGTACTTATAATCAAGTTACCCTGTAACCTTCTCTTTGTTAAAATAGATTAAGCTTCTTGAGTCTATCACGATAAGGCATTCTGTCTAATCCTTTAATTATTCTCATGGTGTCCAAGAACCAACCAGCTAGTGCAGGACCATTTGGGTGGAGCATGTTGTGGAACAATCTTACTGCTTCTGTCAAAAGGCAGTGACATGAGTGCTCTGCGTCTGTAGCTAGAAGACTACACCTTGCAAAGGCTGTGGTGCACCAATCAAGGCAGTAGCTGGTTGCCCAATCTAGTGCTTTTGTTGAATGCTTGCTTTCAGTTCTACCTTGCTGAGCCACAGAGGTGAAGAAACTTTCTAGGCCATTGTCTCACACTAGAAGCCCGGAGAATTCATTGCTACTCTTCAATTTACTCACAGTTAAGAAAGCAACTAATTCAGGGTGGTTCCCATATAAAGACAATAAGGTCTACATGTACCAAATGCATGAAGATGATGACTTATTTCATGCGGTAATAGGATGATTTTGGTACATCTCTTTAGTGCAATAAATAGGGCTGAGTAAAGTGAAGCGGCCTAGATAATAATAGTAACAGCTGTATTATGATGAACTTCAAATAAAAGAGGGAGAGGCCTTCCACTGGTGTAAATAGGTGTAACTCGATTGAAGCGCTATGCCAGTTTATACCAGCTGAGGATCTGGCCCAGATTTTTGTCAAAAACCTTAGTGCTAAAATATTTAATATTGTTACCCAAATAGCAGTGGCTGAGAAAACATCAGCAATACAATCTGTTGCCAGCTGATGGCTTTATCATTCAATCTGCAGTGGTAACACAAGACCAAAGAGTCCTTTCCTAGTGCTACTTTTGTCTTAGTCCTGTATCTAAGATAAATAAAGATAGCCAAGTTTCAAGGTGCAAATCAGTATTTAAGATAAATTAGTTTAGAGGAGAGTGCTGAAATTTGCCTCTTAGGGTGTAAACAGACTCATAAATCTTTTAGGCTAAAGTCGATTTTAAAACATGCATGAGGTCATATAACTATTTTTGTTTTTTTCTTACAAAATCCTTTCACAAAACTGGAGAAAGGCAAGAAATGCAAGAGGAATGTTTTTTTCCAGGAGGATTTCTCTTACCCACTAACTTCGACCCTGGCCAGAATGTTACTCACATGATCTGCAGCGGCAGAAGACCCTGTGTATTGTCCAAGGAAGGTAATGACAGGCAATTTAAAAACATGTGCAAAACACTTTAATCGGCTTGACAGCTGCTTCATATGGAAATTGTATGTTCATATTTGAATGGCAAACTGTTTACAAGAGGCTGATGAAGGATGTCTCAGGTTAAATTTATGCAGTCTGGCTTTAGGAAGTCGGAGATCCAATTTTATTGCTGATTTAGATATCTGAATGTCTTGAGATTCTAGTCACACACATTTTTATATGTATGAGCACTACCCTAATCTTTTCAGGCTTTAGCTTAGTTTTAAAGTTGCTGAATGGGGTAGGGCAGCGGTTAGTATTAAAATTATCTTTGATCTGGGGGAAAAGCAGTTTTGTTTAACTGTTTGACAAACCCTAGAAGTTAAATCTCTCTCCTGTTTTACTTCAGGTGTCTGCTACAGAGAGGCATCTGGTTGCCATACACTGTACTACCAACATACAAAACTAGTTTAATACCTGAGAACAGAACAGAAAATGAGTATGTATAGTGATTGAACTTAGCAAACACGGAGAGTAGTTGCGTTCTGCCTGAAAGACAGGTCCAAAGTTGGGTTAACACTATACCACTGTGTCCCACACACTTCTCAAGCACTTCAAGGAAAGATAGGTCAATGCTAAAAGTGACTGTTGTGATACTGAGTTATTGCCACAGATTACAAAGTGAGTGAGCAAGGGACAGCAATGAAAAACTTAAGAAGATGGACAAAATAAATTGCTTCTTTATTACAGGTCTCTAGGACACTTCTGCTGTCTACTCTACTTTAGCTCTCAACTATATTACCTTCTTATAAAGATAATTAAAAGTAAATAAAGAATAGACATTTAGGACTGGGAGGAGGGGAAGAGATGAGTGAGAAAGAGGATTCAAGGTCCAGTGACTGGCCCCTGGGATGGTAAAAGAAAAGTCCAATTGTAGAATAAATGATTTATTAGTCTTAATTCTCTATTTAGTGCCTAAATACTGCAGCAAAGTGAAAGAAGAAAGAATGCTTATACTAAATCAATAATTACATTAGTTATAACAATATCCCATTAATAGAATTCTGGGGTCCTGGGAGATATCAGTGATGACAACTTCAAGCATTCAAAAGTCATTTGTCCAGCCCCCAAAAATCATGAGATTGGCTTAAAAATCATGATGTTGAAAATAATAAATGTTTGGGTTCTTATTATTTGTCTTCTGGTTTCTGAACTTTTAGTGTTCACATTTTCAAACTTTTCTCTGCAACTGTAAAGGCTAGAAACATACTTTTATAAAATGAAAGCAGAGATTCCCATGTAATCATCTGAGTCCAGGATCAAGGGCTTTAACAGAAACACCAAAAATTGCAAGACTTAATTAAAAAGACTTGGCAACATATGCAACTCTTGTTGACTACAATACGATTCACTCATGATGGAGTTTTAAGAGTGTGGAAGAATATTCCTTACTAGCAAAATTCGGTCAAGAAAAGTGCAAATAGAAGACAGCAAAAATAACAGTACACATTACCTGTAGTGCATATTACCCCACTATGTAGACAAGGCCTAAGTTGGTGAAACTTGCACCTTCTTCAGGCCCCTTCAACAAACACACTAAAGCAACTTAGATTCTTTCACACCTACCCAGATTCCCAAGGGAAGATTCTGATCTCATTTACAGTGGTGTAAAGCCATTGACCTCATTATTCTATTATATTGACTGTATTGAATTCAGTGGAGTTACTTCAGATTTACCTTGATGCAAGATCAGAATCCCCTTACACATCATGTCTGAATTAGGCTCAACAGATCTCATTGAGTCTAAACTGGTATAACCCAAACACCAAACGGGCAGAAGTATAAGTGAAAGTTACTCCCATTCTACTTTAGTTTACTTCTTCTTACACTTTCTTCTGGTTCCTCAATGTGTCTTTTACACTAGCTCAAATTCACGCATCAGACATTGATATATATCAGCCTAAGGGAAGTTTAATTTACACCAGCTTGGAGGTCACCTCTGAATTTGGCCCAGTGTGTCTGACCTGACAGGAAGAAGAATTTAGAAGAAGAGGAAAGAATGTCAGGAGTAATTTTATATTGGTGCACTATCCTCTCCTTATACAGAGCAAGAATCCCTGAAGCTACTACTAAGCACTCTGTTGCATTCATACCAAATTAAACAGAGATATTTGACTTTGAATATGAAATCCCCCAAAGTTACTAGGTCCCTTGAGAGGTGTTACATGAGTCTATATCATCAGGGATAGCTCAATGCGTTGAGCATTGGCTTGCTAAACCCTGAGTTGTGAGCTCAATCCTTGAGGGGACCATTTAGGGACTGGGGGGAGGGGGAACTGTCTGGGACAGTCCTGCTACTGAAGGTAGGGGACTGGACTCGATGACCTTTCAAGGTCCCTTCTAGTTCTGTCAGATAGGTATGTCTCCATATATTACAGAAAGTCATTGGGTAGTTTTCTACAGTAAAGGATTATCTCTGGCACATTTGTCACCCAGCTTTATCAAATCCTCACACATCATGCAGAACTCACAAATGCCCTCAGTCTACTATAACTTTCCACAGAAGGACTGCGATCTGCCCCACCTACTCCTTTCTGAGTAGTCCATGCCTGGCCTCCCTCCACTGTGGGTAACAACAATTTCTTCTCTCAGCAGAAAACCCTTATCCCCACTACAGAGAGAGAAAGAGTTTATCTTTAAACTTACTTTTGTTGGTCCCGTTTTGGGGTGTACCCAGGCTTGAAACATGGTAAAAGTTTTAACAAGCACTAAGGTTGTCTGTCTGATTTTAAAAGGTTTACAAAGTTTTAATCCTACAGTTGGAGATTTAAGGCATGCTTCTGTCACATTCTATAATCTCTGAACTGAAGGAGTTTCTTTGAGTTGGGAGAGAGTAAAGACAGTTTAGGCTCCCATCATTCTGTTCTAGCTCTAGAAAACAAGGAAACCAATATTGGTATCACCACTTGTTTGCTGATCTGCGGCCTATCCTTTAGGGTTACCATTCACTGGGGGAATTTATAACATGCAGTCTGATCCTGCCTGCTTAGGATTTGTCTACACTTAAAAGTTTTGCCACTTTAACTATGCCAGCATAATTAAAGTGGCATTAGCCCCTCCTACTGGGGACATAGTTGTTCTGGTCTAAAATGGTTATACTGGTTGTGACATTATGAGTATGATATAATATCTCATTGAAAGATGACAGGGCCAGAAAGAGTCAATTAACTCACCTCACCAACTGACCTGACCCATGGGTGAACCTTAAGGTCTGGTTAGGAAGATATGTAAATGAATAGAGCTTTGAAATGCAAGTCTGCATTGTTAGAGGTAGAAGGGTAGATGTTTGCTCAGGTCTTGTGATGTGAGCAAACAAGTCTTGTCTATTGCTATAATTTTAATTCAAAGATCAAAAAAGGAATATTAACATTTATGATGATACTTGAGTGAAATAGTATTATTGTCTATGTGTCTCTTTGAAGGTTGTGGTAACCTGTATCTGAACTGTTTAATGAATAAATTGCTCTGTGCTAATTGCCAGGATGTTTGGGAGAAGGAGTTAAGCCTATTGTTTTCTTAGGCCGAAAGGCTGCTGGAAATGTATAAGAACCCTGGGACACGATCCTACTTCATCTCAGATCTGCTTTGGATTTCAGGTGGGGGAAACTTAAGCCACAAGGATTGAGATCCCCAGTCATTGACTGGAGCCACCCTGAATATGGACATTGGACTATAACCTATAACTATATCTGAAAGGACTTGTGGAAACTACAAGCTCACCTCTACTATGCATCTGAACCTCAAGAATTGAATTCAAGTCTGAATGTATATTGATCTTTTAACCAACACTCTCCCTCTTTTCTTTTAAAATAAATTTTAGCTTAGTTAATAAGAATTGGCTAATAGTGTGTATTTTGGGTAAGATCTAAGTTATAATTGAACCTGGGTATGTGGCTGATCCTTTGGGATTGGAAAAACCTTTTCTTTTATATGATGAAGTAAGATTTTCAGGAATCATCATCATATCTAACAGGTGTGTCTGGATGGAGGCCTGAGGCTGGCTACTTTAAGGGAACTGCATGGTTTGGACTTCTAAGTGACCAGTGAGGTACTATCGAAGCTGTTTTGTGCTGGCTTGGTAAATCTAAGTATTGGAATAACCACTAGCATTTGGGGTTTGTCTGCCCCGTTTTGTTTGCAGTTCACCCTGATTGAGTGACCTCAGCTGGCTCCCACGGGCAGCACCGTCACACTGGTATAGGTTATTCTGATTCAAACCAGAATAAACTACACTGGCATAAGGCATTTTATACTGGTATAACTGTGTCTACATTAGGGCTTACACCTGGAGATCTATGTTGGCAAAACATCACACATAGTTAAACCGATAAAATTTTTCTTATGTAAACCAGCCCTGACTGATATAATTAGTTCCTTTGAAGTCACTAACGTGTGAATAATAAGGATGACAGTTATTATATTATTTATTAAAAGACCACTATCAACTTAAATCTTTTGAAGTTGACAAATTAAAAAAAACAGTTTTCCAGTACATCATCCTTTATGTCCTGATCTTTTTGTTATTTAAAATTCTGTTCCCTTGTTTGTATTTCGGAGAGACTTTTGGGCCAGACTGAGCAGAAACAATAACATGCTCAGGTCCAACCTTCCTTCCCCTATTTCTCTCTGTGCACACAGCTGCTTGCTGCTTACCGCCCATTTCTTTGTGTTTCAGCTTTGATGCTGCTGTTACTCTACTTCTTCTTTAGATGACATCAACCACCACCTTCCATCTTTCACAGCTGTGAAAGAGTTGTGAAGCTTCCACTCTCCTTTGGATACCACTTGATCTGTTGTTGCCTCTGAAATATGTGCCGCTCTTTCATCCTCCGCTGTTACTGCTAAGCACCCTTTTGCAGAGCCTGGGGAAGGGTGTGCATCATTGACGAAGTGCTAACCCAAAGGACTGTCAAATGTACAAAGTAAGCAAATTAATACAAGAGAATAAAGGAATGTTTTCTCTCTGACCTATCTCATTTAAGACAGTTGCATCAATAGCAGGTATGACAATTGCAGATGGAAATGTAATTTTCAAGTGAACAGTGTTGCTTTAAGTGTCAATGATGTGCTTAGCTCCATCCAGAAACCAAAATTCCCAAAGATCTTACAAATTACAAGACAGATACAGAAAAACAAGGGGCACTGAACCATTCAGAGTCAGAAAAACTTGGAGGTTTCCAGTTTTCAAAAAGTGATTGTTAGCTCACTTCTTGTGAGCACTGTGTAAGGTGTATGTCTTTTGAAGGGAAGGTGTAGTGACTTGGCAAAGAGAGGTTGGGGTTGCCACTCCATCCTTCAGGGTAGCATGTAAGGAGGTCTGAACGAAAGAAGAAAATGAACTGTGTATCAAGACTGACATCACTGGTAGAGCAGTAAAGGAACATGCTAATACTCCAAGAAGGACCTTCCAGGCAAGGAAGATTAATGTAAACTTGATGCACTGTATGGTGGCTTCTCGTGTGATTAAAGTTTGGAGGATCAGAGGCAGGAAGAGTGAAGATAGCATAGATTAGCCATGAGAACTGGTCCAAATATTTCATCTGAAACATTTTTAAATGATAATATGGGCTTCTTTTTAAAATGGAAGAGTTCACAAAATATTTTGAGTTTTTAATTTTATTTTGGTTTCTTTGCTTAAGCTTTCCTCCTCCCCCCAGTTTTTAGTTTTGATTTTCATTTATCCCCACATCCTTTCCCCAGTTTTCAGTGTCAAAATAGAAAAAAAATGGGGAGAAAAGGAAAAAAGGGAGAAATAGGGAAAATAAAAGAAAAGGAAAAAAGAAAAACCAAGACATTTTCATTCAGAACATTTTCTTAAACCCCAAAATTTGCAGTAAAAGTGTTTCATGAAAATTAAAAACAAAAACAAATTATTAACATTTTTTACTAGTTTCACTGGTGACCTTACCTGAGTCTCTTTGGCTATTTAAATCCCTACCCCCATCTCTTATGCCCTCACTATTAACTTGGAAAAAGCAAACAAAAACAAATATTGCAAGTTGCCTACACATCTTTGTGCTGGGCATGATATTGCTTTGTTCGTAGAGAGTTTACAGAGAGTTCCTCTGTGGGTAAGTCCACACTGCAATTAGACACCTCTGGCTGGCCCATGCCAGCTGACTCGGGCTCATGATATGGATGACAAAGCTTCTGGCTTGAGTTTTAGGTGATGTACTTTGTGGAATGAACACACAGTGAGCCCTGAACGGCATACTCACTACTTAATTATAGATGCTCTAGCATCTGGCCATCACTTGATTGATATAACAGAACTAGCTAGCAAGAGGAAGTGCTGATTCAAAGCCTCAGGAAGTAGAAGAAACAGTGAAGTAAGGGCCAAACAGACTGTGAACTGGACATTATGAGATTATCCAAGTTCAGTCTTTTTTCTTAATATCTCTCAAGAACTCAAATGTACATATTACAGACTTGGTGACAGGCAAGCCAACATTCTTCTGGTTTCTTAAATCCAAAGTCTCGTATTTTAGGATTCATCCACTAGGAACCTTGGCTGCGGGGGATGGGGAGGTAAGGTATACTGCTATCCGCCACCTTTCTCTGGCCACTCTGAACACTTCCCCCACGCACACATACACATACATAAATGACAGACTTTGATGTGTTGCCTGAGAATTCTTAGGGTTCAGAGCACTGAAAAGGTCAGAGCAGAAATTAGGTCAGAAATTGTTAGCTCTTTGCTAGTTAGACAGAACTCACATCAAAGAGGCTCCTAAATTAGAAAGAGGAGGAAAGGGAGAAAGGAAGAAGGGCCCTACGGACAGGAAGTGGGAAAGGCAAAATGGAGAGTGAATGGGGACTAATTGAAGAAAGGAGAGGAAAAATGGAAAGAGGGGAGGGGAGGACAGGGAATGGCACCTCACAAAGGTGAAGAGGTATAGAGCGCTAGTCAGGGAACAGAAGCCACCATGCGCTGGTCTGAGATTTTACAGGGGGGAGATGGCAATGCCCCAGACTCCAGAGAACTATGCTTCCAAGAATGGCCATGCAGCTTTCTGACCAGATGAGAAACTGCACCCTTTTGCCCCACAAATTGTTAGCTGCAGGTGTGGGACTTTCAGGCTGGAAAATCTTCCTCAAGTAATGAGGCATCCTCAGTGGGATTTTTTGAGCACATGAGAAGGCTGAGCTGGAGGGACAAACAATTAGGCTGGAATACTGGGCACTTCCCATGGATCTGTGGGCTGGAGGAGACACAGTGAGGATGAAGTGAAGGAGACACATGGTGGCGGGTGAGGTGAGTCTAGGCAGAAGAAGATGAGCTGTAAAGGTAGGTTGAAAGAGGACAAAGTGACGTGGTAGATTGCATGATTTAATTAGCCTTGCAGTTTATGTTCAATGAGGTTGTGCCAGGGGCCACACAATGAAGTCCACCATGAGACTGGACTAGCAGTAAGACATTATGAACCTGAGGGAAGGCAGACAATGAGGCTGGGTTGAGTAGACACACAGTGAGGTTTGGTGTGTGGGACACAGTGAGATTTGGTTGTGTGAAGGAAATGAGCATGCCGAGGTTGGATGGTGGGTGAGGATTTGATGAAGCTGGTTTTGTTGGAGTAGGGCATGTGGTTATAACATGCATATTACCATCATGAATATTTATTCAATCATCCCCCTCATACCTAGGCATAATTCCAATCATCCTCTCTACAACCCCCACTTAGACCCCACTGCCAGTGACTACACATGAGGTGAGTCCTGTTTTAGTAAATTTCTTTTGAAATCTTGATTTATATGCACCTAAAAAATCTTTATTACTCTGCTTCCTTCCAGACAGTTTAGTTTGTTCACCATGTTTTTTTTTAAGTTTAATTCCTACTTTCCATTTTTCTGTTTTTATTATGACACATTCCCATGGGACTGTGACTGGCAGGTGGGTCACAATATACATAACTGATGGGCCCATCTGTCTTCCTTTCATTGCATGCTTCCTCTTTCTTTCTTTCTTTCTTTCTTTCTTTCTTTCTTTCTTTCTTTCTTTCTTTCTTTCTTTCTTTCTTTCTTTCTTTCTTTCTTTCTATTGTCATAAGCAGTCTATTATAGAGGCAGTCATATTCATGTATAAAGAACAATGCATAGGTAGTGGCAAAGAACAAGGCTATACATACATAAAGGGTATGTAGTGAGCTCACAGTAGATTCCTGACAGTGAGTGGTTGAGCTGTTTGCATTAGTTTTTCCCACTGTTTATTATTTTTACCTTGCAAAATACACTGAATCTAGTATAAACGATAATCATATTTTAGATGAAACTCCAGAAAAGCCATTCTATTTTCCTTGTTTTGAGCTCGGTCTCTCCTTGATTTGGCCCTTATTTCAGCTCCCTCTCCTTCTTAGTAGCACCCTCTTATCTCACTCTCTCCTCTGGTCACAGATGCCAGTACTGGGGAAAAAAGATGCTAACCCACTCTGAAAAAACCGTCGGCCTCGCAAAACAGCTCATCTGTCTGCAGTTCTCAGTAAAGGTTCCCTGTAGAGATGTCGGACACTCCTGGTTTGGTTTTATGTCAGTTTAAAATAACAAATTAAGAAAAAGTGAAAGTTCAAAGTGGTGCAGCAGCACATGGGAGTGGGTAGTTTTTAAAAAAAGGATAGGATGAAAGTTGTAGCCAGGCCAAAACCAGTGGCCAGGAAGGTCTGTAAGGGTCTGATCCTGCAGGTAGACCTTACTCACTGAAGTCAGTGGACTACTGTATTAGCACGTGTGGCAGATCAGGCTATAAAGCTTGTATAAAAAAAACCAACAACCTTGTAGGGCAAGATCCTCATCTAGTCTAAGTTGGTGTAGCTCCATTAAAATCAACAAAGGGCAATGATAGTCAATGGACCAAAGCTGATCTATGCCAGCTGAAAATCTGGCCTGTAATTCTCTATGTCCCAATACAGTGCTCTTAGAAGCCACTGATATCAATGGAAGCAGGAGCTGGATGTAACATCAGAACTAGCGGGTGGGAGGTGGCGTGACTTGATTTTAGTGACATCGGCCAGTGGCATTCAGACTTTTCTCACACTCTGTACATTAAGCTACATTGCATTCAGTGTTTCCATTTTTCATTTTTGACTGTTTTTGAGGTAAATCATATATTATCATTTTATGGAGTAGCACAAGAAATTGAAAACAAAATGAGTCGTCCCACATTTTTTAACTTGCTTTAAACCCCCCCCCCCCACCAACAGTGGTCTGTCTTTAACCTCTGGTAACCCTTACATTCTTTGCACTAAAGTGTCTGATATTAAAGCAGATTGCTTTCATGCCTACATAAGTAATATCATATGCTTCACATCAGCCTAGGCTCAGGCTAACTGCATTCCCACTGTATTATTGCCTGTGAATGAACACTCCATGCATACTAATAATTGCCTATCTGAATCAGTTTGCCTTTCAACTTCTTGAAAAGGAGTTTTATTGGTCTGGTTACATGGCTATGGCATAGGATCCTAGTTTAACACATGGTGGTAATGTTTGAGTGTGTTAGCGGTTTGCCAATCTGTACTAGAAATGCAGAGAAACCTTTAACAATGGATAAAAAGTTATGTTCACTGAAGAAACAACTGCTCTCCCAGTCAACCCTAAGATCATGCCTGAGCTTAGTATCCTGAAAAAAGTGTTTAAGAGGGATTTTTTAAAAATTGCTTTTCTTATGTATAAGCAATGAGTCTGGATCGCTTATGAAATTTTAGGCAACAGGTATTAAAGGGAGATCCACCAGAAGTGTGGATTTTTTTTTTGGCCATTGAACTTATCTAAATATGGATATGCTTTATTGTGCACATTAGGAGAACATATTGTTGCAAGAGTTCTTTTCAATAATGTTAGTATTTCTTTTTGATCCTTTATCCTGGAGCAAGTGTTGACTTCAGATCTTCTTCTTTTTCTGTCTTGCTTTTTTACTTCTCTTGCTGGGCCAGATTCTCATTTACATTGGGTCAATCCAGAGTAAATCCACTAAAATCACTGAAGTTACTCTAGATTGCCACCAGTGTAAATGAGAGGAGACGCCAGCCCTTTGTGATCTTTCCACAAGCCTATTTATTTTTTACACTGGAGAGTCTTATGTGTCCCTTATATCAATGGCCTTATAACCCTTCTGTTTGATGAGTCTCTACAGGTATGTCTACACAGCCCCTGGAGTGAATCTCAGAGCCCAGGCTACAGAGTTGGGCTTGCAGGACTCGTGGTACAGTACTCATAATAGCTATGCAGATGATGCAGCTCAGTCTGGAGCTGGGCTCTGAAGCCCACCTGCCTCTCTAGCTTTAGAGCTGAGCTCCAACCCAAGCTGCAATGTCTACACAGCTATTTTCAGCCTGGTAGTCTGACCCCCATGAGCCTGAATCTGTTAACTTGGGCTCTGATACTCATTGCTGTGCGCTGCTGCTTGCTGAGTAAATGTACTCTAAGTGATTGCCAACACCCCAAAACCAACAGAAATCTCTTAGGAGCACCTCCTTGCATTGCAGAGTGAAATGAGGCACTTCCTCAAATCTAGGATAATAGCAGAACGTAACAGATTGAGGCCACTTTTAAAAAACATTTTTATTTACTAAACAATGATGAACAGCTATATTTATCCATTTGTATTGTCACAGAAATGTTGACCATTCGTGTCAATATGTCTTAGTACAAATCTTCTCGGCTAACACATAAACTTTCATAAATTGCTAAAGTTTCTTTATTTCTCTTGTTCCCAAAGGGCATGATCCAAAACCAGTTGAAGTCAATGGATAGATTCCTGTTGGCTTCAATGGGCTGTGGATCAGGCCCAAGGAGACTGGAGCTAAGTGAGGTTGAATAGCAAGTGAGAATGGAAAGAAGATGGAAGAATGGGGTGGGGGGCCCGTAAGTTTTGTTATACATATCTTCAGTGCTGCCTGACATTGTGTGCTGAGAGTAACTGAGGGAGCTGGCCTCTCACCAGGTGTATAATGTGTATCATTTATGAGGCAGCCAAGGGTCCCTAGAGTCTGGATGTACTTTCCCTGATTGTTTAATTAATGTTACATTAAAACAACCTGCTTATCCATTAATCATTGAATGGAAAAAATGGCCAATGTGGGCCAAATGCTGCCCCTAGAAGTTCTCCAGTCTGGTCTATGGTTACCCTCATCCCTGATGTGAAAGTGCAGTCCAGCAAAATTATATCCCCTGCCATGCCATGCTCCCTCTTAACCCAAATTGCAGTTAGCATAAATGTCTCTGTTATCACGAGTTTCCTATGGGCAACAGAGTTGGTGCATTGTAAGGGCTTTTTATTGTTTTCTGAAGCATTAAGTATTAGCCCATGCTAGTGATAGAATACCAGACTTGATTGACAAATATCTGGTCTGATATTATTGCAACTGTATTTTGATAAACTAGGAAAGTACAATTTAGATGGGGCTACTATAAGGTGGGTGCATAACTGGCTGGATAACCGTACTCAGAGAGTAGTTATTAATGGCTCCCAATCCTGCTGGAAAGGTATAACAAGTGGGGTTCCACAGGGTTCTGTTTTGGGACCAGCTCTGTTCAATATCTTCATCAACGATTTAGATGTTGGCATAGAAAGTACGCTTATTAAGTTTGCGGACGATACCAAACTGGGAGGGATTGCAACTGCTTTGGAGGACAGGGTCAAAATTCAAAATGATCTGGACAAATTGGAGAAATGGTCTGAGGTAAACAGGATGAAGTTCAATAAAGATAAATGCAAAGTGCTCCACTTAGGAAGGAACAATCAGTTTCACACATACAGAATGGGAGGAGACTGTCTAGGAAGGAGTATGGCAGAAAGAGATCTAGGGGTCATAGTGGACCACAAGCTTAATATGAGTCAACAGTGTGATACTGTTGCAAAAAAAGCAAACATGATTCTGGGATGCATTAACAGGTGTGTTGTAAACAAGACACGAGAAGTCATTCTTCCGCTTTACTCTGCGCTGGTTAGGCCTCAACTGGAGTATTGTGTCCAGTTCTGGGCACCGCATTTCAAGAAAGATGTGGAGAAACTGGAGAGGGTCCAGAGAAGAGCAACAAGAATGATTAAAGGTCTTGAGAACATAACCTATGAAGGAAGGCTGAAGGAATTGGGTTTGTTTAGTTTGGAAAAGAGAAGACTGAGAGGGGACATGATAGCAGTTTTCAGATATCTAAAAGGGTGTCATCAGAAGGAGGGAGAAAACTTGTTCACCTTAGCCTCCAATGATAGAACAAGAAGCAATGGGCTTAAACTGCAGCAAGGGTGATTTAGGCTGGACATTAGGAAAAAGTTCCTAACTGTCAGGGTAGTTAAACACTGGAATAGATTGCCTAGGGAAGTTGTGGAATCTCCATCTCTGGAGATATTTAAGAGTAGTTAGATAAATGTCTATTGGGGATGGTCTAGACAGTATTTGGTCCTGCCATGAGGGCAGGGGACTGGACTCGATGACCTCTCGAGGTCCCTTCCAGTCCTAGAGTCTATGAGTCTATGAGTTACAATGGCCATTTGGAAAGCTGATAAGACTTCAAGAAGAAAGACTGTAGATTACTGGTTCATTAAATTGTTCTTTAAAAAGGAACAAGCACTTTTTTTTTGTTAATATTGTTTCCCTCTATATTGGTCAAATGCTAAGTGTTCTTTATTCCTGTATGTTGAAGTTTCTATTGTGTAAATAATCATATGGGCATATTTAAGTACTGGCCTTTTTTGAGTTAAGTCCCATTCAGACTGTTATGACTGTGTTTACTCTTTGAAAGACGGGGGCGGGGAAATCTGTTCTTCAGAAAAATCCTCTTTTTATAGAAAACTATAGGGTTCTTATCTTTGATCTGAGTAAGCCCAACTGTACCATGTCAGCAGCATATTAGTGCCAACGCATGTGTTGTACTTCTAAAATGCTGTTTCAACATATGTCATTGGATCTGTGTCTCTACAGGCTTCACAACAACCTGCACCCTGGTAACTACATGTTGATTGAAGAACCCTTATGAAAAAAAGATATAAATGTTTGTGGTTAAGGTGATAACCCTTTTGTTTTCTCTGTAATCCATCACAGGGCTTGTCAGCCCTGACAGCTCGAGTGGATTTTTTTGAACACCTCTTTATCTGACAGCTTCATGCATCATAAAGCAGCAAATAGAATTAGATCAAAGTCGAAGAGTCACTGTAGGCTTGGTAAGGTATGCAATCCTGTTTGTATCTTTATCCAGGCTCTGACAGTTCATTTTAACTGGCAATAGGAGGAAGGAGGGAGAAGGAGGAAAGTTTCTTTTTTCTTTTTAGAAGGTACAGTAGTGCTGCATTTTTAAACGCACACTGCTTTCACATATCATTTCCCCTTGACATCTATGATTCCTTGTGTACTGTAGCACACGATATACATTTTCAAAATGCTCAGCAGCAGCAGTCCCATTCTCAAAGCAACGGCTTAACGAGTGCATGAGGCCATGTACCCATATGCTTTAATAATCCTGACTTTTGTTTCATATCAATGGCAAAGATTGACAGAGCTCACTTTAAACAATGGAATATTGTCCATCTGGTACATGCCAGATTCTATGAATTACTGTGATGGATAACAGGTTTACCAACAGGCTGCTCTAGACTTACCAAATATAGCCAGCATTCACTTATTAAAGAAACAGCACAAGAAAAAAAAGAATAAAGCCTGTTCTGTTGAACATCTGATGGGATCACAGTGAGGCCAAGGTTTTAAAATAAATTGTTACCTAACATTAGCCACCTACATCCACACTTAAGTATCTACATTAGTATCCTGATTTCCCATAGGACTGAATACCCAGCAACTCCCACTGAATAATACAAACAAGAATAAGAATTCTTGCCAAGATTTTGAAAAGCGCTGAGATCAGTGGAGTTTGAGTGGGCAGTACCAATACTTTTGAAATTCAAGCTAATTATTTAGATGACTGAAAATGGATTTAGGAGCCTTACTTTATGTAGCCATTTAAAAAAAATCTTTCTCTGTATTCTTTTGTTTGTTCATATTATGTACTAACTAACATGGTATGGTAGATCTCAGAATACAAAAGTCCCATATGACTGCACCCAATGGATGGCATTTAGAGGCTGCAAAAGGGAGAAATGCCAGCTGCACAGTATATTCTCCCTGTCCCAGGCCATGCAAAAGCCCCTCCATGGGTGCTCCTGGGAGTATAGAGGAGGAGCCAAAGTGAAAGAAGCCACTGTCCCAGGCACTTTCCTTTTTCAAGGCAATGGGTATTGATGTGATTATTCATGCATAAGTTGCTACTGCTCAAAGCAGCAACTATTCAGACTGTGTTTCTGCAACAACTCTGTTCAAAGGCGATTTTGCACAGGAGCTGGAAGATTACCAAATGGAGCTTGTTCCTACGTTCTTCTGCAGCCGTGATGCTGCTAGCTGAGGCAGGGATTGAGGAAACAGCATAGAGGGACAACAACTCTAGTGCCCTAAGACATACAGGCTTTGGAAGCTGTACTTCTTCCTTCTCCATAACCTCCCAGGTCCTTTCATCTGAGGAGACTTTAGTGGAAACTCTGTGGCCTGACATACACTACAAACATAGGTCAACATAAGCCATGTTAGGTTGATTTAATAATGTCTGTGTCTACACTACCGAGTCCCTTCTACCAACCTAAGTGGCCTGTAAAGTTGACTTCTAAACTCCACCTCTGCGAGAGGTGTAGCGCTTGATTCAACATCCATGGGTTGACATGGGAATAGCATAGACACTACATTGTGTAATTTGAATGAATTAGCCTCTGAGAGGTGTCCCACAGTGCTCCGCTGTGATCGACCTGGAGAACATTTCTACTCCACTGCACGTCAGCCAGGTACATAGGAAACAGCAGCTCCCCATTAAAGCCCTGGGAACTTTTGAATTTTCATTTCCTGTTTGATCAGCATGAAGAGCTCGCCAGCACAGGTGATCAAGGCCGCAAACGAGCTCCAGCACAGAGTACACAGGATGTGCCAGCACAGAGTACACAGGAGGTGGTGGATCTTATTGCTGTGTGAGGAGAAGACTCTGTGCAGGTAAAGCTCCAATCCAGCAGAAGAAACACTGACATCTGTGCCAAGCTTGCATGGGGCATGGGGAAGAAGGGCTACATCAGGGACACGCAGCTGTGCTGTGTGAAAATAAAGGAGCTTTGGCAAGACAAGGGAGGTAAACAGCCATTTTGGTTCTGTCCCACAGACATGCAGCTCTTATGAGGAGCTGCATGTGATTCTTGGTGGCGACCCCACCACTACCCCAAAACACTCCGTGGATACCTCCCAGGAGCCCTGGGTGACCTCAAGCAACAACGAGAAGGACATTGTTGATGAGGAAGAGGAGGAGGAGGAAGTGGAGAATATGAGGCAGGCAAGCGGAGGATCCATTCTCCCCACGGACAAGAACAGTTTTTAACCCTGGAGCCCATCCCTTCACAGGACCAGTTGGTGCAGAGTGTGATGCTAGGGAAGGCACCTCTGGTGAGTACACATTTCCAATCAAACTATAGGGGTAACATGCTATTGTTTTTTATGTTTAATCTAAACAAAAAAGTAGGTGCATTGGGTATTGATGGCCACTCCAACTATGCAGAAGGTGCTGTCCGAAAAAGACTGTTTATGTGCACTGGAATGGGCCAGGAATCCTCCGTGGAAATCTCTAGGAAGCTTTCATGCAGGTACTCTGCAATCCTTTGCATAAGGTTTCTGGGAAGGGCTGTCTTATTTCATCTACCATGGTAGGACACTTTCCCGCATCACTCTACTATTAACTCTTCTGGAATCACTGCAGCACACAGCATTGCAGCATAAGGACGAGGTCTGTACCCAGATTCTTGCAGCATCTGCTCCCTTGCTCTCTCAGTTACCTTCAGGAGAGTGAAATCGCATAGGGTCACCTAAAGGAAATGGGAACTTTTCAATGCTAGCCTTTAAACCTCAAACAATTCAACAAGTAATCCACCCCCACATTTGATGAAATATGGGTCACACAACCATGCTTTCCCAAGTGTGCCATGGTTGTGGTTGGAAGGGATTACCATGCATTGCAAGCAGCATTGAAAAAAAAAGGGGTGGTAGTGAAGGCTTCCTATTTGTCCATTTTCCCTCTCCTACCCTTACCCGGTGCTGCTTTTGTGAAAAACAAACAATCTGGGGGGCTTTCACTGGTGCCTGTCCTCAAGCACCAGCCAGGTTGTTAGGGGAAAAGGGTCTTTTTGCAAGTTCCAACCTGTGATCCCAAGAATGTCTTCACAAAAGCAGCAGTACAAGACCTCTTGCCCATGCCTCATGGTCTTACTCACAGTGGCTGGAGCAGCAAACTGACTCTTGCAATTGCCAGTGATTGTGATTATGTTGTGGCTTGCAGTGAAATATATTGAAGGGTGGTTTTTCTTATAAAAATAATTAACCTTGCACCGGAAACAATGTATGCACTTTCAGTTCTACCCTTGTGCTTTGTATTTCTTGCAGCTGAAACCTTGTCCATTGGCACATCCTCCACACTGGGACAGAGACTTTCCCAGATTAGAAGGTGGAAAAAGAAGACTCGGGAGGACATGTTCAATTAGTTAACGCATGCCTCCGAGAGTGACAAGATGGAGCTCAGAGCATGAAAGGTTACACTATCCAAGAACCTGGACATGGACAAGGAGGACAGGAGAGCATGCAGGGAACAAGAGCGTGCCATGCAGGAAGAGGTGCTGTGGATTATGAAGGAGCAATCAGACATGTTGAGACATCTGACTGAGGTTCAAGAAGGGCAGCTGGATGCTAGAGTCCCTCTGAAGTCTATGCTGAATGTGCTGCCACTCTCACCGAGTTCCACATCCTCCTCCCCAAAATGTCCTATGAGGCGGAGGGTGGGAAGGGGAAAGTTCTGTATCCCTTGCACTGAACACCAGGAGAGGGTACAAGGACCAGAAGGCACCCATTTCCATACCTTTGATTGTTATTGCAGGGCAGCCATAAGCAAGCTTTCCTTCTCTCCCCTCCCTCCCCCGCATAGTGTTATCAGCCCCTTTGCCCCATGTTATCTTACTTTTCTCTTGCTATGTCTGTGTGTTTGTGTGCATAATAAAACTTAACGGATTGAGAGGTAAAGGTCCTTATTCATTCAACACATGGTTGTTGGTGGGGGTGTAGTTTACAGGGTAGAAAATGCAATGGACAGGACAGTTTGGTAAGGAACAAGACAGATAAGTATCACATTACTTTGGCTCATTGCTGAAACTGGTTTTCAAAGCCTCATGGAGACACAGAGACCCTCAGTGTGCTCTTCTTATTGCCTTGGTGTCTGGCTGCTCAAAATTGACTTCCAGGCAATTTGCCTCTACCCCTCACCCCGGCAGAAACTTTTCTTCCTTTGTTTCACAGATATTATGGAGCACACAGGAGGCAGCAATAACAATAGGGATATTGCTTTCACTGAGGTCTAACCTTGTGTAAGCAGAGTCAGGATAAGCTCTACCCTGACATCTGGTGGAAAGAATTTCAGAGAGTGTATTTGCATAGGCACGCCTACCCCATCCCATGCTGCCGAGCTGTGGGACTGCTTGGTGACAAATGACTCACCCTCAGTTGGATGGTACTTGCTAGACAAGGGACATGGGTTCCAAAACCCAGTGAATTGAGAGAGGCTGGGGACAGGTATCTGTGTCTGGTGGTGCAGTCTCCTTGTGGAGCCAGAAGCACCAGTTCCACCCCCTCCTCTCTCCACTGTGGAATGTCAGAGTTGATTTTTTTTATTCCCTCAAGAATCTAAATACAGGTTACTGAGCTGAACTCACTTTGGGCTAATGGTGCACTAGCACTGGGGCTCCCCCACTAAGAGCTGAGATCACTAAGAGTTGAAATCACTAAAGAGCTGAAATTACTGATCTGAGAGCACTGAGTACTGTGCTAACTAGGGGGGAGCCTGAAGCTATACTGCGGAACAGAGCAGCTGGCGGAGTGGAGCAGTTGTGGGGACAGCTGGAGCAGATCACGGGACAGCTGGTGGCAGCGGAGCGGTTGGCAGAGCAGAGTAGCTGTGGGACGAGTGGAGCGGCCCACAGAGCGAGCGGAGCCAAGCAGTTTGCAGAGAGAACTGGAGCAGCTCATGGAGCAGAGCAGCTGGTTGAGCGGAGCAGTTTCTGAGGATGGCTGGAGGAGCAGCGTGGAGCAGCTGGTAAAGTGGAGCAGTTCGTGGAGAAGGCGGAAGCAGAACCCACGGAGAGGCAAGGCAGTTGGCCCCGGACCACGTAAGGTGCCCCTTTCTATCCAGGCTGGGGGGAGGGACCTCTACAGATAAACTCTCGAACTCTGGGGTGGCATTGACCAGAGACTTTTGGGTTGTTGGACTTTGGGGTGATTGGACTTAAAACCCTAAGGGGAAAAAGGACAGTGCCAAACATACATGGAGGTGGGTTTTTGTTTATGGGTTGTGTTATAACCCTGTTTGTGGTGTTTCTCCAATGGGATGCCGCATTGATTCCTTCCTTTATTAAAAAGATTTGCTACACTCAGACTCCGTGCTTGCGAGAGGGGAAGTATTGCCTCCTAGAGGCGCCCAGGGGGGTGTGGTATGTAAGTGTCCCAGGTCACTGGGTGGGGGCTCGAGCCAGTTATGCATTGTGTTACTGAAACGGAACCCCTGAATACTGAACCCGGCCCTTGTTGCTGCCAACTCAGAGGGGCAGAAGGGTTACACTTGTAAGCAAACAACACCAGCAACCTTTTAAACATCCAAAGGCACATTCCACCACCACTCTGCACTTGCTTGGCCTATGGTTGAACCAGTCCTTACTGTTGTCCAGGCTGCCTGTGTATGGCTTCATGAGCCATGGGAGCAAGGAGTAGGTTGGGTCTCCCAGGATCATGACTGACATTTCAAGATTCCCAATGGTTATTTTGCAGTCTGAAAAGAAAATCCCTGCTTGCAGCTTTCTGAACAGATCTGTGTTCCTAAAGATGCGTGCATCATACTCCTTTCCTGACCATCCCATGTTGTTGCTGGTGAAACGGCCCCTGTGATCCACCAGCACTTGCAACCCTATTGAGAAGTACCCCTTTTGGTTTATGTATCTTTGGCAAGATTCTCTGGTGCCAAGATAGGGATATGCATTCCATCTATCTCCCCACTGCAGTTAGGGAGCCCCATCATGGCAAAACCATCCATTATGTCTTTCATGTTGCCCAAAGTCACTACCCTTCTTAGCAGAAGTCTGTTGATGGCCCTGCAAACTTGGATCACAACAGATTCCATGGTAGATGTATCCACTCCAAATTGATTCCCCACTGACTGGTAGCAGTCTGGTGTTACAAGCTTCCACAGAGCTATCACTACTCGCTTCTCCACATTCAGAGCAGCTCTCATTTTAGTAGTGCTGAGCTTCTGGTCCGGGGAAAACTCTTCACACAGTTCCTGGACAGTGGCCTTACACATTCGAAAGTTCTGCAGTCACTGCTCATCATCCCATAGCTGCATAACGATGGGGTCCACCAGTCAGTGCTTGTTTCCTGGGCCCAGAAACAGCACTCAACTATGTCAAGGTGATGTGTGACTGTTGTCAGTAACTGCAAATTGCTCTGCTCTATGTCTTCCAGCGGGGCTGCTTGCATGGCATCACATTGTTCCATGCGGCAGCTCATGTATCGGATATGTAAATACTGCAGCACAAGGCACAAGGTGTTTGTAATGCTCACAACAACAGCGTACAGCTGAGCAGGGGCCATGCTTATTGTGCTATGGCTTCCATGCAGGTAACCCAGGCTTACGAAAAAAGGTGCAAATAAGACTTGGTTTGTTTCCCATTGATTTCAGTGATGGAGGGAGGTAAGTGCATCAAGGGAGGCTGATGCCATGTTCCCATAATCACCCGTGCCAATGTTTTGGTCCCATAAGGCATTGCAAGCCCAACCCAAAATTCTACTTGATTGTGTGCACTGTGAGATAGCTACCCACAATGCAGTGCCCCATGTGTTGATGCAAGCCCTGCTAGTGAGGATACACTCCTCCAACATAATGAGCATAGTGTAGACATGCAAAATCGACTTGCTTAAATCTGAGGATTGATGTTGACTTACATGAAGTCGACTTAACTTTGTAGTGTAGACCTGAGATTCACCACATAGAATTTTTGGGTCCCCCCATCTGATCACATGTTTATCTCCACAGAAGGGTGCAAGATATTTGTTTTTATTGACCACTATTTTCTAATAAATGGATCAGGGAAAAGGAAGGGGTCCATGCTCCCTTTGGCACTCTATGGGAGCCCCTCTGTGGGGGTTAAGTAAGTTTCGGTCTCCAAAGAACTGAAAAGGGTGAGTAGAGGGAAGGTGTGAAGGACTGGACTCCTCTGAGTTGTCCTTCAAGACATGTGGGGGAAATCAGTACAAGTTAACACATCCTAAGGCTTTATTGAGGTCTTGTCCACACTACAGCTGGAACAATGATGTTGTAATTGGTTAGAGGCACAGTTGGCTTAACTAGATTACATAGTTTGGTTTGTGTCAAAACAGAAGCTTTTCTTGTTATCTGTGTTTTTGCATCTACAGCTGGCACTCTCTCTATCCATACTTTTATCAGTGTATTATGGGACAGTATATGCAGCTAACCCAGAAGTTGCTCTCTCTGCCGAGGACTATGGATATTTTAGCAGCCTGCTCCCTTCATTCCATTTAGGATTAAGGGATTTCCTATCTAAAAGCCATACCTCTCTCCCTCAGAGGTGACAGTGGCAATTTGGTGTCATGGGGCCTTCTTCTCACTTTCAGTTGCTGAGTCCTCCAGATTCTAGAGTTCACTGTTTAACAGTATGGAAGCAGAGATGGATAGAAATGGTAACAGCACCCAAAGCCCTCTGAGGTTGTATCTGAATAAAAAACAGAGGTCATTCCTTAGGTCTATCTATAATGCTGAATTGAATTACAAGAAGGGCAAAATATGGGCCACACCAGACTCTTCCCACTGGTTGAGCAAAGATATAGCTATCTGGGCCAAAGGTAATTGGTAATTGGGTAATAACTGGATGCCCAACCCCATTTTAACTTTGTGTAGAGCTGGAATCTACCATACACAGCTGAAAATCACACATACTGCCATAGCACTCTGGAGACTGTGACAAACACTAGCTACTGTTCCCTAGCAGAGCTCTTTGGTATGGAGAAGACCACAGTTGTGGGAGGCGGTGAACAGGAGGTGAGCATTGCAATAGAGCAAGGGCTACTGATCCATGTGAAAGTGGGGGGCTGACAGTGTGGTAGATAGGGATAAAAAAAGGGCCTTTTGAAGGAAATAAGAAAATATCCATGCTGGGGGAGGTGATAAGGTGATGAGTATTGCCAACAGTGGGGAGATAAGAAAAGGCTGGGCTGCAAGCTTCCAGGGGCACAACTGGAGGCCGCAGAGGTTAGGGTAAAGGTGTTAGATAAGGGACTGAAGATTGTGTCACTGGCCAAGTACAGCAAGATCTGTGCTCTACAGACTCTGAGGTGACCTCATTTAGACAATGATATGGCTGGAAGGCGGATGAGGCCTGATGTCTCTGAACCAGGAGGATGGAAACCATCCAGATGTCCTTTCTGTTTCTATATAGGCAATCAAGCTATCGACCAGTGAGAACTTTTGCCACCTACGTACCATCCCCTCTACTCCAGGAACTCAGTTTAACCAATAGGATTGCAGCACACAAATCAACTGAAGAGGAACAATGATGAATGATTGAGTTACTTCTGATGTCACAGTGACATTACTTTAAAATTGTCATTGAGCTGGTCCTGACTGAAATCATAAGAGTTATAGATAATTGTTAATAATTCTGATTAATTGCAACCTAATTTCTTCTAGTGTGCTCATTACTGGAACTTTAACTATATGGAAAGTTTGAAACTAGGGTCCCAAAAAACCATGTCACTGAAAATTGTTGTTTCTTAAAATTTATTTAAAAGATTGATTTTTAATTAATTTTAACTAAAAAACTGATTAACAGATGTATCCAAAATTCTTCAGAAAATTCAGTAATGACTCACAGATTTTGTGCTGCAAGTTTGACTAGCTGCAGCATTCTCCATGCAAAACAAACAATCCTTGTTTTAAGTGAAAAACCGAACCCAACCTTAACCCTGGAGTCACTACCAGCACCTCTGTTTTACATACATTCTCAGACAAAAACTATAGTAAACTCAAATTAAGGTTGAGAGTACATATCCAAAAATTAGAGGTTAAAAACATTACAAGCACGTGTTATCCCCAAAACAAAACTACAAACCCAGAAAATTAAGAGTTAAGGTTAAACTTAAAGGAATCCAAACATGTTAAGGCGTAAAAATGTGTAGTTAAAGCACTCAAAGAACTTTAATCTAAGTCACTTTCAAAAACGGGACTTAGGTTCTTCATAGAATCATAGAAGATTATTATGGAAGAGACCTCAGGAGGTCATCTAGTCCAACCCCCTGCTCAAAGCAGGACCACCCCCAACTATATCATCCCAGGGCTTTGTCAAGCTGGGCCTTAAAAACCTCTAAGGATGGAGATTCCACCACCTCCCTCAGTAACCCCTTCCAGTGTTTCACCATCTTCCTAGTTTTTCTAATATCCAACCTAGACCTCTCCCTCTGCAACTTGAGACCAATGCTTCTTGTTCTGTCATCTGCCACCACTGAGAACAGATGAGCTCCATCCTCTTTGGAACCCCCCTTCAGGTAGTTGAAGGCTGCTATCAAATCTCTCCTCACTCTTCTCTTCTGCAGACTAAATAACCCCAGTTCCCTCAGCCTCTCCTCGTAAGTCATGTGCTCCAGTACCCTACTCATTTTCGTTGCCCTTCACTGGACTTTCTCCAATTTTTCCACATCCTTTCTGTACTGGGGGGACCAAAACTGGATGCAATACTCCAGTGTGACCTCATCAGTGCTGAACACAGGGGAATAATCACTTCCCTTGATCTGCTGGCAATGCTCTTACATCACTTAAGTGCTTTTGAAAATTTTACCCTCAGCTTGTAACTATGGAGGCACAACTGGTACAATCGTTATGTATGTGTATAAATTAAAATATTTTAAAAAAATCATTATTTTCAGTTATTTTGAATATATAGCCCTACATTTTGGTACTGAGTTGACAGTAGAAATAGGTGAGAATTACAGGAAAAAATGAAAATAAATACAATCTTTCCACTATTTTAAATGTTTGTTTTCTTCTATTATAAGTATGTTAAAATGTAAGTTTTTCTGTGGTTCTTTTACCCACTGCCAAATCTCTTTTAACTTTTATGTATTCTTTTAAAACCAACAGTATATTCTCTTCTCAGTACAAAGCAATTTATGTGTGAAACTCCCTGTATATCAAGGTGATAATATGCCCCTTAATTGGGAGCTCTTTAACGTTCCTGATCTGGCTTTTTAATAGAAAAGTTACAAGCAGTCTGGCTGTGCTTTAAGCAGTATTAAAATCACCAGCCAGGACAGTAGGTTTTGTTTCTTTAAGTGGTTTTTTATTTACTAAAATTTGTGGCAGGCTTAGGACCCTATATTAGGCCACTTTTAACTCTCACTTTGCATTATCAGAATAAAATTGAGGATGTTAAAATGATCTTAATTCTCAAATAAATAGGGTAGTTGATAGCATCCTAGCTGCTTGTATCACTGTCCGATCTAAATGGAGACAAGTGCCCTACTGTGCAAATACCATGAGAGTATCTATACCCTATGAGTTCAACAAGACTACTCATGTGAGTAAAAATACTCTCTGCATGTCAGGGGCGGCTCCAGGCACCAGCACGCCAAGCGCTTGCTTGGGGCAGCAAGCCGCGGTGGGAGCTCTGCTGGTGCCAGGAGGGCGGCAGGCAGGTTGCCTTTGGCAGCTTGCCTGTGGAGGGTCCGCTGGTCCCACGGCTTCGGCGGACCTCCCGCAGGCTTACCGTCGAAGGCAGCCTGCCAGCCGTGCTTGGGGTGGCAAAATGCCTAGAGCTACCCCTGATGCATGTATGCAAGCCCTTATACGCAAACGAGAAAACATACAAGTTTGGGACTCTTATGGATCGATCTTACCCTAACTCCCAGTAGTAAAGTTTTGCAGCATTGATGGCCCAAAATCATACGGTGACAATTCATCCCTGGTGTAAATCCAGCAGTGAGTTCAAGCAGGGCTTTTTTTGCCTGGCAGTATTAATGTCTAACTTAGGCACTTACACTTCCTCTACTCGCATAGTGTCTGGGCATCTCACAGCCATTCATGGATTTATTTATTTATTTTCACAAGTAGAGCTGGATGAGAGGCCATGTCTACACTTACAAGCTTATAGTGGCACAGCTGTACCAGTGCCGCTGTAAGAGCACTCGTATAGCCACGTTATGCCATGGGAGAGAGCTCTGCTGTTGACATAATAAAACCAGCTCAACTAGTGACAGTAGCTATGTCAGCGGCAGAGTGCCTTCTGCTGACATAGTGCTGTGCACACAAGCGCTTATGCCAGCAAAACTTATGTTGCTTGGGTGTTTGTTTCCTTACACTCCTGAGCAAAAAAAGTTTTGCCAATGTAAGTGCTAGTGTACACCTGGCCTCAGACAAACCTATTTTAGGCCAAAAAATGCAGTTTTGGGCTGACTGAAAGAATTGGTGAATTCAAATCAAATTCACTGAATTGTTTCAGTTGAAGAGAAAACAAAACAATTGAAACATTTAGTTTTATCATTTTCTAAATGAACTGCTTGATTTTTTGATTCAGAATGACTTTTTGTTTCAAATGTATTTAAGATAAAGGTTAAAAAACTCAGAAATGAAACAAAATATTTTGGGTTGAATTAAACATTTTGTTTGACACAAAATGTTTTTTTTTTAACTTTGGGTTCACCAAAAAAAATTTAAAAAATTGTTTTGAGGCAACCTGAAATGATTTTTTAAAAATAATTTTGGTTCAACTAGCAAAAAACAAAACAAAACAAAAAAAACCCCACCACAAACCCACCCCCCCTTATTTGCACACCTCTACTCACAAAACCCCTATGAGTGCCACTACCCCATGAGGTGCTATTATCCCTAATTTGCAGATGGAAAACTGAGGCACATAAAAGGTTACACAGGAAGCCTGTGACAGTCAGGGCTGATTCTAGTGACAGGTGAGCGGGGCGGTTACGCTGGGTGTCAACTTCCAGGGAGCACTATACACAGCTTGGCTTTTTCTCCCTCTCAGCTCTGATTGACTGGCTGTTTTTGTTCTGCTGATTGGCTGGCCTTTTTTTATTTGCTTGGCTGCTCAGGGTATGTGTGTGAAATGGGTGCATTGCAAATGTTTTCTACCCTGGTCAGCAAAATAGCTTGGGCCATTTTTGATGACACAGTAGGCAATTTGCCCTCAATCTCCAACATCCCAGGCTGCTACAGGACCATCCTTTCTCTCCACAGGCCTTGCCTTCCTTTTACTTTTCTGACAAAAACAAATTACTGTAAAGGAGAAAATAATTGTATTATTTTTTTTCTCCTACTTGCTTTTCCTCACTGCCCATGTCTGCCTGTCCTCTTTGCTGAGAGGCTGGCAACAAGGAAGCTGCATACACAGTCATTTGTTGGGGTGATTTGTGTGATGTAGGAACTGTGCGTAGGCTGCTATTCAATTTACAAAGTCTTTACAAACAGTCATCAGATGGTAGCAACTTTCAGTTGCTTCTGATCTGGGCTGGCACTTAACTAGTGTCCTAGAGGTGAAGGGCTCTGTACCCTTATTAAATAATCCTTTACTTGTATTATCTATTTAAAATGCATCAGATGGTTTTTCTGATACTGTTTTTCTCTTCTGTTGAAATATGAAAGCTAAAAGTGGCCCTGATGTAGCTGAAAATGCAGCCTGAAAGCTCCCAAGGGGCCAACCCAGGGATGGGGTGGATTGCAGGCAGTCTTTCAGAACAGGGATGGACAGGGAAGACATAGCAAGAGCTGCCAAGTCTGGAAAGCTGAAACCTAGAGAGTCTTAAAATCTCCTAGCCTGTGTAGCTGAAAAACCTCATTTAACAGTTGGAAAAATAGGAACATTTGAGCTTTTTCTCACTACTCATTTATGGTATAGAACAGAGCTGTACTCTAAATTATGTGATCACATAGGTAATGTTAGATCTGTGTTTTCTGTGAGAATTTAACTGTGAGTATGATATTCCCATAAAAGTCACCACAGGCCACTTAATTAATAGATTTTAATGGGTAACTAAGTAGCCAACATTAGCTTTTCATATAAATTAACTCCACATTTATTATTTCATGACTTTTTGAAAAAGCTATAGTCTTATAGCAAATAGGTTTTCTCGAACATACAGTATATATTGTCTTTCAGTTCAGTTTCAGACTGAAATTTATCTCTTGATAAACGCAAACTGAATGAATAGTGCAGAACTAATACATTTTGTGCCAAGAAAATGAATGGGTGCAACGCTAGATGCTTAGGAGTGTCACTAATTATTCACGTGATTTGTGGCATCCATTCTGATTTAAGACATGGAGGCTGTAACAGGGAAAATCTTTCACAATCTGGCTTGGGAAGAAAATAGAAAAGAACTTAACACACCCACAAGCACGTCTGACCCTCTTAACATCAGTATTCCCAGAATGCTAGTCCAGCTCACAGCTATATTGTACTAATTCTAGTATCCGAGCTTTGGGAACAAACTGGAAGGCTTGGGCGTTCCTGTATGTGAACTGAGGTTGTTTGTTTGTTTGTTTGGTGTGTTTTGCAAGCCAGAATTGTGGAAGGCCTGTCCCACTTTTAACCTCCATACCTTGACTGCAGGGGCGTACCCAGAACTTTGTTTAGCAGGCAGCAAATTGTTTTCAGCCACACTACTCTTGATTCAGCATACTATGAATTCAGATTCTGAACTGCGCAAACTGACTTTTCGGGGCTTCCGTGGTTTTGCACAGAAGTACATAAAAACATAAGAACGGCCGTACTGGGTCAGACCAAAGGTCCATCTAACCCAGTATCCTGTTTGCCGACAGTGGCCAATGCCAGGTGCCCCAGAGGGAGTGAACCTAACAGGTAATGATCAAGTGATCTCTCTCCTGTCATCCATCTCCATCCTCTGACGAACAGAGGCTAGGGACACCAGTCCTCACCCATCCTGGCTAATAGTCATTTATGGACTTAACCACCATGAATTTATCCAGTTCCCTTTTAAACACTGTTATAGTCCCAGCCTTCACAACCTCCTCAGGCAAAGAGTTCCACAAGTTGACTGTGCGCTGTGTGAAGAAGAACTTTCTTTTATTTGTTTTAAACCTGCTGCCTATTAATTTCATTTGGTGATCCCTAGTTCTTGTATTATGGGAATAAGTAAATAACTTTTGCTTATCCACCTTTTCCACATCACTCATGATTTTATATATCTCTATTATATCCCCCTTAGTCTCCTCTTTTCCAAGCTGAAGAGTCCTAGCCTCTTTAATCTTTCCTCATATAGGATCCTCTCCAAACCCCTAATCATTTTAGTTGCCCTTTTCTGATTTTTTTCTAGTACCAGTAGTGGGTCCTAAATCTCCGCCCCCCCTTTCTTTGGTTACCATTGGCCCATAATTCAAGTTGAAACAAGGAAGAAGGAAGCAGGGAAAGGAAGAAAAGGTATCAAGGGAAACAGTTGTATTGGCTAGAGGTGTTTTGTTTAAACTTTAGTTATTATTGACAAGCACAGATTTCTTCCATTGACCTAGTTACCACTTCTTGGAGATGTGGATTACCTCAGCAACGGTGTCAGGAATCAGGGCTTGCAGAGAGTTAGTTTCTAGGCAGGCTCATCAGGACAGGCTACCTGAATGGCTACCTCATCTGATTGGCTGGAGGGGCAGCAGGCCAGCTCTTAAGCCACAAGGTTCAGCAGCTTGCTGGCTGCTCAACACTCATGCCCACTACTGTGCCAACTCCTGCGTTACCTTGTTCCTGCTGCTCCTGCCTTTCACCCAGTCTTGCCTCTGTTCTGCCCCTCCCTTGAACCCCTCCTTGCCTGATACCCTGCTTGCTCCAGTACCTGACCTCCAGCTTGGCCTGTGGCTCAGGCTTCTGACTCTGAATCTGAGCCTCAGCTCACGTGTCTAGTACCTGACCTCCAGCTTAAACCTTGGCTTCAGCTTCTTACTACTGATTCCGGCTTTGACTAATCCTTAGTTCTTGATTCCTGGTCCCACCACTAGATTCTGACGCCTGCTCCGACCACTAGATGAAACCGCCCTTGTTTTGGTCACTGACAGACAGAAAACCCCATTCCACTGATGTAGAAAGTGTCTACACTCAGGCCCTAGAGCGCCACAGCTGTAGTGCTTAACTGAGCTGCTGTAGTGCAGACATGGCCTTTTGTCAGGCTTGTCAGGATCTGGCTGTAAAGTATCAACACAGAAAGAGGAAGCAAGTTTTGTCTTTTGAAAGCTCTTATTTTGGAATGGGTCAAGTTTGAGTGAGAGCAATTTGGTTGAGGGAAAACTACAGCCTTATGATTAATTTGGATTCAGCCTTGCCAATCAGAAAACCTCTCTCTTGTAAACATCAACCTCTTAATTAGACAATCTTGCCTTTTTGTTTTCTAACATCAACAAAAATGGATACATTAGTGCATCCAAAGCTGCCTTAGGAGGATTAGCTAAAGGAAACTGCATATTGAACTTCACCTTTTAATTAACTTTTAATGAATTGCTCTCACAGCAGAAAGCAGCCACAGAGGGACTCCAAGATGAATGAGTTACCTAAGGTCTAGAGGGTTTTTTTCAGAAAAAAATATTGATTTAATTGCTTCACCTATATTTCAGTTTTATATATCATTTGTGCTATGAAGTCATCATGGGATAATGAAAAGAAGACGAGCTGAAAAAAGTTAGATGTGTAACTAATTATATAAACACGTCATCTTTATTTTTTGTCAGTTTCTGTTACTGAAAACCATATTTTCCTTATTTAGTGTTACCTTTATGCCATTATTTTAAACCAGAAGAGAAACAGGGGGAGAGAGAGGGTTGGCTGTAATGCCCTTGACTGTTGGGAGTCTAGCTTGTCTATCTCTGCAATGATTGGATTCCATGAATAAAGCTGGGTTAAGGTGAGGATCTCTATCATGGCAAGTAATCACACTTGGCATTTGCTGTCAGGAAGACAACTTTGGTACTGAGTCTAGAGATCATTAGGAATGAAACATCAAATGCTTGAAAACAAATGAAGGCTTAATCTTCAATGAAAGAGAACATCAGCAAAATGTGGCTTTCATTGTTTTGGTTACCTGACATGCTGTGAACTGGCAGCTTTACCTGGATTGTATTTCCTTTCTCTAGTACCTGTGACATTCTGGAGTTGAAGTATAAAGCAATTAACCTGGTCCACTGCATAAGGAACAAATAGACCTAACTGGGCCAAATTTGGTTCTTGGGCCTGTGCATGCAGCTTCACTTGAAATTAGTGGGAGACACGTGTACATCAGAGGCAGTGTTTGGTCCATTTCTGATAATTTAAGGGTGCTCATACACATTAGCAATAGGACACATGGTGTGGCTTTAGGATGCTCCCTGGAGGATTTGGGTTCCATAATTTAGCTTGTGACACATATAATATTGCTCTGTGCTACTTAGTAAGGATCGGTATTTGTTTTCTTTATATCAGTACCCTGAAGTTCCAGAAAATAAGCATCCCTCAGGCTGGTTAATCAGAAATATATCATAATTATTAGAGTTGCCTGAATGCAGAAAAACACTATGCTCATGAACAGTCATTTCAGTTCCAAGGGGATGTTTACTTTACTATGTTTATGCCCCTTTCTGTTTATGATTTGCAAACATTTGCATATATGCTTTTTTTTTCACACAGTGGCTGTTCTTAATACAAACAACAGTATTCACAGCCTCAACAAAGGCATTTGTGTACAAACTGAAGTAGTCATTATTTTTTATTCAATGTTCAACTTTCAGCATTTGTCATTCTCCTGTTCACAAAGTTTCAGTCATCCAAACAGGGAGCAAAAACAATACTAGGTGACTCAGGGGACTGGTCATACACCACTAATAACTAATGGCGAGTAGTCTGTGTGAGAAGTCCTAGGCTGAAAGTTATTCATTATCCAATAAATGTTTGCAAGAATGAATATGTTTAGAGAAGACAAGATTGCTCTTGAACAAGTCACAAACAGAGAGAAGTGTTATATTTGCCAGATAATTGATCCTCAATAAATAATTCATCCAGCTCTAGTAACATTTATTTATTATTTATCAGACACATACTGACATAGGTGTACATGGTGCCTCAATACATATAATTAAAATAATTTTGCATTAACATCAGATTTATGGGATGAGCAAAACCATATTTCATTTCTGTTAAAATAGCATAATAATCTTTGCAATAATTAAAAAAAATGTGCATTGACTTAGAGTTACGGGATGAGCAAAAAAAGATATTTCATTTCTGTTAAAATATCATAATGATCTTTTCAAAACACAATACAATAGAAATTGTTTATCCACAATCTGAGATGAGTTCGCAGCAGTTTGTTACATGTAGAACAGATTTTGGTTTAAATGTATGCCCGATCACTTCTTAAATTTCAATTCTGACCTTCTGACTCCATTAATTGAGATCGGGCAGGGTCGTACAAACTGATAGTTCATATTTTCTTAGGTTATATATTTGATAATAGTAATATGATAAATAATGAGATACACATATGTACAGTTCAATAATTGTAACTTTTTACTTTTGTGATTTCAGACTACTACAGCTCATATTTTGCATAAAATAGGGAACAAAATGTATAACGGCAAAAAGGAAGGTTAATAACAATTAAAATTTAGAAAAGTGGAAAGCAAATGTAAAGATGGCCATGAGGAAATTCAAGAACTTCAGACACTTTTGTTTAACATAAAGCACAATCATTAAAAATAATGTCAACAATTAATAGACCCAGGGCTTTCCCCAGGGGGAGCCCATCATTTAATCCAGTGGCTCCTACAGTTTTTGTATAAACATTTAGAATTTTTTTCCTAAAAAGTCTGAGTGTCATTTACTAAAGGGGCAAAATAAACATGGAACTGAAAAATGTCCTGGAATTTTCTCCCTATTCATAGGCTAAATCATGAAATAAGAGATGCTCTGTGTAGCTCAGGAAAAGTATGCGTATTATCTGTTCTCAGGGCTCAATCTGTGTTTCACCTAAACAAAGGCATTTGCTAGGAGTACTCTGTCTAGCAGATCAATTGCGTATTATTTCCTATGCTTTGCTAGTGTGTGTCTCCAGAATTAATCAGAAAAAGAAGTGCAGTTCATATGTAAATGCTGTGCACCATGTGATGCCTTCCACCAAGTGTGCAACCACTATTGTTCCTAGTACAAATCAGAGCTAACACAGGCCCCGACAGCAAAGCACTTAAACATGTGATTTGCTCTAAGAATGACTGGAGTCACACTGAAGTTAACGGGACTACTCATGTGCTTAACATGCTTTGTTGAATCAGAGTTCTAGACAGCAATAACATGCACACCCTAGAACTGGTCATAAAATTTCCAGCCAAATTTTTTTTTAGACAAAAATTGGCTTTTGACTAAATGGAAATTTTCATGAATAGAAAATGTTTGTGTTTTGTCAAAAAAAACTGAAAACATTTTTTCTCATTTTTAAATTGGAAAATTTTTGGTTTTTGGAAAACCCTCGCCCCCCCAACAATTTCCAAAATTTTCAACAAAAATAAAAAAAAATGGTTTAGTCAAAATAATTTGGGGAAATTAAGATAATTTCCTGAGCAGCTCTAATGCTCACCATTTGCCTCGCATGTGTCATTTTCAGTGGTTTCTGTACATTCTTCAAGACATGTTCTTACCTGTTTATAATAGAGTTCAGCTCTGCAGACCTGGGGGATTCTAAAAGATGACATTATAAGGTTGTTGAGGCAAACCCAGGGCTGGCACTAGGCGCCAGCTAAAGAAGCAGGTGCTTGGGGTGGCCAATACCAGGTCTTCTGTGGCAATTGGGTGGCGGGTCTCTCAGTCCCTCTCGGAGAGAAGGATCTGCCACCACTTTTTTTTTTTTTTTTTTGCCTCTTGAGGTGACAAAAAAACTGGAGCCTGCCCTGGGCAAACCACCACATACAGTCCCTCGTAGGGGCTCAGCGGGTTAAAATATTGGAGACAGAGCGTGTTGGAGGTTTGCTTTAGCTTACTGCTAAAGGAATTATGGTGGGACAGGGTATTGGGACCTATAAACCACTGAGCACCTGATTGTGCAAACCTTACTCACGTTAGTAAGTGCTAAGTAGTGTGCTCACCAAGGGCTCAGTTGTACCACAAGGCCCAACCCAAGGTTGGGGCAGAATTCTATCCTGATCTCCCCAGAAATCAGGAGTAACTTGCCCTATGCTGCACTCCTTCAGGAGATTCAACTCCCCCCACCACTGTGCCCATCCCACTCTGGGCTGGTATAGAAGGCTGATGGGGCCATGTTTACTGTGTGTATATTGTTCCTTGTTTTGGTCTGAAAATGGTGTTTCTGATTTTTAAAATAATTGTCCTTCCTTACTTGCTGTTATTCCTAATATATATAAATGCATTCATCTTTTAGTTCCTTTAACCCAATGAAATGTTAAATACAGTTATAGAGAATATTTATAAAGCAAACAGTTAGCCTGCATTGATGTGCTCTCAGATGAGTTTAGTACAACTGGTGCAACTTTTCTAACATAAATCAGATCTAACTATTTATAATTTAAAATCTAAATCTAAATAAATCTAAATATTACAAATAGTTAGATCTGATCTACATTAGAAAAGTTGTATGGTGCTACTAAACTAGTTTTAAATCAATCTAGTTACACTAGCGCAACTCCCTAATGTATAAGCACTTAAACTGATTTAAACCTAACTTAAATATCTTACTAATTTAACATAAATCAATAGAAACCCTGTTTTGAGGGCATTAGGCCTTGTGCAGCCCTTCACCCATAGTGACTAACTCCTTTACTCACATAAACAACATAAATTCCATGATGAAAATCATTTTTGGTATTCTTCACCTCTTTATTCTTCATCCCTTAATAGATGGTTCCCCAGGAGGAGGGAGTTTTAAAGACTGTTCGGTGTCCTTAGAACTCTGGGAGTTGGTTCATGAAAGGAATTGTATAGACTGCCTTTTGAAGAATATGTACTTCCATCAAAAATGTTTATGAAGACTTGTAAATGCTCATGTTTTGTTAAGAGTAAATGTGACGGGATTTGGCATGGCCCTTGCTCATGTGATTTCAGTCATACAGAGCTCTGATGATGGGAGGACGGGAGGAAGTAGGGTGACCAGATGTCCCGATTTTATAGGGACAGTCCTGATATTTGGAGCTTTTCCTTATATGGAACCTATTACCCCCTGTCATAAACAGATAGCTAAGGGTTAATGTCTCTTTCACCTGGAAAGGGTTAACAAACAACACCTGACCAGAGGACCAATCAGGAGACAAGATACTTTAAAATCTGGGTGGAGGGAAGTTTGGGTGTGAGTCCTTTGTTCTTGGGCTGTTCTCTTTCTGGGCTCTGAGAGTGACCACCCGAATCTCCAGGCTCTTTAATCTTCTGTTTCCAATTGTGAGTACAGCAGTAGAGAGACCATATAGGCTTTTACATTGTTTTTCTGTATTTGTAAATGTTTAGTCTGCTGGAAATAGTTTAAATTGTATTTTTTCTGGATAAGGCAGTTTATCCATTTTCTATAAGCTAAAAGACCCTGTACTGTTTACCATCTAAATTGCAGAGATAAACCTTTTACTTTTTTTTCTTTCTTTTTTTATTAAAAGCTTTGCAATAAGACCTGTTTGATTTTTTTTCTCCTAGTTAAGGCTCGAAGGAAGGGAGTCTGCACTCACCAGGGAATTGGTAGGGGGAAGGGAAAGAGAGCAGGGAGGGAAAGGTAAATTTCCTCTTTGTGTTAGATTCACGGAACTTGAGTCTGTATTGACTCTGGGAGAAGAGGGAAGAAAAACCTGCTTTCGGAGTTTATCTGTGTATCTCTCTCTGGGGAAGAAAAGAGGGGGGAGTGGTGATTCAAGGATTTGAATTACGGTGATCTCCTAGGATACCCAGGGCGTGAAAGATCTGGGAGGAGGTAAAGAGGGGGAAGGGAATGGTTTATTTCCCTTTGTTGTGAGACTCAAGGAATCTGGGTCTTGGGGGTCCCCAGGGAAGGGTTTGGGGACACCAGAGTCTATCAGGCGCTTTACTTAAGTCCTGATTGGTGGCAGCCTATCGGATCTAAGCTGGTAATTAAGCTTAGGGGAATTCATGCTAGTACCCATATTTTGGACGCTAAGGTCCAGATTTGGGAAAGAATACTATGACACCCCCCACACTCTGTCCCGATTTTTCATACTTGGTATCTGGTCACTCAAGGTGGAAGGCCATCTGCCTGTCATTGAGACACTAGTGATTCATTGCTTTCATGTACCTTGTTCAAAAGGCTTATTTTCCCTTTGACTGTTTGTTGGGATTGTCACTTAGGATAATGGTTACTTTTCTACTGGGAATGCCCCAATAGTGTGCCTCATTTTACACCACGGTGTTTACCCTTCTTTGTCCACGTTGAAGCATTCACTTCATTTTGTAAATCGTTATTTATCATGGGAGATCCTTCCTCCTTTAAAAACGTCATGTATATCAATAAAATCAAAACAATTCAGTGTTACCACCATATTATTGCATTATACAGATGGTATTCACCCAGACTGTGTGTGATCAGTTACTGCTAGTATGTGCAAGTGAAGTTCATGGTCTAGCTCTAATGGATGCAAATCCCAATCCTGCCATCCCATGAAGGGACCCAAGGTGTCCTGCATGTTCTGAAAACTGAGGGAAAAAATAGTAAATGATAGTTTGAGGTCATCTTCTGTCTTTTTTGAATAATTCTGAAAAGAAAATAGTTGGAAAGACAAGGACATATGTGTTTTCTCTTCAAGACAAATCATCTAGTGCCTACACAGAGAATTTCTTCGAAACAGTTCATCTCTTGAAAACATGACCTTTAAAAGTCTGCCAAGGTTAGTGCATTCTAGAATGAGGAGCACACTAAATGCTGGTCATGCAAATTAAAGCTGCTGAGGGGTAGTTCTTACTCCCACTTTTTATTTTTCCAAGACTCATTACATATAAATACAACTGCTTTGCCAGATCTTCTCCTTTCTCCACCCTTTCAGGTCTCAAGTGTTCCCCTTCTCGTGGATGGAATGAATTAGGTGAAGTTAGAGGAAGAAGTCTGATTTCATTTAGTTTGACTATAAAAGTCACCTCATTCCACAATTTAATTCTGATGATTTAAGAATTTACAGGGCAAATTCTCCCCTTTGCAGATTATAACTTATTCCCATGTCAGCTGAGAACTCAGTAGAGGGGCTTTTGCACAATTGTGAGGGAAATATAAGAATGTCATGGATGTGGCATTCTGCATCTCTGGACCACCCCATCCAGTTCTCCTGGATAGGGTGGTCCATCCTAGAAAGGATCATAGATCCCCTTAATATCCAATGTTTGAGAACACTGAAGAGCACATGCTCCTAGGGCCTGATCCAGACTCCTTTGAGGACAATGAAAATATTTCTATTGACTTCAGTGGCCGTTGGCTCAGGCCCTGATAGCACACATAAATGGAGTATACAGTTAAGCCAACATAATATCATCAGATATGCACTGTGGATCTCTGCAATGTGGCATCATTATATGTATCAGTTTATGAAAAAAATTTCAGCTCAACTTGTACCACATGCTGCCATCCTCAAAAAGGATGGATCTCCAAATTTATATGCCATAAGTCTTTGTGTTGGGAGTGCCTCCAAAAGGTGCTATGGTCTGACCAAAAAGTGTGTGAAATAATAAAAACACAACACTAAGCCAGATTACACCATCAGAAAAATGCAGATCAGAGGTAAAAAAAAATTGAATTAAAGTTAGTGCCAACCTCAACTGGAATGACTTGCACACTTCAGCATCCACACATGTGTAACCATTAGGGAGTTGGCTGGTTAAATGTGTATTTTCTCATCTGTCAGCTAAATCAGAGATCGAAATGCAAAATGTAGCACTCAGGAACATTATATAGATTTGTGACACTCCCCAGAGGACTTTGGGTCTGTAAAGCAATGAGTGGATTAAATGGAGACATAAATATAGTGTTTTCAACTATGACAGATATAAGCCTTCTCTGTTGTTGTTTATGTTATGTAAAGAAAAACAGCACTTATTTTCTTTAAACCAGCACTCTACTTTTAAAAGAAAAGAAACATCTGTAACTAAATGAATAAACTGAGAAATGTACAAGACAATTCATTTGGCACCGCTGGAGTGAATAAAATGGATTGGATTTTTTAAATGTGTAAGTGAATACTCTGTAATGGAAGCTGCCTATGTAGAATGTGAGCTGGCATTCTATTATTTTGTGCCATGTTTCACACATGCCAGTGAAATCATATATTCTATGGGACTATTTTATTTTTAAGCAGAGGCATAAATATGCTTTGGATAATGACAATGCCTGCTGGGAAACAGACCAGTGTACTTCCAGGTAACAAAATGAATAGGAAACATATTAGGTGTCTTGAGGTTTAATCAGATACGTAGATCTAGCTCCATGTATTAGATTAACTATTTGCTGAAAAATAACTATGTGCTTTTGATTGGTGGAATGATATATGTAGAGCAAGCTGCAGTAGTAGGAAGGTGTAGAGCATAGTATAAGTTTGTGGCTCTGTCTGAAGGTTTTGCAAAACCTTTCCTCCACTTAGTCCTCTACCTAGAAGGCCATACGACATTTCCTTAGCTTATAGTGTGGGACCTTCAACCAAACCAACTGGACAATTCTACATTACTGTTCACTATGCCAATCATATACTTACAATGCAGGAGAGGAATATTATTTCTGGCAGTTTGGAACTGTGTATAATACTGCTATTCTAACAGTATGGAAAGTCCCATGCTTCCCTCATGCCCATGGATGGAGGCAGCCTGTGCACGTGGAAGGTGGGGATTTCCCCTAGATAGCATGTTGCCAATCCCCATACCTAACAGAATCCTCTTCATGAGGGCACTGCAGAACTCCACAAACCAAGATGGGTATACCAGGCTGGGTGGGATCAGGTGAGAGAGCCTCGGGCATTCTTGGATTCTCCTATCCCCTCCAAACTCACAGCAGAAGCTGGCACAAGTTAGTACAGCCTAACTTTGTACCAACTTATGCAGCTTCCCCTTCTGCACTGCAGACCCTCCATTTAAGGGGGCATCATGAAACAGCTGTAAGGTGAAAGCCCCTGGCAGCATGGCTCCTATGAGAACCATTCTTTTTCCAGGTTCAGTAGGAGCTGGTTGGGCAAGATAGCAGTGTAATGGCCAGGGTCATCTATGGGATCCTAGAAGATCATAAGGGAATTGTGGGTTTGGAGATTAGCATTCCTGGCTTCTTCTGTAGGGGATTCCCACTCTCCTTGATTGGAGAAATTATTTTCAATTCACCAAATTGAAAGTACAGTAGTGGAATTTTTCTTCCCCAGGTGGGTTATTCAGTCATATAAGAGAATGGAGCCCATTGCTAGAAGAATATGACTACAACACAAATCCAGTGAAGAAATGATAGTCACATATATGTTGAGGATTACTATTAATCTGTCATAAGTAAATAACATATACTACAAATATTACAGTAATATAACATAAGGAATCTACTGACCATAGCTAGGTCCATCAGAAGAGTAATAGTATACCAGTCTTGTTATGTACAGAATATTTGTGGTTTTATGGGGGCATATATAGAGATTATAGATGAATAGTAGCATTTGGAGTCAGGTAGACAACTTGCATATTAATAAAATGGTATATATGTTTCATAATATATCTTATGCCTGTGTACAATCCATTTACAACATGAAGCACACTAAGCCTCCTGGGCTAGTTTGGGTTAGTGCATCTCCACTTTCAGTGCTGATTTACATCAGGTGGGAATGTGGCCTACTCTCTGTAGCAGAATTACTTAAATTGACAGATGTTATGAAAAATCTAAGGCAGATAGCTACCTGGGGAAGAGAAGGTGTAAACCTCTTGATGGTGCACACATTGTAACCTTTACTCACCCAAGTAATATCACTCAGAACCCAGATAGGAATGCCTGTGTGAGTAAGGAGTTCCAGGATCCAGTCCCAGATCTGGCTTTCTTTTCCACCATGGAGTTATTGAAGCCCCTTTGGAATATAAAAAGCTACATCATGATGCTATACATATTAATGTGCAAGGATTTTTTTCCTATTGTCTATACCTTTCAGGCTAAGCCTGACTGACAGTCTAATCTATGATTTCCAAGCCTTAGGATGGTCTGATTTTAAGACAGGCCTCCTCTTCTTTTACATGTATTACTATGGAATTTCCAGTTCTGGTGGCTGTTGTATTATAAGACGCTTAATAACAAAATTAGACTTCATGTCTTGGGATTTTTCACTTTTTTATTTTCTAGGTTCCAAATTGATGTAAAAGTGAGAAATGTTGCCATTTTGAATGGCTGGATTTCCTGGACTTTTAAAGACATTCAGGTTGGCATGTGACTTTTTGATTTAGGTTTTTAAAATTTGTATCTATTTCACTTAATGTAAATATACTGAGACACATTTTATAGTAAAATATTATTCCATTATAAAATATGGAAAGGCTTTCTCTTTCATTTTCTCTCTACAGCACTGGGCAGATCTATTTCATTCATCTGTACAAGACCTACTGTTGGTGAATATTTCTGATTTGACAATCAAATCAAATAAATGAGACCAAAGCCTTATGTAAGAAAAAAGAATCATGACAATTTTTTCTTCCCCTTAGTAGCCATGTTCGTAGCCATATTTATTTTAAGTAGCCTTGGGCAAAAAGTTATGCGTCTCATTAATCTAAATCAGCCTTCCAGGATTTTATGGCAAACTGTTGTTGCTGTTGCCACATTATGTATGTTTTTTTTACCTCCCTTTTGTTCTTCAATATAGTGCTTATGAAGCTAAGGAACAATTGTCACGTCCTATTATGTGAACTAAATGTACAAGAATTGATGGGGCTTTCTACCTAATGTCGTTAGCATGAACCTGGTTTGTTTATTTAATGAACAAAATGTCACGGTGCGTCTGCATCCGCCTGACATCTGAAACAGTGGCAGCTGCTGGTGGCAGATTTCCTGAAAACTGGGGTGCAGAATTAATCAATTCAATTTGCATGTTATAAAAAAAAAGGATTGAGGTGGGTGGGGGAAATGGAAGACAAGAATCTCTTTTGAAAACATTCTTTAAAAAAAAAAAAAGCCTCTGTTTTTGTGCACAGATGTCCCGGGTACTATTGTACTGTGACGGGGAGAGGAGAGAGAGAAAGCTAGTCTAATCCTGACACATAACCTATTTCAGGACAAGTAGATTTAGAGAAGTTCATTTAGATTCAGGGTTTAAATATGATTCCATTACAAGATGTTGGGTTGGTAAATGAGAAATATTAGCCATGGGGGGCAGTTTACAAGATAGAATTACTACAGGATTGCATCTCGCCTCAGCCTTCTTATAAAGAGCTATATTAAAGTGATAATAGTGATCATGGCGACATGCATGTTTTGCAAAAAAAAGATACATTTTATGCTTTCTCTGATGTGGAATTTATGGCAATGTTGATTATTAATTATTTTAGGAAGTAACCAAACTTGTGAGAATTACTGAAGACATTTACACTATACAGTTGCTAATCTTATGGCATTTCTTCCTAAACACCCAGAATTTAAATGGTTCTTTAAAACAACGTGTGCATACTACTGAAGTTTTTAAACAGAAGTAAACCTCCTTGAGACTTGTCGAGTTTTAACGGCTCAGTGGGAAGGCAATGTTGAGTCTCCACACGCTCCAGGCAAAGGCAAAGAAAAGGCAGTTGCTCTGGTTTCTTGTTTAGGTTGCAATGTGCATTTTTCATCGTGGCTAATGCTGCAGCCAACCTTCATATGCAAAGGAAAGAAAACACAATCTTTGTATATATTACATGATAGTGCAGGGCTCTGAACTACTTGGTAAAAGGCCCAGTTATGAGTATGTCTGGCAATTAAAAATAATTGGGAAGCAGGTTTGCCACTAACTCTTCCAAGAATGCCAGTTATGATATAATGATGTTTCATTAGACATGCTGAAAGCTGTGAGCTCCGTATGGCAGTGGCAATTAGTAAGGATCATAAAGGGAAAAAAAAAAGAAGAAACATTAAAAATACCCCCGAAAAGATTAGCATAGCATTTAATGGCCACTTCATTAGCTAATTGATTTCTTATTAGTTACAGGGAAAAGCCCAGTTAGGGGCTCTGCACAGCTAATTAACAGCATTTACACAATTAGTCAGTTGCTCATTTTGTAACCAAACATTCTTGGAATCGACTGTGGCTGTGATGCTCTGGGCCATTTGATTCACTTTATTTATTTATTTTTTTGTTAATATTGACTTAACCTTCAAATCGAAAATTCCCTCCCTAAGGGCCCCATCATATTTAATCACAATGTTATATAAACAGCAAAGGGCTATGTCTTGCAATCTCAGGGTAAGACTCTGTTCCCCTTAATTTTTATTTGCAGCTCGCTTTATTAGCCCTATGAAGTCAATAGCAGTCAGTAAGTGGACTCATCTGTCCCTCTTCCTGACAGCTGATATTTTTGTCCATCAAACATTGTTATTATTTTGCAATTATTATTGACCACGCTTTTTTTTCCCCCGCTTCTGCATTGGGAGAGGTATGCAGGAGGTCTGGTGAAGGTGTTTGTTTCTAATGAAGTTGCATCCCGTTGCAAAAGCAATGCATTTAATAGGAAAGTGGTCATTTCAAAAGCCATGTTTTTTACATTAGCATATACTTGGAATTAAGGTTATGCGGAGGGAAATTGTGATCTGTTATAAGGCTCAGAAAAGGATGTATTGGATTAATGGGGCATTTTATTATTGACTTGGTAAAAACTTATGACTGATATGATAATAAATAATACACCTCTACCTTGATATAAAGTTGTCCTTGGGAGCCAAAATTTTTTACTGCATTTTAGGTGAAACCCATCATATTGAACTTGCTTTGATCCACCGGAGTGTGCAGCCCCGTCCCCCCCCCCCCGGAGCGCTGCTTTACTGCGTTATATCCAAATTCGTTTTATATCGGGTGGCGTTATATCGAGGTAGCAATGTACTAAATATTTAATAAAACACAAAAAAGAAACGTGCCTGTACACTTTCAGTGTATACAGGCATTTGATAACCTCACAGAACCCAGTTACTCCTTTGGCAAAATCTTGCATTCCTTATAGTCCCAAAACTCCAGTGGACCAAGAAGGGCCAAATCCTGAGCTCACTGAAACCAGTCACAAAATTTTCCCTAGTATTCAGGCTCCTATTCAGGAACAAGGCATCTAGCACTAAGGGATAAGGGCTATTAGTAATGCAGAACAAGGCTGTGTATGTGAACTGAAGGTCAATATTTTTACCAGCCTCTTTCCCCGAACACATTGGCTAAATTGTTATAAATTAATTAAATAAAAACAAAAAACATGAGGCCTGGGCAGTTCAGAGATGACACTGAATCATCAATATATTAATTATTATGCTTAGCTATCCTTTTCTTTCTCTTCTCTTTTTCTTGTCTTTTATTTAATGTTTCTTTGCCACAAATGTGAAATGAGTCATAATTTTAATTTACCATTACAGTATTAATTGTGGCTAATGGAAAAACACTCTCTGAGACATATAATGGTAATTATTCCTCTCCTCCTTCCTTTTTTTCCTGATAATTTATTCCTTAATATATTTACAAACTGTGGATTTTAATGGATGACCATTTCCATGTGGTCTTCATTTTAATAGTGCATGTAAATAATGTATTTTCTTTCCTCTACATTGTTTTTCCTCTTGGTTGATAATATGCATCTTGCTTATTTACTGCAAAGGATTATTAAAAACAAAGCGTGAGGTTAAGAATAAGTAGAACCAAAAAAGGAGCAAGATTAAGTTATTTTAAAACAGTGGCTTTGAAAATTCAGGGATATTTTCTCTGAAACTAAGCGTCAAAAGTATGTTCATTGTCTAGACCTCTACTGTAATCTTAAAGCACCTTATAAACACTGAATGAAATTCACAGCACTCATATTGGGCCTATTGAAATCATTGGCAAAACAACCCTTTATTAAATCCATTATATAAAGAGAAATTGGAGCACAGACAGGTAGTTTGGTTGAATGTGCAATTGCTCCATGTGCAGAATTCTAGTGGACTTGTAGGATCAAGCCCTAAGGGACTTGCACAAGGTCAGCCAATGAGTCAAAAGGATCAGGAATAGGACCCAGGAATCTTGACTCCTAATCTCATTCTCTAACCACTAAGCTACACCTGAAGTTGTGTTTCTAGTCTGTACTATTCAGGTTTGTGTACTATGCCCATCAACATACTCTCTGAATTCCTTTTTTTGGTAACATAACAATAATAGCACCTACTGGTGTATTTCACAAAGAAGTAGTGGGAGTTGACAATAGGGAAAGCAAGAAGCTTCCATTTCCATAGCCAATATCTGTTCTTGTTCTTGATTGTCCTTTTCAGGAACACACACTACACACCTCATGCCTTCTTCTTGCTTTAGTCTGTGTAAACTCAATGTTAGCTTTCCAAAATCCACAGACTTCAAAAACCTTACCGTCTACATGGTGCCTGTTGCCTCTGCTTAGGTTTGTTCTTTGTATCAGCATCACTTCCATTTGCAATTTGAGGAGAAGCTACTTCTGGATATTTCATTCTTTGAAGGTAATTTTGAGAGATGCATTACCCTTCAGTTGTTTGGTTTGTAGCAAGCTGGCTTCAAACAATCCTCTCTTGTTCGGTAAAGGTTAGTCTGCAGGCACTCCAAAACAAAGCAAACCAGGCCACTGCAACAAAATGATTTGAATGAATCAGTCAGATTTATTTTTAGGAGAGACAGGCAGGGAGATGAATTACACTGTATTGCATAATGGCAGATTGCAACGTGACTGTGCATGCCTCATGTCATGTTCTAGCTTGTCAGTGGGTTTTGCTGTTGTTTTTAAAGAGTGTGCAAAGTGTTTTCCAATTACTCTCAAAGGCAAGTGATCAACCTAACCTCCCCCTTCCATTTCTTTTCCAGGTGTCTGAATGAATAGCAGATGGTGGAACACATTTCTATAATGTGAATGGTTTAAGGTGATCATTCTAGGAAGTAAGAGACATTTCCATCTGCAAGCACAGAAATATTATCTTAAAGACGGCACCCTTTTAAAATGGAACCCTGCACACATGCAGATAGCAGAGAGCATTTTCAAATATCCTACGGAACCTATGGATGATTTTAGTCTTTATAAAATATAAATTAGGGCTGTTGATTAATTGCAATTAACTCACGCAATTAACAAAAAAAATCGCAATTAAAAATTAATCATGATTAATCGCAGTTTTAATTGCACTGTTAAACAATAGAATACCAATTGAAATTTATTACATATTTTGGATGTTTATCTACGTTTTCAAATATATTGATTTCAGTTAAAACACAGAATACAAGTATACAATGCACACTTTATATTATTATTTTTATTATAAATATTTGCACTATAAAATGATAAACAAAAGAAATAGTATTTTTCAATTCATCTCATACAAGTACTGTAGTGCAGTCTCTCTTGAAAGTGCAATTTACAAATGTAGATTTTTTTTTGTTATATAACTGCTTTCAAAAACAAAACATTGTAAAACTTTAGAGCCTATACATCAGTGGTAGGCAACCTGCAACCCTATACGGCCCTATATGTCAGTGGTGGCCAGCACGTCCCTGTGGCCCTTACTGCTTCCCGCAGCTCCCATTTGCCAGGAATGGCGAACTGCGGACAGTGGAGCTCCGGGCGGTCATGCAAATGTAAACAAACTATCTGGCATCCCAACAACGATTACCTTGATGGGCTACAGGTTGCCCACCACTGCTATAAGTCCACTCAGTCCTACTTCTTGTTCATCCAATCACTAAGATAAACAAGTTTGTTTACATTTACAGGGAGTAATGCTCCCCACTTCTTATTTACGATGTCATCAGAAAGTGAGAACAGGCATTCACATGGAACTTTTGTAGCCAGCATTGCAAGGTATTAATGTGCCAGATATAAAAATTTTATTAAAGCTAATGTTAAAAAATTATATGGTACACAGGTTAAGAAAAGAGTGTCTGTACATCTGGGTATAGTTCTTAGATTATCCACTAATACAAGGTTTGTTTTTAAAGCCATAAGATACATTAAACATTCATATGCCCCATCATGCTTTGGCCACCATTCCAGAGGACATGCTTCCATGCTGATGACACTCATTAAAAAAATAATGCGTTAATTAAATTTTGACTGAAATCCTTGGGGGAAAATTGTATGTCTCTGGCTCTAGTTTACATTCTGCCATATATTTCATATTATAGCAGTCTTGGATGATGACTCAGCACATGTTGTTCATTTTAAGAACACTTTCGCTGCAGATTTGACAAAATGCAAAGAAGGTACCAATGTGAGATTTCTAAAGATAGCTACAGCACTCGACCCAAGGTTTAAGAAACTGAAGTGCCTTTCAAAAGAGAGGGACGAGGTATGGAGCATTTTTTTCAGATATCTTAAAAGAGCAACCCTCCGATCCAGAAACTACAGAACCCAAACCACCAAAAAAGAAAATCAACCTTCTGCTGGTGGCATCTGACTCAGATGATGAAAATGAACATGTGTCGGTCCGCACTGCTTTGGATTGTTATCAAGCAGAACCTGTCATCAGCATGGACGCATGTCCCCTGGAATGGTGGTTGAAGCATGAAGGGACAAATGAATCTTTAGTGCATCTAGCACATAAATATCTTGCAACACCACAGCTACAACAGTGCCATCAGAACGCCTGTTCTCACTTTCTCGTGACATTGTAAACAAGAAGCAGGCAGCATTATCTCCTGTAAATGTAAACAAACTTGTCTTTGCAATAGGCTGAACAAGAAATTAGATTGAGTGGACTTGTAAGTTCTAAGGTTTTACATTGTTTTGTTTTTGAGTGCTGTTTTTTTTGTACATAATTCTACATTTGTAAGTTCAACTTTCATGATAGATTGCACTACAGTACTTGTAATAGGTGAATTGAAAAGTACTATTTCTTTTGTTTTTTACAATGCAAATATTTGTAATAAAAAATATAAAGTGAGCACTGTACACTTTGTATTCTGTGTTGTAACTGAAATCAATATATTTTAAAATTTAGAAAACCTCCAAAAATATTTAAATAAATGGTATTCTGTTATTGTTCAAAAGTGCGATTAATCACACAATTAATCACAATATTCATTTTTTAATCACTTGATATAAATATAACCCTCCGTATTCTCTATAGTAGTGGACGTGACCCTGTTGTCCAGGGGCTAATGCAGGCTGGGACTCAGGATTCATCCCTCAGTGATGCTAAGCTTCCTTTGTACATGGAGCATAGCCTTGCACTCTGATTCAGAGTTTGGTTCCCTATGAACAATGACTCCTCCAAGAATATTATCCTGTGATAAAAGTCATCAGAAAATTCTGGTAAAGGGTGATACTCAACTAAAAAAAGTCACATTTCTGTCTGTTATATTTTTTTAAGCCAGTAACGCTTAAGACTGCTATAACTAAAAGAGACTACAGGGGGAAAATAATCTTTGTACATTTGACAGCACTTTGTGTCTGATCGGTTCCACTGTTTTCCCTTCCATGGTCTATTTCTCCTGCCGTTTGTGTTGAGCAGTATTTTCTCATGAATGGTGTGATTACTCATGTGGGTAAGGATTGAAGAATCAAACTGTCTCCGTTCTAGATATGTCATAAACAACATGGTTTCTGGAAAGAAATTACTAAACAAAACTGGAAATCTGAAATAACAATGTAATGACCATACCATGAAATGTAGATCGAGTACTCTTGGTAGAAAGAATTAGCCTCTTAACAGACCCCTGAAATTCTCAAACAATGAAAAGCTCTAGGGATACCAACAATCAAAACCAGATCATAACACTAACGGAAATAACATGAAACATTAATATTCAGATTGAAGGATAAAACAGAAAAAATTCACAAAATATGCAGAAACTATTTCTGGATGACATAAAATATAGAGATTCAACAAATGATGCATAAAAACTGACAGCAAAAATATGTGCTGACTTCCCTTCCAATGCCTCCCTTACCACACTGTCTCTTCCTGTACTCCTCTCCTTCACTCTTCTGATATAATCAATGTCTGAAAGAAAAAAAGAAACAAACAAACAAAAAATCCCAACAAACTGGGGAGGCTAAAAAATTATAGGATTCAAGTCTGCTTTACAGGAAAACCAATGATGACCAGTGAAACAAAAAGATATTATGGGAAGATATGGAGCACCGAAACAATGCAGAGGGAAGAAATATGAGGAAAACAAAACCATTAGGACTTAGATTATGACTGGCCATTGTGTGGGAGGGTGCAAGGAGCACCCACTCCACCCCCGCCCCTGTGTACCCTACACAAAGGACAACCTTAACTAAATAGTCTCTGTGTTCCATCCATGAGCCCCTGCGGATGCATCCTGCCCAAAAGTGGGCAGGGAGGCTACAGAAAAGGCAGGGTTATGACCTGTCCCCTCAGGCACACTGGCCTATGCAGTGGGGTGAGCTCACCGGGGAAAGCAGTCTGTCATCAGTGTCTAAGGCTATACAGACTTTATTGAATGAAGCTTTGAACACTCCATCAGGAAAATATTAATGTACCCATTTTACATATAAGGAATGTCAGAGCCTAGAACAGAACTCAAGATTCCTACCTCATAGGGTAAGACTGCACTGCAATTAGACATTGCAGATGGCCTGTGCCAGCTGATCTGGGCTCCTGAGGCTTGGGCTAAGGGGCTGTTTATTTGCAGTGTACTTCACAGGGTCCTAGAGCCCGGGCCCCAGACTGAGCCCAAACGTCTACACTGCAGTTAAACAGCCCCTTAGCTGAACCCCGCGAGTCTGAGTCAGCTGTCATGGGCAAGCGATGGGCTTTTAAATGCAGTGTAGACATGCCATAAGTTCTCTTCTCTATCTAAGCAGCAAAGAATCCTGTGGCACCTTATAGACTAACAGACGTTTTGGAGCATGAGCTTTCGTGGGTGAATACCCACTTCCTCAGATGCATGCACAGGATTCTTTGCTGCTATTACAGATCCAGACTAACACGGCTACCCTCTGATACTTCTCTATCTACTAGATCATAATCATCTGAAGATACACTGAATACTGTCATATAAAGTCTGTCTATATTTATAAAGTACTTACCACCACAATATGTAAGCACATCAAGTACTGTGGTCTTTGTTTGCTTACATTTTGTAATTTGTATAAGAACTTTGTAAAATGATAATATATTTCAATTTTTCCAGTGAAATATAGGAATTAAAATGATCTAAGGTTGGGAGAAGAAAATCAGGTTAAAATGGACCCATCTTTGTGTTTTATTTGTAGAGTTACTAGGACAATGAGGCCCTGATTCTGGCTGGAGTTTATTTAAGTGAAAGCTATGTTGCTCTTGTAATCACAGGATTCCAGGAGTTGAGGCTTTAAAATACCAGACAGGTTAAGACTGAGGATAAAATTGCAGAAGTTGGTGGCACTGTAAATATTTTCAGAAGTCAAAAAATATTACTTCCTCTTTCCTCAGGATTTAGTTCAATTGGGAAACAGCAATAACAAGAGGTACGAGCACTGGATATAGCTCCTTATTTTAAGATTTTATTAGCTGGAAACCATTAGGAATGGATGTTTTTTCCAGAATTCCCAGAAATAATAGTAATAAAATGGTGTTATCTCCTGACAAGTCTAACATAAAGTCTTTAAAAATATATATTTTTCAAAACAAAACTCCCAAACCTTTATGGCTTAGTCAAAGTGCTAACTTTAAATAGTCATAGACAAGCAAACTACCATTGTATCTCACCAGGCAGCAGTGATGACCCGTTAGCTTTCAGAGGTATTAAAGTTCACTTTTGACTTTCATTACAGGAGCAGAAAGTCAGGGAAAATGTTGTTAATGAATGAAGTGACATGAGGAACAATAGTCTGCTCTTCTGAGTCTATGAATCTATGAATTTTTATTTTGTAGAAATCTTTTGACTCTCACAGGTGCTTATTTGACAAAATACATTCTAATTTCCATGCTGTCACTGAGAACCAGATGCTCTGTCAGATTCATGTTATCAGTCTGCAGAATTTGCCTTAAATGAAGTCTGCCCTGTCATTGAAGCACACACATAAGGTCCATTAGCATTAAGGGGCGTTCCCAAGTGCTCCAGCAAGAGATATCAAAAGCCTCTGGACTTGAGGCCCATCCGAGGACATGAAATAGCCTAGGACACAAGTCACAACTGAAAAACTGGTGTAACAAAACTTTGCATCTCCAGCTCCATAATGCTCACCACACATCAGTCAGGCCTATTCCATTTGACTAAAAGTCGTGCTTTCTTTAAATTAAATAAATTGGTGTCTAGTCTCAATGGTCTCAGTCCTGAGCAATATTCTTAGTAGTAATGGAAAGGATCAGAAAAGTTTCACACAAACAAAAGTTTATGAATGAAATTATTAAAAATACTTGAAACCAGAACCAAGTCTCTTGAAATAAATATAAAGGGTGAAATTTTCAAAAACTGGAGGCCCACTTTCACTTTCCAGAAATTAACTTATATTTATATGTGCAAATCTCACAGCTTCATGTGCAAATCGGGGAACTGAATGTAGAAATTGGTACCAGTCTGAATGTATAATTATCCAGTTTGCAGGCACACATGGATTTTGCATGTGCCAGTGTGAGTGTGTGCCTGGGTACACATTTTTAGCTGGTAAAGTGGGCCTCCACTTATTAAAAATGCGGCACCACAAGCTTACATCTAGTCATAGATATGGGACAAGGACATTGACAATGGTCCATAAAGTGGGAGTATGTAAAACCTTCCCCCAGACAGCCACAACTGGAAAACCACTAACCTGAAGGGTACAATCTAGCAGAGGATGTGCTGCTCCTACAGCTCATTTTAGTGCACAGGGGATACCCAAAGACATTTCAACTTGAGCACTTTTCTCTTTCAAAGAACACCATCTGGCCCTCATTGCCAACAATTTATGTGTGATGGTGAATAGGAACTCCCTTTATCTTATGAGTCCAAAATGGATGCTTTTGCCTTTGGCCTGGTTGCACTCCAATGACTTACATGCCTCCAGTATATTTTATTCAATGTTGTAATATACAAATGTTGTATAATTTATTGTACTACACCTGGAAGTAAAAATACATACAGAAAAAGCACTGCAAATGGGAAATAACCATGGGAATGAGATCATCTGTATATCTCTGCAAACTTTCATTAATGTTTGATTCAAAGGGGTCATTTTTGTTAGAGTCTTTCGGATACATTTCTTCATTTTCATAGGCACTCCTAAACATTTTCTTGTCTTTAGTTTTAAAAGTTTGCCATTCTTCTTCTTCTAACCCATTTTCAAAATAAAGGGCCAGAAATCTTCCCCCCCACCACCCCGATTCTCTCTGCCTTTCATGTTGTGCAAAATGAATAGAATCTGGCCCTTAATACCCAGCTAAGAGTAGCCTTGGCATACAGAACTTCTTAGCTGTCATAAGGGAGCATAGTCAGCTCCTACACCAACTCACCCCAGCCTTGGCATGCAGAGTGGAAGAAGGGATGTTGGGTGAGCTGGGCTACACCTATGTTCAGCCTGTTCTGAACTGCCATATGGTTTCATGTTGACCCTAGCCAGCTGGCATAAATTAGAGCAGCCGCTAGCTGTCCCCCAACCCAGGAGAATATATGAGTCAAAGCATTCAGATTTTGTGTTACGTGATTTGATGGTTGATGGAGATGTAATTTGTCATCAGAGGGGGAAACAAGGAATTCATGATGGTGTGATGTAAAATTTGGATTTGCACAAATTTAGGATGACCTCTTTACTCTTGAATGGTGGGGCCATGATTGAGTTATGTGCGTCATCCCAGCCAAGTGCCAATAACCATTTTACACCACATCACAGCAGAGCATATTTGATTTATATCACCTATATCAGCAAACAGGCATTAATTTTTTTTTTCGATAAGTGTTGAAACTTTTTGATACTATGCTCAGTGTCCTGGCAGGAAATTCCCACATTTTAAAAATTTGTTCAACACATTAAAGTCTACTTAGTCATACAATCAAGTACATTTTTAAATAATTTTAAAGGATTGAAAATGTAGAGTCTTTTCAGAGCTTTTTTTTTAATGAGAAAGCACAGTATATGCTTTGGAGCATAGACTAGACAGTAGTTCAATAATCAGGCTTGTGCCTCTGTAATAAGAACTTTGCTGGCTGATTTGATCTGCTTTGTTTTGAATTAGTCAGAGAACCTTATCCAGCAAAAAACAGCCTCCTGGCTGGACCCTCCATGGACCCTCTTAGCTTCACAGTCACTCATACCCTTCCCTGTTGGCGGAACTTCCCTGTGGCAACAGCTGGGAATGGTGGTAACAGAGTTACTGGGTTGGCTGGGTGACTGAGTGCTTCTTGGCACACCCACAGACTGTCCCCAAAGGTTGTGGCTCCTGAGAAATGGGATGGACCCCTGGTTCAGGAAGTAACTCCAACTGGAAATGCAGAGGTGCTTCTATTTTTCCTGATTCTGGGAGAGAGGGTATCATTTTGTAACTGCACTCGCTGTTGGATGGAGTGAGCACCTTCTTGCAGTAATGAACAAAAGTGGTTCTTTTGTTTAGTGAGCTTGTGCCTGTGTCACTGCTGCAGAACCTGCTTATGCAAATCCACCAACGACTAGACCACGAGGTTACATAAAAATGACAACCATAGAGCTGTTCATTGCTGACCTTTTTCCCGGAGCACAGTCTATCGGACTTGGGGCAATGGTCTCAGGATCAGTGAGCAAGGGCCATGTATTCCCCAGCCACTGCATTATTGATATCCCCTCTGTTCAAAAATCATGAGTTGAACCCCAAAAATCTTGAGACTGACTTAAAAATTATGAGATTTAAAAAAATAAAATGTGGTGTCTTTTCATTTGCTTTCTGGTTTTGAACTTTCAGGGTTCAGATTTGCAGCTTTTCTCAGCAACTCTGAGGGCTAAAATCTTTTTTTCTTTAATGAAAATGGAGAGTCTCATGTAATCACCTGACTCTGGGAGCTGGGTCTTTTAGGGGAAAAAACGTATATTGCAAGACTTGTGATACGATTGTAAACAGCTGGTAACACTGCCTCAGCAGAATTTGGCCCAGAGTGAACTATGTGTATCTGATAATAGGCTGCACAGCAAATAAATAAGAAGTCATCCATTACACACTTTCATTTTATATTGTAAGCCTGTTTACTTTTGTGAATGATTTTTTTAAAAGTGATGTTATACGCTCATAACTTATAGCATCCAGGAGGAGGGAGAGGAAAAAAGAATTGATTAGATTTACTGTAATTCCAATTCGGATTGTCTCAGATATGGTTTAAAGGCAGTGGCCTTGTATTCGAGTTACACTAGCATAAATCTTGTGAAAATATATGCTCATATAGTGGGGTTTCTAATGATCATTGAGATCTATTTTCCATTCAAGCCTATTTGCTGAGTGCAGAACTCTTTTACATAATAAGACCTCACTCTGTATCTTGTGATCTTTGGATTAGGCCTTAGGTCCTCAAATAGTTTAAATTGGCTTTCATGACAATTAGAATCTCACCTTTCCATCTCTCAGACTCTTTGCTCTCCTATGCAAATTTGGGAGAATCCCAGTTCAAGTTTTTTAGGTCACTCCTGAAAGTGGTTGTGTTAGACAATAGTAAGAGACTCTTGAATTCTGAGTGTGGTGGCTCACCCTGAATCACTATACATCTATGTGCATGTCTCTTTTAGATTATCCTGTATTTAATGACACAATTGGCAAATACACACTCTTGGGGCGGAGTTCTCACCCCTGAAGAAATCTGTTCTGTGGTGGGAGAATTGGGGCACCTGGATTCAAAAATCCAAGGGAGAAGTGTGTGATAAAGAGGAATCTGAAGATGAAGAGGAGGGAAAACATTTGGCAGATAAGTACATGTAAAATGTTTCAATTATAGGGAAAAAAATGATGGACAGAAAGAGGTTTCAGGGGCAGAAAGCCTAGTATATTACTAATTCCTTCAGTGACATGCCTTATACCTTGAATTCATTGACTGTTGTTTTTTGTTGTTGTTTTTTTTTGAGGGAAGGGGAGAAAGAGTAGTGAGGTAAATGTTTTATAACATTTCCTAAAGCCATAGTCTAACACATGAAGAACTGTTAAAACATATAAGCTTGCTGCACTGAACCCATAATTTTAACAGGTCAGCTGTTTTAACAAGACCTGTTTCAGAGTTCAGAGTTGTTTTATGAAATATGTTTTGGATTAGCACACTGGAATGTGTTCATTTTATAGGTCACTTCTCTACTCTAAATTGCTTGTCGGTGTGATAGATATTTATCCTTTTATCAGGTTTAATCCTTTAACTGGAGCTCATTGAACGGTCACCCAAGTAGTTTAGTCTGAAAATTTGACCTGCTTTGTAAAAATCACAGTTAGAATCTGATGGTAAATCCAGGGGTGCTGGAACAATTTTAATAGTGGGGGCGCTGAGAGCCATTGAACCAAACTATAAACCCTGTATATGATGGAAACCACTTCAAGCCTGGGGGTGAGGCAGCACCCCCAGCATTCCTTGTTCCAGCACCTGTGCATTCGGAGAGCTAGCTCCTCAGCAATGCTGGAGTAGTGCGTGGCACAGGAGGCTTTAGATCAGCCTTCCTCCCCAAACAGGGGCAAGTAAAGCCCACAGCAGTGGATGACATAGCCTATGAGCTTCTCTAAACTAAACCTGCCTGCAGCAGCCCATGCAAGTGACACTTAGCAGTTGGAGGTAGCTGGAGCACAGAGAAGCCTCTGCCAAACATACCCTCAAAATGCCACCTATGCCAAGGCCAGGAGCAATAAACCAACCCTATGTCATCACCTGGAGATCCCCCTACACTGAGGGAATCCTCATGTCACTGGGTAAGCTACTTTAAAGTTGGACAACACAGCCTTAATGGAGGCCAGAACCTGCCCTGTATATAGAGCTGTAGGTCGTAGTATTGTTACTAAAGTTGTATGGTGTGTGCATGTACTGTTGTTAGGGTGACCAGATGTCCTGATTTTATAGGGACAGTCTTGAGATTTGGGAGTTTGTCTTATATAGGTGCCTATTACCCCCACCTTTTGTCCTGATTTTTCACACTTGCTATCTGGTCACCCTAACTGTTGTCTCACGATTTTGTGCTGAGGAGAGAGTTAAAAATAACTGGCGTATTTTAACTATGCATTTCCATACTCTCCATTTTTTATTATAACCTTAATTTTGAATTTCCTGGCTTTCAAACTCTCTGTTCTCTTTTATTTTTTAAACTTGATTATTTTCTAGTAATTTCTCCTCTTGCCTCACCCACCCTCCACCTCTGCCATTTAAGAGACTGGTAAGGATTGAAAACCTTTACTTCATTTTAATAAAGATTTGTATAACAAATTTTCAGGCCAATAAGGCTAATACAATTTTGAGCTGTGTATGAAGCATCTGCCCCTCGACAAAGCAAAATACTGAAACAGTGACAGTAGTTTCTAGAGAACGGTCCTTCTCTAGATGCCTAACATTCATTTAATCTGTAAATTTTATACTGGATTTTTGTACCCAAATGGAATTATTACAATTACAACTTTATGCCTACTTCATTCTGTTTACTAAGTATCATGAAAGTGAGATGCTCTTTAGCTAGCAAACGTTTTTACATGGTAAGTACTATGAGAGCTAGCTACCCACGTGAAGAATAGCTATAGTTCAGTGTAAATAAATTATGTTGTAGAAATTAATGAGGTCTGCTAATTCAGTTTATCCAGATAATAAAATCCATCAAATATAATGTATCCATCAAATATGCTTTTTTGCCAGATGTGTAAAAAATGTATATTTCTTTGTATATCATCTATATGGAGATAATGAATATCTTGTGACATTGAAGTCACAGGTCAAATCCTGGACCTTATTACAAATCTAGGGAAAATTACCTTTTCACTGACCTGTGGTACGATTTAATAGTCTAGGAGGAGTTCAAGACTATTCGTTAATTTAGCATGACCAAATTAAATATATATATATATATATATATATATATATATATATATATATATATATATATATATATATATATATATATATATATATATGATACTGATGCAATGAAAACTTCCCTTTATAGATATGGATTTACAGCATGTCTACTGAGATTTTTCATGCGGATCTTGGAATTTCAAAAGGCAATGTAATTGTAAAATACATTGATGTGTTTTGAAGTGAATGATGACCAGACCACAGTGTGTAGGTTTTATTTTCCTCCATTGGTATTTGACAGCTACAAATTTTGCATCTTTAATGGCTGTAGACGCCAAGTGCCAAGTTCCTCCTAATGTATTTCTACATCAGCTTCTGGGTTATGTGATACAGCATGGCCAGAGGGCAGCAGGAGAGGGTTAGAAGGGAGCCTTATTCCCTGTAAGGGGAAGAAAGTTTGCTATAGATTAATTAGAGCACCTAAAGCCAATTAGAGCACCTGAAGCCAATTAGAGCACCTGAGGCCAGTCACATGATAAAAACCCCCTGCTTCAATCAGACAGTGTGGGAGCTGGAGCAGAGAACAGTTTGAAGGAGTTGGAGCAGAGAGGAATTGGTGCTGGACAGAGAACAGTTTGGAGAAGTGCTGGGGTGAGCTAAGAAGTACACGACCCTAGGTAAAGGGGCACCTGGCTTGTACAGAGGGAGGGCAGGAAGCCCCCCACAAGCTGAAGGGCAGGAGAGGGAAGTAGCCCAGGGGAAGGAAGTGTCAGTTCAAGTGGTTTACCGCTAGTCTCAGGGCCCCTGGGCTGGGACCTGAAGTAGAGGGTGGGCCCAGGTCCCTCCTTCTCCACTCCCCTTCTCTAGGACACTAGTGGGACAGTTAACATTCCACTGCAGGGGCAAGAAATGGTACCCTGAACCCTCCCCAAAGAAGAGAAAGCGTGAGACCCATCAAAATAGTGCCGGCAATTTGCCACAATTAATTCTGCCAGCTATGTGGAAGGAGCTGACTGAAGGTTGTGTTGCACTTCAGTTGAGTGGACTGACTCTTCCTCATAGTCACTTGGTTATAAAGAAGGATTTCACTGCCTTTTCTGTAGGAAAAAATAATGTCTAACACTAGTTATTATGAGATCTCTCATAAGGGCCCCTCTTATGGTAAGAATGAAGTTTAAATAACCACATATGTTATCCACATTAATGTGCTCCTTTCCTTAAAGACTCAGCCAGATCCCCAGCAATGCAGGTCATTCACACACATCTTTCTTTGTGAACTTGTCTCCTGATTTGTTTCAATCCTGCACAATAACATCTCCCATGTTTCATTCAATGGCCACGTAGAATAGGATCCAGTACACTTGAGCCTGGCTTGATTTGCAAGTCTGCTGCCCTGTAATGACTGACAAACAGGCCACAGATTACTTCCATTTTTATTACTCGAGTTTAGGGAAACTGAGCATCCTAATTAGGCACAGATGTAAGGTTAAAGTGTAGAACAATCTGGAATGGTTTTCATTTAAGTCTTATTTCTGATTCATTTGGTTCCATAAGAGAGATGCAATTAAAACAAATATTTTGTAAATGTTGAAAGACAAGTGATGTAGAACTGATTGGATTAAAGCTGAACCCATGTGAATTTTGGTCAATGCAATTAGGAGCCACTCTCTCAAGCATTCTGTGGAAAACCTCCAACGGTTTTGCAAACTGTATTTGGATTTTCTAGCGCAGAACTCTGCATGTGTTGACAGTACTGCATCAGTACATAATGTGCAAGCGTTCCAAAAAAGTTTCTCCATCTTACAGGATTCATAAGGTCATGTGTACAATGAAACTGCAAACCTAGGCTCATTTGAAGAGTTCCAGACTGTGCATAATACCAGGTGAGATCATTTCAAGTAAAGCAGATCTGAGTCGACTGCTTCAATATGTTACTGTTGTTATTATGTGAGCTGTATCCTAGACGGTGAGCTTTCTAGAGCAGGAACTGTATTTGTATTCCTTGTTTGCATGATGGCCAGTACAAAGGAGTCCCTGATCGCTGATTTGGATCATTAGGTGCTACAGTCATAGAATTAATAAGAAATAATAATACTTAATCATTAATAATGTAGCTTATGAAACAATCTTGCAGTTCTGAAGATCCTGGGCCCAATACCTTTCATATGATTGATGCTCACTCATGTGAGTAGTCTCTAATGTTCAAGAAGGACCATTTGCATGACTGGGGGTTACAAAATTGAACCCAAAATCTGTTTATGCATGGGTGAAGTTAAGATGAGTTTTTCCAAAAAGACAAATAAAAATACCACTTTGTTAGGGCAATTGAAACCTAAATTGTATTCTTTTGAAGTATAGGATCCTGCGCCTTGCTCCCACTTCCGTTGAATTACACGGGAATTTTGCACTGATTACAGTAGTAAATGCATCTGTCTCAGAGTTTGTATCGAATGTTTTCAATGAGCTTTTGTTCAAACTGTGCTAGCAAAGCAAGATTACTTAGATTTCCTCCCCTCACTTGATATGTCTATATCTGAAACTGATGGTCAGACGTACGGAACCTTCTTTTGGAGAAATAATTGTTTCCCTTTCTTCTCAAAGGGTAGTACATTTTCATCAGTAGAAAATCAATTTGTTTTTCTGTGAGCTCTCTATCCTCTCCAGTGATGCGCTGGACATGTATAGTGCCACATTTTTTTAAAATTACATAAAAATGGGCCATTGCTATAACACTGAAGTAGGATGCAAGGACGTGACTTAATCACAGAATCATGAAACTTGGAGAAAGAAAAGAACTACTCAGTCATCTGGTCCATTCGGAGTTGCTCTTAGTGCAGGACTAATGTAAAGCCACCTTTGCTGCTGCTTTCTGCAAGGGCTCTGTCTGTACTAACTTTGGCTAAGTCTGGGGACTGGTTTTGGCATCTTTAAAAATATTCAGTGCCCTTTTATTATATTCATCCGCAGCAACTTTTTTTCTTTTAACTTCATAAAGAAAGTTAAAATAAAAAAGCTTCACCTGCCATACTTTTCATGTGAAAACAAAACAGACCAGCAACTCCAGGGGAAAAAAAGACAATACTTTATGATCTAATGATAATTCAGGCAAAACAAACAATTACTTAGCGGAGAAATAAGTGAGACACAAAGAAACATTCAATAATTTGGCACAGGTAACTGTGGATTGGGCATTGTGAATTTATTATTAATCATTATTATTGTTGTTATTTAACATATATATCATGGTAGTGCCTATAGGTTTCACCCCCTTGTGCTAGTACTGAACATAATACAAGACAGTCCCTCTGTAGGCCTTCCTAAGCCAGCAGGAGCTCAAGAGTTGACCCTAGCATATGTAGCTCATTTCTGATATGTCATTCAGCACTACAGTTCTTTGCATAGCTTGTCTGCCTCAATCTCTTTATGAAAGAACTCAGAGAACAATTGCCAATGTTCAATTTATTCTGTGAATTTAGCTGTCTTTTATGTTCGTGCATTGTCCACAAACAGACCATAACTTTCACAAATTTGCTCACTGTTCACAAAAATTTTTGTCAACAAATTTCAAATTGTGATTGCTATCCCTCCTTGAGCGTTGGCCTGCTAAACCCAGGGCTGTGAGTTCAATCCTTGAGGGGGCCACTTAGGGATCTGGGGCAAATCAGTACTTGGTCCTGCTAGTGAAGGCAGAGGGCTGGACTCGATGATCTTTCAGGGTCCCTTCCAGTTCTATGAGATAGGTATATCTCCATATATGTTCCTTTAGGTTCTCCAAATTCAATATTCAAGCTATATGACTGGTCACCTGTGTCACATGGCAATCTTCCCTGATTTGATGTCTTATTTATATTAATCATTATTATTATTGTCATTAACATCTTCAGTAATAACTTTTATTTCCACTCCAAATGAATTTCATTTAGTCATGATGCAAAGTACTCCACATAGGAAGGAACAATCAGTTACACACATACAAAATGGGAAATGACTGCCTAGGAAGGAGTACTGCGGAAAGGGATCTGGGGGTCATAGTGGACCACAAGTTAAATACGAGTCAACAGCGTAATGCTATTGCAAAAAAAACCAAACATCATTCTGGTTGTATTCGCAGGAGTGTTGTAAGCAAGACACGAGAAATAATTCTTCCACTCTGATTAGGCCTCAGCTGGAGCATTGCCTCCAGTTCTGGGCACCACATTTCAGGAAGGATGTGGACAAATTGGAGAGAGTCCAGAGAAGAATGACAAAAATTATTAAAGGTCTAAAAAACATGACCAATGAGGGAAGATTGAAAAAATTGAGTTTGTTTAGTCTGGAAAAGAGAAGATTGAGAGGGGACATGATAACAGTTTTCAAGTATGTAAAAGGTTGTTACAAGGAGGAGGAAGAAAAAATTTTTTTTTAACCTCTGAGGATAGGACAAGAAGCAATGGGATTAAATTGCAGCAAGGGAGGTTTAGGTTGGAAATTAGGAAAAACTTCCTGGTCAGGGTGGTTAAAAACTGGAATAAATTGCTTATGGAGGGTATGGAGTTTCCATCACTGGAGATTTTTAAGAGCAGGTTAGACAAACACCTGTCAGGGATGGTCTAGACAGTACTTAGCCCTGCCATGAGTGCAGGGGACTGGACTAGTTGACCTCTCGAGGTCCCTTCCAGTCCTATGATTTTATGATTCTATGAAACATTCGTAGATTAGGGTTAAACAAAGCTTGGCTACAAGCCCTAAATTTGCTTTTGGCAAACATTTGCATGACCAAAGCTCTTCTCACATGAATGTTCATGAAAAATAACTCAGAAAGGAATGAGTAATTCTGTTCCTGATTTTGTTTAGAGGTCACCAAAATGTTTGTGCGTACAGTAGAGCTGGTAGAAAATTGAGACATTTTTGCAAGAAATTTGTTCCAATGTCCGACATTTGCAAATTTTCAGCCAGCTCTATTTGTGAATAATTTTTCTCACTATCCATTCAGTGTATATACTGGGTAAAATTTTCCAAAGCCCCTAAGTGAAAACCAATGGGCGTTAGGCTCCTAAGTCAGTTAGGTGTTTTTGAAACTTCTACCAATTAGCTTCTGGGTCAGCTATAAATTCCTTCAAACTCATGCTTTGCTTCTACCTAGACTTTCTCAATCCAAAATCCACTTACATTCCATCCTTGAGCCAATTTTTTCATTCCACTGTTTTGTCAGGGACCGCGGAGTCTAGCTTGTTCCTTAACAGTGCAGTTCCCTTCTTTCTTGTGCCTGCCAGTCCCACCATGCCACATTAAATTTTCTCCTCAACCGTGGCAGTTCATCTCACTTGTACTTGGACATGAGTATTCATCACACTCATCCTCGCATATCAGGACTGGCATCTAAGCACTGCTTCCTTTTAGGGTGAAGGCCTGGCTGCATTGAAGTCAAAGGGAGTTTTGCCATTGACTTCAGAGCAGGCAGGTTTTCACGTCTGATGTTCAAGGGCCTTCATGAATTTACTTCCTCTACTTCTCTGATATCCTCTCTGCCTATTCAATCACTTGCTCTCTGTGCTCCTTAAAAACTGCATTTCTTTGTGTTCCATATCCTTTCTTCTGTACAGGGAATGGTAACTCTTTCTCTTACACTGTTCTCACTATCTGGAACAGACTTCCAGGACCTATTGTTCTCCTTGTGTCACGTTGTAGCTTTTCTCAACAGCCATCCCATTTTCTGTACCCTCAGCTCCTAATCAGCTGTCTCATACTAAAAAATCAAATTCTACTTTTGGAGCTCAGTGGTAGCTTTTCAAAACTTTTAGCAGGGAAGCAAACAAATCCTTGTCCTATGGTGATGGGCATGGCATAAACACCTAGAAAGATGGATAAGAGGATTTGGCTTGTAGCATAAAAAAATTGTGTGCTATGCTTGAAACACAAAGTCCTTATAGAGGAGCCTGGGGGGATCCTTCTTGGGAAAGCTTTTAAATAATACATACTATTTTATTCGGTCTGGTGTATTGCAAGTCACGAAAAGCAATGATACTCAGATCTCCTGAAGTAATAGTGTACTAACTATTACAACTGAGCATGAGTCAAATCCCTCAGATGAGTGTGGAATCAGAACTGTTCTTCCCCCTCTCTACATCTCCACTCAATAATTATGCCAATTCATTTCAAAGGGTGGTGACACTATGGATAGATTCTGTATGACACATTATTCTTTCCCCTGTCTAGCTATCACGAACAATGAATGGTCAATTTCTTGATAGTGCATTGGAGGTGTGCCCACAAATCCCACTGACAAATCAAGTGTGGTTGGCAAAATCATTTTCTAGATATTTTGCTTTAATTATTGAAGAACCAAAATGAGTCAGATTTTAAACCGTAAAAGGAAAAGAAAATGACAAAACTGTTGAATGAAAGATTTTATTCACTGCTTTGGGAATGTGTGGAGTGTTTCGCCCTCTTATCAGTGGATTAGGAAACTCACTCAATAGTGATCCATCTCTAAATCTTCTGTAGTGACACCAGCTTGTACTAGTTTTATATCTGAGGAAGGAATGCCTAAAAAGTTGGTGAATTATGTTTCTCCTTTTCTATAATGTATTGGTGGTGGTTTTGTAGAATCAGCAAGTATCCTAACCACCATCCTGCCTTTCCACTAATTGATACCAAGCCATCTGGGGCCTGAAATTTGGTGGGTTCTTTTTGTTTTGGTTATAAAATATACACATTTGTCTAGGGTGACCAGACAGCAAGTGTGAAAAATCGGGATGGGGTGGGAGGTAATAGGAGCCTATATAAGAAAAAGATCCAAAAATCAGGACTGTCCGCAGGAAATCGGGACATCTGGTCATTCTACATTTGTCATTTCTTGGGCCTGATTCTCCACTCACATCTTGTGTGAACTGGAGACACTCAGGACCCTGATATATTAATAACCAAATGTTTCTAATTTCTTTTTGTAACTTCACTGCATCTGTTGCCTTTGTTGAAAAATAGGCAGTGAGGCTGAGATTTCACTTAGGAGCCTAAGTTTCATTGAAAGTCAATGGGAATTAGGCCTCAGTCACTTTTGAAAATGGGACATAGCTCTCTAAGGCTATGTCAACACTGCCCTGCAGTTCTGACTACTGGGTATGAATAGCAGTGCGCACTAAAGTGCTGCACTTTAACTCCGCTGTGTAGATGCTGCAGGCACAAACTAAAAGGTTCCCAGTTTGCATTAATGTAATCCTGTTTGAAGAGGACTACCTTCAGGAATCTTTTAGTTCATGCCCGCAATGTGCACACAGGGGAGTTTCACTGCAGATCCTTGGTGCGCATTGCTGTTCATACCCCCATGCAGTCAGGACTGCGGGGCAGCGTAGACAAGGCCTATGTTACTTAGCCTTGCAGCAATGAGTGGGACAGTGCCACCTTTAAAAATCTGGGCCTGAGTTTACTTATTGTATGAAATGTGAGTTTTGGAAACATTGCCTTCTAGAGACATTGGGCCAGATACTCATCCAACTTAAACCAGTTTGACATGCCTATAAATCCACTGACATCAGCAAAGTTACCCTGAGAGGACATGACTTGATTCCTGTTTGTTGATAGTGACAGAAGCAGCAAAATAACCAGTGTTGTTATAATAAATACTTAATACTACCCTGCAGTGGACAAACTAACAGATTTAAGTAGATTCTGTGTGGCATCATCCTCACTTTTTGTGTTTGTTCATTTACTAATTCACAAAATCCAATAGTTTGCATTGGGTCTCCCAGGCATAGTGTGCATTAGTGAGGTTCTGCTACATATCGTACAAATTGAGTAGATTAATCAAGGGCTGATTTCAGGTTGATTTAAAATAATCAAGGCATGACATTACTCTGTCAGTCTCACACATACATTGGTGGTAGCCAATGATGTCATATTCATGCCAAGCAGGAATGGAAAATGCCTTGTAACACTTTTGAAATAAAGAGGAGAAAACTCTGACCTGGGGGTGCATTCTGTCCTCTCACTTTCACAAGAGGGATTTTTCCTAGTGCCCATGCCAATGAAATCTTGCAAAAAAGTGAAACCAAGAACTCAGTTAAAACCAGAACATGTTAACCGATTTGTGGAAGCACCAACTTTGCCAATTCACGGGTCAGAAATTTTTCATCTTAATGAAACTGACAAAAGCGTTGCAAAAATATTTGCAATGCCTCCTCATCCACTCCGTGTTTCTCAACCAGCTCAGCCAGGGCCTAATCCAATTTCTGTGGAAATCAATGGGATTCTCTCCATTGGCTTTACCGGGAGCTGGATTATCAAGTCCCTATGAAGCAATATTACTTTTAATATAGAATTTCTGGATGGTATATTTATTAAAGTAAAAGTAGCCATCTCCTAATGTATACACAAAGCTGTACTCATTTCAAGTGAAAATCACTCTGGTGCAGATGGTCTGTACAGGGCCTAATGCACTCTAAGTTTCAGCTGAGACTCTAACTTGAGATCTTATGTGGGCCCTCCATACCTGGGTAAATTTCACCTCCATATCCCACTGAGCACATCCTATGAAACAACCTTTTGCATATGTCTTGTACCAAAAACAAAACGTAAAAATTCATTGAAATAATCATAAAACTATTTTTCCTCTACTAACTACAGCTGTGAGGCATGTTACTATGGAAACCATTTTCCTTATGTGCTTCTCTATAACTAATGGTCTCAAATGGACCTTCTGTCTACTTATTGCCTGTATAAACTGCAGATTCTGTACAATAATTTCTAACACAGATCAGCTGAATCTCCTGATATGTGTCAGAAAACATTATCAGGAGACAAACACCAGTTATTGCAGGTTCCCATAAATTTATAGATAATCAGGTCCTTAGTGGCAAGTTGGCAACTTAAGGGCAAGGACTGTATTGAGGAGTTTTTATTGGAGGTCATTGCCCTATGCTAAGCTGCAAAACAAAGTTAGCTATAATTTTCTGTGGCTTCATTACAGTATACAGATTAAGTTTCTTTGCTTTGAATCATTTACACTACATGCTTTATTTCACCTGCCATTCTGCATTAAATGAATTTGTTCTTTCTTTGAGATGAACTGAGTAAAAATAATCAAAAGCAGAGATTAAATAAGCAACATTTTTTAAAGATTACCTTTAATATAAATGATCATCTTAAAAAAAAAGGCATAAGTGAAGTCCATAGTCCTGGATAATACCCTAGCACAGTGGTTCTCAACCTTTCCAGACTATGTACTCCTTTCAGGAGTTTGATTTGTCTTGCATACTCCCAAATTTCACCTCACCTAAAAACTACTTGCTAATAAAATCAGACATAAAAATACAAAAGGAACCTAGCACACTATTACTGAAAAATTGCTGACTTTCTCATTTTGAGCATATAATTATAAAATAAATCAATTGGAATATAAATATTGTACTTACATTTCAGTGCATAGTGTATGGAGCAGTATAAATCAGTCATTGTCTGTATGAAATTTTAGTTTGTATTGACTTCACTGGTGCTTTTGATGTAGCCTGTTATAAAACAAGGCAACTATGTACATGAGTTGATGTACTCCTTTGAAGATCTCTGCATACCCCTAGGGGTACACATACCCCTGGTTGGGAACCACTGCCCCAGAGTAGGAATTTTAAGTAAAGGTGTACAGTTAGTGAACCATTTGCTACTTGTCTGTGACAATTACTTACCTACCTAGGTAACCACAAATTCTAAAGCTAATAGCCAATAAAATGAAAATGGCTTTCAAAATATTAATGTTCAAAGGGACACTTCTAAGTTAAAATCATATATACAAAACATTATGTTAGCTGTTAGCAGTATTGCTGCTGTTATGCACTTGTGCATTTCTGATTGCACCCAGTAGAGGGCAGTGCTACAGTTACCAGAATCATTATAATCCAATGGTGGGCAACCTGCGGCCCGTGAGGGCAAGCCACTGATGGGCCACCAGACTATTTGTTTACATTTGTTTACATTTGCAGGCCTCCTGCAGCTCCCATTGGCTGGGAATGGCGAACTGCGGCCACTGGGAGCCACGGGCAGCTGTGCAAATGTAAACAAATGGTCTGGTGGCCCGCCAGTGGCTTGCCCTGACGGGCCACGTGAGGCCCTTGGGCTGCAGGTTGCCCACCACTGTTATAATCTCTCAGAACAGTGGTTCTTACACTGTGGTAGGTGTACCCCTGGCAATTCATGGGCCACAGTCAGGTGGTATGTGGGATAGTTTAAAAGAGTCTAGCATAGGCTCAGAATAAGATTCCATTATAACTGCACAGAATGTTGGGACAACTACTTCTGAGTTTTAAGTGAAGTACTCAAAATCTTAAAGTTTAAGAAACACTGTCTGAGATTATAGATTTAAAAATCTACTTTACTTTTCACCAGCTATGTTGTTGGTTTATTTTGTGCACTTCATTCAGTTTGGATAAAGGAAACAGATTAGACTGTTTCACTTTTTCTAGTGATTTCCGTGTTCTGGTTCTCATATCCTGGTACAACGCTCCTCTGAACACAGATGGGAAATGTTTATGTTTACTTTACTTGAAAAACTGACCTCACTGGAGTATTTTCTGTTCCTGCTCACTTTGATAGAACCTTTTTATCCCCACAGAGTCTGTATAGTGAGACTAACTGACATGATAATGCACTTGGAAATTAAATGGGAAAGGGAAGAAGCCCTTTAGCGTCTCTCACTTTAATTTGGATAAGCACATCAGATTCTGGTAGTGAACAGCAGTACAAAGTGGGGAGAAAAACACACACTATTTTCCCATGCTCAAAGGTTCCTGTCATATTTCAAGGGCAGCTATAGCATTTCAGAATTAAAAAGGATATTCTACTTTTAGCATATTGGGAATATGGCTGTGCGATTCCCACTGATATCATTGGCAGTTATCACCTAAAAGGCAGGTCCCCAGCTTGTGTAAATTGTCAAAACTCCATGGAAGTCAACTGAACTATGATAATTTACACTAACTAAGGATCTGCCCCTAACACTTCCAGGTGACAATATGCACTTTAGGGCCAGATTGTGATTTTGGTTACAATGGTGTAAATCTGGAATAAATCCATTGATTTCAATGGAATTACTTTAGCTGTTCACTTATATAAGTGAGAGCAGACTGTGATCCTTGTTTGTTTATTATTTTCTCCCTATATAAAATTAACTGTATTGACATTGTCTAGTTTTACAGCACTCATACTGTTCAGTATTTTATTTATTTCTCTTAAATTATTGGAAATGCCTATCTGAATTTTTAGGCTATTTGCACTCTTTATAAGAACAGATTCAAAAATAGATAAAGATTAATATCCAAAACAGATCTATCCCCACCTAAAATAAAAATCCTCCTTTCTCATCTCACTTTATCCTATTCCGCCCACACAGCTATGGTGTGCAGCATGCACTGATCTGGTCTATGTGAGACCAAAGGAGGCAGGATGCTCCAGAGGAAGGGATCCAATCATTGAAAACATTTTGTGTTGTGTTTCATTGTAAAGGCTCAATTAGTCAGATAAACATGCCATTTTTTAACATTTAATGTTTGCTTGCTAGTTTGTGAGTCATGTATTTTGAACCACTCCCAGACATTTTCTGTCAGATAAAGAGGCTTTACCTCAACCACTTGAGACTATCTCAGCACAATCAGACTGCTTAGAACCAAACTGCAGATTATCCTCAGACTGAATTTTAACTCTCCAGTGCTCTTTTTTTTTTATATGAACTCCAATTTGAGAGATACAAACACAAAAGGATTCCTGGCAATTGTTAATCATGTAAGCATTTATTTCATTTTCAGGTCTTGTTGCTTTCACTTTCAGGATGTTTGTGGTGTTTAGATGCTGCTTGTATTATTAGAACAGGGAGCAGTGGCTGTTGGGAGTCTGAAAGGACAGGAAACAGGAAGGAGGGGGAGGAGTTGAGGAGGCAGAGTGAGAGTTACAGAGGGTGCAGTAGCAGCTTGGTAAAGAGGTTTACACTGTAAATAAAGTCCTGTTGAAACTTGTTAGTACCTTGCCTGCTTGATACAACAATGTTGTTGATTGTGTTTACCGCCAAACTGTTGCTAGTAACTTGTCCTCAAAATAATTATGAAGTACATTTGCCCTAACACAAAAACACTTGCTATCAGGCCTCTGTGTGTGTGTGTGTGTGTGTGCAAATTGTTTCCCTTTTGTTAGCATCCTAGTGCACAACCAAGCACTGTAATTAAGTCATGCACCTGCTTGAGTTTATTTCAATAGTCAAAACAAATCTCCCTATAGTTAAGCAAGAAGAAAATAGGTAAGGAAGGAAGATCGTGTTGAAGTGTAGTCATACTATTTTCATTGTGTCTGTTGAACTGATTGGGAGCCAGCAATACTTGTGGTCTTATCCTGTCTCTGCTATTGACCTGGGCCAAATTTTGAGAAACACCTTCCAAATCTTTGTGTCTAACACTTGTGTGTCTGAATGTATGTGTGCTTGTTTTTGGCCAGGAAAAGTCTGCTCACTTGTACAGAGGGCAATTATCTGGACCTGGCTGGGCGATTGGGCAAAGTCACTTATGGTTGCCAGAACTTGTCACGCTATTGCTTTAATTGCTGGTTAAGGTTTCAGATTTTTCCACTTAGACATGGAATTGCTTGGTTTGTGTTAGCAGTGTCTGTCAGTCTTTTTCAAACCTAAAATCTCCTTTTCACTAACTGCCTCAGGCGCCATTCCATGTGAACATGCACATGAGTAACTGAACTCCTGAGACACCAAAGTGAGTTCAATGCACCAGTTTTAAAATGTGCATATGCAGTGAAAACAAATGCTCATTTTACAACATAACAGTCAAAAACTGTAATCAAGCATATCTACTATTAACCAATCGAAATCCACCAATGGTCTCCTAACCCTCTCCCTTCTCAAAAGGCTCATTCCTCAGAAATAAGGAAAAGAACTAAGGGTAAAATCCCAGCTTCATTGAAGTCAATGGAGTTTTGCCCCTGATATCAGTGGAGTTAGGATTTCACCCCACCTCTTTATCTGTACTCCTTATTGGAAAGGCAAACCAGCAAGCAACTGTTTATGTATTATAAGAGTTAAACAACTGGTGTACAAAGACTACAGCCTATGATGCTGACCAATGTAGTCTCACTGTTTACTTGTACTCCCCCATCTGTCTATCTCCATCTGTTGTCCGTTGTCTTATGCTTAGATTGTAAGCTCCTTGAGGCAGGGACTGTGTTTTTGTTCTATGCTTGTACAGCACCTGGCACAATGGGGTCTTGGTCCATAACTGGCGCTCCTAGGCTCTACAGTAATACAAATAATAAAAGAAGAAGAAGAGCTGTCAGTAGATTAAATATTTAAATACACACAGTGAAACAAAGTCCTGATTTCAAAATCAATCCATTCTTTAGTAAATTAACTTATAAGGAATAATAGAGAATGAAACATTCTAGAGAGAGTGATTTACTATAAATGATTCTGGGACAAATTCTGTTCTCTATGAACTCTTGTCATTACTTTCAAAGGGCGAGAATTTGACCCAATATATGAAAGCAATGTTCATCTTATGCATCCATTTAGATATACTATTGTTACATTCACACATAACAGTATTGCCAACTCCAAGCATTCAAAAATCATAGTCAGGTCCCGAATAATCATGAGATTGGCTTAAAAGTTATAAGTTTTTTAAATAAATAAAATCAGGGACCTATCTATTTGCCTTCTGGTTTTAGAGCCTTTAACAGTCACATTTTCAAGCTTTCCTCTGTAACTATGAGGGCTAGAAACTTATTGTGATGCATTTAGTTTAATACTGGTGATATCATCTATGCAGACTAAAAGAACAGGATGTTATTTGAGATTTGTAAAGGTAAAATGTTGATAGATTGAGAAAATATTAATACTATTTTTACAATAGTTTCACCTGGAAAACAATAAATTTCACAGTTCTTGAAAATTATTTTGAAGAGTTGCTTGTTTATCCATTCTTAAAGTTGAAGATGACTTCCTATTAGCCGACCATTTTTTTTGTCCTCCCTCCCTAACCTGAAAACCATACTAATCCACCTGAAAGTTTACATTTTACATCTAACCTGAGGATATTAAACATGTTGAAGTTTTGGGAGAAATTGGATCTGGCACGAGTGGGTGAGTGTTGGAGTCCTATTACAGAGGAATAATTTATTATTTTTAAAAAAACAAAGAAATTCCTATAAACTTTGTTAAGTTCGAGTTAAGGTTTAGCAGATGTACTACCAAGTTTTTCTCCTCCCCCACAAAACACAAAAACAAAAACTCACCCCAATGAAACTTTACAGGGATGTTTCATCAAACAAAACAAAACAAAAACTCTAGAAATTTTAAGTTTACAAAACCTGTATTTCACATTGTATCCATTCTAGGAGACAAGGGCGGCTCCAGGCCCCAGCATGCCGAGCGTGTGCTTGAGGCAGCAAAATCCCTAGAGCCGCCCCTGCTAGGAGAGAGAAACTCCATCCTATCACAGAAATATTAAGGTCAGGGATTCAAATCCAAAGACTCTTGAGTCTAAGAAAACTTGCCTGATAATGCAGGAATTGACTACTAAACACTTGATGGTTCTTAGAAGGCCGGTATCCTTTTATATCTCTTTCTTTAAATAGGAGAAATTACTCTCTGGATCTTCGAACTTTACCAGTGATTACTGAGCCATGGATAAACGTACATGTCTGGAAAAACAAAACAAAGAAACTAGTAAAAGAGAGTGTTTAGTAAATCTTAGAAAATAAGGAACAGACAACATGGAGATCTTCCATGGTTGTTGCTAGGAAGTTATTTTTAAATTAATTAATTCTGTGTTCTTCAGGAAAAACAATTCTATGAGCAAATACCTAAACACTTAAATAAAAGAAAATTATCCAGAGCTTTCCGTTACATTTTCCTTATATATTTAATAAACAGAGAAATTCTTAAGAGGCATTGAAAAAATATAGTCAGCAGTAAGGCCCCAGTCATACAAAAACTTATGCATATGTTTAACTTTATGTTCTACAAATAGTCTCATGGAAGTCAATGGAATTTACTCACAATCTGCAAAGTTAAATGTGTGCAGAAGTCTTTGCAGGATTAGGGGCAATGGGTACTGTAGATATCCCTAAGATACAGAGCTAGATTTTTTTTACCTCTTCCTGGCCTTTGTCAAGGAATATTTATGAGGCTTCAAAAATATATTTTATCACTAAACATATCCATCTCAATTAATAATTACCTGTTTAGTGTAGGCGGACCTATAGATTGTGTATTAATTATATTGATTACTTAAGAATTCCCAGTTATCACTTTGAGGATTAACAGGTTCCCGTCCCAAGATCAGGCCCAGTATTATGAAAATTACTATATAACTAGGAACTTTGATGTGCACAGTTGCAACACTCACACTATATGAACTCTTCTATATTAACAAATAGTTAATTAATACATTTAGCAAAGTCACAAACACTCTAACTCAGTAAAGTAGATAAAGAGACTACAGACTATACATTTGAACATCCATATACTCACACCATCCCTTGCAGGACAACCTGAAATGTTATCTTTGTCTGCCTCATCACTGTCACCTTTCTCATCATCACCAGTGGCCATCCTTCTGACAACTCCCAAGGGCTGCAGCTCTCTCTCTTCCACTGCCCACAGGCTGGGATGCAACTTTTATAATATGTTAGGCTGACACCATTATGACTCATGCATATTCAATAGGGGTTTCTCCCCTCTTCCTTATTTCCATTTCCTCATCCTACTAACATTAGGTGTCCGTCTTCTACAGGTTAGTATTTTAATGATTTCAACTTCTTATCATATATGTCAATTTGTTGCCATGGAACTCTTGCGGTTAGATGTTCTTTTCAAAACTTTCCAAATGCTGGTGTAAACTCATATTTCTGTGGTTGGCTGATGTCATTATAATCTCAAATATTGTTTGCATTTACATAAATAATTTAGGTCCAGATTCTCTAATAGTGTTCACTAATTTTTGGTGCCTCACCTTTCAGAGTCCAACATGAAACATTGTGGGCCTGACTTTCAGAAGCACAGGGCACTTACACCTCCAGGTGAAGTCAATGGGAATGAAGAGGCAACTGAGCCTGTATCCCCCGCCCTGTGGTCTACTCCAGGAGTGCCCAGTCAGATGTCAGGCCTCTAGCCATGGGCTGTCTCTGGGCAAGGACCCATGTCCCACTCCCTTCTAACGAGGTTTTCAGGCTGCACAGCTCCCTGCCTTACACTGTGATACCCCAGCAAGCCAGTCTGCTAAAGGCCAGCACTTGCACTTTACTTTCTCTCAAAGACCTCTGACCAGTGTATGCCAGCAGTTACAAGCTACCACGCATCTCTTCTAAAGTAAGTTATTTTCAGAACACGAGCATATAACCCTCTAACTCCCTCACCCTGTTCTGGCACTCTGCCCCCAGATGCCTTTAGTTCCTGGAGGAGCTTTAACTCTCTCCATGGTGTAGAACACAATCATACATAAGTCACTGATAAAATGAATACAATGATCCCCAAAGATACTGCTCAGGGTTGCAATATCTGTCACACACAAAGCACCTCTTAAAATTTGGCTCAGGTATCTCAGAAACTGACTCAGAAACTGAGAAATCCAAAATCACTGGCTGCTTTTGAAAACCTGGGCTGCATTCTTCCCAGTCACCCCTGATAAAGATAGATCAGTTTTAATAGCAGCCCAGATTCTGCTCCTGCACATGAACCTGCCTGCTTTCCCAAGTCCCTTTTTCTTGGATGGGACTCTGCATAGGCACAAGGGTTTGTGCAGACATATCCCTGTGCAGGATTGAGGGCTTTGGGGAAACAGAATAGACCGTGCATTCCAGTGGAAAATATTTCTTATGTCCTTCTGAAAGCCCAAAATCTTCAATACCAGAGGTTCCTCTTGAATATAAAGAAAGAAAAGAAAAAAAACCCTGCTTCATCTCCCAACTATTTACATTCTCTCTTGTTCTGCTAAGACTGCTCATCTCATTTTATGAATCACCTGTTATCAATCATGGTAACATCTTCCTTTATTCAAAGTTGCACTCTTTGGACAGGGTAGCTAAGGAAAGTAGTTCCTTTTGGAATTACTTGTCATGCTGAGAAGGTAGCTTATCAGAACAGTTCAGATGGGTCAACTTACTAGACAATAAAATAATAATAATAATAACAATTCATTATTTTTATCTTTAGTTACTTGTGTATTTACTTATAACCTGGTAAGACCTTATTCACTTCCCAGAGATCATGTAAAGATACATGCCCTTTCTTGGCACATGAGAACAAGATTTGATGAGCAGTAAGACTGGAGATGTAGAAAAGAGAGACCTGTTAAATGTATTGTGGTAGTGTCTAGAGACCACCAATGAGATGGGACCACATTGTGATAGGCATGGTACAAACACCTGCTAAGAGATAGTCCCTGGAATTCTTACAGTCCAAACCGCCAAGACAGACAAAGGAACAAATAGAGAAAAGGTGTATTATTATTCCCACTATATAGATGGGCAACTGCGTCGCAGGGAGATTAAAAATGATTTGCCAAAGGTCACACAGGAAAGCTGTGGTAGAACCAGACATGGAATCCAGCTCTCATTCCTGGTCAGTGGTGACTTAATCTCTTTTTATGCACCAATACCTTTGGATTACTGTGGGGCTGGCTTTTCCATGTCTTGTTTCCTTATGGGAGGGTAGGTTCCTGGCTCAATAGCCTATGTTTGGTATTGAGCTGTAGACTGAAATGTGTTCAGCCATCGGAAACAACCAAACCGGGGAATCTGAAGCAGTCTTTTTTTTTCCCTTTGCAGCCTCCCCACCTTGAATTCCACAGCCAGCCACAGTCCCAGGGATAGCCTGGATAAAGGCACTGAGCGTCGCTAACACTAACGAGCATTCCCAGGAATGCAGCCAGGGGTTGTTAATATAGGGAGCACCGATATATAGGATGAAGAAAATGAGGCACATTACAGATGCATTTAATTTTTGCCTCCTTTAAAACGTATCCCCAGAGGTATCTAGGCAGTGTAACTATTTTAAAAAGCAACGGTGTCCAGAGGCAATGTACTTAGCAGTTCCCTCTCTCCTGGCCCTTTTAGCGCCCGTATTCTTGTTTTTTGGTAGTTGTCAAAGGGGTTTAGGCAGGTTTTTTTTTTTCCTCCTAAACCCTGACACTAGCTCTTTGCACGTTTGCACGAGACCTTTGGCCTCCGTCCCTGGGCTGTCTGCACCAGCAGCTGGCTAGCCTTTTACCAGCCACCTGCAAAGCAGCCGGGATAGGCGGGGCTGGAAAGCTCGCAACCCCTGTCCTATCCCTGTAATGGTTCGCTGGTGGCACTGTCCCACCAGTCACCGCCTGACACTCTCCTTACCCGAGCTCTGCGGCTAGGGTCTCTCCAGCAGACAAGCTAACCGCGGAGAGCTGATAATCTTCTAATTAAGAACATGGAGACAGTGGATGACGCGCGCGCTGTACAAATAAGCCAGCGCACGGAGGTCTCGAGACCCCGGTGAATCCGAAGGAAGCCCGAGAGAAACGAATTGACATCTGGGGCTCCAAGGGCTGTCGGCCAGCTTTGCCGCTTCCCCCAGCTGCTCGCGGAGGAACCGAAGAGAGGCTGCAGACAGCCAATTTTAAACAAAACCCAGAACACATTTAGAAGGGGCGAATAGTGTAGACGTGCCTAGAAGAATGTAAATGCGACTGGTTCTGTGTACACCGCACGATCTGTATGTGTGCGCACCGGCTGCGCACAGGTTAAGTGAGGAGGTGCCAGCAATTTGTAAACATTTATTACGACGCTAACTTTTGGAATCATTCCCCTTAGCTGATCTGCAACACCCAACAGCGCTGACATTAGTATGTCATAAGTGGCGGGGTTTCTTCCTACGTCTCCCCCGCACCCCCATGGTTCAGAATTAATGGCGTCAAGGGGGATTAACTGTAATGAGGGGCTGGGAGTTGGAAACGCAAGATGAGGCCTCAGTTTCCTTGTAGCTGATACAGAGACACCACAACTATTTCTGAAATCCGCCTTCTACACATGCCTAACCAACAACATGAGCATTGAGACTTAACCAATCACAGAACAACTGCAATGGTATTTACTACTGCAGCAGACGGGAAAAGCGGGAACAGGAGAAGGGAGAAAATAGGCCCCGATCCTTAATTTAAATCAGTTGTCAAAATGGCCAGTGATTTCAATGGGGGCAGGATTGGGTCCTTAAATAGCCCAGCCCCTCTCTCTCCCAAACAGAGGTCAATGAGTTGTTCTTGTCTTGTCTTGCACGGCACCTAAAAAAATCCTTCGATAGCATAGGAATCATTCCGGGCACACACACAAAAGAGGCAAACCCACACCCCTTCAACATAGATTTTGTTCTCCCATCATGTTCACTATGATGAGACACCGGATAACTCGTAAATGTTATTAGGTTCTTTCTTCTAACCTCCGTCCCCCTTCTCTACTCTCTCCATATTAGCTCCTATTTACAATAAGAAGCTCTGAGCACAGGTTGCCCTCTATAAGTTTCATTAAAAGTCATTGCTTGTTGAAACTTGCTGTACCAGTTCCAGAGTGTAAAGGTCTGGTCACCCCTCGTTCCGAAAGGATACATATTCGCATGGCCTTTAATCAGCAGTTACTCACTTACAACTTGTGGTTTCCATCAATAGTATTTTGGAGCCATCATTTTCGTCATCCCAAACTGTCATGTTGATGCTTTTTGGAATCGCATTGGCACATCGGAATGCCTGCCAAATGGCCCCATAAAACGAAGAACATATTAGATCAATTATTCATTTTAACGAGGCAACTTTGCCTAATGTTTGTGATTCATGGAGTGCATCATATCTAACCAAAGTGCCCTGCCTGTGGCGATCTGTTAATAACGAAATGTCATGTGCAAACAAAAATGGACCCTCCTTCAAACGATTGGTTTGGAAGTTTCGAATTGGTGTGACAAGAGAAAGAAACCTTTGAAATAACTGTAGGACACATGGCATAGATTCAGTTTTGCCTGTTTCCAAGTCTAATCTTCAAACACTTCTAAGCCTAATTCATGTACAGAAAGCCTCTCCTTTTGCAGATAATTAGCTCGGAAGAGTTCTTTGTTGCAGAAGTTTGGATCTGTATAATACATCCTAGTCAGTACGAAAATGTAGTGAAATTAAGCAGGGGTCATGTTACAAAACAAGTTTTAAGTTCTCAAATGCTGCTATCATTGGAAAAAATAAAATATGCCCTTTCCAAAAATACTTACACGTGACGGACACAAGCTCCCTTATATTTGCATAACATCACAAGAGGCCATTACTACTTATACTGTATTAATACCGGAGAGCATGTCCCACAAAATGATTGTGCTAGAGAATTATTTGAAACATTGAAGTGTGTGAAACATATATAGAGGGAGACCACAATGATGGGATGTTTCAGGCTAATAAAATAAAGGAGTGCACGACTAGCAAAATGATAAATCTGGTAAAATCTAAGAGAGACATTTAGTTAAGAAAATAAGTACTGTATAAAACACAATTCCTTGTATCACCTAGCCCAGGCCTTCTTTCTTTCTTTCTTTCTTTCTTTCTTTCTTTCTTTCTTTCTTTCTTTCTTTCTTTCTTTCTTTCTTTCTTATAAATGATAATAAAGGAACAAAATCAAAGCCTTATATTTCATCTAGCTAAACTTGCCCTTTCTCGATTAAGTTGCCACTTTCATTTGCTTTCTTAAAGTTAAGCACCTCTGCACGTTAAATCTAGCCGTCTAGTAGCCATTTTCAAGATTTTGATACTGACAGCACTTATCAGAGGATAGTGCCGATTTGATCACTATTGTTTTTACTCCCGATTCTGTGTTCCTTCTGCTCCTCCAAAAAACTCCTAAGGGAGTCAGTGGGTTGAAAAATTGAATGGAAAAATTAACATTTATTTTTATTTTAGTGTTCAAAAGATTGAAAGCCTGGAGCCAGATCCTCCCCAAGATTCCAAAGAATATACTTTGTCAGGTGGAAGTTATCAATTTATAGTACCATCCTCACGATTTATAGTGACCACGAAACTGTTGGAGTCATATTTGTTAAGGGGGGGGTTAAAACACATTCTCCTTAGAAGAGTTTCTGCAGTGATACCACTCATTCTCTCCTACATAGAACTACTGTTGTTTGGCTCCCCATCCTTCATAATCTCACCTGTAATAATCCCCATCATAACCACCTCTGCATAACACCGCCTCTGTATAACACCAGAAAACCTATTTCTCGAAGGTATTAGAATTTCTCCACTATGGCTCTATTCAGGCACTGTATGTATTCTTTCTTTGCCAATATATGTCCTCGTGACCCACCCTTCTTTCCCTTCCTGAAAATAAAAGAACTATTCTCTTCTGTTTTAAGTAGACTTCATGCAATAAAAAAGCATTTTATTGCCTCCAGTAACTGGTATTTAATTTGCAGGCCTTTACAGCTTGTAAGGAACAGACTTCTTTAGCCAGAGAGCTGGTATGTGTGTACTTTGTGGATTTTATTCCTCTGGCCCTTGCTTAGTTGACTGGTGTAAAATGATACAATTATGTTTTTGCAATCAGCAAGGCAGCAGCTAAAGACCCAGGCAAATGTTATAAGGTCCTGGGTCCAATTTGAAGCAAAAGGGAAGACAATATAATTTAGGGGAGCTGCCAGCCTCCGACTTTAAAACTTTTCTCTTGCTAAGTGTTTGCCATTTTACTGTCAAAACAACGAAGGCTGTTATTTAAACCATGGGACTCTTTAAGTTGATATTCTTCTCAGCTGGCTTGATAAATCCAAAGCGAGGCAACCTGCGGAAAGTGTGCTTCCCTCTTTCCCCACTTCCGCTAAAATGAACCTATTCTGCATGCAATGATATTGAAGCCCAGCGCACCAACCTGTGGAGTATATCTATTCACAGAATTGGCTTCCGCCTCTTTATCCTATGATTGAGATCTTCTGAAGACCTACTCACTCAGCTCCCTGCCTCTTAACAGAACGTGGCCACCAGGCCTAGGTTGATACCTAGAGGATGGCAGAATCTAAGCAACTTTGTCATATTTTTACACTACCTTGTTCCCTGTGTGGCTTTCTTTTGAAAGGGGATGGGGTAGTCGGAAGGCGAAGGGACTCTTCTAATGGCAGGTCACCTGGTGGCATTTTGTTTCCCGGTCTCCCCCAGCAAATTGCCTGTTTGCTCAGTTCCTACACTGGAACCCTTGGGCTGGCGAGGTGGCTTTTGGAGTAGGCTGTCGAGCAGTTCCATCAGGCTACCGGTCTGAGGTGCACACAGCTGAGGAGAGCAGGTCTTGTACTGGCCTAGGCAGGGCGGCCTAGGCAGGGCTTCCCAGAGGATTCGGGGCCCTGAGGCAAAGCAATTTCAGGGGCCCTTCCATTAAAAAAAAATTGCAATACTACAGAATACTATATTCTGGTGGGGGCCTCTGTGGGGCCTGGGGCTTGGGGCAAATTGCCCCACTTGCCTGCCCCCCTCTAGGCAGCCCTGGGCCAAGGAAGGGCACTTTTGCTCGCAAACCGCACGGGAGCTTTATTTTCTTTGCTGTAGCGAACAGAAAGAGGGTCTTTTTGCTTTGAGAAACAAGGTGGCAAAAATGTCGATTGTAGGTGAAGTTTGTGAGCGATCAAGACTGCACTTGTGGGAAGCTGGGCTGGATCCCGACCTTCCCTTGCACACCCCAAAGGCCGGTCGCTGGGCGTTTGGGGGAGCAGGTCATGCAGGATCCGGACCTTTCCCCATGAACTCTCCTATTTTAGCTGGGGATTAGACGCAGAGACATACGTTGGGGAGTGTATTGAACACAGGGGCTGGAGCCTGAAGGGAAGATGAAACGTTCCTACTTCTCTTGGAGGCGAGACCTTTGGTTTTAGGTAACAGAGAGCTGTCGCATCGCTACCACCTTCTGCCTCTTAAAGCCCTGCCCCTTTAACAGTTTGGGAATGATTGCCCATTTTAGCACCAGGAAAACAGCTGGGAAACATCCCCATCCCCCCACCCTGCTGTCTGCAATGATGGGAAGCATCCACCCTGTGCCTTCGTTTGACAGCATCTATACCAATCTCCCATTGACAGACTGCTCCGCCCCCTCCCCCAGCAGCTTCGGATGGCAAATTGTGCTTTAAGGGCAGCCCTGTGCACCAAGGTGGGCGGCTGGCTGGTGTCCAGCCGGTTCGAGCTGTTCTTTTAGCCCTGAGCTTCGCCTCAGGCCTGGAGGCTTTGCAGCGGGTGCAAATGGCCAGGAAGAGCAGACAGCCCTCCCCGGGCAGCCTCTCCAATACTAGAAGCCCCCCTACCTGCAGCTGGACCCTGGTATTCTAATCAGTGCGGCCGGCAGCCCTCCTTTGCCTCTGCTCGGTGCGATCTCCTTTGCTTCCTTCTTCTGGGTGCAACAGGGACCTACTTGGCGATGGCAGCATTTAGATTCAAAATAGGGCGGAAAAAATTCCCTCCAGCCACCTACCCACCCAGTTCCAGTGCTACTTTTTGTTTGCACCTCTCTAAAGCGGAGAGTTAAAGTGTAATTAATTAGCAAAGCTGAGTACACCTTTGTCCATCTCTCTCTCTGTGCACATATTTATAGCATATAGTCATTTGTATATACACACCCCTCTAGATAATAAAATCTACAGACATGTAATCTTATGTTGAATCTTCCAAATGTGATAGGTTAAAAAATACAGCTAAATCCATAGGTTTATGTTTGTAATAAATCCATAAATGAATTATTCCTTCCCCTGGGTATTAAATCATTATCTGATTCAACTCTTCTCTAATGTTGCAATAATTTCACTCCACCAAAGAAAGAAAGAAGAAGAGGAAGAAGAAGAAGGAAGATAGCTGTGTCCTTGACAGAAAAAATAACTAAATACCTTTTCTTGTATAGGAAAGAAGTTAATATACTCAATTATTTTTTGAAAAAGATCATAACATCTGGAAATTGATATCGAATGGTGTACAATCCCTGGGAGACGATAAACTTCCACTGTATAATATTTCCACTAGAAATCGTAATAATCCCATAAATCTTCCCTGTGAATTGGGAAAATGTAACAGTTCATTGAAGTACGCATTGGGAAATCATTGAAAAAAATGTAATCGGTCACTGAAATATTCGTGTTTTTTCTTTTTTTTGTGCTGTTGCTAACTCCACACATGTGTGTAAATATTCCTACTTTGTTTTAAAGACATACAATAGTATTCCCCTGAGCGCTGCATACCATACAAGAGATATATGCCCTTTTGACTTATTAATCATTATTTCGGAGTTCAACATTGCAGCATATTACTGAAGAAGTCAAACAAATCTCTCTCTGTGCGGTGTGTTGCTAAATCAGTACAAACTTTGCAGCCCAGAACTTTTTGGTATAGTTTTTATGCCAGTCTCTGTGCCAAATCCTGCTCGAGTTAGTCCCGCTGAAGTTTAGTCTCTTTAGCTAGGCAAGCAGGATTTGGTCTAGTCTGCTACACACATAGGTGACTATATTTTATTTTGCAGAATTCTCAGAAAGGATGGATTTGAACATACCTCGCTTCCTTTTAAGGACGCTATGAATAATGAATATATCCAGAAAATGAGCCCATAACAGAGGAGGGATTCTCTCTGTTATTTTTTGTGTTGGCTTAATTCTTCTTTCTTTTGCTACCATTTTAGAAATCGGAATAAAGACAAAATTAAGCCCTTAACGTTTATGTCACTCTCTATTAATGACTGTAGATACTGCTGTCTGCAGAGCTTCTTAATATATTCATCATGTAGGATAGTTCATACAGCAGGCTCATTCTGAAAAGTAACCTATTAGTTTAAACGGTAGCCTTTAATATATTCGTTATTTTGCTTTTCATTTAAAATGTTTTGCTCTCCTTTGAAAAATGATTTTTAAAAATAAAGCTCATCATAAATGTTTTAAGATTAGATTTGCGAGGAAACAGTTTAATTTTCACCATTTGTAGCCACAGTGGACTACAGGTTTTTTTTTAAAGTATTTTCACTGAAACTATCAACCAAAAATGTTCTAATATAAAATTTATTCATCCCAAAGCATTTCCCTCCTGGGGGACATTTTATGCCCCCCCAAATAAATCTTTGCAGAGAGGGGGAAAAAGTGCGTTGATGAGGGAAATGCAAGCCTGCCATGATAATGTCTTTTATTAATATTATAGATGTGTACTGTGTTGGATGGATCAATCATATCCATTCACAATCAGAATTAAGAGAGCCTATTTTAATGAAAATCTATTAGCCCCTCATTTGAGACACGGATGTTGCTGAAATCAATAAAAAGCATAAAAGAGACTACGACGCAGGTTTCTAAATTAAAAAAAAAAGAAATCCCATCTATGAAATGTGTTAAGACGTCTGTAAAATCCTGAAACCCTCGATCGATACTTATAAATATTTAATGTTGTTTTAAAAAACACAAATTGAAAACCATTAACATTGCATCCATTCTTATTATCAAAACAAACTGTCCTTGGAATTATGTGCTGTGAAAACGGAGCCAGATTGAAGAGAATCCTCTGAAATATGTTTACTCGCTTTCACGTGAACCAATAAAAATCTACAGGATTTTTACAAGGTTTGATGTATAATGCCCGTGATTACAGTCTCTGAATTAATCGAGAGAAAGAGAGACAGACGAGCACACAGAGAACTCAGTAGCTGCTGTGCAAAATCTTGAGCTTCGTGTCAGGGCTAATTAAAGTGTGGATTAAACTGATAAAATAGTTTCGGGCTAGTTACTTCATTTTGGCCAGAAATAATAGAATCACAGGACTGGAAGGGACCTAAAAACTGTTTCACTAAAAGTCATACAAAGGATACTGAAAATGTTAATTTCCCTTGTAAATAGTAAATTCAACAGCAGACACACTTTGCCTTAGAGATATCTAAACCTATGAACTATTCGTTCATAATTATTTTCCTGATTTACTTAAAGGAAACCGCTGGATGATCGCGAGGTCCTTCTGACAGCAGAAAGAGAATAATATATAGCTATACATATTATGACAAATAATTGCTCTTCTGTGATACCCCTTCAGAAGCTGTTGTCTAACACTGCTGCATTTTATGCACAAACTACTTTGTTTATATGTATTCATCTCCAGTATATTCCTAGTGTGTGTGTCATGTAACTAACAGCAATATACACACACATACACACATAAAATACAACTTATATATGTATACGCATATATTTATATTTTCACGTATGCATGCCTGTGTAATTAACATATGCTCTCTCTCTCCTGCTATTGTTCACAATAGACAAACTTTACTTTAATTGTTCAGGATCATTATAGTGATGATGACAGGCACTTTTCTAGTACAATGCCTTAAAAAAAAATAGTGGCCGCCTGCAATCACTGAGGAGCCTGTGTCAATAATCATGATATATTTGTTCTCCTAGTTCTCCCCTTCAAGGTTGTTCTTCTCAAAGGCTCTGCTACTCTGACCCAGCTGCCCTGATCCAAAGAAACCCCAACGACTGTCATTGTCCTGAGATAACGTTCTTCCTTAGTTGTTCGATGCCTCTGAATAGCGTAGGCGAGGGGCGGGGGAGGGCTGTTTTGAAGGAGGTGAAATCTCCTGGGTACAGGACAAAGTCTCAATTCTAAAAGAGTTGCGTTCTCTCGCCCTGGCCTCTTGAGGTGAGACTGAAAGGCCGGGCCAGTAGAGGGGAAAAAAATAAAATCAAAAAAAGTTATTAAGCGTGAATGTGTGCGAGTGAAAGGGAGAATAATTAAGCAATTATTTAACCACTTCTGAAGAGAGAAGGGGAGGGAGACGAAAGCGAGATACCCAGGAAGTGAGATCCCGTTTACACAGGAACCAGAGCATGGCTAGCAGTCCGATTTCACAGTTATCCCACTCTAGCTCAGAGGAGATAGATGACTCGCTCCTTTAACCCGGAGCACTGGAGTGGGGGATGTGGTTAAGGGGACTGCTCCGTGCAGGTGATTTAGGGCAATGCTCCCAAGAGACTGAAAAAACCCTGTTGAACAAAGATTTTTAAAAAAAATGTCCAGTTTATCACCTGACAATTCCCGGTTTCTGCTGGTCTCCCGGTCAAAGCTTAAATCAGGGGGTACAACGCATTGGTGCTTTAGATTTGCCCTCCTTTTGTGCTTTGTGGGACGGGGGCCCTGGGATCCCAGTCGCCCAGACACCAAGACATCCAGAAAGCACAACTTGTTAGACAAAAGCAGCAAAGAATCCTGTGGCACCTTATAGATTAACAGACGTTTTGGAGCATGAGCTTTCGTGGGTGAATACCCACTTCGTCAGATGCACGAGCTAACATTCATGACATGCATCTGACGAAGTGGGTATTCACACACGAAAGCTCATGCTCCAATACGTCTGTTAGTCTCTAAGGTGCCACAGGATTCTTTGCTGCTTTTACAGATCCAGACTAACACTTGTTAGACGAGAGTTTTCAGGTCCGTTTCAAAAAGCCTAATTTAAAGTTAAAACGGTGTTTAGATTCTTTTGTTTCCAAGCTGTTCTAGGGAGTTTAGTGCCTGATCAGGTAAAGTGGTTTGTGTAGCAATAAAACCTCCCTCTTTCTGAATTTGCAGCGATTTGAAAGTTTGTGATGGAGTCAAAGTTTCGCCTCTTTATTATTCTTAACTCTATTGGAAGTGATTATTTTTTTGGCGAAGGAATGTCACCCACTTTTTATCAGTAAGATTTGAATGTGACTAGCAGTTAACAATTTGAGAGAATATTATGCTCTCAAGATAACGTGCAGTGTGTCAGAACAGGTTCGTGTGTGCGTGCACCCACTGAATGTGTTTAGGTACCCCTGGCGAGCTTAGGGGTTTACACAGCAAAACATGTCTCGGATAGAAGATTAGCTCCTTCTCAACAGGCATGTTTGCCAATGTTTCTCAAAAGCTGCTGCGTCTGGCTGTCTGGGAGACTGGGATGTTGTGTGGGAGCAATGCACGGAATATTAGTCGCTTCCCCCATTAAAAGTCAAACGCGTCGACTTTCCTAACTGTGAGAAAGTCCCCAAGTTCAGAAAGACTAGCAAACTCCCAGGCTATATGATGCACGTTCCTTCCTGCCAATACTGGGTGAAATAGTTAAACTGACTTTAAGCAGCCCAATGAAATAGTGGCACATGTTTATCGTATGCAGATTTTTAATTACCTCATGTATCACATACTTTACAAGGTCAAAATCTGGGGGGCAAATAGACGAAACTTTGTGTTCTATGAGACGCTCATAAAATGTGTCAATGGAAACAATATGGACTGTCTCCCTCCGGTTTATTTCAGAAGGGCTCTGATAGAAAACTGCCGAGTGCTTGGTACTGAGGAGCTGGCTGTGGTAGGGCTGACTCCGTATCCAGGTCTGCATTTCTGCGAAGGTGCCCGAAGCAAACCCCGGGCCACTTGCCCAGTAAAGGACGGAGCAAGCTAAGGACCTGGTGGGTTTGAAGAACGCATGGGGTGGGGGTGGGCGGAGGTGGGGAAAGGATTACTATTTCGGGACGTTGTCCTTCCCTTCAGAGCCAGGGGAAGAAAACAGAACACGAGGGTCAAAATAGGGCTAGGTTACTGCAAACTATCCGAGATAATGTCACTAACCTAGAACTATGGGAGACCGGGGCTATGAAACACCGACGTTCAAACTGAAAGGAGGGCGTGGGAACAAATATTTACCCCAACTATTTACCCTTAATTTGAGAGACAATTTGTCTGTTAATGCGGACGAGTATCCATAATTAAGGAGTCGAGGGGTTTGGAAAGTTTCATTAATGTACAAAATTGCAGTTCAGGAAAGTTCATATGGCTCACGACCTAGGGAGTGAGTAAGACACGTGGAAACTGCGTTCTAAGACCATCCTTGCCAAATCCTCTCCTTTTCCATAAAGAAGAGTTTAACTTTGGAGTATCTAGTCGAATAGGTACCTGTGTGTGTTTTACTAGAAACCTAATCTAAAAAAAAGTGGGTCTATATATGTTAACAATATATATATTTAAATATATATAATATATAAAATATATATAAAATCAAGGTATTTTGACTATATCTTTTTATCCAGAAATAGGCAATTTCCATTTATTATTGACAGGGTTCCGCGGGATATATATTAGGAACTTGGATCTGATTGGCTTGGGCGAAGACAAGATCTGTTTGTTAAATTCTAAGGCTTCAGTTGGCTCCCTCGCTTGTTAAATGAACTCTATAGGTAGGAGGCTACTGAGACGCAACAATACAATAAATGTCAGGGATATCGGCAGTGCCAAGATCAAACGATCAATCCTCGTCCCCTTGATAATCATTTTAAAATCACACAGGGGGAATTGATTTTTTAAAGTGCTTTATTAATTGTTTCCTCGATGTTCTTTTCTCCTCCTGCGGAGATGTTAACTCCAGAGTGTGCGGGGGGGAACAGGGCGGAGGTGTGCACCCCTGGATTAATTAAACACATCTGCATTGTTTTAATGCTCTGTTAATTTTCAGAGCAATCACACACTTTCCTGGAATGGAAACAATGGTCTCTGACACACGCAAGGAGATCTCGTTTGGATAAAATTCAGAGCAGAGGGTGGGCATGATGATGTGATTTGATTAACTAATGCTCGCGATGAGGACCTGACACAAGAAAATGCAAGATGAACGCCAGTGGTAACTAGAAATTCCCCCAAATGCCAACTCCTTTGTGTTAAATCCAAAGGGCGGTGGGCGGGGGGGGATCAGCTTTATATTCCGATCGAATTGTGCAGAGAGGAGTTAGAAATGTCACTGCTATTATCTGGACATTACATTCAGGCGGTTATTCCAACTTACAGGTGGTAATTATGACACGGTGCACAACAAAAATAACAGCCCACCATGAATAAGATGGAAAAATTAGTGACAGCTCCATCTTAAATATGACAATAGTCGTTTAGCTTTAAAACTGTAGACAAATCTAATATTCTATTTGATGTGTACAAACAGGACCACTCCTGCTAACAAATCACCCTTCAATACCACTCACCAGGACAGGATTGCATTAGACAAAAATTAGACATTTCTAGATCCTAAATTTCCCAGAAAACATCTTCGGGCATCATAATAGCATTAGCCAGAAAACAGATACTGTAATGTTTACACGCATCTGGAGGAGCCTGTATCTATAGGCAAAAACTGATAAGGACCTGAGAGATTTACAACAACCAGCTTCACTGCAAAAAGTGTTTTTCTCCGCAATAGACAACACTTTAAAACAACATTTTTGTTCACTGAATAATTTGACAATTTTTAATTAAAACATAAACTCGTCCTCACGTAGAAGCATAAATATTATAGCAAATGCACATATCCAGCTTGTATTAATTACCTTTTTATTGAACACTCAGTGTATTTGCCCATTGATATCTATACATTTAATTGCAAGAACAGATTTATTTGATTAGCTAGGTCCGTTTTTACTCACAGTGTCGGTAAGCTTAGGATGTCCTTACAATCAATAAAGTCTTCCTTGACTTTCATTTCTGCAACCCATTTACAGAATGCAGATACCTGGTTTTGTGTTTTTTCTTTCCCCCCTTTTCTCTCTCTCTCTCTCTCTCTTTTTGCTTGTGCTCTTTGCCTCCCTAAATCAAGGTGCAAAGATGCCAAACAGTGATGAAATGAAAAGAAAGCCAATTGCTGGACTGAGGTGGGGGAGATAGCTGCTAGAAGTCCGCCTGCGACTATGGAGCAGTCAGTAATTGCTGGAGACAGGGAAAGCTGGGGGTTGGGCTGAGGTAGCCATGTATAAATAGTGTGATCTCAAATTGAAAGGCATAAATAACAGCAGGAGTGATCTAACTCTATACAGCCCATCTTCTACGTGCAAAAAAAAAAAAAAAAAAAAAAAAGCGGGCAGAGGACGGCCAGATCTCCTACTGAAAACAAGTGGATCTCTGTGGATAAGATCGCCGGGCAGCCATGGAAGAACTTACAGCTTTTGTATCCAAATCTTTTGACCAGAAAAGCAAAGAGAGCAGCAGCAGCAGTAGCAGCAGCAGCAAGAAGGAGACTATCACGTACAGGGAAGTTTTGGAGAGTGGGTTGGCTCGATCTAGGGAGCTTGGAAACTCTGACACTAACCTGCAGGACATTACTGAAAGCAGCAACCATTGCCCGGTGCATCTTTTCAAGGACCACGTAGAGAGTGACAAGGACAAACTGAAAGAGTTCAGCACGGGCAGGACTTCGGAAGGTAAGCACTGTGCAGGCGGCAGCTCCCTCCGCAAATCCGGCTCCACGCCGGGAGCCTTCCTCTCCCTCTTTCCACACTGCGGCCCTTCAGCTTTGCCGGTCGCCTTAAATGAGGGGTGAAACTCAATTAATTGAAACCGATGCGTCCCGATGAGAGCACAAGCTCATCCGTTTCATGCCTTTGTGTGTGCGCGCGTGTGCGTGTGTGTGTGTGTACAGAGAGAGATTTGGTTTAACCGTGAACGGTAAAGAAGTCACTTTAGTTTAGCCAGATCCCCTCATTTAAATCGGAAATCGGACAGATTCTAAGTGCCTTAACAATGCTCTGTACGGGGGTGAAGTTCCATGTGCAGGAAAATGAGGAAATCTTGTCAAGGGAGTTTTAATGTATCAGAAGACATGTTCTTCCTGTTTCCGGGCCATCAGGATGCTGCTTCTTCTGGGAGAAAGCTGGACCTTAAGGCGCTGCCTTTGGACAATTTTGTATTTCAGAACACAGATCAGTCAGTAGATTGTTTCCCAATATATGTGGGTAGTGAGAAGTCATAAAGCAGCATAGCTCTGCGTGTACTCTAAGGGGCAGATAATCATGGAGCCAGAGAAACATTCCAAGCCTTGTATACATATGCTGTCATCAGGTTCAGGACATTCAGTCCTGTCGGGCAATCTCACCTTTGTCAAATTAGTTTCATCTCTACATCCCTAGCCGCTATCGAATTTTAAAACATTAGTACTTTTTCTTTCATTCATTCACTCTTTCTCTCTCTCTCACACACACAAAACATGGGGGGAACAAAATGCTGAGAAAGTGTCTCCGGGCAAATTGGACAGGTCGACCTGTCCAGGGAGCTACTAGGCTACACCTGGCGATAATAAAAATCGTTGAATTGGTTTGCGAACAACCACCAACCTTTCAATTAAAAAAAACAACAAAAAACAAACAAAAAACCCAATTTAATGAAACGCTGACTGAACGACACTTGAATTCATAGTCAAAACCCCATATATAATAATTTTTAGAATAATTCTTTTTTAAGTTAAACATTCTTTAAGTATTATAATGTATACAGAAGTATATTTCACTTAGCACTTCGCTATTTTTATTTTTAATGATCAAGATTACAAAGCTGGACACCATTTATAGACATGATCCAAAGAGGAAGTCGAAACCAGGAAATTGTTCAAAACTCCTTTTTTTTGTTCTGTGCATATAAATGTTAAGACTGTGTTTATCTAATTTAATTAGTCCATGTATAGAGGGGTGGGGTGGAGGTGAGAGGGCGGAGTTGTGCAAGATGAGGTGTTTGTGACAACTTCTGTTCAGGTGAGGATTCAGTCTAATTTCAATATGCTATTCCAATCCCACCGATTTGACTATCCAATATTTTGTATGCACTGTGGGCACGCTTAACTCTCTGCAGAACATACATCTACCACAAGACGCAGATTATCTTTCTACAGGGCTCATCTTTATTTATTCATTTAGTCAGAAATATCTTATTTAAATACGGCTTCATGAAAACCATACACATTACAATGAGGAATGCGGGCCAAACGCCTGTTTTCGGCAAAGGGCACGCAAACTTGGAAGTGTTAAGCAATCGAACAGCAGTCTATGAGGAGGGGGCAGTGAATTGATTTGAACTGTTGTAGCCTTAAGAGAAGAAGTGAAAACAAACATTTGGATTCTGGTGCCCTTTTCCCCTTGGATTTCCACTGGCACAGACCCTGCTTCATTCAAATATTTTCATTTAGTCACCATCTATTTTCTTAGGGGGTGGGGGAGAGAAATACAATTCAACATCATCTCTGAATATTTATTACACTGGTTGTGAGGTGGATCAGAACAAAAGAAGCAACTGGCGGGGGGGGGGAGAGAAATAACTTGCTAGGACTCCTTAAATAGCGGGCGATGGAACAATCTGGGGAATCTTTTCAAGGCTATACAGTCAGGGTTGGTCGAGGACATGCTGCTGGCTGGCACAAGCGTGATTAAAATAGACACCCTCTGCTGATCTAATGGCTTTGGTCATTTTCCTTATGATGATTAAAAGAGGACTTGCGCTCTAGGTCTCTTTTCCACAACATGCCAGAAAGAAAACGCGGGGGGTTGTTTTTGGCCTCCTTATGTTTTCCCCTCTTCAGTGTAAATCTCCACATGCATCAGCTCAGGTTATAAACGCTCCCCCGCCCCTGGCACCTTCTTTTCTAGCGATTTCCCCAAAGGCGGGCAAGATAGGGGTGAGGAGCTAGAGAGGAAGCAAGTTATTCCTTGATGGGTGGGGGGGGGGAGTCTGTTCCCCTCCCCCCCCCGATGTAACAAGGCCAGATTCTTTCAGCGACACAGAAGGATGAGCGGCCCCTGCCAACAGCTTGGAGTTTGAAGTTTCCCCAGGTATCATTTTTGGCGAAGTGGCTCAGGCCCGTGTAACTAAACAATGGACAATTTATCTTACCACGCAAATGTTTTGCCTTCACCCCAACAGCGGTGGGCAATGCCCTGCATAACAGCATTTACTTCTAAAGCAAACAGCACCGCAGAGCTCTCCCTCCCCACGCCCCTATCCACTGGCTCTACATAGTGTTAGCAGAATGATTTCCCAGTATTCGTCTGCGACACTTCGTAAACTGCAGTTACCAGAGGATAATAGGTGCTGGTTAGTGACTTGTTTTTAAATGGACCTCACATGGCGAAATTAACCAGCTAACTAACCCCCCCCATCCCCCAGCCACTTCTTTTTCCCTCTCCTTTGCTGTTCCTGAAACAGTGGCTCAGACCCTCCTGCTATTTAAAACGAGCGATGGTGGGACCCAGTGATTAAATATTTTGCAGCATTCCCCTACAGTGCAGCTGTATTTTGGGGCCCGATGCTGCAGTCTTCACTCACGCATAACTTCCACTGTAGTCCACTGGAGTAACATCCCTGACATGGCTCTGTGATGGTGTTTTTTTTTTTCTGTTCCAATCGATTGCTTACGCTTTCCCTGCATTGTTGCTCTAGTTGAGTGACAGGGTGTAGCTAGTGCTAGAAGATGTACCTTGCCATGGGATGGGATACATAATAAATATTTCCCTATAAAGACACAAAAAAACTGCCCTCCCTTCACTGCCCCTCTCCCCCGAAGCAAAAATTCTGTGTGTGACAACATGGGAATGATTCTGTTTAATGGCACTTTCCTCTAGCATAGAATCAGGTTAGGGAAGAGGAGAGGAAAAAAGAAACTAGACTCCTGTGCAAAAGAAACTTTTGTGAGATACTAAAGCAAAGCTCTGTGTCCCCCGCTCACCCCCCACCCGGCAGGGATCTACGAGTGCAAAGAGAAGAGGGAAGACGTGAAGTCAGAAGATGAAGATGGACAGACCAAGCTCAAACAGAGGAGAAGCAGAACCAATTTCACACTAGAGCAGCTGAATGAGCTGGAAAGACTTTTTGATGAAACTCACTATCCAGATGCCTTCATGAGGGAGGAACTAAGCCAGAGGCTGGGACTCTCTGAAGCTAGAGTTCAGGTAAGAGAGAGACTCTTGCATTATGTTCCTGGAAATGTCCTCACTTCAGTTCCTGACTGCCAGTGGATTCTAGCACAGTGCCCTGTTTCATTCTAAGCAGGAGAGGTGAAAGCAGAAACAACACGTCTGATGGGAAACCGTTTGTATTTCCGGTGTACTTGTTCTGCTAAATATATTTCTTAAACTCCTCCATTGCTGCCTTTAATGGGCACGTTTTTAGTAATTATCTAATAACATAATGGATTGCTTTTGTAAACTCATCTGATCACTCAATATCCTTTCCTTTAATCCCCATCTTTTCCTTTCTCCCTGCTCTCCTTTTATGAGGACGTTATAAAAAAATCAGAAGACAATTGTCATGGATAAGGCTAGACAGTTTGGGTGCTTTGGGACTGGATTATCTAGAGCCGGGGGAAAGGTGCTCCCATCTGACTAGCATAGCAAGCATATGAATTCATTGCACCCATCTGGTATATTTCCCCCCCTGCCTTTTTTTTTAAAGTCTCATAATCCTTAGACATGGCCACAAAAATATGGCAATCAAAACCTCACAGAATTGCTCATTGTGTCTTCGAATCGATCTGAAAAAATATTTTAACTTTCTCCTTGATAGCCACGGCGGGAGAAAAAAAAAGAACTAAACAGGGAATCCATTCCAAAAGCAAATGTCATGTAAAAAAGAATTAATAAGATCAACTTGTGGATCTCTGAGCAAGAGCACAGGGCGAAGAAATTTAAAGAAAAACTCTTATCAGCTTATTATTCTCTTAGTGGCTAACAGAGGAAGTACATCCTCTTACCTTTTAATCACTTCAGTTTCTCTGAAGAAAAATTACTATTTGTATATAGGCATATATATGTAAATAAATATACACACTAGGCTTCGGAGAGCAGAGGAATTCTCTTTGTTTCTTCCCGTTAAATATTATAAACGTCTAGTCATTGGAAAGCATAGAGGGAGAATCTGTGCCTTCCAAATCCTTCCAGTACTTACCTAAGTGGCTATCCAGCTTGAGGCATTTCTCGAAATAAATAGTGTGACTAGTTATTTTTTTCTCAGCTGTGGGGCCTTTCTGTATAAAACAAGCTGGAGAAGGGACCTTGGCGTGTATGCCTTAAAAAGGGAGACTTCTAGGGGAATATTGTAGGGGTTGAAAGGGCTGGTGGCCTACATTCTCCTGGAAGATTGATCTAACCGCACCATATAAATTAATGAAGAGATTAAACTTTTGCTGAAGGGGACATCAAATCTTATGTCATCTTCCCAGATCGTCTTGCTTTGGCTCTGTAATATCTTTCCAGGGCCTTGATGTACTGTTTCTATAAAAATAAATTACTTGTAATTGAATTCTGCACTCTTTCTTTCAAGTAGTTTATTACTGAGTAGCAGCACCTTAACAGGATGTTCATAGTTACAGCAAAATCGGTGCTTCAAGAGCTTGCAGATCTTGAAATACCACACCAAAAATAAAATACATAAAAAATAAAAATGGTGATATTGATTCAGGTGGGAGTTATAAAGACAAAATTTCATTTCTTTATTTTTTAAAAAGAGGATGGCATGAAAAAGGCTGGTAATAGTAATGTAAAAAAAAGTGAAATAAGAAGGGAGAGAGTTTAGATAAGATAATTAATTAGAAAAAAAACAGAGGACTCAATATAGTTAAAAAGAGGGAGTAGAAAAAAGAAAGGAGGAAAGGAAGGATATTTTAATACTTCCAGAACTGTTCTCTAATCCCTGTCTGCACCGCCTGTCCCTTGTTGTTAAAGGATATAGTTTCAATTTAGTGTGGAAATTTGCTGTAAATAAATTGAAGCTCCTGTGGTAGCTAGTCCTTATTAACCTTTTATTTTTAGTGTTGTACTGGAAACTCATATCACCCAGCTGTCAGGGTTATAATTGAAAGTTATGAGACCATAGTGAGGAGCAGGCAGTAATTCAATTACAACAAATATCTTTGGGTTTATGGTGCAGGGCTAAATTAAATGTCATTATTCACTGTCTCTAATGGAAATCAAAAAGAAATCAGATTAGAGCATTTGTGAAAGAAATCACTGAGTGATCCTTAATGAAGAAATAACTGTCTAAAACAGTGTACTGTGCTTTACTTAGCATATTCATGACTAATTGGAATTGATCGTGAATCACACCAAGCCTGATTTATTATCGCTTAACGCAGTGGCTAATTCATCACTTTTATTCCTCTTAACCTTATTTTTCATAGCTACAGGGAAAGGGCACTTCGTTTTGCAGATTTAAATATAATTTTTGTTTGAAGGATATTCTGATTTGCAGGGGAAGTTGTTTACACGCTGCTTAAATTCCTCATGACGATTTAAATTCATGCAACGATCACAGCCGTACCAAATACAGCGTGGTCGCTGCATCACAGGTCCTCACCCGCAATTGCAGTAGCTTGGTACGAAGTTTTAAATGTCTATTATTGGGGTATATTTTTGGTTTGAAAAATACGATTTTTCAGTAGCCTGTAGTTCAAGAAAGCAGAGTGACAATAATACGAAGCCAAGCTGGCATGAGTTTGAAAGGCAGATATTTCGTTAGCACACGGAAAGGTCGTGCTCTTGAAAAATCCAGGTTACAGTTTTCAGTTATACCCATAGCTCAGGGTTTGCTCAGCTGAAGAGTACTCGCTGTTACTCGCGCGATCATCTAGCGACCCTGAGCAGAAAAAATTGCGCTCCAGAGTGGAGGCCAATTCCTACTTCAGAAAATCACTGAGGTACCCTGGGTAATTAATGCCTTTGGAAGCCTTTCTCTGCACTAATTACTCCGTTGTAAATGACCATTATTAAGGCAATTTTAGAAAGCTTGAAGGGAAAACTTGATGTAGGAAGTGCAGTTAGTATTAATTAACCATATAATCACTTGGCAAGTGTAAGAACATCAAAGGTTGAAGGTGTTTCTTAGCTACAAGATTTTATCAGCACCGCAAGTCAATATTTGTCCACATTTAGTAGGTTTCGTGTAAGAATAAAACTGGGCAAAAACATTTGAATCAGAGCGTCTGACAATCAACTCAACTCACTTTATTAACTAGCTATTTGAGAAGGGAGAGGAAACAATAAATTCAAACGTTTGAAATACTCTCGAATAGAAGTCAAAGAGAAACAACGACAACTGGATTTTTGCATTTGTTTAACAGTTATAGTTACTGGAATTAGATGAGGATTATTGAATTATAGAGATTTTCCTGGTGGTAGTATAAATAATTCCTTAAATCCAAATCTGGAAAGAGTCTGTTATTGCCTGCAAGTAAGAACATGAAAACGTCAGCAGGAACATTTTAAAAAAAAGTTAATGTAATGGAGAATAATTCAGTCCATTTGCCCAAGTCTGGATTTATTATTTTATGTGCGACCTTAAAATCTCTCAAACCCCATAAAACCGAAGTTTTGGATTGGAACAGATAATCCAATTGGTAACAGATTTTATGGGCTAGAAATCGAGCACTGAAGCTTGACAAAATGTAAAATGTTACTGGTTTGGCTTAAATATGACGAGAAAAAGACTGATAGATCCATCATGAAGGAAGATCTGTGAGGAACACAATTTTGCTATTTGCTTTAACAATCGCGATTGCTCACCCTCTATGGGTGGCACAAGGGAGTGAAAGCCTTGAATCCTGCAAGCCTGGGGAATACTGGGGCCGTGGGTTTAGAAAGAGGGCCAGAGTTCCAGTGTTTGTTTTCAGGACTGTAGAGGCTTTACGGTCACGTTTGATGTGCTGGCCTGGCTCGATCCACTGCCAATCAAAAAAGGAGGAGAACGAATGTTGGTTGTTTTTTTGGTGTCGGTCCCACGTTCTCTGAGCGTCTAACAGGACTGTAAGAGCCATAATCACTCACACAACGCGCAGTAGCCACTCAGTAGCCTTGTGTGTGTGTGTTTATTTTATACACATCATTAAAATTATACGAACTGCTTGGCCTCCGCTTGCTAGTCCAGCGTCTCAGCAGCTGTCTGTCTACCTTCCCCTTTTTGTTTTTATTTTTGCAGGTCTGGTTCCAGAACAGGAGAGCGAAGTGCCGAAAGCAGGAGAATCAGATGCATAAAGGTGGGTCTGAGAGCCCGAATTCAGGCAGTGCATGGGTGGCATGGTTACTGAGCGCTGGACAAGAAGGCCGGGGATGGCATGAAGGGAAAGTACCACCCACGGGGCTGACCGTGCCATGTCTCTTCTTGCAGGTGTGATCCTGGGAACTGCCAGCCATTTAGACGCCTGCCGAGTGGCCCCTTATGTGAATATGGGAGCCCTGAGGATGCCTTTCCAACAGGTAGTTCGTTTTGCTTCCCGTTAAACGCCTGCCCCAATGTCTGGAGCTCCTGCCTGCACTCCTCCTCTGCTGCCCTTTCACCGCCAAAGGAGGAAGTGGGACACCTTTACAAGTGCCATTTATAGCGAAGTTGGCACGTATTAAAAGCAAGCTGTAAAACTTCAGAAGGGGCCTCTTTCCAACCCCCCCCCCCTTTTTCGCCTCCCCTGCCCAGGCAGAGGCAGGCGGCTGTAGGTCTGCCCCTCCTTTCCCGGTGTGCTCTGGCCTTGTGGGAGCGTCATGCGCAAAGGAAGGAGTCAGCGGCCCAGCCAAACCCTCCACCCCCTGGAAGGCTCAAGTCTCCTGCGCTCGGTCGAAGGGGAGTTTGGCTGCAGGATCCGGCCCTTGCATTAGGAGAGGGAAGGGTTGGGCAGCCTTGCCCAGCATCCTCCCTCGCGGTCCTCTGATGCTGACAGAGCGCAGGACAACACAGGCAGGGAAGGTGGGGAGCCTCTTCCTTCGCTAGACGTGGGCTGTGTGTGTGCACCGGTGCATAGTGCAGCAGCCGGCTCGTTGGGCCCGCACGTGGCAAAGACGAGCCTCCCCGTTAGGAGTTGACCCTTCTCCAAGCCCAAACCCAGGGAAGGTGACTCGCCCGGAGCTGGCTTCCTCCCTGCAAAATGAACTCCACCGCGGAGAGTCCAGGAAACAAAAATGCTCCTGGGGCTGCTTGCGTCCATTTTCCTTAGTAAAACCTGGGCGCGGGGGATGATAACGCGCTGGCTTTTGCTCCCAGTGCAAGGGCTGGGCGCTCAGGTTGGCTCAAACTGTAAACCCTGTATATAATGGAAACCCCATTCAATACCCTAGTTCCAGCACCTCTATATGGGGGGAAAGTTTTCCCCTTCACTCTGTCTATATATATATTGGGCCTAAGTCTGCTTCCTGCTCCATGAGTGTAAATCAGGAGCAATCCCCTTGAAGTCAGTGGAGTTACACTGGCATACAACCCAGCTAACAACGGAGAAGAGCGGCAAGCCCGCCCAGATAACCACTTAACAGGGCAAGCTACAGTTTGTGGCATTTCCTTTTTGTGTCTTTATATAAGCGACGGAGGAATCGGTTTTCCAAAAGCAAACTAGGTAGAAGGGATAGATTAATGCTATTGATTTTTGAAAAACACATATCTTGGGGCAGAAAACCCACACCCGAGGCGGGGAGCTCTCTGTCAATCCAGTGTGTTTGTGTTGGTCTAGAAAGCTCCGAAGTAAACATTGGCGATTGGTCCCTGTTCCAAGGTTAAAGAGTTTTTAGAAAGCTATAAATAAACATCCCTAGGAAAAAAAATGCTATTTAGCACTTGTTGGCGCCCAAGCGATGGCCGACTCATTTTTGTAAATACTGGAAGGCCTAAATATGCCTCTATTCTCTTTGTATAAGTGCTGAGCGGAGTGTTTAATATCAACCAGTCAGTTCTCGTCCAGCTTTGCAGTACCTGTTTGACTCAAGCCAGTGCCTAGCTGTCTCCTTTATTCATGCTCCCCGCATTTGCTGCGTGCAAGGGGTTAAATCGGTGACTCCAATCACAAGCCCCTTCCCCACTTGCAGCTCTGGTCCTTTCCTTGAGAGCGCAGTAACCTGCACAACCCGTGCTGTGCACTGGGGAAAGGGCCCACGTGTTGGTTTGTTCAGAGGGCTGTGGACATTGTGTTCCTCTTGAACTGCGCCGATTCGAATTCCTCGGCCCGCCGAGCCCTGCTGCGCTTTCTTGCCACAAGATCGCATCTTGTGCTGCCAGACCACGCGAGCGGCTCTGTCGCCAATGCGCAGTCACCTTTGCGGGGACAACCGAAGTTGGAACCGCACTAAGACTAGGCCGGATCGGCGGGCAGGCAGTCGAGGAAACGGCAAATAAACGGCTACCACTGACACCTCTGCTCAGTACCGGTGGGTAGCGAGAGGTGAGCTGGCGCCAAGTGGATCGGCTTCATAAACCGAGTCCATTTCCTGCCCTCGGAGCATGTGGCTCGTTGACAGCGTAGAGGACGCACCCCGCCTGCCAGAGGCGGAGGCTGCTGCTGCCAGTGCCCCGGGAGGTTGCTAATCCCCTGCCAGGGTTGGGCGAGGAGGGAGAGGGCAGCTCGTGACCCGCGGTGGGCGCAAAGCCCGCACCCACCTTCTCACCCGGCTCCCCTCGCTCTGCTTTCCCAGGTCCAAGCGCAGCTGCAGCTGGAAGGCGTGGCCCACGCCCACCCCCACCTCCACCCGCACCTGGCCGCCCACGCTCCCTACCTGATGTTCCCCCCGCCGCCCTTCGGACTCCCCATCGCCTCTTTAGCCGAATCCGCCTCCGCCGCTGCGGTGGTGGCCGCTGCTGCCAAGAGCAACAGCAAAAACTCCAGCATCGCCGACCTGCGACTCAAGGCCAGGAAACATGCCGAGGCGCTGGGGCTCTGACACTGTCCACCGTGCTGTGTGCGTGTGTGTGTGTGGCCAGGACTCCTTCTCCGCTCCCTCTTGCCCTCCGCACCACCCCAGCGTGATTCTGCGGGCCCCAGGCCCGCGGGGGAACAGGGGGCGCCGGCTTTTGGAAGGCCTGCAAGTATTTTAAAGACGATCACAACAGCTCCCTCCAGTCCCTAGTTCCGCTGTTTGGCTTCCCTCTCTCCTCCCTTCGCGCTCAAAGCCTGCGCATCCAACCCGGTTCATCTGAAGACTGAGGGGGCCCAGTTGCCTGTCCTTTTTGATTTTCCAGGCATCTAGCGCCCCACAGTTAAACCTGCTCCCCCAGATGCAATGGTAGGGTGAGACCATCTCGGACCTGACTTAAGTCATCCGATTAAACACATACACACACGCACACACACAAAAGTAAAGACTTTCCGGAGGATAAAGTAGGCGGGGAACTAAATCTTTAAATTATGCTAATCTGTGAACAGTGGGACATTTGGATTTTGACCCTGGCAAAAGTGATCGCATCAGCGTGAGGTCATCGGCTGCAGTCAGTCCTGCGACCATGTCCATGTGTCTAACTCAACACGTTTTCAAGATCGTAACATCTATTAAAACAAAACAAACAAAAACATAAAAAAGATCCTTGGGGCTGGTCTCCATTAAAGATGACATTTCTTTGTTGCCAACAGTATTATTTTCACTGCCATGAATATCTTCCATCGCTGAGGAGCTGCTGCTGAAGAACTGGTTTGAATTTAAATGTGGAATTTCAGATTTGAGGCAAGGCAGGTTTTTTTTTTCCAGAAAAAAAAAGCAGCAATAACAACAACAAAAAAAAGTGTGTCTCAAATGGCTAAAAGTCTTTTGGAAGGAAGAAAAAAAACGAGACAGACTAGAATTTACTAACCATTAGTGGTGACTTGAATGATGGGAACAATATGAATGCACCTGTTTTACCCAGAATCACCAGAATTAGCTGAGATGCATTGTGCCATAGGAGCAGGTTGACTTCCTGATTTTTAGTCCCTAATGTCTGGATCTTTGAATTGAAATCTTGCTATTTTACAGGATATAGAAAGAATGACTCACACAACAAAGATGGACATGTGGTTTTAAGGCATAATACTGATGCAGCATTACTTTTAGTGAAATGCAATTAAGTGCAGTAAAGTGCAATACTGTAAATATTATAGATTAAAAAATAGCCGTACATTCTTATTCTGTTAATAACCAGTTCTGCAAGAACCATAACTTAAGTCCTTTATGCTCAGACTGGGTACATTGCAGTTTAGTGCCAAAATGACAGTCCGGGTCTTCTAGGAATGGATAAAAATATATGTATCACATATGGAAAAAGATAGATACTATGATTTCTAGTCAAGTTAATGTGCCATATTTCTGGGAAGTAAGATGAAAAGCCTGTATGACATTTTTGCAATCATTTTAAGTAAAACAAAACAAAAAAAGTAAATGTTTTGTGGGGGTGGACAAGTTCAGTGTTTGCCAATTTTTCTTTTTTCCAGTTACGGAGACACCAAATACAAACTTGTCTAAGCAGCATACCTAGTCTAAATGGGGGAAACTCCCTTGAAATTATATTACCAAAGTGTCTGGGTTTACTAACCCCCATGTTTTTATTTGTTATGTAATTCTCTCCTAATCAATTTATTATGTTGTGGGTTTGTTTGTGAGAACAAATACTGCTCTTGTCTACTTCTAACAAGATAGCTCAATTTTTTGCCTTTGTTATCAAGGCCTGCATTCATGAAAGCTTATCCTCTCAATAGTACTGCCAGTAAGCCTGTTTTTTCTTTCTCAAGTGTATTTATCATCTAGTAATCCATTACTAATTTTGGCTTTTGCTGATATTTATCAAATCCAAATATTTCCATAGGGCAAAAAGTAATGCATTAGATCTTTTCAGTTTTAGACATTTGCATTTCCCCCCCAATTTTGATACTTTATGACAAGCAGATTTTCTGAAACGTCAGAGTGCTGCCATTTTCCACCTATTATTATGTGAAAAGTGTTATATTTTGGACATGTTAGAGTTTATAAATTTTACCTGTCTTTGCTACCTCTTTGTGAAAGCCTAATATCTCTTTAAACCAAGGCCATAATGCTAATATAACATTAACCATTGCAAAGGGACATGGGGAATAAACCCAGACAATTAGCAAGGTTGGAACTGAGACCAAACTTTATCTAGAAGTATAAACTTTATACTATATCATTACTATAAATAACATTTATACATTCTAGATAAAGTTTGGTCTTAGTTCCAATCTTATTAACTATATCACATTTTACAACAAAAATAATAAATTCTTTTTCCCACAACAACTCCAGCATTTTCAACTCCATATTTTTAACATACACACAGAGAATTTCACCATAAGGAGGCACTAACCTCTTAACAGATGAGCAGTTATACTGGCTACCCACAATACTGTGGGGTAGTGTGTTGCACAATATTCATGGCTAAAGATTCAATCCTGCAGCCTTTATTTACTTGGTAAGAAACTCACCTTTGTGCAGAGGGTCAGCACAAGCTTATGCACTGCTCACATCTCATTTAACCCCTATTTTGAGTGGTCGTCAGCCATGCTCTGGGCTTCTACACAGGAGTGAATTTAAATAGTTCCAGTGACTTCAGTGGAACTTCTCAAGTGAGGCGATGCTGCAGAATTGGGCCCTGAGAGCCTTCAACCATCTTAGAAGTGAAGTTATCTGCTTAACTGCACTTCCTGAAGTGTATTACATTTATAAAATATATCTGGTTACATTTTGAGAACAGTTGTCTACTAACAAGTTGATCTTTGGTGTTATACTGAATACCAGCACAGTAAGAACTTTCATATGCCAGTCAGATTTCTCCAAATTTGTCCAGGTTGGTGTTACTCTTTTTTGCATTACTGAAAACTCTACCAGTTTCTTAAGACTGGTTAATCATATCAGTGGATGGCTCAGAGATATCTAAACTGCACTGGAGAACTAGAGGCAAGTGGCAGCAGCTACTAGTTTAGCAGGGTTTGAAGTAGGAACAATAAATCATCCTGGGAAAAGGGCAGGATGCCTCATTGTATCTATATGCTGCTCCTGCATTTCATTCAGCATAGCACACATACCAGATGCAATCCTGACAAAGGAATGAAGGTGCTGCTGCCAAAACTGCTTCTGCGTTTCTTATTTCAAGAGCAGAATAGTCGCAGTGACACTGGGTCCAAAAGGCTCACTGGGTCCAGCTTTGGATGGGACATGCAATTGGCCCTCTCTTCTTTCTTCCTGGCCTTGTGAGAAGTCCTGCTTCAGCTGGCACTTGTAAGGGCCAAATCCTCAGAGAGTGAAAATCAGTGCAGCTCTGTTTACTTCAGTGGGACTGCCCTGATCTGTACATAGTGAGGATCTGGACCTCAGTCTCTTTTCTATCTCAATCACTGTGCTCTATTCTTCTTTCATTTTATCGTGAACTTCTTCAGCAGGTAAAGTGGTTAAAGATAAGACAATTAAGGTTCTGAGATATTTAGTAAAGTTAAAAGATTATCTTTACTGAACTAATTTCACAGATAGCATGAGCATCATTTATTGGACATCAGTGGCCAGTTAGTCTTTGCATAATCTCGCATTCTGAGAAATGAGAGCTTTCCACAGATCATCAGAACAATGTGCATTGGATGGAATTCTCTTGGCGTGGGTCTTCATTTAGTGGGAACTGGCTTCCGGCAAAGGTCTTCCTCAAAAATTGGGCATGCTATTTTGAAAATAACTTGAACGACCTCAAAATAAATAATTTTGCCTAGAAACAAGTATATAAAAATTCAAAACAGGGCCCAATTTTTAATCATACACAGCCCTTTATAATCAAAAGATGAAACTCAGCTACAGATTTTTTTTTGAACTGTCAAAATACGTGTAAGTATTTGTATCAATTTGAATAAGCAGCTGACTCTATAACTCAGTTTTTATTGACTTGGGAAAGTCAAGAAATAAACCAACAAGATCTGATTTTTTCGGCTTAGTAGGACCATAGATGTAGTAATATTTTGGTTTATTAATCATAATCCTTCATGCTCATATAATGCCTTTTACATGAAGTAGGTAAGAATTATCATCTCCATTTTACAGAGGAAGAAATTAAGGCATAGAAATTAAGGACCAGATTCTACCTTCCATAATCATATTGAATACTATTTTTTGTACTGTGGTAGCGTCTACAAGCCACAATCAGGAATGAGACTCCATTGTGCTAACCACCATCCAATCATATAACAGAGAGAGTTCCTGCACCAGAAAGTTTAGCATCTAGTACCTTAGTCCAAAGGTAATATTCAGCATGATTATGGGTGACAAGCCTTAATTTGCTTTCCTAAGACCATGCAGCTACCACCCAATCGAAAGCCCCTTTCAGTCAATGGAGTTTTTCCTTTGACTTCAGTGGAGCCAGATTTCATCCCAGGTCTCTAGTTTGTGGTGGAAATATGATTAGAACTCAGAATTTCCTAGCGCCTAATCACATGCACAATTCCCTAGAATATCCTGACTGCCAGTCTCGCGTACTAACAATTTCTCACATAGACTAAACACCCCTGATGTCACTCTTTTGCATGCTTGTTCTGCCCGTTTTTGTTTTGACATTTGCCCATGAAATGATTAAAAAAAAAAAACCCTAGCAACATAATTTTGAGTTGACACACTGAGATCATTGATTCAAATACTTTAGTACACACAGTCTTGTGGAAATCTGAGACAACAATAAGGATAAACACAGATTTTTTGGAGGGTGGGAGAAATTACATATGCATTCTACTCTTTTAATTATGCGAGGTAAAAGGATTGTTTCATTTCTTTTTATAGATAATTATAACTTATGGAGATGTTATTACTATGGCAGTGGCAGGATCCTCCTTTCCCCTTTCTTTCTGAGGAAATTTTACCAAAAAGTAGAAAAAATAAATGACATATTTCTGAATAAACATACTTATTTTATAACATCTGCTATCCTTGAATCACTAACCATCTTCAGCTCTGTAAAGTGACACAGTTCACGTGGCTGGAGATCTTTCTTGTTGACAGTTAAAGCAGACAGTGATGTGCCCACTTCTCTTCTGTAAGTAGCTTGGTAAATCCTTTACGTTGCATTCTTCCCTTAGTGTGCATGTAATTCCCATTGTGGTCACAATCCAAGTGGCAGTGGTAATACAGTGATTTGGAAGAACCTCTGATTCAGTACCTTGAAAAACATATGATGGTTGCAGGAGGATGTGGTGACATCAACTAGGGCCTGATATTCTTTGGACACAACAACAGTGAAAAAGCCCTATATGCTGTACTAATACATATCCTTTCACTGGAACCACTGCTCAGTGGTAATGAGAGTTATATGTACCAAGAAGAAAATATTACCTTTCACTTTGTTGGTAAAATGGTTCCTCCTTTTGAGTTACTCCCTCCTTCAAAGTTGTAACCCAGGTCACATGAACACAATCCAGCTGCTTATATTATACCAGTTATTTCTTGGCAATTGGCTTCTCTAACAAGGTCAATGATAGGCCATGGACTTCTGTGTTTGAGGCATTCTTCAAAAGAGGTACAATGTCTAATGTCCCTTGAATATTGGGTGTCCGTTGGACAAGGTTTGCATTATCAGCCGGTGCCTAATTTATTAAAAGTCAGCCTAAGAATTTGCCGATTTTCAATAAAGATTAAAACTTGATGCAGTTCATACACATTTTATTGAAATTTGATATTTAATTAAAATCAGTTGAAGAATGTAGAAAATATCAAATTTTGAAGCTGAAGATATTTATTGAAAGGCAATACTTTCATGAATCTAGGCCTATGGTATGTATTAATTACATCAAAGACAGGTAAATATCTCTGTTTCTTTCTATTGATGTATGTGGATGTTTTATTTATTATTTTGTTTGAAAATTTCTAAATCTGTAATATTTTAATTATGTTGAGTGTAAATTTGATAATGCTTTGCGTTTATTTTTATATTTTTTAAATCTGTTGCTTTTGCAAAATTATGAGCAGCCAGTATGGTTTACAGTACCATTGCATTGTTTTGGTTATGTATACATAGTATGTCTGAATTTACAGACATTTCAGGGATTGCTAAAATGAAAAACTCTCCGAAACCAACTGGTCTTAAAGTTTGTACCCTTCTGTTATTGTGGAAGAAACCTTTTTTAGGTTTTGGTTATGTCAGCATGCTCCTACATGAATTCACCAGACATGTTGAGTTCCGGTTCCAGAGTGTATTATGTTGAATCACATGATATGAATGTACATCTTGTAAAAGTGAGATATGAATAAACTTATAAACATTTGTAATCATGTGTTAAAGAATACTCAAAATAACTGATGCCAAAGTGATTATTTAATAGTGGACCATTTACTTCATTAAACATACACAGAGCTTTTCATTTATTTACCATTTTTCATTCTTTAGGGTTTTTCAGAGAACGAATACAATATGCTATACCCTGCCATTAGACTGTGTTCACTGAAGTCAGTGGAAGTTTTTCATAGAAATTGATAGCAAGATATGGCTCAGCGATGATGAACAGATGCCACAATTTTACACTTTTACTTTTATTTCTATGATATTTTTTTTTTTTAGGGCTGCTAATTTTGCCTCTAGCATCATCCCTTTAAACAAATGACTATGCACGCATGACCATTTTGGGACTATGTGGATCTGATCCAAAACCCACTGAAGTCATACTCATTTGGCCAGGGGCAAGGAAATTTGTCACGTCCCTCACTGTCTGTCTACTGGATGAAATTTTCTCTCATAACTTAACCCCTGCAAGCAGTAAATCCAGCACCCTGAGGTGGAAAGGTATACCCAATTTACCTTCTTGCCACTGCTCATTGCATAACTTCATTATCAGCCTGGTCTACAACCAATTGAATTCAATGGGAGTCTTTCCATTAACTTCAGTGCACTTTTGACCAGGCCCTAAATTCAGAGATCATTCAAGAGTTAAACCATACTTCTAATCTCTCTGGAAACACAGTCCATGATATCCTTGTTGTATTTAAGCTTAATCAGCCTTACAAGAGTGATTGTTCCTTATACTGGGAACTCTCCAAATTCCTGCCAGTGTGCCTTTTTATTAGAGCCATATTTATTTTATTTCTTTTCTGTAGCAGTTTATGTAAATTGAAGTCAGAACAAGAATTTGGCTTTTGTAATCCTGCTCATCTGTTTGAGGCTCCTACATTTGCTCTTTGTTATATAGGTAGAATGCCGTCAGTACATATCTCAATTACTGTTTCACACCCAGCCAATACTACTCATTGATATGCTGCTTTTCCTAAAATATATTATGAAGTCAGTAACTATGGAAGAGATGGGATATCATGAAAAAAAAATCTTTTCTTTCTGTTCCTTGAAAGTACTCAAACAATGGCTGGTGATCAGGCATATGCACTATAGGATCTCTCACGCAAAATATAAAGTACATAACTTTGTGCTTAAAGAGCAGCTCCTGCAGAAGATAATTTCATAGCAATTATAAATAAGTGTTCTTAATTCTCTTTTTGTGTCTATTCATACTCAACTAAAATATTTAAAAGAGAACTAAAGAAAATAATGGTTATAGGAAATTTAGTAATGTCAAAAAATACAATTACAGTCTTTTTGGAGCTTTGGCCTGTAGGAAGTGATTTATTTTCAACTGCTTCATCCTTTTCCTCTCTATTTTTGTTGAGAAGAATAATTATGTTCCTTTAAATATTACTTGTCTGATTGTTTTCTGAAATCATTGGCAGTTTTGAGGGTTATTTCCTGCCTGACTTTGTATTTATTTTTCTTCTGGTTTAAGTGAGAATTTATTTTCAATTCCAAAAAGTTATAGTTTGACCTATTGCCATTAGCATTTTTTGATACTGTCTCTAGTTCTCTTTGTAGAATTTGAATTGGATAAGAATAAACACAGTAACAAAATAAATTCCTTAAAAGTTGTCAGTACAAATGTATTTCTTTCTTTCCTGAGAAGCTTTTCTCTCAGCCTTTTTTCCTGAGGTACAGAAATGTAGTAATGAACATATGAGGAGAGAAGAAACGGGATGAGGTAGCTGTTGGCCATAGTACATCTGAAACGTGGAAAATCTCACACATATATGGCCCAATTCTGCATTCCTTGCACATTGAAAACTCCCACTGAGGTCAATGGGAGATCTGTGTATTTAAGATATGGAGGATCAGCCTAGAAAAGAGAGATTATCTGAGCTCAAGTAACACATGCTATAGAGAGAGTACCAAAACAAAGAAAAATGTATGGAATCCTTTCCATTCTCCAAACCAAATAGCCAGACTTCATTACCATATCATTAAGGGGAATAATCCTGCTCTGACATAATATCTTTCATTCAACTGGCTCTCAAAATGCTTTACAAACTTTACTGACTGGCTGTAAAAAATATAGTCTCCAAAGGCCGACCCAATTCCCATTAAGTCAATAGAAAGTACTTATTGATTTCAGGGCTAGATGGATTGTGTCCTAAGGGTGAGAACTTATAGTGAGGTGGAGTGGCCTCCCTCCAGACTTGACAGCGAGAGATCACTACATTCCCCTTGGTGGGCGGAGCCATACCTGTCCTGCACCTCTCATTGGAAGTACCGGGGTGGGACAGGAAATAGAAAGGGAGGGCCCTGCAGCTCAGTTGAGTGGAGTTAGGAAGAAGACAGATCTCTCCAGCCCACTGTTGAATGCTGGAGCTGTGCAGCGCCCTTCCAGAGGAGACCGACCCTAGAGAGGGGTTGCCAGTACTGCTGAGGAGACAGGACTCTTGGACTATGGATCCCCCTGCCCTGACTTTGGTAGGAAGTAGCCCTGGAAAATCAGACTTTAGTCAGGTTTTGTTGCTGGAACATGGGTCAGCGTGTTTTGATAGGATCCCCACTGACCCCATGGTGGAACCATTCACCACTTTTAGGGCCCTGGGATGGGACCTTGGGGAGCAGGGTGGGCCAAGGTCCCCTATCCCCTGCCCCCCAACCTCACCCCTGGGGTAGTAGCCTATTCACTTCTAGGCCGGAAGGCATGTGCTTTACTCATATCTGTGGGCCCAGACTGTATGTTTGCTGGTTGCCCTAGCCAGGAGATGTAGGCAATAGCCTGCTCTCTGCCCTACCCAGAGGACCAGAGCTTCCCTTGTAGATTGTTAATTGCTGTCTTCCCCAGCCAAGAGGCTGTGGGCTAATGACTGCTTATGCTTTGCCCTGTCTACGGGGCCAGAGCCCTAGACTCTTGATTGGTGGCAGCTGTAGCTAGGAGACTCTAGGCTAAAGACTGCTTACTGCTCTGCCCCACCCAAGGGGATTAGAGCTCCAGGCGGCTAATGATTGTTTCCCTCTGCTAGAAGGCTATGAACTATAGACTGCTTACTGCTTGGCCTCACCAGCAGGACTCGAGCCCAAGTGCTGCTGCTTGACTCAGTGAGGCACAGTGGCCTCTCTCACGACTTGAGAGTGAGGGACCACTACAGAGCTGTATTAGAGAGGAAGGAGGAGGTACACATCTCCAGTGGGGTTAGCTGGAGGCACTATGGCCATGTAGGATAGGAATAGGCATAATACTTCCATGCACCCAGGGGGCAATGAGATATCCAGCAGCAGAATTTACTACACTCGTCTGCAAACAGACTGTGTTGTCTCCAGCATGGCTCCACAGACACAAATTAGTGATGGAGTTGATGCGGAGGCTAATTTCCTGGGCAGAGACTGACATTTTGAGCTCTGGCTGTTCTTCACAGTGTGTCTTCTGGGAGCATAGTCAACCAAATTACAGCTGTTTCCTATGCAGGTACATGGAAGGAAGATCTGTCTACCTATCTATTGGATTTCTATTGAGCCCACCACTGCAGTATCTAAGCATTTTCTAGGTAAATTAGACTTGCATAGCTAGGTTTCTAAGACATCTGATGCAATCTTCTGTTCTTTTTTGGTTTTAGAAAGCTCTGATTGGGGACTATATGTACCTTTGGAAATGAAATATAGAATTAAGGTTGCCCATGCATTATGACAGTCTTTAATTACATGATTACACAATATTTTTTCCACAGGACCTCTGCCTCATTCAGCGCATAGAATGGTCTGTGTTTAGGGACTCAGTCAAGGTTTTGTGCTGTTTTCTTTAGGACCCCTCCTCATTCACTGTAAAATGGAAGGTATGCTTGTGCAGAGAATAAAGCAGGTAGCAAATTAATGCAGAAAAATAAAGGCTGGTCTTGTGCTTAAGACAATTGAGAATGTCCGTCCCCCTTCCTGCTCCCAGAATGAGAAGGTTCTATCCTGAGGTCTGCCGCAGACTTCCTAAGTGCTTCTGGGCAAATTGTTGGCACCAAAATTTTTGCATGTGGTCACTAAACGTATTCTTCATTATCTGGGTGCCTGACTTGAGACACCTGGGGTCTCATGTTCATAAGTGCAGAGCACTCACCACTGAAACTGAAGTCAACCAAAGTTGTGGGTGTTCGATACATTTAGTAGTAAGACAGTGTGATTTGGAGGTCTGAACACTGAGATTCAGGCAGTCCTGAGGTCTAATCTTGGCTCCGTGATGGATTTACTGCTTTGCTTTAAGCAAGTCACTTTGTCTTCTTGTCTCAGTTTCCCAATCTATAAAATGGCTATAACAATACTCTCCTATTTCGCAGGGGGACTGTGATAATACATAAATTAATGTTTGTGATACACTCAGATACTACATTGCTGAGCGCCATATCAAAACCCATGAGATAACTAATAGCTCTGTCTTCAATGCAATGGTTGGATGATGTGCAGTAAATAAAGCATGAGGCTAAAAACAAATATTGAACAGCTGTCTTATTTCCTGAGCACTGTGCACTGAAAAAGGCAGTGGTCTTGTGGACAAAATGGTATGTGACTCATCATGTAATTAAAGATTGTATCATAATGCATAAGGAGAAGGGGCAGAATTAAGACTGCACAGTCAACTTCAATACTGGCATTTCTTAACTTTGAGTGTTTGCTTTTGCAGCCATAATGGAATTCTATGAACACAGGGTTGTGTTTTGTTTTGTTTTTTTTGATGAGTGTAATTTCCTAGTTTTGTGTGTGTGTTTTATTTATAAATAAAAGGAAAAACAAAAGTCTATTCCATACATCTGCAAAAACCTCCTCCCCATCACATATCACTATTGTTTGATCTGTCAACCTTCAGTACTGTAATATAGACTGTCACCAATTGACATACAAAGTTCATTGCATTAGTACAGTGGTTTTTAACCTGTGGTCCACAGACCCCTGGGAATCTGCAGACTATGTCTAAGGGGCAGGGCTGGCTCCAGGCCCCAGCACGCCAAGCTGGTGCTTGGGGTGGCATGCCATGGGGGGCGCTCTGCCGGTTGCCGGGAGGGTGGCAGGTGGCTCCGGTGGACCTCCCGCAGGCATGCCTGCGGAGGGTCCGCTGGTCCCGCGGCTCCGGTGGAGCATCCGCAGGCAAGCCTGCGGGAGGTCCACCGGAGCCGCAGGACCAGCAGGACCAGCGGACCCTCTGCAGGCATGCCTGTGGGAGGTCCATCTGAGCCACGGGACCAGCGAGTAGCAGAGCGCTCCCCGCGGCGTGCCGCCGTGCTTGGGGCGGTGAAATGGCTAGAGCCGGCCCTGCTAAGGGGTCCACAAAATGTTGTTACCATAAAACAATGGTTTTCAAACTGTGGTCCTCCGACCCTTGGGGGTGCGCAGACTATGTCTAAGATTTCCAAAGGGGTGTGCACCTCCATTTGAAATTGTAATGGAGCTGCAAATGCAAAAAGGCTGAAAAATTACTAGATATGAGGACATAGCCTATGTGAACCAGCCACTAAAAGAAGGTGATAGCAGGGGAGGATAATCTCTTGGCTAGCTCTCCAAACCAGAGTTTCTCTTATCTCCTTTAAATGTCTGGACTCTGCTTCTCTCCCTGCCAGATATGAGTAAATTCCACTGAAGTTACTTGTACCTACAGGCAGAGACGATCAAGCCCCAAGACTCTGGCACTTGATCCTAATCTAATTTTTTTAACTTTTCTTCATTGTCAATTATTCAATATCCTTTTGTTTTACTAACACCAGACTCCATCCAGATGGTGTCACCTCTCAATGTCTGCTCTTTCTGATGTCTTATTTTAAAAGGGTCATGCACACATTGCTATCACTCACCTAATTCCACAGGTAGGCATCACATTATAGTGCAGGCCTTATTTTTCTTATTTTTTAACATGGAGTTATGACCTATGGAGGCTACAGGTCTCAGCATGTGAGACTCCATCTTGAGCTGAATGGTCCTCCACTCATAAGAAGATGGAGCATTGCCTGCTAGTATTACAATGTGCTCTACATGAGGCTACACCTTAAATCCGCTCAGAAATGGAAGCTGATATATCTTGCTGGCAGCACATAGCACCGCCGCTCTGTGATATCTGCATTGTCTGCCTTTTTTTTTTCCAGTTGAAGTTTAAAGTGTTGGTTTCAACATGTAAAGCCTTTAATTACTTGGGATCTACTTACCTCAGAGACCACCCTGTGTAATACTGGTCAATGGGGGTGCTTGAGCTGGACCCTACCTGGTAGATGAGAGGTGAGCTGCTGGCAAGGGATCTCCTCAACTTTGGAACTTACTTCCTGCATTGGTCCAAAATAGCTCTAGTTTGTTGTCTCTGAAGGAATGATGCAAGACAGCTATTTACTAAGGCTTCTGAGGAATGATCTCGCCTCAAGTGTATTTCTATCATCTCTACTCTGGGATGCCATTTTCATCCTGCATATAATCATCAGTCACAGAGCAGCAGTTCACATTTTGCCCAAAATATAATCAGCAAATGGAAGAATCCTCTGAAGCTTAAGTTCCTGGCTAGATCCAGTAGGTTGAGATAAGTCCTGTCCAACAATGCTCTTTCTTCCAGTCTGGAGAGTGAGACTATCATACCTCAGTCATCTTGACTATAGCTGTACAGAGTTCCAGGAACTGTATGTTCCTCTGTAGCACTGCATGTACTCCCTTCTCAGCTATTTGCTCTGACTTCTGAAACACCACTTACTCACTTTTCCATTGGGCTAGCACACAAGAGGTTTTAGGTTTGCAAAACAAGCAAACTTTAAAGAATCTGTTTTTAAAAAAAAATTCTTGCTAACTTAAAATCATCATCATCACCATATTTTCCAAGATTGCTTACGGGAATACTCCAAATGGTCCTTTTTGCTATGAAAGTTTTATCTATACATGCAATGTTGTGTTAGCATTTGTCACTGGCAATGTCTGAGGATTATTATCCATCATGGTGTTTGCACTTTGAAATATCTGCATTTTGTGAAAATACAGTCATTTTGTTTTAACTAGCTAAACTGACTTGCTGTACCTATGTTGCTTGGAACTGAAAGAGGCAAACAGAGTTCAGCTGTTTGCATATGGATGTAAGAATCATGATGAAATCAACTTTATTTCAGAAACTCCATGTAACTATGGCAACACATACTCATTGTATTTCAAATGGGAAACATGAGCAGCCGCTAAGTTAGAAAAGAACAACTTACTGCAACTATTGATTTATGCATACCTCAAATTTTGCAAAGCAAATTAAAAAGTACAGTCATTCCAATCAATGGGATACATTTAATACTGGTACTCAAAGAACATTTTATTCCTATTAAAGAGTGTTATGGAAAAAGCCTGTTAAAATATAGTTAAAGAGAAATGTCTCAAAAATACATCTCCCAGAGGCCAGTTTAACAAAACCAAAGTTTGAAGTCTCTCAAGAGGAAATAGGGTGTTAACTTTTTCATGTCTAGTCTAGCAAAATACTAGAAATTTCCAACTAAATGTCCAGAGGGGAAATAGGATTGTGATGGGATGGTTCACTCACTGTAGGCTGGTGTCACCTCCTGATCACTCTGGGGAATAGCTTGTGATGTTAACACCCTTCTAATGGTTGTATGCTGTCCTGTGCCTTTCTTTCTGAATCTGCGGTCCTTCTCTTGTTTCATGAGCTGCTGCCTCTTTGTGACTTGGCTCTTCGGCCAGGTCATATATATGTTTCCCCTTCTGGGGTATCAAAGTCTTTCCTCGCCAGCAGTCCTAGATTGTCTTTCTATTCACTGCCTTGTAGTGCCACTCCTTCAGTGACTGGCAGGGGAACCTGGGCCTGCCCACCCTCTGCTCTGGGTTCTGGCTCAGGGATCCTCTAGCCAGCAGTCAAGGTCTGTTCCCTTGACCTTACTGCCTTTCCCTGAGCCCTGTCCTACCTTCCTAGCTTCCCCCCATCTCTGGATTTGCCAGCCCAAATGCACCTCCCTTTTCCCAGAGAGTGACTGCAGACTTTCCCAGCAGCCCCCTCTACTTTCAATTTCCTATCTTTGTAAATCCAGCCTGGCTCATTCTTCCTCAGCTGGGCTCCCTCACTCAGTCAGGGGATTACTTGGCCACCTGATTCCCCTCAGCTCTGGCTTTTGGATTAATTAGTCCTCTAGTCACTCTGCATTAACCCTTTCTGGGAAAATGTGGGGTAAACACCCCATCACATATCCTCCCTCTCAAGACTGCAACCATGGGGTGGGTAGGTACCTTTTCCCTGGCGCTGTCACAGCTAGGCCCACTGGTCATCCTGCTTGTGCTCCAGGTCTCCAACCATGAGGAGCAACTAGTCATTCTCATCCATGGCGTTCCTGAATTTCCCACTCATACTTCCAGACTACCTGCTGTATCGACGAGTAGCGATAGATTTTTCAGGGATCAATATATCGCGTCTCATCTAGACGCGATATATCGATCCCCGAACGTGCTCCTGTTGACACCAGAACTTCACCAGAGCGAACGACGGTAGCGGAGTCGACACGGGGAGCTGCGGACGTCGATCCTGCACCATGAGGACCTGAGGTAAATTGATCTAAGATACTTCGACTTCAGCTACACTATTCACGTAGCTGAAGTTGCTTATCTTAGATCGATACCCCCCCCAGTTAGACCAGCCCTAAAACTCTGCTATCTAGTGACTTCTAGCAACACTTGCAAAGCCACTGGTTGGGTTTCAGTTTCACCTGTTACCCTGGATCCTTGTGCTGTAGGCTCTCTCTGCACCACTTCTCCCAGGGTCTGAATCCCTATCTCACCCCAGTTAGTCTCTGTATGAGTCCCCATATCCTTCAGCTTGACTTCTGAGGGACATTTTCTTCTCTCTAATTTTTCATTTTTCTTCTCTGTGCCTCCCCTTTGGTCTTTTCCATCACATTAGTGCACCCCCTCTGGGCATCTGGCACTTCTTCTTGGTCCTTTCTGGACCCTTTGCCCTTCTTTTGGCTTGTCTCTTTTTTCTCCTCCCTCATCGGGACTCTGCCCTTCCCCGGACTATTGTTCTGTCTGTGAGGGCACTGCCTCCTCACATGTCCTGGTTCCCCACAAGTGAAACAAGTATCCCCGCTTCCTGGTTTCTTTACCGGTCAGAAATGTTGGGGCTTTTCTACCTTATTTCCCTTGGGGCTAGGCGTCGTATCTTCCCAATAGGGGCACTCTCTCTTAAAGCATCCCCTCCATCCACATGCATAACAACACCTTGCTTGGTCTTCTGGCCTCCTGACCCTGAGATCTCTTTTCTTGCCCCAGACTTTCTGGCCCTTACTCACCTTCTGGAGGATCTTGAACAAATATAGCCATTCTTCAACCAACTGTAGGCAATATCTCTGCGCCTCACAGTGTCTCCACTGGTTCTCTAGAATCTGTCTCGTCAGGGCCTGTATCTCCCTTTGTTGTTCATCAGCCCCCTTCACTGGGAGCAGCAAATCTGTGGTGGAGCTTGGGAGGATACAGCTCCATTCCGCAAAGAAGACCTTTGCACATGATGGCTCCATTTTCTCTTTATCCAAGTGTCTCTTCTACCTCCTTTCCCATCCTCCTTATATCAGGGGCAGCTGTCTTAAAGAGTCTCAATCTCTCAGACTCCCCCTTGTATCAGGGCAATCACCCACACAGTATTTTGAACTCTGCTTGTGTCAGTGGCAACCATAATTGCCAGCATTCTCCACCAAACTGTGATGGGGGGTCCACTTACCACTAGGCCAGCACCACCTCCTGGTCACTCTGGGGAATAGCTCCTGAGGTTCACACCCCTTCCCATGGTTGCGTGCTGTCCTCCGCCTTCCTTTCTGGGTCTGCAGCCCATTTCTTCCTCCACAAGATGCTGCTGCCTCTTTGTGACTTGGCCCTCCAGTCAGGTCACCAAATATGTGTTTCCTTTTCTGGGATATCAAAGTCTTTCCTCGCCAGCAGTCCTAGATGGTCTTTCTATTCACTGCCTTGTAATGCCGCTCCCTCAGTGACTGGCAAGGGAACCCGGGCCTGCCCACCCTCTGTTCTGGGTTCTGGCTCAGGGACCCTCTAGTCTACAGTCAAGGTCTGTTCCCTTGTAGATCTTATTGCCTTTGCCTGAGTCACATCCTATCTTCCTGGCTTCCCCTTCTCTGGGTTTGCCAGCCCAACTGCACCTCCCTTCTCCCAGAGAGTGACTGCAGAATTTTCTGGCAGCCCCCTCCGCTTCAAATTTCCTATCTTTAAAAGTCCAGCCCAGCTCATTCCTTCTCAGCTGGGCTCCCTCACTCACTCAGGGGATTATTTGGCCACCTGATTCCCCTCAGCTGTGACCCATTAGGTTAATTAGCCACTTGGTCACTCTGATTTAACCCTTTCTGGGCAAGTGTAGGCAAACACCACATCACAGGGATATAGCTATTTATTTAAATAGTACCTAAATGTTTAGTAAAAATTCATAAACTTTTGTGTTGGGGGTGCATAGTACTTACAGGCATGTTAACGGTGTGGCTTATTTTAGCTCTTTGTTTTTAATGATTTAAAATATTTCTGCTTTTTTATAGCCTTATGTTGTCCCTGACTCCTGCTACACTCATACTGTATATGTCTGAAGCTCTTTTTCTCCCCACCCTCCTGCAGTATCAATGCTTCCAAAATTGCAGTAAGAAACATGAGAAGGCACTTTATGGAGCAGTTACGGAGAACCCAGGCTGAGTGCTAATGATCTTGATAGTGACAAATGAATATAGAAGTGCTCAAGCAAGAAGGTGTTGAAAGAGACCAAATAGCATGAGTGTGAGAGAGTCTTTCAACAGTAAATGAAGCTACAAGCATAAAATGATGAAACCATCATTACTTTATTGGCTTTTAGGGTGAAAATCACACCCATCCAGAGGGTTAGTACAAGCCTATGTGCCACTAAAATCCTACATAAGTACTATTCTGAGGTCTTCTGTGAAATTTCATAAGCTTAGCTCTGGCCTACTCCTTAGGGATAAAATGAGCATGGATCTGTCTCAGGAGCGCACTTTAAGTACAGTAACAACTTTGCCCAACTGCTTTCTTTGGAAATCCACATTTCCTAACATTAAACACAAATTCAGGTACAGGAGGAGAGGGTAAAGGCCTGTGAAGATTCCACTGAGGTTCTGTATCAGAACGTTGAAACAACAGATATAATTACCTTGCCTCCCACCCTGAAAACTTAATTCTTTCTTATGCCTTGGATATGGGATAGAACTTTAGGATTTTAGCTTGTTTCGTGTTGCTGTCCATGCCATCTGTGAGGCCTCATCTAGATGTCAATAAATGTACTTTAATAAACTTCAGCAGGCTTTGGATCGGGTCATAAATGTTCAGGAAAGCTGATAGTTACTTTAGTAGTGAATCTTAGGGCTTGATCTTGTGAGGTGCTCAACCCCTTGTAGGATAGAGTCCTGAGTGTATTAATTCAAGGTGATTATTTTAGTAACCTGAAACACTATGGTGAGGTTGAGGGAAAAAACCCAGCTGTATACAAGAAGAGTGTCAAACTTCTTTTCAAGAATTTTTCTTGACCTTGAACAAAGGAATTACCTATATGGGAAGAATCTTGTTACAGAGAAGATATTCTTTATTTACAGTATAGCCCCTCCCCTGAGGCCTGGCTCAAGCTCCTCTGTGGTGCCTGCTAATTGGAGTGGCTTTCCCCCTTTCTTTGCTTGGGTTTGGTCCGGGCTCTTTTCTCTGACCCCTGGTGCCTCCCTCCAAAGAGACTCCTCACTGTGTCTGGCACACAAAAAGTGCTGTCTCTTGAGAGAATGAATACTACTATAGATTAGTAAGGAGAATAAGGCCCAGGACACAATGAAACAATAAAATACAGCAACAAAACAAAGAAGCGACACACACCAAAGATAACAATATAACAAAGGTGAACTTTATTGGGAGCAGGAAAAGAGGATGTGGGGAAGTAAAAGTTTAAAGTTAACTAATAAGTGCTAAACATTAACAAATCAACATATCCCCCAACCTCCCAATGCTCAGTGGCAGAGATAACGGTGCCTTTTAGGTGTGTGTGTGGCACCTTTTGAAGAGTATTATGTACTTGACAAAAGAAGCTCACCCTGCACTCACCCAGCAATGGAGGCTCCTGTCCTGGAGGGCTAGTCCTGGCTCCCTGCTATGGGCGTTGCCACATGGTACACAGGATCCAGTGGTGCTGCAAACCACTGTGCCATGTTGGAATGCCACTCACTCAGATGTGGCCCAAGCTTCCCTCCGCCCAGCCTCATCTCTGCATCAGGCTGGGATTGGGGCTGCAGTTCTGGGGTGGAGGGTGCTGCTGTGCGTGGTTGATGCCCCCTCAGCATGATGAGGAGGAGAAGAAGGTGATGGCAGTGGAGGAGTGCACCCATTGAATAGGGAGACTGCATCTGCCATTGAATCCACTTAATTACACTGTGTTTGAAACTTTAACTGCATGCATACAAATCTGTTCACTTCACTTGTAAATCTACATTTGTCCTTTCTGCAAGAGTTATAGTCTTGGGCTGTCACAGCAGAGAAAGCAAAACTGGATAGTGACAATGCAGCATCCAGAGAGTGGCAACCTGGTGCATGCTTTTTGCAGGCAAAGTTGTTTTTGTGGGGGAGAACAAAGAGGATGTGGTAGAAGATTTAGAGAGATGGGGTTGTGTACTTGAAAGAAAGGGCATGAAAATCAGCAGAAATAAAACAGAGTATATGATCTGTAGATTCAATGATACTCCAGGAAGACAAAGAAACTGTAACTCTAGGGAGCCAGCCATTATCAAAGAGACAGAAATTCTAGTACAATAATACAGGATAATGGTGACTTCAGCTATGAACTTATAAGCAGAATAGGCAAGACATGGACTAAATGGAGAGAAGACAGAGGAGTGATCTACAGTAGAAGAATGCCTATCAAATTGAAAAGTAAGATCCACAAGATGGTAAGTACGCCTACACTTTTGTATGGCTGTGAATACTGGGCACTGAGGAAGAGCCAGGTGCAAATCTTGAATACAAGGGAAATGAAAATGTTAAGATGAACGCTTGGAGTTACAAGGATGGACCATGTTCAGAATGAATGAATTTGGGAAAGTGTGAAGGTGGCACCAAATACAGAAAAGCTGAGGGAATCCAAGTTTAGCTGGTTCTGAAAAGAAGATCAGAACAATATATAAGAAATAGTATGTTAAACTCAAAAGTGGAGGGTAAGAGAAGGGTTGGAGGACTAGACGGATGTCAGACAAAAGGATTTTTTTAGCTGTGCAGTTTTCAAGAAAATTCTTCAAGACAGACTGGAGTGGAGAAGAGGGACTCAAAAAGTCAACCTTGTATAGATGAGACCAAGGCTAGAAGAAGAAGCTATGCAGCTATTATTGACTTGGGAAATGAAACCAAATGGTCAATTAATTTCTGTACTGGGGTACCAGGAGAGTCTTCTGAGGAGGGAGAATTTTTATTTATTTATTTATTTTTTAAAAAGCAAAGTCAATAGATATAATTGAAGAAGGTGGCACCACCAATGACCCACCCCTCTTCCCCACCTCTTGTTGCAAAACCTGTCTCCACCACTGCTAACCTTCACAACTCATCCCAACTCCTAACTCCCTCCATGGCCCTTTCCCAGGCAGATGATATGCTGTGGATGAATCTGGAATGAATGCTGCAGTGCTGTGAACATTGGCTGGTTTAAACAGGAAGCTAGTGTCTTCTCCTAGCTATTACCAGGGTTGCAGCTGCCTGGTCTGGACTCCTGTAGAGGTCTCAACTGGATCTTGGTAGCTAACACCAGGTCATATACCTGTCACTCTGGATGCTGGTCTCTGCAGGACTGGAGCTCTCTAATCCATGTACTAGATCCCACAGCAGTTCAAAGAATCCTTGTGTGAGGAATGGGATTAATCAGAGACTCCCTGAACCATTCTGCTTCTCTTTCAGCTCCTAAACTCAACAGTCCAAACCTGAAACTAAACTAGTGTCTTTGTCTCTGAGTCAGGCTGTCCCTTCCCACAGAGGGGCTGAGCATCCCTATTTCATCATTGGCACAGCAAACTGCTAGTCCAGGTCACCCTGTGCAGAATCCTCCCTATTGGCCTCCACAGGAGTTTCTAGTTCATCCTGTGCCCAATCCTGACTCCAACTGTGCTGGGTAATAGTGTCACAGGGCTCTGGTAACCATTGTTGTGGTAGTCCCTAGGGTGGGACGGAACCCCTGGAGGCTCAGTCTGGAGTTCCAGAAGTTGGTAGACTCCAAGTGGGGTTTACAATAGTTTAGATTTCATGGCTGCATTTCTCCCTGGTTTCATGCAATGGTTTATCTTCATTTCAGACCAGTTCTCCACTCTCTACTCTGGCTTCCTACAGCATTTAGAATCAAGTTCAAGGTCTTGTTCCTTATCTTCAAATCACCCCATAGCCTGAGCCCAAGATACCTAAAAGATGTTCGAAAGCTCTGACATGAAGATTTTAGAAGACAAATATGTCCTTCCAGCACAATGGAACTCTCTACAACAAAGTAAAGCTCTTCTGTTAGGCAGAGAGAATCTTCCCCAGGGGGAGGACTAAGACTGTAGAATGTACTCCCCAGGAACTAAGGACCCTCATAAACCTCAGCACCTTCACTCCAAGTGTACAGCATATTTCTTTGTCCTCACCTGTAATATAAACACACAGCAACAGGTATATTAATAAAAACAAACAAACAAAAAACCCACACAAAACCAAATCAAAACTCAACCAAAAACAAGACATTCCACTGCACATGCTTCTCCCTCTGGTAAAAGGATGAGATAACAAACAAAAGGTGACAGATGTGAGACTTGTCCTTTAATGCACTGCTGGAGGGTGCTCAGATTCGAAAGTAAAACTATACTATGGTATAAGAACCTATAGAGACTAAACTAGAATAGACATAACTTTTCTCCCTCCTAAAAATCACTAGAATATTCCCAAGTGAAAGATTTTAAATGGTTAGAAGTATAAACTTATCTTCTTTTGTAAAGTGCTTTGAGATCAATGAATTAAAGGAACTACCTTAGAGCTAAGTATTAATACTATTTACTCTTATTAAGAATTGTCTTTTGGAAATGTTCTTGTTGGTGATGACTTGTCCCTTTTTCAAGGATTTCTCAGAGCTGATCCTTTAAACAACTCACCACCACTGGAGTTGTTAACCTAAAGTGCTTTTCATTACTGTGATTCTCACTGAAGATATCCACCATTTCAGAGAGAGGCTGAAATTCAAGGTCTTTAGCTTTTTGCTAGGGTACATTTTGCAGACATAATGCAAAGTGAAAATTGGTTTATATTTGTCTTCATGGTATTTTCACTGAGATGCTGGAAGGTTACCTCCAGATATCGTTAAAATCCTTATTTCTAGAACAAATTATATTTATATTTTAAATTGTAACATTTAAAAAATAAACTTTACATACAAAATTGTCCATTCCAATACACACTCTAGCTCTCAACTCTAATAGTCTGTTCTCCCTACATGAGTGGAACTCCCATTGATGTGTGGATCTGAGAGGAGAATTTTGCCCTAAGGGCTCAATTTTGCTTTAAGACTGACATATGCATATCATCAAAAAATTGAATAATCTATGCATCTGAGGAGCTATCAGCAGCTTACATGCAACACTGTTGCTCTTTTGAGATTTCTGCTATCCTACAAATAAATGTATTAGGCTGGTAAATATGTGGGTCTAATCGATCTGTGCTAGTACATCCCCTCTCCCCAAATAGATTGAATAAAAGTGTGAGGTTATTCATAATACTCTAATTATTCATGTTATGTCATCCCAGACAGGCAAATTCAATGAGTGCTCTTTGTTCTGTATCACTTCATGGAGTAACTAGCATTCGTGAGCCTCTTCAGCTGCATAGTCAATTGGGAATTGTCTGACCGTGTGTGATTTTCCACATACTTTAGCAATCTCAGAGACCCAAATTCAAAATACAGCATTTGCAACATTCCTTAGAGGACTCTGGTTTAATGAATGAAGAAATAGATTACAATGGGCCATAAAAATTGTATAAACCAGTGGTCTGAATAAGCTGTCTCCTGCCATCTATTAATGAAAGTTGGGAAAAGAGCTCAGGAGCAGACAGTCTTTGCATAGTGTGACAAAGTTCCTCCTCTACCTTGGTGGGTCCTGTGCTTATTTGGCAGATTTACTCACCTCAGTGATCTTCCCCACAGTCTGGGTCAACTTCTCTTGTGTCTGATCAGGTGTTGGGAGGTTTGGGGGGAACCCGGGCCCACCCTCTACTCCAGGTTCCAGCCCAGGGCCCTGTGGTTTGCAGCTGCCTATAATGCCTACTGTAACAGCTGCATGACAGCTACAACTCCCTGGGCTACTCCCCATGGCCTCCTCCAAACACCTTCTTTATCCTCACCACAGGACCTTCCTCCTGGTGTCTGATAACACTTGTACTCCTTAGTCCTTCAGCAGCACACCCTCTCACTCTCAGCTCCTTGTGCCTCTTGCTTCCAGCTCCTCACATGCACTTTCTCTCCTCTGGCTCCCCCGTCCCTGACTGGAGTGAGCTCCTTTTTAAACTCAGGTGCCCTGATTAGCCTGCCTTGATTGGCTGCAGGTGTTCTAATCAGCCTGTCTGCCTTAATTGGTTCTAGCAGGTTCCTGATTACTCTAGTGCAGCCCCTGCTCTGGTCACTCAGGGAACAGAAAACTACTCACCCAGTGACCAGTATATTTGCCCTCTACCAGACTCCTGTACCTCACTGGCCTGGGTCTGTCACATATCCCTCCCCTGTGCTCAACACCAAGGGGTTGGGCAGCTTGGGAAGCCAGACAGTGCACACGTGACAAGCCATTGGCATTACCGTGACGGCTCCCTGCCCTGTGTTGCACACGGAACTGGAAAGGTTGGAGGGATAAGAACCACCTGGTCACCCTTGTGTTCTTCTCCTTGTTCCGCTGCATCCATTGAAGAGGGGCATGGTCGGTCACGAGGACAAATCTGCGCCCGAGCAAGTAGTAGCACAGTGCTTCCATGGCCCATTTTACGGCAAGGCACTCTCTCTCCACCACTGCATATTTTTGTTCCCTCAGAAGGAGTTTCCTACTGAGGTAGAGAATTGGGTGTTCCTTCTCCCCGACCATCTGTGATAGAACGGCCCCCAACCCTACTTCCGATGCATCTGTCTGCAGGATAAATTCCTTGGAGAAATCAAGGGCTGTAGGTACGGGGTTACTGCACAGGGCAGTCCGTAGGTCTGTGAATGCTTTCTCTGCTGCGTCAGACCATCTCACCAGATCAGATCCACGGGCTTTCACTAGGTCTGTCAGGGGGCTTGTCCTTGTGGCAAAGTGGGGAATAAATCGTCGGTAATACCCCACTATACCTAGGAATGCCCGGACTTGTTTCTTGCGACGTGGTCAGGGCCAATTTTGGATGGCCTCCAACTTGTTCACTTGGAGTTTTACCAGACCTTTTCCCACAAAGTAGCCAAGATATTTGGCCTCTGTAAACCCTACAGCGCACTTGGCAGGGTTTGCTGTAAGGTCAGCTTGTCTGAAGGTATCAAGGACTGCCTCCACCTTCTGTAGGTGGGTTTCCCAGTCTGGGGTATGAATGACCACATCGTCCAAGTAGGCAGCAGCATAACTGTTATGCGGGCATAATAGCTTGCCCATGAGGCGCTGGAAAGTAGCTGGGGCCCCATGTAGTACAAAAGGGAGGACAGTATATTGAAAAAGACCCTCTGGTGTAGAGAATGCAGTCTTTTACTTTTCGTCTTCTGCAAGGGGAATCTGCCAGTACCCCTTTGTCAAGTCTAGGGTAGTCATGTACTGGGCATTCCCCAGATGGTCCACTAGTTCATCTATGCCAGGTATGGGGTATGCGTTGAACTGAGATACTTTGTTTAGTCGCCAGAAGTCGTTGCAAAACCTTGTGGTGCCATCAGGTTTGGGCACCAGCACAATTGGGCTGGACCACTGACTGTGGGATTCTTTGATGATCCCTAACTCCAGCATTTTCTTTACTTCTGCTTTTATTTCCTCCCTTTTGGCCGCTGGCACCCGATAGGGCCTCATTGTTATTCTGGCCCCAGGGTTCGTGATGATGTGGTGATATGTCTCGGTTGTTCGACTTGGTTTTGTCGAGAACACATCTTGGTTCCGGAAGATCATCTCAGACACCTCATTCTTCTGGTCTGGTGTTAAATTGGGAGATACTCTCACCTGTTTGGAAGGCTTGTTTTCCTGGGTTAGGTCTTTTTGGACAGTTATGCACACCTCTTGTGCATGCCAGGGTTTCAGAAGGTTGATGTGATAAATCTGTTCTTGTTTTCGATGTCCTGGCTGCTGCATCTTGTAGGTTACTTCCCCCATGGGTTCAACCACCTCATAGGACCCCTGCCATTGGGCCAGAAGCTTGCTTTCTGCCGTGGGTACCAACACCATCACCCGATCCCCTGGTTGGAACTGTCGGACTTTTGCCTGGCGATTGTAATGGGTTCTCTGGGCCTCCTGTGCCTTTTCCAAATGTTTCCGTACAATAGGCGTGACCCGGGCTATCTGGTCTCACATCTGTATTACATGTTCTATTATATTTCTCCCCTCATTGGGTTCCTCTTCCCATATCTCTTTGGCAATACCTAGTATGCCACGGGGGTGATGCCCGTATAATAACTCGAATGGGGAAAACCCAGTTGAGGCCTGAGGTACCTCCTGGATAGCGAACATAAGGTAGGGCAGTAGGGTGTCCCAATCCTTCCCATCCCGACTTACCACCTTCCTTATCATAGCCTTGAGGGTTTGGTTAAAACTTTCTACCAACTCATCAGTCTGTGGATGGTAGACTGAAGTTCTCAGGGTATGTATATGGAGCAGCGTACAGAGGTCCTTCATTAGCTTTGACATAAATGGGGTTCCTTGGTCTGTTAATATCTCCTTTGGTAGCCCCACTTGGGCAAAGATCCCCACCAGCTCTTTGGCTATTGTTTTAGAGGCTGTGTTCCGCAGGGGGACGGCTTCTGGGTAGCAAGTACGATAGTCCAAAACAAGAAGTATATATTGGTGGCCCCAAGCCATCTTCTCCAGGGGTCCCACTAGGTCCATGGCTATTCGCTCAAAGGGGACCTCTATGATAGGAAGGGGTACTAAAGGTGCCCTCAGGTGAGGACGGGGACTGTGCAGCTGACACTCCGGGCAGGACGCACACTACCTTCGCACTTCTTCGTGTACTTCGGGCCAGAAGAACCATCGCAGGACTCATGCCAGGGTCTTCTCTACCCCCAAGTGCCCCTCAAAAAGATGACTATGAGGAAGACATAATACAGCGTTCTGGTGTTTTTGAGGTACTAGGATCTGCTGTACCTTCTGCCCGTGTACTGGTGCAACCTGGTATAAGAGATTCTTCTTTATTATGAAATAGGGTCCTGGTCCCTGGGTTTTCCCTTCCATGGGGACCTCATCTATTTCAGTCATCTCCTTTCTAATGTTGTCATACCTTGGGTCTTCAGCCTGGTCCCGTCCAAAATTTCCTCTTCCAGGGCTTATCTGCCCAAGATCTAGGGGCCCAGTCTCTGTTGCCTCTACTGGTTCAGAAGTGTTAGGGTGGGGGTCAGACTCGGGTGCTTCTCCCTCCTGGGTGGCCTCTTTTTCAGCTGCTTGGGTTGGCCTACCTATGAGAGCGACCCTTGGGCTTTGGGTCAGTATTCAGGTTCCCAAGGTCTTAGCTGCCCTCCTTTCCCTTCTTGACTTTCTACCCTGTCTGGGAATGGAAAATAAATCTGGAGATATTTCAGAGAAGACTGGGGGTTGACAGTCTACTGTGGATGCCTCACTAACTTCAGGGTTCCCCTCCTTCTACAATCCTCCTACTGGGAGTAAGTCTCCAAACCCTGGGAAGTCCCTCCCTACGAGCACCAGGTATGGGAGTTTAGGGACTACACCTGCTGCTATCTCAGTAGTGTTCCCCTGAATCTCGATTTTTACTGGGATAGTTGGGTAATAACCAACTGTCCCATGGACTCATGTTATCCCTGTACATTTAGCCTGCAGCAGCTGACTACACTTCATGAGCTTCCCCAAGACAAGCGTGATAACACTCCCCGAATCAACCAGTGCTGTGGTCTCTACCCCCTTGAGCTTTACTGGTCTGGTGTACATATGTGGGGTTAGTGAGACCCCCACAAGGTGGATTAGGGAGCATGGGTCTGCCCAGTTCCCCAGGTTACACTGCATAGGCTCCTCAGCACTGGGACACTGTGCAGCTATATGTCCCCACTCCCCGCAGGCATAACATCTGTATGGGGCCTGAGGCATTCCCCGGTCTCTTGATTTGGGCAGTCTAACATCACGATTCTCTTCTTCCTCAGTGCTCTGACTCTTTGTGGCTTCTGATGGGCCTTCAGCCCCTATCTTTTTCCACCTGTGATCTCCTGGTTGCCCAGTCTCTAGGTTTGGTGCTGCTAGTTTAACCTGGGGTGCCTCTTCCTTAACTGGATGGGTCAGCTCCCTCGCTGTCCTTCGCCTCTCTACCAGTGCGACAACCTCATCATAGGTGGAGGGTTCATTCTGGCTTACCCAAGCACGAAGGTCTGGCGGTAGTCCCCTCATGTATTGGTCGATGACCAGAACCTCTTGTATCTCTTCAGGCCTCCGGGATTCCGTTCGCAACCACTTTCTTTCGAGATGGATTAGGTCATACAATTGGGACTGCGGGGTTTTGTTTTCCTGGTACCTCCACTCGTGATACCGCTGGGCCCACACTGCAGTTGTTACCCCAGATCTGGCCAGGATCTCTGCTTTCAGCTGGGGGTAGTCTGCTGCAGCCTCTTCAGACAGATCATAGTAGGCTTCTGGGCCTCCCCACAGAGGAATAGGGCCACTGATCTTGAGGCCAGGCCTTCCGTAGGGCTGTCCTCTCAAAGGCCAGAAGGTATGCCTCTACATCATCCTCCCGCGTCATTTTCTGCAGCCAATGGCTGGCCTGTATGATCTGCCTCCGATCATGGCCGTGGTTCAGCTCTGTAAGGGTCTTTACCTGGTTTACCAGTTCCCGCAGCATAGCTGGGTTTTGAGAAGCCTGGTCCATCAGCAGGCAATTAGTATTTTGCTGCAGCCGCACTGCCTCCTGTTGGGCCTGGACACGGGTAGCCTCCTGCTGGGCTGCCGTAGCTTGTATCAATGCCCGCACTAAGTCATCTACTGTGGTGAAAAAAAAAAGTCTCTCTATTTTTTTTTTAAATCACCCTCCTTCTTCTGCCGCGCTGTGCACACCACATCCCACCCCTGACACCAGTTGTGACAAAGTTCCTCCTTTACCTTGGTGGGTCCTGCACTTATTTGGCAGATTTTCTCACCTCAGTGATCTTCCCCACAGTCTGGGTCAATGTCTCCTATGTCTGATCAGGAGTTGGGAGGTTTGGGGGGAACCCTGGCCTGCCCTCTACTCTAGGTTCCAGCCCAGGGCCCTGTGGTTTGCAGCTGTCTATAGTACCTCCTATAACAGCTGCATGACATCTACAACTCCCTGGGCTACTCCCCATGGCCTCCTCCAAACACCTTCTTTATCCTCACCACAGGACCTTCCTCCTGGTATCTGATAACGCTTGTACTTCTTAGTCCTCCAGCAGCACAACCTCTCACTCTCATCTCCTTGTGCCTCTTGCTTCCAGCTCTCACACGCACTTTCTCTCCTCTGGCTCCCCCGTCCCTGACTGGAGTGAGCTCCTTTTTAAACCCAGGTGCCCTGATTAGCCTGCCTTGATTGGCTGCAGGTGTTCTAATCAGCCTGTCTGCCTTAATTGGTTCTAGCAGGTTCCTGATTACTCTAGTGCAGCCCCTGCTCTGGTCACTCAGGGAACAGAAAACTACTCACCCAGTGACCAGTATATTTGCCCTCTACCAGACTCCTGTACCTCACTGGCCTGGGTCTGTCACAATAGACACACCTACTTTGCCTAGGTGATCAGCATTCAGACCTATTTTGCCAAAGTGATCAACTTAAGTCTTGGATACTTATTATGCCCTATTTGAAGGAGTCACCCTAAGTGAACCTCACTTGCTAAGTGTGGAGTAGTGATGCCAAACCCAAGTGAGGGATAGAGAGGGTGTGGACTTTCATAGAATCATAGCACTGGATGGGACCTCAAGAGGTCATTTAGTCCAGTTCCCTGCACTCAAGGAAGGACTAAGTATTATCTATACCATCCCTGACAGGTGTTTGTCCAACCTGCTCTTAAAAATACCTAATAATGGAGATTCCACAACATCCCTGGGCAATTTATTCCAGTGCTTAAATATTCTGACATTTAGGAAGTTTTTATTAACGTCCAACCTAAACTGCCCTTGCTGCAATTTAAGCCTATTGCTTCTTATAGATTCATATATTGTAGGGCTGGAACGGACCTTGAGAGGTCATCGAGTCCAGTCCCCTGCCCTCATGGCAGGACCAAATACTGTCTTGACCATCCCTGATAGACATTTATTTAACCTACTCTTAAATATCTTCAGAGATGGAGATTCCGCAACCTCCCTAGGCAGTTTATTCCAGTGTTTAACCATCCTGACAGTTAGAAACTTTTTCCTAATGTCCAACCTAAATCTCCCTTGCTGCAGTTTAAGCCCATTGCTTCTTGTTCTATCCTTAGAGAGAACAAGTTTTCTCCCTCCTCCTTATGACACTCTTTTAGCTACCTGAAAACTGCTATCACGTCCCTCTCGGTCTTCTCTTTTCCAAACTAAACAAACCCAATTCTTTCAGCCTTCCTTCATAGCTCATGTTCTCTAGACCTTTAATCATTCTTGTTGCTCTTCTCTGGACCCTCTCCAATTTCTCCACATCTTTCTTGAAATGCGGTGTCCAGAACTGGACACGATATTCCAGTTGAGGCCTAACCAGCGCAGAGTAGAGCAGAAGAATGACTTCTCGTGTCTTTCTCACAACACACCTGTTAATGCACCCCAGAATCAAGTTTGCTTTTTTAGCAACAGCATCACACTGTTGACTCATATTTAGCTTGTGGTCCACTATAACCCCTAGATCCTTTTCTGCCGTACTGCTTCCTAGACAGTCTCTTCCCATTCTGTATGTGTGAAATTGATTGTTCCTTCCTAAGTGGAGCACTTTGCATTTGTCTTTATTAAACTTCAACCTGTTTACCTCAGACCATTTCTCCAATTTGTTCAGATAATTTTGAATTATGACCCTGTCCTCCAAAGCAGTTGCAATCCCTCCCAGTTTGGTATCATCTGCAAACTTAATAAGTGTACTTTCTATGCCAATATCTAAGTCTGTGATGAAGATATTGAACAGAACCGGTCCCAAAACAGACCCCTGTGGAACCCCACTTGTTATACCTTTCCAGAAGGATTGGGAACCATTAATAACTACTTTCTGAGTACAGTTATCCAGCCAGTTATGCACCCACCTTATAGTAACCCCATATTAATTGTATTTTCCTAGTTTATTGATAAGAATATCTTGGGAGACTGTATCAAATGCTTTACTAAAGTCTAGGTATAACACATCCTTTGCTTCTCCCTCATCCACAAAACTCACTATCCTGTCAAAGAAAGCTATCAGATTCGTTTGACATGATTTGTTCTTTACAAATCCATGCTGGCTATTCCCTATCACCTTACCACCTTCCAAGTGTTTGCAGATGATTTCCTTAATTACTTGCTCCATTATCTTCCCTGGCACAGAAGTTAAACTAACTGGTCTGTAGTTTCCTGGGTTGTTTTTATTTCCCTTTTTATAGATGGACACTATATTTGCACTTTTCCAGTCTTCTGGAATCTCTCCTGTCTCCCATGATTTTCCAAAGATAATAGATACCTCCTCTATTAGCTAAAAGATACCTCCTCTATTAGTTCCTTGAGTATTCTAGGACGCATTTCATCAGGCCCTGGTGACTTGCAGGCATCTAACTTTTCTAAGAGATTTTTAACTTGTTCTTTTTTTATTTTATTTTATCTTCCAAACCTACCCCCTTTCCATTAGCATTCACTATGTTAGGCATTCCTTCAGACTTCTTGGTGAAGACTGAAACAAAGAAGTCATTGGACATCTCTGCCATTTCCAAGTTTCCTGTTACTGTTTCTCCCTCCTCACTGAGCAGTAGGCCTACCCTGTTCTTGGTCTTCCTCTTGCTTATAATGTATTGATAAAAAGTTTTCTTGTTTCCCTTTATTCCTGTAGCTAGTTTGAGCTCATGTTTGCCTTTGCCTTTCTAATCTTGCCCCTGCATTCCTGTGCTGTTTGCCTATATTCATCCTTTGTAATCTGTCCTAGTTTCCATTTTTTATATTACTCCTTTTTATTTTTCAGATCATGCAAGATCTTGTGGTTAAGCCAAGGTGGTCTTTTGCCACATTTTCTATCTTTCCTACCCAGCAGAATAGCTTGCTTTTGGGCCCTTAATAGTGTCCCTTTGAAATACTGCCAACTCTCCTCAGTTGTTTTTCCCCTCAGTCTTGATTCCCATGGGACCTTACCTATCAGCTCTCTGAGCTTACCAAAATCCACCTTCCTGAAATCCATTGTCTCTATTTGCTGTACTTCCTTCTACCCTTCCTTAGAATTGTGAACTCTGTGATTTCATGATCACTTTCACCCAAACTGCCTTCCACTTTCAAATTCTCAATGACTTTCTTCCAATTTGTTAAAAACAAATCTAGAACAGCTTCCCCCCAGTAGATTTTTCAACCTTCTGAAATAAAAAGTTGTCTGCAATGCCGTCCAAGAACTTATTGGATAGTCTGTGCCCTGCTGTGTTATTTTCCCAACATGTATCTGGATAGTTGAAGTTCTTCATCACCACCAAATCTTGGGCTTTGGATAATTTTGTTAGTTGTTTAAAAAAAGCCTCATCCACCTCTGCCACCTGGTTAGGTGGCCCGTAGTAGATTCCTAGCATGACATCACCCTTGTTTTTTACCCCTTTTAGCCTAACGCAGAGACTCTCAACACTTCCGTCTCCTATGCCCATCTCCACCTCAGTCCAAGTGTGTACATTATTAATAATTAAGGCAACACCTCCTCCCTTTTTCCCCTGTCTATCCTTCCTGAGCAAGCTGTACCCATCCATACCAACATTCCAATCATGTGTATTATCCCACCAGGTTTCGGTGATGCCAACAATGTCATAGTTGTATTTATTTATTAGCACTTCCAGTTCTTCCTTCTTATACCGATACTTCTCGCATTTGTATATAGGCATCTAAGATACTGATTTGATCTTTCCTCCCAGTTTTGCTCTGACCCTCCTTTCTCTCTGCCATTATAGCCCACGCTACCTCCTATTTATGACCCATCTCCCAGGTCTCCATATTCTCCACTTACCTGTGGGCTTTGCTCACCTGTCCCAGACGGACCTAGTTTAAAGCCCTCCTTCTTATCCTATTCTCAGAGATTAAGAAAAACAATTTTTCTCCTGCCTTCTTGTAACAACCTTTTATGTACTTGAAAACTATTATCATGTCCCCTCTGAGTCTTCTCTTCTCCAGACTAAACACATCCAGTTTTTTCAATCTTCCCTCACAGGTCATGTTTTCTAGACCTTTAATCATTTTTGCGGCTCTTATTCAAAGGGCCTTAGATGCTATTTGACCATCTCCCTCTAGTGTTTAATGACAGACTAAATGGAGAGTCCTGGTTTCTTCTCAGTGATTGCTAGAGCTGATAGAGCTGGTCTAAAGGGCTAAGTCTTAGACCTTGTAGGGGGACAGCGTTGTGATGGAAAACAACACAAAGGAGGCAGTAGCAGTGAGGTTCCCCACCACCCAGTGAAATCACTAAGAACTGGACTCAGCAATGGAACCTCAGAACATGGCATTGCAGTTAAAGGCAGCAGTGAGCAGAGGCAACAACAATATAAGCATCATTTGAACATCATCCCCCTCAGGGTGGGAAGTGAATGCACCCCTGGATTCTGGGACTTCCCTGAGCTCGGACAACAAACTGTGAGTGGGATGCAGTGGACAGAAAAGATAAGCAGCATGGTAAATGGACATTCACCCCTTGGACTTTCACATTGCAAGGTGGGAAGCTGAGGCAAAAGACACTGCTCAAAATACTGTGGGGCAGATGTATACTTATTGTTTGTATACTTTTGAACCATTTCCTCATATTAATACTGTGTTCCCTTTTCTCTTAATAAATGTTTCTTTTGTTATACACAGACTCAATTCTTGAGAGAGGGAAAGTGTTGCTTCTTAAAGAATCCAGGGATGGTGTTTAGTTTCCCCAGATTTCTAAGTGGGGTCTCAAGCCAGTTTGTTTTGTAATGTTAAGAGGACTCCTAAATATTGAACCTGGCCCTTGTTGCTGCTGACAGCAACTGGCAAAAGGGTTACATTTTTATTATTTTCATCAGTGTCAGAAGTTTGTGTTAATATTTTCATTCTATTTAGCTTTTAGAACATAAAAGTTCTAATCTGCAGAACATGAATCCATATCCCCCTCTCCCTTTCTGCAGCAAGAGCTCTGCTTCTTTTCCTGCTCTTCCCCTTTCCCCACCCTCTCCTACTCTCCTGACCAAAATAGCTCTTCACTTCAGTGAGTGCAAGGGCAGAAAGAAATCCTCATGCTTTCCACCCATCTCTTCTCTCCGCCAATGACCTCATGTTTCCCTTTTTGTACACATTGCTGGCAAAGTGCTGGTCATTCTAAGTCTCTGGCTTGCACATCTACTTCTCTTTTGCTGGTTTCTGGCCTAAGGAAGGGGAAACATGACACATGCTGGGAGCTCCTCATAGTAGGGAGTTGGGATTCAGTCCAGCCAAGAAATCTGACTTAGCCCACCTTCAAGTGGCAACAAACACTCCTTTTCTTTAGCACCATGTCCGGTAGCAGCTCTTCCTTATGGTAACAGTGGGAAATTTTAGGAAAAAATGCTGAGAAGCTGGAAATTGCTTTCTCTCTCCCAGGTCCATGTTTGAAGCAAATAATGCTTAGCTGCAAATATCAACTGTCTGTGCAGGTCATCCTCTCTCCTTTTGAACTGATCAATATGCTATATGCCATGACTCACTGATGGTAAAACCATGATTCAGGAGCTCCTAAATCATTCCCATATTACAAATCGGGCCTGTAGAGGGTGTGGAATTAGCTCTGTCTATATAATATACATATATATTGACACGAAGAACTAGAAAGCAGTCTTACCTGAAAATAAGCTCTTCCCTCCATATCTTTATAGTACCCCATTGCTCCACTCAAATATCCCTACCTTGAGACAGGAGGAGTAGCATGGACCACTTCTCCCCCAAGAGTTTTCTAAGCAGTAGCAGCAGCAGCAGCAGCAGCAGCAGCAGCAGCACCTTTCCCCTTCTGAGAGATCAGGGTGGCGGTGTGTGGAAGAGGGCAGTATGTAGTCCAACATCCAAGGAATATCCGCTTTTCAGGCTCATGGCACTCTTCTCCTGTCATACAAATGGAACACACATTTCTATGTGGAACAAAACAAATGCCAAAACCTCAGATTTTTTGTGTGTAATCGAATTCTTGCTTTTGGGTCAGTCCTAGTAACGTCCCATTAAGATGAATGTGGCAGATCACACCTCTCACACATTGTTAACATGCTTATGCTAGTGGTTTTCTATCCTCTTCATTTTGCAGATCACTTCACTGGAGACAGATCTTACTGTGGATCTGCTTCCCTCACACAATCCAATACCCCAGCTACTTAGTTAACAAAATATTTAATTCTTTGGACCACATGAAAGGCTTCATGGACCACAGTATGAGAACCATTGCTTCATGTGAACAATAACATTTTTCAGCCTATGGATCACAAACCACTGCTATTTGCTATGACTAATCCTTAGAGTATGTGCTATTGTTCATATAGTACATGGTCACGTGGTACCGTTTCTGCTTCCTGAGTAGATGACTTCCAAACCTACAGACACTTTTCATTAAGACTGCCAAACACTTGCACTGTGACTATGGATGCTAATTCATACGCACATGAGCATTGACAACACGTTGTGGTTTTGCAAATATTTGTGGAAAAAAACTACTAGTCTGATTGTTTGTAGAAAATGAATGAAAGCACTTGCAGAGATCATCAATATGAATTCACAGTTGTCATTTGAACCAATGTTCATGAAGATTTTCTTGTAGTATGCACCTAGCTCTACAGGGGAACTGAAGCAAGAGCTTTCTAGTAGTGTAATTCCTACAGTGGGGCGGAAGTGTACATAGTTCTTGTGCTAGCCCTCTGCACGGGAGAGAGTAATAGCATTATTCAGCACTTTTCAACTTCAAAGTGCTTTACAAACATTTCATAATTAATCATTGCAACATATTTCTGCAGTAGCTATTATCTTACTATAGAGATAGGGAAACTGAGGCACAGAGGTTAGGCGAGCTTTCCAAAGGAAGCCATGTGAAAGCCACGATTAGAGCACAGGTATTCCTTGTCCCAGTTCTGTGTTCAGGCCACTAACCTAAAACACTCTCACATTTCTCTATGGAATAAGACAATCTATGGGGTTTATGGGGCAAGCTATAGTTTTTATTGGGTCATTTATAAGGTTTTCAAAATCTGGGGCTAACAGAAGTAATTTTAACAGAACAGTTATAATGAACTTTGATGTAGCTGGAAACTTAACTACAAGGTCATTTCATACTCTACAAATGGATATTGCTGAAACATGCCACTAATAAAATAGTGGTTGATGGTGTCAATCTATACATGCCATTCTTATGTATGGACAAGTCATGTCTGACAATTTTGCTTACAGGAGACAGTGGTTTTAGAAATAGTGTCTCAAGATCAACAAATCAGCATTTCCATCAATGAATTGTCATTTCTATTCCTGGAAATACCTTTGTCTTTTTCATAGACACTTAAAAACTTAAAAAACATGTTCATACCGGAAATATGATACCCTGAAGGTGGAAATCCTTCCTTCCTCTACCCAGTGAGACTAGCAGTGATGCAGCCTGTGCATTCCTGAATAGAAATATGATATAATACTGGTATTTAAAAGCAAATTCCACTATGAGAAAATGCCATTAAATGTGTAGGAATGAACTTAATATAAAAAGAAAGAAAGCACAAGTTCAAAAGCTCTAAAGCAACAAAAACATGGTCTAAGAAACCCCTCCAGGCTGGAAAAAAAAAAAAGAATCTTTCCTTACAATGCATGTGATACAGCTGATACTGTAATAAGTACTCAAACATAGCTTTTCTTTAAAACATATTTTCTCTGACTTTAGTTTTTCAATATGTCATAAAACAAGGACTTAGGCCATTTCTGGATGGGAATGGAGATCCAGTCTTTCAGTTGTTGAAGCCTTTCTCAGGTCAGATAGTCGGGCAAAGAGTTTACGAACAACCCCCTGAAAACTGCTTTACAGCTTGATTGCGGCTCTGGTCTCTGATGAAGGGGATGTGGTTGTGGTTGTGCTGCAGCGAAAGCCCCTCAGGAAGAAAATCTGGCTGACTCAGGTAGACTGTCTCCTGAGGATTTCAATTCTGCTCAGTCCTCTCATATTGGTATGTGCAGAGATAGGGTGGGCTATGGCCTCAACCTCATTCTCACCATTTTTTCTCTCTTTCATGTAGCTGGCAGCTCAGAGCATGATGCTAGCAAGAAAAAGTACCCTGAGGGAAGAATAAAGCCCAAAGACTTTCCTTTTTTAAAAGATGTTTCAGCCTGTAGGCCTATCATCTTTTTTTGTTATGTCATACATTCAAATTTCAGCTGAGAGTTCCTTCAGATCACACCCTGACGTGAGTCTATGCTACTGTTCAATGACAGAACTTTTTTTTTCCCTCTCAAGGAAAATCTGTTTCCACAACCCTAACGATAATAAAACATGCAATGCCAACATCCATTTATCTTATTTACAATCATTAGATAGAGTAATTCTATTTCTTCTTTCAGATTCCTTTTCGGCACGCTTTCTTTCCACCCGTCTCTTTCTTTTGCCCTCTCTCTCCCTCTCGGGGGCTCAACCTTGTCAGAATTCCAGTTCATTCACATTTCGCATTGCTGGTCCAGATAATGTGCTTAAGGTTATGAAATGTTGACGGATGGCCAAATTAAGCTGTAATGCCACAGGCCCCCTAATCTATTGTATTTAATTAGAAATTCTTAGGAACTCTTTCAATCCTTTCTTGAGTGGCTGTTATGGAGGGAAAAGCATCTCTTGCTTTTTCTTTTTCTTTTGCAAGAACACCAGCAAGAATAGGGCCAACATTTGGTATTAGCAATAACCTATAACACTAAACAGCAACATGCATCCATTCTGTCCCCTTATACTTCCGTGTGGGGTCTGGCACAAACAAACCCTTACCCTCAGTAAAAAGATCAAGAAACAAAAATAGGTAACTTTTCAGTCACAGTGATACACTTTCTTGTGGCCCTATTGGGAAGCTAGGGGCAAGCCAGAAAGAGGAAGAGAAGCTGCTTCTACCTTAGGAGAACCCATTTGCTGGCAGAGAGGAAGAAGCTGCTACTTCCCTATTGAGGAAGCCTATTCTATGAGATTGGGACAGAAAACAAGAATAGTATCTGAGCACCTTGCACTATCTGAGTGAGACATTTCTTCAATAAATATGGCTTCAGGCTGTATAATTCCCTGAAGCTGCAGAGCTACCTCTGGGCCTTGGAGCACTCCTTTATAGTATAAGTTGCACTGGGCCAGAAGGCAGAATGGGGACAGATGGCCCTGGGCCTCCCGTAGTTCTTCTTACGACTGGCAAGGGCTTGGGCTAGGGGCCAGACCCTCTGCTTCTTCTGGAAGAAGGGCTGCCAACCCATCCTGAGACAAAAATTGTGAGAAACTTATGAAAGGGGAGAGTAATGAAATTCTTCCCCCCTCTCTCCCTGTCCATTTCTGTGGGAAAGCATGATCTGGCCCCTTAAGAGGTGCTGAACACCAGCAATTTTTATTTAAGGCAAAAACAATGGTGCCTGTTTTAGCACTGGGTAAGGACTTCAAGATTTGGCCCATTGGTAACAGGAATTTTGAGTGCTCAGGACCAGGCGAATAGGCTGACAGGTACTGCAGGTGAGATATTTGTCTGCTATGTACAGCTTAATTCTGACTAGGGCCCAAACCTAATAAACCCATAAAACTTCCATTCATATGAATGGGCTCATTCATTTAAATGGGAATGTGTATGTGGAGGAGGGGAGAGAGAGAGAGAGAATCATTATTCTCTCCCGTCCTGGTGGTTCATACAGTTAATTATGTATTCCTAACCAGTTCATCAAATCTTTTATAAGTAACCTAAAAAAATAATTGATTCAGGAGAAGTTTAACAATGTCTTAGTTTGTAACTCCTGCTACATTTCTGCTTGTCAGGGAGAGAAAAGGAATGAGGCCACAAGTAATTTAACACCTTTTTCTATTTATGGTTCGGTAGTTTAACATTTTTTTCTTAACTGTTTGTCTGAATTTAGTGCTTGTGAAGGAAACTGACAGCCCTGGAGACTGAAGTCTTCTGTGTAGAACAGGTATAGGAAAAGCTCCTGCAGTGCAAGCTTCCCCATATTACCTCCCTGATTTGTGCCTTAACTCCAACCTTGAATGACCTTTCTTAGAGGTCAGACAATAGCTCGGTTTTCAGTTCTTTGCCTCTCTGCTGAAACTGGCTGCAAGGCTGCCAGTTGTGGCGGTGGCTTCTGTGAGGCTGATACTCATCCAAATAAGAACTTGACAAGACAACAGGCTTACTTCACATAAGCATATCCCTGGTACTGCAATAACATTGTTAACAGCAACACCCGTGGCAAGCAGAGTTAATGGGAATGAAGTCTTCGGGTGAGTGTTTCAACACCTGCAGTTATGGAAGTACCACCTTTCCTGGAGTTGTATTATTATTGATTTGTATTGTAGTAGCACCTAGAGGGTCCAAAATGCTAGGCCCGGTACACATAATAAAATAGTGTCTACTTTGAAGGGCTTATAATCTAACTAAACAAGACAGAGAAAGTGTAGTGGGGAAATAGAGGCAAAATGCCCAAGATCTCATAGTAAGTCAGTGGCAAGAGCTGTAGTAGAACTCTGGTCTCCTGAATCCACAGCTAAGGCTCCCTTGACTGGACCACTCTGCCACACTTGTAGCAATAGGCTGAATGGCAAAAAATAAGAACTCATCCCCAGCAAGTAGATAGTAGCACGGCTAGCAAACTACTTCTGAGTCTGCAAATACTCCAGGCTTACTTAACATCACATTCAATTGTTTAAAACTAAAGGTGGGCTCAGCCTGCAACACTTAGATCTAGGACTGGATTGCAAAAGTCTCAGAGTCTGAAATGGCTGTTCAGCTCCAGTAGATTTGTTTGGGCTCATTTGCATAGGCAACGGCTCTCTCTAGTATAATCTTTTTCACATGGTATTAAAGTCAGCAATAGTTGGGGAAGAAATTACTATTATTATTTATTAACTCTTGGCTCACAGAGAACCAATAGGGCCATTAGAACCAGGGAAAAGAATACTGTCTGGAGTTTCAGACTGAGTCACTGCTGCCACTTAAGGTTAATAAAAAGGGTTCTTCCTGCAGCCTAAAAAGTAAGGGAAATTGATTTCCTCTTGGTGCCACAGTGTCTTCACAAAATTTCAATAGTGCAGACCATGGTGGTATCAGCCAGCACTTGTTTTAAAGTATGTCTGTAAAAAATCCACAGTGAGATTCCTGCATCTCGGGTCACAGCAGAGTGTGTCTATTAACAAGTTCCAGCTGCTTTACGGAGTTTCACCAACCATTTGTGGATCTGTATTTTTTTCCAGAAAAATGAAAAAAAAAGCCACCTTTAAAATGCCTCTCTTTTCTTCTGGAGGTACATTAAACCTTTAAATCTTTTTCAAAAGTTCACATTAAATGCTTCTTTTGTATCCATGCTGAGGAAGTCTTTAATTACATTAGTGACCAAAGAAAAAAAAGAGTTTTGATTTCACTCTGAATTACTCCGTGATGGTGCTATCTCCTCTGCTCATGTTGTTTGCATTCCTTTTCTCAGCATGATGTCTCTTTTCATGCCATGTTTCATGATATTCAAATGCTACTGATATATTTTATCCCATATATAATGGAAGCCAGGGGGTACTGCAGTGCTCCCTGAACCAGCACCTATATATTTTTCATGCACACATATTGCAGAACATGTAGGACGTGATTCCTGGCTCTAGCTGAGTTGTGCTTGCTGCAGCATTTGGGTGGAGCAGAGAAGTGGCGCTCAGTCAGCTTTCTTGCTCCTCTGGTTCTGGAACCAGCCAGGAGTCAACCCAGCCCCCTGTGTAAATTACAGCAGTCACTGGCTATGATGTGCTCTAACTTTGGTTGTCAGTAACAGTCCTGTATGGACCACTGGAGTTTAAGGAGCTCCAGCCATGGCTCTGGCTCTCTGAATGCTGGAGCCAGCTACACAGGCTTTAACCTCTTAAGTATTCCCTTACATAAAGGGACATCCCAGTTGCCGCATCAGGGCAGCTTTCCAATTACTTTGCTTTGTCTGAACACTTCAGAGCTTCCAGAATGGGGGCTGAGGAGCTGGACAGTGTTCCCAGTCTAACTTACTTGAATAAGAAAATCTCTGAATGAAAAAAGAGCAAATACAAAGGCCCAAATTTTCAAATGTAGGGACCTAAGGTTAGGTGCATCTAGAGGTGGGGACCTAACTTTAGGTCTCTAAGCCTCAAAATTTGGGCCTAAATCTTCATGAGAGAGAACATAGTGACCACTGTCATATATTGTATTTGAATTTAAGGGGAGCAGGCAAGGAAAGTGCTCTGCATTTAAAGGTGTCTTACAAGAAAATCAACATCCCCTTGAAGTTATATATTATAATGAATAAAACTCACGTTTGACCCTTTGCCAGGTGATAGGTGAACAAAAAGAAAAAAATAAACTACAAGGTTTCTTGCAAGTTGTTAGTCTGACACTCTTTTATTTATCCTGCTAATCTGGATCTGTCTGAATGCACAAAACCCTTGAAATCAGTTTAGCATTTTGAAAATTTGCCTAGTACATAATTTCCGCATCTGTTTTGAACTCCAGCAATTAATACTTGATAGAATATTAACTTATCTAACTTTAGTTTCTTTCTTTCCATCCATATAGTCTATGGACATGGTCATCACTGTAGCTAAGGAAGCCAAATGAGGAAAAAGAGCATTATAATCATTATCTATTCAGTACAGAACTTGATAGAAATCTAGGGCATTGCCATGACAATTCCAAACACTGAAAGCATATACTTTTTGTGTTTTTGTAGATAATTGTGATAAGTGTGCTTGTCCTGAACAAATAAATATCCAAATCTTTGGAAAATTTGTGTCCTTCTTCCACATGGCTATTCTTTTGATTAAAGTAGAAAAAAAGGCAAATCAGTTCTAATTTTCACGAAATTGTGCATGCCTCTAAATTAAGGGAGTGCACCTGGAACTTTGTAGCTCTCAAGTAAAATTAAAAATTAACTGTTCCTTACCAGCATCAATATGTTTACATTATGATCATGGGACTCTCTCAGATGCCTAAATTATTTAATACATTAATTTTTTATCTCTACCAAAGACTCTGTGTAGCCTGCTATATAAAGTTGCTGAGTTTAGAAGGTGGCAGATTCCAATCATATTGGTATTGTGTTTTAATCAAAATACTGTTAGGACACGTCATAGTCATTACTCAGGATATGTCTACACGACACACACTACAGCTGCAGTACTGTAGCTATACTGCTATTGTGTAGATACTACAATGGAAGTGGTTTTCCATTGCTGCAGTAAACCCACCCTTTCCAGAGGCGTGATTAGGTTGATGGAGGAATGCATCCATCGCTCTAGCTGCATCTACAATGGGGTCTAGGTCAACCTAACTATGTCACCTAGGGCATGAAATTCTTCACAGCCCTGAGCAATGTAGCTAGGTTGACTTAAGTTTTAAATGTAGACCAGGCCTCAGGCAAAACTCCCAATGAAGTCAAGAAAGTATCATCTGTCCTTGACTTCTACTTTCAGGAATGATTGCAAGACTGTGGGCTTACGGTTAAGAGATAGGCAGCAAAATACACAGACTATCTTATTCCCCTTCTGTTCTCTTCAATGACACTTTCAAGGTTGTGCCATCTAACGCTGCAGCCCCAGAGGACAAGGCAGACCTGAAAAATCATCTAAAAACCTGAGTTTCATTGAGAGAAAACACAAAGATGGAGAAAATATTTGCCAAACAGAAAAGCAGCTACACCCACATAAACTCCTAGTCAATGGTATTTTGGCCTGAGTATAGGCCAGAGAAGTCTGTAAAGCAGGGGTTCTCAAACTGGGGGTTGGGACCCTTCAGGGGGTTATGAGGTTATTACATGGGTGGTCACAAGCTGTCAGCCTCCACCTCAAACCCCACTTTGCATCCAACATTTATAATGCTATTAAATATATGAAAAAGTGTTTTTAATTTATAAGGGGGGGTCACACTCATAGACTAACTATGTGAAAAGGGTCACCAGTACAAAAGTTTGAGAACCACTGTTGGAAAGGGTGGCATAGCCAGCATTCGCTGACTAGGTCACTCTGCTGCTAATTTAAGCAAAAGGTTGGCGCTCTCAAGATATGCTCCAGCCCTTTCATCTCTGAGGTGCCTCCCTGCCCGCCTCAGTATCAGTCTCCTCCTTCCTTGGCCATCGTTTGCTCCTTACAAATCTCCTCTCTCCCCATAGGGGATGCTATTAAATAGCTGGGATGACCCATGATGATGCTGGCAACAGATCCCTCTCTTTTGCTAATTGGACTTCGTCTTTCAGCAGTTAAATCAACAAAACAGACACTCTCCCCTTTTTGGAGGAGAGGTTCATTCAAGAGGTGGAAACAGAAAAAGGGTCTGCCACCAGGGAAGGAATGGAACTCCTGGCCCTGCTTTCAGCAGCGGGAGATGAGCTGGCTCCCAGAAAGTCCACATATGTGGGAAGAAGAAAGAGGGGAATGTATATAGTGAGCCCTGAGCAAACCCCATTTTGTGTGTGTTTGGAAGATGGAGGTTTTGCAGTTCCTAGATAGCTCCTACATGTTTGTGGGAGAGGAGTAGCGGAGAGGGATGGAGGTCCCTGCAAGCCCTCATGGGGGGAAATAAGAGGGATGAAAGTCCCTAGCAAGCTCTGATAGGCATGTTAAGTGGACAAAGGAGTGGACGCTGCCCCGGTAAGTTTCCTTATACTAGGGATGGAGAGAGGGGACCACTGGAAGGTTCCAACAAGCTCTTTTGGGTGTGGGGGGAAGACAAGATGTGAAGGCCCCCAACTAGCTACTCCGCTGAGGGAGGAAAAAGGGAGAATTAAGGGCCACATTTAGCTTCCAGGTGAGGTGAGGCAAGAGAGAGAGAGAGTGTGTGAGGCTACTGGCCCTTATGTGTCTGGTGAGAAAGAGATAGAGGGAGAAGAGGCTCCAGAAGGAAAAAGAAGCAAGAGTCCCTAGGTCGCCCCTGCATGTCAACGCATCTTCATCTTACTGAGGTCAGGGTAAAGATTGTGTATGATTTAGAAGGATGGCTTTGTGTAGTATGAGTGGTTATATGCTGAAGTGGAAAGGGAGTTAGTTGCGGAGGTGAGGAGTCTGTGAGTGTGTTTGGTAGTGTGATGTTTGAATGCTAAGGCATGTGTGCTTAGGTTGGGTGGGATGTGAATGGTGGCTTAATTAATGATCCCTTAATTTTTAGAGTCTGAGTCAACAGGGGCTACATAACCCTAATGCTGAGTTATCTAAATTTTTGTGTGGAAATAGAAAGTGATGGTTTAAATCTCTGAGGGTGTAATTTAGGTCTGGCTGAGGAGTGAGCACCCAACAAAGTCCTGAGGTTGAGCCAGTCGTCTACATTCCCCCAGTACATGTGGAGTAGATACACAGGTGGCCAATACAAGTCTAGCTGGTTAGATCATAGACATGCTGAAAACCTAGAAGTTTTATTAAATTCCATCCTTGTTTCATGAGTCTGGTTGGCTTTGCCTAGTTATTGTACCCTGTGTTTTAGTAATTGAACATTATCCTTTCATACTAGTATACTTACTGTTTTTCTCTTACAATTTTCTAGAGAAAGCTCCCAGAGATACAGGCCTCTCTGTCTAAGGCCAGGTCTAAACTACAAACTTATATCTGTATAACTACATCACTTAGGGGTGTGAAAAATCCACATCCCTGAGCAATGTAGTTACACTGACCTAACCCATAGCCAGTCGAGTCTTCCCACAATCAGAACTGCTAATAGAGATTTCTGGTTTAGTGAGGTTAGCATACTGTATGAGAGCCACAATGCTGGCTAGAGATAGGCTTTTCTCTCTATTGGCAGTAGCAGTGTGGATCTTTGCTTACAGCATATTTGGCCCGTTATTTCTAAAGTGTCTTGGGAAACTCTGCACATGACGTGTGCTGTCTATTTATAAAAGTATTGCTTTAGCCTACTTTACTTAAAAGAGCTTATGTGTAAAGTGCTTTGTGATCATCTGCCATTAAGTAGTGCTTGATTTACTTCACAATGAAATCATAATCATGACTATTTATTGTATTACATTGTTGAATTTGAAGGCTCTTGCTAATGCCTTGTCTCTGTGGAATGGACACATGTGCTGGCTCTATAACTTAAAAGCCCAAGACCAGCATTTTTCTAGTTCTTGTTGCCCTGTGTCTTGTAAGCTCGGCATTTAAGTTTTAGGAGTAGCACATTTATTTATATATGTTGCTGTTAATCCAAACTGTCTGCTAAACTAATTCCTTGTTAAAATGAAATCTAGTCAGCTATTTTAGATTACAAAGCTAAAACAATAGCTCAGTCAGACACTTTACACATCTGTTTTACTTTTCCTGAATAGGTTTGCAGTTTTTCTTACATTCTTTCTCTGCAAAAGTGCCACCAATTAACTATACTTTCCTTCCTTTTCATTTTCCACTTTTGACCTAACTCTTTTGTGTTCTCAGTTCTATTGCCTATTACTTTTGAAACATTCACTTTTTTATGTGTTTGTTTTTCTTCTCAGAAATACATTTTAAAATGGATAAAAAATTCATGCTTATTACTTGTTAATATGTTATCATACTCTATTACCCAAATTTGGGCCAGAGGTAATTCCAATGTGGGAAATGCCAAAATAATAAATTCTTGGAGATGAGATCTTAGACAGATATGGAAACCCAAGCTAGGCTTTGATTTACTTATAGTCTACAGGAAATGAAGCATTAACGTCGATGTGGTACAGAGAAATCCTTACCGAAGATAACCTTATTTCCAGCTTTACCTGCTGCTTTGATTTAAAATGTTTTTCACATCATCTAGTTTTTCATGAGCTTTCATATATTTAGATGTTTTGTTTTGTTCTTCACCAAAGTATTTGTATGAGCTTCTGTTCCTTAGGGAATAAAGCCTCATTATTTTTTACATTTTACTTTATTTATGGAACCTTTTAAATGACATCCAACGCAGGCTTTTGCAGGCTGTTGTGTGGCAAAAACTTGGAGGGCATCTTTTGCCCTGTCAATGGGGTTTGCTTCACCTCAGTAACCAATGTTTTCTCCTGATGTCAGCCAGAATGGCTGTGTTGCTCACCTTTCAGACTCAGCTTCTAGTTTGAGGTCCCCTACTGGTTCCACCTGCCTGGCTGACCTCCTGAAGCAGATGGAGGAGCAGCCTTCCTTCCCAGACTACTTAATACTTAACCTCACTTCTATCTCTCAAACAACACTATCTGTCTAGGAATTTGTATGGCCCCCAATACGACAGCATCTGGGTTCTTCACAAACACTAACTGATGTCCCCCTGCAGCATCCCTTTGAGGTAGGACAGGAGTATTGCCCCCAGAAGAGGAGCTGAAGCACAGAGAGGTTAAGTGAGGCAAGGTAAGGTTGCTCAGGAACTCTGGCTGTCTGCAGCAAGGAACTTAACTCAGATCCCTTAAATTCTAGTGTACTTTTGGCAATGGATGACTTCCCAGACCCTCTCAGAAGCTGAGATCATGTCCACGGTGCTCGATCCATTTGTCCTCCCAGTCATCATGAATTTAAACTCCTAATTCTATGCAAGGGCACTGTGGGCACTTCTGACTATGCGTCCTCTTTGCAAAAGGACTTTCTAGTGCATGGTACAAAGGCCTCCAGACCCAAGGACTCTGCCTCCAGGGATGTCAATGCATTATTCCTTGTTCAGTTCTCCAGATCTGTTATGCCATCATACCCATCAGAGTTCAACTCCTTTTGCTTAGGGCATCTACCCTAAAAGGGCTAGGCAGATGCAACCTCCACACAGACCTTTAAAAAGTGAGTGCGAATACAGCCTACATTCCAGAGTGTGGGTCAGACATGTGGTCCAAGCTTTCAGCCAATAGTTTGGAGTCGGTTGGCTACTCTTTTGAAGGAATTTCTCTCCAGTGCCTATGCTTTGCACCTGCAGAATAGCTGGTGTATTAGAAAACAGGCAAGTAGGAGTGTTTGACAGAAGCCCAAATCAGGGGCAGGGTTCTTTCCTTTGCTAAAGGCCTGATCCAAAGCCCTTTTAGCCAATTGGAGTTTTTTCATTGTCTTCAATGGGTTTTGTTTAGATCAAGATGTGAGTGTGCAAAGTTGCTAGTGCTCTTAGCTGTACTGATCAGTGTTACATCACTGGGCCAGCCACGTGCTATGTCCAGCTAGCGTGGACAAAGTGCTGCACAAACCTTTTGCTTTTTCTAACTTCTCAAACTCAGTCCCCCCTGGTTCAATGCTCCACTGAGGCACGACCTCAGCAAGTGAATGGCAGGGATGGTCATCTTCAAATCACCCCAAAAAGAGACTAAAGACTGCAGTTCTGAGCATCCAAGATGCTGTTCCATATCATCAGTCCTCCTGTGTCATGAGACATGGCATCTCCACTGCTTCCCACTGGTGGCAGAGAAAAGGGTTTGGCTTGTTGCTTTACAGCTGTGGGCTAGATTGTGCTCTTAAGGCCCAGCCCCAGACTGCGGGCAGTGAAGACTTGCCCCATCTCAGGAAGAGCTTGGGGAGGAACAGGAACAGTCATTTCCTGAGTTTCCCAGTGCACAGGGAGACTGCACAGCCTGTGTCATCCTTTGCAATCACGGCTTCTCCTCCTCCCAACCCTTTTTGGGGCAATAGGTGTCCCAGCTCCTTATATACACTCCACAGCCCCTTCTCCACACCTCACCCCAGGAGTGTGGGTGCTACATAGTCCCATGATGCTATATTGTTATGAAGCAGTGGGAAGTATACAACGATATTTCATGGGCTACATACTAAGGCTTTTTTTTTAATGTGTTGGTGTGGCACTCTGTACCTCAGAGCAACACCCTGGAGCCCCCACATTCACCACTCTCATGTAATTATGATATGTTTTGTATGTGTGCCTTGTGAGGTATCATTTTGAAAGTCTTGATCTGTTGAACATTAATAATCTGTTGGATTTTATGTCCTATCATTGTATAGGAAGTTTTGCTATGTGTGTGTTACTGAAATATGTTGTGAGGTTGAGAACACCCACAACCAGCCTTTCAGGAACAATAATGGAGGAGCCAGATGTGTTGATGGCCTATTAAAGGGAATCCACTCTCCCAAAGGCCACCCCAGAAGACTTTCTCAGAGAGAGCAAGTAGACAATGGAGACTGATTGTGCAGTGAGGTCGGACCCCCACACCACAAGCTGGAAGAAACTATAAAAGAGGGAAAGTGATATCATGGGTTGGCCTCCTTCCCCCCACAACTCAACACCTGGAAACACATCTGGAGGACAAAGATTTTGAACACGGTGGACCCAGGCTGGAGGGGAGTCCCAGCTTGCGTACTGAAGATCTGTGACGTTTTTGTACAGTCTCTCAAAGTGAGATACAGCTTGATTCAAATCCTGTTCAGTTTATAGAACTCAGATTGTGAATGTATTTAATTTCTTAAGTAACCAACTTTGATCTCTGTGCTTGTGACTTATCACTTAAAACCTCTCTTTCTGTAGTTAATAAGCCTGTTTTATATTGAACCTAAAACAGTATGTTTTGGTTGAATTGCTTAGGGAATCTCAGCTCTGGTTACAGGGAGGGGCAGACTGGGTGATAAACTTACACTGGTCAGGCTTCTGACCAATGCACGATGGTGTATTCTGGGGGTGCAAGGCTGGGGAGCTGAGGGGAATTGGTTGGAGTCTCTCTATTGTTGGTTCATGAGTGGCTGGGAGATCATTCATGTAACTCAGTTGGGTTTGTCCCTGCCTGTGGATGGCTGTGTAAGTGCAGTGCCTGCCAACGGTTTGTAGTTTCACAGCGTGAGGAGGATACCCCACGTTGGTGGGACAGAGGGCTGATTACAGCAAAGAGCCAGGATGCCTGCAAGAAGCAGCTTTAAAAAGAGGGGTGGGAATCAGCATCCTACGAGCCGCAAGCATTCTGTGCATCGCCAGCCCCTGCTTCATGGACAGAGAATGATTAACTTAAAGGATGCCATCCTGTTCTTTACCCAGAAACATTTGAGGAAGATCACACCATCCACAGAGGTCACATTTATACCATTTCCCTGTCAGCTGTTGCGGTGGTTCTTGTAATGACATTTTCTATCATTAGAGTCTCTGAATGATCAAGGAAAGGAGTCAACAGAATTTCAGTGTTTCTGATAGTTGGCCTTTATAATCATAAATGTAAAGTAATGCACATTGGAAAAAATAACCCCAACTATACATGCAATGTGATGGGGGCTAATTTAGCTACAATGAGTCAGGGAAAAGATCTTGGAGTCATCGTGGATAGTTCTCTGAAGATGTCCACGCAGTGTGCAGAGGCTGTCAAAAAAGCAAACAGGATGTTAGGAATCATTAAAAAGAGGATTGAGAATAAGACTGAGAATATATTATTGCCCTTATATAAATCCATGGTACGCCCACATCTTGAATACTGTGTACAGATGTGATCTCCTCACCTCAAAAAAGATATTCTAGCACTAGAAAATGTTCAGAAAAGGGCAACTAAAATGATTAGGGGTTTGGAGAGGGTCCCATGTGAGGAAAAATTAAAGAGGCTAAGACTCTTCAGCTTGGAAAAGAGGAGACTAAGGGGGGGGATATGATAGAGATATATAAAATCATGAGTGATGTGGAGAAAGTGGATAAGGAAAAGTTATTTACTTATTCCCATAATACAAGAACCAGGGGTCACCAAATGAAATTAATAGGCAGCAGGTTTAAAACAAATAAAAGGAAGTTCTTCTTCACGCAGCGCACAGTCGACTTGTGGAACTCCTTACCTGAGGAGGTTGTGAAGGCTGGGATTATAACAGTGTTTAAGAGAGAACTGGATAAATTCATGGTGGTTAAGTCCATTAAGGGCTATTAGCCAGGATGGGTAAGGAACGGTGTCCCTAGCCTCTGTTCGTCAGAGGATGGAGATGAGTGGCAGGAGAGAGATCACTTGATCACTGCCTGTTAGGTTCACTCCCTCTGGGGCACCTGGCATTGGCCACTGTCGGTAGACAGATACTGGGCTAAATGGACCTTTGGTCTGACCCGGTACGTCCGTTCTTATGTAATTTTTTTTGGCTTGCTTTATTTTATTGGCTTTCTATTACACCCCTTTTAAAATAATCTATGTATCTATGGTACTTATATCCCCAGTATCTCAACACCTCACAATTGTCAATTTATTTATCTTCACAATATCCTTGTGAGACACTATTTCCCCCATTTTACAGATGGGGAACCGAGGCACAAAGAGACTAAGTGATTTGCCCAAGGTCACACAGGAAGCCTGTTGCAGAGCAAGGAGTTGAACCCAGGACACAGGCTAATGTGTTAATCACATCCTTACTATCCTTTTCCTGAAGGAAAAATGGGCCAGCCAATGAAATTCTGGAGTACTTCAAAGGTTGTGCAGAACAAATAAAATCTTGTGATAGTGACCATAAGAAAATAAGGTAATGAATAAAATGTAGGGCAAGATCCATGAGTACATTCCGGCTGCTTTGTATCACCAGGGTGTCACAAAAGTAGCTGGCAGTGAATCTATTCTGTAATTTTTCTCACTGTAATTTTAAGCTTACGGCCATGTGTTCCTCTTTGGGTACCAATACAACCTGCATCAATATCATCTGTTGAGCTAGAAGTACAATAGACATTTCTCATTCTCAGAGGAGTACTGTCTGAGGAATATTTCAGATAACTCAATATAAAGAAACATTCTTAACTACACCCAGACATATAGGGTGAAATCCTGACTTTACTGAAGTCAGTGGGAGTTTTGCCATTGACGGCAATGGAGATAGGATTTCATCCACAGTATATTCATCTATTATTATTTTTTGTTTGCTCTTTTTTACATCAGTGGGTATCTTTTTTCCAGAGGTTTTGCAAACTGAGCAATGGAGATTAAATTTATGTTCCTACTTGATTCTGTCCTAAAAGCAAAAATCAGCAAGAAATACACTTTGCTTTGTGTGGGGTGGAAGGCCTGGTGGGGGAAAGAGAAGGAGGAGGAGGAAAGTTGCACTGATTTCCTGCCCCCACTTCAAAAGGGGCTCTTTTCTCCTGCATTATTTCCTTTCCCATTAGCTTCACTTTGTTGGTTTATGATTCCAAAATGCACCAGGAGTCAACCACAGTGCAAACCTGATATTAAAAACTAACAGGCTAATGCCAGGGAAAACACACTCTCCTCCTGGTTTCAAAGACAGATTTTTTTTTCATAAGTGCAGCCATGCTTTTCTAATAAAAAATCATTAAACAATGGTTATGAAGGATGAGGCTGGGAGTTGGGAAGGCACACAATCAAGTAAGTCCCTTTGAACTTGTTTTTTTTTTTAAATACCAAAGCAAACAATTCAGCTGTTAGTGTCACACATTTCTTTTATGAGCAGAGAGGCCTGTAGATTTGCTCACACTTAAGAAGATATGATGAGTTAGGTACCTCTCTCTCTCCAAAGTCTTGTGATTTTTATTCTGTAAATATGGGTGTGGAAACTCTTTTATGTTGCTTAGTTTACATTATTGAGGGTATAAATGAGAATAATAGAAACTGCTTAATTCATTTATGTAAAGTAAAAACAAATGTAGAAGCCTTTGCTATTTTTATTGTTAACATCCCATTGGGAGGTAGGAGAGTAAATATTGTAGAAGTTTAAAGCAATCTACTTAAGCTTAATAATAATGCTGGGTTTCAAGTAACAGAGAAGAGTACAAGTTGCTGGAAGATCAAAGATTGCACTGAGTTTTATAGAAAATCTGGGCAGAGATCTCCTGGGAGGGGTAAATCTTCAGAACTCTACTTTTTCCAGTGTTTCATGGCAATCATTTGACATCTATGGAGCAAGAAAGTGATGAGGAGAGAATTCAAACAGTTCTCCTGTGTCTTGAGAAATGGTGGGTCAGGAAACCAACCAAATGCTGACTTTCGGTGAGTTTTATAACTTCAAAAAAGAGACAGAGAGAGAGGGAGAGAGCAAAAAAAAGAAAAGGCCAGCGATACAGTTTCTTTCCCCTGATCAGTTTGTAATAATGTGTTAATTGAATTTTGAGTGAGTCATCACTAAATAGGATCGCTGACAGTCTCTCTGGGTATATGTAAGTGCTTGTGCTTGTCAGCAAATTATCTGAATTGTCTACATGTTGAGAGACACTAGACACTCTTTACTTTCTTCCCAGCAATGTTGTCCCTTTCATATGAACAAAGAACAGGAGAATGTTATATTCTGGGGCATGGGCATGACTGCATATGTTAAAAAAATCAGGCAGAACAGCAGATAATGAATGATGCTACATAACAATACTGTATCAGGTGTGTGTGTGTGTGTGTGTGCATGTGCGTGCCTGTGTGAAAGCAGGGGGATTAATATTTAGAGATTATAATCAAGAGTCTCTAATAGAAGAACAGAAACTGGGCCACAGTGTTTTCCCATGGCTGAGAAAGTTTCCACTGGTCTGGCTCCCAATTATAAAAACACTGGAGTCCTCAGCCATTACACCAAAGCTTGTAAATTTCCTAATGAATATTTAAAATAACCCTATGGAGTTTTTTAATGTTAATGTATTTCAGCCTTTGACTAACATGAATATCCTACAGGGCTACCATTGTGTTTAGCTACATGCTAATTCCATTCTCTTCTTTTAATGCTATAACACCGGAAAAAAAAAAAGCAACAAAAAAACCAACCACACAACCCTCTGCTTCAGCTATTCCTGGTGTGCATTTTATGTGTTTCTTTCCATATGGAGCTCCCAGATGTACAGCAGACCCCACTCAGCTGGTTTCTTTGTAGGCTGTCATGTCAGCAACACAAAAGCAATGCATGCACGCGCGTTCACACACACACATACACACACACAAAGAAATTATTGAGAATCAATACCCTAATAATGGCAAGCAGGCCTGTGCTTTTTCCTTGATAGCCAATTATGAACAATTTACTAAAGTTGTCAACTCCTGGCAAAACAAATAGTGTTAATAGTGTAGATTTCATAAAGGCCTATCTGTCTTGTTATTGCTGCACTCTGAGCAGAGTTCCAAGTTCAAGCCGCTAATGGAATCATAACTCACCCGAGGACAAAACGAATATTATAGTCATCACCAGCTGAATTTGGAGAACGGGGAACGGATGACTTCCACAATGCTGTAAGTCTGATTGTGATTCCCTTATAAATAGCTACAGTATTTTCCAGTAAAGGTTGGCATCTCAACACTTTACAATAGTTTTACTACAGTTTTTTTAGAAATATTATAGTATGGGTTTTAAAATTGAAAAGTTAATTTGGCTTAATATGGCTTGGTTTAAAGCCATAGGGGAGGCAGGAACTGTTTTTTTGTACATGTTTGTACAGGACCTAGCCCAATGTGGGGCCTGATTTCTGACTAAGATATCTATACCCATATGTGATGCAAATAATAATATTGGTAATAAAGTGTATGGACTCATGTTCAAACAGGCTTTCTTGTTAATGCTACCAGATGTAGAACCAATTCTTTTTTGTTTCAGTTGTGGAAAATACCATTTCATGCAAGCCTCTTAGGGTATATCTACACAGCAATGCAAGCCCAGGGTTAGTGGGATTAGAGTAAGCTGACCCTGGGTTACAGAACCCAGGGCCTGACTGTCTACACTGATCGTTAACCCTGTGGGTGCTGGGGATTCCTGGCAGCTCCCCAGTTCCTGCAGGGGATGGGAGATACCCGGCAGCTCCCCAGCTGCTGCTGCCAGCAGGGGGGAATCCCCTGGAGCTCCCACGAGCAGTGGGGGATCCCCTGGCAGCTCCGCAGTCCCCACAGATGCAGGGGACCCCCGCAGCTCCCCAGCTGCCACAGGTGGGGATCACTCCCAGCCCTCGGACAGCTGCCGCAGCTCCCAGCCACAGCAGTGCAGGGTGCTCGACCCTCCTCCCTCCCCAGTTTTGTCATGCACAGTTTTAGTAAAAGTCAGGGGCAGGTCCCGGCTTCTATGAATTTTCATTAATTGCCCGTGACCTGTCCGTGACTTTTACTAAAAATGTCCATGACAAAATCGTAGCCTTATTCATGGGCACTAGCCCCACCAAATGACATTGTCATAAATGAAGTTACTGTCCCCGCTATCATTCTGGGGGACCCTGCATACCCTCTTTTACCTTGGCTTATGAAACTGTACACTGATTTCCGAGGCCCTGTCAAAAGATGATTTAATTACACTCTCAGTAAGTGCAGAATGGATGTTGAATGTGATTTTGGCAGAGTGAAATCCTATTGGAGATGTCTACAGACCTGTTTGGACATCAGTTTCACTAGTGCTATCTGCATTACTGAGGGGTGCTGTGCTCTTCACAATCTTTGTGAAGCCAGAGGCGAGTCGTTTCCCCCTGAATGTACCTATGACAGCTAGGGGCCATTGAAATGGTAACCATAGCCAGAAAATGCACCTACCACAGCTGGAGCTGGATGCACCTGAGCAACAGAAGTCAGGGATGTTCTGTGCTCCCACGTTATGGACATGCATAGCCCAATGGAGAGGGGGAATAATGCCTTTAAGAATGTGCTTGTGGGGAGTAGGGGGTGGAGCTAACAAGCACGTCCAGTACCAAAACCAGAGGGATTTACAGCTGGAGAAAAGGCATGCCAAGAGACAAGAGGATAGGCTGAGGTTGGCTGCACAGCTTGAGGACTGGGTTGCAGGGTGGGATCAGGTACTTGCTTCACAGTTCTTGGAACAGGAATGGCGGATGTGGAGTTATTATCTCTAATAGCGCAGTGCAGGAGCACAGAAAAAAATCCTTGTGGAAATTCAAGGACATAAAATGTTACTTTTCCAAGCTGAGTTTCAATGTATTGTGAGAGGGATGCTCCCCACAGAAACTCCCTGAACAGAGCCTGGTTAATCTTAGTGAAAGAATTGCAAAGACAATGGTAAGTTAAAAATGCAGAGCTGCTTTTTTGATTTTAGAAAATTGCAAAATTGCTTGGTTTTTCTATGGGAGGAGGGGGATGGTGCCATCAGTGGCTGTGCTGTGACAGCTTTTTCTATCATTTCAGGCTTTCTATCTGTTGGAGGAAATAACAGTTCTTGTGGTGCGCTATTGACAGAGGGAAATGTTATGTCAAGCTGCTGGTGGGAAAGCTGAAGTTTATGCAATCTAAATATTCAAACGTATAGTGCCTGAACAGCACACTTATGAGTGGAGTTGGCTGGTCAGCTACTGAAGTAACTCTAGAAAATATGCCCATCCCCAAAATGTGACTACCTATCTGGAGAGTTTGCAGCTATCAGCACCCACGATTGGGTCAGAATTCATGAGGGAATCAACAGGATGCTGCATTAGCTTCCACATGGTTTAAGCTGTGTTATGGCTGCATGCAAACACGCAGAACTCCACAGCCAGCCTTCTCTCTGCCCCTATCCCCACACATTTCTGGACAAATTTCGAACCCCAGTAGTATTTGGGACAAATGATTTTGTCACCCATGGACTGTGTGGATTGCCTCTAACTGAAATGGACTAGATTTTGGAAATGGAAAATATTTTCCCAATCACACACACAGAGCTCACTGTTTCCAGGCAGCTTGATGGACGGTTGAATGGTTACAGGGCGGCATACTTATGTTACCTGAAATTGGGCCAGCTAGGAAGTTTAGGGAGGACTAATGACCCACCAGAGTTTGGCAGAAAGCAGCACGTCTATTATACTGATAGCTAAGCTCAAAAGAAGGGGATGGGGTGTCGCACTCACACTCTCATACTCCCAGGACAGGCATGTCACTGGAGATGTCAGGATCCTTCAAGGTAAGTGTCCCACAGTGCAGCGATGGATGGTGTGATGAAGGTAAGTCTTCCTGAGGCATGATGAAATGCAACGTGGTGAACCACTGGCCAGGCGGTCCGGGCGAAGGGCCTTCACGGGAAGTACAATCTTGTGAGTGCACTCCTGACCCGCTGGCCCCTTCCCCCTCTAAGGTCCCGCTCCTCATGGCCTGTGACTAGAGATGACTTGGGCACATCTGGTTGGTCACACTCCTCCTCCGGCAGTGTCCATGCATTGGGCTTGTGATCACTGCCTAATCAGAGTGCCAGACACCTTGTCTACCCGGGAGCTCTTCTGATCTGCTGTTCAAGCAGCCCATTCATCTCACAAGCATTCCAGGAGGGAGGGGGAGAGGGAAAGTCACTTCACAGGTATTCAAAGAGGGAGAGGAGACAAAAAAGCAGGGGGGAAAGGTGTAACAGACCTTTTGAACCTACAGGTTATACAGAGCATACAGATCACTGCTGCTCCTACAACAACTTACACGCAATATAGGGTTATTATTTTTAAGAAATGCCATAGCAAAATTCTGTGCCTTTCCAGTAAAAATACACTTTAAAGGTGTTCTTTACTGTTTGCATTTCCTGGTTGCCATTTTGAACTCCATGTGGTGAGAGGAGTGGGTTGAGGTCACCAAGGCACTGGCACGCAATCTGCAGATGAATGCTGCTAGCCAGGGCTTCTGATAACTTTTGCATTGGTTCACAGAGCTCCCTTTACTGTATTAATAAACATTAAAATGGAGCCAATCACTTACCGGGCCAGGAGAGGCTTCTGTCCCTTCTGTAGGTTCTGCAGTGGCTTGTTCCATGGGGGGCATCAATCAGTTCCTCTGAGTATGGACCCAGAATGAGCTGCTGCTCCTGTTCCAAAGGCTGCTTTGGGAGTGATTTCAGCAACATGGTCCTTACTGCTGGCTCCCATCTGTCCCCATGCTGGGTTCATCCCGACTGAGCAGGTCATCATGCACCACCTCTGGCTCCATGCTGGGCTCTGTGCAAAGTATCGGTCAAACTTCTCATAAAATGAACATGATGTCGGTGAGTTGCCCCCAGTACATATCCCTGGTTTTCCAGTACTGACTCTTGAACTGCTTAATCCACTCTCTGCGCTGGTCACTGGTCCAGTGTATTTGCAAAGCTGTCAGTTTCTTCGCTATTTGCTGGTATGTTTGGTCATTCTTGCTACTCTTACTGAAGTCCACAGTTTTGTTGACCTGACCTCAGAGATTTACCAAAAACTGGCTGTGCTCCCATGACCATGAGGCAGTGTGCTTTGCAAAAGGCTTATTCTGGTTGAGGTCCATGGCAAACACAGATGGTGTGTTTGCAGCTCAGTGATCAGAAGACAATGTAAGAGTTAATGCTGACTTACTGAACTGCTGCTGTACATCTAGGAGCATGGCTTCCATTTTCAACTGAGTCAACTGGAGATTCTTGGGATAGAGAGGACAAAGGAAGTTGGCCCATGGGATTGTGGGATACTTTTGGAGGACTCCCAGGACCTGATTTGGGGTGGCTGCGTCTATTCTACAATGCAATGGGGTTCTAACTCTGGGTCAGGGCATAGACCCTGCAGCTCCTCAGAGTCCTGGAATCCTGGGTTAGCATGATTTGTATGCAGACAGAAGGGAGGTGGGTTAGGTTTGAGCCTGAGTCTGAGTCTGGGCTTACATTGCATTGTAGTCATATCTGTAGTCACAGATGAAAGGCTTCTCTTTTGTGCAAGGAAGGTGTCACTGATTTTTCCATTGTATGTTTTCACAGGGAAAGTAGTTTTGATAACATTGGGCTATATCATGCCCTCTCATGTCAAAAGCAGCAGGAGAGCCAAAGGTCAGTAGAAAACTCCATGTCTTTGAGGCTTCTTTTGAGATGGGTATAGAAGCCCACAGGGATGGTAGTGTGTGTGATTTTCCAACCGTACAGCTATTCTGAGTTCCATGACAAAAATCTCTGGATCTTTAGACAATTGTAGATGGCCAGGGAATTCATGTGGCGGGTTAGTCACTCTGTAAATTCCTCAGACCACATGTATGGCTCTTTGAGGAGCCATCGATTCTTTTCTTTACCTAGTTCAAACCTCTGTGTGGATTTGAAGGCAAGGAGTGGGAAGCTTCAAGATACAAACATAGTCAACATTAATTGCCACAAGCATTTCTCTATGGATTTGCTCAGGACTGACACTGAAAAAGAACTGTTTCCCAGATTTATCTTCAACTTTCACATCTGATTAGTTAGTTTTAATTGGACTCATAGGCCACATTGTATATTTTTGTTTCCTGCTGTTAGCCCTGTTGAAAAGTACAGTGTATCTTTGTGTGGAAAAAATAGTCTTGGGTGGATTGATAAGTAGTTCTCATCAGTTTGCAGATTCAGTTTGGTTTGCTTTGGATGAACATTCAACGATTTCACCATTGATCTGAAGCTTATGTGAAACAACGTGGCCTAGAAATTGGCCTAACATAGCCGTCCTTGTCTGGTTTTGGCCAAGTTATAAGTCTCGCAGAGGTCCGATAGTAGGTATTTCATTGCCTCTGCTTCTGGTCCAAGCTAGATTTAAAAAGTTCAAAGGCTTAGTGATTATTTTTTAAAGGAAAAGTTTACCAAATATTTGGAAAAAAGTTTGGGTTAGTTCTTCTTTTATCTGAATCAGTTCATTAGCCCTGTTAGAGATTCTCAGTTGATTAAAGGAAAGGAACTGTGTCTCTATTGAATTTGTTAATGTATTATGAACATTTGTATTAGTTAAGCGCTACTTTTTACAAAAGTGTGAGACCTTGTACAAAGGCCCATAGTATTATATTATTGATGTTAATTGTTTCCCTAATTCTGCTCCAGTGTAATATGGTGTATTCTTAGTGATACCAATCAGTGATTAGTTTCTAGGGATTCCCTACAATATAAAAGCAGACAGATAAAAACTTCTAGGATTTAATTCTTCATACTACCTGTTGTTAAACTATCATCAGGATATCAACAAAAACAGGTGCAATGATGATAATACACTGAAAAACAGGGCTAGAGACTGTAAGCCTGGGGTAAAGGCTTCATTCATTCATAGAAAAATGTGTATAATTTTAATGTAATAGTTAACAAGCTGATGTGGAAATACAAAGATAGCTATATATTATCTGCAGATCAGTCAATTTATAAACATATTTCTATTATATACCATTTCAAACACAGCAAGGCATAAAGGGTCAATTCGCTAGCTATAGCATGAGCTTACCATGTTTAAATCGCTCATTTAACCTGTATTGTTAGTTCAGCTATACCCAAATGAGTGCTGGCACTTTCTATTGTGACATTCCTGTAAATGCTACTCTCCTGCTCTCACTCATCATTTGGCTTTGATTTGGTACTTTAAGGACAATTTTCATTGGATAAGAGTCAGCGAATATAGCAATAGTATATGGAGGCACTGGGTTGGGACTCCTCAGAGCTGCCAGAGGTTGAACAAATGGATAGATGGCTGATGTACCCAGAAAGAGGGTATTATAGCTGTTCCACTCAAGGACTATGGTTGGGCAGCAACATGGCATGTATTAATGAAAAGTTTTGCAGAATTTGGCGAAATAAATTTAAAAAATGCTGCAGATAGAAGAGGAGAAGATGCTGATATGCCTAATATACTGCTCTTCAAGCAGTCTATTAGTTTCCAGCTAAATATAACTGAAGTAGCTTAACTCATCCAAGGCCACTTTACACTTTCATAAAGTGTCTGTCTTCTGTAATACACTGTTACATGATCTCGGTGGGTTAGCACAGCCGTGCAAAGTCCCTGGAATAATGACACTGTCATGATCTCAGTTTAACAACAGAACAACATCTACTTATTACTGTAAGACGGTATCAAGTATCAGAAGGGTAGCTGTGTCAGTCTGGATCTGTAAAAAAGCGACAAAGAGTCCTGTGGCACCTTATAGACTAACAGACATATTGGAGCATAAGTTTCGTGGCTGAATACCCACTTCGTCAGACACATGTAAGACGGTACAGACCCAGCTCTCCTGGCACAGACTATTTCCCTCTCTCCCCAAGGCAGAAAGCACATGCCCCTCAGCATCCTACCAGAGTTACTTCCTGAGACAGGGTCCTTCCTCCCTGGGGGAAGCTATCTGCATTAGCAGCTGTCTGTGGCTGTGCCACACGCACAAAGCCAGCCAGCACAGTAACTGTTACTATATTTCAGTGCAAATGACCTCAGCGTCCAGTATGGTGAGTTCTTTGAAAATCTGACCATTTAGTTTGATGCCTAAGTGGAGCTACAAACTCTTGAAAATCTGGCCCTAATTGTGGGTACCCAACTAATTTGGATATCTGGCCCCAGACACTTCTGAAAGGGAATGACTTGTACTATAGCAGGAGCGACTGCCAGGCAGATTGCATGCAGGTGTTTTGTTAGCTTCCCTTTCACACTGCAGTCCTGACCTGAGATACTTTGTCTCATTTCTTTCTAATTGTTTTTAAAAGTGGCATAGCAATCTCTAAGCTTGGGCTGGCCTTGGGGAATATTGGGAAGCATCTCCAAGGAGAGAGACCACCAAACTCATTTTCACTTGGCAAGCAAAGCAAAAGTTCACCTCACATCTCCAGAGGTGAAAGGCCAGCGCCTTAACCCATGTCTACTATTCTAAACCATAAACGAAATGTCTGGTTACAGAACCAGCAGTCAAACATGATCAATCCACCATTCAGCTACGTTAAACATTTGTCAAACTCTCTCTTTTGATAGGTTGTGTAGTAGACAATGGAGGAAAAACTATACAACTGTCAGTCTGAATTAGAGAGGAGAGGGTTTTGCTGCACAGTTTTCTAACTTACCAATTACTGACTAACAGGCATGTCATTGTTTCCAGTTGATGTTTCTTGCTTCCTAATGAAGCAAGTACATGCTCACAAGCTCAAGGGTTTAGTGTGCATGCAGGCACCAAGGTTTTCATGTCTCACAAAGTAGACAGGTACAAAAGCAGCCTCATTTCCAATGACAGACAGACACATGCACTTGTATTTAACTGGAGGTTGCCCATATTCATATAGTAGATAAACAGCGGTACACCTTTGCATACATTTACAAAACACTGAACCCAAGAGGGCCTCCCAGCAGATGATTTCTGAATGGAGTGCTGCCCAGCAAATCTGCAGAAGAATTGCTGTACTATCTTCTTTTTCTGAACCTCAACTCCAAGTCAATAACAGCTATCTCGAGAGAGCTGGGAATCGCAAAATGGGTTTTAGACAATGGGAGACAAAATGGTCATTTGCATACCATATTTCCAATCAGATTATGTGGTAGTGAAATACTGAGTGCTTTTTTGTGTTGGTGGCCACAGTTCAAATGGAGTCCAAGCCAGGGCTAGAGGGGAAAATGCAGTTCTCCTTGCTAAAGCAATTATTTTAACACCAGTAGGAAGAACAGAGCAGGAGTTTCTCTTTGTTAGAACTTCCTATTCAAGTCCTGTTCACAGCTGCTGAAAAAAGTTATACTAGGTGCAGATTAAAAAAATAAAATAAAATTGAAAAATGTGGTTCAGTGACCATAGGACTGACTAGTCACTTTAATACACATAGGAGAGGCACATTGTCCAATGACTAGGGAGCTGGTTGAGGACTCAGGAGTTCTAGAGTCTTTTTCTGGCTCTGCCACTGAGGCCGCAGGACCTTGGGCATGTCACTTCACCTCCTCATGCCTCAGTTTCCCTTCCTGCACTCTTGCCTCTTTAGATGGTGATCTTTTTGGAGAAGGGACTTTGTCTCACTGTGCGTTTGTACAATCGGGGCATCTAGGTGCTGCTATAATACAAATGATAATAAATCTTTCCACAAAAACTTTTGGGAAGCTGTTCAGCTGGCAAGCAGGAAATGTAAGGTGTGGTGGAAATCACATTAAAAATAATCCTTTAGTTAAGTGACAGTGACCACTGCAAGGTGACCATATAGTAAATCATAGAATCATAGATCTGTAGGACTGGAAAGGACCTCAATAGTCATCTAGTCCAGTCCCCTATACTCAAGGCAGGACTACATAATAACTAGACCATTCCTGACAGGTGTTTGTCTAACACATTCTTAAAAGCCTCAGGTGATGGAGATTCCACAACCTCCATAGGCAATTTCTTCCAGGGCTTAACCATCCTGACAGTTAGGAAGTTTTTCCTAATGTCCAACCTAAACTGCCCTTGCTGTAATTTAAGCCCATTTCTTCTTGTCCTATCCTCAGAGGTTAAGGAGAACAATTCTTCTCCCTCCTCCTTGTAATAACCTTTTATGTACTCAAAAACTGTTATCATGCCCCCTCCCCTCAGTCTTCTCTCCTCCAAACTAAACAAACCCAGTTTTTTCATTCTTCCCTCAGAGATCATGTTTTCTAGACCTTTCATCATTTTTATTACTCTTCTCTGGACTTTCTCCAATTTGTTCACATCTTTCCTGAAATGTGGCACCCAGAACTGGATACAGTACTCCTGCCGAGGCCTAATCAGCTTAAATATGTACCAGCAAGTAGGGGAAGAAGGAACCAGTATTGGAAATGGAGAAAAGTTAGGTTTGGGAAATTCAGTTGAAAATAATAGTGCCTTGTCCTACCCACCCTACATCCTTATGTTAACGGGAGGTTGCTTATCTAATAAACTGGACAGTTGTTGATGCTGGGACTAATACAAAGCACTGGGACTTCCCACTGGTGTTAGCAGATTATGACATAACTGATTTGCTCCAAAAAGTGATTCTTAGTTCATTCTAGTTACTGTGTACAAATCTGTATTCTCTTATTCTCTGTAAATGGGGAAGTGTTTTTAGTTGCAGTCTTAGGAAAGTGAGACACTAAGTGGCTCAGTCCAGTTGCTAGTTATTGGCTAGTAACAGTGCCACCTACATAGCTAAAATACATATGTTGAGCTCTCCATGTTTTCAGTATGTTTAAAGTTTTTGATCTTCCGTGCAGGTGGAAAAACCACCTGTGAAGAATGAAGGAACAGCAATATCCCGAGGCAGTAAGCAAGAAAAATATTTTTAGTCTTTTCTACTTGCTCTGAAACCTAAGATGCAATTGTGCTTAGAGCAGGGGTGGGCAAATTCTGGCACGTGTGCCGAAGGCAGCACGCAAGCTGATTTTCAGTGGCACTCACACTGCCCAGGTCCTGGCCACCAGTCCAGGGGGCGCTGCATTTTAATTTAGTTTTTAAAAGAAGCTTCTTAAACATTTTAAAAACCTTATTTACTTTACATACAACAATAGTTTAGTTATATATTATAGACTTATAGAAAGAGATCTTCTAAAAACATTAAAATGTATTACTGGCATGTAAAACCTTAAATTAGAGCGAATAAATGAAGACTTGGCACAGCACTTCTGAAAGGTTGCCGAACCCTGGCTTAGAGTATCAGTTTTGCACATGGGAAGGATACTATTTTTGGTTGCAGGAGATCTTCAGAAATGGGTATTTACTAGATATGGTCCTGAGGTCTGGAACTCTGACCCATGCCCCTATTTCCCTGAAGTTTGAGGTGGCTTCAGATATGGGATTGTAGTTTAAACTTTCCTATGCAGTTACATTATGCCTCTAAGAAGCAGAGCTGCATAGGGAGTGCTAGGTCTGCTGGCCAATGGAGAGGATCGGGATTCAAACATAATCCCTGTTGGGGCATGGAGCAGGACTGGTAGCACAGTGAAAAGTGGCTTTTGCTACACTTTTTAAAAGTTCTATCATGCACTTAATCTTCTACTAGTGCTGTCTGCTACATAGGTGAGTGGGGCCATGGCATCACCATCCCTACCAAACACCATTTTGGTTGCTAGTGTCACATGCAGCACAAGACTGCCTCCCTTTGTGCTACCAGTGCAGCCAACCAAATTATGGCTTTGTCCGGGGTGAGAGTGCTTGCTGCTTGAATGGCTACTTATGTGCCCTGGTCCCTACCCTGTGCCTAAGCAGCATCAGCCATAAATTGACCTGAAGCATTTATTATTTGCTACCTGAAAGAGAGATATGTTGTGGAGAGCATAAGTAGTACACAGTTCTAATTTTTTTTTAAATCAGTAATTCTGCCACTAGGCATCTGCTGGCATTGTCAGTAAAATTTAGGTGTATGGAGGCACAGAGTTTCTAAGAGCCTTTTTGAGGCCTTTTCTAGCTTTCTCTGCATGTTTATTTAGTACAGTGCTTAAGGCTTGCATTCAGGCTCTTTTAATGCTGGTGAGAGATGTCAGATTAACATCCCCGGATATTGATAGTGTGCTTTAGCCCTCACAACAGAGGCAGCAAGGGCAGCATCATTGTAACCTTCCCACACTCCTCACATAACTATTCTGGATGGATCCCTGCTTGGGGTGAGATTGTAGATTAATCTCCATGCTCACAAAGGCCTTGACCTTTCTGCTGACAAAACCAACCAGGGTGCCCTTTCAGTGACAGTTGTAGCAGCAGAGTAGTTTTGTGGGATAGACCCCTATCCAGTCGGATCTGGACTGAAATCCACTCCTTTTCTCTAAGCCACTGAGTAGCTATCAGAAAGGTAACACATTTTGGCCAATAAGAATTGCTCAGGGTTAACATGTGTCACCTATAAATGAGGAGCTCAGATATCCTATTACCAGTTCCCCAAGCCATCCACTCCTCAGAACACATGCACACTTAAAAAAATAATTGCAAACAAATGTAAATGACCCGCTAGTGCCAAGTGATAGAGACATGACCTTCATCTGGGCAGGCTGAGACAGAATGAACCTGCAGTAACCTGACACCTACAGTCATGTTGTGCTGGCAATTTGGAGAAACAGACTTTTCCCCCCAAGAGAACAAAAGTGAGACATAATACATCACTGCTCTGATGGGCCTATTTTCAACTGATGTGGGAGATCAGTATCCTGTAAGTATTCCCGAGATTTATATTCAACCACAGCGATGTTGCTAAGCTGTAACTCTGGTCACTTCAAAGTGTTTTTCTTTCATACAATGAGTCAGATTCTCAGATGGTATAAATCAGTGAAGCGCCTCTTAATTCAATAGAGCTGATTTACCCCAGCTGAGGATCTGGCTCAGTATCATTTGGCTGATTTTATTTTTTAAGCTAAAAATGTTACATTGCTGCTTAACACAGTGGGTCAGGCAGATACAATAGCCTCTGTAGGACTGAAGGAGACTGAGAAGTCCTTTTTCTGCCAGGCCTTGCCCTTCCTTTGTAGAGATATTTACAGAGAATTATTATGATATAATGTATCCCTACATTTTCTTTGGATGCAGCTCTGAGACTTTAATGAATATCCATGAGATCTGCACAGTGAACGCCCTGCCCAGCACTTTGAAAGTCTGTCCCTTAGTACTTACTAAACAGCGATTGCACTGTCATATTACTTCTAGGAAGTTCTCTTTCCTTCTCTCTCCTTTGCCTCCTGGCCTCTGTCTCCTCTCTCATTCCTTATCTGTTGTTATTATCATTAGCGATTTGTATTATGGCACTGCCAAGAGACTCCCAAAAGGGACCCAGTGCACAAGGTACTGTATGAACATACAGTCAAAAGACAGTTCCTGCCCCAAAGAAGTGCTCCTTGTGATCCTAGCCACTCCTGTATTCTCACCCTACACACCACTGCACTAATATTTGTACAAAATATGCTTTGTGAGGGATTATATGAAAACTAACACCACACTGGTTATTAATATAATTGTAAAATGCACGTGTTAATGGTGTATGTGAAATTATGAATTCCCTTTGTATGAAGTTATTAGAATACATTTACATCCAGACAGCCTAGCTTAGGTAAAGGTGATCAACAGTCTGCCCTAGACAAGGAATGTGGGTTTATCTCAATTTAAGTATTAGCAGTGAAAAAGCCATTGAGCTAAACTGGTGGGGGTTATCCTTGGTGGAGGTTACCCTGGGCCTGAACTCGAGACAGAGAATTAACATGGCTCCTTCACCATGAGAGACACAGGAGACTGAATGCCCAGGAGGCCTCCCTGACTTGTAAGACAAAGACATCCAAAGGGATATAAGGAACAGAGTGACACTCTGCCTTGATCCTTCACCTTAGGGGACAAAGGAACCAAGTGGCTTGATCTCCAGGCTGGCCAGTAAAGAGCTGGAAAGGAGAGTGTGGGTGAGTGAAACTAGCTTAAGTTTTAGTCTTTTAGGCCTGTGTTTTCACTTTTCTTTGCTTGCAATAATTTCTACCTTTATCCTTTCTACCAGCATCACTTAATCCATGTTCTTTTGTTAATAAACTTTTTTTCCTCTCATTATAAGTGCTGCATAAGTTCAGTCAAGTGTGTGCTTCTAGAAAGCTGACAAGTCGGAGTGTTTTACTGTCTCAGTAAAGGCAGCTAACCTAACGTTTTCTCTGTGAGGGTTCAGTGAGACGGACTTATCTCTACAGCAGGATGATTTGGGAGTGAATTTGGGGCTGGAAGGGTACTAAGCTCAGCCTGCAAGGAGTAACCACACTGGGCAAAGCCAAGGTGATGTTTGTGGGCATCTGGTAGGTTGGTGGGGTCAGAGGCTTGAACTCAGGCTGCACAACCACAGAACACCCAGGGTTACAAAGCAGACTGTGACCAACCCCCTTACTGCCCTGTGTGAACCCCCAAATGTCACATCTCTGCTAGCTCCTCACTTTATTGCTGAGCTGAGTAAGCGCTCACTCCCAACACAGCTTCTTTGTGTTGTGTCCAGCTCCTACCACTGGCTGAGCATGCTGCCTTCTGAAATAGTTGCGGCTTACTTGCTTTTCCAATCTGTGCTTCTCTTTGTATTTGATGGGTTAGCTGTGGAAGAGGGAGTGCTTTTCCTTCGAACACCTCATGGAATATGGACTTCAGAAAAGTTTAATTATCTCTAGATATTTTGCACGTCATGGATGTAAAATTCTCAGAACAGGTTCTTACACCCAATGACATACAGCGCAGAATCCAAAACCTTTATAATGAACTCCAGCATACATAGCGACAAGGAATAAACACATGTATCATTAATAAAATCATAACACATTGTTATACTGCTCACAGAAGAAAAGCATCATCTCCAGGAATTTTTTCAGTGTAGAACCAGAGGTATAGCCAGAATTCAAGGGACAGTTGGGTGGAGCTGGGGATTCACCTATAACTTTCAAAGGTGGAACATGTTTGTTAGCTGAGCAGACACCGTTATTGCCAACCCCAAATGTTCAAAAACCATAAGCGAGGCTCACCAAAAATCCTGAGATTGGCTTTAAAATCGTGACATTATGTAAAAATAATGGAGATTTGTTTTTATTTGCCATCTGCTTTTTGAGTGTTGACTGAAACAGGACCTAAAATTACCAAAGGCCAGAAGTCTAGGTCTCAGGTTCACCTCCCTTCCCATATCTATCACTGGGAGTTTACGTTCCCAGATATGACTCAAACAGGATAAAGCTATAAGAAATTTATTAATGGGTGGTAAGGACTCCCCAGGTAACAAGGTGAAACATATAATAAAACAAAGCAGGCTGTATCAATAGGGATTTATATACAAAGATCAAAATGATGGTGACAATTCCATTTCTGGCAGCTTGATTCAATGGTGTCTTCTCCTCCTCAGGATAGGCACTGCACTACAGGACAGCTGGATCTCTCAGATGGGGACAGCACCTCTAGGCAGGATTAGATGAGCGTCTTCTCAGGTAAGATGAGAGTATTCAAGAAATTGAATCCCTCCCACTCCCTTCACCTGTGTCGTCGTGCATGGAGCAAGCGATCACTATAGGAGATGAATTAGGTGTGTGTAGGTAAGTATATCCCCTGCTTAGATGAGCCTTGTTGGGTGAAGGCCTACCCTATTAACCCTCAGCTACTTGTTCTGCTACAAACAGACAGCAACAAGACCCTGCCACTCGGGTGGGCAGCCCCGATCTAATCTGAGCACTGCCTTATATATAGACATAAGGTTGCTAGGCAGATTAGCTGATTTACGGTAACTATCTTTTCCCGCCTAAACATAAAAGGGTGCCAAAATCAGAGTGAAGAGAGGGACAAGAAGGACTTACAAAATGGATGCCTAGTTGTCCTTTGGAGAAACCAAGATGGCCTTAGGATTTTCACCTCTACAATAGGGTGCACTGGGGTGACACTTTGAAGCTTTCTCCACAGCCATGAGGGCTAGAAACGTACTTTTTCTTTAAGAATGAAGGCTGAAATCATCACATATCCACTTGATTCCAGGAGCTGGGCTTTAAGGAGAACAATATTTATCATGAGACTCATGACATAATCATGAGAGTTGGTCTGAGCGACTCTTCAGTGGGAGTTGAGGGTACTGAGGACCTAAGAGAGGATGCTTAAGTAACTTTCAGGGCTGAGCCCCAAGGGAACGCTGATTAAGTTATTTTTATATAGACATAAAAGCAGGTTGAAAATGCCCATTTTTTGTCAGGCAATTAAAAAAATTTTATTGTAAAAACAATTTATTTTAATTTTTTTAAAAATAAAAAATGATTTTTAATTTTTCACCCTTCCTCTCCCTTCCTTTTCCAGTGACAAAATTGGAAAAGGAAAAAAAGGAGGGATGATGGAAAAATCAAAATTATTTTGTTTTTTGGCAGCTGAAAAAATGTGGTATTCATTTTTTTGAGGAAAAGCAAATTTTTAAAAAGAAATTAAAATGTTCATGTTGAGGGGAAAAAGAAAGGTCATTTCCTCTCAAAAATGTTTTTGATATAAGTTTTCTTATTAGCTGTAATAGGCACGTGGCATTTAGCTGCTTCTCACAATGTAAAACACCCATTTAAAATAAATAACAGGGCAACTCAGTCTTGCTACTTTTGCTGCTAAGTAGCTGTGAAAAAACATTTCATTGGCATATCTGAAAGTTCAGCTAAAAGCCTGCTTGAGAAAATGTATCCTGAAGCCTTACAAATCTGTGATTCCACAAGAACCTGCCTTCTCTTCATCCCAAATCGTCAAAAAGTTCATGAAGCTAGAGGCCTGATTCAGCTCTCAAACTATTTTACATTGGTATAATTTCATTGGCTTCACTGGAACTACTCCCAATTTATGTCAGTGTGAAGAAATAATAAGGCCCTAGGTTTTTAACACTGAACTCACATTGTTTTGGTGCTGGAGAACTACAGGTACCTCATTTACAAAATCTGCACCAGTCTCAATCTAGACATCAACTAATTTAGCTCCCTGTTTAAGGACATATTATTATTTTCCTCCCCTTAGTACAGACTGGGAAAGTGAGACATGGACATGCTAAGTGGATTGTCTGACATCCCACAGCAAATTTGTGTCCAAGCTTGAATTAGAATCCAAGTCGCCTGATTCTGTGAATATACCGAAATAAGAGATACCCTTTTAAGCACCTTTATACCCATATAACCATGCCCACTTTAGAGGGTTGCACTGATTTAAATGCGTCAGTTTCTGAACCAATATAGGTAAATCAGTACAAAAACATGTAAGACCAGCCCTCAGTCCAATTTTTAACCACAATAACATGCACCTACCACACGTCACACATTCTTCATTCACTTGATAGGCAGAACACCTTGTATTTGACTATTGTTTCCAGCTTATTTCCAGTGCGTATAGGAGAGTTTTCTATATTTGTGGCTATGTGCTTAGATTCTCTTTTGCAGAACTTTTTATGTCCATCTGAACCCTTTCTAAAAATGTATTCTTTTAGTACCATTAGAACAGCAGTACAGTGCCATTTTTCTAGGGTGCTGAATGTTTACCTCTCCGGGTAGGGTTATTATGGGGATGATAGAATGATGTCTTTAGTCAAGTGTAGATCTTATCTTCCTATGTAACAAGGTAGCCTAATGAAATGAGTTTTATTCAAAGAACTTGTCACATAACGCTTCAGGAAAACATGATAAATTGAATGATTCTTTTAGCAAATGCATCACACAAAGCATTGGCATATTGCTTATGAAGTTTAATTTTGTAATAATTCATGGGGGATAATATACCTGTAGCCATTTCAGTGGAATGAATCCTACAGACTCATTACAAAAGCAGAAGTGTTGTCCCAAAATATTGCTTTCCTTGTTGAACTGTAGCTGAGATGCAGAGCAATTTGCATGTTTAACCTCTATGGAACCATTGTATCTCATTTTTTAATTTTTTTCTTTTATAGCACTGTTGTTATGAACTGGGGTAAAACACAATTTTATGTTAATGGTAGAAGTCTAGATATTATAGTGGTTCTACTGACAGAATTTGGCAGACCATATCTAAGGTTCAGACTATTTATTTAGATATTTTCAACACACTAAGGAAGTGTTTGTTTACCAGTAATCGGAAAGCAAACTAAAACAAAAATAGAAATTTTGGGGTCTGGACGCTTTCTTATGCTCTCATATCTCAAATCCAATATTGTTTACATTTTGTAAGTCACTCATTCACATTGTAGACTAGTTGCACAGTGCAATGGGGGCAAAAAATAAAAACAGATAAAAATAACTGAATAAACTGTATTAAAAATATGAGAAAAATATGCTGCACTGATGCATTTATTTTAGATACTTATATGGCTCACATTTCTGTAACATCTGAGTGCCTAAAAATTGTTTGTGTACGTTTCTTCACAATACCCCTGTGAGGTAGGGAAGTGCTATTATTCTCATTATACAGATAGGAAACTGAGGCACAGTGAGACAGTAACTTGCTCAAGGTCACGCAGGAAGTCTGAGGCAGAACGAAGACCTGAAAGCAGAACTCCTAAGTCCTAGGCTAGTGGTGTAACTACTGGACCTTCCAGGCTGAGATTAAAGGATTTTGGGATGGTGCACATTATGGAAATCACCCCTTCTCCTTAAAGCACCCCAACTCCATACCTTTCCCACCCCACACAGACTCCCAAATGCCCTTTCCACCCCACATATATTCCAACAACCTTCCACCAGCTCCCACTTATCCTAATAGCCCTCACACATATCCTAGCAGCCCTTACATATACCTCCTACTCACTGTCACCCCCAACACCTCCCACCAGCCATAGCCCCCACTCACCCCTCACCGTTTAGCCCCCGTAACACTCCTCACTCACCTCATAGCCCACTCTGCAGCTCAGCTCCAGCCCTTTATCCATTGCCCTGGGACCTTCCTGTCCACTCACCGGTGGCCCCCAGGCTCAGTACTCCACTCTTGTCTTGGGCTTGGGAAGCATCTCTTGATCCCAGCTGCCCAACTCCTCTTGCTCCCATTATGCACCTCACACTCACATGCCCCTGTGCTGTGCAGGTTTGCCTCAGCCGCCAGGCCAGCATGCACACTGGTTAACCCTGGCCTGGGGCCATGCTTCCATTCTGATATGTGAGACTATATGATCTCTTTGATATTACTACAGTCTCCTGCGTTAAAAAAAAACCAGTAGAAAAACCAAAATGACACCTTCCCCCAAGTCCACTAATTTACCTCTGACATTTCCCCTTTTACATCCTACTCACATCCCTGAAAGCAGAAAGAAGTAGAGAGAGAAGGATGAGGCCATGGAAACAGACAAGAAGGACCTGATCCAAAACCCACTGAAGTCACTGGGAGTTTTCTAGGCCCAGAAAGAGGAACCCGCCTTATTTAAAGGGTGCTGGATATTATGAGATTTTACTCATAGAATTCTTCTTAATTGTTTGACAGCATAGTACCAAGAGGCCCCAAATGAGACTGGGGCCTCAATGTGGTAAGCAGTGTGTATACACATAATAAGAGATACTGGGCCAGATCCTCAGCTGGAGTAAGTCAGTGTAGCTCCATTAACTTCACTGGAGCTCCACCAGTTTATACTAGCTGGCAATCTGGCTCAGTCCTTGCTGTGAAGAGTTTAAAAGTGGCTGTACAGCACCCAGCATTATGGGTCAGAATCCTGTTGTGGTGTTCAAATGTTGCTTGTGATTATTAGAACTGGGAGCAGTGGCTGTTGGGAGTCTGAAAGGACAGGAAACAGGAAGGAAGAGGGAGGAGTTGAGGAGGCTGAGTGAGAGTTACAGAGGGTGCAGCAGCAGCTTGGTAAAGAGGTTTCCACTTGAAAAATAAAGTCCTGTTGAAGTTTGTTAGTATCTTGCTTGGTTGATACAACATTTTGGTGATGAGGATGGATCTTCTGCTTCTGAACCACCTGCACCCTTTCTGCAAAGCCCAAGTGAGCCTCCAATTGCTTTTACTGCCTGGATCCATATGTTTGAGACTTATCTGCTTGCAATCAGTGCTACAGAGATTTCTGAAGTAAGAAAGAGTGCTCTGCTAATCCACTGTTTTGGAGCAGAAGGGCAGTGTATATTTTACACTTTTCTCCTTGCAGATGATAAATATGAGACTACACTCACTGCATTAAAGAACTTCTTTGTGCCAAAATTAAATGTAGTAGCTAATTGCTACATATTTCGCCAGAGTAAGCAGAAACCGAGGGAGACTATAATGCAGTATATTGCTTCCCTGAGGAATCTGATTGTAACTTGTGACTTTGGGAATATGGCAAATGAGATTAGAGACCAGCTCATTGAGAAAACAACCATGCTTTGTGTAAGAGAACGCTTACTTCTAGAACCACAACTTACACTAGAAAAAGCAATAACAATTACTACTCAGATTGAGTCAGCTACAGCTGAAGCTAAAATAATGAGCAGGGATACAGGAGACACAGTCCAGGCTGTGACTCCTTTGCAGAAAAGTTCACTATAGCTGCAGACAAACAATTGCAGGAGGAAAACTAATGAAAAGCCACGGAATCAGCAAATTCAAAATACAGTAAAACATGTTTTCGCTGTGGATCCCCACAACACTTTGCAAGCTACACAGGATGTCCAGCAAAAGTAGCTCAGTGCAGTCATTGCAAAAAGATTGGGCATTTTGCTAAAGTATGTTGCTGTAGCCAGTTCAATCAACAGGTGCATGCAGTTACAATACCAGATGTTACTGTGCTGAGTGTGAACAAAACCACTATTGCACAGATTCCAGAACAGATCAAGTGCACTGTAAAAGTTTCCACCATACCCTCAGGCATATTACACTCTATTCAGCTAATGTTGGACACTGCCTCAGCAGTATCTATACTACCTGATTCCATCTATTTGCATTTCTCTTGCTGAACCCAAACTTCAGTTGGTGTGCAATTTGAAAAACCATATTCCAGTACATGGCTGCCTGCCAGCAATAGTTACTTTTGGTGATTGTTGTGTAACTGCAGAGTTCTACATTGTCCACATAGGCACTCCTATCCTTGGCAGAGATTTATTGGCTGCTTTAAATCTCAGGATACTTAATGGATGAATTGATCTTCCTCAGCAAAGCACTCTCACGGCATAACACCAGTTTCAGCTGGGACCCAACACCAGGTTGAGGAGAAACTCGGCTGTGCTTATGGGTCTCTGCATAAAGTTAAAATGTGGAATAATGTGATGCCTGAATGACAGAAATTACGGCACTTGCCATTTTCAGTCAGGGAAGCTATTTCAGAGGAACTTAGAAAACTTGTTCAAAAGGATATTATTGAAGAGATTAACTCCTCATAATGGGTTTCACCTATAGTAGTGACGCAGAAGAAGGGTGGAGGCATTGGCCTTTGTGTGGACTTAAGGGAGCCAAATAAAGCTATTGTGATTGACAGCCATCTTCTTCCTCACATAGAAGATGTATTTGCAGAACTCCATGGAGCAAAGATGTTTTCTACTCTTGATTTGCAGAGCCATACCACCAGATTATGGTGCATGAAGATAGCAGAGACCTCACAGCATTTATTACACGAGGGACTATTTCATTTTAAACGTGTTCCATACGGTCTTGCATCAGCCCCAAATGCCTTCCAAAAAATGATGTCATTGATTCTGAAGAATCAACATAGAGTTCAGTGCTATTTGGATGATATTATCGTGTTTGGAAATACTACTGAGGAGCATGACAATAACCTGCAGTCTGTACTAAACTGCATCAGCAAAGCAGGCCTCAAGCTCAATAGGTCCAAATGCAAATTTAGACAAACTGAACTCTCCTTTCTGGGGCATACAATTTCAAAGGCTGGACTAAAACCTGACCCAGATCATACCCTGGCAATTTCAAATGCTCCTCTTCCAACAGATTTGCAAACCTTACGTTCCTTCTTTGATCTTACCTCCTGGTATGCAAAATTCAATCCCAATTATGCTTCTGTCATTGAACCGTTAGGAGAATTACTATGGAGAAGTTAAACCTTAGTGTGGACAATGGATGCACTAGCTAGTTTTGAAATGGTGAAAGACTTGACTGTACATAGTCCAGTATTTGCACTATTAAGTCCTGCATTGCCCACAGTTGTAAGTACTGATGCTTCTGATTATGGACTTGGGACTGTCCTCACACAACTTCATGAGGACAACACAGAGAGGACTGTTGCATTTGCTTCAAGGACACTAAGTAATGCTGAGAGAAGATATTCTACAGTTGAAAAAGAAGCACTTGCTTGTGTCTGGACTACTGAAAAATAGAGAACTTACCTGTGAGGACGCACATTCAAGTTGTGCACAGACCACAGCCCTTTGACGACATTGCTCACCACGAAAGGACTGGGAAGAGCAGGATATCTTATTGCTGGATGGTCTGCAAGACTACTCTCTTTCAATTATGAACTGGAATATAAGCCTGGAAACAAAAATGTGGTGGCTGATTGCCTTTCTCGCCTGCCTTTGCCTTCAGCAGATGGTCCACTGGAGGATAAGGATGTAGTAGTTGTGCTTATTACAAGCACTCTTACTGCAGTTACAAGAGAACAATTTCAAGCTGTTTTTTCAGCGTGTCCAATTCAACAAAAACTACCAGAATTTCTGACAAAGAGATGGCCCAGTAACCCTAAAAACCTTGACTCAGTTTTGCTGCCTTATTTTAGAGTTCAGGATGAACTTTCTTTGCTCAATGGCCGTGTGCTATGAGGTACATACTGGCTACTTGTACCAGAAGAATTACAGTCAAAACTCATGCATCTGTCACACGATACTCATCAAGGAATTGTTAGAACCAAACAACGACTATGGGATCTCTTTTGGTGGCCAGGGATGGACTCTCAAACTGAAGCACTCATAAAATATGGTATCACTTGCCAAATGCATGATAAGACAGCAGTGACATGTACCCCTCCATTACAGCCTGTTCCTTCCTGAATCTGCATGGGAAAAAGTGGCAATTGACATTGTAGGCTCCTTTGATACTGCTCCAATTGACTGTCATTATGCCATCACTTTAATATACTATTTCAGTAAATGGCCTGAGGTAGCGTTTACATCACAAATCTCTTCTGCTACAGTAATTAAGTTCCTCTCTTCAGTTTTTAGCAGGGAAGGTAACCCCAAAGGACTGGTTTCAGATAATTGTAGTCAATTTACTTCCCTGGAGTTTGAAACTTTTCTAGCAGAGAGGAACATTTTACACAGAAGGTCATCCCTATATTACTCTCAAGACAATGGGGAAATCGAACAGTTTAACAGAAGTTTGAAAGAGAGTTTGCAAACGGCTGAACTGGAAGGGTGGTTGTGGATACCCTTCACTACTGATTTCTTGCAAGCATACCGGGCTACACGACATGCCACAACACAAAGATCATCCACAGAGTTATTGCATGGGAAACAGATGAATACTAAACTGAACATTGCTGGATTGTTAAAGGCACATCCTGAGGCTGCAGCCGAGGATGATATGAGAAAAACAGTTGAACAAGCAAAGTATAAGGCTTTCACGAAGAAGTGGCAGGGTGCTAAGGAACCAAAGTTTGAGTGTGGTTCCTTCGTTAGACTATGAAAACCTGGAATTTTATTCAAAAGGGACCATAAATTCACAGCTCTTCTTAAAATCATAGAGAAGAAGGGACCTTACACCTATCGACTTTCTGATGGGCGGGTATGGAATGCTTCTTATCTTGCACCTGCCTATGCACCAAGAGGAGATTATGCCAAAACCCAGTCTGCATTGGACGACTTCACCGTAGTATCAACACAACAAGACATTACACTGGAACTGGGGCTTGAGAGACGGCCTGTTAGACCCAGAGGACCACCTTTCTGGACTAGAAACTATGTTATGTAGTATCTACAGTGTTTTCAGTGTAATATTTCTGCCAATAGTATAGTGTCTTGTTTCCTATTTGTTCCCTTAGTCCAACAACAATGGGAGAGTTTCTTAAGAGAGGAGGGAATGTGGTGTTTAGATGTTGCTTGTGATTATTAGAACTGGGAGCAGTGGCTGTTGGGAGTCTGAAAGGACAGGAAACAGGAAGGAGGGAGGAGGAGTTGAGAAGGCAGAGTGAGAGTTACAGAGGGTGCAGCAGCAGCTTGGTGAAGAGGTTTCCACTTTAAAAATAAAGTCCTGTTGAAGTTTATTAGTACCTTGCCTGGTTGATACAACACCTGTTTAGGGCCTTTTTCTACTGCAGACAAAGAACAGGAGTACTTGTGGCACCTTAGAGACTAACAAATTTATTTGAGCATAACCTTTCGTGGGCTACAGCCCACTTCATCGGATGCATAGAATGGAACATATAGTGAGGAGATATATATATTACAGAGAACATGAAAATGTGGGAGTTCCCCTACCAACTCTAAAAGGCTAATTAATTAAGATGAGCTATTGTCAGCAGGAGAAAAAACTTTTGTAGTGATAATCAAGATAGCCCATTTAAGAGAGTTTGACAAGAAGGTGTGAGGATACTTAACATGGGGAAATAGATTCAATGTGTGTAATGGCTCAGCCATTCCCAGTCTCTATTTAAGCCTAAATTGATAGTATCTAATTTGCATATTAATTAAAGTTCAGCAGTTTCTCATTGGAGTCTGTTTTTGAAGTTTTTCTGTTGCAAAATTGCCACCTTTAAGTCTGTAACTGAGTGGCCAGAGATGTTGAAGTGTTCTCCTAATGGTTTTTGAATGTTATGATTCCTGATGTCAGATTTGTGTCCATTTATTCTTTTGCGTAGAGAATTTTTTTGTGTATTCTTTTTTCTCTACTTTCTCTACTTTCAACACATATTTCTTCATGGATTAAAAGATCTGTATCTTTTACAATTTGAAATCTATTTCTCCTGCTTTTCCAGAAGATTATTGGTTAAGATGTCCAGAAGATTTAGCCCATAAATCTTTGTTAGTGAACTTTCAGTAGCACAAATTGTTGTTGAATTTATCACATGATAATGAAGTTCAAAGGGCTCTGCGAAATTGAGTTTGCAATCTATATAATGCAAGTATAGTATTGTACATACATACCACAGTCAGTGTCTTTAATCACATTTGGTGTTTCTGTCAGTCTGCATATACTTCACAATTTTTTCTTCTGTAGCTTCAATTAGTGTTAATGAACTTAGAGAGAGTTAATTATTAAAAAGTGACTCCAGGGGTCAATCCTTTTTTACCAAGATCCACAAAGAGTCTTCGTGAATCCAGTTTTGCCTCTATAAAAATTGCAATGGAAAGTAGTTGTTTTTTTTAAATCAAGGAAAAAGGTAAACATTTCCCCATTTTATATTCTTGAACAGGGCTTAATTATACTACCAATATTAATTATTACTATATATATTAATAAGGCAACAATCCACAGTATTTGTGTGCCATTAATATAAACTTAGCTGCCAATGTTCATTTAAGGTTGACATCATGTTGAAGTGTTCTGCTAAGTGTTCTCCTAATCTCCTTCTTGGTGATTTAAAAATGCAATAAAATAAATGTAGATTTTGATTACTATAGTATGTTATCTCAACAAGTAAAATGTTGTTTTAAATACTCTGCTTCAACAACTCATTGTAACCAAATATTAGGAATGGAAGACAAATGGAATCATTTTTTGAACTGCCTTATATATCCACAATATTCATTAGGAATGGGCCAGAGTCAAATCTCTGGACATGAAGTTTGGACTTTGAGTGGAGTACACTGATCAGTTCTCTGCTAGCTCAGAGAGCTTTCTGCTCTGTCAAAATCTGGTAATGTTTTAGTCATCAGATGCTCCATTCATTCCTCCTGACCATATATGAAATAAGAAGCCCCTTTTACTCTGTCTGCTCTAGGGGCAAAGAAAAGCTCCTGTACTCCTCCCACATCTTTTCCATGAGAGGAAGGGAACACGCCAGCAGCCACATTCTCTGTTCCCTCTGTGGGAGAGGGAAAAAAGGAGCCTCTGTTATCTCTTAGCTCATCCCTAAAGTGGGGAAGTAGGGATGGAATGTTTCCTCTCCTCCATCCTAGGGGTGAGGGAACATGAAGAATCTACTGCCCGTCCACAACCACGGGGCTAGTGGAGATGGTAGGGAAAGAACAAGGTCATGTTATCTCATGAGAACCAGGTGTTAACGTGTCAACCCTGTAACATTTTCCTTCTGTAAATGCCACCCTAGAGGCTGGTGCAGAACAGGAATCTAACTCCACCTCTTTTTCTTTAACATTTTAATTTGGGCATGTTCAGACAGAGCCCTTTATTTCTCTATGTTTTTCAATAACTAATTAATGACTGGATTGTGACTTGGACTATATGCCCACACAGGAGCGTAAGAATACTCCTTATGCCCAACCACAAAATACCTGGGTCTTGGGTCTAGGCAGACAGCTGCAAGAAGGATTTGCATGGCTGCGAACTCCTTCCCCAGAACAGGTGAGCAGGGAAAGGGTGGGAAATGGCTGGAGCCAAGGTTCCACCCCACCATTTGCTTGCCATCACAGATGAGCTGGTGTAATTTGGCCATCCTTGAAGCAAGAAAGTGCGGAAGGCATTGTGACACATAGGTGCATCTCCTAGTCACAATGCCTCCCGGGGTGATGCAATTTAGCGACTGCCCCTTGTACAGGTATATGCCTAGAGTCACAATCTGGCCCTAACGAAACAGGAAATGTTGTTTGGCCAGTAATAACATTTGAGACATTCAGATTTAGGTTACTGCTCTCTTGATATTCTGCTAGAAACAATAATATTAGTGTACTGAATGTTAATATTGACTAGAGATATCTGCAACAATGAGCTGTGTGGCCTTCATATTCAAAAGGGTCAAGCTCTCATTAATCTTCTGATGTCTTCACAACTCTGTGTTGATCTCCATTTGAAAGACCTGCAGCTGATAAAGGCAGAAGCAAATAACTTCCACAACTAAAGAGCCATTTGGGTGATGCACAGAATTGAGACACTTACCTGTCATGTAGGTCACATTTCATCTCGAGTGTCCCAGGGATAAAGATAAAGTCACATTTTGTGTTTATTGTGATGTTGTGGGTGCAAGTCATTCAGAGGGATGGTATGTGTATTGTAACAACAGTGCCTCAGTAATTTGACATGAATTATTAAGCGCTGACAATAAATGAGCATCAATATGCAAACAATTATATAATGACAAGAAAAGGAAAAAAAGGAAAAGAAAAATGACAGGGCTTCCAAATCTTCCTGAGGAACAGACATCAGTATTTCTCTGGGATTATTTTGACTGGTTTCAACTCTTCTTGTTATTTCGGATGCGATTAATATGAGAAAACTTCATATTTATTAACTGTTAATTTTACCCTTAGGCCTTTTGAGCTAAAAGTTCAAAACACAACACTGGAAATACACAGGCTCCATCTCTTCATTTTCCACTGCATGCTTTGAAAATGTCACCCAAAGCTTTTATCATGATTAAAATGATCATTTCAGGTTTGGTTGCTCGTTTCAATACATATAAAATGTGCACTAACTAAGTATGCATTCATTCACACTCATGCATTGTAGATCAGGGGCATCATATCATTCTAGGGAGAGGGAACTCCATTAATAATTATACTTGTGGGCCAGGGTCTAAATTCAGGATTTTGTACTCCTCTCAAACCACAGCAGATCTCCCACTGGTATCACTGGGAGATATGGTGCAAAGGTCAAGGCTAAAGAGCGTCCTTATGTAGTAATTAAATTTGTAGCTGTTACCGTTATTTAAGAGTGGTATTGTGATGTTCAGCCCCACTCAATGGAAAACATGCTCACAGTTAGGACCACCACTCACTATATCCTTTTGTTTCTCTTCCTGCCCCATTCTCCTTTCCCAGTGTCAGTCCCACATTCTATTTTTTGTGCGTTTCCTTATGTCTTCCCTCTACATGTTCCTCTGGGCAGAAACTCTTAATTCCTACCTTAGTAGTGCTTCCGAACCTTCTCCATCACATCTGCTTAAATGATCAGCAATAGAATAATGTATGCTGACATTTAAAGGATCTTTGTTAGGGGTTAGACCCAACACTCCCATGAAATCAATGGGACCTGGGAGAGTTCATAGCTCACAGAGCCATTGTCTGCAGACTTAGAACGACAACACTGCAGGGATCACATTTTTCTCATTTGTAGGAAGTTCCCTTTGTAATCATGAAGGCCATTTAAAACAGTGGTGCACAAACTTTTCCAGATGCATCCCTCCCTTGCCATTAACTGAATCTGTCTCTGCCCCATCTCTATTATTGCACAGGCAAGGCTTCCTCAGCAGGAAAGTTTGAGAGTAGGAATGGAAGCTAGACACTCCCTCCCTATCCCCTGTGGGGGCTGGCCCAGGCCCCACCATGTGCCCCCCCAAATATTCCTCTGCACCCCCTTGGGGGACACACCCGATCGTTTGGGGAACACTGATTTCAAGAGAAAGAGAGGTTACGTTCTGCAGACTCTTGATCTGTTATGCAGCCAACATAAATATACCAAAGCAGGGTGTTCCTCTTATTAATTGTTTTATAATGTTGGCAACGTTTTTCAAAATTGGGTGCCCCATTGCAGTAAATGGGAATGGTGGGTGCTTGGCACTTCTGAAAACCAGGCCATTGATTTAGTTTCCTAAATAAAGATTTAGGCCCCTAACTTTAGGTTCAGGAGTTTGAAAATATTGGTCTTAGCCTCCTTGTGCCTCTTCTTTTCTATCTGCAAAATGGGAATAATACCTTCCAACCTGCAGGGGATGTGACTGGTTGTGGATGTTTGAAATTATGTATATTCTTGGATTTTGCATATGGTGATAATCATTCTCACTATTTTAGAGATGGAAATCTTGAGATTCATTCCCGCTGTTTAACTCAAACAGTGGGTCACACAGCTTCCTGGAAAATGGTATAGCAGAGCACAGAATGCACAATCCCTGCACCACTGGGAGGCCCGGAACTGCCAGCACCACCTCCAAGAGTGATCAGTACTGGCCAACCAAGGAATCTGGCTTGGGGACCAAGGAGATGTGCTAATTGAGCCTCCACTAGCGGGCAGCAACCATCATATTGTAACCTGTGTTCCAGTGGTGGAACTCAAGGAGAAGTGGCAGGCTAAATGCCATCACCTTCCATTGGAGCGTAGTTTACAATATGATCTCCATCTTCAGTGCTGCTTCCCCTTCTGATGCAGAGCTTATATGTGCAAATTTCACCTTCCTACACCAGGAGGCTGAATCAGTCTCATTAGCTACTTCGTAAGAAAAGTGTCTTTTTGTTGGGGAGAACTTTGCTTTTGATTCGCAGTATCCCTTTTTATAGTGTGCAGCACAATGTCGATAAGTCAGGTTCAGGTTATTGATGACTATTAATCATTTATATTGCAGTAGTGCCCAGAGCCTTCAGCTGGGCGGGGGCCACATTGTGCTAGACACTATGCACACATATAAGGTTCATTTTTAACACCTATTCTTTTGAAAATCTGGCCTTAAGAATCCAAACGGGAGCTGCAGGGCAAGGAACACTTAAAATTCTGGTCCTTATTTAAGTGTCTAAATGGGAATTATACATGAAGTCAGTGGTAGATCTGGGAACAGAATCCAGATTGCCTTATTCTGAGCCCATTGATTCAACCATAAGACCTTATTTCCACCTTCATCAATAACAACAACAACAACAATAAATATTTTATCATAATTTCATCTTCAGAATCAGCAGTGAGAACATACAGGTGAAAAGATACAAGAACAGGTTACCATGACTGGGGGAAAAGGTTGCCTCAAAGCAGATTTTATTTAAGTACCACAAAAGCAAACACATGTTTCTCTTGTATAAGAAAATATTTTATTTTATTAACAGAATTGTAGTAATATGTATTTTATTTCTCGGTAAGGAAGCCTTTCTCTACTCCTCAACCACCATAAAGACAAGACAATCCTGTTTTCTCTGCTGGACCTCTTCTGCCCCCGTACCACCCCTCCCTCCCACCTCCCCGTGTGAGGTGGTAGCATATTGAGTTACCAGTCAAGCTATTCAGCTGGCTGTAAGCATTTTTATCAAAATACCACAGAATGATAGAAAAAATATTTGAAGGATGATGATTTGATCGTTTTACATGTGTTAGAGATTCTGAACATGATGCACAAATGGTAAATTCTGAAAAGTGATCTTCCATATAATGTCATTTTTGTAGAGCTCTCTTGCCTCAGAGTTGTGAATTATTGTGCTGTGAACATTATAGGAGAGATTATTTTCAATAAATCGTGAAAAACCCCAAATGTTTTGTAATCAGAATATGTCAAATGCTGAAGAATGAGAAACCCACTTTGGTTTATAACTTCCTTCAAGTATGAGCCAAGAAAACTACAGCACAGTACCTAATGGAAAACCATCCAGACCAATCTCCATAAATATTTACCACAATCCCATAAACTAACCTATTAGAAATGTCTGACATTTTCATTTATATCTGTAAAAAAAAGTTACAGAGGCTGAGTTCTTTAATGCTTTTTCACCATCGCTCATGTAGAAAATATCTTGTACTGTACTCTAAAGAATACAAGATAGTTTGACCAACTATCTAGTATCTGAAATACGGTTTATCTGAACAATGGGAGTTGTGATTCTCTGAGGTCCCAATCTGGTCTGTTATGTGGATGCCTCTTTATCTCCCTCTTGCAGTTTGGTGTGCTGCAGTTGCAGTTTGGTGTGAAGCCTCCAGATTGAATGGGTGCACTATGAGAGAGAGCCCACTGAGGATGTGGTAGGGGAGGCAGCTCCGCTCAGCATCCGGATCCAGTTGCTCAGAGGGGGTAGAGGCACTGCCCTGCTCCATTTCTCTGCTGCCTGGAGATGGGGGCTCAGGGGGCATTGTCCTGCCAGCTCCCTGGGTTCCCTCTGACAGATTTTGTTCTGTGTGTCTCTGTAGCAGCACATGACTCTGACATCGTTGTGCAGCAATATGGCCCAGAGCAGCACCACTATGACACAGGGATCAGATTATATTGCTGTGCCCAGTTTCTCATGTAAAGAAGTGACCACAACTTTCCTGTGAGGTGTTACTGCACCCTAAGATTCATGATTTCTGAGTACAAATGAACCCATGAACTCAGGCTAAAGCTGCCTCTAGTGTGCTGGATATACAGTAAAATTTTACAATGCCATTCCCGAGACATAATGTTCTGGGGGTATAATGTAATAACAACAATACCTCTCTCTTATATAGTGCTTTTCATCAGTAGATCTGAAAGAGCTCTACAAAGGAGATCAATATCTTTATCCCCATTTTACAAACTGTAATATGTAACACAATGTCAGTCTTCCTAAGTATGGTCTAATTCAAATAACATAGAAAATTACATTAATGTCATGTTAAGGTTACTTTTACAAATATTCAAATGTCAGGAAATGAAAAAGTTACAGATTCTCATTGTAATGGTAGTTCTGCCACGTTATACATCCCAAGTAGTTTATAGTGTGCATTCAACACAGATCATAGATTGTAAGGCCAGAAAGGATCACTGTGATCATCTAGTCTGTCCTTCTGCATAACACAAGGACTTCCATAAATTCCTGTTTTATAGACTATAATATATAATATATAATATAATATGTAATATGAGTCCCATTAATGCAAACATTCATGTTTATGTTATGTATTGACATACACATTGGAAAAGAGAAATAGAAAATAGGCTCTGCTGGAAAGGATGTGGGCAAATAGGTCAACACACATATATTTTCTTGGACTGCCCAAAGGTGCAAACATTTTGGTCACACTTACATGAAACTCACACAAAGTTTTTGGGAGAGTTTTTGATAAAAAACCCAATATGTTATGTTCTTGGAGCAACACCTCCAAATCTCCAAAAAACAGCAAAGACAGACATCAGTTCAGAATATTAACATGAGCCGTAAAAAAGTGCATAACAATACACTGGCTCACAAATGACAACCTTGTGTTATTGTGTACCTAAACAAAATATGAGAAATCTGACATATGGCACAGATCACAGCTCATATTATTAAACCCCAGAATCATTTTGGGGAGCATTGGGCTTTCAGCCAATATGCAAAAAAACCCCAAACAAACCCTGCTCTTCTGTGAGAACCCCCATTCCTGGGCTGTTCATGCACAGCCTCTGGCATGTAAGCTGCTTGGATTGTGCAATCAAATGACACTAGCCAATATCTCCGGTCCCAGATGCAACCCTAGGAACCTCTGTCTTGCAGTGTCCAGTTATGCCTGCTGGCACTGCAAGCTTATATGAGTTTGTCAATTTAACAAAGAAATTGATATGCACCAAGCTTCTTATCCCGAAGGGAGTCTCTGACATGCTTCAAACCAAAGGCACAACTTCAGGTAGAATAAACAAATTTATCAACTACAAAGATAAATATTAAGTGATTATAAGTCAAAGCATCACAAATCAGATGTGGTCAAATAAAATAAAAGCAAAACACATTCTAAGCTGATTTTAACACTTTCAGTGCCCTTACAAACCTAGATGCTTTTCACCACCAGCTGGCTGGTTGCCCTTCAGCCAGACTCTCCCCTTTGATCAGCGCTTCAGTCACTTGGTGGTGGTATCTGTAGATGGAGGTGAAAGAGAGAGGAAGAGCATGGCAAATATCTCTCCCTTTTATCATATTCTTTCTTCCCTCTTTGATTTGCATTGGATACCACACCATCATATTATAAGGATGAACACAGGAGTGCAGGATGTTCTCCTGAGATACAGTGTCATAATCACACATATTGTTCTTACATCGGGATCAAGAAACTAAAATAGAAAAGAGACACTTTGACTTGTATATTCTGTGCTATTTGAATGTCATTGTGTGTGTGCAAACATAGAAGGATATCTAAAGGAAGGGTCTGGGTATTAATAGGTCATGCCCTTTTGCATAGTCTCTGGTTGCAACTTGGCCCAAAACACTCATTTGCAATACAATCTTTTATCTTAATCTTTCTCTGGATCTGCTAACACTAACTGGTTGGCTTGGAAGTGTGTTACACATGTTATTGTGCTGCAGTACAATGAAAAGTGTCAATTTTTGGAGCACTGATAGTGGGCTCATCATGGGGTCTATATACCCCATGCTGTTTCAGCAGCCAAAGGGTTAAAAAGGCAACTGCCTGCCTGCTCAGCCAGAGTTGATTGACAGCCCTACAGTAGCTGTGAAGATAAAAGGGCTACAAGGCAGGATTTTCTGACTATAACTCACTTAATACTTTCCCTGCCTGTACCTCTTGGGTTTCTGGGACTTTCCCTGCCTGTATCTATTGGGTTTCTGGGAAGTGGGCGGGCTGCTAAAAGATCCCTCCCCAGACTAAGGGGAGGACCCACAGGACCACAGAACCCACTGATTCCGGGGGACAACTAATAAAAGAACAGGAACAGGAGTGCGGTCAAAGGGTCATAAGAAGGGAACCTGATGGGGACACCGAGCAGAGAACCCCGGACAGCACCCACTGCTCCTCGAAGGCGTCAAGGGAGCCAGCGGATGCCGCCCAAAGGAATTCCGCCCGGATTCGTGAACAGACCATGGAGCGGAAACAAGCCCCACAGTCACCGGAGTCTCCATCGGCCAACCTCCTCTCCCTGGTCATGTAGATGGCCTTTTTAGCCAGGGCAAGGAGGAGGTTGACCAGGAGGTCCTGGGACTTCGTGGGGCCACGGATAGGGAGTGCGTAGAGAAGGAGGTGAGGGGAAAAGTGCAGCCAGAAACGCAACAGGAGATTGGTGAGGAGCCGGTATAGGGGCTGCAACCTGGCACACTCTAAGTAGACGTGCGCCAGGATCTCCCTCACGCCGCAGAAGGGGCAGGTGTCTGGGAGAGGGGTAAATGGCGCCAAGTACATGCCCGTGCTCACGGCGCCATGGAGAAGCCGCCAAGGTGAGGTGGCTGCCCTGCCAAAGACAAAGGGGATTGCAAAGAGAGGATCCTCCAGCAGAGGGGTGAGAAGCTGCCAGACCAACCAACCCACCAAAGAGGGAAAAGCAGGGCAAGAAGCTGGAGAAAACTACTGAGGTAAGCAGTAGCTGAAGGAACAGCAAGGAACTTAGGAGGATTGGATCTGGATGCTCTAAACAAGGGCCCTGGGTTGGAACCCAGCGCAGTGGGTGGACCTGGGCTCCTTCACCTACCCCAGAGACTCTTAGAGAAGAGGTTCCTATGCTCTGGAGAACTGATTCACCCCCACTGGAGCCACAGAACTGCTTCTCCATTATCCTAAAGGGGACACAGACTATTAAGAACCTGGCCAGGAGGGGTCAGTCTTTGACAAGGACTTGACAAATGCAGAGTCGGGGTGTGACGGCAAAGTATGGGGGTGGGAGCTGGGGGGGAGGGGGAATGCAGCCAGGTTGGTGTGGTTTCCTACCCTGCCAAAGGGCGACACTAACAGATAAAAACTCTCTCATCACAGTACCCTGTTTAATTTAGCATGCTGAATTCTTTATTTGAGTGCTCAGATTAACTCCTAGATGCCAACACATGAGTATTCAGGCATGTAATTATCAATTTGAACATCTAGATGCAGAACTGGGAGCTTCAAGTTAAGCATCCATTTTGGGAAAATAAGCTCACAATCTTTATTTATATTAATTTTGTATGGCATCTAGTGAAATATTAAAAAATCAGGTTTAGTACGCATGTGCGAGTCCATGGCTACTTTATGTACATACTCATGAATGCATTATGAATGAAACATAATTGCCAAATTGTACCCTCATTTGCCCCATACAATCCAATCTGATTTCAGTGGGTATAACTGAGACCAGTGTTTGGTTCAATATTTTTCAATTTCCTGGCCTCTCTTTTGAGTCCTACACTACAGACCCCTACTAATGAGCCAGTATAGAAAAATGTAATAAACATGCAATTAATTTGTTTTAGTAGAGGGCAGGGGCGCACACACACACACACACACACACACTGAGGTCCTGATATATTGATTCCTCTTTGTACTGTTATTTCACATTACAAGCCAAAGGGAAAATTCCAGAATATGAACATATTTGAAAGAGAAGAGTACACTGTATATTGGCAGTTATTGCTGCAAAGGTCAAAAGAGAGTTATTTCTGCTAGATACAGCCAATAATCACTAGAAAAAGATTTTGTAAGCATTCTAATAAAAGGAGATTGCCTCTGTTTTCACTTCTTTTCCTTTCCTTCCTGGACTGTCCCATCCCAAAAGTAATCCAAGACAGAACTTTGGCATGATTCACAGATTTTAAAGCCAGAAAGAACCATTATGATCATCTAGTCTGATCTCCTGCATAACACAGGCCATAGACAGAATTTACTCTGTGGTTCCTGCATCAAGCACATAACTTTTGTTGTAACTGTAGCATTTTTTAAAAAGATATTCAGTCTTGATTTACAGACTTCAAGTGATGGAAAATTCCCCATAACCCTTGATAAATTCATAGAAATGTAGGGATGGAAGGGACCTTGAAAGGTCAAGTGCCTTGTACTGAGGCAGGACCATATAGATCTAAAGCATCCCTGGCAGGTGTTTGTCCATCCTGTTCTTAAAAACTTCTAATGGTGGAGATTCCACAACCTCCCATGGAAGCCTATTCCAGAATTTAACTACCCTTATAGCTAGATATTAGGAAAAAATTCTAACCTAAATCTCCCTTGCTGCCTATTAAACTGATTTGGTCAAATACATCCTTGTAGGTTCAGGTTATGCAGATTGGACTCACCTCTACCTGTGGAGACAGCTGTAATGGAGGTGGGGATAGCACTGGCTGTCTTCCCCTGGATTTATGCCAAGGGATGGCTGCTTTAAAATCCAGCCCTGTCAGTGGAGGCTCTCCAGGAGATGCATTGAATCAGCACATCTCTCAACTTGCCTGATCCAATCCCCTCCTCAACTCGGTCCTCCCACTTTTTGGGTAGCACTGGCTGACTCTAGCTCCCCTATTGGTGTTAAAGCAATTATATAGAAGTGTTGTATATGTAGATAGTTAATCTAAAGAGCTCCATCTACTGGCACCTAAAATATGTTGCATCGTTTATAAGTTTGTAGAACTGATAAAGTTGTTGTTGTATACAGCAGAGAGGGTTTACAGATTACACAGCACTTAACTTGAGGAAAAGAGTTATAGGTGGCTTGTTCAACTATGTCATCCTCTCCAAAAGAATTTCCAGACCTGTTGGCCCCAGGTTTGGCCTATCAATTCTTTTGCCAAAGCAAGAAAACATTGCTTATTGTCTCTGCAGATTCTCTGTTATGGCTCTAAGTGATTTCTCTGGACTTGCTTTGAAAAATGGTTTCAGCCCTTTAAATCCTTTTTGAAAATGGGGTGGCACAAATGCAAAGCTATGGTGTAAAAAACATACTTTACATTCTCTTATAAAAGGAAATATAACTGTTTGGAAGTTTATTCCAGAGACAAGATATTGTATATTTGTGATGCAACCACATGCTGGGTTCTTTACATAAAACACATTTGATGGCTCAAGTTTACTTTTAGGAGCAGCTTTCTTTCTTTTCTTTTCTATTTTTTTGTGTTTTTTGTATCTTGTCCTTTTAAGAAACGTACACATCTTCTTCCAGCGACTACTGTTTATTTAATGTTTCATAGAAATATATAGATCAGGGGTCAGCAACCTTTCAGAAGTGGTGTGCCAAGTCTTCATTTATTCACTCTAATTTGAGGTATCGCGTGCCAGTAATACATTTTAATGTTTTTAGAAGGTTTCTTTCTATAAGTCTATAATATATAACTAAACTATGGTTGTATGTAAAGTAAATAAGGTTTTTAAAATGTTTAAGAAGCTTCATTTAAAATTAAATTAAAATGCAGAGCCCCCCAGACCTATGGTCAGGACCCGGGCAATGTGAGTCCCACTGAAAATCAGCTCGCATGCTGCCTTTGGCACATGTGCCATAGGTTGCCTACCCTTAATATAGATCATTGTCACCCAAATCCCATCAGTAGCCTGTCTGGGTTGTCTTTGGCACCATAGCATTTAGTAGCATGATCTTGGTTCATTAAGAGTTGACATAGTTTTGAGTCTTGAGTGTAGGGCTAAAAGGCGCAAACTCCTGAATTTTAATCCTGGCTCTGTAAGTGGCTCATGAGGTGGCCTTATGCAGGTCACTTAACTTCTCCATCGTTGTATGTCCGTCTATCAATACGATAATAAAACTTATCTGCTCTGTAGGGGTTGTGAGGAGTAATCTGTTAACATTTCAGCACTGCTTTTGTACCGTGAAGCACTGTATAAGTGCTTCATATTCAAAATTATTTTTATTATATTATTATTATGACTGACAGTAACTTGGAAGGTAAACATTGGAGTAGTTGTGAGCACGGCAGTTTGGAAAAAGGTTCTGATCTAAAGCCTGTTGACATTAATCTGCTCTCCCTCTCCACACTAATTTACCTGTACTAGATGCATTTATTCACCACCTCTCATTTAACTACCCTGCTTCTAACAAGTAGATGTTTGACCTTTTTGTCATTTTTATTCTGAAGTTGTCAAGAGATCGGCGCTCAGAGCTGGCCCTAGCATTTTGGCACAGATCTGTGAAATGACTCTTTGGTGCTATCACACCAAAAGCAGCTGATACCTGTCCACCATCATCACAGCACTGTGCACAAATTTAAGCCTCAGGATCTGGGGAGACTGATCGTTTAAAACACACCCCAACCTTAACTCATCTTATCTAAAATGTCTCTGTTTCTTTGGAAGGGGGAGGGGTGGCCTCCAGCTTCCTGTGACAGAAGTGGAGCCAAGCTGCTAGTGATTGGTTTATATCATCAGGGTTAAAATTACTTTTTTATAAAAACCTTGTCTCCACACAAACTTGCCCTGTTTAGTGAAACTGATGCAAACTGCAGTATAGACACGTAGATTTTGATTTAAGACTGGTTTATTGCAGTTTAACTTGAACCTGTTCATACCTGACTTCAGCTAAACCAGAATAGGCCTGCTTTTAAACTCAAATAAAATTGTTCCAACCACCTTTTATACCAATTTATCCCAAAAGGTGTGATTTTTTAAAAAAATGCTTTTAGTTAAACCAGAACAACTCTGCAAGCAGACAATCCCAATGAAAGCTCAGGAATCTCCTTTATATGTCTAGTTTCCCCATATCAGTATGCTCAAGGACAGAGCTGACTCTCCTGGAAGTCCAAACAGTTCTAATTCTGTTTTTCTTTCTCTAAACCATAAGCAATATTCAGTACTTGTTTTGCAGTTTCACTAGTCCAGATTCTTTTTTGTATTATAGATTCTCTCTTGGGATCAGCAAAGCAGCATGTGAGCAACATTTCTAGGAGCCTTAAAGATATGGAAGGTTGCTGCAGGGATATTTTTCTGAGTATCTTAGTTGTACTAAGACTGTACTAGCTGGGAACTAAAGCTGCCTTGTTTGAGAGCATCAGTACAAGACAAAGTGAAAATGTAGGCTTTAAAAATGACTTGTACTCTTTTTGTTCTAGAGACAGCAGCAAAGACAAACTAAGGGAAATTCTGTTACTGTTGCAACACAACTGACTTCATTGGAGTTGCACCGATGTAACTGAGAGCAGAATTTGGCCTTACATTCCTATTTTAAACGGTAAAATATAACACTGTGTATCTCATAGATAGGGCTTGATGTGAGGATGGTGAATTTTAGCTCTCAAGAGATGATACTGTCTGGAAGATAATATCTAAATAGCAATAAGCTTTTGAATTTTTTCACTGATCACTTAGGTTCTTAGTTGAGTCCATGACTATTTATAGTAATAATGATTTTAAAAAATAGATGAGTAAAGTGAAATTATAAAAATATTCTATAGGCAAGACTTAAAATTCAAGCCATTGATGTTCATTATATCCACCATGACAATTTTGCAAGGGCAGGATTAATCCAATGCACTAACAAAATTCCAGCATGGGTAATTACTTTATGGCTAGCTAAAATCCCCTCTGGGCCCATTTAGTTTCAGTGAGTGAAGCTAGTCTTCTCTTCCTCTTCTAAAAGTAGCATTGATGGAGTAGAATAGATAAATGGTCCACTCCACAGCTCGTACCATTTTCAGTGACGGGTGAGTATATAAGTATAGTTGGTTGAAATGTTTTAATTTAAATATCTTTTTAAAATGAAAAATGGCTTTTTTGACCAAAATATAAAAATCTTCTTTTGGTTAAAATTTTCCACTTTTTCAATTAAACAAAATCTGAAAACATGTCAGTTTTTGAAGATCACAATTATTTCCTGCCATTCTTTTTTCCCCTTGCTTTTCTAGTAGTTTTACTTCATTGAATAAAACAGGAAATTCCATGAAAAATTTTGCTCAAAATTAAAAATTTTCATTCCACGTTAATTTTTTCATGATCTGCATGTAGCATTTTTTTTACCAGAAATCTATATAAGACATGACTTATACCAATTTTACTCTGGTTTAACTTCAGTTATTTGAATGGAATTACTCCTAACACAAAGTGGTGCGAGTTGAGAATCTGCCACAGAATGTGTGAAGTGTTTCAGGAGTCTTGTAGATGAAAAGTGCAATATTAATATAATTCATTATTGCGATTATCATCTTTCCATCATCATCCCAGGGCTAACAAAACAATTAAAAAAGACCTTATGTAAGGACATGTATCAGGAGGATATTCTACCTATCAAGCATTGAAAAAAAAAGGCCAGATTTTTAGCTGGTGTAAACTGGCAGAGTTCCACTGAAGCCAAAGGAAACATCCTAATTTACACCATCTGAGAATCTGAGGCATTTTTTTTTAACAAGCATACCTACAAAGAATGAAGTTCAGCCCTTTAAGATGTAAAGCTCTTCAGGGGATTAGACCAGATACACTCCTCTGACAAAGTTCAAGTGTAGTATTTATTTAAAGTAAAACTTTATTTGATTTCAGGAATAGCTTGATATGTGAAATCCTTCACTAAATCCTTGTCTACACTACAGATTAAAGTCGATTTAAATTAGGTCAACAATCATATGCCGCTTTAATTACGTCTGTTGTGCACATGCACACAATGCTCCTTGGGTCGGTGGAGTGCATCCACTCAGTGCTCTTGCATCGACTGAGAAAGCGTTGCATTGTGGATAGCTATCCCACTATACAACTCGCCACTCTCTGCTGCTGGGAGATCTGGGAATGGATCTCAGTACATCATGGGGGCATGTTCAACGTCCCATGATGCAGTTCTTTTTGGTTCCATCATTCCATGTGCTTCTGACTTAATTTCATGCAGTTTTTGAACAGTCCCTGTAAACTGTGTACTTGCCATCTCTGCCTGAAAGCATGGATCCTGAACTGCTGACCAGTCTGGTGATGAGCGTTATGAACACGATGTGGCTGGTTCTGCAGTATTTCATGAGCTGGGAAACAGAAAGTGAATCTGTGATGCCTGCCATGCTGTGTGCAATAGAAAGGAACAATTCATTATTGCTGCTGGCATGCATGGAGCATCTGCACATGGTGGACCATTGATACTGGGCTTGGGAAACAAGCACTGGGATTGTATTATTATGCAGGTATGGAATGATGAGCAGTGGCTGCAGAACTTTTGGATGTACAAAAGCATCTTCCTGGAACTGTGTGCAGAGCTCACCCTTGCCTTGAAGTGCACGGCCACCTCAATGAGATCTGCCCTCACAGTGGAAAAGCAAATGACGATCGCTTTGGGGAAGCTGGAAATCCAGATGGTTAATTGCAATTAGTTTGGAGTTGGAAAGGCCACTGTGGAGCTTGTGGTGATGAAATTGTACAGAGCCATTAATTGTCTCCGGCTGTGAAGGACTGTGACTCTTGGTAATGTGCAGGAAATAATTGATGTCTTTGAGGCTATGGGATTCTGTAAATGCAGTGGGGTGATAGATGGCAAGCATATCCCAATTTTAGCCCCAGACCATCTTGTGATGGATTACATCAACTGAAAAGGCTTCTTCTCCAAGGTCTTTCAGGCATTGGTGAATCACTGGGGCCATTTCACTGATATCAACGTGGGTTGGTCAGGGAAAGTGCACGATGCACACATCTTTAGGAACACTGGACTGTATAGAAAACTGCATGCTGAGACTTTCTTTCCAGACCAGAAGATTCCAATTGGGGATGTGCAAATGTCCATAGTGATCCTAGGGAGACCCAGCCTAACCCTTACTCCTATGTCTAATGAAGCCTTACAATGGGAACCTAGACAGCAGCAAGGAGTGCTTCTACAACAGGCTCAGCAGGTGCCGAATGACCATTGAATGTGCCTTTGCCAGATTAAAAGGCCTCTGGTGCTGCCTTTTCTGGCTAACTACATCGCAAAAAGCTCTATGCCTCTCATTTAGGTGGTTTTATTTTGTTGGTGTAGCCGGGAAGTTACATTGGTGGGAGGGGTATTTCAGTGTGTACACCTCCACTGTTTTGTCGACGAAAGCTGACTTTTTTCTGACAAAATTGTAGTTTAGACAAGGCCTAGTTCTTTTTGTCCTTTAAGGTCCTGTACCACCAGATTTGAAATTTTGTTGCTAACTTTATTTTCCGTTTTCAAAGTAAATTTTCAGATAACTGTTTTGTACAATTAACAATTTGTACATTAGGCAGCAGTCTGGGTTTTTCTCTTTTGTTCCTTCAATTAACTAACCCCACCCAATAAATTTTAGAGTTGTGTAAATAATAACTTATGAAGAACAGGTAACAAAAGCCGAGAGAGCATCTGTGCTCACTAAAGAGTAGGATGAAACTAATTTGCATGTCTCATGAAGCAAGCCACCATATACAGAAAGAAAAAATGTCTGAGGTGGCATACATTATTTATTAGATCCAGAGCTGTATTTCTACTAGGGGAGTCATGGATTCTGTGACTTTCATGTTCTAAAAAACTATGCATGACTTGATATATTATATTATAAATTCTTCTGTGTGTGAGTGAGTGAATGTTAACGCAAATTTCACTGAGGACTGCAGACTGAAATCCAAGGCCAGAAGAGACTCCAGTGGAGAGCAGGAGCTCAGCAGCAATACTGTGGCAACATTAAGAGAAACAGCAGCGGACTATCAGGGGCCAAAGATTCATATAAATGAGAAAGAGACAAAACCTTGTACTCTGAGGTGGGAATCTAGGGTAGCAGCAGCAGATTCCAGGAATCCAGAACCCAACTGGACGAAGTGATAACATCCTTCCTCTCCCAACTTGAGAATTTTGCTGCTGCTGGCTATCACTCCTGTCCCTCCAGCTCTTGCAGGAGGGCTCCACCACTGATGGAGCCAGATTTTGCAGCCAGGGAGGATGGTCGTTGGGGGTGCCACTTTCAGATATCTCTATTGGTTTGCTAATTTCACACTTTATCATGCCTGTGTATTATGACCACCAAATGGTGCATGGAGCCTCCCTAGTCAATGGGTGTATTCATCCTCCTCCTTGCCACATCAAAAGGGCATTGACTACCCACAGCAGCATCCTTGCTGCTGCACTGCAACCCTAATCCTGGCCTTGAGGGGAAGGTTGAGGGAAGGGAGGAGAAAGGCTGGAGAGTGAGCCCACCCTGCTCTCATCTGGCAGCAGCGGCTCCTGTCCCATGAGGCTAGGCCCAGCTGGCTCCCCACTCCAGGTATTGTAACCTGCACACAGGGTCAGAGTGCCATTCAGGAGGGGTCACTGGGCCAAATTTGAGTCTGTGGTGTTGCAACATGATGTGTGGGGTAACAGTGCCACATGACCTGTGTGCAATGTCACAACTAGGGTTGCCAGCTTTCTGACTGAATAAAACTGAACACCCTTTTTCTGCCCCTTTTCTGAGGTCCTACCCCACTCACTCCATCCCCCCTCCTTCCGTAGCTCTCTCTCCCCAACCCTCATTCACTCGCTCATTTTCACCAGACTGAGGAGGGTTGGGGAGGGTCCTTTTTCGAGTAGGTGTTTGGTTGAAAACTGGACACCTGACAACTCTAGTCACAACACCTGGAATGGGGAGCCAGGATCAGCCCTGAGTTGCAGGAGCCACCACTGCTGGGTGAATGGAGGGTGGGCACACTTTCCAGTCCCTCTCAGCCCTCTGGGGTGTTCCTTCCACATCAGGCTTGAATTAGGGTTGTGGTGCAGGGGCACAGGGTGCTGCCATGGCTGATTGGTGCCCTCAGGTCACAACACTGGAGCGTGTGAAGATTTGTGTCCTGAGTCTCCTTTTTTAAATTGCATAATATGCTTGCAATGGCATCATGTATCTACCAAAAGGCTGCTGGGCGGGGGAACTGCCCTTCCCCTGCCCCCTCCTCTCCCCCCCTCCACTTTAGGACCAACATCCCTATTTTCCATATCATATACCCTGTCTGGTGCTACATGGTTATAAGTTCTTCTCTCTCCTATTGTTCCCTTGTAGGTTCCCTGGTGAATTCCAGCGCATACCTGCAGAAAAGCTCTTCACTCACCTCTGCTTGCATAGCATGAATGGTCCACGTGGGGGAACAAAGATGGGCCTGATTCTTGGCAGCCACTCACTCACTCACTCCATCTATATATGGAATAAATTCAAGTATGATGAGCCCACATGAGTACTTCTGGGATGGGGGTAGCTATGCAGGCAGTAGAGCTGTAGAGAGAACATGCCTACTTTCTATGGATCACATCCCATTTTTTCACTGCACTTAGAAAAATACAGATAAAAAGACAGATGTGAGAATTTGCTGTATTCTGTTTGCATAAATAAAATCAGACCATGCACAGTTGTGGAGATATGCCCTTCTCCAGAAGAAGTGCTTGGTTAGAATATGGTCTTCTGAAAGGGATTCCTCCAGAGAGAACAAAGTAGAGAGTCAGGTTGGGTTTACTCAGTTGGACTCCAGAATGAAAACCTCACACGCAAAACTGTTCACACAGACTATGCACACTGTTCCAGTTATCTCCAATGAATCCAAACTGTGTAATGATATAGTGATATTTATGTTGCCTGCAAATCATGCTATCCACCTCGTGAGGCTGGAATTCTTTGCCCTCTTTACTCTGGGGATTATTTATTGAGTATGGTCATCTTCTTGACAGGACAATTCCCCATGTCACTGTTTATACATAAAGCACTGGCCAGAAAGACTCTTCTGCTTTGGTATTCTGCTGTCATCTTCACATCAAAACATCTCTGCAAACATGCATTGCAGAACCCTTGAGTAAGGACCTGATCTTGTGTTGGTCATCCTCATGTTCCATTGAGTTAAACAGGAGTTGAGGATGCTCAGAAACTCACAGCACTGCACTTAAAGAGTTCAGTTTAAATGAAAAAAAATCAGAACATTAAGAGATCGGGCTGATCACCTACACACAATTAAGTCTTTTCCCCTAAATACAACACCGTGTGTTAAGAAGTGGGGATCAATGTTCACACAGCCTTTATATTATTGAAACATAGGGCTTGGGGCTTTTATTTATAAACAAAGAAAAAGAGCTGCTAGTAACACACATAATGAAGCTGTCTCATGCTCTGAGACATTTATCTGTTGGCTACTTTTTAAAGTGGTTGTTTATCATTTTTGTTTGTCTTGGTTGTTCCCAGGGTTGGGGTTTGGTTTTGTTTTAAGATGTCAATTCAACCAGATTCTGAAATCACCAATATTGTCCAGGACTAACCTGTACTTTGACTAATGATAGTCTGAAAATGGCTAGTGCTCCCAGGAACATGTGTTTTGTATTGAAGAACAATGATACAGTTTTGTTTGCTCTCATAAATAATGATTTTTTTTACAGACCACAAGTAAAGATTGTCTGTACTAGTCTCCCTAGTTTAGTAATTGATCTGAAGAGTATGCTGCGTTAGTGCTATCAACATACTGATGAGTACATGCCGCTTAGAGAGCTGAAGGGCATTATAAAAAAATAAAGAGGGGGTAGAAATTAGCTTTGTGGATTAGCTTCTGTTAATGGCAAGGCAAATGTTGTTTTATGAACCTCATTTAGTGAACATTAATAATAGTACAGTTGTGGTAAATCATTCCACTGGCAAGATTTATGTGAATGGCTGTAGCACTAATTTACCAATGGAATTTACATAATCCATTTAGGTCTCTCACAGAGGTTCGAAGTGGATGCCATGACTTAGTTTTCGACTGACACTATTGCAGGAGCAGGACCGCCTTGTGTTTGTCCATAGCAATAGCCAGAAGACAAGTTCAGCAGTATCACTTTGATGTGTCCCAGGTTAGTGTTGAAGGATCTCTTGGGTTTCTCAGTGTACCTAGTCCATTGGATGAAAAGCAGCTGTCTGCGGATACGCTGATGGGAAGGGGGATCACTTTGGGAAATTTGCGTCCTCTATAACATTCCTTCCCAATCAAAGGCACCTGCCCTTTGATTATTAAATTGGTCTGCAGCCTTGGACTCTTTTTGGACTCTCCAGCAGTACTGGAAGCTCAAAATAGCCATTGATACAAGACACTCATTTCCATTTGACTGGTTAGAAAATCATGCTCTCTCCTGTCAGACACAGAACTGGCCATGGCATCCATAGTTTCATGATCCATGTCCAGGGCTTTATTCTTGCACTTATTTTAGGTGTAACTTCAGCTGTTGAAAATCAGTATTGTTCCACTAAACTATCTAGGAATGAAACCCTGAAACAGATAATCTGATACAAAATACAGCAGCCCATCATCTTTGCAACACAGGTCACCATGAACTCATCATGCTGATGCTCTGCATGGAGTCCAGATAGTGCAAGGTTTTTATCCTGGTATTGAAAGCCATCCATTGGGTGAGTCCTAGCTAGCTGAGAGATCAGTTCTCCCCCTGTGATCGTGACCTCGCATGACAGCTGCCTTACACTGGAACAATGAAACTGTTCTCCAGTGGACAGAAGAGGCAGTTCAGAATGCAGGAAAGAGACTTTCCAAAGGAACTGGACTATGGAACTCACTTCCATAAGAGATAATGGATGACAAGGGAACTAACTATTTTCAGAACCAAAAGGAAGACTCCTTTCTTCAGCTTAGCTTTCCCACAATCATTTCCATATGCACACGAACACAGAGACACAACTAAAACACTTATCCTTGCACACAAATATACACAACCAACCAACCTATAAACTAATCAATCTGGTTTTCCTAGTGGCTAGGAAAAAGAAAGAAAAACATGTTGTTTCTATTTTTAAATACATGAAAATTCTCTGCATCTTATGGTGACGGGGACCACATTAGTAGAAGATAGATGGCTTCTGACAGGAAAAAAAAGCACACAATACAATGTTGGCTAATCAGATATCCAGAGTAAGCATATACACTGATCAAAGAGACATTCACAATTATCAGTTTAAAAAGGATTACATGAAGCATTGATTATTAAAGGAAAGCTATGGGCTCAGCTGAGTGTGAGATTTTTTGTGTCTCTGTTGGAACTGGTTGTTTATGCGACATTCTATAATGGTAACATGAAAAACAGCACAGTTCTGTGCCAGGATGCGGGAGGGTCATGGGGAAAATGCATATTTATGAGGCAAAATAAATACAAAGATGGAACTTCCATGTCCCATACATTTTTTTAAAAAATTCAAGGTAAATTACATGGGATTTATACAGGCATGTACTCATTAAGGAACAGATGGAACTTTAGACTCAGCCCTGTTTATGAGGAGGTATGTAGATGCCCCACTCTTGGAGAAGTCCTGGAAAGAATTGTATCTCAGAGATTGAACACTCTTGACCAGGGTGTGTTGGAGGCAGGGGCAGCTCTAGACATTTTGCCGCCCCTAGCAAGCCTGCGGGAGGTCCCCCGAAGCCTCGGGACCAGCGGACCCTCTGCAGGCAAGCCATCGAAGGCAGCCTGCCTGCCATCCTAGTGGCGACAGGCAGGGTGCCCCCCATGGCTTGCCGCCCCAGGCACGTGCTTGGAGCGCTGGTGCCTGGAGCTGCCCCTGGTTGGAGGGGTGGGAAGTGGGGGAATTATTTAATTTCCATCCCTTTATGAGGAATACATCTCCTCCCACACATGCAATGCTATGCAAGAAGCCATTTTTACAGAGCTAAAGCTCCACACAATCATCTATCTTAGGTAGGCTTATATGGATGCAGTACCATAATTTCTGGGCACCTCACAATCTTTAACATATTTATCCTCACAACACCCCCCCCACCCCCCATGAGGTAGGGAAGTGCTATAGTCTTCATTTTACATAGCGGGAACTTAGGCACAAAGAGAAAAATCATCACACTTGACCCAGCAGTGATTTGAACCTAGATCTTCCAGGGTCTCAGCTAGCAGCCTGACTATCAGACCATCATTCCTCTCCATAAGAATGTTCTCTAAACAGGAACCACCCACTCCCTGCCCCTCCTCCTCCATTTGCTGATGTGGGATAGGTTACTTTACACACAGCCCCTGCTACCTTGCCCAAACTCAGAGCCTTAATCTGGGCTGATTCTATGTGGCTCCACTGAGGGTGGGTCTTTAATCTCTCTGGATACCCTGCATGGCTTTGTAGGACCAGGACACAATCTAGCACTGATATACAAACAGAAATGCTGTTTTAAAAAGTTAGTATGGTTAATGCAGGGGGACTTAGTACTGCTTAGACAGATTCATTTATGGAGCATTGTGCAGCTCTGCCAACACACATCAAAACCGACCTTCCCAAACTTGGCTTTTTCAATCCTGAGCAGGGACAGTTGCCAATTGTCTCAAATAATGAGGTGTTTTTTGTGATGTGCACAAATGAAGATGAGAAAAGACCTGTCCTTGTAAATACATTATCGGGGGGAAAGGAAACCAGCAGCTTGAGTGAGACACAACACCTGAAAGCACTTAAACTGACTCATGTTACTCCGGCTCATCATCACCTTCCCCAATAAAATCAAGCTGCTTAAAAGTGTGTTGAATATTTCTTCCCAGAGATGAACACACAAAGAACAATATCTCAGGTGAGACAGAGAGAAAGCAGTAGAAGAAAAGATTTCAGTCTGAGTGAAAGATTACATTTCTACTCCAGCTTTATCTTCAGTGCCACTTGGCTTCTTCTGCATTCCTTATTGGCTGTGTTTCTAGGGAAATAAAAGCAAGAAGCAAACAAATTTCAAAAGCAATCTGATAAGTGACTTTTAAAGCAAGCAATAAGAAACAGACTCCACCTTGGAGTTCTGAATACGTCTGGATGAGCAACATCTCTATTCAGAGAGTTCCTACTCATTAGAAATAGTGCTCATGAAATCTCAAAGAGGAGACAAAGGACACATTCTGGAAAATGCTTGGACCCATACTGGCAAAGTCAAAAGCAACTCTTTTCTAAACAAGGTCCACTTCACTAGACTAAGAAACGCTCTTAACATACTATTTATCTATCTTTTGGTCCATTGGAGTTACCTATGCTTATAATGCTATTGAGAACCACTGTCAATACATTGTCATTTTATTTCCCCAATTGCATTTCAGCAGCTATGAAAATCACACCCTATAATAATTAAAAAGGTCCAGACTGTGACTGACTCATATGTAGATAGGCCAGAAGGAGACCTCTTTCTGTTTGCTCCCAACTACCTCCCGCAGAGAGGCAAGCACACTTGCCATTCCTATCTGCCATCTGCGCTGCCCAGAAGAACTGGCCATTTGAGCAGGGTAGTGAGTGAATACTGCACCACGGTAGCCCTAACATAGAGTTGTGACTTAGGACTAGTCTACATTAGAAGTGCTACATCGGTGCAGTTGGTGAAGATGGTCTATGCTGACTGGAGAGCTCTCTCCCGTCAGCATAATAGCTTTCACCTCTCATGAAGGTGGAATAATGTCAGTGGGAGAGCGTCTCCCACCAACATAGTGCTGGTGTGGACAGTGCTTAAGTGACTGTAACTTGTGTTACTCAGGGGGATGTCTGTTTCATACCCCTGAGCGACATAAGTGAGATTGACTTAAGTGGTAGCATAGACATGCCCTCAAACCCACAACAGAGCCCCACGTGTCTTCTGTTTTGGTAGAAATATGGTATGGGCCAGAATTCAGAGTAATATGGTACAACTTCACTTGGCAAAAACCTTCAGAAAAAACAAGGCAAGCAGGTGTGCAACACATGGTAGGTATTACTGTCAGGAAACAAGAAGGCCCTTTGGGTAATGAAGAGTTTTGTTTAAATGGGGGTTACTCCATCCTTTGGAATGACCAAGGATAATTCACTCATGGCTTTGTTTTGTTCTGCCATCAATAAGCAACAATCACCCTAAGACATGGGTTCTCAAACGTCATTGCACCATGACCTCCTTCTGACAACAAAAATTACTACATGACTCCAGGAGGAGGAACCGAAGCCTGAGCCCGCCTGAGCCCCACTGCCCTGGGGAGGATGCAGGGAAGCAAAGCCGAAGCTCAAGGGTTTCAGTTCGAGGCAGGGGGCCTGGAATAGGAGCCCTGCAACGCAGGGCTGAAGCCCTTGGCTTCAGCCCCAGGCAGTGGGACTTGTGCTTTAGCCCCAAACCCTAGCAAATATAAACCAGCTCTGGCGATCCCATTAAAATGGGGTCCTGACCCACTTTGGGGTCCTGACCCACAGTTTGAGAACCGCTGCCCTAAGACATAAAAAACAAAGGACATGGCTCTGTCCTCTTCATTGCACATTGGGCTATATGTACGCAAAGGGCTTGGATACTGCAAGATGCTGAATGCTCTGTCCCCAGTACGGTGAGGCGCGTAAGCATGTGCTTTAAGCATGTGCATAGTCCCACTGAAGCCATATGTTTAAATGGTTCACTGGACTTGGGTCAGAGTGCCCAGCACCTTGCAGGACTGAGCCAATATTAAGGTAGGTTTAGGTCTGTTTGTTACATTAGAGTGGCTCAAAGCAGCCAGTGCCTAGTGATGTATCTGGCCCATTGTTTTCAATTCCACGTATACATTTAAGAATTTCATAGATGGAAAGATTATACAACAGAAAATCCTGGAGAGCATTAACATATTTTAGGGGAAATGACAATTATAATTTAAAGAATGAAGGAAGGAAAAAAATTTGATAAACAATGTTAAACCAACAAGAGATGGAATCCCAAGACATTAGCTATTAGTATAATTTATGTCATGCAAAAAATATAAGCACAGAGAAAAGCTACAATATAAACAAAAATGCAGAGGAGGAGGGAGAACTATTGAAATTCTGTGTCAAAGGATAACTTTTGGGAAACTTAATGTCAACTGGATCTGACAACACATTGTCCTCCTCTGCGTGGGCTTGAGAAGCAATATACTTAGCTTCGAAACACGTTTTTACTTCATCAAAATTAAGAATAAATTGAAATTATCCTCAATTACTACTCATGATTTAACAGAATAGAATCCAGTGAATATAACTCAGGGTGAGTATAGGTGACAGAAGTTAGACTTTTGGTTGTAAATTTCAGTCATTCTGCACACCGGCTAAACGCCAACTTGTCACAAGTAGCACTTACCATCTGCACCCATTTATGCTGCATTCCGTAACACACACCAATGCTTAAGTCACCAATGTCTAGACTGACCCTTTGAAGCCACTGTCCATTGCAATGAGCTGTGTAAAGCTGCACATCCACAAGGGAAGCACAGGGAGGATTTATCTGCAAATCTGTTTTAGGGTTTTCCAAGGTCACTTACTGCAGTGTCTGAGCACCTTCCATGTAGAATCAATTATAGCAAAATGCCAGGTGGACTTCATGGGGTCTCTGGCTCTTCTCTCTTTTTGGGGTCTGAAAACGCTGCTTGGGTTGGCTGTTTTTTTTTGTTTGTTTGTTTGTTTTCTGTTAGTTTTGGATCTCAGTCTCAGAGAGGCACAGTGCCTCCTGGAGATCTCTGAGTAACTTGCCATGTCCTATGAAGGAGTGCAGCATGTCCTCCCTGTGAGGCTGGACAGCTATGCTGGCAGGTGTAGGGAACAGTGGGTGTGTGGAGCTATGGCTCTTTCTATTCTCCACCAGTTCTTGCCCCCTCTTTTGGCAAGTTGATCTCAGAACAAGAAGAATTTGAAAGCAGATACTGTGCTCTCTTGGCAGCAGGGCCTGCTAGAGTGGATTTTCTGTGGGCTATGCAATGGGTGGGGGAAGGTCATGCATCTTACATCCTCCCCACTGTGGACCACGTGAGATCAGGCCATGATCCTGTGAATCTGCTCCAGAGATTTCCATGGGAGCTGGAAGGACTGCATTTGGCCGGGTATGTCTAGCCAAATCTTTTGATAAGAGATGGGGAACACAAATTTTAAATCCTAAACAATGATGGAAAAACCCTTGGTGTATCACAGCTCATTTTAAAACACTTCTAAAACATTCTTCATTCTGATTTATTATTATTATTATTATTATTATTATTATTATTATTATTATTTTATTTATCACAGTGCAAAGCACTATAAAGTCACATCACAATGAAAAGTAAAGAAGAGTAACTGGCCATCAATCTCCTTCTCCACACTTCCTGGTCTTCTCACAGCCGTGAGAAGTGTGCCATACCTCATCCTGTCCAGTTAGCCACATCAGTGACCCAGACTTGCCGGGGGGGGTGGGTGGTAGAAGCGTAGGGGGGAGGTTGGGGGAACCTGCCCTTGTCACCTGGCACCAATCCCTTCAAAACTTGCTTTGGCAATCTTCCTGTGCTTATCCGACTCACAGGTCCCATGAATTCTCAATTTCTTTGTCTGGTTGTACTGATATCAGGTTTCACTCTGGTTATGCTGGAAATTAGTGTGATTACCTATTTGTTAGTTATGTGCAAGGTATAGCTAATGTGCAGCAATCACCTGCAGCATTTCAAATTGAAGACAGAAAGCTTCTTAATGTCCTGTTTCCTTAGCATCCATGTCTCACATGCACATAGCCAAATGCCGAAGAAATTTCATTTTACACTGCCTAGAAATAACTCTGCTTCTCCAAATATGGCCAAGTGTCACTAAAACAGCAGTCACAAGTCCAATTCTATGTTGAAACTCTAAGTGAAGTTTAGCATCCCTTGTAATCATACTACCCAGGTATTTGAAATGCTCAATGCACTCTGATGCCTCTTCAGACTTGGGTATTCATCTTCACCTTGTCACCAGACTTAGATGTCACCATTGTCTTTGACGTGTCATGTGGTTTCTTTAGACTTAATTTCTCTGCTTCCAATGCAGCTCTATGTAGAATTTTTCGCACTTCTTTTTGTGATGGTCCAATCAGGCAAATATCACTAGCAAAGCACAGAATTTTTAGTTTTGGCCAATAGCTATATCTTCCTGTAGGTTGCCATCGGTCGTGCTTCTTAATTTATTCAAGATAACAGTTAAAGAGTCAATGACAGAATGCAGGCCTGACACCTGTCCTCAAGTCAAACCAAATACTCATGCCCTACAAATGCCAAAGCCATCACACTTTGATAGATATTTTGGATCAGCCTTGTTACATTTTCACCAACTTCATCCAGCTTCAGTATTGCCCAAAGAGATTTATTGCAGTATCCTGCCAAATGCTGTAACAAAATCCATGAAGATGTGGATTGCCTTCCCATCATTCTCCAACACTTTCTTGCATAGCGCATACAGATTGAAAATTTGCTCCACTGTACTGCTCTTGGGTCTAAACCTGGCTTGTTCTTCAGCCAAAAAAATTCTCTATCATAGGCACAATTCTCTCAATGATTATGTGCAGCAGTATTTTACTAGTGAGTGTCAATAATGAAGTTGTGAGGTAGATTCCACAGACAGACAGATCCCCCTTTTTATAAATAGGGACGATCAGGAACTGACTCCAAGCCTTGGTCCATCTTTCAGACTCCCAAATCCTATTGACAAGCTTATGATATGCCTCGATGAGTGACTCCACCACTTATAATTAGTTTTGTTTGTATGTTATCCACTGTAGGAGCTTTACTCCTTTTCAATGTCAGCACCACATGCTCAGCTTCTACAGTCACAGGAGGCAGTTCATCAGGATAAGTAGAGCTCGCATAGATGTCCTCTGCCTCTTTCACTTCCAGCTTAGAATTTGTTTTGTTCACATTATACAGTTGTGATGGGTTGGATCACAGAAACCACCTTGGGGCTGCCAACTGTTATGCCAAGACTACCTCTGCCCCTGCTTTCCCTGCCAGCTTGGGACTCCACTACCTTCTCTTGTTGAGCAAGACACGTCTGTCTGCTCCAACACAGACCCAGGGTCTGAACCACGTGCCTGAAAGCTGCAGACTTAATTGGAAGCAGCTTACAGAAGTATTCCTATCTTTAACACTCAGATGCCCAACTCCCAATGGGGTCTAAACCCCATACAAATCTGTTTTACCCTGTATAAGTCTTATACAGGGTAAACTCATAAATTGTTCGCCCTCTATAACACAGATAGAGAGATACGCACAGCTGTTTGCTCCCCCCCCCCCCCGGTATTAATACATACTCTGTGTTAATTAATAAGTAAAAAGTGATTTTATTAAATACAGAAAGTAGGATTTAAGTGGTTCCAAGTAACAGCAGACCAAACAGGGTGAATTACCAAGTAAAATAAAATAAATCACGCAAATCTAAGCTTAATACAGTAATAAAACTAAATACAGATAAAAACCTCACCCTTAAAGGAATTCCAGTAAGCTTTCTTTTACAGACTAGTCTCCTTCTAGTCAGGGTCCAGAAATCACTCACTACCCTTGTAGTTACTATCCTTTGTTCCAGTTTCTTTCAGGTATCCTTGGGGGTGGAGAGGTTATCCTTTTAGCCAACTGAAGACAAAATGGAGGGGTCTCCCACAGGTTTAAATAGACTTTCACTTGTGGGTGGATTTCAGAGTAGCAGCCGTGTTAGTCTGTATCCGCAAAAAGAACAGGAGTACTTGTGGCACCTTAGAGACTAACAAATTTATTTCAGCATGAGCTTTCGTGAGCTACAGCTCACTTCTTCGGATGCATACAAAATATGCATCCGAAGAAGTGAGCTGTAGCTCACAAAAGCTCATGCTGAAATAAATTTGTTAGTCTCTAAGGTGCCACAAGTACACCTGTTCTTTTTATTTGTGGGTGGAGACATCCTCTCTCCTATGTAAATTCCAGCTCCAAGATGGAGTTGTGGAATTACATGGGCAAGTCACATGTCCATGAATTACTCAGTTTTTAAAGGCAGCAGCCATAGCTTACTTACTACCTTGAACGTCCTCATGTAGACTTCTTATGTGGATTGGAGCCTCCCAAGATCCATTGTCCATTAAGTGCTTCTTGATTGGGCACTTGATTTGCACATTCCTTTCTCAAGAAGCTGACCAAATGCTTTACAAGGGCTACTTAAAAATCAAGCCAGCGCCCAGCCAATATTCATAACTTTGAATACAAGAATGATACATGCATACAAATAGGATTAATAGATTCAGTAGATCATAACCTTTACAGAGATATGTTACATGGCATATGTAGCATAAAACATATTCCAGTTATATTATATAGACATTCATAAGCATATTCCCATGAAGCCTTATGGGGTACATCATTACAACAGTTCTAGGCAAAACCTATTCCAATTGTTGGATGAAATGCTAATCTCCCTGCCAGAGAAACCTTTCAAAAGAGTGTTGATGGTGTAGGCCATAAGTAGCCCTTCCTAGTAGTATATGCAGCAAAAGAGTTCTGTACATAGATGCACTGTTGTTCAAGCCTCTCTTCTTTTGCCATTTTAATCAGTGCATTTTGTGTTGTAAGAGGATTTTGATCTGGCAGTTTCATCTGTCTTCCTTTGTATTTGTAGTACCCTTTGTTAATCAGATAATTCAATAATCTTCTCTGTGATCCAAGTCATCTTTAGGATCTGTTTCCCCAGGATTTCATTCATGGTCTCTGTAATGCAGCAGGGAATGTTGTGCTCTGTCTGATCTACGCTACCCTTGCAGAGGTCCACACCCTCCATCTTTTGTTCAATCGTCTTCTCAAATTCAATTACATTTCACAGACTTTCAGTTTGACAGTGCTACAATGGACTCTGAAGGTACTTGCTCATTGTTTCTTACTTGAACAAGGGATTAATTAATATCTAAGTAGTTTTCAGTCACAAGTTGCATAAATCTCAGTCCTCTGTCTTGCCAAAATCCCAAACTCCCCAACACAGTTGCTCTGTTTTAGATAACTCTTGTGACTAATACATACATTCCAGTCATCTTGTGCAATTAAGGCTTGTCTACATGGAGGATTAAACTAGCCTGAGATGAGTTAAACTGGTTTGAAAATGCTAGTGTACGTACAATGCAATTCATTATTATGCACTAACGCCATATCTATCACAAACTCTGGGATAGTTCAAAGTGAACTATGTTTGAATGCGAATTGAGCTAGTTTGGTCACTTGTTCATGTGCATACAAAACTGCTGCATGTTACTTTGGCAGCCCTTCAACTGCTATCCCACATTGCTTTGTGAGAGACTATTACTGATCTGTTACCTGTGTGCTCTCCACTGCTCTGATGTCAAGTTGACTGGATGTTCCCTTCCCCATTTAAAAGCTGCTGGGGGGCCAGAATTTGCCTATTTGCTCCTGGATTCAAGTGTATCAGCATTGCTGTGATAGTTCTCTAGAAGCCGTACAACAGGTTTTAAGATGCTGCTTGAAGCTGTGCAGAGACCCTGGATCTCATTGCCCTCTGGGGAGAAGCTTTAGACTACAGTGCAGGAAGCTCTTGTGACTAGCCACTGGAATAAAGATCTTTTTGTGGGCACTGCAAAGCAGATGACTGTGATGGGTCACAACTGCAATGCTGATCAGTGCAGGATAAAGAGCAAAGAGCTCAGGAGGATTTGCATTCAAATCAGGAATGCCTGGAAAAATTCCAGCAGTGGCAATGCAACCTGTATCCTGGAGGAGCTGGACAGGATTTTGATTAAATAAACCATCACTTAACCCAGGAAGCTTGTGGACCCTGCTGCCTGCTCTGCATCTGCTTGGTGATGTGGCAGGTGAAGCCTAAAACCAAATTCATCCAAACTTTGAGTGCAGCCTCTGTGAATTCACAGTTGCCAGCATAACAGAGCAGAGCATTGTCAGGTTCATGCTTGCTGACAGCAATTCAAAAAAGGTGCTAGCCCACCCAGAAAGGAAGCATGGGGAGAAGACAGCAGAAACATGGGATTTTAAAATAAAATTTGAACCCACTTGGCTTCTAGTATGCATCCCAGAATGCAGAGTGAGAATCATCTGTGTAAACAACCTCTAACATGTTCATATGGTGAACAATTGTAACTCCTTGATGTTGCCATAGAATTTTTCAACCTCTTCATCACTGTCACTAGTTGGGGTGCAGCGCTGGAAAACAGTTAGATTATAGGGATGAGTTGCCAATCTGAGGGTCATCAACCTGCTGCTGACCCATCTGCAGGTAATTACTAGGGGCTGATCTGCTTTCTGATCTGCAGTACAACCCTGTCCTGTCTTTTGTTGTAGCCACTCTAGATCAGAGAGTTTACTTCCACAGTAATCATCATTCCATTCCCAGTCTCTCTGGAGTCACACAAACCAATCATATCTAACATATCTGATGAGAGCTCATTTTATATTGGTTGGAGATATCCTGCTTTCAGGGTACAAACATTCCATGTGCTGATGGAAAGCATTTGTGTGGTCATCTTGATTTGCTCAGATTCCAGTCACCCCTTTCAAATGCATTGCTGGAATTACCCATGTGAGTGTGTTGGCTTCCCCAAATATGCCAGCCAATGTGTCACCTCTATGCTGAAAACTTTCCTTGTCATCATGAGTAATCATGGACAATAATCCTGATAGCATCCACTGCTGTTGTCATCCAAGGATGACTACCTGCCTTGAGGAGCATCACACCCCTGATTTGAATTTGGAGTTTCATTTTCCTCAGTGGCTGCCTGCCAAGGCTGAAGAGCCCCACCTTCCCCGCGCAGTCAGTTTCTTTTAAAAGGTGCCAGATATTTGTCTTTCACACCTCCATTTTTGATAGAAACATCTCTGCTGACTGAAGGCAAGTGATGGGGAGTTTCGCTGTCAGAGGTGGTTGGTTTAGCTGGCCACTTGGGGCATTTTATAGGAGATGGGAACTCCTCCCCATCCCCACCATGGCCATAACAGCTCTTTTCAGAGGCATACTCTGGTTAGACAAGGTAATTTGTTCAAAAATGGATGAACTTTGTCTTCTGTTTGGCTGTGAAAGCAATGGGAGTTTGCCATTAAAAAGAAACCTGTATTAAACAACAGACTGAACTGAGACATTGCCCCAGCTAGGAGCAGTGTGTTGTTACACTTCCCTGGAGCACACTGAGGCTACTTCTTGGGTTCCCTCTTGTGTCAGGCCGATACCTGGCACAGCTTATGTCCCCAGGAGTGCTTCCACATCTATGCTGGCACTCTTTCTCTATGCACTGGCCAATGCTACACGCATGCACCGGGGAGAAGGTGGGGAATATTGCAGCTCTGCAGAGGTGGCCACTCCCTCTGTGCTGCTATCCATGAGATGCTGTACACCTCCACATTCCTCTATGTGTCCACAGAAGCTGGGCCAGGATTCGGTCCTACGTATGTGTACGATATTTCCATCATTTTAAGGAGTGCAAGCTCTGGTTGGACATTTTAAACTGATAACACAATAGCGTGTTTTTCAAGCCCCAATATTTTTACTTTGTTATTTAAAACAATTATTAAAAAATTTAGAGAAGTGTAATGAAGTTGAAAGTAGTTGCTTTCTAGATGCTGCCTCAAGTCTTTGAAACAGCTGTAGTGACCTGATGTGAAGAGCAAAGTATGCACCAAGAATGCAATACAAATCAAACAAACACGCAGAGATGACATCTGTAAAGAAGGGGCAATTTAAATAATAGCTGCAGAGTTCACTGCTCTTGATGGTTCTTTATTCATAATCCTTACTTTTAGATGGGTAGGAAACTGATTAAAGATGCATTTTAAAATTAAAAAGACAGAGCAAAAAAAGTCACAAATTCACTGTGTTAACGCTTATTGCGCATTCACTGAAAGGTAAATTACCCTTATTATTAGGTGATCTACAGGATATCAAAATTATGTATAATCTTAATGAGCCACTTTAACCATGGGGCTGTATAACTTAAGGGACCTGAATTCAAAATGACATTTAGCTCCTCTGCATGTGTATGGTCAGTTGTGGTGTGGACAATGCCAGTAGACCTGGGCAGGGATGGATCCACTGGCCATTCCTCCTTTAGTGGCAGGATGAATTTAATCTAATATTGCACATTCAGTCTTCAGATTACTAATCAAGACAGACAGTGACGGACACAAAGGGTTAAATTCCCCATTGGTATAAGCAGGGAGAGCACCACTGAAGTAAAGGAATTGTTCATGTTTAGGCCATGGGTGAATTAGACTCTTATCAGCATATTATTATTATTTATTTAATTTATATTATTTTATTTATAGGCTTTGCTGTTGTACTCATCTCTGTAATATCTAAGTTCCTGAGTGTGGGTAGAATCACCGCAGGTTCAGGAAGGAAATCCTTGTGGAAATAGAGTTGGCAAAGGTGTTTTCTCCACTAAGAGCTGAACACAGGTCTTTAGAGCATGTATGATGTATAATATGGAATTGATTATTTCTATCATTATTTGAAGAGAAAAAACATTTTGGGATGCACATTATAAACCTTTTATGGACTGAGAAAGTCAATAATGTTGCAGATAGGAGAATATGACATAATTTCAGTTCCTATTCTGTATTGTTTCCATGTTTTTGTGTCCCTATGGGATACTTATTTTGTGGTCCTGAATGCATTAAGTATTATGCAAGATGCTATTTTCATTGTAAGCATTCTTTCCTGTGTGGTGGATAATAGCTCTGTATATATTTGGAAATTAAATTTTAATGCAACTTTTACCTTCATTGGTAAAATAATAATACAAATAAAATTAGTGCTTCCTTTTTGCCTTAATCATGGGATAGTATTTCCAAAACACTTATTCCAGTGTATGATAGCTGGATTCTGTTTATTACTGTAATGGTATGCAGCTGTAATAACATTAAAATTGGATTATATTAATAGTTATCCCTGTGTTCTCTGCTACTCATGGTGTACTCTACTACGGTATCTAGTGTATCTACTACTGTGTGCCCTTGCTGCCAAAAAGGCTTAACAGCATTTTGGGTTGTATAAGTAGGAGCATTGCCAGCAGATCGAGGGAGGTGATCATTCTCTTCTATTCGACATTGGTGAGGCCTCATCTGGACTGCTGTGTCCAGTTTTGAGCCCCACACTACAAGAAGGATGTGGAAAAATTGGAAAGAGTCCAGTGAAGGGCAGCAAAAATGATTAAGGGGCTAGAGCACATGACTTATGAGGAAAGACTGAGGGAACTGGGATTATTTAGTATACAGAAGAGAAGAATGAGGGGGGATTTGATAGCTGCTTTCAACTACATGAAAGGGAGTTCCAAAAAGGATGGATCTAGACTGTTCTCAGTGGTACCAGATGACAGAACAAGGAGTAATGGTCTCAAGTTGCAGTGGGGGAGGTTTAGGTTGGATATTAGGAAAAACTTTTCCATTAGGAGGGTGGTGAAGCACTGGAATGGGTTACCTAGGGAGGTGGTGGAATCTCCTTCCTTAGAGGTTTTTAAGATCCGTCTTGAAAACGGCCTGGCTGGGATGATTTAGTTGGGGATTGGTCCTGCTTTGAGCAGTGGGTTGGACTAGAAAACCTCCTGAGGCCCCTTCCAGTCCTGATATTCTATGATTCTATAATCTATTCAAACAGGAACTAGTACTATGTGTTTCTAGCTGGCAAAATAACAAAACAAATACCTTTGGATAAACCCATGAGTGATATAAGGTAGCTAGAACACATCAGTGAATCAGGCTGACTGATATTTCTATTCGTAAGCACTCAATATACACTCGGTTTCTACTGAGATGGAGGTCATATAAATACCCAGTTACATCTAGCTGCAATGTGGCAAGGTTTTGACACAATGATTGTTTTTCATTGAAATGCCATCACCACAATGGAGCACCTGGACTTGATATCACAGTATGCTGGGTTTGGTCTGTTGGACCATTTCTCATAAAAATGTCATATAATTCCCTACTGTGACCCAGGCAGAAATCTTGTAACTAACACACAGTGCACCAAGCAGTCATTCATTCGCTTTGCTTGTCTGTGGCTCTTCATTCTCTGCCTTTTGAATTTGTCTGCTTAGCTTGTATGCTCTTCAGGGCAGGGACTTTGGGTTCATACATGCATGTAAAGTGCCTGCACACCAATGATGCTATACAAATAAAGCACACACTCTTTAATTCTATTTGCAGCCTCAGACCACACCTCTCTCTAGAGAATTACAAACCGAAGCTGAGTCTCCTGCACTGCAGCAAAGAGCAATACTGAAAGGTTAGCTGCTTTTTATTTTTTATAATCCCTGCCTCTCTCACACACACTTTAGAGAACCCAGCAGGATATTCCTTCTTTTGTCTAATTTCAGGGTCTGCAAAACAATCTGTCAGGTGAGGATACAGGTAATTTTGCCAAGCCTCAGAACTGCTCAGGACCCCTGTGTGAGCTCTTTTACCTCTTATCACCTCTAAGTCTTCAACAATTAATACAGTGGAGAATGAGGAGGCCTATGGGACAGACTGCATCTTGGTGCTGTTCAGCAATATCACTACTTATTTTTAGATTAATAACTCGCATTTCCCTAGTGATTAATAACTCACACTTCTCTAGTGTTCCTTAGGGATGTCCTATTGAGAGACAGTCCCACATTCACCATGATAATAACCAAAGTCTGCATCTTATCTCCCATAAACATCCGCTCTGTACATCTAGGATCTAAATCCCCATCTGACTTCAAAGAAGTTGAGAGGGCTCAGTAGTGCTAAAAATCTGGTCACTTATTTTGTCCAAGACCCCAGTTACCATAGCATCAGAGCGCCTCACAATCTTTAGTGTGTTGATCTACACAACACCCCTGCAAAGTCAGTGAGTGCTATGGTCCCTATTTTACTGGCAGGAAAGAGAGGCACAGACAGACTAGTTGTGACTATCCCAACCAAGTCACACAGGAAGTTATGTCAGAACAGGGACTTGAACCTACTTTTCTCAGGACTTAGGCTAGTGTCCTAGCACTGGACCACCAGGTGCTTAAATATGGTATTGGCCTAAGCTGAGGTTCAAAAATTGTAGCTAGTCTAATTTAATACTCCCTTCTCCCCAATCCCTTCAAACCCTCCATCCCCATGTGGATCCATCCCACAAGAAACATACCTGAGCACATAAAGCTCAATTTTGCCCTTATCTACATGGGGTGCAACTCCCAGAGCTGGACCCATATTGCTTAGTGCTCTCCTTATAAATAGATTAGATTAGATTAGATTCGATTCGATTCGATTCCATTCCATTCCATCCCATCCCATCCCATCCCATCCCCTCAAATTCCCACCACTCTTGCAAGAGTTAATCCAACCCCTTTTATATCTTGGTTGGAGTTAACAAGCTGCACCTGCCTCTTTGACTCAGAAGTAATTATCCTGCACAGTTATGCAGTGCTCAAGCACTGGATGACTCAGTAGACAAATGCTGCATTCCCATGCAAGGTCCCAGAACCCACTTCCATGTTATAGTTCCCAGTAACTTTCAAAATCTGACTTAATGCATCTTTAAGGTACTCACTTTTGTTTCCTAATAAATATTCTATTTGTGACCTCCTAATTAATAGGATTAAGGGAATTTAGCCTGGCAATCTGACAAAAAGCAGTATTCTAGGACCCTTACTGGATATTAATATCCATCTTGTAGCAAAAGCAGAACACTTGTTTGTGTATATTGGAGCCTCACTGGTTTAGGTCTTTAACAGGAAAACAACAAAGACGAGAAAAAAATTACAAATTACAGCTGAAATAAATCATTGGCATAGCTGTTTTCAAATTATTATATTTCAGGGGAATTTCAGTCAGTTACATGAAAAAGAAGACACCAGATTCAATGGAGCTTTGATAGTCAGGTTATGTTAATAATGGGGGCTCATGTAAAATGCATAAGGTATACCTTACAGATGAAGAAGATTGCTAATAATTATTCTGTATGCTAAGAGTGTAGCTCTTTCTGAATTGATACATAAAGACTCCTTTACATTCTAGCCTAATTACTTATAGACAGTTGAGTACAAAATTACTTTCATGTGTTTGAACATGTGGAAGGAAAGAGATTAGAGATGTACCTTTCAAAACAGCTGGTTGGCATGTTAAAGAAGAAAACCTACTGGTTCTTTGGTACTGATTGAAAAAGTGCATTTCCTTGTAATTAGACCTATTAAAGTAAATGTCATGCAGGGGGATTTTCAAAGGAGGCATCTGGGGTATGCAGCAGGAAACTCAGGCACTCTTGGCTGCTCTGGAAATTAGAAGGATTTTCAAAGCTGAGGAAGGGTGGTACTAGACTTTTGAGAATTTGGTTGCCTCTCTAGCCATTCACACTTTCTTGGTGCTCTGGCTCCAGCATAACACCCAGACTTTGGGGTTTTCAGAGAGTAGCAAACATTATCAGGCACTTGTATTCAGCCATTTCTATGCCCACTTGTTTGCATATACCAGAGCATTCCCCTATTGCTCAGGGCTACTAGCATTCAGGAAGAAGCCATGCTTGGCCATGTGGTGAACCTGGGGTTATTGGAAGAGATCCAGTAACGATACAAGACATCACAAATAGCTGTTATGCATGCATTTGCTCTGTGAGAGTAAAAAAGGACTGTAAAACCTCTGCCTGGGGACAGTGCATACAGATGGGGAATATTGTTTTGATATAGCCAGTGGACTACAGGTGGGAAGTGACTGGGAAGTAGCTGAGCTCTATAAATAGCTGACAGCAAGTCATGCAAAATGGAGCTCTTATTACTGCAGAGAATAGCAGATGTCAGAAACCAAAGCTGAAAAAACACTGCATTCACTGTCTTAGCAAATACGTCAGGGTGAGGGGGCAGAAGTTTCCCCTCACAAAGCACCCTTACGCTGGACGCAATCGACAAAGCTATTCCATCTTACCTCTGGGTCATACCCCTCCTCTCCCCCAAACATTCAGCAGGCATGTTCCAGGATGCTTTATAACAAGCAGAAGTAAGAGCTACCAGGCAGGACTGCATACAGCTCTCCTGCCTCTAATCCACCCATAATCTCCCTCTCTCTGAGGCAAGGCAAGACTCCTTTTCCTCACTTGCTTCCAGTCGTAACAGTGTAGCATGTTTGGGTGTTGTGCTGCAGCCAATAGCAGATGCAGCCCCATCCTATGTGGCAAAACTCTAAAAGCATTGTCCTTTTGGCCCCATCCCATCCCTCCCTGTTCTTTTCTTGTAACTGTCCTGCCATCCTCTTCCAACCTCGCCTTAACCCCAAGGGCCCCTGGCAAATGTTAGCTCTCTCTTTCTCTCTCACTGATTGTCAACACTGCTCTTTCACTCTCTCTCCCTCCTGCTCTCTAACACACATAGTCTCATGTGTTTGGGAGCTTTTTATTCAGTTAGGAGTGGGTCACTGGATGTACACTGTGCAGTGCAACCAGTGAATGGCCACTGCCTAAGTGGCCTAATTTGAGCCTACTGAGGTAGCTGTGCCACTGACATGACTCAGTCAGATGCACCTAGCTGAATATATAGGGAGTTTTGAAAACCCAGATTGAATGGCCAGTCTCAGCCATATCCCTGACCCACCTTACTGCAGAAGTCAGCCCCAAGAGTGCTAAGAGGACTTGGCTGAGATGCACCACCTGTTTGGAAAATCCCTTCAGCAATGAACTATGCAGTGAGCACCAGCTGGCCTGTTCAAGACCCACCTTTGCCCACAGAGGCTTTTGAACATTCCAGAATTAGTCTCAATTTTTCAGCCCTGAAAATGACACTCTACTGAGTTACATGCACATAGTTTCTTCACAAAAGAATGCCATGCAAATAAGGACAGCGCCTGCTGCATGAAGTTTTTGATATCTTAGCGTTTTGCTTGCCATAGGGATTCTACTACATCACAAATTAAGTTTGCAGTGAGACATAAATGAAGTACAGAGCAAGTGTATTCTTAGGGTGATTCTGTACTGCAAGCAGAGGTTTGACTGCAGCAAGCATAGATATACCATTGCAGTACAAATATAAAGCAATAATAATAAATGCTGTAGGGGGGACATTAACACAACCTCTGAACGGGCTGAGCTTTGTTTTTGTTTCTAAACCAGTTTGGACTTGAACCAATTCTGAAGTCTTTATAGAAGATACTTCTGATTAAAAGATACATCTTGATTTAAAGGACAGCTAGTGTGTTGTACACATAATGCATGGTTACCAGGAGCTCCACTGATTACTAATAATTTAATTTCTATAACAGACTAGAGAAAGTTTATTACCTGGCAGCCAGTATTCAATTACTATTTTCCAAAATAAATAGCCTATTGAACAACTAACTTGAGAAAAAGCAGCCACAACAGCCTTCATTTTGTGTATTTTTAAATGTAATATACTGTACTAACACAGACATCCTAAAAATGTCTCCTTGTTAATCCTACTCAGTGGCTTTTTCCTGTACTTGTGGCATGGCTATTTAAGTAAATGATATTGTTACATTCATGTTAAAACCTGATGTATGGGCTAAGTAGCATAGAATAATAGGATTTGAAACGTAGTAAAAGGTCATCTTAGATGTTACATTCATGAGGCTCATGGATGGATTTTAGAGAATGGCTCGTATTTAAACAGTCACTGATACAACTAATTATCTTCTCCCGCCTGGTTTGTCACCTAAAGCCAAGAGGATTTCCCAACTCACTCCTCCAACAGCAAAATACATAAAGAAGGCCTGCATTACAGAATTCATAGTGATCCCTTGAAATGTGTCCAGTAAAATATATAACCTTAGCACACAGATTTACTGGACATATGTTAGCCTTTTTTCAGAATACTCTTTTGGTTTAGTGAGCTCCCTTTTGTCTGATCCTGTCATTCATGCTTAGAGCAAAAAGTTTGCTCCCAGTTATGTACTGTGACTCTGGTAGATCAGATGCCATCTCTTGTCAAGGCTGTCAATGTCAGCTGAGCATTGACACATTCATAGCTGGAAACCAGACCAACTCACCTGTATGTTAGTTGAAGACAGGTATTGGACTTGCAAGGATGTATTTAGATGCAATAAAATGCTTATAAGTTGCTGCATGCATTAATCTTACTTGCAATGTCTGTATCCCATGCTATAAGGTAATATAAATTTTGCTTTACGGCTGTAAAAATGTCTGCTCTGAACTTGTGAACCCAGGCAGGAGAAGTGGTTCCTCCACCTATCCAGGAGGACTACCAAACTAAGTGGGCCATTTTGTATCGTGATGTTTCACAGATTGGATTAATGGCCCTCTCACACCCATAAAGGTGCTATGTGCAAGGAAGCTCATCAATTAGCCTGGATTGTGGAAGAAGACAATAAAGACGGCTGACATGAAAATTCTTCATCTCTTTGCTGTTTAGATTCTCACAGGTCTGGAGCTAGGAAACAGACTATGAAGAACTTCAAAAAGATCTCACAAAACTAAGTGATTGGGCAACAAAATGGCAAATGAAATTTAATGTGGATAAATGTAAAGTAATGCACATTGGAAAAAATAACCCCAACTATACATACAATATGATGGGGGCTAATTTAGCTACAATGAGTCAGGAGAAAGATCTTGGAGTCATGGTGAATAGTTCTCTGAAGATGTCCACGCAGTGTGCAGAGGCTGTCAAAAAAGCAAACAGGATGTTAAGAATCATTAAAAAGGGGATAGAGAATAAGACTGAAAATATATTATTGCCCTTATATAAATCAATGGTACGCCCACATCTCGAATACTGTGTACAGATGTGGTCTCCTCACCTCAAAAAAGATATACTGGTACTAGAAAAGGTTCAGAAAAGGGCAACTAAAATGATTAGGGGTTTGGAGAGGGTCCCATATGTGGAAAGATTAAAGAGGCTAAGACTCTTCAGCTTGGAAAAGAGGAGACTAAGGGGGGATATAAAATCATGAGTGATGTTGAGAAAGTGGATAAGGAAAAGTTATTTACTTATTCCCATAATACAAGAACTAGAGGTCACCAAATGAAATTAATAGGCAGCAGGTTTAAAACAAATAAAAGGAAGTTCTTCTTCACACAGTGCACAGTCAACTTGTGGAACTCCTTACCTGAGGAGGTTGTAAAGGCTAGGACTATAACAGTGTTTAAAAGAGAACTAGATAAATTCATGATGGTTAAGTCCATAAATGGCTATTAGCCAGGATGGGTAAAGAATGGTGTCCCTAGCCTCTGTTTGTCAGAGGATGGAGATGGATGGCAGGAGAGAGATCACTTGATCACTGCCTGTTAGGTTCACTCCCTTTGGGGCACCTGTCAGTAGAAAGATACTGGGCTAGATGGACCTTTGGTCTGACCTGGTATGGCCATTCTTATGTTCTTATGTAGGAAACAAAAGTCGAGATCCCCAGTGTCAACTTGGGTTAGCTCTAAAAGACATTCAGTTCTGACAGATTTAAACACTTTATTAAAGTTAATGTTTAAAATTAAATATACACAAATTAAGAGGGAAGGTACTGTACATCTGGGGTCTGGCTTGAGTTATGAGGGATTACAGGTATTAGTTACAAGGATGAAGAGATACATACATATCATGTAACCAGCACAGACCCAGATTTGGGTCTGGGAGTTTTTAGTGCGTCAGTGGATAAGTGGGCTTGGGTACACCACCCATGGAATGTATTAAGAGTCCAAGTCAGTATTGATGTAATGAATAAGTACATGGGTGGGGTGCATCCCTTGGTTCGTCTGGGAAGGAAGTGGGTTATTTCCCTGGTCGGCATTCTCGGTTACTTGACCTGGTGCTGGCGGTGTCCTGTGATGTGTTCCATGTAGATGTCTCTGGACCACCTGATGGTGTCAGACACCATGAGCTGTCTCATGAGCCGAGTGTAGCGTCGACCAACTCCACATACTCTCAGAACTGGCTCATTGTGGGGGTTCCACGAGCCCAGGGCTCCCACAGTCAGAGTGTGTATCTGGGCCTCATAGCCCTGGGCTCTCAAGATGTTGGCCAGTGGGGTGTACTTCAACGCCTTCCATGCTCGGGCCTTGTGGAAGGGCAATTACCTGTTTTCTACAACTCAGTCACCTTTTGGAACCCTAGACTGTGATTCATTTGTAATATAAGTTGCCTGCTTTAACCTGTAAATAACGCTCTCATTTCTTTTTCCTAGTTAATAAACCTTTAATCAATTTATTACAGGATCGGCTACAAGTGTTGTCTTTGGTGGGAGCTTAAGGTACAAGTTGACCTGGGGTAAGTGACTGGTCTCTTGAAACTGGGAGCAACCTGAATATTTGGTGATATTTGGAATAAGTGACCATTCATCACTAAGTCCAGTTTGGCAGAGTGGCAAGATAGACTGGAGTGTCCCAGGGGACTGTCTCTGAATCCCTGGTAAGACTGTCACAGTGCTTCAGGAGTTTGTGTTTGTTACTGGGTTGGTGAAATCTAATTATAGAACACACCACCAGTTTGGGGTGTCTGCCTTGCTTTTTGACATTCTGCCCCATGGTTGGCACTCATGGTCGTGAGCCACTCCAGACAGCGTGACACGTACATTTACATTTCTCCTCAGTTATTTACACAAATGACCGTACAGAATTGCTCTTTGCTTCATTTTGCTGCTATCCTTAACCCCTCTCCCTAAACCTTTGATGTGAGGTGAATTAATATAGGGACTCCAGACTGACAAAGAATAATAAACTGCCCCAAGTGTTTATATAACTTGCAAGTTTCCAAAGTACAATGCATGTTGTTTACTCATGACCAGCCTGCCAGTGAAGATGCCCCTCCAGCAAATAGGTAAATTACAGCTGGATTAAGTAATTCATGACAAATAGCCAATTTTGCTTCTTTTCCTGTTTGCAAATTGTTCTTGAACAAATAGCAATTTTCTTGAATGTATTCATTATTTCACATTACTTATCCAACAATTTCTGCAAATGATTCTTGGCCTGAAGCTTGTTCTTGAGCTGCAGTTCACTGCAAATTTTCAACATTTGAAATTCAAGCCCTTGTGACTAGGCTCATGTGTCATGTACAGTATGTTTCAAGACTGTAAAAGGTAACTCTTAAAGCCTCACTAATTCTGGATTAACATTGGTCTAATTATTGACTACAATGCAATTATTCCTGCTTTACAATGATGTAGCATTAAGAGTATGTCTCCACTGAGGCTGGGAGGGTGATTTCCAGCCCAGGCAGACAGACTCATGCTAGCTTTGCTTCAGCTAGTGCACTAAAAATAGCAGCGTGGAGTCTGCAGCATAGACTAGCTGTCTTAGTGCAAGCCCACCTGAATCCCTTAGTCTGAACTCAGGCCACTAATTTAAGCTGATGCCGCCTGAGTTGCAATTTCCACACTGCTTTTTTTAGCATACTAGCTCAAGCCAAGCTAGCACAAGTCTGTGTACTCATGCAGGGAATTACACTTCCCAGCTGCAGTGGAGACGTATCCAAGTGAAAGGAGAATCAAGTCCTTTGAAACAGGTTTCAGGTACGAAATCTCATGCTTTTCAAATTCAGAATCCACTAATATTCTAGTACAGTTCTCTGTTTCTATTATAATTACTTCTGGTAAACTCCCTTGCTAGGATAGTCCTGAAAAATTAACACAAAGGGATATGGATGTAAAAGAAGAAGCAAATTTATTTAAAAATGTGAATGGATATTTGTGGGGAAATGATTGTAGTGTGCTCTAAAAAAAATAATTTATAGAAATAAATGAGTTCTACTGACTGACCTTATTATCATTATTCTTTATACTGTAGTAGCAGCCAGAGGCCTCAATAAGGGATCAAAGCCCCATTGTCTTGGGCAGTTTACTAACACATAATCAAAATGTTGGTTCTCTGCCCCAGAGAACTCAGTCTAGGATTACGACAAAACACAACAGGTGAATAAGCAGATATATGGAGGTGAAGTGAGGGAGAAGGTAACAATAAAGATGGATGTATTTGCATTAATTAATAATCAAATTGTAGCAGATCTATGAAATAGATAACATTCAATTTATTTGTTTCTCACCTGTAGGGAGATCAATAATACCTCATGGCATTGAGGCTATAGGTCAAATACAATGTGGTTGGGAATTTTCCATCAAAACATTTTTTCTAAGGAAAATGAAGTTTCTGCAAAATGGAATTTTTCATATTAAACTGTATCCACGTGGGCTGCTGTGGTGCTTCACTGGGTTGTTGTCTGGATACCTCAGGCTCCCATTCTCTCCAACATTCCGTACCTCACTGGACTACATTTCCCATGGTGCATCACTGTCTCCCCTCTAGCTGAATTGCCATGGTATATCATGAGATATGTAGTTCAAACAAAGCGCCCTTATTAAAAATCTAGAGACATTTAACTTTACAATGAAGTATGTCATGAACTTCAGTTGCTAATTCCCTAGGAATTCAATTCCAATGATTCTGACTTTATAATTTGTTGCTCATTTTACAGTATGCACAGGTTATGTACAATGTACAATGAGAATGCACAAATTTGCCTCTCCTATTCTTGAAACTACTGAAGTGTTGTGGGTTTGAAAGCTGGACTTGAAGTCAAACATTAGGGGGGTTGTGTCCTGCTTACAAGAGTCAATGAGTAAATAGAGAAGAAAAAATTGGACAAGAGAAAGGAATAGAGAGATAGGAAAAAAACAAATAGAGACATGCTATGGGTTAGGTTGTAGGAGGCTCCCATATGGGTATATAAAATCAGGTAGGGGTCCAGTCATCTTCCTCCTTTTGCTCCTGCCCCTCGATTCAAGGTCTGCTTGAGGCTAGTGCCCCAAGTGTGCTAACAAACTCTAAATGTAGCTGAGAGAAAATTAGGTCAAGATCCCAATCCTCATGGCTGGATTTAGGGCAGATGACCCAGGTGACCACTCTGGGGTACTGGGCTTGGGGGGCACTGGACTCAGTGCGCTGTTTTTGTTGTTAGCGACAAAAGGGAAAATAGAATGTTTGAAGTAAAATGTTTCAGGTATTCAGTATGTGGATTGATTTTTCGCTAACCTCCTAGATGTTCTGGACTTTTGTAGAATCTTGTGGAACCTTCCAGACTTTTTGAGAACTATGTTTGCCTTGAACCTCCTAGAATGTTGCCAGCCAGGCCCTCACAGGTATATAAGGGGCAGCACATTGCCAGTCAGTCAGTCAGTGAGATAAACGAATGGAGTAAGAGCTCAGCCACGATATTGTGAACCCTGTTTTATTGTGTAATTGGGGATAAATCATACATGCAAATCTGGCATCAAAGCCATGAAATAGGCTACAAATGCAATACAAAATAAGATATTCAAAACTTTATCAAATGGGTGGGGGGTGCCGAAGATGCTCCTCGCCTGGGGTATCAATCCCCTTCTCGCTCATCAACAAAGCTGATCAGTTACAGAAGGAGCACATGCAACACTCTCCTAAGAAATGCAGCTGCCAGCTATACCTCTTGCATACTGGGTGATGTGACTCCACAGAGTTCCTATTTTCCTTTATTGCACCATCTAGCCCTATCCAAGACCAGACCAGGGCAGAAAGAAAAGTTCTAATGAGAAAACAGAGTCAGCATATATACAGTATTATAGTACATTAAAAACAAACTAACAAATAAACAAAACCTCAAGTTAAAAGAACATTAAGGTTGAAAAGTCAAGGACTGTAACTTTAGGAAATGCCTGAATTAAGGTTGTCTGTGCAATCTTAATTCACCCCCCTTATGTGTATATATTACGATACAGTTGTTATCTACATGATCACATACTATTTTTTTCCAGAGGATTCATGCCTCATTCAGTGAATGAGTAGTTATTCAATATTTTTGTTTATCCTTCTCTATCAACGTGTGGCCCCAGGCCTTATGTACTGCACACCATTCAAACTGCTCTGAATTCAGAATTATTAATTTCGTTATGGACTTTTCTATGGTGCTCAGCACTGTATTATCTGAGTGCTTCACAAACATTAAGGGATTTATCTTTACAACACTTCTGTGAAATGAGGGGATTATATTATCCTTATTATAATTCAGCTGGGTCTGGGGGAGAGCGAGACATTAATTTGGTAAGAAACGCTATATTATTTTACGGAGCATTTATCTGAACTAGATGGAGACATTTTACTACCTTGGACTTTATAGAGTGTTTGTAGATCAAAAGTGCTCTTGTTCTGAATTAGATCATTCCAATAGGGCTCTGAATAGGGCTCCAGCGGCAATTTAAAGGGCCCGGTGCTCTGACTACTGGAGTGGTAAGGATAGCGGCAGCCAGAAGCCCTGGGTCCTTTAAATCGCCACCGGAGCCCCTGGATAGCAGCAGCAGCAGCTGGGAACCCTAGGGCTCTGGCAGCAATTTAAAGGGCCAGGGGCTCCGTCCGCTGCCAGGAGCCCCGGGCCTTTTAAATCACCAGGCCCCAAGGCAGCTGACCCTTTTGTCCCCCACATCAGCAGCCCTGCTGGTATGGTCGGCTGTGTACTGGCTTTCTTATCAGTACACCATACCGTACCGTACCGGCTTACTTTCACCTCTGTTAGGCGCAGAACTACTTGACTAGGTAGTTTGGTGGATGCTGATAACTGCAATCAATATTCTATGCCCCCATTTACATGCATTTGCATAACAACAGTAAGAAAAATCTGTATAATCTGTGACTGTATTTATAAACATATCACAGACAAGGATGATAGTCTCTCTTTATACAGGTCTGTTGAGGCAGAACCTGGAATAATGTGTGCACTTCTCCAGAGCTCAGTTCCAGAAACACATCAAGAAATTGACAGCAATTTAAAGAGCAACAAGGAATGGTTAAAGATTTGGAAGAACTGTAATAAGTAGGGGAAGGTAACCCCCAAACCATTTTGATTTGGTTTGTGTCTTTGTTGAAAAATTCACTAAACCCGATGATATAATGATATGGACATTATTTTGTAGTGATGGTGGGTCACAATGTCACACCAAAAATATGTTTACTTTGGGCCAGCTTGTTGCTTTTAATCAAATTGAATAGTACCTGAGACCATGAGTAGACCCACTGAAATCAATTAGGCTATTTATGGAGTAAGGTACTACTCACTGCGGGCTTCCCTACACTTACCGGGAGATCGATGTGTGATGATAGATTCCACTGGGGGTCTATTTAGCAGGTCTAATGAAGACCCACTAAATCAACTGCCAATCACTCTCCTGTCAACTCCGGTTCTCCTCCGGAACAAGAAGCATAAGATAAGTCAACAGGCGAGTTTCTCCTGTCGTTCCAGCATGGTGTAGACGCCACAAAAGGTCGACCTAAGCTAAGTCAACTCCAACTACATTATTCACATAGCTGGAGTTGTGTAACTTAGGTCAACTGAGCCCCGTAGTGTAGACCTGCCCTATGAGTATCACGATTTTCTCCATAGTGATGCTAGTTCAGGAGAGCCAGTGTTCTAGTAATCAACTTCAAGTAGCTGGGGAGAACCAACCAAATGTGTAAGCAGCCAGGCTGCTCTTATCCTTTAGATGCTTTCAGAGCACTGTGCTCTTCAGGAACATCCTCATGACATGCCATCATGACAAAAATGCAATCCTGGTTCAAGGGTGTTTTTTCCCAAAAGTTAGGCCAGCCCAACTTAATAAGAAAAAATATTTAGAAAAAACAGCTATGTATTGTTTTGCCAGCCAACTAAGGATAGGAATGAAATTGTAACTATCTAAAAGTATAAGCAGCAAAGAGTCCTGTGGCACTTTATAGACTAACAGATGTATTGGAGCATGAGCTTTCGTGTGTGAATATCCACTTCATTGGATGCATGATATTCAACCACGAAAGCTCCAATATGTCTGTTAGTCTATAAGGTGCCACAGGACTTTTTGCTGCTTTTACAGATCCAGACTAACACAGCTACCTTCATACTATCTAAAAGTAGTTTAGATTTATGCCCTTGAAGAAGGGAGAGGAATTACATAGGGTTGACTGGCTATAGCTCAGAGTGGTGGCATATTAGGTTGTATAGAAAGTGCCTGACTCCCCTTTGTGCCTTTGAAAATCTCTCCTGTAACTGATTAGACTGGGGAATAATCCCAAAGGAAGTGGTAGAAGGCTCCTGGCTTGAGTCATTTAAAGCTGGACTGAACAAAGCACTGGAGAATGTACTGCAGGGAATGGCCTTTTGCTGGCAGGTTGGGAGGGGATAGAGGACCTAATAGTTCTTTTCTATCTCTAACATCTTTGAGTCTGTGATTAAGAATTCCTCAAATTATGGCACATGTTTATACAAATATTGATCTTCCATCTTATGCTTTATAACATCTTTGAAGAAAAGTCCTGCAAACAGGAAATTTCACCAAATTAGAAACATAGTAACGGACGGAGAAACTGCTGCCTTTTTTGCCCAATACTGCAGACAAAGTAAATATTGATTACAAGGTTTTATATGCAAATACTCTGGAAGAGTTAAATAGGAACTTTATTCAATGGGAATATGTAGCCTAATCCCCTTTTTATGTTGTGATTAGTTGCTACACTTTTATTTAATGTGTTTTATAATAATAAGCTTTTTGTGTAGGTTGCATAGCAATGCTTCCAAATACCCACATGAAAGGCATGACCCCTAAAAAGGAGGCAAGAGGGGCAGAATGATTGAATTGTTAGCAGAAGAATAATTTGTTCTGAGAAATGCCATGCAGAGCCTGGCAGTCTATACTACAGCCATTGCAAAAGAGGGAAACAGAGGCAGTGTCTTTGCTGCAATTATACTTACAACATTCAGAGAGAACGTTCCAGGCAAATAATTTGCACATCTAAGATCCACAAGCCTGTAGTAGGGAGGGGACGAAGGCTGATGCTATGAATTCAGTGATGCACTGCACAGGATTTATTAACCTTTTAAATAACTATATTTGATTAAAATAAGAATGCCCCTGAAACAGAACCCTGGTCCTGAACACTCTCCAAATTTGGAAAAGTTCAGCTTTGGATCTTAACTTTGTCCCTTGGACCCATTTCTAATTTGATCAAGTATAGAGAAAAAACAATAACACACATATAATGTTTGTGTGACCTCTTAACTCCAGCTATTAATGTAAAGGACTAGTCACCTTTTTTATTATTATGGTAATACCTTGAGTCCCCATTGAGATCAGGGCCTCACTATGTTAGGGACACATAGACACAAAGTCCCTATTCCAAAGAGCTTACAGTCTACTTTGACAAGACAAATAAAAGGTGGAAGGGGAAACAGAAACATGAAGTAGCTTGCCTGCATTCACACAGCAGAACTGGGAAGAAATCACCTAGCATGTTGTCCCAGTGAGTTACACCACACTCAACTAATTACCTTGAATGTAGCTAAGAATGCAACACAGAGAAAAGAAATTTGGATTACAGAACTCAGCATTTACACTGCTTCTTCATCTACCAAACCTTTCTAAGGTCTCAAGACCTCTTCTCTTCCTGCTCAGCTTCCCTCTCTATTTGCCCCTGAAATAAGTTTCCCTTGGCTTGTTCTGGACTGGTGGTCAACAGATTCGCCCTAGCTCAGAGATCATGTCCTATTTTAACAACAGCTTCTATACCTCCCTCTTTGCTCTGTTTTTCCGCTTGAGAGTTTCCATTGCTACAATCCTCTTCCCAGCAGACAACCAGGGGAGAACCAGCTTCCTTTAGCTTGGCCAATATCTTTAGCATAATCATTCATAGATTCATAGACTCTAGGACTGGAAGGGACGTCGAGAGGTCATCGAGTCCAGTCCCCTGCCCTCATGGCAGGACCAAATACTGTCTAGACCATCCCTGATAGACATTTATCTAACCTACTCTTAAATATCTCCAGAGATGGAGATTCCACAACCTCCCTAGGCAATTTATTCTAGTGTTTAACTCCCCTGACAGTTAGGAACTTTTTCCTAATGTCCCACCTAAATCTCCCTTGCTGCAGTTTAAGCCCATTGCTTCTTGTTCTATCATTAGAGGCTAAGGTGAACAAGTTTTCTCCCTCCTCCTGATGACACCCTTTTAGATACCTGAAAACTGCTATCATGTCCCCTCTCAGTCTTCTCTTTTCCAAACTAAACAAACCCAATTCTTTCAGCTTTCCTTCATAGGTCATGTTCTCAAAACCTTTAATCATTCTTGTTGCTCTTCTTTGGACCCTCTCCAATTTCTCCACATCTTTCTTGAAATGCGGTGACCAGAACTGGACACAATACTCCAGTTGAGGCCTAATCAGCGCAGAGTAGAGCGGAAGAATGACTTCTCGTGTCTTTCTCACAACACACCTGTTAATGCATCCCAGAATCACGTTTGCTTTTTTTGCAACAGTATCACACTGTTGACTCGTATTTAGCTTGTGGTCCACTATGACTCCTAGATCTCTTTCTGCCATACTCCTTCCTAGACAGTCTCTTCCCATTCTGTATGTGTGAAACTGATTGTTCCTTCCTAAGTGGAGCACTTTGCATTTGTCTTTATTGAACTTCATCCGGTTTACCTCAGACCATTTCTCCAATTTGTCCAGATCATTTTGAATTTTGACCCTGTCCTCCAAAGCAGTTGCAATCCCTCCCAGTTTGGTATCGTCTGCAAACTTAATAAGCGTACTTTCTATGCCAACATCTAAGTCGTTGATGAAGATATTGAACAGAGCCGGTCCCAAAACAGGCCCCTGCGGAACCCCACTTGTTATACCTTTCCAGCAGGATTGGGAGCCATTAATAACTACTCTCTGAGTACGATTGTCCAGCCAGTTATGCACCCACCGTATAGTAGCCCCATCTAAATTGTATTTGCCTAGTTTATCGATAAGTATATCATGCGAGACCGTATCAAATGCCTTACTAAAGTCTAGGTATAACATATCCACCGCTTCTCCCTTATCCACATGCCTCGTTATCCAATCAAAGAAAGTTATCAGATTGGTTTGACATGATTTGTTCTTTACAAATCTATGCTGGCTATTCCCTATCACCTTACCACCTTCCAAGTGTTTGCAGATGATTTCTTTAATTACTTGCTCCATTTTCTTCCCTGGCACAGAAGTTAAACTAACTGGTCTGTAGTTTCCTGGGTTGTTTTTATTTCCCTTTTTATAGATGGGCACTATATTTGCCCTTTTCCAGTCTTCTGGAATCTCTCCTGTCTCCCATGACTTTCCAAAGATAATAGCTAGAGGCTCTGATACCTCCTCTATTAACTCCTTGAGTATTCTAGGATGCATTTCATCAGGCCCTGGTGACTTGCAGGCAACTAACTTCTCTAAGTGATTTTTAACTTGCTCTTTTTTTATTTTATCTTCTAAACCTACTCCCTTCCCATAAGCATTCACTATGTTAGACATTCCTTCAGACTTCTCAGTGAAGACCGAAACAAAGAAGTCATTAAGCATCTCTGCCATTTCCAAGTTTCCTGTTACTGTTTTTCCCTCCTCACTGAGCAGTGGGCCTACCCTGTCCTTGGTCTTCCTCTTGCTTCTAATGTATTGATAAAAAGTCTTCTTGTTTCCCTTTATTCCCACAGCTAGTTTGAGCTCATTTTGTGCCTTTGCCTTTCTAATCTTGCCCCTGCATTCCTGTGTTGTTTGCCTATATTCATCCTTTGTAATCTGACCTAGTTTCCATTTTTTATATGACTCCTTTTTATTTTGTAGGTTATGCAAGATCTCTTGGTTAAGCCAAGCTGGTCTTTTGCTACGTTTTCTATCTTTCCTACCCAGCGGAACAGCTTGCTTTTGGGCCCTTAATAGCGTCCCTTTGAAAAACTGCCAACTCTCCTCAGTTGTTTTTCCCCTCAGTCTTGATTCCCATGGGACCTTACCTATCAGCTCTCTGAGCTTACCAAAATCCACCTTTCTGAAATCCATTGTCTCTATTTTGCTGTACTCCCTTCTACCCTTCCTTAGAATTGCAAACTCTATGATTTCATGATCACTTTCACCCAAGCTTCCTTCTACTTTCAAATTCTCAACGAGTTCCTCCCTATTTGTTAAAATCAAGTCTAGAACAGCTTCCCCCCAGTAGCTTTCTCAACCTTCTGAAATAAAAATATTGTCTGCCATGCAGTCCAGGAACTTATTGGATAGTCTGTGCCCCGCAGTGTTATTTTCCCAACATATATCTGGATAGTTGAAGTCCCCCATCACCACCAAATCTTGGGCTTTGGATGATTTTGTTAGTTGTTTAAAAAAAGCCTCATCCACCTCTTTCACCTGGTTAGGTGGCCTGTAGTAGACTCCTAGCACGACATCACCCTTGTTTTTTACCCCTTTTATCCTAACCCAGAGACTCTCAACACTTCTGTCTCCTATGTCCATCTCCACCTCAGTCCAAGTGTGTACATTTTTAATATATAAGGCAACACCTCCTCCCTTTTTCCCCTATCTATCTTTCCTGAGCAAACTATACCCATCCACACCAACATTCCAATCATGTGTATTATCCCACCAAGTTTCAGTGATGCCAACAATGTCATAGTTGTGCTTATTTATTAGCACTTCCAGTTCTTCCTGCTTATTACCCATACTTCTCGCATTTGTATATAGGCATCTAAGATACTGGTTTGATCTTGACTCCCAGTTTTGCCCTGACCCTCCTTTCTCTCTGCCATTATAGCCCACGCTCTCTCTTGTTTCCGACCCATCTCCCAGGTCTTCATGTTCCCCACTTACCTGTGGGCTTTGCTCACCTGTCCCCATCGAACCTAATTTAAAGCCCTCCTCACTAGGTTAGCCAGTCTGTGTGCAAATAGGGTCTTTCCCCTCCTCGAAAGGTGAACGCTATCTCTGCCTAGCAGTCCTTCCTCGAATAGCATCCAGTGGTCGAGGAAGCCAAAGCCCTCCTGGTGACACCATCTTCGCAGCCAGGCATCATTGTTCTGCTGTAGCAGAGTGATTCAATGTTAGCTATTGATTATCCTCCTGTTGCTCCCAGACAGGTTTTGTGATATAACCTGGCCAGTCCTTGCTAGCAAATGACTGATTCAATACACACTGAGTGTTTGAGTTATACACAGAGTTCATAAAATCAATCAGAATTCATAAACTATAGACAGCTTCCCCAAAGCGTCCTAGGGATAAACATAACTTCCATGACAGGACCCATGTAAAGAAACTCCGCAGCATTTCTGTGCCTTCCTTCACCCTGACAAGAGGAAAGCAGACATGCAAGCATTTGTGTCCAGTCATGATTATTTTTTATTGCCCGTTTGATGCTATCTACCAATTTCCCTTAGGAGTATTGCATTATTCCTTCATAGTGTTGGAAATGGGATCTTTGTTACCTTTTCTGTATTTCTGTTAGGAATTACTGCTACATACATAAGAGAAAGAAATTGTACATTTAAGTTCATTGAGATTTTACTAGCTGTGCAATAAATATAGCAGCTACAGATGTCCTGAAGTGCTTGGAAATTATTTGACTACACAGAAAAGTGTTTTATCCAGTGGCAGATTACCACATGGGCCCATGGGTCCTGTGCCCAGGGGCCCTGGCCAATTTGGAGCCCCCCCAAAAATCTCCTTCTGCCATGGTCCCAGGGCTGGAGGAACTCTCACTCCACACTGTGGCCCCAGGGCTGGACCGCCATGGCCTTTTCTAGTCTCAGGGCTGCAGCGGGGGAACATGAACAGGGAGAAACTAAAATTCCATTTATTTCTCTTGCTTGTTTGGACCTCTTAATTTTTGATTTCCCATTCACTGTACCATAAACATATAGTCTCCTTCTGTACACTTACGCTTTTATTAGAAATATGTCTCCCATTTATGTCAATGGGAGTAATGGTTTGCCGGTTGGCAGTGTTTATATCTCCATCAGAGCTTGAAAAACTGGCTGAAACTAATAGTTCAGTCTCTAATTATTATAGTATGCTTCCAAAGTTCAGACACTTCATGGCATTTTCAGTTTTCTGTTTCCGAAGAAAGATGACCAAAATACTGGATATGACTGAAGGACCTAATATTAAATGTCTCTTCGTTCACCGTTATTTATTACTCACTGTCATCACAAAATAAGGCCAACATGATGTTATATTTCATAAGTCTAAAATAGCATTCAGTGTTATATATATAAAGGTGTATAATAACTGTAGCTGAAAACTACATCCTGATGATTTCTGGATTTAAAGAAATAAAAGGAAAAATAAAGGTGATATGAGTAATTTGGAAAATATGTGGAAGATTCTGGATTATGGAAGTTTTAGATGCTCATATGTAGGACAAATATGCAACCTTTTAGCTTATACTTTCTATGAAGAATAATCAGGACCTCTGTTTTGTTTAAACTAGTTGTTTTTATGTTTTATTTTTAAAACCAGGGAACAATAGATATTAGTAAACAAAGAAATATAAACACTGATCCTGCCCTGGTTGTATGACCACTTAAAAATGTGCACAAATTTACTCAAGTGAGTAACCTCATTGATTTAAATTGAACTACATATGTGAGTAAAGTTACACGTGTCTAGGTGTTTGCACTATCAGGACCATATAGAACAATTTAGTACACTTTCCCACTCTTACCAAACACATTGCGATTTGAAAGAGATTGTAAGTTCAGTCATATTCAAATGAAATTAGCGAAACCTCAAATAGCTAGAGGTCAAAATATTGTCTACATGACAACATTTCGTATTTGTAGGCCTTAACAATTTTTATATTAACCAACAGAGCAATAAAAGAGCTTTGTCATGAAGTCAGTAAAGCACAAATATGTTCTAGTTCTGATATTGAAGAGCCACAAACAGAAAGGTCTGGCCTTCAGTGTTCCTTGGGTGTTATTAGTGTCTTCACTTCTGGGGCTATGAGGTGAGGGGAACAAGATTGAGTCATATTAACAAAGTTGAACAGTGTTGTTTAAGTGTTCTAATCTTATTGGTCAGGGCACTGTGATTTTCTCAAGACATTCATTGTGGCCATCAAGTTCCAAAAGGAAATAATGCTTGGTAGCATTTCTATAATAAAGTTAGAGTCCAGAATAAAGCTATTGCTATTTGGAAGTTAATTTCCTCTCCCAAACTGATCCTGTCTGCCCCCACCTTCTCCTTTAACTAATTCCTCTTCAAGACTCGCTTCTTCTGTAATATCTCAAAAAGAATTTGGCCAGCTAATAATGAACAGGTTTTGGGACAGTTTAGTGTAACTGGCTGAGGAACAGAAAACAGGAAGACAAATATCATACTGATTGCCTGTGATGGGATGATATTAGATCCCTGCCTATTGTATCTGGGATGCACAGATTATCTAGCCTGTTCCACAGTCCACGTCACAGCCTTACAGTAACACAAATATTGTCCCATTACTCTACCAAATTGTTTTCACTCCAACTCATGGCTATAAAGCACGGTCCAAAAAGAAGCTCTATCAAAAGTCAAGTGTAATGAAAAAAGGCAAATATATATCTAAAAAGAAAGTGAATGGCTAAAACTATTCATTGCCTCCTAAAGGCTTTTTGGGCTTGTGAACCTCTAAATCTCAGTTAGGGTCAGAGTTCTTATCAGGGCTTTCCATTGACTTCAATGAACTTTAGATCAGGCCCTTAGAGAGGCGGGATATCGTTTATATTTCCTCTGCCATTCATGTATATCTAGAGTTGGTGAGATCATTTTTGCTGAAATTACATTTCATGAAAATAAGCTGTTTTTTTGAAGCTGAAATGTATTGCAGAGATGTATTGATTTCAACGAAGTTTTTCTTGGAAGGTTTTCATGGGCCAGGGTGATGAGAAAGGGAGAGTTCAAAAACTTGAGTTTTCCATCTGTAAACAGCCATTTCAACACAATTCCATTTCACAAAAACATTTGAAAGATTTTATTTTCATTCCAATGCAGAATTAAAACAAATTTTGTACTGTAACAAATTTGATAGTTGTCACAAAGCGGAATTGTCATTCTCTGGACCCCTCTATAAATATCATTAGGGTACTGTCCAGCAAATGGAAATCTTTTGGAGCAGAGCATAATACCAGTGTTACTTTACGGCCCCATTAGAGGTGCATGTATGAGTGCAACCTACTGTTCAGTTGGTGTTACTCATCCCCCTCTGTACATGATCCTACTAGGGGACTTGTTTTTTTAGCACAAGCTATAGAAGCTTATGTTTTAGTATTGGAACAAAGCCTACACCAATCTAATTCCAATTAAGACAATCACCTGAATGTTTGCAAAGGACAGAGAACTGATCATTGTTTCATGTTGGGTAGTAAGAACAGAAGCTCTGGCTCAAGAAATATTATTAGACATATTAGTTTCAAAGGCTACTCTTCCCATCCTTCCCTCTTCTCTTGCTTTGTAGATTTCCTTCCCCTCTCCTAAAGTCGTCCTAGTTGCTTCTAGACAGTTTTCCTGTCCAAAATCAAACTTTCATACCATATGGGACTGACCTCAAACTCACTGAAGTTTCTTGAAGTTTTGCCATTGACTTCAGTAGGAACTGGATCATGTCCTGTGTGCAGAGTTCTCTATATACTATAGCACATCCATTTACAAAACATACCACTTTCTGGTAAAGTTGGGGGCCCTAGAGAGAATGTTCACCTCCCATGCAATTTTTTTTCTTTTATTGCAGCTTTTCTTTGGTCTCTCCTCTAGTTTATGCTCTTTCTTTCCTGTCATCTGACTTTATTTTAGGTCTGCTAAGCTAGTGGGTTTGTCTCTGCTCATCTAGTTATCACAGCTTATCTAGTTATCTAATTATCTCTTTGTGCCATGCCACATGAGATGAGACCATACCTCATCATGTTAGACATGTTACATGGAGAAGCTAAAGCTGGACTATGGAGAAACAGCTGAAATAGTACACAGGCATCTTGAATACAGAAGTGATATGTGGCAAAGTATCTCCATACTGCTTAAGCAAATGTCCTGTTCTTGATTTAACATTCTTATCCTGTCAGAAATGAGTGACATTGCTGAATCCATGTTCTTTGCATGTGAACTCTGAAATGCCATTGGTAATGTTTTGTGCCAAATCTTATTAAAAATTATACATGAAAAATATAAAAGACCTACAGATCAACTACAGGCACATGATCCTGCATTATTCACTGTGATCCCAAGCTCCTGATGATTTGAGTGGGAGTTTTGCATGCACAGTGAATGCACATTTGGGTCCTCAAAGGGCTCCCATGAATTTAAGATGGGGCTTTTGAAAGCACCCAAGTGACTTAAGAGCACAGTCCTATTGAAAGTCAAGAGGATGCTGGCTCCATAGTCACTTCAGTGCATTTGAAAATCCCACCCTTGATTTAAAGGTCTTTAACATATGTTGTACTTACTGGTGTTCAGAATAGCTAATTATTTGCTAGAGCACTCTGACCCTGAACTGCTGGTTGGTTTATTTGTTTTTGACAGTGGATTTAATGCATATGAAATATGGCTACTAGTACTGGTTTGAGCCAGGAACAGCATTGGCAGCCACTGTGAAAATTTCCCTGCACAGCTCTACTAATGCATCTCAGTTCTGATTTGAAAATCTGCCATGTCTCACGCATTTGGAGAGATACTGTCTCATTTGGGAATAGTTTTAAGGCACTTTAAAAAAGTATATCCTTCTTGTGAAGAAATATTTTGCTGTGCATCAATGTAATATACAAAATCCTACTCTAAACACCAGATTCATCCTTGGTGTAACTTCAGGGGAATTCCCAGTATGCTTTGAAATCTTTCTCATTCAAAATTATCATAGCTCGAGAATCCTGAATACTTCTTTAGCTCCATCCCCAGATCTTCAGCACAGAGCGCCAACCTTGTATTGAGCCACAAAGAGTCCTATGGCACCTTATAGACTAACAGAAGTATTGGAGCATAAGCTTTTGTGGGTGAATATCCACTTCACCCAAGAAAGCTTATGCTCCAATACATCTATTAGTCTATAACAGGGGTCAGTGACCTTTCAGAAGTGCTGTGCCAAGCCTTCATTTTTTCACTGTGATTCAGGGTTTCGCGTCTGGTAATACATTTTAACATTTTTAGAAGGTCTCTTTCTATAAGTCTACAATATATAACTAAACTATTGTTGTATGTAAAGTATAACATTTAAAAAGCTTCATTTAAAATTAAATTAAAATGCAGAGCCCCCTAGACCAGCGGCCAAGACCCGGGCAGTGTGAGTGCTACTGAAAATCAGCTCGTGTGCCGCCTTCGGCACTCGTGCCATAGGTTGCCTACCCCTGGTCTATAAGGTGCCACAGGACTCTTTGTCGCTTTTTACAGATCCCGACTAACACGGCTATCCCTCTGATACTTAACCCTGTATTGGTTTTCTAATGCATTCATGTGCCAGGGATGAAAAATCTTTTTAATTTTTTACCTAAGCCAGGATTTAATCTTAATGTCTAGAGGTGAAAAGTATGTGACATAGATCCCAACTATTCATATACCTAATAGTTAATATCACTCTTTTCTCCAGGGCTGGGGCTATTGTGTACTTTTAATACCTAACAGACCTACAATTTTGTGCATGTTTAGTAATTTCCTAATATCCTAAGTAACAAATCAAATAGCTGTGAAAATATTCACTTTCCTTCCTTGCTTTCTTTCTATAACATGTAACTTGTTCTAAAAAAAAATCAGAAGAGTAGCTAAGAGGTGCAATGCTCCAGTGTAAAGTTTGTACAGTCAATGTAACTAAGACATGCTACCTATCTGAAAAACAAAAAAAGCCTTCATATTAGATGATAGTATCACTCTGATCCAAAGACTCCTTTTTACTTCTGTATGATGCTAAAAAACTCTGAGAGTGATAAAATCAGCAAGGACAGGACAATTGTCATTGCTCACTTTATGACCTCAGGCATTGCTACAGTGCCTCAGACTTCCTTGGCACCATTAATCCCTAGACTGCTTCTGCTGATTTTAAAGAGGCTTTTGCTGGTAATCAGTACAGACTTTGGAATCCCAGGACACCCATACTAGCCACACTGAGCTAAACTCATAAGGAGTGCAAGCAGTAACAAGCAACCTGGCCTACGTTGACCCTTAGCAGTTGTTTATATGTAATCATAACTGAGCAAATGACTTCCAAATGAAAAGGCATGTTTTTGGAACTGATAATAAATCAATCTTTGAAGAACTAGAAATATTTATTAGTTTTATTCTCTGCAGATTGTAAAAAAACCCAAATAAGTACCCCGGCTTTAGAGCCAGATGACTTTCACATCTATAGAGAGATTTAAAGGGGTTGCACATCAAAAGGGGACATTTTTAATAGCATTCACATGACAAAGGAACACTTCATTTTTGAAAGTGATATTCCAGTTTAATGAAAACTAACTTTTGGAAAAGTAGCTAAAAAAAGCGGTAGTAATGAGTAAAAATAAAATCTATCTATTCCTAACAGGGATAAGGAATAATACACAATGTAACTCCAACAGTATGAATGTCAACAGGATGAAAAAATATTAAGATTGTTCACAAAAGGTCTGAATATAATTATTAACACCACTGAAGGAAACTAATCTGTTATTTTGTTTAGTTGCCGGCAAAAGCAAGGAGAAAGAACCCTGAGGATTCTATGCAAATTAAAATACTATGCTACAAAAAATATAATGTTACAAAACCTGCAGTCACACAAGGCCCAGGACAGCTCCCACTGGGGAAAGACTTTTGTTGACTTCAATGGGGATTGGTATAGGCCAAGAAATAATCGTTATTCCCCCCAAAAATTGGGGTGATGCACACAGCTCTGAAAGAGAATGATAGCTCAGTGGTTTGGGCATTGAGTTGCTAACCGCAGGGTTGTGAGTTTAATCCTTGAAGGGGTGACTTAGGGATCTGGGGCAAAATCAGTACTTGGTCCTGCTAGTGAAGGCAGGGGGCTAGAATCAATAACCTTTCAGGGTCCCTTCCAGTTCTAGGAAACAGGCTATCTCCATTTATTTATAAAAGGCAGTCTCACTGCCAGCTATTTTTGGTGAGAATCTACAGTCACACCTCCAAATGTGCAGAAATAACTGTATCCCCTACAAAAATTGGTTGCTAAGCAAATGGAATTTATGAGGGCCAGGCATAAAGAGGCCATCCTCATTGTTTGTTCACTCCACGCATGCTCTCCCTGGTTACATGCCAGGGTAGAAGACATAGGTGGGGAGTATTTGCTCAGAATAAACAGCGATAGGACTGTGCCTATGGTGTCCCTTTAAACACCTGCTGTGGTATGCAAAGCCAGTCTCCTCCTTCCATAGAAATGCTGACTGATGCAGAATTGGCACAATAACCAAAATAAGTCTGATTTGGTGTCAGTCCTTTTGATAAAGCAAACAAGGAGTTACTCAGATATTTGACTGGCTAGTCACCATCTGAAGAATTTCAAAAACTGGTGAAATTAATCTCCTAAGAATTACTATTTTTATAATTAGTGATGAGGCTTAACTAAAACCCTGGATCTGATAACCCCAAAGAGAATAGCAACAACACTTTGCATTTCTATAGCTATATCTATTTAAAGATGTCAAAGTACCATACAAATGTTGCCTGATCCTGATAATGCCACAGTGATTTAGATGTATGTTCTTATCCCATTTTACAGTTCAGGTAACTGGGGCAAACAAAGGTACAGACCGAATTTCCAAAAACTTGTGTAGCTGCTAAGGGCCATTTTCATGCTTATTGTGGTGTATAAGTAAGAAAAGAACATGCTCACAGTTTTCAGAAGGGGTGGCTTGGTTCACCCAGAGCATGTGCACACTGAAGCATGGGTGCATAAAGATTGGCAGGGATAACAGGGGTTATCCTATATCCTTATGACAGGGATAAACACACAAAGCCTCTGTTCTGAATCCCTCAAGACCAACATAAATTGAGTACATGCAAGCTAGTTATGGGTTGGGTTAGGTGTAAACCAGGAGGTAGTTTTTGCAGGGAAACTGGTATGTGTGTGCCCTAAAGTGAATGATGAGAGGAGGCAGAGAGAGTGGGAGAATCACTGGGAGCACCAATGGAGTCAGCAGGGCAGCTGACTACACTTACTTTTTCCCTGGTAGAGTTTGCTGTGGGCACTTTTTGATGCACAGCAACAGTTAGAATATATTAACTAACAATGGGGTATGCTAATGATCTACTAGCACATGCTAATAAGACTGGTAGGGATGTGGCCACATAGCTGCGCAAGTACAGTTGGACTAGTGACACAACATTTGAAAATTTCTCTATCATGAAGCCATGTAGAGACACAGAGCAAAGGAATAGATATGTGTACCACTAGTCCAAATGGTTTATGCCAGTCACTGGTTCTGGCCTGCCTAGGGAGGCATACATGCATCCTGAGGGACTATGCCCTCATAGCACCAGACAGCCACTATGGCCTAGAAGGGATGTCTCCCAGCTGTTGAGGGGCATGAAAGCCTGGCCCCTGCTGCATTGAGAACAGCCATTTCAGAGTGGTGGTGTGGTCCAAGTGAGACGTGCCATGTTTTAAACTTTTACAACAGTTATTAACGCTGTGTTCTTTTTTCATTTTTCTGAGTTGAGGCCAGGCTTTTCAAATAGACACTTTCTATTGGATATTTTTACCCATCTTGTAGAATTAATTGGAGAATTAAACTCTGCCATAGTCTCTATAGATGGCTGCAAATAAATATGAAAATTAAACCATTCTTTATTAGATTTTCAAAAGCACATAAGGGACTTAGGAGACTTTTAATGGGAGACATGGGGCATAGCTTAGCACAGTGTATACATCCTTCTACTTGCCATTTTCAGGGTGATTTTTGTAAACACACTAATGTTTTTCCCCCTCTGCTCTTTCTTGCAGGGATCCAGCACTTGGGAGTCTGAGCTCTAGCAGCTGCCAGAGGGTGATGCCAACTGAGCTCCATGATAAAGTAGAAACTCTAATTTAGCAGTTTAGGTCTAGTACAAATGTTAACAGTTAAAATATGTATCATTGTCTAAAGACCTTTTTCCTGTGTGTGTTCTTTTTGCTGCAGCTGAGAAAAACTGGCCCACCAGATTTTACATTTTAGTTACTTATTGTTTCTTTAGTTAGAATGTATTGGATGACTTGTCCAGTGTCTCAGCAGAAGTGTGTGACAGAACCAGAATATCATTCTGACACCCCACCTTGGGGGTATTCAAAATCTGGAAACTGAGGAATATTGGAGATAGGTTAATTAACTTGCCCAAAGTTTTTTTTATCAAGTCAGTTGTGCAGTAAAGAACAGACCACAGACGGAAAAGTTTACCAAATTCATAAAAAAGAAAAGAAAAGAAATAGAGTTTGAAATATTAAAAAACTCATTAAATTATTTAACTTTTAATTATTTGTATATATATTATGTTTTGGGCAAAATAACTTTTAATTCTGACAATTATAGGTCAAGCTGAATTCATGAAAAAGATTCTGGTAGTTGAAAATTGAAAAGATACACTCTCATTGATAGAGCACTGGAGTATAGTTTGGAGGGCTTTCCTTACTTCTTATTGTGTTAGTGGTTAGTATGAATATCATGTTTTTGCAGTATTATGTATCCGAGAAAATGTAATTTTTTTCTATTCCTTTTAAAATCAAATTACAATGTGACATTCAATAAAATATCTTTTGTGCAGCTAATAAAAATGAGCTCCCATCTCACTGCTTTGACAAATAAACCCCACAAGTCAAAATACTGCCTCTGATACAGTTTATAGCTTAAGCTTTCATGTCAGCCTTTCCTATAAAAAAGCCCCATTATTTATTAATAGCCTTCTATGTTTTAAAAGTTTCTTTTTCTTGTGTGGAGAAAAAAATCATTTGCCTTTTAATGGGGTGTCAGATTTGTTTTCCAAACCTTCTAAAAGGTTATCGTTGTTACATATGGACAAGTGCTTTTTTCAGAATCAATGTAAACTCTGTTACCAGGGTAATTTACTGCGGTCCCCTGGTAGCTGTACGGAAAACTTAATTTCACCATTTTGCAAAGTGGAGGGGTGGAACCCTTTCCATGTGGTTAACTATTTTCACATGGAGCAAAAAAGAAAATGCATGCTTCTAGCACATACTAAATAACTGATGGGCTCTTACCCTGTATTTGAGTTCAGGGCATAGTGGCAGTCTGGTTGGGTTCATGGTACAGAAAGATGACTGAACCAATTAGGTGTATCATAAAACCTTTTGGCAATTAACTCCCAACAAGCCAAGAGATTCAGGCTAATGCTAACAGTGAATGATAAAAACTTATTAAATTGCAATCCAATATATACTGATAACTGAGATATTTTTGATGTCAAGGAAATCTGTATTGAGAGTGAGGAAAATTATGCTATGAAAGATCCAGAGGTGTCTGGTTTGAAGCTGTCTTGCAGTTTGAGCTCAAAAACAGACTTGTACATTTAATTCGGACTTGTATTAGCATCTAGAGTTTCATATTTCCAAACAGCTAAAATAGGCATGTTTTTCTCAAATACATGATACTTGTATTTATTTTAAAAAAGTCAAAACAGACATGACTGTTTCTTTTCCTGCTCTCTGCCTAAGTTAAGTTTATGTATATAAATTACATTTTTATTGACATTTTCATATAAATGGCATAAGCAAGTAACCTATTAAAGATAGGGGGTGCAGAGTGATTCAGTAGCTAGGGCTCTGCTTTGGAATTCAGGATACCCTGGGTTCCAGAACTGGCTCTACTAGTGGCCTATTGGTAGATCTTGGAAAAGTCATTTCATCACTTTTTGCCTCAGTTTCTCTATTTGTAAACTGAGGACAAATGATTCCTTCCTTCTTTGGAAAGTGCTTTGAGTTTGTGGGTGAAAAGCAGACTACATAAGATCTAGGTGTTCCAAACAGACAAATCCAAATCATGGATAGAATCCTAACTCCTTAGACAATAACGGAAAGATTATTTTCTTTGGAAGTTTGTCGAGGAAGGTTTATACTAATGTTTTATTGTTTTTAAAGTACTAATATACAGCACCAAAAGCACCCTTAGAAGAGGGTGTTTTATAAATAAGATAATTGTGGGAGTATTATTATTTTAAAAAGAAAAAGGAGAATGACAAAAATAACCAACCAACCAAACAAAAAAACCTGCTGAAATTTCCTGTTTGGTAGCTGCTACAGTGTTGTCAACTCTCATGATTTTTTCACAAGTCTTGCAATATTTGGTACTTTTCTTAAAGCTCCAGATTCTGGGATCATGTGATTAGATGAGACTCTCAGCTGTATTTAAATAAGACTAAGTTTCCAGCCCTCATGTTACAGAGGAAAGCTTGAAAACATGAACCCTAAAGACTATGATCTCAGATGGAAAATGATAAGAGCCCTAAAGTTATTTGATAAAATATCATGATTTTTAAACTAGTCTCATCATTTTGGGCACCCAACTCATTATTTTTGAATGTCTGGGGCTCGCAAAATTGTATTTGTGCCACTAGGAGTTCCCTGCTTGGTCCATAGCTACATACAAAGGGTGGGCTTTTAAAAAGTGTTCCTTGTTGGTTCAGTTGTGCTCCCTTTGAAATCAACAAGTAGGTATATAGCTTTAAACCATTAGGCAAGTGCTTTGCAAAATCACATGGTAAAGGACTGCTCCTGCTCATATCAAAGTCAATGGCAAAACTCCCATTGACTTAAATGAGGAAGGCTTTGGCTTTAGGAAGATAGAGAGTGGAAGCTCTGGGCTGAAGATTAAACTCCCATGGGGTTTTATGCTCTATGACCTGCTGGTTTTAAAGGTGAGCATATTGGTAATACTGGTGGCTTTGCATCATGCCATTCTTCGAAGCACAAGTGTGTTCTCAATGCCACTGGCTTGGGAGAGCTTGGGAGACGAGAGAAGATGCTTCACAGGCTCAACTCCGCTCTTCTGTATGTACTTGGCTCTTTTCAGACAGCATTTCCGCTTCTTCCTACCCTTAGCACCAGGCCATGGAGAAAGCACAGGGCCTCACAAGGTATGTCTACACTGCCATTAGACACGTGCGGCTGACCCAGGCCAGCTGACTCAGGCTAGCAGGGCTCAGGCTGCAGGCCAGTTTAATTGCTGTGCAGAAATTTGGACTTGGGCTGCAGCCTGTACTCTGGGACCCTCCCACCTCGCAGGGTTCTAGAGCCCAAACCTGATCATCTGTACCACAATTAAATAGTGCCTTAGCCCGAGCCAGTTGGCACAGGCCAGATGTGCGTGTCTTATGGCAGTGCAGACATACCCACAGCTTCATTCCTAAGTAAATTTTACAGCCTAACAAAAACCTTACTTGTTCTACATGCTATGATGTGGAAACATCATTGTGGTCAGGCCTTATTCTCTCTGAACACTATAACTGGTAATGCTAGGAACCCACTCAAAGAAAGTAAAACCGGGAAATGTTTTTCAACAGGCAATGGAACATCAGCTCATAACCACTAGCCATCAGAGCCCTATACTGTAGATGAGTTCACATCTTTTAAAAAAGTATTCAAGCAAAGGCTAAGCAAACAGGAGACACCAATCAAAGTGTTTTGCATTTGTTCTTTCCACAAGTTCAAATAAACAAGGCCCCTTGTTCTCAGTGACATTCTGGACCTAATTTCTGTGACCAGGTCCCTGACTTCAATGTCACTTTGGTACTTCAGGATGGAAATTTTGGAGACGCTTTATGCTTAGACTATAAACTCTCTGAGACTGGGATGATCTTTTTGTCCTGTATTTATACAGTGTCTAGCACAATGGGGTTCTGATCCAGGACTGAGGCTCCTCGGTGGTACAATATTACAAGTCATTATTAATAGCAATTGAAAAATGAATTTTAATTTTTTTAAATATGAAAAATCAAACAGTCAGCACAAGTGTTATGTATTGTTGCTGTGATTTTCAAAAGTGACTAGTGATCTCAGGTACCTCAGTTTTTGGGTGTCTAACTTTATAATGCTCAGTATGTTCTGAAAATCAAGTTGGCACCCTGAAACAGTGGTTCTCAACCTTCCCAGACTACTGTACTCCTTTCAGGAATTTGATTTGTCTTGCGTACCCCAAGTTTCACCTCACTTAAACACTTGGGCCTTGACTTCAGCCTTGTGAGGTTTCAACTTTCTGCTCTGTGCCCCAGAGAGTCTAACACCCTTTTAAAATAAACTCACCCACGGTTTGAGAACTACTGATCTAGTATATAGAATGGCATAAACAAGTGATTGTCTGTATGAAATTTTAGTTTGTACTCACTTTGCTTTTTATGTAGCCCATTGTAAAACTAGGTAAATATCTAGATGAGTAGATGTACCTCCTGGAAGACCTCTGAGTACCCCCATGGATACCCCCGGTTGAGAACCACTGCCCTAAAATATAAGCATGCAAAATAACTAATCTCTTTTGAAAATCTTAATCTTTGATATTAAAATCCCCTTCAGATTCATAGCACAGATCTCTACTACCTAAACTAACTGAGTAACTGGTAACAGTAGAAGGCTGTTATACTGTACATGGAACCATCACTGGAGAGGGGATGAGACATATCCAGCATCAGTTAGTTTCAATCACAACTATTTGCTGACAGACAAGGGTTGGCACCACCATGTTGTGTAATGGACACTTGACAAAATTACTGTACTTAGTGATGGACTTTGGTGGGGTTATGTAATTCAGTCATTCAATTTTTTGAAAAATTACCACAGGCCTCAAAATTTTTACCGCGGACACTTTTCTCCATGTATGGACATGTTGCTGACCCCTGCTGACAGCAGAGGATGGTAGAGACTGAAGACTCTGGGTTCAGTTTCAGATTCTGCAGGGGTATGTACTCTAGTGGTTATAGACATTTCTGCTCCTGTGCCCTGAGCTTGTCTCTCTCCTTCTGCTTGCATGCAAGCCCCCAGCCTGCCTGCTCCACCCCTGTCCTCCTCTGTTCTTATCCATCCTCCACCACCTGACTCCTTCCCCCACATCTCCCAACTCCTACTCCTCTTCTCCTCTACCTCAGGGTTCTCACTTCATATTAATATAGTCCTCTTTGAAGAAGACTTGTTAGTAAAAACTGGGAAACTTCTAGTTTGTACCAGCAGCATCCGCGTGGTGGATGTACAGCACAGCACTTTGATACGCACTGCCATTCACACCCCTGTAGTCTGAACTGTGGGGCAGCGTAGACATGCCCTTAGGTACATCTCTCAGCTTCTATTATGTCTCTAATCTCTCTCCACTATGGTAATGAATGATAATAAGTTGCAGTCTTTTCTCTGGGTTCTTGCTAGTGCGTCAGTGACAGTCATTGTTATCATAATGATCTAAGCAGAGAAGAATTGTACTAAGTGATATCACACATAAGTAAACATAAATAACTTGCAAAAAGAACAATAGCTGCAATAACTTGCAAAAAGAACAGTTTTACTCAGTGGTTCCTTATGAGGCAGGATACTCTGTGTGGAACTGAAAATACAGGAAGTACAAGCTGGACCTGACTGCAACCTTTACTGCGGTCAGTAATTCTTACACATGCAAGCAGTCAGTATTCATGGAAGGGATTGCACAGTCAGGTACATAACTGGCCTGATGACGTTTACTGTGCAAAATCAGAAAATTAGCTATGCCAATCACCATGGAACAGACTGCTAGAGCCATTTCAGTTTCTCTGTTGGTGATTATTAAGCAGTTTAGACTCATAGAGCCCAATATGCAAAAGTGCTGAGCACCCACAATCTAGGCTAATTTTCAAAAGAGCTCATCTTCCATTCCAGCATATGAATGGACTGATTTTCAACTGTACATAGAGCAGCTCCCACTGGGATGTTCTCCATGGCAGCTGCTGGATGCTGAGCTCTTTTGAAAAGCTGATCTATATTATTTAAAAATAGTAGTGAAGTTCGCACGTAAAAGTTTGCCCTCTGATGCAGCACTGTTCAGAGCAGAAAACACATTTATTAGGAAAGTCAGGTGTTTCAGGATCACAGGACATCCACTATGCCAGGACACTTTGTCTCACATTTTCAAAGATACACACAGTCTCTTAATGGGACCCTATAGCGGGGTGGTCACCCCACTCCTGCCTGGAGGGGTTAAAAACAGCCCTAGAGAGGGCTGTAGCTGGGGAAAGGTTGATTGGGGAAGCAGCTTCAGCTGGGGCCACACCCCAATTAGGGCCCAGCTAGCCCTTATAAAAGGGCCATGGGCCAGGAGCAGGGAGTCTCTCTCTGTCTCTACAGGGAGAAGGGTCTGGCTGCTGGGAAGCTGAACCAAATACCTAAAGCAGAGCAGAGCAGGGCTCGGGAAAGGCCAGATGAGCTGGGGGGGCTCCGGCCTGGAAAACTCTCAGGCTGCAGGCTTTGTTAAGGGCTGAAAAGGTACTGGGGTTGAAATGTGGCAGCCCAAGAGTAGGCAGAGGCAGCAGGTCCAAACCCTCCTTGCCAATGATGAGTGGCAATTATACTGCAGTCTGCCCCAGTGAGCAGGGGCTAGATGGTGACTCACAGTAGCCAAAGACTGAGGTGAGGTGGGGATAGGGAGTTGGGAGTTCCCTGGAGAGGAGAGACCCAGAGAGACTGTAGGGTACTCCAGGGGGCAGAACCCCAGCAGAAGGGGCACCAGGGCCCGGGAGGGACATGGGGGCCAGCAGCAAGGTGAGACACTCATCTGCAGAGGGTGCTCATGGGTCGAAGAGCTAATTCCCAGGACGACTGACAGGAGGCGCTGCAGGGGTGAGTCCTGCCCCACAACAGACCCTCATCTGGGTATATCTCATTTAATCAGTTCCCTGCCATTGAAGGATGCTAGGGCATTGGTGCACCTCAGTCCCTCTTATTCTCTGCTTGTAGCACATAATAGTTTAGTATTCTGAGGGCTAACTTCAGTTGTTGGGTTTAGTCTGTGGGTTCATGGCCTAATCAGACTAGACTATCTGCTGATCCCTTCTAGTGTTAGACTCTGTTACTCTGATCATTACATTTGCTTTACTTTTCCAACAATGTAGCAAAAAAACATAAATATGAAATCATAATATAGAAGATATAATACATGTAGCTCAATTCATATATGCATGGCCTCCTACATTCCCTGCAACCCACTTATCTCTATTTACAGAGATGCTGTAAATGCATTATAACCATGTGCATACAGACTGGCTTCCTGGGTCCTCCACCAAACGCTTCCCATCTGCAACCTGTGTTCTTCCCTTCAAGTTCCATGCAGGTTGCTGCAGTGAACATTCCGGTATAAACTGGAACATTCTAAAGAAATGAGCATGAAAGGGGCATGAACACAGCTGAAGTAAAATATTTAATTTGAGATAATATTCAACTCAATTTTTGGAGGCTATTAGTTGAGCAAAGGTCAGCTGCTTAGAGATTATTTATTTGCTTTAAACAACTTTATGAGAAAAATAAACCATCAGTTTTTATGGAACACTCACTTCTAATCCCTTTTCCATGGAGCCGGAGGATTAATAATGCTGTTCATTCAGCATGCTGGTTGTGTTCGTTTTGTTTCTGCATGCCACAATGAAACATGCAAAGCATTGCATATCTCTCTTTGAGGCCCATTCTTTGTATTATTAACATAGCACTTTCTCATTTTTAGTTTATCATCATTCCTCCTTTCCTCAGACCCAGCCGTTGTCCCTTTCCTGCAGTCCTGCTGGTACAGATGGCTAGATGAGGGCAACCTCCCTGTTTGACTATATCGACACAGCAACAGCTGTCTGATGTCATATTGGCAATCCGGGAAATGCCTCTCTCTTCTGCTGTCTCTCAACTTTTAGTATCTTCAGTAGTTGCACACCTCTGGAGAGGGTGAATATTTGCAGCCAGCACCTTTACATACCCTGGGGTGAGCAGCCATGTTTTTCAACCTTATTTCAGCAAGAAAGTGGAACTTTCAGGACTACAAAGTCCCAGTCCTATTTTGATGGGGCTGTCACCAGCCATTTGAAACAATTCTTCTGGGAATGTCATCAGATTGTGGCCGTTTGGCAGAGGTGCAGAGGGTCACTGAAGTACCTGTGGATGCACCATGTAAATAGCACGATAATCATAATACTTCTACATTGTCATCATTATATGCTTGGTTCTGAAGAGAATTTCAGTAACATTGTGCATTACTAATACTTTTTTTTTTTGGAAGAAATCTGGTTATTCCTGCAATCTTAAATGTTTAATGTGAATTTTGGTCCAATTCCAACCAACAGAGCTCCTGTTCCATTGTGTTATTTAATTACAGATTTAGTCACACTTCCCAGCCACTAAGAATCTTAATATATGGCCATTTAATCTAATACTGATCTATTAAAAACTACACACACCATTTTAAAGTGTTAGACAACAGATGGAATTGACAGTTTTAATAGGTAGCAACTAACATCATCTCCCAATATACACCTCTGTATTGGATTTCAAGCAACTGATATCAGTGTGGACATGTGTAGATATGGGGCTTGCATTTAAAGTCAGAAATTCAATCAATAGCCTGTCTCTCTACAGACTTTTACTAGATTATATCAGTTAGAAGTGACCATCTGGCCTAATCTTGGGAGTTCTGAGGTATCATGTACATCTTTTTCACTAATGTCATTTTTATTTGGTTAACATTAATAAACTGTAGAAAACATTGCAAATCTTGCACTCTGAAGATGTAACTCAATTTTGTCTTTTACATGAGACAAGTCAAACATCTGGTGAGAGAGAGGGAGCACATGGGGAAGACACAATAGCTCTGAAAATTTTACTGACTTTCTGATGTTACAAATTGATAAAAAGTGGCAACCTTTTTTATTTTCTAAAAAAGGATTTGACTAAAAGGCACTCCATCTCTAACTTAATCATTTTGAAAATAACCACTATAAAGGAAAATATGTAGAAAGCATTTTGAGAGAAAATGTTTAGAGCATTCTATTCCTGTGGTTTAAAAAAAAGAATGTACATTACATATTCATCTACTAGATTTATGCTACAAATAAACTTTAACTTTTAATCTGTTACAGTTAATATATATCACAAATCCGCAATCAGCATTTTAACCCCATCATATCCTGAGCATTTATTAACAGCTGAATGATTTTTTTTAACAGATAAGTCAAGAACATTTTCTTTGCTTTCATTTGTTTCAGCTTCAAAAATTTCATTTCATATTTTTCTTTATATTTGGCTGACCCTGAGATGTATTAGAGGAGCTCTTTTCACAAAGAGAAGGGGGAGGGTAAACATTCCAGATCAGATTATGAATCTGATTACTAAATGGTAGGAAAGTGGTTTAGTTATGCAAATTCATGTCACTGGGTTTTGATATTGCAAATAAAAATCAGAAGTGATTTAGAAATGAGTCTGATATTAATGGAACTCTAAGAGTTCAGGTGATAAATGTTTCTGGCGTTGACTCATTTCTAATCATTTGCAATATTTTTTTCAGGGGGTAGGGGAAAGGAGTCTTTGTTGTTCAGGAAATTTGGATCAGCTGGTTTTGTTCACCCCCTGAGAGCCTCGTGCCACAGCCACAGAGCTGTTTGATGAAAATGCTGGTTGGGACTTTCTTTACACACCAGTCCTTATGCAGTAGAAGGGAATCACCACAGGGTCACTTCTTACCTGGGGTTAAGTGTGCAGCTTACATAGCACTCATATCTTCTTGCGGCTAAGAAAATGAGACTATTATGGGAACCTTATTAAATATACAGCAATTATTGTGCTTTTGAGTAAAGCATTGCTGTGTGGGATAGCAGGTAAGAGTTGGACTGGGCATCAGGAGATATTGGTTCTGTCCCTGGCTCTGCAACTCATCTGGTGTGTAACCATAGACAAGTCACTTCATCTTTCTGTGCTTCAGTTTTTCCTCCCATCAAATGGTGATAATGATTCTTACCTTCTTTGGTTACATGCCTGAGATCCGTGGAAGAGGAGCAGTGCACAAGCGATGCTTTATTATATTTAAGAGTTTCACATATAAAGGGACACTAGCAAAATTTGGGTATTTATTTATTTTTGTGAAAAGGTACCAGAATGCTAAAGCATTAGACAGCATTAAGAGATTTTAAAGAGAAGGTTATATAAATACCTGTCAGGGATGGTCTAGATAATATTTAGTCCTGCCATGAGTACAGGGGACTGGACTAGATGACCTCTCAAGGTCCTTTCCAGTGCTATGGTTCTATAATTAAAAATAATAATTTTCTTTTCATTTGTGCTGTACATTTTTTGCCACCAAAAAAAGGTAATTTAAAAAACACCAAGAAAATGTCTGAAAATGTTAAAATTACAAAACTAAATGAAATGTCTGCTAGTTGAAAACTGGCCTAGTTTGGAAAGAATTTTTTTCCCAGAAAATGTTTGTTTACTGGATAAATTTCCTGTTTTTTACTAAAAAAAAAACAAACAAAACCTTTCTAGGCTTTTTTTGTAAAAAAAAAATGTTTTTTCAGAAGTTTTTCTTTCAAAAATATTCATAGAAAATACTTACTAGTTTCTGTCTAGCTCTAGAAATGGGATGAAACTTTGCACAGCAAACTTTTTCTGAAAGAGCCTGCAACATTTCTTCATTTTTCACCATGAAAATCTGGCCACAGCCTGAAGTTCTAGCAGATCAGTTCTAATCTTGAGCAAAAGACTGAAAAACATTTACAAGTGATTTGTAAACGCTAGAAATTTATTTTTTAAAAAATCAAGAAACTCCTAGTAAGCAGTCTCTTGGCTAGCTGCTAGACACAGCTAACAACTTCTTCTCCTTGGCATGGGATGACTGTACAGTATTTTTTTTTTTACTTTCTGTTTTTCACTGTAGTTAATAAATCAGAATGCAGATAAGAGATTCATAGTTAATTTTCAACAGCTAGTGCAGCATGTCTCAGTCTATAAAGTGCTGGAAGTCTGGGGCTGTGAATTCCTTGATACTGACAAGCCAAACAGCTTAGAAATTATAATTATAAGTTACAAGTGTCTTAAGGGTTGTTCTTCTGACATAAAACTAATTTCATGGTTTTATTCATAATATGAAAGAGATGAGACGATAAGGCCTTATTTAGATTGAGCTCCTAGAGATATCACAAGCTCTGTCTCCTGATTATAATGGGAAGAGATCACTTACTTCATTCTGTAGCAGGCTGATGCTTTCTGTGTGCTCTTTTTGACAATCATGTTCCTGTAAGGAGAATTTGTTAGCCTTTTTCACCCCATTGTTTAAGATCCCAGGCAAACATCTACTGGTTCCTGTTGTTTTTTCCTTGGTGGCAGCCATCTAATGATATAATAGATTGAAATACCATTCAATTTTGTAAGAGCTGCACTTTAACACAATAATGAGAACATATTCCAACTGATTTTTAATATCGTTCACTCCTGTTGCATTTTAGGTCAGGTCCAGGCTTCCCCAGAATTGCCCCCTTTTTTGAGGTAGCTGTCCTGGGAAATCTGCCAGAGTGCTCAGAATATACTGCCAGCTGTCCAGTTTTATGGCCTCAGGATCACCTGGAATGTTCTGGGTTTTTTTGTTCCTCAGAAGTGACAACCCTCATGTAGCTGGCTAAGCCTGTTCAGTCTGTACTCTGGTTTCCACTTCTGTAGCTATAATTTTCTGAGGCAATGCGATTTGTTGAGTGAAGAAGCACGACAGTAGTGGAGCTGGCTGGAGAAAAGGAAGAATGTAGCATGTGATGTTCAGGAGAAACATGCTCCACCCATCCTCAGAAAAGGAAAACATGAAATCACAGGGTCAGTTTGAAGGCAGAAACTACCCAATGACTCAATCATGCAAACACACAAATGTTTGGGTGAAATTCTGATCCTGTGTATTCAATGGGAGTTTTATCATTGACTTCAATAGTAATTATTATTTTTGTATATTTATTATTTATTAAACTTTTTCAATCTTTGTTTTTATAATGAACCGAACAAATTATAGGTACCAACATACAGAATACATATAAAAATATTATACATCACAAATGATTAAAGAACAAGATATTTACGCTATGCTTGGATTCTCTTGTTAACCATAGTATATCCAGCATGTAGCTTTTTGTGGCACATGTGTGTGCACGCATACACATATACACACAATAATAAAGAAATCATAGTCAAGAGGAAAAAGGTGGGAGGGGAAGAGAAAAGAGAAGAGGAAACAGCAAGGGAGTGTCTGGATTTATCTTCCACCTTTCATCCAGACTTCCTGCAGGGATCTTCAGTTGATCAGTTCTTGGAAATTATCCCAGATGAACTTTTTTTTTCTTCTTTTTTTTTTTCTGGGGTTTGCTGTCTATTGTATGTGATCCTTTCCTCACAGCTAGGTCTGCTAGTCCATTACACCAGCATTAGTGCTTTGGAGGTGATTTACTTTTCCAGTGTAGCAAACTCTGACATCTTGCATTCAGTAAATCTCTATGTAGCCACCCCATTCATTATGGTGATAGCCTCCATTTGACCCAGTCTGAAGGTATGTGCTTTAAAGTCAATTTAAGTTTCTAGGATCATGTTAATTCTGATTTTAATATCATGCCCCCCCAGCTTAAAAAAATAGGGCCTGACCAAAATTTGGGCAAAATATTAGTTATTAGTAATATTTATTTGTATTGCATTAGCACCTAGGAGCCCCAATATTGGAACATAAACCCATTGTATGAGGCACTGAACAAACACACAAAGATCTTATGATGTAAGTATCAGATGAGCAAGAATGAGTGGGTATAGGCAGCAGGCCAGGGAACATGAGGAAACAGTAAAATGATAGAGGCAGGTTTTCACCCCTTAAATTTGAGAATGTGAGTAGTCTCCCTGAAGCCATGCATGTAGACGTAGGTGCTGATTGGAGTCTACCATTTCCAACCTCATGTCAATAGCCGCCTTCAGAGTCTTGGAGCCCCATTTTTGTTTCACTTACTCTGGTGAGAATCAGGAGTAACTCCATTAATGATAATTGCACTACACCAGTGCAAAACTTGTGTTAGTGAGAGCAGAATCAGGCCCTGAATAGCTGGCCTCCAAATTTACAGGGATAAATGTTCAAATGAGCTTTGAAAATTGTCCCTGTAGATACTGCATGCTCATATGGGCATTTGTATACTTAAATCAGGTAGCTGAATTCTCAAATACCAGATCTATACATGCAAATGCAAAGTGGCAAAAGGATGCACATCCAAAAGTTTCAGGAGCAGTTTTAGAGGCTGATTAGACAATTTTAGCCCAGAGATTTGGAAGGTCCATGATAACTCTTTTCATTAATTAGATCACAGAGTTTTGTATTTTTTGGCAACAGCCAGGCACTAATTCAGAGAGAAATAACCTGTGATTGGAATATTTGTTTCTAAACTCTTTGTAATTAAAATACTTTGGTCCTTGTTTGTGCCCTCAAAACACTTTTATAAGCCAATGCACACTAAAACTGCAGACTGTGATGTCACTTCTAGCAATATCTTTCTAGCTCATTTATTTGTTATACCTTTAGATATGTCTCTTTTCTCTCCATCCAAAATATGGAGGAAGAAACCATCATGGAAGTGTAAGGCTGAAAGGGACCTTGAAAAGTCATCTAGTCCAGCCCCCTGTGCTGAGGCAGGACCAAGTAAACCTAGTCCATTCTTGACAGGTCTAACCTGTTCTTAAAATCTTCCAATGATGAAGATTTTACAGCCTCCCTTGGAAGCCTATTCCAGAGCTTAACTACTCTTATAGTAGAAAACTTTTCCTAACATCTAACTTAAATCTTCCTTGCTGCAGATCAAGCCCATTTCTTCTTGTCCTACTTCCTGTGGGCATGGAGAACAATTGAACACCATCTTCTTTATAACAGGCCTTATCACAACTGAAGACTATTATCAGGTCCTTCACTCAGTGTTCTTTTCTTAAGACTAAACATGCCCAGGTTTTTCAGCCTTTCCTCACAGGTTAATATTAAGGTTAATATCGCTAGATGGAATCATCAGTGTTTAGGAAACATGCAGCTGAAAATCCTGTGCTTTGTTCCATTTCTTTTGTATGTATCTTGCTTAATGTATACATTCTTGCTATTGTGTGTATAACAAAATGTTATTGGTTATCAGCTGAAAGAATTTCATTGTGGTTTGTTAGTTTTGCAGGAGGGTAATTAAGTCGCCTTTCTCCACACTCAGAGACTGACCAATGATTTGAACATTACATGGCTTGCCTTGGTTTTCTAGTACACCTCTACCCCGATATAATGTGACTCCATATAACACAAATTGGAATATAACGTGGTAAAGCAGTGCTCTGGAGGGGTGGGGCTGTGCACTCTGGCGGATCAAAGCAAGTTTGATATAACTCAGTTTCACCTACAACGTGGTAAGATTTTTTGGCTCCCGAGGGCATTGTTATATTGGGGTAGAGATGTATTTCATGTTGGCTCTATAGATTAAAAGAACTGGCTAATTCCTAGATCAATATGGCACTCAAAGAGAAGCCCTCTCTCAAGTATGAAATGACCTAGTGTAAGGAAGAGAGCAAGTGCCATCTGCCATTATTCATAGGAGTTTCCGCAATGGTCCCAAAGATTGCAAAATCTCCAAGATGTAGTCTTCCAGGTCAGGGTTGTGTATTACATTGGCAGAAAAGTGAGCTGAGATTTGCACCATGGCTGCCTGTGCTGTAGTCATTTCTTGTGGATGAATAAATAACTTAACTCTTTGTACTCAGCCCTCATCTTCCTTCATCATTAATCTAGTTAAAATAGGAAACTTCTCTCAGTTTATGTAGTCATCTGAAATAAGGAGGTGAAGATTTTCGCATTCACTCATAATGATCTGCAAGAATGCCTCTGAGGTTTGATTTCTTTGATGTAAGGGATGCATTAGTGGGATGTAGAGAGGCAGCCTGACTCAGCAGATAGGGCACTGAACTGGATCTCAGGAGACCTGGATGCTAGTTCTGCTTCTGCCACTAGCCTACTGTGAGATAACAAGCAAACCACTTTGTCTGTTTCATCTCCCACACGTTGTCTGACCTGTCTGTTTAGACCAGTAGTTGTCAACCTGTGGTCCCGGGCTGCTTATGGCCCACAGCACACAGCTGCGGACCATGTGACATCCTCAGGGCCATACAGGTAGTGTATATATTGTATGTATGCAGCTCACATAACACATAGAGAGCTGCATTTGGGGCCCACAGTGGTAAATAGGTTGAGAACCACTAATTGAGACTGTAAACTCTTTGGGACAAGGACTGTCTTTTAAAATCATACATTTACCTAGAAAATCCATTTCTTCGTGATCAATCGGGCAAGAAACAGGGTGTTGTGGAGGAAAGCTTTATAAAAACAAAGGTTAAAAAATGTTGAGCAAATAGACTAGTGTTTATTTTGCATTCAGATAAGTAATTCATCACAAATCCACAACACAATTAGTAATGAATTAATGATATTTCTTAACGACTGTATTTTTGATTAACATATAAATAATTTAACTGAGTATTTCTTTAGTCTTCCCAGTTTCTGCTATTATTTACCGGCCCTGTCATGGCTGCTCCTAGATCACATGCCTTATAAAACATTTCCCAGTCTATTGCAAGGACCAGTTTGTTTTAATGCTCTGAGTTAACACCACTAGAGCTATTAACAAGCTTATTAGCATAATCCATTGTGATATATCATCATATAAAAGTTCAGCTCCACAACTGAATGGGACTGGGAAATGGCTTTGAAGATTTTATGATACAATAACTATCCATTTGATAAGCAATTAAAAAGATATCTTAAGACACTAAGGGTGAAGACAGTGGGAACAAGAGGAAAGGCGGAGGGTGGAAGAGCACAAGTCAGCTAGCCAGAATGCAAACCATGTGAGTTGCATTGCTTCTACTCCTTAGTCAACAATTTCACATTACCGAGGTTTATGTAAAGCTGTGATAACAACTTGTGCCTGATTTTGCCCTTTGATTCTAGACCAGAAAACAGCCTCTGGTACAGTATCTTCTACTAAACCTTCCATGCTCAATTTCTTAGCCTTTTCAAAGAACACAGAAATACACATTTGAACCCTTGCTTTTATCATGGTTTTTCTACTTTTCTTAAATTTCACATTCCTATTTTAGTTGCATGCATTATCCTTAGTGAACTGCTTCAGAGAGAATCAGAATAAAGGTTGCTGGACACATTTTCAGGTATTACATTCCAAATGCTGGCCCTGTATAATACAATTGTATCATGCTTTAAAAATGAGCACGGAACAAAAAGGGGAACATCTATATAGTGCAAAAGAGTCGATTTTAGAAAAGTGTTGCTTGCTGTAATGTACCATGGCTCTGATATGATAATACTTCTCCTGTGTAGTTCAATCCTCACTCTCCAGAGATTATCTGACCAAAGCATCCACTGTCCATATCATGGAAAACATTCATAATATCTCATGGTTATGTAGATTTTTTTTCTACCAGCTATCTCAGTGTTTTACAAACATTGATTTATTAATACTCAGTACCACAATGGAAGGCTGATACCCATAAGATGGCAGCATGGTCCAGTGCTTAGAGCAGTGGACTAAGACTCAGGAAACTTGGGTTCTATTTCTAACTCACTGCTGTACTGTGCTACCTTGGACAAATCTTTTAGTCTTTATAAACCTCCTGTTTCCTCATTTTTAAAATTGGGATAATAATACCCAATCTTGGAATGTGCTTTGAAATCCTCACATGAAAGATATTACACACATTAAAATTATTATTGTTATTATTATTATGCAAATAATGGTAAACTGAGGCACAAGGTGATTAAATGACCTGCCTAAGGTCACAAAGCCAGTAGAATGGGATAAAATTGATGAACAATTTTTCTCTAGTTTTTACATTCAAAACCCTTGGTGATCTTCAGGGTTGTAAGATGAGTGAACTTCTGCCCACACTGTAGTAGTGACCAGCTCACACAGCTTTCACCACTAACAGATTTTTTTCAGAGAAAGCACACAAAATGAAGCTACACCCTTTGAGAAAACAAGTCAAAGTGGATTCTGAAAACCCTCCAAACCAAATGGAGGACCAGGACACTAATTCTATGTGACTCTAAACCAGTAATTCTATGTAACTCTCTATGTAATTCTAAGTCTCTCTTGGGACTAATCACAATCAACTAAGAAATCTCAAAACACGGAAAAGATCTGCAAATATTCACCTTGACTTTTTTTTGGGCACTCATCCTGCTAGAGGACATTCCTTAAATTGTGTTTGTTGCTGAAAATTCTCTAATTTTCTCTTGTCAAAATGTGTCTTTGAAAACAAGCATTTTTTGGGGAGAGGAAGAGAGGTCAGGGAGGAGGAGAGTTTGTTATGATTTTCTTCCCCAGGATTTATAGCCAGTTAGTGGCAGAGCTAGCTATATAACTAAGAACTCTCATTACTTGTCTATAACCATTAGGATATAATGCCTCACAAAGACAACATTCCTTCATAGGACAGGAAAATTTTCTGTGCTCTCTGATCAATGAGAACACACAAAGAAAAAAACCCCAATTTTGAACATAAGTAATACAACCTATTTCACATTTGATATACAGAAGAATTGGGTAAAAATGCAATCCTTTCTAATAATAGACAGTATTTAAATGTTTTACTTTTAAAAATAACCAGTGTACAAAAGCACATGATACCTGCTACAAATGTGAGTTAGTACATTAAAAATGATGAATACATTACTTATTGCAGTAGAAAGTATGGACCCAGGTCTCTGTTTCACTACAGTGCTTTTGCCCAGGGGATATGGACTCCTGGGAATTCTCCCTGCATAAGAAGGTCCTTGTATGGGTCAGAGCTGGCATGGTGGCTGCATGCCACACCCTCTCACAGTTAGAAGTGAAAAGGGAGTGGCTAGAGCATCTCTATGATCTGATTATTCACAGCTATTGAAAAGATCACCTGGAGCCATACAAAGCATGGCTTAAGTTAGAGCAGCCCTGAGGCTTTTCTACTTTATACTAGGGGCTCTTATCAGTCCCTGACTAGCCCATGAATTAGGAAACCTTAAAGGTGATGTGGTGTTGTAAAGACACCCTTGTCTCCCATCTCAGAGTCCTGCACAGTCCATGGCTCAGCCAAAGCTGAGAAATCAGACCTTATTTATCTCTTTATTTACAGTGACAGGGTCCCATCATTGTAAAGGGGGCTTAGACTCAAAGTTATAGGTTTCATCTGAGTGCAGTGAGAAGTATCATATACCTCCTTACTGGGAACTGAAGCTCATTTAATAGATAAATTGAGATGACAAAAATGGCATGATTTAAATATTAGTGATCAAGAATGAACAGGGGAAAGAGAAAGGGAGAGAGAAGGAATCCAGCTTCTTTTATTACAGCCATCTTAGTATTTCAAGAACAGGTAGCACTATTACATATTCCCTTTCCACTTTAAAGCTCTTGTAATTTCCTTCCTCATGTCGGGGTGATTTTATTCATTGTTTCCTTGCAGCAGTGATTGATGTTCTGAGCTGCTAATCTCTCTGAGTGATAACTATTTTCATGTAAGTCCATGAGTCTATGACACAGGCTGCTCGGCCAGGGCTACTGCTGACTACTTATTTTGTGCCTCATTTACATTTCAATCTTGGCCTCATGAATGTAAAACCCAGGCTGCAAATTAATAACAGGAAGAATATTAGACGGCTCAAGAGTTGGGGAACAATGCAAATCCACCAGAGCGCAAGGCTTTACCATTGTGTTCCGAGAGGGACTCCTTTATTGGTTGGCGGTGAATGACATTACAGAGAATGGCATATCCAGAGTGACACAAATTTATTTCTGTCCCCAGTGCTCCAGTATATTTTCATAGAATCAGGGGGCTATTTGTCTAGGGACAATTTAGTTTCCATGAAAAATTTAAATGGTTTCTGTGGAGATAGTGGAGTGAAATTTAATTTGTTTCTCATTTACTACAGCAGGTATGAAAAGGAGAAAAATTGGATGTCTGATGGGCTGAAATTGGTGCTGTCCCTCCACACTATCCCCAAAAGGCCTGTGGGCCTATATCATAGAGATTGAGCAAGACTACCCTATCCCTCCCCCTTAGAGAATGGTAACCTTAAACCAACTTACAGAAAACCTTTGGGGAGGCTGCCAATCACCCTGAAAACAACATTTCCATCGATCCCCTGTCTGTGTGATTTATGGCTTCATTTTACGGTAATTGAGAATTAGTGAGAAGATTAGCAAGGCTCAACACTTCACCTTGATATGCACACTAAGCACCGTAATTTGTCACTGAGGGATGTTGGACACTTTTTTAGTTACACGGGGTTCCCACCTAATTGAATTTGGGGATAACATAGAAATTAATTTGACACAGGAAAATTTTGAATCCAGCCATCTCCTCTATTGTAATGCACAATACTGGGCTGCATGCCGGGGCAGCAATATTGATCCTGATCACTTTCAATTGTGGCCAGCTGAAGGATGGAATACACTAAATCTTATTTAAGCTCCTATGAAAGCAGTTCATCTGCAGCAATCTGTGGCAGATAAAGAATATTACCTTTCATTTTGTCTGACTGCATCACGATGAAGTTTTGAAAATTTACTTCTTGCAGCAAATATACCAAATGTCCAAAGTCAACAGTTACAATTCAATTACAGACCAGCTCTTGTGGGCTGTTTACAGGGTAATTTGCTACTTAGGCAGCAAATGAAAATACTAACTATACCCGCCATGCAAAGAGAAGTTACCGCACATGGAGACACCCTGAGGAATGGGAAAGAAAAAGATTCCAAAGTTCCCTGCAATTGAAAGGACAGGATTTTGGATTACTTTAATTCTATTCTAAGTGGTTTCAAATGCAGTCATTTCTTGGGAATGCGAGTTGTTGGATCATATCATGGGAAGTTTATTTTTGAAGTTTATTAATTGTTTAACATCAGTGTCATAAAGATCAGGTGCTTTGTATAGAACATTCACATCTGCCAGAGACACTAACTACACAAATTACACTCTTTAATAACCTTAATTTAAGAAATACCTTACTGTTCAACTAACCCCATAGATTTGAGTGGATTTCTCAACTGGGCTATTTTCCAAAGTGCTACCCAATGTGAATAAAGGAGGCAGAATTTGTCCCTGTAGGTTTGAGGGTAGGCAGGCTGGGTATTTAGGGAGGTTCTTTACTAAACTATGTGGCTTTTTGTTACTGTTGTAGTTAAGTTCTATTTTAGTTATAGTTGGCATGAGAGCCCTTGGAATAAAATATATTATTCATTGTTGTTATCACTGTGATGTATTTTAATTTAACCATCAATGACTGGCAGCCTTCCCAAAGGTTTTATGTGAAATAGTTTAAAGTTATTTATTCACTGGGGATCAGCTCTATTGCGCATTCTTATTTAATACACACACACACACACACACACACACACACACACACACACACACACACACACACACACACACACACACACACACACCTCTAAACAATGTGGAGATTCCTCAATGCACAAGAAGTTGTCAGTGAGTTAAATCTGAAAATTTTAAGGTGTGACTATGCAGATTTATTAATGCTGTTCTGAAAATTGCCCCCAGCCAACCAGTGAATTCATAGCAAGTAATAAATGCAAATGACAATTGTTATCAGCACTGTGATATCAATGCTAGTGTAGTTTCTCACACATAGATTATTGTGGGTCACAGTACTTTTCTGGAGGAATGATATTGTTTGCTACAGGAATGGTGATGATAAGATACTGCATGTGAGCTCAAACTGGCAGGAATGGCATGTTGGTATTTATTGATTTTATTGCTAGAAAAACTCTTCATACTAGTAATATAATTTGATATATCATATTAGCAGTGTGCATACTGCATATACAAGTCTCTTATCACATTTCTGGGGTCTGTTATCACTAATAGGATACAAAAAGGGTGTTAACAAGACAGGAATGTCACTAATACAATAAGCCTAAAAGACTTTAGATCATATTAACAGATTTGCTATCATATTGGCATACCTTCTGGACTGTGTTAGCAAAATAGAGCTCTCTAATACAATGAGAAACATATTAACATAATAAGAAAGTTACTAATACAATAAAATATTCATGTTATATTAATAGTCCAAGTTCTGGCACCTAGCGAAAATATGACCATGATTTTTTTCTATTTCTGAATGTCAAGTACAAAATAAAAAAACAAAATGAAACAAAATAAAACAATCCCATCCACCCCACTACAATGGTTTAATTTTGTTTTAATACAAAATCTTAGTGTCTTACAGGAACCGTATCAGCTTAGGTTGTGATCTCATTAGATTGTAGGTTCCAAGCAGTTATTGGTCTGATCTGTTACTTGGATGGGAGATCACCAAGGAAAACAACAATGTGCTACAGGAAGTGGTGTTGCTGATTCAACAGATGGATTTTTTTTATGTCTAAATAACAAGGAACCATACAGAACTGTGCTTTGGCAAAGTCATGACTGACAGGTCTTAAACCTGAATCTACAGGGTGTATAGGCACAGCTACACTCCAATCCTTCATCTGTCAGCCTGCTGATGCTTGCTTGCCTGGGACCTCTGAAGCCAAGCCCCATTGTTATGCTCCGCCCCTGCAGTCCTATTGGCGGAGTCCCAGAGCAACTGATTGGCCTGTTGGCCCTACTTAAGTCAGCAGCAGGAACAGGAAGCTGCCTGAGAAATTGGGCTCCACTTTGTTCTGGACTGTGTGACCTGTGCATCCTGCTCCTACTCCCCAAGCTTGATTTCCTGGAATCCTGACCCAGCATGGCTCCTGGGATCTGATTTGTGGTTCTGACCTCCAGTTTGTCTCTTGAGTCTCACTTCCTGGTATCCTGACCCAGCTGATTTCTGAGTTGTGACTGTAGATTCTGGCTCTGACTACTAAATCTGGCTGCCCATGACTCAGCAGTGACAACTTGTTTGGATCACAATTGCTCTGAAGAACTGAGCCTGGTGCAAGAAGGATGGAACCAGCAGCACTACTGCAGCCACTAGAAGCATCAGATTTACCCAAATGGGCTCATCATCTTCAGGCAGATAATCAAGCACTGCAGACCCAAGTTGTGCTTCTGACCTCAGTCACCAATGATGGCAGGAGCAAGTGAGGCAGCTCAGCATTGAGAGTACTGTGCTGAGAATGTAGTGTGAAGTGCCTTACCCTGAACAGGGGCCTGAAATACCATTGCTCAGTGGTTTGACAGGAACTGCCAGTGGTCTGGTGGCTTTATGAACCAATGCCACCTCTGTTTCTGATGCATCCCAAAATCTAGGCCTCTGACCAAGTCAAGGTGGTCCTGGTAATTAGCCTGCTGACTGGAAATACGTTAGACTGGGCCTCCCCCTTGCTGGAAGGCTGTAGCCTGGTGCATCCTGGACTAGGATTTTTCTTTCAGTAGATGTCCACTCTCTTTGATGACCCATACTGAGTGTGAACAGCCGATGCCGCCCTTAGGGGACTCCAGTGGGGGCAAGCCACACTGGTGCTTTTCTGCCACCTCACATTGGATACAGAGTAGAGTGAAGTAGCACAGCTGTATCCGTTCCAATGGGCCTTATGGAAAGAAATCAAAGATGAAATGGCCCACATCAAGATGCCAATAGGCCTAGATAACTTTGTGGACTGCACAATCCTCATAGATAATCATCAATGAGAATGAAAGGAGGAGAGAGGAGGTTGCCTGCAGCCTTTCTTACTATGTACCATGACCCCAGCTTCCGTATCACCTGCTAAAGCCATGCAAGCCTACCTGGCCTGGTGGGGGGAACTGGCCTGGACTGGTGAGCTTACCCTAATCTTCACTGAGGTACACCCTGAGCACCATCCACAGACTTCCCATTTTCAGGTGCCTATCCAATTGTACATCCTGGAGGACCCCTGACAGATTCCCTCTAACAGGCCTCATTGATTCAGGAGCAGCAGAAAATTTCATGGCTGTAGCTACCACTCAGGACCTACAGATCCCCATGTTATGCCAGGCCATGCCTGAGACAATCAAAACTATTGATGGCTCCCCGCTGTCCTCTGGTCCAGTTGTGGAGGAGACTGGCCCTCCTGGAGGCTGTTATTCAGTAACACAGAGAAATAATACAATTCTGTATGACCCATTCCCCATATTTTCTTCCGATCCTTGGAATCTCCTGGCTGACCGTTCACAACCACCTCATTTACTGATGAGAACAGAAAGTCATCTTCCCATCAGAACTCTGCTGATAGCATGGCCAGGGACCAACAAACATTGCACCCAGATCCAAGGAGGCTCAATAGGGGTAGTTCCCCCCATTGAAACACCTACTAGGGCAACTATGGAACTTCCCCAAAGAACCATGGCTACACTGAGGTCTTTGAGAAGAAGAATCCAGAAAACCTTCCCCCACATCTGGACTACAGCTACCCCATAGAACTTCAGCCAGGGGTGAACGATATACACAAAGTCAGACCCTAAACTGTCAGCATAGTGAGAATATCTCCAAGAGAACCTGGCCTGGGGGGTTCATCCGCAAAATGACTTCACCAGCTGGCACTCAGCTGGTCCTTTTCATAAAAAAGAAAGATGGCAGCCTCTAGCTCTGTGTCAGTTACTGAGTCCTATATCAGATAACAATCCGAAACCATTACCCTGATCCCTGAGTTGTTGGAGCATGTGGGGCCACCTGCATATTTATAAAACTGGATCTCTGGGGATCTTATAATCTCATCCCTATCTGAGAAGGTGATGAATGGAAAACTACCTTTCAAACCCACTTCAGCCACTTTGAATATTTAGTTATGCCATTCAGATTGACTAATGTTCCTGCAACATTGCAGCATTTCATTATTGATGTGCTAGAAGACCTACTGGCCCAGTTCATAATAGTGTATTTGATGATATATTGATATTCTCAGATGATCTGGACCAACACATCACTCACATTTGCACAGTCCTGGAGAGACTATGACAACACGGTATCTATGCTAAACTAGAGAAATGTGCATTTGATCAGATCTCAGCAGAGTTCCTCGGTTTCATTCTGTCCCCAGAAGGCATCAAGATAGATCTGTGCAATGTCCAAGCTGTCCATGACTGGGCAGTCCCCCACAATTTGCAATGTCTTATAGGCTTTATGAACATCTACTGGAGGTTCATTTAGGTTTTTTTAAAAATAAGCTGAGACCCTCACCGCCCTACTTAAAAAAAAAAAGTCAAATTCCATTGGTAACCTGAGGCCCAGGATGCTTTTGAGCAATTGAAGCTTGCCTTTACCACTGCTCCAGTACTGGCCCATCCTCACATGTTGCAAGCCTCTAGTATGGTGAGTGGAACAATCCTCTCCCAAAGACATGCACCCAAGCAAAGACTGCATCCCATTGCCTACTACTGAAGGAAGCTTACATCTGAGCAGAACTGTGAAATCCTGGACAAGGAGCTCCTGGCAATTAAGACTCCTGCATTCCTGGCTTGATTTCCTGGCATCCTGACCTGGCATGACTCCTGGCATCTGATTCATGCTGCTGACCTCCAGTTTCTCTCTTGATCCTGACCTATCTGTCTCTGGACTTGTGACTATGGACTCTGGCTCTGACTACTAGTTCTGGCTGCCCGTGACCTAGCTATGACTTTCAGATGAGGTTTTAAAACTGAAGTTCTACTTACTTGACGTCTTTAAAATTCCCACTGCACTTTTTGTAAGAGCAGGGGGCATCTTCTCTGGTAATCAGGCCAAATTCCAATAGGATAAATAATTACATCCTGCCTCCCAAAATTTTCCTGCCACATTAATTAAATATATATGAAAGGTATTCATCTTCACTCTCTAGTCCAACACTGTAAGGCTGCTGGCATGTCAGAGATGTCTGCTTTCAAGTGGAGGATGAAATGAAGTAAGAAGTTAATATATATTGGCATATCTCTTCCCTTCTATCTGGCTTCTTATAACACACTCCTCATTGTAGTAGCTGAGTGCCTTCCAACATAAGAACAGAAAAATGACCATACTGGATCAGACCAAAGATCCATCTAGCCCAATATCCTATCCTACGTTCTGACTGTGGCCAATGCCAGGTGCGCCAGAGGGAATGAACAGAACAAGTACTCATCAAGTGATCCATCCCCTGTCACTCATTCTCAGCTTCTGGCAAATAGTAGTGCATTGAGCAACATGAATAACATCTGTCACATGTTTGTTTTCTCTTCTTCTCCTCAGGGGGAGCTGTGTGCGCAGTCGAGTGTTTTGCATAGATTCAAAGCGGTGGCATTGCAATATTGTTTAAGGTAAGAACAAAGTGGGCCAGTAGAGGGCAGACCTCATCATGGTGGGTGGTAAGCTCAGGAAAATATATGGTGGTCCAGAACCTGGAAAGTATAGAGAGCAAGAAACTCAGAGAAGTGGCCAGAAGACTGTCAGACTTCCAACAGCAAAACTCCCCGATGGCTGGAGATAGGACACCAGATGGGAAGGGCTCTGAGATACTACAGAGAATTTTTTCCCCAGGTGTCTGGCTGGTGGGTCTTTCTGAAATGCCCTAGGTCCAACTGAGCACCATATTTTGGGTCAGGAAGGAATTTTGCCTGAGGTCAGATTGGCAGAGACCCTGTTTTTTGTTTTTTTTTTTTTTGGAGTGGGGGGTTGCCTTCCTCTGCTGCATGAGGCACAAGTCACTTGCAGCAGGGCTGCCTGGGGAGGGCGAGGGTGGGGGGCAAGTGGGGCAATTTTCTCCAGTCCCCAGTCCCTGTAGGGGCCCCCACGAGAATATAGTATTCTGTAGTATTGCAACTTTTTTTTATGGAAGGGGCCCACGAAATTGCTTTGCCCCAGGTCCCCTGAATCCTCTGGGCGGCCCTGACTTGCAGGTTTAAACTAGTGTAAATGATGATTCTCGGTAACTTGAAATCTTTAAACCATGATTTGAGGACTTCAGTAACTCAGCCAGAGGTTATGGGTCTATTACAGGAGTGGATGAGTGAGGTTCTGTGTCCTGCAATGTGCAGTAGGTCAGACTAGATGATCATGATGGATCCTTCTGAACATAGTCTATGTGGTAAAGATGTGGAAGAGTCATACTAGCCTGAAAGTTAGACAGCGATCCTGCTGACATGAATGCCAGCGAAACCCCTCTGCAAATTGATAAACCCTCCTTCAAAGTCTATGATATAAGTCCAAATGGGAGACAGGCGACTGATTTTTTTAGCACCAACCCTGGGGTAATCAGTCCTCTTATCTGTGATCCTAGGTAGCTAGAAAAGACTTGTTGTCATTGCTCCCATTTATGCTACCAGAAGTAGCCAAAGGTTCTACCCGCAGGCTGCTTTCACACAAGTCACAGAGGCTCTCACCACTCTTTCCTCAAAGCTGCTGAGAGCTCTTAAGAACATCTTCAGAGAGTGGGAAATCATTCAGTGCTCTTGGTGCTTTGTGTCTCCCAGTTAGTACAATGTCCACGAATCCTGAATCTCCAGGTTCACAGGCTGATTTTCAAGAGAGTGTGACAGACTAAAGTCAATGGGCCAAAATCACCACTAGTGTAAATGGATGAAAATACACTGACTTCAATGGATTTTTATCACCCTTGCTAGTAGTGAAATTAACACATTATTTAATAACACATTTTTGATGGGTTGCCCCCTTCAAGATGCCACATGATGTGCTGACATACCACTGAGCTGGCCTGCTCTGCCAGTCTGGTTCTCCTTTCCCCTGTCTTGCTGAGCCGGGCTCTTAAACCTCCTCTAGCACACACACAGGCAGGGCCACACCCAGATGCAAAAAGAAACAGACAGTGAGATCAGCTCTGGGAAGACTCAGTTTAAGGGACTTGCCCCAGCACTCATGTGCCCACCTCTCTGGTAGTGTAGTCCCAAAGGTATATTGACTTGCGCTGTATAGAAGAATCTGCACAGTGCAAGCTCATAAAATGTTGCCCTCTTCCTCAATGTGAAGAGAGAGATACATCACTTCTCCTCCCCCCAAGTTAGAAATTACAGAAACTGGGTTTAATAATAAACAAAACAAATTTTATTAAATATAAAAGGCAGATTTTACGTAGTTAAAGGGATAGGAAACAGAACAAAGCAGATTACTAAGCAAATAAAACAAAACACACAAACTAAGCTTGATTCACTAAAGAAACAGGTTACAGAATATAATTTCTCACCCTAAATGTTGAATTAGGCAGGATGCAGAGTTTCTGTAGCTCAGAGTTCCAATTATTTCTTCTTACAGCCTGGACCTTTGTCTTAGTCTGGACTCTCCTCTGCCTTTCCCTTCAGGTTAGTTCCTTTGTCCCTTCAGGTTCTTTCAGCAGTCCTTCTTCTTGGGTAGGCAATGGAGGGGAGTCCTGTTTGCCTTCCTCCCCACCCTTAAATAAGGTTTACATAAGGCAGGAATCTTTTGTTTCTCAAATTTGGCCCCCCTCTCCTTTTAGCGGAGAGTTACAAGAAGTCCAAAATAATGTTTAATATCAGGTGAAAAGACCACCTGACCTAGCAGTGTCACAGCTATGTCCCAGGATGCCTCCCAGGAAGGAGATAGATTAGTATCATCACAGTCTTGTTGTCCTTTCCTAATGGCCCATCAAATCTGATGGCCTGCTGTCCGGTGGCTGTCTTCTCAATATACACCCAGTTGTAATTGTTCCTAATTTTAGATACAGAAATGATACATGCACACAAATTGGATAATCACATTCAGCAAATCATAAACTTTCCAATGATATCTTAGATGAGCCGTTTAGCATAAAATATATCTTGGTTATGTCATATCTATATCATAAGCATATTTTCATAAAGAATACAGAGTGTAATATCACATCATTATTCAAGATAACCCTGCAGTAGGTTTTGAATTAAAACAAACAAACAAAGAGAAACAGAAAGTGAAGATGATTAGAAATGAAAGCAAAACTGACTGGTGACATTTCAGAGCCCAAGATGAGTGAAATGCAAAAATAAAAAGCAACATAAGTGAGGAAAAGCTGCACAATCAAAAGTGCTGACACTTTTTAGTAATAATAAATAATATGCCTATGACAAGATATGTGTTTTATCATCTTGACTATAGGCTTTCTCTTCCTGTGCTGAAAGGAGTGGAAGAGCCAGGCAAGTCTGTATCTCCTGAGCTGCTAAGATTCCACAGTATTATCCTCCTGTGATGTGCAAGACAGAGGAGGTCTGGAAATACGAGCAACCTACAACAGTTGGGGAGACTTTAATCCCCAAAGACCTCTATTTTTCCATGCCTCTCCCAGCCTCCAGTCTTCTGCATGGAAATGACACCTGTCAGACCTGGTTCCCCACATGCATACCACATACCAAGAAGGCCATTAAGGGGGATTGACTGCTGCTCTGAGCAGCAAATAATTTGTGGATGCTTAATGAATCTTAAGTCCTGATGGACTTGAAAGGAAACAGGAGGAACATGCTGTATATTGTGGCCGCTGCCCTGCCTTGCTACCCCATCTCCAGTCAAATGGTTCTGGATTTTAATGTCAGTGGCTTTAAGGGAAAAGATGTGGCTGTGCAGCAGTGCACAGAGAATATAAGGCACAGTCTTCTTTCCTCGTGTCCTCCTCTTCCAACCCTCCATTGTGGAATTTGGGGGCACTTAGTTCTCCTTTGTGTTGTGTAAGCAAGGGAGGGTGGGGGAAGAACCACGGCCTACTATCACTTTAAAGAGTCTTTTACAATTAAAATGTACTTTTAAATACGGATAACAGATGTCAGTGTTTAAAATATTTTGGACGAAGACGGTATGAAAACATATTACAAATATTTCTTTTGTAATGGGTGTTTGATCAGGGTCTACACATAAATGAAAGAAACCTTAAGTCTATAAAACCTGAAGTCTATGTATCTTTATGACACCTTCAAGTCCTCTGCAGTTTCACACCAGGGTGCTGTTGCTTTGTCTCCTTTCATGTTCCACCCTGAGGTGCTGTTCAGTGACTATAAAACAAGCATGTGCTTGGCTCAGTAGTAGCAGAGGGGGATGGGGCAGAGCATCAGGAGAAAGCGTAACTGAGAGACTGATAGAGACATCCTGACAGCTGCAATGGGTCATCGATAGATCCATCATGCCAGTAATTTGTAACAAATTTAACATATATCACTTTAGTCAGGCCGCGCTGTATCTGTCTTGTCAGGGCATCAGAGTGAATAACACTTAAATCTGGTGTCACTGCTGACCTTTCTGACCCTTGAATTGACACTGCTGTTTGAGCTTGGCCTAGCTGGCAGCAGGTGGGAGAAGATTAGTACAAAAGGGAGGGCAGAGCATAACAATAAAGCTTAACCAAGCAAACAAACGGGATCTTCGGATTTCTCCCCCTTATCCCTCTTGCTTTGTCTGATGAGAGGTGTTGCAATTACTTAGAGCTGCTTCCAATATGATTCTTTCAGCACATTTAATTATTTGTATATGAAAAAAACCACAAAAAACAAAACCGTAATTCTAATGAGAAATATAAAATTAATTGGGATTTGGTGCCTAATAAATAAAACCCTCTAGTTCAGTAGTTCCCAAGCGATGGGTCCAACCTACCACTGTGTCTTGGGAAGGTTGTATATGGGTCCACATATCTGGAGCAGGACTAACCCATGACCATGTCCTGGCCAAGGCACTTGCTCTAGGTGTTGTGACATGTCACACGGGGTTGTATAGCACTTCAATCCCATGCAACATGTTGCAATGCCACTCACATAAATTTGGCCTGCCCACCCCTCTATCATCATGTTGGAGGGCAGACAGGGCAAACCTGAGTAGTGCTGTGACCTTGTGTGTCAGGTTACAATACACAGATTGGGGATCCTGGCCTAGCCCTGTGGGACAGTAGCTGCTGCTGTGGGATGAATACAAGGTGGGCTTCCCAAACTCCCCACTCCCTCCCCCAGTGTCCCTTCTGCTTCAGGCCAGGATTAGAATTATGGTGCTAGGGCGGAAGGGTGCGTATATGTAATGGTGTGCCACAAAACAAGGCAAAATGCAGTTGGTGGGTCGCCTTAGTAAAAAGTTCAGGAAACAGTGTTCTAGTTACCCACAGAAAACAGAGAGCACGGGTGACAATCTAAACTGCCCCCTACTTTTCCTGAACTAGAATGCACACCTCTAGGTATCTTAGTCTCCATGATCGGGTTTCATCTTGGCCTCATTTTTGAGGCTGTCAACAAGGAAGTCAAGTGACCCAATGGTACAGAGGGAAGGTGGTCTTGTGGTTAAGGCAGTGGCCTTTGGACTTAGGAGATCTAGGTTCAACTTTTTGCTCTCTGACAGACTCGCTATGACACCTTGGATACATAGGTGCTAGAACTCGTGGTGTTGGGGGTGCTACCACACCTCCTGGCTGAAGTGGATTCTATTAGATGCAGGGTTTACAATTTGGTTCAATGGCTCTCAGCACCTCCATTATACAAATTGTTCCAGCAAACCTGCTTGGATAAATCATGTAATCACTCTGTGCCTCAATTCTTCATCTGTAAAATGGGGATAATAATACTTCCTTTCATCCTCCCTTTGTCTGTCTCATCTAATTAGTTTGCAAGCTCTTCAAGTCATGGTCTGTCTCTTACAATGAGTACATAAAGCACCTAGAGCAATGGGACTCCCAATCTCAGCTGGGGCCTTCAGGTGATGCTGCAAGCCAAACAACAAAAAAGTGAATTTGTGATCCTGACATTAGGAACTGGATTGAGACCACCAGCTGATTTCACAGCTACCAACAAGCTTTCAGATTGTATTGCACATGTATTTTTAACCAACATACAGTGGAACAAAATCATTTGTTTGCTTTCAGGAGTAGAGTTCTAAAATCATTCAGTGTACATTTGTGATTGAACCCTTTATTAGGTTTCTTTTTTTCATGTAATGATGCATCAGTCTTTAAAAACACATGATTAAAGTTTGATTTTCAAACTTTTTTTTGATTTTTTTGTTTCTAAATATGGGATTGGAAAGATATTGGTTTTCACTTCCTGGGAAAGAAAAAAAAGATGTTTCTCTGAGCCAGTCATTGGAACATACAAAATTTGATTTACAGAATAATTTATCCTTGTTTTTCTGTTAGCCTGCTTGATGCTATCATGGTTGAACTGTTTGATTGTCACTAAATATCCCTGAACTGGCTGAATAAGAGGCTCTTTGGTTGTTTAACATGTCCCAAGCAGTTCACATCTCAGAAGGATTTAAAGTTGGGGAAAAGATCACAAGTAATGGAAATAACAGAAGAATCAGAAAATGTTATAAAAAATTACTACTTTATGCAAGAAAAGGCTGTCACATTCTGGGATGCAATGCAGACCAGTGCGGGGTTGTGTCACGACCTGCCCTGCAACCTTGGGTGCCTCACAATGCTTTGCTGTTGTAGCTCCCAACCTGGGCCTCTCATAAAAAGCCAGACAGAATGCAGGTCAGACCCTGAGAGTCTGTGTATGGTTGCAGCCCTGGTCCAACAATTCTGACCTTAGCACTGCATCAGCACTGCTCCAGCCACACTCTGGCTTCCACCAGCCTTGATCACTACTTGCTGGGTGACCCCAGCACACCCTCAGTCCCGAATTTTTCCCCAAACATATATTCTATACTGTACGGACTTCTCCTGGGCACTTCTGTTACCCCAATATCCAACAGCTTGCTAATTTAACTGGACTTACCAAACAGTTCCATTTAAACACAACACTGGATTATTTTATATTAAAAAGATAAAACAAGAGTATTGAACTACAAAGAGATTTTAAGCAAATACAGGAATGAGGTATTAAAGTCAGAAACGGTTACAAGAGCAATAAACAGAAAACACTTTCTAGTAGCCAAGTCTTAACAAACAAAACTTGGTTCAAGGTAAAATCCTTACCACATGTTCCCAGCAATGTCCTGACCGGAGGTTTTGGTCAGCAATCTCGCCTAGTCAAAAGGCTAGTTCCTCTGTTTTCTTAGATGAGAGAGAGATAAGCAGAGAGAGCTTGGGGTGGTTTTGCCCCTCACTTTGGTAGTCCAGTTATCTATTGAAAAGCACAGGTAATGCTCACTCCAGATGTGAGGATGAAGACATGGAGTCTCATGGCGAAAGGGGTTCCATCTTGTTTGCTAAAATGCAGATTGATCAGTTCATTGTCAAAGAATGGCCATTTGATGGGTGATTGCCAGTCAATTGACAGCTGGCTAGAGGCATCAGCTTGTCCTTTGTCTTCGAGAAACTGATTTACCCGCTCCCTAGACTTGTCTGGTAAACAAATTGTAGTCATAACTACAACTTATATTCATAACTCTTAATATGCATTTTGTACATACATCAATGATCAGTGTGTTATTAGTTTTTAAAGGATACCTCACAAAGCATAATTTTCCCAAAGATTATTACAGTAATGTGTAGATTGTGAATATAGGGGTGCTTTCAATCACAAAGACTACTTTGTTTTTTTCTCAATAATACTGCTTTTTGGGAAGGGACAGAAGATGTTTGTTTCATATGATCTCTGCAGTTTATCAGATTTTATCCCCCTTTCAGAGTATAGAGTTGATGCCTGCATTCAAAAGCGTGAACCAACTCCTGTTGACGTCAACATGAGTCTTTTCCTTGACTTCAATTGGAGTTGGGTTGGGTCTCAAAGGAAGAAAGTTAGATAGTCTGATCACAGCAACTGTTCCATGCCATACATACTGATTATGGGCTGCACAATATTTTCTAATGGATAAACACACCAAAACACTCATCTTTGTCATTTTTTCAATGTAAACAGCATACATTGGTCTAGATTCTGTACTCCGTTACTGCTCCCTGTGGTACTCAGGAGGCACAAAAGGGCTGGAAACTGCCATAAATCAATACCCAATAGAGAATTCCCCTGTCAGAACTCCCATAAGCACAAGACCTGGCTGCAGCATGCTTGCACCAATAGGATGCAAATGTATTGTAATTGGCTCTCGTGCCTATGCCCAGTATTGGGGGTGTATCAGAGATGGAAGGGGGAATTTTGGGATTGAGCACATGTGAGGAGAGGGGATAGTACATGTTAGAATAGACAGGCAACAGCTCTAAGTCATGTTGGAGCTAAGGTCAGTCCTGGGAATAGGGAGTTCTGGTGGAGAGAGAATGTAGCCAACTGAATCTTGCATGTATATACCCTTGTGTCAATATTAACCCTACCCTTTCCAAAATGAGTTTGCTTTAGGGTGACCAGCTTCCACTCCACCTGAATCCTATCTCCTCCCTCATTTTAGTAATTAATTTGGATCAAAACGGGAAAAGAATGTGTTTGACAAAGGAAATCTGATACATATCATTTAGCGTTTTTTGTCTGTTACCAACATATTTCTGTTGCTTAGAGCAAGATGCTCCTTGCATTAGTTTTTGAATACTTTCAAGCTTTTGAGCATATCACTGATCTTCACTTGGGGAGTTAGAAGTCTGAATTATAGTCAGTTGGAAAATACTCTTTTTCCCATGGAAAATTTTGACTTTTCAGCAAAAAAATCAGAAACCTGAAAACTTATATCCAAAACCCAAACACTGTTGGTTGACAGCCAAATATTTGGATTCAGTCTTAAGTTGCTACATTTCTCTGACTTATATTGACTGTACCTATATTTTAAAAACTAATAATGTTGTTTTGAAATGCTTCCCAAATAATAAGTTTTATTAGGTACATCAGGTGCTAGTGCAACAGAAGTAATACAGTACAGTGGGTACATTGCAAACAGTGTCTTATAGTATCAGACAAAGAGAACCTTTTACAAACCCCATGTCTCTAATTTCATTTTAGAAAATTAGATACTCAGAATTTTGCATAAGATAACTGTATTACTGGGATGCAATTTGGCCCAGGTTTCTAGCTTTAGTGCATGTGGCTCCTTAATAAAAAGTGTCAGTTAAAATGAAAATACAGCTTGGGTAATTAAATTTAATTGGATCTTGTCACTTTAAATCCTCTTCGTTTTCGAGGGTTTCTACAGAATTGCAGCTTCTGGTTTGCTAATTTCTTTATTGCAAGCTGTGCACTGAACCTGACTGTCCTATAATAAAGTGGGACCTTGTTTTTGTAGTGGGCTTTGAACCCTGACTGTAATAACAAACAAAAAGGGGGCAGCTAATGTATTGGCAAAAACAAAAAGAAAACAAAAAAAGAATCCTTTCCTTTATTTCAAGCATATGTAGCTAGAGAATAAGGTAATGCCTGTGTTTATTAATTCTGTAACTCTCCTGCTAGGTTAGTGCATGTTACCGTTTTGTGCAAGCTCTCACAAATACTACAGTATGATGCTGTGCCAGTGACAGGCAGCAGCAGCAATTATCTTTTTTTAATGTATCTGAAATGTTTGGGCATGCAGTTGGGATCATGCAAATTGAAGTATTCGTACACAGGTCAAGCAGGGTGCAGGCAGCCACAATGCAAATGATGTGTACTGCCTGCCAATAGCCACAGCTCAGATTTGGAGGGATCACCCTCGCCAGGGGTGAGAGGTAATTCAGATTCTTTATTGCATCTGCACATGCACAGCATCCCAAAGCAAGACAGAGGTAAAATATCAGCAATATCAACTGGCTGATGATAAAGTTGATTGGCCTACCATAAATTGTATAGATGTTAATTTTTGAAAGGTGGTTGATCAAAACCTAATGTTTATACTTCAAATTAAAACCAATTGAATGTACTTACACATTCAGATTTTACATATAAAATGCAACATCATAGCATCCTCTATTAACAGATAGGTCACTTCCATTTCGTTTGCACTGACAACACACACAACAATTAAAGATGTGAGACCTTCTTTCTCCAGTATTCCCTTATTCTATGAAAAAATGAATGAATATAATAATTATATTTTACAAAGCATTGGAAATGCAAGTATCTCAAATAGACAAGTTATAACAATATATTTGACTATTTATTACTTCTTCGGTGCCACAGGTGTGCATCACGCTTTGCAGATGTATTCATGACAGGCTCCTGCTCCAAGAAGTTTACAATCCAAGGAGTAGATTGTGTTTTTTGCACCTAGTCCCGAGTAAGGGGCTGTGCAAAGTTGCACTGCCCCAGCAGGAGCCCCAGGAGCAATTGTGACAGAATCACAATTCCTTCCCTATTGTATTCATTTAGATGGAATATATGGGCCCAAGGAATCTGAGGTGTTAATGTAGCCTAGTCACTGTCCAACATTAAATTGTGTTAAACAAGGTTTGGCATTTGGTAGAGATCTCAGCCTGGTTAGTACCATGGCAAACACACCATTAGAAATCCTATTATAAGAAGGAAAAACAGTTAAAGCATTTGAAAGGTGAAGTGTTAAATAACTGACCTTGTTCTTTTTCTCTTTAGCTGGGGAGAGTCTTGTGAAGGAAAAGAAACCTTTGTTTTCAAGTCTCTTAGATGTCAATAACTGTCTTGGAGTTGGGCTGGAATTGTTGTTGCTGTTGTTGTTGTTGTTGTTAAAGTCCAATCCCGTTTCCTAAGAGGACAAACACATAAAAAGGAACTAAAAGAATAGCAAAGATAGAAAATGCAGCTTCTGTCTCAGGCTCTGACTTTTCACTTGTAACCTCACTGCTGAAAAAACACAGGCCCAGCACATGGTCTTGTCAGCCACTCCAAGACCTGTCAAACTTGTACCAGCATCAAGCTGTTAGGGAATTACTTTGAGCTGCCTCTTTCTGGTCACAGGCTTCCAGCAGTGTTGCAAACTATGCAATCTTGGCAGGACCGGCTCCAGCTTTTTTGCTGCCCCAAGCAAAAAAAGAAAAAAAAGAAAAACCTGAGTGGCTGCTGAATTGCCACTGAATTGCTATCCCAGACTGTGCCGCCCCAATAACGGACAGAGTGCCTCCCCTTTCTATTGGCAGCCTCAGGCACCTGCATCCTTTGTTGGTGCCTGGAGCTGGCCCTGAGTCTTGACCGGCTAAGCCAGGCATTTATTATTAGAGAGAATCAGAGAGATAGGAAAGAGAAGAATAAGATAGGGATGGAAAATGACACACTTGGGGGAAAAACATAGTGTCACCTCCCAGGTGGTGTTTGGGAATCAGTACTCCTAAGTCACTTAGGTACTTTTGAAAATTTCACCTTGGACGTTTAAGTCTTGTGAAAGGATATTGCAGATAGCTGTCTGGATCCTCTGCGCAGCTCCATTGACTTCAGTGGAATGATCCCTATATAACCCTGCTGAAGACCTGAGCCAGCTGTTTTAGTATCTTCTTTAAGGGCCTTAACTTGTGCCCATTGGAGTCAATGGCAAAGCTTCCTTTAATGTCAGAAGTGTAAATTACTATCTTCTCCAATCGAAAATAGAGCTAAACAGATGCAATGACAGTAGCAGTTACAGGACTGGAGTAGTGCTCTCTAATATTTGCCAGTTTTAGTGGATCATTCAGTTCTGCAAGGAAATACAATTAAAAATGTACAGCTTGTTTTCTTTGATATTACCTTTATCTCTTTACAACAATATTCTGCTACATTTATTTTGCTAAATTTTAACATCACAGTAAAAGCAAATCTTTTTCACTTATGGAGGATTTCAGTTTTAATTGTATATTTTTATGCAGTATCCTAAATTACAAATAATGGCAGTTACAAAGAAAATAACAAATCTTACTTGACCCTTCTGATCACCGATTTAATATGATATCTTAAGTGACAACTTGTTCAGGATGGTTGTTCAGCACTTACAAACATTGGAAAGCACTTATCATGCAAGTAACACCAGTGACCTCAATGGAACTATTAGAACGTGCACGAGGAACTTACATTCACCAATGTAAGTAATGAGTTCATAATCAGCCCTTTTCTGTATTGTGTATGGATGCTTCAAAATCAGAGATATGTAAATTAAAGAGCATATTTTCTGTTAGAAATTATTATTTTTTTTAATATTATGAGGAGAATAAGCTTTCTCTTGTTTATAGTAATACGTACTACTTACACAAAACTTACAATTCCCAAACATTTTAAGATTAACAAAACCAGGGTCTGATTTTGAGTGGTTCTCTCAACCTTCATTTCATTCTGAAGTCAATGAGACAATGCTTATTACACCAAAACCAGGTCTCTGATTATTTACTATAGGACAGGGGTAGGCAACCTATGGCATGCGTGCTGAAGGCGGCACGCAAGCTGATTTTCAGTGGCACTCACACTGCGTGGGTCCTGGCCACCGGTCCGGGGGGCTCTGCATTTTAATTTAATTTTAAATGAAGCTTCTTAAACATTAAAAATCCTTATTTAATTTACATACAACAATAGTTTAGTTATATATTATGGACTTATACAAAGAGACCTTCTAAATATGTTAAAATCTACTACCGGCACACAAAACCTTAAATTAGAGTGAATAAATGAAGACTCGGCACACCACTTCTGAAAGGTTGCTGACCCCTGCTATAGGAGATGCCTTTTAGCACTTGCTAGAGTCATGGTTAAACCCTGTTAAGCCCTGTTTTCATGTGCTCACAAATTTCTGAAAAATTCTTCTTTTGGGCTGATGGTTTCCTTATTCTGTATCAGCTTGGAGGTAATATATACACATATGTATTTTGGGAAAATGCAAAAAAATACTTGTCCTGTTGTAAGAAAATTAAGATGCCTTTTATCTTACAGATTTGAAATGTTCAGGTTGTCTACTTTAGTTTTCTAATCTTCTGTGAATTATAAGTGTCTAATAACTCAGGAACAGAACTATGATAAGCTTGGCTAATGTTTGGAGCTATAATACAAACTGTTTGTTCAAGGTGCATATGGGATATTAAGAAGGAATCTTAATTTGTAAGGATGGGCTTAGATGCCTTCAATATGCTGCTTTCCCTGTGCCCCCTTCCCCTTTATATTCCCATCTCTTCTGACTTGGTCACTGTAGTAAAGTGTCTTACTCAGTCCCTGACAGGGGTCGAAGGCAAGCTGGTCGAAGCCCAACCCAGATGAGACTGAAATCATGCTTCTAAGGTAGAAGAAGCAACCTGAAGAGATGGTGATGATTATATCAGTGCCCTTGATTTTGGGGACATGCCCAATGTTTGTTAGGTTGGCTCATAACCTCAGGTTCTTGTCTGATCCCACGCTGCCATACGATACTCAGGTATCGAATTTCAGATTTAGTTACTTTCAAGACATGCTGAAAGGGCCATCTGTTTTCCTGTTTTTTCCCAAGTGAAAGAAGAAGGTGAATAGAGGTGGCTGCTGAGGGAGCTGGATAGCTGGCCATAGTTTTGTTTGTTTTATTTTGGCTATTGGGCCGATTTGTAGCTGTTTTCTTGTTGTTTTAATGTTCACATGATCACAGATGGTAATCTTGGCAAACTCAGAAATTCCAGTTAACTCCACCATCATCACCTCAAATCTAATTCCATTGGATTTTTTTCTTTTTTTGAATCACTGTGTGTGAATATAGTGCTTGTGAAATATGCCTCACTGATAGTCTTGTGGCTGAGATCCTTTATTTATCGTCTGACCCCACACATCACAGGCAGCAGCCATGCTGTGCAGAATTTTCTAATGTCCTACCAAAGCACCCCAAGTTTGTCCTGAGTGGAACACCTCTAAGAATGAGAGAACAGCCTAGGCCTTTCTGCATAGAATACCAGCAAGGGTGCTAAGTGGGGCCAATTTTTAGGTTTTCTATTTTTTTATTTTTAAAGGTGGACAGTTGTCTCTTAGGAACTTGGCAGAGACCACTGATTAGTGGTGTATGTGAAATTAAACAGCCATCAAGATGATCAGTCTTAATCCAGATTTGACCTGGTCACCTAGGAGCAAAAGGTTCTCCAGTTCATTACTGGTCCCTTGAGCCAAACCACATCCTACTTTTAAAGTAGTTTCAATCCACTGACAGCTGCCAGATGTAACTGGTAGCCCATACTCTGTGTTGCCAGCTAAACTAGGTACACTGTAACATTATATCAGTTTCAGTGGTGAAGCAATGGATTGACAATAGTACAGCTGGTACAGTAACGTGGATGATGTAGTGAAACAGAACAGAGAGCCACCTGTCTACTCCAGGGCACAAGCGCTAACTTTTGTTTTTTGCTGGTGGATACTCCTCTCTGTCCCCTTTCCCAGGGCTGCCCAGAGGATTCAGGGGGCCTGAGGCAAAGCAATTTCGGGGGCCTTTCCATAAAAAAAATTGCAATACTATATTCTCGTGAGAGCCCCTGCAGGGCCCAGGCAAATTGCCCCACTTGCTCCCCTGTCACGGGTGGCCCTGAGAAAAATAAACCTTTCGAATCTCGGCACAAACTCACTTTTAAGAAAACTTCTTTACAAGCTATCACTGGTTCTCCACATCAGCTAGTGCTAAAAGGCACTAAAGCTCATTAAAAGGGTTGGACAAATATTTTCTGTCAAAACTTTTTTTTGGATAGAAAACTAGGGGTTTTTAAAAAGTAGAAAAAAAATCATGAACAATGTCTGCTTTCCTTCAAAATTTGTTGTGTTTTTTTTAATTGAAAGGCTGAAATTAGTCTGCCAAAACCTGAATATGGTTTGGGGTTTCAGAAGTGTGTGGCCAAATATTTGGTGCTTGCTCTGTTTGATTGTTTAAAGAAACAATAAAAAAAATTCTGCTTAAAAAAAATCCAAAACTTTTGAACCACCTCAGCTTGTGACCAAACGCCTGAGCCCTTCCGGTCAGAGATTTTTCCAGGTTTCTGATACTCTGCTGGCTTCCTTGACTCATATCCATCTCCATAGGGTAGGGAAGGCTGTGCCTCTCAAACCTCCCCAAACAGCCTGGCCCTGACCCCTATCTGACCCACACCCACTTCCTGCCTCCCAACCGCCCACCCCCCTCAGAATCCCTGACCCATCCTGCTCCTTGACCTCTCACCATCCCCCAGAGAACCCCTACCACCACCCCAGGACCCCACCTCTGCTCCCTGTCCCATGACTGCCCCGACCTCTATCCACCCCCCCGCTGAGTCCTGACAGACCCCCAGAACGCCCACAATCCAACTCCCCCATTCCCTGTCCCCTGACTGGGCCCCCAACCTCTGTACCCTCCCTGTCCCCGGGACTCCCTACCCCTTATCCAACCCCCCTGGCCCCAGCCCCAGCCTCTTACCCCCGGCTCCCCCTATCACCTGGAGCCTCAGCGCCCCGCATCCAGGAGCGTCCCTGAACAGCTGCAGCTTGCCTCTGACAGGGCCTGAGCTCCTCCCCGCTCACAACCTCTTGGTAAGGGGGAGGGGCTGTGAGCTCCAGCGGGGCCTGAGCTCCCAGCCCCGCCCACTTACCATGTGGCTATGAGCAGGGCAGAGCTCAGGTCCCACCAGAGACACACTGCAGCTGTTCAGGGACACTCCTGGATGTGCTGAGGCTCCGGGAGAGGGGCGGGGGTGGGCCGGGAGCCTCAGCCATTCTCTTGGGGGACCCTGCGGAGCCCGGGGCCTGGGGCAATTTGCCCCACTTGCCCCTCCCGGGCGGCCCTGCCCTTCCCCCTCACCCCTGTGAGAGCAGCAGGCGAAACCTTGGGGTAGAGGGAGGGAGGGGCCTTGGGGTAAGAGGCCAAGAGGGGATGGGACCTCAGAGCAGAGTGTGGGAGGAGCAGTTGGTGGGCCCATGGTCCGGGGGCCAGGGCTGAAAAAAGTTTAGTCTGGCCCAGTGGATGCTGAGCACCCCTTATTATTTTTCAGTGGGTGTTTGAGCCCTGGAGCACCCACAGAGTTTGCACCTGTGCTCCAGGTCGATAATTATCTATCTAGCTATTATTTTCTATTCTATCCACCACCAAGCACTATAATATACTTGTGCAGGACATACAAGTAATGAAGAAAGTTTTCTTCGGATGGCATCCTCATTTCTTTACAGCTTTTTTGTAGATAGGTAATGGACCATCTGCCTTCTCTCCAATCCCCAAAACTTAATGCAGAAGTACAGAAGTCTGATTGGCTCAATTACCTTGTGGTCAGTAATTTAGCTTCATTTTCCAGATCTTCTCTATGTCTTCTCCAGACCAGCAATGTCTGGAAGTGCCACAGATGTTGTGAGCACAACCCCTGGGGAAGGATTACCTTGTGTGGTTCTCAAGTAACAAATCAAGTAAACTGACAGGAGCAATGGCAATCCCCAGAGGGATGGCCTATCATTCAGAAAGAAGGAGCCATAGGCAGGAGGGTGAAGAAACTGGGAAAAAATTCATAATGAAAAGAAAAGACGGGAAAGGTTGTGAGCTGAATATTATATAAAACCTCTTCTATTTCCAAATACAAAGCCAAACTGTGGTATATAGCCACTGGCCCGAGTAGAGGGCATGGTGCAGCCATGTTACTCTGTGCTGGAAAAATTGCCAGCTGGGACATACTGAAGAAACAGTCCTTGGGCTCCTCAAGTGCAGAAACTGCAATTGTCTCATGCCCTTGCATGGGCCACACAGTGAGGGGGATGATCCTCACACACTTCCTTTCCTATGTGCCATCATAAGGTCTGCCACAATTTGGCAATTCTTTCCTGTTTTATGAAAGCAGAGTCACTTTTCTCAGGAACAGCCTGCCAGCCGTCTTTCACAGAGCATTTCAAAATGGACTCCAACATACAGGAGGAGGGATAAAGATTTTATTTTTAAAATCACCTGCACCCCTTTATAAGATTCTGTACTGCAAATGTATGTCACTGGGATATTTCAGACAAGATAAATAATGCATGACTGGCAAATGAAAATTTTGAATTCAAGAAGAAACACTGGCATTTTTTAAATAATTTAGGCAGCTTTCAGAAAAGAGGAAAATGGGAAAAGGGCTTTTAATAAATGTCACTTATTTGGCATCCTAACCTCTTTAGAATGACTGTTTTTTTTATTAACTTCATATGAATGTTAAATCATTTCAAATCATACATACCTGTTTTCCTTGGAACACTTGGAATCATTGTTATTAAAAAAAATTTATATCAGGGTATAAGTGTCTATTGGCTATTGAGTAATTGATGGTCAACATTACTAATTACAGTTATTAACCTATTGGCATGAAGCTACAGGAAATCGCTTATTTACTAGTAATAATAATAATAATTTCTGATATAATAGTGATCGCTAGAGTCAGAGCCAGGATTTAAAATGAGGATTTCTTCTCTTCCATCTCCACGTTCATGCCTTTAGACCAGGCCACCTCCCTGCCTGAAGGATGACCATGCTGACTAATACTTAGTAGATCCAATTCTACCCTCTTTGAAGTCAATGGCAAAACCTCTTTTGATAATCCTCTCTTGAAAGCTAAATTAATCAAAGACCTTATTGTTCCTCTGATGGATCCTTAACTTTTGATAGAGTGGCCCATCAGCACCTTCTTCACAAGCTTCACCCTCACAGAGCACCTTAGTTTACAGATGGCTTGTGACAGATTAAACGAGAAGGAAAGAGGAAATATGGCTAAGGGATGAAGCTAAGCATTTGCTCCATAAAGATTTTTTTTTGGATTCTTATGCCATAGCTATATTTCTTGGCCTCCACAACAGCAGCTACAGCAGGGGTAGGCAACCTAAGGCACGTGTGCCGAAGGCAACACGTAAGCAAATTTTCAGTGGCATGCACACTGCCTGGGTCCTGGTCCCTGGTCCGGGGGGCTCTGCATATTAATTTAATTTTAAATGAAGGTTCGCAAACATTTGAAAAACCTATTTACTTTACGTACAATAATAGTTTAGTTATAGATTATAGATTTATAGAAAGAGACCTTCTAAAAATGTTAAAATGTATTATTGGCACGTGAAACCTTAAATCAAAGTGAATACATGAAGACTTGGCACATCACTTCTGAAAGGTTGCCAACTCCTGATCTACAGTGTCTCTCAGTCAGTGGTTATTTCAGACTGTGGACAGCTTGGTTATACTTAACTACCTTCACCCGATGGGTAATTTGAGTTCCTCTCATTGTGAGGAAATTTCTGATTACTTTGTGGGTAAAATGAGTGCATTTGGTTCAAGCTGTCTCCTTCTGAGAATGCAGGATGGGAACTGGAGAGGGCAACACTTGTTTCTCTGATGAGGTTAGGCCATTGACACAAGCTGAACTACTAGAAGTGTTGGGAATTTTTCATTCTACAACTTGTTCTTTCGTATCAATGTTCCTGCTAGTTGGTGAAGTCCAGTGGGAAAAAAATGTGGTCCATTATTTGTAGAAATTGTCAATGTCTGTTAGGGGGGGCAGTTTTCTGGCTTCTATTTTACAGGCTCTGCTCGAGAAATCACCTCTTGATGCTGACATTCTGTCCAAGTATTTTTCAGTTATCTTCTGGTTAAGATTATTGAGAAAGTTGTGGTGACACAACTCTCACAGTATCTGGAAGTCTCAGATCTCCTGGATCTTGACCAGCCTGGGTATAGGCCTGAGTACGGGACAGAAACTCCACTAGTTGCATAGGTTGACTTCCTCTTAGTGATGGATGTGTCCATCAGGTATATATTCATACTGATATGGTTGAAGCCATCAGCTGCCTTGGATATTATTGATTATGGTATGTTAGTGATTCTCCTGGGAACTGTAGCAGGATTTGATAGGATTGCTCTTGAGTACATGAGTCATTCCTTGTTGAGTACTCTCAATGGTGATGTTGGGCAGTTGTTCATTATCTCCAATGGTGTTCTCATGTGGGGTCTTTCAGGGTTCCATTTTGTCTCTTCTCCTGTTCACTGTGAATATAGGGCATTGTGAGGGCTAGAGAGGAAGCATTGGTTATGCCTTAACCAATGTCTGGGTGAAAATGGGGCACGGATAATATCTAGTTTGCTTAAGTTCAATATAAGTTGGCCTTTCACAAACATTTTAAATGTAATCAACTCTGATATTTCTAATGGTGCAGTCTGATATATAGATTAAAGAATTAAACTCTGATCCAACACACATTCAAATCAATGAAGAGATTCCCATTGACTTAAATGGCACTATAAAGCTCTGAGTAAATAAATAACGCCTCTATAATTTCTAAAACCATGCTTGAATGGAGAGGTTTTACAAAATGGTGGGTGCTATGTGGAGTGGCTTTCTGGTTTGCTCAAGAAATGGGGACAAAGAGCTTTTATTATCTGCCAGACTAGATACTCTACAATATCCTGGCTGAGCCACTCCAGAGTAGGAGATTGCTTTTTTCCTTTACATATTTTTAAACTCTCTTGGTAAGACATTCTTTACAAGCAGTAGATTTTTGGATTTAAATTATTTTTTATTACATCCTATCTTCGGAAGGAGAAGGAAATAGAATAAACTCAGATATAACTTTTTTTTTTTTTTTACCTTTTAACAAGACTATTTGAATCCTTTTCCTCATAAGGCAAACATATATAAAGTATGCTTTTATTTTAATTGTCAGACCTTTCCACTTCATTTAATATCATCTAGTTATACTGGTGTAAATTCTACTGAAAGCAAGCAGAGTTCTTCCAGATTCACACCAGTGCTGCTGAGTTCAGAATGTAGCCCCGTCACTTGAATTTAATCTCATTCTGTTTTTCATAATCCACCTAACATATATCGTTTTCTCTGCTTCACATTGTTAAAGGGAAGAGTTGCTTTCAAAAAACAAATGATGAGCACTATGCAAAATGTTGACTTTAAAATGCCATGAAATACTGCACATCCCAAATAATGGGGAAAATGATGTTGCAACCCTAATCTAAATCCATAAATCACCTGAGCAAAATTTATTTTTCATGAAACGTATTTGTCTCCTTTTTTTTTACCTTAGTGCATATACACATCTATTACTAATGCAGGTAAGCTACAACTCTTTGAATGTGAAATTGAACTAGCAGCCTTTGATCTGAACTACAGGCTGATCTGAATTCAAGAGAAGCCTGCTGCTAAGGCACATTCCCATTCAATTCATTAAACCATTCACTTCCCTGCTCCTCATCACGTTGAGTCCTAATTTGACAATGACAAAGAGCTCCACGGTGATTTTAAATTTCATAATTTTAATCTGTCAAGTCTGACATTTAATTAGTGCCCTTCTAACCTGTGCCCGCTCACTTGAAGGTTACTGTTGGTTTCCCTTTAGAAATTGTTCCTCTGGAAGAGAGGATTAATAAATATGTACATAACTGGCAGGGATAAAGACAATACACACACAATGGTCTATTAGTTCCAAATCTAGACAGATGAGGTTAATAATATTTTAAAGTGCTGCTTTATTGTATTAAGAGTGATTAAGCCCTTGGCTCAACCCTGTATGAGTTGTTCATTGAAAACATAAAATATAAGGTCTATTAAGAAAAGTCTAGTGAGAACAGTTAACGAAACTACAGTAATACCATGTTCATAAGTCATATTACAGGACTACATCATTCCTGAGATATAATTTCTTGAGTTTGCAAACAGAGTGGAACATATAGGGCTCACTAGATGGGCTAATTGGATTTTGTTCACTAGTTGGTTTATGAAAACATGACTTATGGGGAGTAATTTGGTGCAGGGTTTTAACACACTAGAATTTCACTACTGGAGGACTAGATTCAGATTTGACTTAGGTCACTTGCTAAATGAGTTTGGTGGGCTCAGGTTAGTCTGATGTGAACATTAGTCCACATAAGAAAAATAAAAACAAAAAACCCCATCCCACAATCTGTTACTAATAGCACAGTGCTCACTCAGAGTACTGAAAAGCACTGATTTTAGAGGGCTACATCAGGAACCATGAGCAGTGCCTGCTTGCACCACACTTGGTTATAACCAGTATTGTCTGTTTTCCAATTTTATCAGCTCTAAATATTCAACATTTACCCCCGAAAATGGAAATTTCTAAAAGCCAAACTTATAACAAGCATTGCATTAAGCACACGTGTGAAAACCAGACAATATCAAGATTCTCCACCTCTCAGCTGTGTGCTTCCATTTTTATTCCCTGCATGCCACAATAAACATCTTTCATAAAATAATGAACAGTTAATTCAGATAATTTCTTTTTTCATTCTTAGGACAATATTACTGCATCATAGTAGTATGTTCACAAGCTCAAAGACACTTATCCTTGTCAAACTCTACATAAGATTCACACTGGTTTCTCAAAAAATTACCAAACCAAAAGTCTTCACTTAATTTTTGTTAATTTTTATTTCAAGCATATAACACTGTACGTACCGTGTTAAAGATGCCATGGAACCAGGAGATGGAAAGTCTCATTGATTATCATTGATTATCAAGAGCCCAGCAACCAATAATTTAGGACTAGATTCTGCCCTCATGTTGCATAGTCTTTTACTCCTTGAGTCATCCCATTGCAATGAATGGGATTGTGTGAGGAGTAGGACAGTTCTCAACTTGAGAAAAGTTTACAGAATTTGGCTCTGAATGATCATTTATAAAAGCAAACAGATAAGAAAAACATCCCCTTGTTGCTTAAGTCTCTCTCTCTCTGTTGTTTTTTCTGTGGGTGGTCCTATACAGGTATCTCTTGCTTAGTCTCCTCTTTCTTCCACAATAGTAATGACAGGCAAGTAATGTTTCTGTACAGTTTCTATATATTTCCTGAATTTGACCATTATTGAACTAAACAGAAACAGTGCTGTATAATGAAAAAGAAGCATATTATGCCCAAATGTTTTCAGATTAAATATGAGGGAGATCAGCTGTAAATGGGGGGGAGGGAGAGAGTTTGGAATTTTACACTGCTGACATTTTACTTCAAGAGCATCCCAGAAGAAAGTGTGAATAGGATACAAATAAAAAGAATAACTAGGGTGCATTCTGGTACAAAATATATACCTCAGTCTGGAATTTGTGGTGATCTGTGTCCCATTTCTCAATCTCTTCATCTGGGGCTCTGAGTAGAGTTATTTAACACATTTTCTGGCCTCCTCCAAGTCCCAGAAGATAGATTGCTTCACTCCAATAGAAACCCACAATTTTTCTGGTTGTACGACTTCTACAATGATTTTATAGTAGGCTTTTCTTAATGGCCCAGCAACGTCCACTCAGCCTTTGTTAGCTCCAAGCATGTGGCAGGGAATGGATATGTATTTTAGTTGATGCCTCATCCACAGAATCGTCTTCTGTCTTGGAGGCCAGACATTCTATATATGAAAGTGTTACCGTGTATGGACCAGCACCCTGGAAATTTCCTTCCTAGTGCCTTCAGTTTCTCTTGTTCCAATAACATTAATAAGTTCTTCACAGCCCTATGGACACTTTCTTTTGGGACTCTCTTGAAGTACAATTTCAAGCTCTCCCCTTCTACTTACACATTGCACATCCCCTGAGACACACCACAGGATGTCGCTCACATGCCTTTTGCGCCTCAGAAGTAACTGGTGCATAGTAGCACTGTCATTGTTTTTATTTTTTTCTTCACCCTCTCAGTCTTCTTTGAAGCTACAGCTGTCCTCCTTTGCACCCTTCACTGAGTGGTTGAGAGTTCCAGCAGATCCTCTGTACTCGAAGGCTCCAGCCCCTGTCCCTGACTATTTTTTCAAATGAAATTGTTATTTTGGTGCAGCAGTTCTCTGTGATTTGTCAGTATCAAAAGTGACAGGTTGTGAGAACAAAGCTATGCTAGTGGTGTCCATGTTAGGACGCCTTCCCTTATGTCTTGTTGACTAATATATACTGGCTAGCATATATGTATATAATATATATTCTCCTCATTAAGCACCGATAACATTTAGCACAAATATTGTAACAGTGATATAGCCTAAATTGACCTATACCATAATCCCGCTCATTTATGCTGAGTATCCCACAATACCTTGCATTTACTGAAGCAAACATTTGGCATAGGCAGATACATTCATTCTGTGTCTTAGTACAATCTACAGAAGTGCCGTCACAGACCAGTACCTGGAATGCTAGGATCCAAAACAAAGATAAGGAAGGAACAGAAAAACAACTTAGAGAATTGGGACCTACTGATGGGTTGGATTTTAGTGATGTATAAAGAGACATGTAACGTGTAAAATCATCATACAGATAACAGCAGCTGAAGGGGTAACTGTGGGAGCCCACCTTTTGGTTAAGATGAATGTAACATTGCTGCATGGGGTGGGTTCCTGGAGACTGGTATCCCATAGAACCTTTTCCCTGTATATTATTGGCTTAGAGCGATAAACCTGACTGACATTGGTTATTTGGCCGCATAAATATATTTCGTAATGAACCAAAATGTGGTCAAGCAACTGACTATATAATTTATCAACAATTTGCATGCTCCCAAAACCTGTCTTGAGATTAGGGGATGGGCCTAATATACTTCCCTTCTGCTATAACTACCTTGATTATTTATGTGCCCTCTTATCTGAAGTTACTAATGGAACATTGTTTAATATCAGATGGCACGGGGGCAGATTTGTTTCCCAAAACTGTGGCACAGAGACTATTACAGAGATCTGAATGTGTCCTTTGCAGCTAGGGCTGACAGAACACATACACTTCTGCTAAATTATTTCTGACAAATGCCTGTCATGAATGATGATAGCAGTGACAGCAAATGGAGACTAGTACATTCAGTAAATGCACTTGGTCGATATAAATATTTTGTATATGAGATGGGACACCTATCCCTGCAGTTACCTATACACCCTTGGCCAGAGAGCTGGCATTGGGGCTGTTAATTGAATGAAATACACAAAGATAAGTTGCTTCACAACTAAGACCACAATTATATTACTAGACCAGATTGTGAAAATGTTTGTGATGATTGGTGATGGAAATTAGAAAATTAAATTCAACCAAAGTACTTTGTTGAGAAGAAATATTTTTTATATAGACATTCAACAGAATAGTAAACAGCTTTTACTGGTCAGAGGTGTGGTACTATCACAGTTAGATTAATCAAATTAGGTGAATGAGTGTATTTTGCTCCCTTGAATCTGGAACCTAGCCTGTCCATGCAAGTGTTAAATTGTGTGTGTGACTGACAGTGAAGGTGAAAGGAAATGGAGACCACTCAGTTCAATCCATGCTATGGGTAGATATATGAAGTTGTTCTCAGGGCCGGTGCAAAGATGTTTCGTTCCCTAGGCGAAACTTCCACCTTGCATCCTCCCCCGTCCCCGAGCCCCTGCCGTGAGGTGCCCCCTCTGTGGCGGCTCCCCACCCCCCACCCTCAGCCACCCCCCCCCAGCCCCAGCTCACCCCTGCTCCGCGCACGAGCACGAGCACCCAGAGTATGCCATCGCTGCTTCACTTCTCCTGCCTCCCAGGCTTGCGGTGCCTAAGCTGATTGGTGCCGCAAGCCTGGAAGGCAGGAGAAGTGAAGCAGCCATGGTGTGCTCGAGGAGGAGGTGGGGCAGGGGTGAGCTGGGGCGGGAAGTTCCGCTGCGTGCCGCCACCCCATTACTTGCTGCAGGTGGCCCTCCCGTCTCTCCCCTGCCTCAGCTCCCTCTGCCTAAATGCCGGCAGCGACCGGGGTGGCCGAAGATCCGGCTGCAGTGGTCTCTGCCGAAGAAAATGCCGCCCTCCAAATCCTAGCGCCCTAGGTGACTGCCTAGGTTGCCTAAATGGTTGCACCGGCTCTGGTTGTGCTGCATACCACAGTGCTTGGAGGTTGACAGGAGGAATGTTTAAAACTACCTATTAATTTCCCAAACTTTTGTGGTAAGAAGTCTGGCAACCATTCAAACGAAGAAGACAAAGATAGGTGCAATTACCTTGCACAAACAGAGCTGCATGGGTACATGCAATTAACAACACTTGATTAATTGCCTCAGTGTCAGGGCTCTGGCTGGCGGATTTAGGGAACAGATGTGTTTTCCTCATCCCATGTAAAACATTAATTCATATTCATTGGTCTCTATTTTATATCACACTATAACCAATAGTGGATGGTGAATGGTGGATGATTGGAGCCTCACAGGAAATGTTTTCCCCATCCTGTAAAACTTTGATATTTTGAAAACATTTTCCCATTTTAAAAGGGGACAAAAAGTAGAAATCTTGAAAATTTTGGGGAACTGATAATAATAATAATAAAAAAAAAATGGGTTAGGTTAATAGAAACTTCATTTTGATAATTCTGAAATGCTTTGTTCTGATTTTACCCCCCTCTTTAAACTATTAAAAACCTTCTTTGTTTTCAGCTATAATTAAACAGTTTTACTTACAATTCAAAATAAAGAGTTGTTTTGAATTGAAAACCTGAACTTTTCATTATGTCAAAATAATTTCATTTTTTTTTTACTTTACAAAATGAGAAATTCATCAAAACTGACCCTTTCCCACAAAAAAAGTTTGGGTTTTGACAAACTGGAATTTTCCAATTGAAAAAAAATTGTCAAAAATGTTTTGACAGTGTTATTGGCAATAGTATGACGTAAAATAGAGACCAGTGAATATGAAACAATGTTGTATATGGGATGAAGAATACATATCAGTTCCCTAAATTCCCTTGTCAAAGCCTGGTATTGAGGCATTTAATCATATGATAGAAATGCCAGAATTATTTGCAAATAGGACTGTATCTATATCCAAACATGATTAGTTTATGTGAATGTAATGAAAAAGGTGAATATCAAAACTGCTAAGTGGTCTTTAATAATCTATATAGCTGATAGGCTTCTCTCTTTCTCTCAGAAAAGAAAGAAATGTTTTATAATTGGGAACCATTTATAATGCTATTTCTTGTGAAAAAGAGGGAAAAAAAGGGCTTACATATTCAAAAAATCCCTAGCCCTGTTTATCTCAAGTTGTCTCTCATACTCTCTGCCTCTCTCTCTCCATGGAGCAATGATTTCCTTAGAGGCTGCTCCTAATATTCATATTAGGTCATCTAGTTGGGGAAAAGAAACAATAATTATCATCATGGCAAACGAACACCTAATTAGGTGACTGGTCACACTGATCAAAAATTGATTTGAGAATACTGAATTCCCAAAGGAATACTTGTAGCAAACAGTTTGAAAAAATTAAGCTGGAATTTGGTTGCACAACTCTCAAACAAATGTAAATTTCAAACAGTCTGTTCTTGGACAACTTGCAGGTAGAAAAGGGGGCTACATTCACAGAATAAATTATTTGTTATGAATTGTTTAGTCATTTCTTTATTTGGTGCACATTGACCTATTCACAGACATGTCAAAGTTCTTGTGAGCCACTGGCTCTTTGAGCGGATCCAGTTAACACACATCATTTTCAGAGCTAACAGTACACAAATGAATGATGTGTCCAGCTGCCATTGACAGCCCTAACCTCATGGATTAGGGACCCATTTTGCAGTTGAGTGAACAGGAGGTGGCCTTTCAGTGTGAGATCAAGTGAGATGCCAGTTCCCCCACCTTCAAGTTTACGTCAACTGCCTGAACCACTGCACCTGAAAAAGCTTTGAGGGAGGCACCTGCATATAAACCACAGGCATGTACTTGTAGAAAATGTTCTGCTGTGCTTTGCTCCTTGGATTCTGTCCTTTTTACTTCATTGAAGAATAAACTATTTCCAAGACTACTACTTGATTTTTAGGTACACTAGTGAAATATTATAGGACTACAAATGCCTAGAAGACAGAGTCTCTTTAGCTATTGAGCTCTTCTCCCAGCCAATGTTCCTCCCTCTTCCTGTGTAATAAGTCTTCCTCTAAACCAAAATAACTTTCTGTTCAGAGCTACTGAGCCCAATTCCCATTTCATGTACTTTCTTTCTAGGGCTGCTGAGTCCTCCTTTCAATCTCTGTCTCTCTTCAAAGCCACTGAGCTGTCCCGCCAGAGGCGTCACACACAGTGGGCATACCTTTTCTGTAATCCAAGGTGTAATTACAGTTCAGGTAGATATATCCACACTCTCTTTACGCACAGTAACATGGCTAAAAGTAGCAGTGTAAGTGTGGCAGCATGGGTTGTACAAGCCTGCCTGGAGCTTTGGGTGCTCACATTGCTGAAGGTCACGCCCCAGCATCCACACAGATATTTTTAGCGATGCTAGAGCTAACACAAGTATGTCTACCTGAGCAGCAATCACACCTTGGATGGCTCTATAAGCATAACTAGTGTTGAGCAGCAGTATCAAAAAAACAATGTCCACTCTTCAAGGTCAAATTTTATCTCCCTGATATTGCCTGAGTCCAATATGTCAAGAAGAGCATATTTCACTCTATTTTTAGTGTGTTACACTCTGAGGGCAGGCCCCTGACTGTCACTGGTGAATACTTATTTCACATGAGCAATCCGACTTGAATGGAATGACTCTTGCGAATAAGGGATTCCCAATCCAGTTCCATGGGAATATCAAAGCTGGATTAGCATGCAGCCATATTGCACTGCTAGACCCTCCTATTCTTGTTTTAAATAACTTTTTAAAAGCAGGAGAAAAACAAACAAATGAACGCCCCCCCACAAAAACGGGTCCCCCCCCGTCTTTTTCAGGAGCCCAAGTTTCTCATTTGAGGCCTGATCCAGACTCCACTGAAATGAATAGGGCTCTATCCATTTATTTCGATGGGAGTTGGATCAGGTCCTTTCTGGAATCAGACAAAATGGCAATGTTACCCTCTTACTTTAGAGCTTGTGTAATGAAAACCTCTAACCATAGATTTTGTTTGTGTGAGGGATGAGTTAATAGCATAAGCTATTGTTAGTTTTCACTAACAGCTGGTAAACACACTGAAAACTCTCACAGACAGATTAACAAACATTGGCTGAAAAACTGCATCAAATAAATTGTGGTTTGAATTCATGAAAAAGAAATTCGAACACTTTAAAAACAGACTAATATTTCATCCCTTTGGTGCCAGATGCAATGCCCTAGACCATGGGTCATTTGATGTAGGACTTTGCATGGCATGCATTATAACGGTTGCAGAAGGAATACAGCCAATAGCAAATTTTTAAAAAACACTTTAAAGTGAAAGTGAAGTGAAATGGGGAAACATCTTCATAATTCATGTGCCAGGGTTCAAGTTACTGCCAGTTTATGTGGCTGATCCCTAGTCAGTATTTTTCGTATTACCTAATAGATATAATACAGTTTGTGTCTTCAGTGGGACCATATTATGTTAAAATCTAGGGATAAACTAATTTGTAAACCAAATACACTACTGGATAAGTGCCCAGTACTTCAGCAGACACACTAGCTACAGTCTTTGAATGCTAGAGCAGCCAACTTCCTGAGGGCTGAACATGTAGCTTAATACCACCTTCCCACCACCCACCTAAGATATACTTGCAGAGTGCACTTAGTGAGAGATGCTGGTTTGTGCTCTGACTACTTTGGTTCACCATGGCAGCACAAAGCAGCAGGAGCATAGGTTTAATCAACCACCAGCATGGGGGAATACCAGGTGGCATGGGCAATTGTAAGAGCTCCTAGGCAATGCCTTGTCCCAGCAACCAATGTATGGGTGTGTACTGTGCAGGCCTTGGCTCTGAGATGGTGTCTTGGATCAGTGATCAGCTAGTGTAGAGAGCTGTCCTAAGACTGGTGGTGGGATGGGGGAAGGTGTAAAAGTGGCTTACCACCACCTTTCTCCCCATTGTCTCCTGGCTGCATGTAAAACATGGCATCTCCAACACCGGTGAATATAAAAATGCCTTATTAACCCTGTCCAAAGGCAGCCAAATTCTCCTGTTCGTCTTTGTACTGTTAAGGTTTCTGCAGATTTACAAAATATTTAAAATGTATAGCAAACCTGATGCATTAGAAAATTGGCTTGAACCATATTTCAAGAAGAGCGGAGAACATTTTTTTGTGAGATGTAGACACTGATCACTAGCGGTATATTCTTTTAGAGATGTCCAAATGGACCCAGGGTTGTTGCTGCACTTTGTCTTACGTATTGACGCATTGCACTGCCTCAGGCCACTGTGGCTTTACTTGCTTGTCCCTTGTAGTTATTTTACCCCTGCTGCCTTCTGGGATGGAAAATACTTTAATATATACTTTTTCTGACCTCCTCCCCCACCAACCCTATCCCACCCTACCCATCTCTCTGTCCCCATGGCAACAAAAGCAGCAGCTGGGAGCAGTTAATTCCTTGGTGGGCAACCTGCCGCACGGAATGGCCGCCGATTCCCACAGCTCCCATTGGCTGGGAACAGTGAACTGCGGCCACTGGGAGCTGCAGGTAGCCGTGCCTGCAGACGGTCAATGTAAACAAACTGTCTTGCGGCCCACCAGTGGATTACCCCAATGGGCCACATGTGGCCTGTGGGCTGCAGGTCACCCACCACTGAGTTAATTGCACATTTGGCTTTTCAGAGGACCATAAATGTGAACATGCTTATTGTAGTGCTGACTGTTCTGCTGGGCTACATATGGTATCCAGGCAGTTCTTTGATTAATCCTGTTTTATATATATCTGTATGTATGTAACAGGGTGGCCTGTCTGTGGGCTGGAGAGCCTGGGGCTAAGCTGGCCCTGGTTGCAAGAGAAGCTTCACCTGAGGGGAATCAGTTGATTTAATATAAAAGACAGCAGGAAGCTGTAGGTATGTGGCTGGTAGAATGAAAGAACAAACAAGGTTGAGCTCCAGGGAGAGAGAGGGCTGGGAACTCCTGGCTTCAGGTAGATTTTATTATTTTTGACTTTGTTGAATTATTTTGTGATTAAGGACTGACTGTATTTAGTACCAAACCAGCCCCAGGAAGGGGTGTGGTAAGTCAGGACAAAGACTCTAGAGTGCTTATGGGGTCTACAAGAGGCAGTGGATGCAGAAGAACCCCTGGCCATTAGGGGGCAGTTAGGCAATGGCAAACCTGGCTTGTATATCTATAACATTAAAAAAAACAACAGTGATTACTCCTTATCATCTGGTATGTAAATGATAAAATTATTTTTCTGGGAAAAAAACATCAGCTTTAACGGGGGTTGGAGAGCATAGCAGCAACAGTCAAGCAGGACCTCGTCAATAGTGGTGAGTAGAATGGGTCGAAACTCTGACTCTTGATGTTTTGATGGCATGTCTCATTGACATTTTTGAATTTGACAGAAAGGGATGATTTTTTTTTAAGAAAAATTCAATTTTTGATAGCTGTAGTGGCAAGTTGAATAAAGCTGGTCAAAAGAAGCTAATTTGTGGGAAATTTTATTTAAAAATTGATTTCACATGAAAATTTTACTGTTTCTGGCAAACTTTATTTTATTTTTAATTTTTCTGTGGAAAAAATGAAAACTTTCAAATCAAAAGATCTTCTGCTAATTTTTTTTGCAGGGATAAAATCAAATTTTCAGCCAATCTCATTGTTCCAAACTTTCCATTGGGAGAGAAGTGGAGATGACCAGTTCTTTTTAGCTATAAACATAGATTCCTGGAAATAAAGGTAACAAATTTCAACTGTTTTATTTCAGATAATTAAATTATAAAAAAACCTAGAAGAAAATCAAAACTTGGTTTATAGTAGCCTAAAATGTGTGAGCTTTTTTTTTTGTCTGTTTAGCCTCACATTGGTTAAGAGTCAGCTCTCAGATATGCAAGCATGACTCTCATTTATGTCAAAGAGAGCTGCACTGGGTATATGTAGAGGGCAAAATATTCCAATGAATCACTGGAATTACAGCAAAGAAGACTTTGGCTGAGTTAGGTCCACTACGGTGTTTTACTGACTTTCTTAAACCACATCTGTCACCATTGTATTTGAGTATCTTCCAATAATGTCTGAAGGGATGTGAGGTGATTAATGCTTGTTGTGTGTGTTTTCTCCTCTCTCTCACTAGGGGAAAAATGCATTTGGATTTTTAAAATATTGTTTTAACTTTCACTTACATATGTTATGCTATGTAATTTTATTAGTGAAGGCCAGCATTGTTACTGTCCATTGTCAGAAATTAAAAGAGGATACTGGACTAGATGGACCATTGGTGTGACCAAGTATGGCCATTCTTGTGTTCTAGGTCAAAGCAGCGTGCCTGATACTTGGAGGAGAAACTGGTGTGGTTTGTCGCCATTCTAAAACCTGTCTTAATGAGTTCCATGGTCCTCGATCAGTTTTCATGACAGACTGCATAAATGAGCTTTACCCTTGTGGTAAATGAGTAGCACTGACAACAGCAGTTGTGGTCCCAGAGTGTTTAGATATCTGGGCTGGGCCCACATCATAACAACCTTCTTAAAACAACTATAACAACAGCAACAAAACTTACTTCCTCCCTCCATAAAAGAAGACTTGAAATAAGATGATACCTGGAGCCCTTGTCAGTATAAAGAGATGCTTTCTTGAACAAGGGTCTAACAACTACTTCTTTCAAAGAATCTGGCATCTTTGCCCTCCCTTAGGGAGGCATTGGCAATCAGTTCCAATAACAGCCCCATTATTAATGGCTGTACTTTCTCTCTATTATATCTTTCACTCTGGATTCTATCTGTAAAAGTTTTATCCTCCTTAACCCCTTTGGCTAGCATTAATTTGTTCTGCTTTTTTCTGCCATTTCTTTTCTCTGCAAACCTTAATTAATTCTGTATATTCTTGTTTAATAATACTTACTTACCTCAGAGGGATGTTTTAGAGCTTAATTAATTATTGTGCAGACACTTTTTCACTCACATCTTTGAGCAGTCAATCTCTGCAACTACACTGGCAACTTCTTGTTCTCGTTTTCTCTTTTTTTCTTTTCGGAGGGCATGTAGACTCTTGTGAGTTAATGAAGACTTTTTAGGATTTTCCACCTTTTTTCTACATTTATGAATTCTTCCTGCCATTGTGCTAGACTTTCTAGGGGCTTGATCTGAAGTTCACTGAAGTCCAAGGAACTGCAGGTGCTCAGAAAATCAGATAATTTCCTTATCTATCAAATGTGGATTTAGGAGCCTGATTTCTGGCACCCATACAGACTGAGGAATAGGACTGGGGCCTAAGAAGGAAAATGAGATAGGAATGGTAAGGGAATACAGTCATTTTTATATACATTTGCAGCTTTCAAATTATTATAATAAATAGATCAAACGTACCACCTAACTCACCAATCTGCTCACATAAACATGCATACACTCGTACATTCACTCATTGATAAATGCACCTATCCATTTGAATCCAATCACCCACTTGCACTCACATGAGCACACCAATCCATTCCCACATGGCCATTCATTCACAGACTCTCTCCCTATGTCCATAAGCCACTTACAACAGCAGCCTCTTCACTCTGCTCCCTTTCCCCTCTCCCATCCTGAAAACTGAAGAAACAGCACCAGGACTACTCTGCAGCTCCTCACTCATCCTCTCTTTTTGAAGAAGCAGCCACCCCATGGCTTCTCTCCTTCCCTCTGGGACATGAATCTTGAATAACAACTTCCTGAAGGGAGCCCCAAGCCTAGCGAGGGTTTGTTTTGGTGGGCCTGCGATGGGAGGGGCAAAAAGGACAGGACAGCTCCCTGGAGACTTAGCCCCCAAGGGACCTGTGGGGTAGGCCTGAGGTTTCATCAGATTTGGCATGAGATCTGGAGCCATGATAAAAGCCACTTCCTGTTTGCTGGTGTCCATCAGTCAATTCAACCTCCCTTCTGCTTGCCCAGATGGGGTCAGCAGTGAGGCAGCCTCTCTGGGCTCTGCCTGTTGCTGTAGGGGGAGTCAGCAGCTGTATGAGCTGGTTGGATCATGCCTGCATGCTTTACCTCAGAGCGGTTCCCCTCTGTAGTGCCTCATGCAGAGCTGCTCAGGGGCCAAGTCCTGGGCCAAGGTAAGAGCTGCCTCCCCTCCCCTGTGACGCTTGGGACACTAGGGTGGGGTGGGGGTTAGGAATTCCTAGGGAGGACAAGGTACCATCGCCTAAGTACAGCCTTGGTGGGAAATCCTGACTGCCTCGGGAGGTGGGCCATGCCCATGAAGGGCTGCTTACTGCCCTGCAGGACTAGCTGTGCAAGCCAAGGAAGTGCCAGAACAGTTGCTGGTGGCCTTGTGGAATCTTGATTGCTAGAATCTATGTCCATGGTCAGGGGAGCACTTGCAATGCCTGCATTTGAACAGCTTTGGGTGGAGAGGGGGGGTCTACCTAGAGCCTGACCTTTACCAGAACTCCAAATGTGGCAGTTCATGGTCTTACTACAACTAACTAGTTATCTGGGGTAGCCTTTCACTGAAGAGCTGCAGGTCATCTGGATCTCTATTGCGGATTCATGATCCACAGGATGTGGGAGGATAGGGCCTGGGCTGCCGGGAATGGTGCAATATCAGGAAGCCTGTGACATTTCCAGTCTGAAGGCAATTTTTAGGTGCAGCAAATCCCGCATCTTGGCAGGGGGTTAGATGAGATGACCCTTCTAACCCTGCAGTTCCATAATTCTATAATTAGCTGAGATTCTTCCTCAGGTCTATGTTTCAGGAACAGAAGCTGCAATCTTCAAGGCAGACTTTCTGACGTTTTCTTTGGCCCCTTCTGGATCAGTGAGTTGTTCTTTCAGCCATGGGACACTCTTGGGGGAAGGCTCTCCAACTACAGGGTATGCAGGAGGATGGGGACTCTACAGTTGGAGTCCTGCAGATTGAAAACTGATCAAAATTGGATTGGTGAGGCTGTTGCTCTGCACTGGTCTGATGAGGGGAGCCTGTGTCCTGTATGGGCACTCTGAGCAGATGTGGTTCAATGACCACCTGGTGAGGGTCCCCTGTTCCTGCTTGGGAGACTGTTCCTTCCTACCCTAATACCAGTTGTGGGAGTATTCTGATGTGTCCCAGTGTTTGCCTAGTTTTTTCTTTGTTTACCCCCTTCATTTTCAAGCATCCAATTTCTTTTATAAAGGTCACTATTCTTTCCCCTCTCCACATAGATTGGAAATGCACACACAGTAATAAAGACTAACCTATGAACAGATTCTTTAGCAAAACAGTTGTCATCTGGTACTGCAGATGGGCCAGGACTTTTAGAGCTAAGGGAAAAAAGAACTGAAGTAATTGCTAGTTTTTCAAGGCATTCCCCATAATTAGGGATGGTGGAGCCACTACAGACATATAAAGAACCATCCCAACTCTTCATCCTAAATGTACCTGAACCTCTGACATATTTCTGCAGTTCTTCCAGCCTAATTACCAGAACACAACCTCTGAAAAGAACGTCCAAATTGCACAGTGCTTGTTCATCATTGCCATCCCTACTCTGGCATGGGTAATGAACTATATTGTATCAAAGAGATGTCAACCTAAGTACAGAAAAAGAAAAAGACTTGCAAGTAATTTACACTACCTCCAACTCAGTATGTTTGCATTCATTTTATCAGGGTGACTTTTTTCAACTTTGACTGCATATTACTGGCAGTGGCCACATATCTGGAGAAAGGGTAGATTGTTGAGATGATGTGCCTCAATTTATATTTAAAGTCAAATTTTCTCTGGCTTGCCGTGTATTTGCATATTCTATACTTTTTCCCATAGGCAGTATTCCCTTTGAAATCAATAAGAGAACTACAGTGTGAAACAGAGGGGTGAATTTTGCCCTGAGTGTCTTTGATACTGAAATAGCTGGTTTTCTCAAAGACAGCACTAGTTTGAGATTAGCAAGAGAATCTTATTGATGGTCTATAGTCAGATGTGAAATCTGGAATTCTGCCTTAGTCTCTGTTTAGGGTATTCACTTCCCCACTCCCTACAGCAAGCTGAGGAGCTAAAGCCCACTCCCAATGCAATTGAAGCAAATGGCAAATCTTCTATAGACGTAAGTGGTGCAGGAGCAATTCTCTAATACCTACATTTCCCCATCAAAAGTCTTGCTTTCCCAAGGCTCATGCTAGTCAAAAGATATCCACACATTTTTCTTTTTAAAAAAGCCAGAACTAATGATGCACTCAGAATTCCCCTAGAAGCATCATACACTTGCCCTCAACTTCAAAGTGCCTGCAAAAGAATATTCTTATTGCAGTCATCATCCATTTAGAATGAGTTGAAAAGGCAAGTCTGATTTCTCCAAACCCATCCTGAAATATTACAAATCTCCCCAAGCCATTGCTCAGAGCTGGATTAAATTTCATGCTATCAGTCCAGCACTCACCACAACTATGGGTGAAGCTATTGATGTGCTCGCTGCGTGGAAGAAGGCAAAGACATGGGGTATGGGGTAACCAGGCTATGACTTTTAGTCAAATTTCAACCAAAGTTCCTCTTGGGAGACAGCCCAGTGCAGTCACTCTCACCCATTGATCATTTGCCAAACATTAGGGGCTCCCACTGCGGGGGGAGGTAACCACCATATAACTCACTTTCTTTCTTTTATTAATAAATCTTGGATTTAGTTCATAAGAATTGGCTATAAGTGTGTATTTGGGAGAGGTCTGAAATATTCATTGACCTGGTGGGAAATGTGTCTGGTCCTTTGGGAGTGGTAGAATTTTAAATATGGTGAATAAGGTTTTCAATAACTCCTCACTATATTAGACGTGGCTGTCTAGATGGGAGCCAAAGGATGGGTTGACTAAAGGGGACTGTATCTGACTTCTGGTTAACCAGAATGGTATTACATAATTTGTTTTGTTACTGGCCTGGTGAATCTAATTATAGAATAAATCACCAATCTTGGGAATTGTCTGCCCTAATTTTTGCAGTCTGCCCTGAGTTGACATTCTCACATGGCCCCTCCAGCAGCATGGTTACATGTGGTATCAGGCATGGAGGATGCCATTTTGAAGAGTGATCTCTGTGGGTCATGCTGACAGGGCAGGGTGGTACGCTGTTCAAAATGACTTCCTCTATGGGGCATGACCTTTCATGCGAGGTCATGCCGATGGGGGCGGGCTCCACGTCATTCCCAGAAGTACCAGAATGTCTAGTATTCTGGGGATGCATTAGTAACCAACCTATTTTTGCTATAGGGCTAAAGATAGCAGAGTAGATGTTCCTATTCAGGCTGGAATCTGAGCTCCGAAACGTGGGAGCTCAATAAAATGCACTGCCCGGAATAAGTTGAAGAGAAATAAAACAGATTGGCAGTTGAAATATACTGTCCATATATGGTAAACTATGTCTGTCAATTTCTGATTAATCAACTTTCCTTCCCCTCTCATTCACTGGAGCTCTTTTATGGTTTTTCATCATAGTTTTGTTCAAATTCTCAATGCATCACATTTTGATTAAAACAGAAATAGTCATTGCTCTGAATGCCGTATTGCTCGTAATGTTTTCAGGATGCTGTGATTTCGGTTCCTCAGTTGTAAGACCATTTTAAATATTGCTAAAGGTAGTGGCTCTTTATAGCTTCATTTAGAATGTGTGGAAAATTATGTTAAGACAAAAACATGCGGCCAACTTATTAAACTTCTCTACATTTTTGCAATTTAAATGTTAAATAATGTATGAAGGAATGTGTTTTGTATACACATACTTCAACAAAAACATTAATAACATGTTAATATCTTTATTTCTGTGCTCTTCCTTTAATATACCAAAGGAAGCTGGAAGCGAAGTGCACCTAATTATTTTCATTAAAGCTACCATATTTTGAAAACAAGTCTAAATTTCTCTCTGTGGCAATGAATATTTTTACCTTTCAACATATGCATATAATAATAATAAAAAATCCTACTTAGTTCGTATATGATACTTTATCAAATTTGCTCTCTCCAAATACAAATATTAGCATCTTTCCTGGATAGGCGAGTCCGTTGTGATACATATAACTATTTCCAAATGATCAGTTAGAGGGTTATGAAATTCTAGAAAAAACAATTGACAAACTTTGAAGAAGACTTATTTGAATTTGATGAACTTTATTATTACTACCTTTATAACTGTTTTTTTGACACTTAAACATAAAACATAAGAATGTCCATACTGGGCAGACTAAAGGTCCATCTAGCCCAGTATCCTGTCTTTCAATAGTGGCCAATACCAGGTGCTTCAGAGGGAATGAACAGAACTGGTACTCTTCAACTGATCCATTCCCTACTGCTCATTCCCATTTTATGGCAAAAAGAGGCTAGTGCAGGAGTAGGCAACCTCTGGCATGGGTGCCGAAGGCAGCATGCCAGCTGGTTTTCAGTGGCACTCACACTGCCCAGGTCCTGGCCACCAGTCCAGGGGGCTCTGCATTTTAATTTAATTTTAAATGAAGCTTCTTAAACATTTAAAAGCCTTATTTACTTTACATACAACAATAGTTTAGTTATATATTATAGACTTATAGAAAGAGACCTTCTAAAAATGTTAAAATGTATTACTGCCATGCGAAACCTTAATTTAGAATGAATAAATGAAGATTTGGCACACCGCTTCTGAAAGGGTGCTGACCTCTGGGCTTGTGACACCATCCCTGCCCATCCTGGCTTATATGACAGTAGTGCCTTGAGGTCATTCCAGCTGGCCCATCATGCTAGGCTCTGTACCAATGTAAAAATGTCTTGCATACCAGAGCTTGGAAATAGCTGGTATTGCGGCGAGTACCTGCATCTGTCTGAAACTCTTGTTTCTCCAGAATAAGGCCTGTCTATACTGAAGTGCTATAGCAGTACCACTGCAGCATTTTAAGGGAAGACACTGCTTATGCTGACAGAACAGATTCTCCCACTGGTGTAGGCAGTAGCTAGGGAGATTTGTCCCATCAACCTACCACTAGGGGTTGGGTCTGTTTAAAGGCATCACTCAGGGATCTAGAAAAGAAGCTCAGACCTGCTAACAACAGGAAATTAACCCTGGGACAATCAGCTGGCACAGGGTTGGGGCTCGAGAGAAAAGCCACATGGATGAGGCATAAGTGTTACTGCTGTGGCTGCAGTTAGCAGGAGGCCCAAATGCAGCCTGAACCCAGGGGAGGGTAATGGCCCAGGAAGCCAGTTGGGTAGAGCTGCATCCAGGCTGCAAGAGTGATTTAGACTTAGCAGAGGAGCCCTGATCAGAGCAGCAATGGACCCAGAGACCAGGACTCACCATTCTGGGTTCACATCTCACCCAAGCATCCGCTGTCACTACAAGGGGTAGGAAGTACACAATTCTGGGACTAAAAGATTGAAGCTGGGGGCCTGTTTGGACTCATGGTCACATATTGCCCTTTATAATTAAGCATCAGGGACTTAGGCCTGGATTGTTAAAGGTATTTAGGCTTTCCTGTGCTCAGCTAACTAATTTAAGAGACTGTATCTCAGATTTAAGCTCCTAAATCAGTTAGGCATGGTAACCGCTTTCCATTTGAACAGTAAAAAGGCTCATACCAAACTTGATGTACAGTTCTGTGGTGAGAGTGTCAGCCACAAGGCTAATCCAAAGTATCTTGGCATTACACTGGACTGAAGTTTGACCTTTCAACGCCTTGAGAATACCTGCGATAAGGTCAGGTCTCCTGTCCTGATTATCAGAAAATTGGCCGGAACATCATTGGGGTTCCAGTTCACGGATCTTACAACCAACAACAATTGCCTTGGTATATTCTGCAGCTGAATATTGTGCGCCAGTGTGGTCTCACAGCAGCTACTCTAAACTCCTTAAAAATTGAAAAAGAGTCCTGTGGCACCTTATAGACTAACAAACATATTGGAGCATAAGCTTTCGTGGGTGAATACCCACTTCATCAGATGCATGTGATCTAAACTCCTTGATATTCAACTCGATAATGCAATGTGCAAAGTGTCAGAGATGCTCAGATCAACTCCAGTCAACTGGCTCCTGGTCCTATCATACAACCAGCCCCCACACATTGGAGCTGCTCAGACAGCTCGCTTTCTTAACCATACCAATGCAAATGTGAGGATCTCACTGCGTGATGACCTGCAGAACCCACCAAAGACAAGATTAAAATCCTGCAACCCTATATGGCAGGAGTGGGGAACCTTTTCTTTTCTATCAGGAGCCATTGACCCACAGAAAAAAATCAATCACTGGACATACACACCCCCATGAGGAGGCACAGAGGCTTCGGGATTCCTTTAGGCTCCAGGTTGGGGCCAGAAATGAGAGGTCCAGGGTGAGGGAGGGGGCTCCGGGCTGGGGCCAAGGGATTTGGAGTGCAGGAGTGGGCTCAGGACTAGGGCAGGAGGTTGGGTGGGCGGGGGTGTGGGTTCTGGGAGGGTTTTAGTGTTTGGGAGGGGGCTCAGGGCTGGGGTAGGTGGTCGACGTGCAAGAGGTGTGGGGTGAAGGCTAGTAAAACTCATGGTCATATCTGGGAGCCATCCAATGCGTACAATCATTTTTGAATAACTGCACAATAACAGCTATATTTTGCAGCTTATAATGGTGGAGCTCATTTTATGTGTGAAGGTTGGAAGAGTACTGCCCTACTGTTTTCCAATTTGGTCCTTCTTGTGACAACGTAAAGAATGACAGACACAATTGCTCCCTTCTAACACTGAACACCAGACTTACTTAGAATAAGAAAATCAATATTATCCCAAAACCTAATATGTCTTTCTCCTTGCTTCATAGTCGAGAGGGAAAAACCTCTTGGAGAAATTTAAACATGGTAATAAAAATCCATGTTAGGATCCGTATCTAGGATCCTCTCTAGAGTTTGAATTACATCACTAGAAAGATTGGCTTCCCTAGTGCAGAGGCCAGTGCACGCACAAACAAACAAACAAACAAACAAGGATTTCACTCTCCATGAGACCTCACATACTGAGATCTACCCAAGCACTAGACTTACACATGCAACTAGAAATAGGCAAAATGAACAAGTGGTGCTATGGCAGCCATACAAAACTACTCTACTGGCTGACAGTCAGAAAACCAGCCCACTTAGGAACAGAAGTTACCAACAGGAAAACAGCAAGAATTTTTACTGCCACAGCAGAGCCATGATTAGATGCTGTGCAACTGGATAATGAGAAGTTAGGGGAAATCAAGACTTATTTGAAAGATCTGAGACATCCCAGATATCAATAGATACAGGGGAAAGTGAAAACTTGATGCCTCCAGGAATAGGTTAGGAAACTAGCGAATCTAAGTTAGAGCCAGTCAACTAACTACAGGAACCAGAATTTCCTAATTAATCAAGTGCAGTGCTATTAGACACAAGCATGTGACTGAAGCCACCAATCATTACCCTGGTGTGAGTTTTGTTAGCAGCTATGCCATGAGAAAATCATCCAGATAACTACATCACTGAAATCAATTATAATGGGCCAATTGAGTGACTTTAAAAAGTCCTTCAAGAAGTGCTGAAAGTTACGTCACCTATATTATCTTCAAATTAAGAATGGTGTCATAGAAATATTCAAGTAGCTAAAAAGTGGCTATGCTGAGGAGATGACACAATGTTAGTATGGGAGTGTCTATGCTAATACCTATATAAGCGCTACACACACCCATGTGAACCAAATGATATTTCCAGCTGATAGTCCTATTGAGGGGTCTTAGTATTTAAGAACTATTTGGATAGTTGTGTTCTCCAAGATGATCATCCTGCATGTTCTTCTTTCTGGATGCAAAGCTGGATCTTTTTGTTGAGAGGTTTGTGGGCTGATCCTGGGCTCTTTGCTCCCAGGTGAGCAGGAAGAGGGGGGAATGGTGGTGGTGTGTGGTAGAGACTCCAAAGCTTCTGGCTTGCCTGACACATGTAGGGATGCACAGCATCTGTGATCCTTTAACTCTGCTTGGTCTAGGTCAATCATTTATGCACAGTATCACTAAACACTATAAAGATGTAACATATGAGGAGTGCTGGTAAGAAACTGCCCTTTATCAGTCTCAGTCACATGACAGTGGGTAGTGCTACCAAAGTGCTACCTAATATTCCTCTCATGCAACAGGGGTCACTGTCCACTGACTTCAGTAGCTATTCTGGTTAAAATCTTCCTTTAAAAAAAAAAACTCCAATGCCATTAAAACAAAATATTCACTGAAACCACAACCACAAACTACTCCAGCCAATAAAGAAAACACACATCTAGTGAAGTCTAAAATGGAGATCAAGGTACATGATCCGAATCTATCCAGTGGATGAGAAGATTATTCTACCTCTGACTGAACACCTGCAGTTCGGTAATTCCAAAGCAATTATTTTTGCCAGAAAACAAAGCACTGCTTTAAATTTCCAGAGAAGGCTGTATAACCACTTTTAGAGAATTACAAACTTAGGACCGGCAGCTGTTGGTGGTGCAAGTCACAGTTAGATTGGAGTTTAAGAAGGAGAATAAAGTTTGCAAGCTACAGGCTGCAGTCAAATAGTTCAAAGACAGTTATTTTTGCCAAAGAAGGCAGGAACAGCTTAATTTGCCAACCAAACCCTGCTGAATCCCTCTGCCAGCAGCACAAACAATACTTTCAGTACTAAGCCACTGCAGTAAAGGAGACAAAATAAGTCTTTTACTCCTCTGTGATCATCGTGGCAGAATTTTTCTCGTAATGCAACTGCTAATCAAACCTGATTGCATAGCCTAGGCACCCCAAGCATTGATTGTAGTGAAGCGCTGTTAATATACTTGACTGGTAAGAACAACTGACTATGTAGGGAGGAAACTGGGGGAAAAAACTATCCCTGATCAGGCTGCATTTTCCACCTCTTCCTGAGTTTGGCCCTATCACACATGCGAAACCTCAAGAAGTCCCCAAAATATTAGTCACAACCTGTAAAATGGAGCCAAGGAAGAACTATGCTCATTATTAATGTACAGAGTCAATACCTTCTTCAGAAGAGAACATCTACAAAACACCTTGAAAAATTCCATAGTTTGACCAATTCTCAAGAAGCCAGTACTTGACCCTGAAGATCTCCCCAACTACCATCCTGTTTCCAGCCTTCATTCCTGGGGGAAAACAACTGAGAAAATATTAACCACCAAACTCCAGAAATGTGTGTTAACAGCCAACATCTTAGATGCCTCACAATCAGAGCTCAGATCAGGGCACAGCACACAGATGACATCCTCCTGGTCATGTACACAGGTAAGATCTCCATGCTCATGATGGTGGACCACTCTGCTGCCTTTGATACAGTGGACCACAAGGTTCTACTAATTCATCAACATGTCACAGCAGGAATAGATGGCCCAACATGGCAGTGGCTCCAGTTGTCCTCCTCCAGCAGAACTCAGGGAATGGTGATGGGTGACTGCTTCTCCTCTCCGAAGATTCTCATTCGTGGGTCCCATAGGGGCAGTGGAACTGGGGCTGGGTGGACAATGTAAATATTCATAGAATCATAGAAGTTTAGGGTTGGAAGAGACCTCAGGAGGTCATCTAGTCCAAACCCCTGTTCAAAGCAGGACCAACCCCAATTAAATCATTCCAGCCAGGGCTTCGTCAACCCAGGCCTTGAAAACCTCTAAGGATGGGGGAAAAAAGACTAACACAGCTACCCCTCTGATATCTAAGGATAGAGATTCCACTATTTCCCTAGGTTACCCATTCTAGTGCTTCACCACCCTCCTAGTGAAATAGTTTTTCCTAATATCTAGCCTAGACTTCCCCCACTGCAATTTGAGACCATTGCTCCTTGTTCTGTCATCTGCCACCACTGAGAACAGCCGAGCTCCATCCTCTTTGGAATCCCCCTTCAGGTAACTGAAGGCTGCTATCAAATCCCCCCTCACTCTACTCTTCTGCAGACTAAATAAGCTCAGTTCCCTCAGCCTCTCCTCATAAATCATGTGCCCCAGCCCACTGATCAATTTGTTGCCCTCCACTGGATTCTCCCCAAATTTTCCAAATGCTTTCTGTGTGTGTTAGGGGGCGGGGGAGAACTGGACATAATACTCCAGATGTGGCCTCACCAATGCCAAATAGTGGGGAATAATCACTTCCCTCGATCTGCTGGCAATGCTCCTATTAATGCAGCCCAATATGCCGTTAGCCTTCTTGACAACAAGGGCACGTTGTTGACTCATATCCAGCTTCTTGTCCACTGTGGTCCCCAGGTCCTTTTCCTGTAGAACTGCTGCTTAGCCAGTCAGTCCCCAGCCTGTAGCGGTGCATGGGATTCTTCCATCCTAAGTGCAGGACTGTGCACTAGTCCTTGTTGAACCTCATCAAATTTCTTTTGGCCCAATCCTCCAAGTTGTCTAAGTCACTCTGAACCCTATCCCTACCCTCCAATATATTCCTACCTCTCCCCTGCAGCTTAGTGTCATCTGCGAACTTGCTGCGAGTGCAATCCATCCCATCATCCAGATCATTAATAAAGATGTTGAACAAAACTAGCCTCAAGACCGATGCCTGGGGCATTCTGCTTGATACCAGCTGCCAACTAGACATCGAGTAATTGATTACTACCCGTTGAGCCCAACGATCTAGCCAACTTTCTATCCACCTTATAGTCCATTCATCCAATCCATACTTCTTTACTTGCTGGAAAGAATACTGTGGGAGACCGTATCAAAAGCTTTGCTAAAGTCAAGATATATCACATCACCACTCTCCTCATATCCACAGAGCCAGTTATCTCATCATTGAAGGCAATCAAGTTGGTCAGGCATGACGTGCCCTTGGTGAATCCATGTTGACTGTTCCTGATCACTTTCCTCTCCGCTAAATATTGTGGGGACTTTGCTCCCATGTAAACTTGTTCACATATGAATGGATGTTATGGAGTTGAAAGTGGTAGCTGCAGGGACTGGAGCAACTTCTGGAGTCAGGCGTGGGAGCAGGTAGGAAGTGCCAGAACCCCCTTCCCATCATGGAGCCAGCTGCCCCACACCATCTGGTCTCAGTAGCTCCCCATTCTCCCCTCCTATCACTTTGCCCCCCCGCCATTCTCAGCACGCATCTTGCACCTCCCCTCATTTCCTGGGATCCATGCTATCCCCTCTTCCATACCTACAGGAGATCACAGTGAGAGGCAGTGAGACACCATGGACTCAACTGCCTACAGTACGTCAATGACAATATCATGCTCAACTGATGCAACCACCAGTGCTTCTGAAATGTTTGTATGCCTACAACAAATCAGCTCATGGATGAAGAGCAGCTGACCAAGAGGTTATCTCCACCTTCCGTAAAAGGCATAGAGACCCCATTTGTCAAAGTTGTCTGAAGCTTTGGAGGTTCTGTTTTAAGTCCTTACTAAGTTTGGATGACCAGGTAGCAGCAGTTTCCAAATGTGCCTCTTCTCCTCCAGCTTACTAGGAAACTTTGTCCCTTTTTCCCAGATGAGAACCTGGTCACAGTGATCCATAGGTTTGTCATCTCCAGGCTGGATTAGGGTAACATATTATATCTTAAGCTGTATATGAACAAGATGCATAATGTTTAGCTGGTAGAAAATATGGCTGCCTACCTTCTCCATATCTCCGGCCCCTGTGAGCATATCGACCCCATATGCAAGTCCTTCCCTTAGTTGCCAGTCAGCTTCCAATGCCAGTTTAACTCAGTGGTCCTAATTTTCAAAGCAATTAATGGATCAAAACCCAAGTATGTCAGAGACCAAATATTGGTCTATGAACCATTGCAACATCTGCATTCTTCTGATGCAATGCACATCATAGAGCCCATGATGAAGCATAAGAGAACGGAGGACAAAGTATTCTCTGTTGAAGCGATCTGGCAATGGAACAATCTTCCAGCGGAGAAAAGGTGAATCCAGAATCTGACTGTCTTTAGGGGCTCATTCACCTGCACATCTACCAATGTGATATGTGCCAGCAATGCCCCTCTGCCATGTACATTGGCCAAACCGGACAGTCTCTACGTAAAAGAATTAATGGACACAAATCAGATGTCAAGAATTATAACATTCAAAAACCAGTTGGAGAACACTTCAATCTCCCTGGCCACTCGATTACAGACCTAAAAGTCTCAATATTACAACAAAAATACTTCAAAAACAGACTCCAATGAGAAACTGCTGAATTGGAATTAACTTGCAAATTGGACACCATCAAACTAGGCTTGAATAAAGACTGGGAGTGGATGGACCATTACACAAAGTAAAACTATTTCCCCGTGCTTATTTCCCCTCCCCCCACAAAGTTTCTTACATCTCCTTGTCAATTGCTGGAAATAGGCCATTTTCATTACCACTACAAACAGTTCTTTTTCTCTCCTGCTGGTAATAACTCACCTTAACTGATCACTCTTCTTATAGTGTGTATGGTAACACCCATTGTTTCCTGTTCTCTGTGTATATATATCTATCTTTCTACTGTATTTTCCACTACATGCATCCAATGAAGTGAGCTGTAGCCCAAGAAAGCTTATGCTCAAATAAATTTGTTAGTCTCTAAGGTGCCACAAGTACTCCTGTTCTTTTTGCAGACACAGACTAACACGGCTGCTATTCTGAAACCTGACTGTCTTTAGGAAACCTTTGAAGTGATGCCAGAAGCGACTCTTACAGTATTGACACCCCTTTCTATTTCCCACTCTCTATCAATCCTCCTCAAACAACCAATTCACAAAAGTCCTCCCTACTCCCAATGGAGAAGAGACTCCATGAAGTCTGGTAGGTTCTTTGCTACTGTGATTGATTTTATGTGGGAGATGTTCAGATACTATGGTGACAAAGCCCAAACACAAAGAGAGAGGATAAAATAGCATTTGCCTGTTATTCATTTAGAACACACAGCAGAAAGTGAGTCAAGGGCTGATGTAGTCAGAGTTAGGGGCATTCTTTAAGAAAATGAAGGCATGCTAATTTGGGTACACGTATTTTCTGATGGACTTAATCACATTGTAACTGAAGCCTTCTTTAATTTTCAAGGAAAACTTCTCTTCCTGTCTGAAGCTTTGGAAAAACTAGAACTCTACTAGAATCTGTAGTAGTGAAATACATTCCTGGCTCTTAGTCCAAAAACATATCATTAGGTATGCCATATTTGAAGGGGTAAATATTACCAGGTCATTAGAGCCAAAGCTGCAGAAAAAATCAGACCAGGATACTTGAAGTTGCAATTTGATATATGAATGCCATATTCACCAGGCTACAGCAACCACTAGTCACATGTTTTGATTCCACACATTGACTGAGCGATTTTTTTTTAAAGAATTGACCCATTATGACAGAGCACAAATTGACAATCTGCTACACCACTCTACACAGATATTGAGTAAAGAGGAAAATGAGTGCCCTACATCAGTGGTTGCTTCTAAAATTACCCTTAAATGCCATCAAATTCACAACAAGTACACATGAATGTTTAATAAAGCTTTCAGCCACCAGGCCACTTGTCTTTCAGGATATATTGCTCTTGGTGAAAATACAGTTCTGATTTTCCTATTGCACTGCAGTGGTAGAACATTAGTTTCCACAATGAATTTAATCAAAACAAGCCCACACACATATAGACAGTGAAGCATACTCCAGCACTTGATGAAGATATAATTAAATGGCACAAGTGTAGCTGCTTTCCAATCCCATCAGGCTATTATCCACTTGCTTGAAGGCAGATCAAGTACAAAACATATCTATGGGCACAATCGCAGGAAGTATTATATAGAGTTGGCTGGAAAAAACAATTTCCATTCTATGGAAAAGTTTGAAGTTGGGGAGGAATCATCCCAATTTGGGATGAAAAGTAAAAACCTCAAAATTTTTCATAGAACAGAAATGTCCAAAAATTCTATTTCAGAGGAATGAAAACAGATGTTTTTGGTTTGCTGTCTGCCATCTGGAAGACTCTCATCACTTTCTGCCTGCAGAGAGAAATAAAAATGGACAACAATTTTCCATGTGGGCAGCTGGGGGAACAGGAGTCATCATTTCAATTTTCTCAATGGAAAAATCAAAATGTTTCAGCAAAATTGAAATTTTCCCACAGAAAATGTTGATTTTGTGAAAAGAGCATTTTATGTTGGAAAATCATTCTGACAGGAAATTCTCAACCAGCTCTAGTACTCAATAGCAACAGAATACAGCACTAATAGAAGACTAGCCTATCGGTATTCTGTGTGATGAGATTTAGATTTCAAAGCAGTGTGTATGTGTGTTCTCTCTGTTTTTCCCCAGCTCTGTGCAGGTAGCTGGCACAGCAGACCTCAAAGAACCACTCAATAACAGAACCACCCAATAACCACAAGATCTGTTAAGGTACAAAGGCACCCAGCCAAGTTTATTGTTAACGAAACATGGTAATAGTACTCGGCGGACTCTAAAGGGATACTGCAGGACTTTCCATTCCTCCCTAGGCTGGCCAAAGACATTTCTTTTGAGACTCCATTTTATACACCAATACAAATTATGTATTGCCCCTCTGATGTGGCTAGTTGCCACCCTCTGACGTGGCTAGTTACCTTGTATATGCTGGTTTGATCAAAACATCTCTATTCATCATACTGTCACACTAACCTTATTGTTAGGAGGGGTCAGTGTGTTTTCATTATCTTTCAGGGGGGTGTTTTTGTACCATACTTGGTATCGGGGTGTTCTGGTACCACCCTTCTGGAATGTGTTTGTGTGAGTGTCCTGTGCCTAGCACTAATTAGGAATGCATGTGTTTTTTCAATGCCAGCCCTGTTCATGCCAGATTCTATGAGCATATAAGCAGGCAGATGCTGATGTCTGCTAACTTTACTTCTTTGCTTTATATCAGCAAAACTTGATCACCACTTTGATTCAGGCCTCAGGCCTCACACCAGGCTTCTGATACAAGGCCTTATGTCTCAGGCTTTCTTTGTACTACAAGCAGATGCATATAATCTATAACATCAGCCCTGTGGCCTGAGCCCTGGAGATAGGGAGCTCACTACCGACACCTGTTGGTCATTAGAGAGAAAAGTGGCCCAGAACTGCCTGAGAACTCCAGATGGCCAGGGACTCCACTGAGGAGGGAGCTCTCAGTCAGCATCTGTTGGTGAGCAAGGGAGAATGACTGAATGGACCAAGCCCCATTTGCATTGCAGTTGTGTGACAGTTTGCGGCATTTTGGTTAAAATACGGTTAAATTTTGCATTTGGGAGCAATAAAATGTTTTTGACTCTACAACATATGTGCTTGGGGTAATCCTGACTTTGGTGCCTCCCTTTTTCTTGGAGTGCTGCACTGGTGGTAAGAAGTTTATTAAACGTCCTAGATACCACTAATGCCTTTAGACTACTGAAAAGCAGTGCTGAGCTGGTGTGGCTTCAAGGTGATGGATGGCACAGTGCTGAGGCAGTTTCAAAGGAATGGATGAGCCTTGTGCTGAAGCCACAGAGAACAACAGCCTAACTATGGGACCCTGGTGTGGACCTCCCTACCTAGCAATCAAATCTGAAATTACCTCAGCTGGGTCAGTAGACAGAGCTTTGGGAGACCCCCAGGCAGCACTGACCTGACATAATTCTTGGACTCCACCAACCCAGGACAACAAAGTGTGAGTGGGGAAGCTGAGGACAAGGGAAGTGGCTGCACTGCACCAACCACTTATTTAATAAAGTTAATTTATTAATTGCTGCTTTTCCCAAGTTCATTCTGTTTTCCCTCTTTTCCCCTCACAGAAGGTTTTTATGTGTTTTAAGCCCCTGGCCTTGGTGCTTGTGAGTAGGGGACGTATAGCTCATCAGGGGTGACCAGAGTGGTATGCATAGTTTCCCAGGTCTCTGGGTGGAGTCCTGAGCCAGTGTTGTTTGAGCCTTTAGAAGGAATCCCGAGAAAATTGAACCTGGCTCTTTTTGCTGCCAACAACACCTGGCAGAAAGGTTACAATAACATTAATTAGATGTTGGAATATTTACTTGGATTTGAAATAAACTCTTTCGTCATCTCAGTTTTGACTAATGGAGGTGGTTGGTGGTGGAAGTGGCATTTAAGTGCATATTAAAGCAAAGCTAAAACAAAAAACACATAAAACCAAATTAGAGTTAGACCACAGTAAAAACAAGAGAATGAAAATGAGGACTGATGGTGCAGTAATCCAAATCAGAATAACCTTTGTATGATGGTATGAACAAACAGCAGATGCAGAACAATATCTTTGGAGAATCACAGCAGGATCAATATTTTATTTTAATTTCCTAGAAGAAAATAACACTCTGCAAAAATGGAAACAACCGTCTTTTCTGGTGAGATGACCAAATTTCATGTCTAAGATGCCCCTTGACAAGTGATCAGAATTTCTGCACCAGATCTGCACCCCCTTGCTGGGCTACTAAACATAGGCTATATCTACTTTTTTTTCTGCTCCTTTTTGCCGAATGGTTTGGTGCTTATATAGCCTTACATAGTGACTTCAGTCCTGTTGCTGGACACTAGACTCAGACATTTCAGAGCTTAGTTGGAGTGAATTTAAAATTGTCCCATTAACAAGTACGCAATACAATAATAGCACCAAAGTTATTGGATAAATAAGTTGATGTTATGAAAAGCAGGGCTGTAGCTAAGCTAGTAGCTGATAGCTTGTACACACACTTCCCATCACCATATTCCAAAGTTTTTTGGAATGGCCAAGATTTTTTTTAAAAGTAGAAGCCTAAAGTTGTATTCCTGAATCTCTATTTAGGCACCTGAATGGGTTGTCTGATTTTCAAAGCGTCCATTGATTTCAGTGAAATTTGTTGCGTGCTCAGCATGACCCTAACTATGAGTGGAAAGATAGACAACACACAAGCTTCCTATCTTATGGTCTTCTTTGAAAAGGAAAGAGCAGGAAATAGATTAAATGAGATGAAACTCTGGGAAAAGTGTGCTTCCTAATGTCAGTAGGGAAACTTGGCCCTGTTCTTTAAAAAAACTTTGCCATAATCTCCCAAGATAGGTCAATAGTTACACACAATATGATCATTAAGGACTGGACATGTGCAGGGGAGAAATGGTACTTTCCTCCTCTCCTACATGGTCACATTATTATTTCCTGGATCTTGGGTCCAGGTCTTATGCAGACATGAGGGGCTGACTGTGGCTATTCCTTTGAAGGCAAATGGGCAAGGAGTGGCAGAGAGACTTGGGAACGAGTTTGGTTGTGAAGGCAACAAGGCTGTACTCAGGCTGACCAGATGGCCCTACTTTATAGGGACAGTCCTGATATTTGGGGCTTTTTCTTACATAGGCACCTATTACTCCCCACTCCCTGTCCTGACTTTTCACACTTGCTGGCTGGTTACCCTAGCTGTACTCCTTTGGATGGTGTAATGTGTGACTGAATCAGTTTTTCTCCTGGGAGCAGCATAGGTTATATGTACCATGGGCTAGATAATAACATGAGAGAATTCCATGTTTCTAAAACTGAACTGGCTTTCTATTTAAATAATTATTTAAAGAGATACTGCAGTTGCAGCTAGCATTCTAGCCTGGTGCACATAGACTGATTTTCTGGTGCTTTTTCCAAACTCTTCCCTCCTGCAAACTGTGCTTCTCCCTCTAAGTTCCATTCAGGTTGCTACAGACCTTTAAACAGGGTTGTGCCTATGATCACAATCTAAAGAAGAAGGATTGTCTAGTGGTTAGGGTGTTACACTGGAGACCCAGCTTCAGTAGTCTACTATGCTGCAGACTTCCTATGCAACCATGGGACAGTCACTTAATCTCTCTGTGTGTCCGTTCCCCATATGTAAAACAAGGAGATAGCCCTAGCATGACAACTGCCATTAGATAATGTTTGAAAATCTTACAGTTTTATCAAAACTGTGATGAACTGAAACCCAAAATTAATCTCAGGGAGTTATAATTATACATCTTGGCATATCTAGTGTACACCTGACTATACCTACAGAAAAGGCATCTATTGTTCTTTTAATACCACAAGAAAAATTGCACATTTTATTACCCTGTGTGTCAAAATTAATAAAGATCTCAAAACAGACAGTGTCAGTTAGTTTAGTTATATAGCAATTATAGTGCAGTCAGTGCCACTTAATGTATGAGACTGCAAACAGAAACTAAAATATAGAAAGGAAAAAAAAAAGCCTGTACAATTGCTTCAAAGGATAACCTTATAACCTTAAGGAAGCAAGAGCTGTTCATTAGCACTAGGCTGCTAGTCAAAATAGATATGTAACTTCTCAAAAGTGTTCAGACCACCCCAGAGCCTGTTAGGCCTTGAGTTTCAGAGACCTCAGAATGGTGAAGGTGAGCTCTTGACACAATGCTTTTCATTGGAATTCACTTCCTGCTCTCTCGTTTACTGGAGGTAACTTCCCTTTGTACCGCAGCCGGCTTTCTTCACACAGAATGACTCTGTATTTGCATTTTGGTTCTAATACTGAATTCGCCTAACATGATTCAATCTTATTTTCCCAGTGGTACCATTAATATTTTAATTTAATCAGAATTTCAGGAACTTGTTTGCCATCCAGAGCAACTTGGTTACCTGTCAACCTCCATCAGCTTGTCATATTAGAGGTGATTGTTCCCTGAATCTAATCTACTTTAAATGATTTCATTGGGTAGAGGTCTATAAATCATTTCAGAATGGGCCTGACAGATGAAGGTTTAGGTAAGTAAACAAATCAGGCTTGCTTTACTTTAGGCAGCAATGAACTTGGCTTTATCAACTTCTTATTGATTTCTGCACTCCAAAAGGTCAAAAAAATCTCTTTAACATAAGAACATTATTAATATAAGTACAGTATTACAACCAACCATAATTAAGATAAGTCCCAACATTCATTGATGAGGCTGACTTAAGAACACTGCAAACCACATTTCAATAAAGACTGTGATGCAGTTTGAAATGATGAATTCATTTCCAAAAGGTTTACTTTCCCCTTTCCAATCAAAACAGAAATTAACTGAATATTAAGCAGTCCAGAATCCCCCTGGACTTGGAGCCAAGTTTATAAATGATAATATGATAAAACTGCAGCTGGGAAGCTAATGTACAGGACAGCCTGTGAATCTTACAGTTTCTTCACATTTAGTTACCTAAACTGTATTTAAAAGCAAAAATATGGTCCTTGCAAAAGTGTTGCTAAGGAATCAGACATCACATTGTAATTCACGTTGGCCTGTGCTCTGGGGTTGAGTTAATCAGCATTTGTCAGCAGGAAGCCGGCAACAACAAGGTGATAGAGAGAACAAGGTACCTTACATAAGAGTGCATTTTATTATTGTCTCTGAATATCATATATGAGTAGTGTAGAACAAATTATTTCCCCCTCAGCTTTGTCAGGGAGGAAAGTTCTTCTTTCCTGTGGAGACTCACCCTGTGATAGGAGAAATGTCAAAAATAACAAGCAAATAATGAAGAAATAAATTAATGTAATGCATTTAATTATACAGACAGTTGGCCCAGATGCTAATAGACAACATGTGAGGGGAGAACCTGCAATAACTTCAGGCACACACAAAGACAAAGGGTAAGTCAACACTGAGATATGCACAGAAAGTGCCAGGGCCCCTGTGCAGATTGGTTCTGCTCTCAGTTGAATGGAAGGATTGACTACCTCTGTTCTTAATTAGTTTCCAAAATCATATTTAGAAAAAAAAATCCTATGTTTCTGTTATACAGGTTTAAAAAATGTTTTTATTTTGGATGCAGATTTGAATTTAGTTTGCATTTGGACAACTAATTAATGCTCCAGTGAAAATTAGATAGCTATTCATTCAAGTGTGCATGTATTGGATTGTGGTGTAAATTTTGCACTCATGAAAAGGAGCCCAGTTAGCCAAGAATTTATGCCTATATCACTATATATATTTTAGTCCAATAACAGTGTGTATATATATATATTATTGAAGATGTGCTCCACTGAAACCCCCAGATCCAAGCACCTACAGTAGTGAAGCAAGTTTAGATCTACATTGGTCTGATTCCTTTCATTGTAGAGTATTACTATACAAGAACAACTCCCTTCCCCCCCCCCCCAAAAAAAGATCAACTTAGAGTTTGTTTGTTTATGTCAAAAGAACATTGGTAAGGTTGCAAACTCAAGCACTAAAAAGTTAGAATGATAGTTAGGGTGACCAGATGTCCCAATTTTATAGGGACAGTCCTGATTTTGGGGTCCTTTTCTTATATAGGCTCTTATTACACCCCCTTCCCCGCATCCTGATTTTTCACATTTGCTGTTTGGTGACCCTAATTATAGTTGTCTGTATCACCTTAATTCAGCCCTGTTGTGTACATGCATCATAACATAATCTTTAATTACATGATCACATACTGTTTGTTTCACAAGCCATCTGCCTCGTTTAGTGAACTGGATAAGAAGTACTCAAGGAGTGAACCAAGGTTATATAGTCAATGAGTTGCTATCCATGGGTCTCCTGCCTCAATTGCTGGAAAAGTTGGAAGATGTGTGGTTAATGAAGCAGGAAAATTCAGGAAAAGATAGGAAGGTATTGTCTCCAAGGCAGTTAATTGTAACTCAGGAGAGCTAGTTTCTGTCTCCTTTAGGCAGGGGTGGCTCCAGGCCCCAGCACACTAAGCGCGTGCTTGGGGCGGCAATCCACTGGGGGCGCTCTGCCGGTCGCCACGAGGGTGGTAGGCAGGCTGCCTCTGGCGGCTTGGCTGTGGAGGGTCCGCTGGTCCCGCGGCTTCGGTGGACCTCCCACAGCCTGCGAGAGGTCCGCCAAAACCGCAGGACCAGCGGACCCTCCGCAGCCAAGCCGCCGAAGGCAGCCTGCCTGCTGTGCTTGGGGCGGCAAAATGCCTCGAGCCGCCCCTGCCTTTAGGCCTCTCTAAGGGCTACCTGGATCTTGGGTTCAAGAACAGAGCGTGAAAGAACACTGCATGTCCTCGTATTTCCACTGTGAATAGATGGACAGGCTAGGTGGGGACTGCATGGAGACTAGGCTCCACCCGGTCAGTGTTCCAACAAGCAGAAATGAGCTGGCACTAGAGAAAGATGGGTAGTTTGCCAGCAGCAAACTAATTGCTCTGACTATAAAGAGGGGAACTGAGCCACAAGTGCTTTTGTTGAATGCTCCTGGGATAAAACTTCTTACTCTGGGCTGTGTCCTAGAGACACAATCTAGGTCAAAAAGAGTTCTGCCCATGGAGCAGCTGTCAGATGCAGCCTATATATATGCATGCAAACATGACTTTATTTTGGGTGATTTATTTTTTTGATGAGCAGCCTTTCAATCACTCATAAGGATCTGGAGCACCAACATCATCTGCAAGTTTTAATAGGGGTTTACTTATTTATAGCTTTGATTACAATTTTATTTATAAAAAAATGTATTTCAGGCATTTAAATGGTTACACCCCCCAGTTAGGTCTGTTTTAAGTTTTCAGCCTATATTTGAAAGACTTATTGCTTGTAAAACAGTATTTAATTTAAAATCACAGCTGCACCGACATCAGAAATAGTATTTTATTTAAATGAGATGTAGGTAGGCCAATGACTTTCAATATTGTTTTTATCCACTTTCAGGTCTATATAAAAACTGCATCGGTTCCAGAAGAGTTCAGGTTTTAAATAACATTGAGCAATCAAAATTACAATGATATATAAAGGAAGGAGAAAATGTGAAAAGGAGACTGAGACCCTATACACATTGCAGGCACACACATATTTTATACTGATTGTTATGTAGTGGTTTCAGACAGGTTAGAAAAAAAGCACTATTTGTACATGACCAACAGCCCAACTTACAGATTTAAATTGTAATGTTTATAATATGCATGCAGTTCAGAGCTCACCATCCCAGGAACAGACCAGAGACAATTCTTCCCCTATGCGGGGAGGAAGTCACTTCACCTCTGTTTGTGAAGCAGCTGATTGTATTCTGGCTGGAAATTTGAGGGGTTAGGTGGCAGATCAAGAGTTCTTCCTACACCCCACCCTTCTCCTTCCAATCCCTCCTCACCCACTTTTTCATAGTGGAGAGTACTGAGCATGTAGCCACTCTTCTCCTACCCATGAGTGAAGTAGCAATCTGAGCAGGTCCAAACAGGAGATTAAAATGGGCCTTCCCCCTCAACCCACCGCATAGTGACTAAGGGCTGTGACGATGTAGCCCAGAAGTGGTCTCTCTTAATCTAAAGAGTGCTCTCCATGTGTAAGGGAAATAGGATATGTGACATGCTTTTCAGAGTCTCTGATATATTGACCTGATAACGCCAACTATTGAAACTTTATTCGTTTTGTGGTTTTGCTAAATTCAGGCCTGGTGTAAATACTAGACCTGAACTTGGCTCCCTTTCGCGCACCAGTAATCATTTTAATAGGTGCCTTAGTTATGCAGGAACTCTAAGCCAACATTGAGGATGGTGCTTTTACTTCTCCTTCCCCTTCCTGCTTGTTGAAGAGGTAAAATACAAAGTAAATACTATTTTTGCAATGTTTTGCCTATGTCTGAGAATTGGTTTGAACTAAGGAACACAATTTCTTTTAACACAGTTGTCCTTCTATCTAACTTTTCAACTTATGTTTTCCTTCTCGATAGCTAATTGAACAACCATAAAAACTAAGACTATTAACTGAAGATTGTGTAGAACACAAGGTACAGTGCCTGCTGGATATCTGAATGGCAATGAGTTCCATTCTACTTGGGCTTGTATTTAGCTACCGGGATATTATGTGGGTTTCCTAATGTTAGGCACCCAAATTTGAAAATTTTGGCCTAAATTACTTGCTCGGGGGCCCGCTGGAAATCTTTGGCAGAGCCAGATCTTCCTTAACTACAAAATCATTGTTTCTCTTTTATGGTACTATGTTATATAAATATTTTTGGCTTATCTGCTCATCCACAGTATTGAAAGCAGTTGATATTCTCTGGGTGGCTAGCTACTTGAGTTATAGCTGCCTGTGACTTGAATGAGGACTGAATGTGGGCCCCTAATTACTAAGTATTTGAAAAAAATAATAATTGTGTTTTGTCTTTTTCTTTCTTTCAGAAATGTTTACATATTTTTGAAGTGGACAGTGTATGAGTTTCATTTGGTGCTGAGAGATTTGTATTTTTCTTCCTTTACTTGTGTTGATAGGACATCTACCTTGATTTTGATTATAAACAGAATTGGCATAAAGCCATTTTTATTTTTTATAGTTTGGACTGATAATATTGATATTCATTTTAAAACTTTTTTTTATATTTTTATTGATTTAAATTCTCATAGTTGCTGGAAATTATTTAGTGACAGTAGACTTTGATATTCAAAAAGTTAACGCTTTATAAATAATCAGAATAACATCAAATTATACAAATTAAATATCCTTAAATGAACGAATCACACCTGTTTTTGCTATTCATTTGCTAGTCCATTTGTAACAAGTGTACTTCAAAAGTATAAATCACTGGATTTTGACTCTAATGAGTTCTCAAGGAGCATTTTTTCTTATTTTGCCTATCTAAATTTCAGTTACTGATGGGAGTGTTTTTTCGTCGGCTTGTGTGTATATGAGGAAATCAATGTTTACTGACATTTACTGATAAAAATCCAATCCTTGGAAGCTTAGCTGTAAAACTGCTTTTTTGTTTAAAGAGAAACATCCCTTCCTCGTTCCTCACTGCTCCCCAACACGTGTGAGGTTCCCTGGTACACAGAATTTAGCACTAAATACCTCTGTCTGTCATTTCAAAATTAAAATGTGTGTGCTTTGTGCTCTCCTGAATTGTGGCCTTAAACTGGAAAGGGGTACATTGATATATCACAGAGGTTGCACTGTGGACATCAGGCTGATATTCCTTTAATAGGGATTTCTGCTGTGGATTTAACGGTCAAACTCTTCATAGGGTAACCAAGTCTCAGAATAAAATTACTGATTAATAAAGACATAATATGGGAACATTATGACTATTACCATGCCTATTGAGTGGACATAAAAAAAATCAAGTAACTCCTTAGGGTTTGCAGGGTATAAATCCAAATGTATCATCAGATGGGCTGTGCATGCTTGTGTATCAGTGGAAATATGGTATGAGTACAGCTGGATGTGATTTTGTCTGAATGTTAGTCAAGTAATCATGTTTTATCTTTTTAGCAGCATTTAGTTATTGAGAGTGAAAGCATATGCAAGCTAATGAGGCAACCCGCTTTGAATCCTGGCGATGATAAAGAAATAAACAGGTTAGAAAAAGAGCTGCGTAGACTCACAGCAAGTTTCTGATTACTGTTTGTCTGTCTGGAAAATTAAACTAGCACATATGGAGACACATGCCTTTAGCTGCTCTCTATATGCCCCCCTTCAAGTTTTATTTTTGATGTCCTAAAAATAGACATTGCCTACACATATAGGCCATAGGTCTGCAAACACTTCTGCAGGTTCTTAATTGTAGACATGTGAGATGCCCCATTGACTTTCAGTGGAACTACTCAAGTATGTAAAGCTATGTACATGCATAACTGTTGCAGGAGTAGGGCCATCAATACCTTCTCCTGATTTCTTAAAATATATTCAGCTAAATCTTATTAGTAATCTAGAACAGCAATGACACCAACCCATCATTAATGTGAGCAATATCATTTTAGCGTTAAACATCAGGATAGTATGAAATACACTGAGAGCCTGATCCAAAGTCCTCTGAAGTCAATGAATAGACTACCACTGAGTTCAATGAGCTTTGACTCAGCTCTTCTGTGCCAAAACCTGGTGCTATTGCTGTCAGTAGGAACAGGATTGGGCTTTTTATGGCAACACCTGTGTTTCTTATCTTGTGTTTCTGGTTTAAAAAAATAAATAAAAAAAATATTTAACTTGATTAATAAATGTAAGTAAAATGTTTACCATAAAGGCTTTTGGTAACAGGTTAGGTAGCTCAAAGCAAAACTCATCTCATTTAAAAACAAAACATCATTTCTACTCATTTTAATTTTGTTGCCTTTTCCCTGTCATTTCAAAACATTCTGCAAGAAAGAAATAGTTTTGAATGGAAGTTTCAACGTACTGTTCCAGTTGTCTTGAGAATATGTTAAATGGAAAGTGTACATTTCTATTTTGCTTTTTTTTTTAATATGGAGCTGGGAAATCTAATAAAAGAGGCTAGTGACTGAACTTTATTTATTTTTGTTTCCCGTTAGTGTATGTAAACAGCCTGAAACCTCGAGAAAGTAGTAGCAATAAATACATACATAGGTAGATTATTTTAAAATATATTTATATATTTATAACAGTACTTTTGCTTTTAAATATTTCTGATACTTTAATTATTAAGGTGCACTGGAATTATATTACATATACATAGTACAGGTATACCGAATACTTTTAAATTACTCTCGCATAAGGCTCAAAAAATAGACCAGAAGATATTTCTTAAATGTTTGGGACTAAACCTCAAATCCCTTGAACTCTTTCTCTGGGAGTCTTTCCATTGACTTGGAGGGATTTTGGATTCAGGTCTTTAGGTGACTGGTTTTTATTTTATTTTATTGTATTTTCTTCTGATTCCACTGTGGAGAAAGCTTTATGTCATGTCTGAGACCTGGGATATTCTACAGGCAGGACACCTGTTTCCTAGTGGTCTAGAGGTCTTTTGCTTATTTTTCCCTGTGGAGAAAGGGACAAACTAATTTTCAAACTTCATATTGAGATTTTGTCCCAGAATGAGAACTAATCAGATCATTTGCCGAGTTTAGCAAAGGGAACTGCAACTGATGAGTTTTGTCTTTTCAGTTGAGACCCACTGTGAGGCATAATGTGGGTTTGATGGAATATACAGTACTATTGTAATAGAACTAGCCAAAGGTAAAAGTCTTCATACTATCTGAATAATTCTTAACTAATTTTATATTGGAAAAGTTAATTCATGTAACTATGTAAGGGCCAGATCCTATTCCCATTCAAGTCAATGAGATTTTTACTATTCAACTAAAGATTTAAAACATTAATTATTGTTTTATAATGTGAAATAGTTTGAGGATGTTAGGCTACAGTTATATTTTTCCAAAGCTGCAAGGGAACAGGACTAATATCTCCTTGGAACTTGCAGAAGTCATTAGGATTAATATTACATATGATAAATAAGAATCTTCATTTTTTTTCTTTTAATGTAAAGATGTTTGGATTTTTTTTCATAAAAGACAGCACGATAATGCAAGATGGAAATGTCTGTGAAAATAAATTGTTTTCAGCAGTCCCAGGCGCCATTTGAATAACAAAGAGGAAACATGAATGTGCTTGATTTGCAGCAATTTTCTTTTCTGAATTTGTCAGGGGAGGGAGAGAGTGGGACTGAAACAACTCAGCAACCTATATCCCTGTTACTACTTTCTAGATGGTGTAGATTTGAATTAAACTGAACCTGGGGAAACGTTAGAATATTTTGATTCCTATATTCTCTATACCTAATGTTGCTACTTTATTAGATGAAAGTTCAATGCTTCTCTCCTTTTGGTACTGTAAATAGGAATTCACTTACTTTGTGGACTGACATCACTGTAAATTTCCTTAGATCACCTTTTGCATAAAAAATGAACTAAGAAGAAGTGAAAATGTTCAGTTGTAGTGTAGCTCCTGCAGGCCTTTATGAACTGGTCATCTTTCTTTCTTTCTTTCTTTCTTTCACATTTTTTGGCCACATACAGCAAGAAAAGGTATAAAAATATTGAGCTTTATTCTGCAGCTGCTTCATGTGTAGTACTCCCAGGATTGGCCCATTGTTGTTCTTACTGATCTGGTGATAGGCAGGAGGATGAACTAGGTGATCCAATAATACTTTTCTACCTAACTTTTTTATATGGTTCTAAGGAGAAAAAATACTGAACCAACTATCCCCACAGTCATTGAAACTATTGCAAATAGCAGTTGCTTAGAAGAAACATCTTCTCCCATTCTCCAAATGCAGCATTACAATCAAAGGGGAAATTATAGGAATCAAATAGTACAGACTTTACTGCATACTATCAAATAGTTAAAACCTCTGTATATGCTGCATGTGAAAATGCACACAGTTAGTAGAAAAAATTGCTTAAACATTATTTGTAATCTTTGGTAAGATCAGGATGGTAATATATTTCAGAACCTGTTGAATGACATTCTACAGTTTGTAATCCATAACTAGAAAATATAGGGGAGGTTACTATTTAAATATTTTTTAAAAACGCTTTATAAAGAAAAGCTTTGTTTTCAGGGACTTAACTTTTATACATACATTCTGCTTAGATTTTGTTTTGTTGCATTATTTCTGAATAGATTTTCAACAATCCACTAACTCTACAGAGAAGTTAAGCAAAAGTCAATCAGAGCAATTGGTCCTCGCTATTTTGCATAGTCATTTACCTTTTGAAAAAATGCGCTATGAACTCACAATACAGTACTTTAGAAAAATACTTTCTTTAAGTGCATGGACCATAATATTTTGTTTTGGTAGATTGGGTTTGACCATTTCAAATACTCTCAGATTACACATTCTTCTCTTCCATTGACTGTGTCAAGAATATGATTGCTACAACATACATTCATGGGTAGGTGGTCAGCACAGCAGGCAAATGTTTGGGACTATAAGACAAATGATAGGTATAAATTATTTGCAAGCTCAAGTAACAGCAGTTTGACTTTTTATGAGCCTGTAACAATGCCCCCAGAGACGAATGTGTGAATTTCTGTAGATCATTGCATTTTCATGGCCTTGGCATTAAGTAAAGGTTGCAGCTCCAGGTTTTGAATTTCCTCACTCATAAATAAGAGCCATTTTGTTTTTTATGTCTGATTTTTGCATGAAATATGTATGTTCTAATCCTTACTGAAAAGTCTTCAAGGAATAATAGTAGAGGCTTTTTTGGTATAAAATTTCATCTCACATACTTGCAGAAACCATACATCTTTGGTGCTGAAGTTGCAGCACCTATATCAAGGGCTTGTGTATCAAAGCCATGGTCTTCTGTATCCTAATGTCAAACAATTTGCTGATCATGAATGACAGGTTTACAGAATTAACATGTTCTGGAAATGTGGATGGTTTATTCCAGAATAACAGAGGCGATTCAGAGAGCCAACTGCCACAGTCTTCTTTCTCATCACAGATAAGGAATGCTTATTAGGATTGATTGAAGTTCCTTTTAGATGCTTAGTTAGAAAAGAGACTTAGTTTTACAGAACATCTTTGAGTAATATTAAGATTGGAGTCTAAAATTCCTGCTGAAGAAAAATAGAGAAATCGTTCTCAATTTTGATAATTTTCTTTGGGCTGTGTACTCGTGTTTGTTCTGGTTTGCGCTTAACCAGTTTTTCTTTTCTGTGTCAAAGTGACAGTTAATTGCTAGTGTGTCATATGTACAGCAAACCATATTAAATTTACAGGACAAGATGAATAACACAGTTCACTGCCCAGTATTATGCAAGTGGAAACAGTCCTCAAAAAAGAGACAGCAGTATTTGATAGCACTGCTCTACAGCCAAAATGCTTCTGAAATAAATGTAGTCCAACTTTACTAATTCTGGGTCACTGAGAACGAAAATGATGCTTAAAATTGTTGATTGGCTCTAGTTTTCAAGATATGTTATTGGGTCAGTATATACGACCCTTGACTTGGGAATGGCGGAGGATAAGTGAGTTATAAAGGGAAGGGTTCTCAATTTAAACCAGAAATGACTAAAATACATCTTTGACTGGATCTATGAATAAATCTGTGACTGGGTTTGGACAGTACTTGCTTTTTAGGCAAAACAATGAATGATGCAATCTGTAGCTGGTATGGCATCGTACATGATATGAATTGTATCATGTTATTCCTAGAAGTCATGGATGATGCAATCATAACGAAGCTTACAGCACTCTGCTGAACAAATTGCCCTATATCAGCTCTAGAAATCATACAGTGTCGTGCTCTCTTATTTGTCAGTGTTTGATTTTGCAAAGGGACACATTTCTGTTTAGCCAAAGTAAGCAGAGATGCCTCGTACTTGTGTGAAGAGAGCAGATAACTTCTGCTATGTTTGTGGTGAAGTGACTTTTGCATCACAAAAGTGCAGTCTAACCACTATGGTTAAGAAAGCCTATCACCTTTCTTTTGGCTGCAAAATTGGAGATCAGGACAAGAGGTGGGCCCCACACATATGCTGCAACACTTGTGCAACAAATCTTCGCCAGTGGTTGAACAGGAAAAATAAATCTATGCCTTTTGCAGTGCCAATGATTTGGAGAGGGCCAACAGATCATACCAGCAATTGTTACTTCTGCTTGGTGCCTCCAGCTGGGAAAGGTGTGTCAAAGAAGAAAAAGTGGACTGTGCATTATCCAAACATTCCATCAGCTATACTCCCAGTACTCTACGGAGAAGGACTGCCGGTTCCTGATGCACCAGAATCATTCTCACTTGAGTCAGATGAGGAAGAGGAAGAGGATGAAACTTCTGGTCCTGAACCATCAATGTCACAGGACCCACATTTTCTCCCATCCTCCTCCTCTGAACCACACCTCCTAACACAAGGTGAACTGAATGACCTTGTCAGGGATTTGGAACTACCCAAGAGTAAGGCAGAGCTGTTGGGCTCCAGACTACAGCAGTGGAATCTCCTATCAGGGCAAATGGAGCCCATCAATGCTTGCAGACTATTGCTGGACAGTGACCAGAGATGCTCCATTTAATGAATACAAGAGACAAGCCAAGAAGCGCCAAGTAGACACTGAATAGGACTAAACTATGTACATAATAGTTTTTTGCCTTTTGTTTCATAATAAATTTTATTTATATAAACCTTTTGCTGATTTTTAAAGTGTTACATAAACAGGACAGGTGAAATATTATCATGTAAAGCAACCATAAACACATGAAAAGACCTCGGTTTACAATTTATGATTAAAACTCTACTATCTACACAATATACATAGACATAAAATGTAAAAACATAAATATCTTAGAAACAGTAGCCAATCAGTTGTTTTAATTGTCATATTTGAATTCAGTACATCAAAATACATAATAAATATCACATTTTATCTCTGAAGCAGACGACTTCTCAAAAATTGTAGACCAGTGTAATAGGGCCTCCAACACTAGTAAGAATATGGTAAGATCATATACAGGAATTAAATGTGAACACAGCTCCATTTCTTTTCTTACATCAGTACTGAATTTGGCCCACTGCATATTGGCCTTTACTATGGAATACTATAGAGAATTTTAGAAGACAGCAAAGATGCAGATGAGGTAGATTAAGACAACTATCTGAAGTCTTCTAATAATTTAATTTTTCTCTTTGGATCCCACACTAGGAGTTAATTTCTTTATTATTATGGACTGGGAGAAATCCACAGCATTATTTTATGATGCTGATATTGTATCACCTTGTTGACAGATCCAGGTGCTGTGGTATTACCGTCTGGGCATTAGGTGAGGTTTAAGCAATTGTCCTTTTTGTAAGTCTTAACAAAACATAATTTTGAGACGGTTGTTCATCATCTTCGGTTACTTGTGTGTCCCCTTTTTGTAGTCCCCCCCCTCCAAGGCCTCTCCATAACATGACATGGCAGTCTGGGCTGCTGGCCTAGGAAATGGAATCTTCAACAGGCTTCCAGATTTACAAACTATCAGTCTAAGCTGGAGGTTCCCATAATACCATCATTTGCCACACTACTGTATACCTTCTTTCAGCAACTGCAGGCCCAGGATAGATAGTATGTAATGCATTATACTGCACTAAAGCTTGAGAGTAGCATTTTTAGTGAAACACAGCTAGAGTACCAGTTGTAATCTAATATGAACTGGAGACAGGGTTGAATTCTGTTTTCATGTTCAGTGGAGTTACTTGGGATTTACACTGTTGTGCAGGAAACAGAATTTGGTCATGTGTGTGTGTGCATATGCACATACACCACGGACAATACTTTAAGGCTTAAAAGACATTTAAAGACACATTGTGCAGTGTTGGATGCTCCATACCCTTGTTAGATTTTGTCCATCAATGTTGCAAATGTTTTCATTCGTTTTCATAGCACTTCCTGTTTTTTATTAAGTAAAAGTATATTTTTAGAGCAGGCTGCTTGGGGCTGGGGAAGGCTATTTCTCATTCGCCTTCTCCACTTATCCCTGGGCACACACAAGGGCCAAGCCCAGTATAGATCTTAGGAGATTTATAGCTGGTCTGACCACCATGGATAAAGAACCTTGTAACAATGCTCAGCCCAACCTCTGCTATCCAGTACTGATACAATACTCCCTTCCATGGGAACCCTAGGGATTGCTGGGGAAAAAAAAGGCTTTGCTCAAATGTACTTTTTTTGCCAGAAAATCCTATTTAATTAGCACTGACTTTATGAGCCAAATTTTTTACATGCCTAGCATCCACAAGTGACCTTTTGAGACAGTCCATGAGAAATAACTGGGCAGTCATAAACTGGTTTAGGGACTTAGGCCCAGATTGTTAAAGGTATTTAGACTTTACTGCTTTCAGCATTGCAATGCCTACCTGATTTAGGAGCCTAAATCTCACTCACAATCGATGGGATGTGGTCACTTGAAAGTGCCTAAATCACTTTTGAAAATGAGATTCAAGTTCCTAAATCAGGTAGGTGTTGCAATACTGAGATCAGCAATGCCTAAATGTCTTTAAAATCTGCACCCAAATTTTTAGAACAGAGCAGTTAATAGAGTGGACGTTGGGAACCACAGAAATGTGGACAACAAAAATTGAGCATATCCACTCTACCTTTAATATTTCCAATTAGAGCCTTTTCTAATCCTTGAAATGGTATGTGTAGGCCTTATCTGATATCCTCCACTGATCTCTTCCAGAAGATCTGTTTATCTATGAAAGAGATCATTCCCACCAGACTATGATGAAATAGCATTTCAGCCTTGCTGAGACCAATATCAGGGCGGGCAGAAGGATGGATTGGTTGAGGTCAAACTTTCTCAGATCTTAACACAATATCTCTACATACCTGCTGTAGCCACTACAGCTGTGCAAATAATGGATGTTTGAGTTCATTGACAGGAATGAGAAACTGAAAACAAAAATCTTTTTGGGTTGACCCAAAACCAAAAAGTTTCAGAATTTTCAGCAAATTGAAAAGTTAAAACAAAATAAAACTGGTTTCAGTTTTGGGTTTTTTTTATTTTTTTACTTGTTTGCATCTTTTAAAAATAAAATTGCAAGTAATTCAGAAAAGTCATTTGGACCCTAAAAATCAAAACATTTAATTTCAAAAATGTCTAAATTAAATGTTTTAAATTTTTCAGAATATTTTGGGTCCCAGTGAAACTGACATGAATTTGTTTGGATGTAAAATTTTGCCTTTTTCTAACTGCCAGGTACAGATTAGCAGCTTCTGCTAGGGACTGCAGAGGGAGTGCTTTGAAAAGGCAGAGGGTTTAAAACTCTTTTTTTCTGTGTCTGAACTACAGAAGAGTTTGAAAATTGGTAAAATTTTATTGCCAAACATTTGAATTTGTTGTGGAAAATATTCATCAAAATTTTGGATTTTCAAAACATTTCAATAAGCTCTAGCCTACAGTACCTCTCTTAGTAATGTGGAGTAGGACAGTGATCTTGCTACATGATGATACAGAGCTAGTCACATAAAAAGTATTCTTGAAGCCAGGAAATGTGCTGTTTTGTCTCCCTCATGCCTTCTTGTCTTTGAGTGATCATCTCTGCCATAGACAGGGCTGCCGAGAGCAGGTTCAGGCCCCGGTGAAATTTTTTTTTCGGGCCCCCCAGCAAGGGCGGACCGGCTAAACAGGGCTAGGGAAGCCTGGCCCTGGGCCCCCTTCCAGACCGCCAGGCCCCAGTAATTTGTACCAGCTTTCTCCCTCCCCCCATTGGCCCTGGTCATAGATTTAGAGATCTCAGCTCTTTTGTTCCAAAATACCACACTTTTATCATCTTTGGGGTACTGCATTTGGACACCCTGACATTGCAAGTAAATTTTAGCCAGAATTCGAATCTTACTTTGAAGTTAAAAGTACTTGCCTTTGTCATGAATGATTGCCTACTGGATTTTGATGCGGGACAGTTGACCATTCTGGACTTTTAAGGGTGTTAGGTCTGACAGATCTGCCACCTCTTCCTTAGCTTCATCCTACTGAGCCTCCGCTTCTAATCCAGCAAATCAATTAAGACCATGCTTATGTCTGAGTATATGAGTAGTACTACTGGAATCAATGAGACTACTTACGTGTTTAAAGTTAAGCATATGCTTACATTCTTGTTTGATCAGGGCTTCTGAACTTAAATACCATCTTCGGTTTAGCATACTACAATCACGTCTTATGTCGGCAGGATACAAAACTTTAGTTTTTGTGCTACAGAGAAACTATTAAATCTGATTATGGAAAGTAATAGGAGGAGAGCAGTGATATTTCCTCAGTTTTTCCTGTTTGCTGCAGAAGGAACATTTTAAAAATGTGTGTGGAGGGGGGAAGGGATCCTTATTTTGATTTAGTGTATTTTAAGTAGCCAGGTTTAGGCTGTCAGAGAATAATAACAATAAATATTCTCCAGTTCATGCAGCATGTGTATTTGTAACTTCTTAAATTCACTTAAGGGAAAACCACTCTAGTCCTTTAATCTCTTGCTGCATTGCTGCAGTCTGTTCAACCATTTCTTTCCTACCCAAAGTATCTTTTTTTAGTTGAACTCTCTGCATATTTCCCTTATTGCTATCATTAGCTGAGGCATAAAAAGGTTAATACCTCTAATTGTACCTCACATGTATATTATATTTATATCTATAAATGCCACGTCTGAGCTTTGCTGCTGGTGCCAAGGAAAATGTTGGATTCTATTCAGTTTTCTTCATATTCATTTTCCTGCCCACTTAACAAAATTACATTCAATGAGCTGTGGGAGAAATTCACATCAACGGGCCATGTAATGCAATTTCTGGTATATATGCAGGAAGAAAAAATCCTACATTTTCTTTCATTTCTGTCAAAATCAATCAAATTGTACTGAACTGAACATAATCTCTTAGAGAAAGGGAAAAAAAATTCACCCAGGCATTTCCAATGAAATAAGCCTCTCTTACATGGTAACATGCACACATTTAAGAGCTCTCTGTTTTATTTTTTTTTTAATTATGCCTAATTAGTTTTTTTTAATCACCCACACAACTAAGGCTCTTGCCTGCATAATTTATGGCATAGAGGGGCCAGTGTCAGAAATCAAGTGTTGTAAATTAAAAATAACAAGTTTGAGACTTGTGATTCAATTAAAACCCTAGAAAACATTGGATTATGCATAATTGAGAGCTTGTATGCAGAGATGCATGTCATGCTTGTCAGCTTGGATGGGAGTATTGGATTGGAGCTGTCAAGAGCATTTAAATCAACTCAGTAAAAAAATTAGAAAACAAAGATGATATTTATTATTAACTTCCACTGTTCAAAAATAAACGGAGAGGTATTTAAATTGAATGCTTAGATGACAAGGCTTTATTTATAGCAGAAGTTATAAAACTCAGTAATAACCCTGGCTGGCACAGATGTAAAGATACCACTGTGCCTCTGAGCTGCAGCCTACAATGTGAGGATTCAACTGCTGGCCCTGAATCAGGTAGTGCTAGGAGTGAGAGGGCTGTACTGCAGAAGGAACAGTTGGAATCTAAACCCTTCAAGGGAGTCAGGAGTGACCAAATCCCCACATCTCTCTCTTTTTTTAAAAACTCATGGTGCTTGAAGGTTCTTCACGAAACACTTTGTAGATGTTTAAAATACATAAAGAGGCCAACCCTGTAAAATGCTAATTTTTTCTTCATGACCTGGCTTTGCAAGGTTAAGCATTATCTGAGGGTTTGGCAGGAATAGTTGGGATTTATGCATGCACACTCTCTCTCCCCTTCTCTTCTTAACTTCATTTTAAATTGCTGACTCTGTGATAAATTGGGATTTTGAAAGGTAATGCTAAAGCGATCCAGGAGACTGTCCTCATTTGAAATTAAAGAGCGCTTTCAATTCTATCTTGACTCAAGAGGGGCTGGTAGAAAGAAAAATCTGAACCTGTGGACTCGAATACTTTTGCAGGACTCTGTCGTTCTTTAGTACAGTGACATGTTGAATAAAAGGCTCACCATAGCCCCTCAGAAAGAGAGCAAAGCAATAGAAGATGTAGTTCAGGCACAGGAAGAAAATTTACCTACTAGTCCATATGTCTTTCAAATCAAAATACTCTTTCATGGTTGTAAGCCACATGCTGGCTAATGATAGCCGACCCTTGGATGGGTTTGAGGTTTTATTCCAGTAAACACAGAAAACTTGGATAATTATTTGCAATTTTTCTCCCTCTTAGCAAAAATCTTTTCTCACCTCCCTTTCTACGGCTCCAAACAAGCCCGAGATGCCATCTCCTGCTTGTGAAACTTCAGCAAGCCCCTGGCTTTTATTTTCAAATCACAAAGAACAGAAGTGTCTTTCGTGGCCTAGTGCTGCTGTTCCATTCAAATCCTACATGTTTGGGGGGTTCTTTGGCCAGAAATCTTCCAGAATACATTGTACCTTGTTAAGGAAACCCTAGAGCATACAAAGTTGAACAGAATAGTGCAGTAGGTCCAGCAGACAGAGGCAGCAGATCATCGAAAGCAGAAGCTTGTTGAAGAGATACTTCTCTGAGGTTATGCTGACTTTTTACAATGTTTTAAGGATCCTAAGTTTAAATAGAATTTTAGACCAAAATCCTTCTGTCAGAGGAAAAAAACCTCACAGAGTGGGGGAAATGATAACATAGAGCTAAATTCTTCCTTGTCAGTGCACCGCTGTCATTGACATCAACATAATTTGTGAGTGTATGTGAATCTGAGGGCAGAATATGGCGATAAGTTGGATGAGAAATGATCAAAGACTGCCTAGCTGCAGAGGAGTTGAATTAACAAGATTATGCAGTGGAGCTGAAAGGTGCACAATTCATACTGAGCAGATTTTCGCTGATTTCCCCTATGAATTTTGGGGGCAGATGAAGAATTTGAAGGAACACAGTTAGCTCTTGGTGTCCTTCTAAATCCTGCCTTCTTCAGACTGGGAGAACATGAGCCCCACCATGGAGGTATTTTTTAGGGTTGAGGAGGGGTGAAACATGCTATAGAGGTGGCCACTTGCTTATAAACAGGGGAGCTAGCATCCCTAAATTTGTAGGATTGGGAACAGGTTTATTTGTTCAAATTCCATGCATTCCAATTGGCGTTGTGTGGTCAAAACTCCTTAGAAAATATAGGGGTAAGGTTGTAGTGAGTCTCTTTTTGAAAACATCAATTGGCAATTCCAAATCTTTGCTATACTAAATTCATCATATACTCTATGGTCGCTTGGTAGCATTTACATAAACTATCTCTGTATCTCTTTCATCATCTTTCTTTGATGTTTTATTAGTTACAAGGTTTAGCCTAGAAAAGACTTTGCATTTCCTCTTTACTTAAAAAAAAGTGAAAGATTTTAATTTAAGCCATTCTAAGAATTCTGAAAATTATAAAAAAATACAAATATGAGCAGGAGAGTTATGAAAGCAAAAGTGACAAGGAAATGGCGTATAACTTTTGCTGTGTCTGAAATCAATGTTCTCCCTGAAAGGTCAAAATCTTAAAAGCACTCTTGACCCCCATTTTATTATTAAAATCTGTTGGGTTTTAGAGAAAATTGTATGCACATTGGGTAAAATTTTCAAAAGCTTTTCAGCATTGACTTAACTTTGCTCCTTGTCAAGTCTATGGGAGTTTTACAATTGATTTCAATGGTAGTAGAGTTAGGCCAATGCAGAACATGTTAAAAAAATCTCATCTGTTGTTAGTCTAGCTTCATACTTTCCCAAGAAAGGGGGCCCAAACCTCTGCTGTAATTTGGATGACTGATCTCTACTGGTATTATAATTGGTGACACTGGATGCAACAAGGGTATGATATGATACATTTTGAATGAGGGGCATAATTTTAGAAGGGTAAATACCCATTATATTTGGAACACAACCAACTGGCTGGAACATCATATTCTGTATTTAAGATTATGTGGTATTTAATTTGAGTTTCCTTCCTGGAGTGAGGGGAGGAGAAATCAGATACCATTCTTGAAGTGAGAAATATTAATTAATGCTGTTTACTGAAACTGAACTGTTCTATTTATCTTTCTCTGTCCACAGACCTTGATAGTGCATCTAATCATTCAATGACTAAGTGAAATGGAGATGCATACTATGATGCTAGTGACTTTGGTATGAGGAGATGAACACAGCATGCAAATAAAGCTAGGTAAAGAAGGTACTAGTGCAGAACTTTAGCAGAGATGAATAATGAATGTGGTATAGACCAGTGGTTCTCAATCTTTTTGGACCGGGACCCATTGTAAATATTGATGGCCAGTCCCAACCCAGTAAATAGCTTAAGTAGAAAACAGAAGTATTTTGGCATCAGAATGCTTATTACTCACTACATATAATGATAATTAATAGTAGTAGAATCTCAGAGTTACGCACAGCTCAGGAATGGAGGTTGTTCGTAACTCTGAAATGTTCATAACTCTGAACAAAACATTATGGTGCTTCTTTCAAAAGTTTATAACTTAACATTGACTTAATACAGCTTTGAAACATGACTGTGCAGAAGAAATATGCTGCTTTCTCTATTTTTTAGTAGTTTACGTTTAACACAGTACTGTACTGTATTTGTTTTTTGTGTGTGTCTGCAGCTGCCTGATTGCATACTTCTGGATCCAAATGGGGAATGTAGTTGACTGGTCAATTCGTACCTCTGGTGTTCTTAACTGAGGTTCAACTGTAATGTTAAAGCAGCTCAAGTCAGAAAGTTAAAGGCAGAAATCAACATCAACAGGAACATATTAACAAAAGCATAATAAATCTGAGGTTCCACTTAATGAGAAACTTGAGCTTGCTTTTCTTTGACAAGTTTATCGAAGTTTGGTGTAATTGTAGTCAGCACAATCCAAAGGTCATGTTCAATATCAAGTCTGTTCCTGCTTTTATTCTTCAGTTGAGCTAAGGCAGAGAATCCAGTTTTGCACAAGTATGTTGCATTGCAAGGCAAAATGCTTCTAATAGTGTGGCAAGAAAAAGCATGATATTCTTCAGCAGCAGCACTGCACCAAAACTAGAGAAGGTTCATTTCAGTATATTTTCTTTCAGTATATTTTCTCTGTAGATTGCATTTGCAAGATAACTCAACCAGCTGAGAGTCTTCCTCCACAGGTAGACTCATGTTTTGCAACACAACTCCAAATGGATCTCATATTCATTCTTTGCCCTTGAGTTGCTTGTTTGGAAAGTAATTGCAGAATTTTATCTGCAGCAGTAAGGGTGGCATAGTATGGTATTGCCACCCTTATTTCTTTCTGCACTGCTGCTGGCGGCAGCTCTGCCTTCAGAGCTTGACAGGCAAAGAAGGGTGGCTCTCTCCCCGCCAGCTGTGTCCTCTATTTGGGAACTTGAAATATGGTAACCCTAGGTATGCACAGTGTTGTTATATGGTGAAGTGTAAGCGGCATCTATTTCAAAAATTGTATGCTAAATATTATCTATTTTTAAAGTTTGTTTGCAACTCTTTCATACATTCTTGCAACCCCCTTTCGAGTCATGACCCAGGTGTTGAGAAATACTGCTACAGACAGACAGGTATACTGGAATCTGAGCATAGCAACCTCCTGGAACATCACATAAAGGATAATCCTGAAATTTGAGGTGAAATCCTGACCCAATTAAAGATGGAAGTTTTGCTATTGACTTAACTGCCCCTTGGTCTTTGTTCCCATTATTTGCCCCCTTCCATCAGATTCCACCTATATAATATATCATAAGAAGGTTTCTGCAAACCTTATATAACAAAACTCAAACCCATGTGACACTTGCCCGATTTAGAGATTTATTAATGACTTTAACTGTGGCCCAGATTTGCTTTGAACATTTTGGTGAATCTGAGTTGAGTTTCAAGGAAGTTTCTGCTGATGAATAATTATGGGTTGATATCATGAGAACATGTGGACTCATATAGTGGCCAGGCAATGTTTGATCCTGTCAGCTGAATTTTGCTTAGAATTTTAGGATTTCTTCAAAGCTGAAACTTGTAATGGAACTAGTTACAACTTAGCTGCAGTCTTCTGTCTAATGCTTTGTCATGCTTTTTGTATGAAAGGTATAGTACAAAATAAATTCTTTTGAGTTTTTAAAATGTGGTATCATGCTCTACATGTAAATAAAAGTAGCATTCGTGATGCATATAATCTTTAATTGTTGAATGGAGGGGGTGCAGAAATTTATTCATATTAACACAAATTTTTTTTTATTCTGACAGATGCCAACTAGCTGACAAAAAGAAAACCTGTCAACAGTGTGTGAAATTTTTTACAATGATAACATTGAATTAGTGAAATATAATACTAAGATGCAGATTTAGCAAAGTCCTATATAATAACTATAATTATCTAGAGACCAACCAAAGCTGAAAAGTTCAGTTTTGAATGTTCAGATGCAGGATTCTGGTTTGATTTTAAGGCCAGAAGGGACCATAATGATCATGTAGTCTGACCTTGTGAATCATGGAGTCTGCTACCGGGCTTTTAAAGGAGAATTTCCCAGACCTATGGCTAAATAGACCCTCAGTGTTGACTAATTTATTTCAGGAGACCATAGCTGAGTTGCTCAATAAGTGAAATCAAACCCAAGGTGTGGTAATACAAGGCTCTAACCACCAGACTGTCTTATAATGACAGGCTCAGAGCAATTAAATTGCATTAGCTGGGAATCAAATTATCCATATTTGGGGGAAAAAACAGATGATGTAGTTATGATGATGATAACACTCTTTCCATTCCACTAGTATCTCAGGAAGATGTTAAACAGAAGCTACCGAAGTTAGACGTTTTTAGTAGATCCAGAGCTTTAAAAGAACCAGCTAAGGCGCTTGCAAAACCATTAATGTTGATTTTCAGTAAGTCCTTGAACATTGGGGAAGTTCCAGAAGAGTGAAAGAAACCTAATGTTTTCCCAATATTTAAAAAGGGTAAATGGAATGACCTGGGTAATTATAAACCTGTCAGTGTGACAGTTATCCCAGGCAAGATAATGGAGCGGCTGATACCAGACTTGATTAATAAAGAATTAAAGGAGGGAAACATAATTAATGTCAATCAACATGCCTAATGGAAAATAGATCCTGTAAACCAACTGGATATCTTTTTTTTGAGGAGATTACAAGTGAGGTTGATAAAGACGATAATGTTGATGTAATGTATTTAGATTTCAGTTTGATCTGGCATTTGTTATAGTACCACACAACATTTGAACTAAAAACCAGAATGATATTAAATTAACATGGCACACGTTAAATGGATTAAAAGATGGATAAGCGATAGGTCTTAAAATGTAATTGTAAACGGGGAATCATCATCGAGCAGGTGTTTCTAGTGGGGTCTCTCAGGGATCAGACCTATGTTGTCTAATGATTTTTATCAATAACCTAGAAGAAAACATAAAATCATTACTGATAAAGTTTGCAGATGACACAAATATAGGGGAAACAGTAAATAATGAAGCAGACAGGTCACTGATGGAGAGTGATCTGGATTGCTTGATAAGCTGGGCACAAGCAAACAACATGAATTTTAATACTGGTAAGTGCAAATGTGTGCATCCGGGAACAAAGAACATAGGCCATACTTACAGGATGGGGGAACTCTATCCTGGGAAGCAGCAACTCTGAAACAGAGTTGGATGGGGAGGGGCGGATTATCAACTGAACAGGAGCTCCCAGTGTGATGCTGTGACCAAAAGCACCAATAAGATCCTTAGATGCATAAACAAGAGAAACTGAGTAGGAGAGGTTACTGTACATCTCTATCTGATACTTGTGTGACCACTGATGCACTGCTATTTCTAGTTCTGGTGTCCACAACTAAAGAAGGATATTGATAAATTGGGGAGGGTTCAGAGAAAAGCCACAAGAATGATCAAAGGATTAGACACCATATTTTGTAGTGATTGACTGTAGAAGCTCATTCCATTTAGCTTAACCAAGAGAAGGTTAATGGATGACTCAATGAAACACCTAGCTGGGGACAAATATTTCATAATGGACTCTCCAGACTAGCAGAGAAAGATATAACACAATCCAATGGCTGGAAGTTGGAGCTAGACAAATTCAGATAGGAAATAAGGCATAGATTTTGAACAGTGAGGATTAACTGACCATTGGAACTTACCAAAGGCAGTGGTGGAGTCTCCATCACTGCAAATGTTTAAATCAAGATGAGATGTTTTTCTAAAATACCTGCTCTAGGAAATATTTTCTATGGCATATGTTATAGAAGAGGTCAGACTAGATGATTGCAATGGTCCCTTTTGGTGTAGGAATCTATGAATCATATCAAACCACTGTATGAGCGTAATGTGATATGTTAATGCAGACAATGGTAACCTTTCTACTATTCAGTGGTTCCAAAAGTGGAGAAAAAAGTGAATCTGTTAGTATAACTAATTGGGATTGCCCCATTTCATAAGTCTTGATAAAGTGAGAAACAGGAATGGTGAGAAGTGATGAGGTTAAAAAAAGATAGGAGGTTAAGAAAATGAAACAAATGCTGAAAATACAGGTTTCAAAATCCCAAACCATCCAAAAAAAGAAGTAAGTTAAATCCCCAAAATACAGGATCAAAAAAACATCAAAGCAAGCACATATACACCACCAACAATTAGAACAGTATTAATTAGCAACAATGTTCTTTAATCTATAAATAATAAAGTGATCAAACGGTCCCACAGAGAGGTATATAACAATACATATAATTTCACAATCTTGGGTCAAAGAGTCTGTTTAAAATCCCTGTGGCTAATTCATATGTTCAGATTTAGAGCCTTGTTTATAGTTTAACAGAGAGTTCTTTCCCAGGTGGAAGAGGCATGTCAAAAACAGACCCAGAGCCTCAGATAAACTACATAACATATGAAGAATAAATTGCATTTAATCTTTTACTTGTTAATGAAGAAAGGGAAAACACATTATGAAAGGTAGCAATGAAAGTAATTTACATTTTAAAAGACGCTTAAGTCATGTGCTGCTGATGACACTACTTAGAACCCGAGACCTGAGCCATGCCATCAAATTGAAAACTAAGGCAAACAACAGAAGATCTGTTGATAGGCATGTGTTAATAATACTCAGCAATTTTCTTGTTCCAGGCATATGACAAGCATTATTAAATTAATCCTCACAATCAGCTGGTGTGTGTGTGGGGTGGGGTGAGGGGGGAGAAGGGGGTCAGATTAGCATTGCTATCTCCATTTTAATGATAGGTCAACTGAGGAAAAGTGGTTAAATGATGTGGGGACCCTAGTCCTAAACTCAAACCACTGCTCTTACTAATTATTAGACCTATTGCAACATCCTTAACTGTAACCCTGGTTAAAAGATAATAGAAGCAATAATTCAAAATATACTCATATAAATGGAGTTATCTTGTTAATTCTGACAAACAGGATTACAATAGCTATGGTGCTAATCCCAAGATCCACTCTTGCTTCTTTATACCACTTTAGTGGTAGACATAGGGGTGAAGAGCTGAGCTTTCTTTGCTGTGTAGGGAAACTCTGGGTGCAATTGAGATATCCATGTCAGCTGCATGCCAATCTCATCCTACCCCCCAGCACACAGGGCATATCAAGGGCATACGGGGAAGGAAAGATCAAAGCATACCAGCCCTGGAGGGACACAGCCAGTGGAACATAGTTTAGAGCATCCCAAAGGCTGCCCTAAAGTATGCCAAGGTCAGAAGTGGCTTCTGTCTGGCCCCAGAATTGAGGAGCTGGAAATGGATGTGTGTGTGTCTCCCTCCTGCCTCCAGGCTAAAACCAGATCATATGAAGCAAGCTGTGGAGTGAGGATGTTCTATGTATTCATTATATCCAAAAACAATATTAAAAGAATGTTAAGGTTGTGAAGTCGAGCACTCAAAAAATTAGGAAAAATACCAGAATTAAGGTTGCCTCTGCAACCTTAACTCAGTCTTCTTGTATGTATACATTATGATACAGTCTTTAATTACACAATCACGTACTATTTTTTCCACAGGGCCCCTGGCTCATTCAGTGCACCGTGCTCACTGAATGATCTTCAGTCTTTCTTTTTATCCTCATTATTCAAAGTGTGATCCCAGGCCTTATTTACTGCACAGTATTCAAACCCTGCTCTGAATAATGAATTATTAATTTCCCCATGGGCTTTTCTGTGGTGGTCATACTTGTAGTGTCTCAGTGCTCCACAAACATTAATGAATTTATCTTCAGAACCCCCCTGTGTGGTGAGGTGGTGGTAGTGTTCTTGTTTTACAATGAGGAACGGAAATACAGAGACATGAATGTCAAACGTATCTAATGGACCAGGATTTGATTAATTTCCTGAGTGTCATCCAGCCAGACCAATGAATGAGGTAGGGGAACTGTGGAAAAAGTAACATTCTAAAAAAGGCATTCCAAAAAAATTCAGCTGAGGCAGAAACTCAGCATGGAAATTTTCAGCCCTTATAGTTAAATCTGGCAAAGATAGCAAATGAAAACAGGGCCTTATAATGGAAAGTGTCAAGCAATTTTAATTATACGAGCCACTAACAGTGTTGGGTACAATATCACTTTCGTGGCTGAGGTATCCCAGTCTCCTTTATTGTGTTCAGGTTATTTTTGCTTAGTAGAATCCTGAAGATCCCTTCTCTCTTTCTCTCTCTCTCTCTCTTTTGAAAACTTTGTTTTAGAGACACCAATGCATCTGGGATATAGACATATGTTTACTTACTGTTACACGTTTTTCTGCAGAAGTGTAGTTGGCTCATTGCCTGTGAAGGACATAATTATGACTGGTTATTGCTTTGACACTACAGGGTCTGCTAGCTTTACAAGAGATGGCAAGGAATCCCACTAGCATTATTTTGTGTACAGGCTTTAACTTATGTAATAGATACTTTTTGCATTTGCTGCAATTTTGGTGTGGAGAATGAAACAAGCAATCCTTTAGTTAATCATTTCCAAACTCTCGTGTCTTATTTTCTATTGCTTTCCTGAAGCATACAATCCTCTACAGTAAATATGACATGACTCATGAACTGCTAATAAGCCACAAAGAAGAATTATGCGGTCCTCATTGTGCAAATAATGTCAGGAAACAGTCCTACACCAAAGTACAAGTCAGTGTGGTTGTCCTTAAAAATATTAATTTCATTTAATGAAGAGAGGTTATTTTCGGTGACATCTTTATGCCAAAAAACTTTTCCAGGACCATGTCATTGTTTTTATGAATATCTTAAAGCCTCCAGGCACTGATTTCAGGAAGGCACTTAAGCATGTGAGTTAGTCCAAGAATATTTACATGTTTAAAATTTAGTATGTTGTTAAATATTTCACTGGATTGGAGCCTTAGGTCTGCACTTTTGGACTCTGAGTCGGAGACTGGGGATTCAGAGAGTTAAAAGAACATCATGGAATGTCTGCATTTGAATATGATTCCCCTCCTAATGTTGTAAGAAACCAGTGCCAGAACTTTATGGTTATATATCAGGTTATGCAGTGGTGATGTGGGATTATAATTCATTTTGCAAGTGCTGGAAGTAAATCTGGATGAGCCCACAAGAATGCAGATGACAAATGAATACCTTTCTTCTCCCCACCTCCTCAGTGAGTGGAATTCAGAATCGGAGCTAGATAATATTGACTATATTATGCTTTCCAATTTATACTGACTGTGAAACTATCATATTTTTTTAAAGCTGGATTTTCCTATAACTCCTAGATTCTCTGTGCATCAGTCTATCAAGGCCCAGGTTTTAGGTATAGTATAGCCCTTGACCAAAACTGTGTACATAGTTTAGCTGGGGGAAATTCAGCTAAGTTTATGCCTGGTTTTTAGTTGCTTTATGCAGATATTTTAGCAAATACATTTATGGGCAGGAAACAGTAAATATTGAAGAATAATTGGAGAAGAGAGTAACTTGTAACTGCAAGTATTTGTACCAGACAACTGATTCTATGAATCATTCTCATTCAGCTAGTGTACAGTCATGCCATGTGACCATGTACAATCAAAATATATCTGAGATCAAGTATAGAATATGCGCAATGAACTTTTCATGAGCTACACAGAGACCAAGGATTTGAAGAATAATGAATAATTTTTAATAATGAATACTTCTGACAGAATCAGTTTGTTCACACACAAGCAGCAAGTGTGAACAGTAAGCTGTGTTCAGTGAAATAATATTTTTGTAATGAATGATTTGCCTAAATCTAGTAATTAATTCACCACTGCTGGAAATTAATCTAGGCCTCAATTTTGCAATGAGTTCTGTGTGGGTGGACCTCTTCTCCCAAGCAAAACTCAGCTGGGTATCCATCTGTCCACAGGGACGTTATTGCAGGATCAGGGCCATTTAATTGCACATGACACTTGGTGAAATAGCTTACATCTAACTCACTGCTTATTCAGACTAGTTTCATTTCTCCCATTGTGAAATCAATAACAGAGAAAGTTGAACAAGCTGATGATCAAAGCTGAAGTGTGGTTTACAGCATCCCATAGACCTCAATTTGAATTTTACCCTTGTGATCTGTGACTCTTATTGTCTTAATGAGGCTTTGGAAGAAAAGGGAGGGAGCAAGATTGTTTTCAATATTTCTTCTAACAACATGTAAATGTAAAACTAGGCCAACGTTTGTGGGACTATTCATGTGCTTAAAGTCAGACACACATTTAGGTAGGTAGATTCAGCAAGGTACTGACTGTAGATATTTATATGGCTCCCATTACTGCAGTATCGGAACACCTCGCAGACGTAGTCTCTTATTGCTCCAGCTGTCTCATGGGGTTAACAACATTTTCCTACTTCACATGGGTATGATAAGGATAAATACATAAAAGGCCCAGATCCTCAAAGGTATTTAGGCTCCTGTCACTGATTTCAGAGGAAGTTAATGTTCAATATCCAGTGTTCTGAATCTCAAGCTAGTGCCCTAATCTTCGGGACATTCTTCCTCGCCATCAAAGTCTTTATTCTTTACAAGGTGGCTGTTTGGTGCCCTAATTGAAATAAGTGGATGATATAGGCCCAGATGCTAGTGAACAAGTGTCCACAGCAAATTTGTCCTCACAGTTCCCATCATTATTGGCAATTTCAGTAGAAAGGGCAGCAACTATAAGAGCAAGGAAATGAATCTACCCTTCTGCAGTCATTGAGTTGCAACGCAGGAAAGGATATGATTTTGCTCCATGAGCCATGTTAGTTCTTTAGTTTCCAGAGCTTTCAATCCAGCCTCTTTCTTGAACACTAAATTAAGTTCAACATTATTGTAGTTATTTTCCTACACAAGAAGTACAAGGACATATTCCAAATGGAAAACAATCTGCAGTGGTTTGGAAGCTCACTGACTGCTTGGGTTTCACACGTGGGGGCATGCCCAGTTCATCACACTCATGTAGGCAGTCCCATTTACTTCAGTGGGATTACTTGTCTGAGTGAGATGAGCAGGATTTGGCCCTTGCTCCTTCCAATAATAAAGCATTATGAAAATGCTTACATTTAAAAGGTTGTATTGATTTAAACATAACCCCAAATCAGCCTTGGAACGTTTCAGTTCCAGCACTCAAAGCAAAACGTATGCATATGTTATTAAAAAACACAAACTCTTATGTTGTAAATATTGAATTATCATTCATATATTACACTTAGAACCTAAGACCTTCAGTGTCTTTGCTGAAGTCAGCACCTTCAGCCTGAGGCTGTCATCCATGTCTCTCTTGTGAATCCTTTGAAGTTAATGCTGCTCTGAACTGAAGAGAGAACTGGCAATTTAAATGGGGCGGGGGGAAGAGGGAAGTATGTATTCAACTGGCATATGAGTTTTGACTTAACCAGAGCTGTGAGTAGAGTCAAAGCATGCATGATGTACAGCATACAACTACACTTCCTTTCAAAATCACGCATTTGGGCCAGATCCATAGCTGATGTAAATTTGTGTGGCTGCATTGACACCAATGCAGCTCTACCAGTTTATACCAGCTGAGGATTTGGCCCTTTTTGTCTTTAGTTGAACCTGAGCCGCAGTTACTTAACACAAGAGACTCCAACAAACTTAGGCAGAAAAGCTTCCAGTTTCAGTGAAAATTTCCAAAGCTCTGGCATCCGTGGCTAATATTGTATAGTTAAATATATATCAGACAACCTTAATAATAGCTGATGCTACCAGCTCTGGCTATAATATCTTATCATTGATCTTAAATTATTATTCTGATACAAAAGAGAAAAAAGCATTTGTTAAGTAGCTTCAAAATAGAAACACTTCTTTCTTATAGTAGCCAAAAAATATAGTTTTTCAAAAAGCTTCATTTTGTAGGTGGAATCTAGTCTCCTATTCTAGGGAGTGCAAATATTGAAAGATAGCCACATTTTGCAAGTACTATAGGCATTTGGCCTGCACAACAGAGTATGGGTAACTGGTTTTCTTTCATGGAGGGAATTTGATTCTTAATCCTTCCTTCCCAACTGCTAGCTGTACAGCAGAGAACTAATTTGACGTTTGAAAAGGACACCAGGGGAAATATAGTTCAGTACATTATATAAACAGATAGGATACACTAACATATTAAAAGCTCTGGACAACATAGTGGAAAAATCTCTAGTCTTAAAATCCTTTTCCATTGCTGAAGAAGAGCAATTTCAACTTCTGTTTTTTAGAAACTGGAGCAATTGGAATGAATGTTCTGCATACTGGCCATCACATTACACATATCATCTGAAAAGTAAAATAGTTTTATGCCTTTGTTGAAGTGGAAATTAAAGAAATGTAGCTACAGATTTTTCCTTCAAGAGATTTAAGTACTTCTGCAGGTTGTGCAAGGTATTTTGCTTCCAAGATATCCAACCACCAGGCATGCAGATTTTCTGCCATTAAAATATTTTGAAGGTAGCACTTCCAGGACTATTGTTACAGTGTGTCAGCTTAGTCATTTAGAGGATGATCTGCAGATAAAATGGGAGATGGGTATATTTTTTAACATATCTGTTCTTGAAATGCCATATCAACTGTAGCTAGGCCTAATGCAGTTTTAATAATACAGCAATAGTAAGGCACAATCCTGTGGTTTTGGACAAAACTCAATTGATTTCACCAAAAGCTGGTCTACATTAGGAAACTGAAACATGGCTGAATCTTTTTTCAGCCACAGTTTTCTCTGAACCAATATTGAAAACAACTGGACTAAATAGGTTTCAGTATCACTTGAGAAAGTATTATTGTCAGCAAATGTCTACACTTACCTCCAGAGTGATCGAGCCAGCAGGGGTTGATTTATTGTGTTTAATGAAGACACGATAAATCGACCACCGAGTGCTCTCCCATCAACTTCAGTACTTCACTGGAGCGAGAAGCGTAGGCGGAGTCAACAGGGGAGTGTCAGCAGTCGACTTACCACAGTGAAGACACCACAGTGAGTAGCTCTAAGTACATCGACTTCAGCTACACTATTTTCATAGCTGAAATTGCAGAACTTAGACCTACTTACCTTGCCCCCCCCAAGCTTTGTGCCTTCATAAAACATCATGTCCAGACCCAAACACCTTGTCTGACACTGAGGAAATCTGCAAAAAATATTCCCAGCAGTGAGAGCCACAGGATAGATGAGGCACTTGTGACTGTCACTGTTTTTACCACCATTTTGATTTGTTTTGTTTTTTTCAGTAGATTTAATGAAAACTGTGGTTAAAAGAGGATCTAGCCATGTGAGCATTGTTTATATTGCGGCTCCAATTGGTTTTAATACCAGTTCAACTGAATTAGACTTAAAACCAGTGGATTTTTTACCAATTTTTACCATTTTAGAGACATGGTTAAAAGTACTCCAAATGGTGCCCCTGCTTGCCAAATACTGTTTGGAGTAGACCTGACTTCAGATAGTCTAAATACCATTTCAGTATGCAAAGTTTTAGTGCCCATGATGAAAGCTGCTGGTGCATGGTCAGACCAAATTGTCACCCCATTACTGCTCCGCAATTCATTGATGGCCTTTCAAAATCTCCCAAAATCAATGAAATAATTTAGAACAGCACTAATGCACATGTGGAGTGAAACTGCAGCAGTAGAAAACACACATTAGCATGGATAGTGTGGACACACTGAACTATTCTTAATTAAACAAAGTTCTATCCCAAACGGTTCAGTTACTCATAGTTCAGTTTTCTCATAAAGACACAGCTGCAGTGTAGGCAAGCTTTGAGATTTTTAGAGTAATTGGGGCCTTAGTTAAGTGTAGTGTGATATTTTCCACACATTACACAAATATGATAGGTTATCTGCAAATGCACCCAAAGCATTGAATTTTCAAACTTTAACACCTTAGTGACGGATATTGGAATATATACTAACAGTTAAATTCCAAGAAGTCTTAATAGTTTACGTCTGGGGCTCTTAGCCTTAAAAGCTACTATTCCATCCCTTTTCAGCCCCATTTCAAGAAATATGAATAATTTGTGCCTTGTCCAATAATAATTTTAAAGCTGAAAATAAATATTTTATTTTTTTTTGTGGGAGGGAGGGGGATCCATGTATCTATCAACCAGATGCTTTGCTAGTTGTCATTTTAAGTTTTCAAATCTCTATAACCAGTTTACAAATTAGGTTTCAGAGTAGTAGCCATGTTAGTCTGTATCCGCAAAAAGAACAGGAGTACTTGTGGCACCTTAGAGACTAACAAATTTATTTGAGCATAAGATTTCATGAGCTACAGCCCACTTCTTCGAATGCATGGAATGGAACATATATTGAGGAGATATATATACACATACAGAGAGCATGAAAAGGTGGGAGTTGCCAACCAACTCTAAGAGGCCAATTAAGTAAGGAAAAAAAAAACTTTTGAAGTGATAATCAAGATAGCCAGTACAGACAACCCCCCAACCTGAAGCAAATACTCACCAGCAACCACATATCACTGAACAAAAACACTACCCCAGGAACCTACCCTCGCAACAAAGCCCGATGCCAACTCTGTCCACATATCTATTCAAGTGACATCATCATAGGACCTAATCACATCAGCCATACCATCAGGGGCTCATTCACCTGCACATCTACCAATGTGATATATGCCATCATGTGCCAGCAATGCCCTTCTGCATTGTACATTGGCCAAACCGAACAGTCTCTACTCAAAAGAATTAATGGACACAAGTCTGACATCAGGAATCATAACACTCAAAAACCAGTACGAAAACACTTCAACCTTTCTGGTTATTCAATGACAGACCTGCGGGTGGCAATTTTGCAACAGAAAAGCTTCAAAAACAGACTTCAAAGAAAAACTGCTGAGCTGGAATGGATATGCAAACTAGATACGATCACCTTAGGTTTAAATAGGGTCTGGGAATGGCTGAGCCATTACAAACTTTGAATCTATCTCCCCTTGTAAGTATTCTCACACTTCTTATCAAACTGTCTGTACTGGGCTATCTTGATTATCACTTCAAAAGTTTTTTTTTTCCTTACTTAATTGGCCTCTTAGAGTTGGTAGGGCAACTCCCACCTTTTCATGCTCTCTGTATGTGTGTATATATATCTCCTCAATATATGTTCCATTCCATGCATCCGAAGAAGTGGGCTGTAGCCCATGAAAGCTTATGCTCAAATAAATTTGTTAGTCTCTAAGGTGCCACAAGTACTCCTGTTCTTTTTACAAATTAGTACATTTCTATACCCCCCTGTGAATGGCAATAATCTGTTTGATTTGGACTATCTCCCCCCTAGCAATGATATCTAGGCTGACTAGATAGCAAGTGTGAAAAATCGGGATGGGAGTGGGGGATAATAGGAGCCTATATAAGAAAAAGCCCCAAATATCAGGACTGTCCCTATAAAATCAGGACATCTAGTCACCCTAATGATAGCACAGCAAGAAGAATTTGTAGGCATTGTAAGAATCAGTCACTTACAAGAGGTACAGACATTATACCCTTACGTAGGGAAGGGAATTTAACACATGGCTGACAACTGATGTTTTGCTGAGTGCAGTTGAACAATGCTGGCCACCAGTGGCATAGGTAGGAATGGAAATTTGGGGGCTCCAATGTATGGTGGGCAGGCAATGACCAGAGCACTTGGCTGGGCCCCATTTCTTATCCCAGTTACCCAATCCCCATCACCTGTTCCCTACACCACAGAAGCAACAGCCCCTGTTCCTCTCTGTCCTGTAGCTGCTGCAGCCTCCTAGCTCTGACCTCCTGCTACCTCTGGCTGTATGCTACCCCCCGTATAGGGGGGCTGGGAGAAGCCCATACAGGTCTCTGAAAGCAGCTATGTTCCCCTAGTAGTGTGCCCCTTCTCTCCCTTTTGGGTGGGTGGGGCAGTTAATGATTGATCCAAAACAAACAGGTTGGGGGAGGAGGGAGATGCTGGCGGGAGCACACTCAAACCTACCTGTGGCTATGCCCCTGCTGTAGACCAGATCAAACTCTTTTCAATACCATTTCAGAAACCTTGGTTAACATTTGACAAGACATTTGTTCAATTGCACTAGTGTTAGCAGCATAGTAGTGAACCCTAGTGTTATAAGCTCTATGGCTGTGGCAGCCATTTTTAGCACTCTACTCTAGATCCATAAAGGGACTTCAGCACTGTGACACTCTTTCCATTGAAGTCAACGGGCAAGTTACCCAGCTGAATGCTTTTGAAAATGACTCTTGTAACAGAGAGCTGGGGGGATTTTTCTAGTAATCAAAGGACTGCAAAGACAGGATCACAGGGCTCTCCACAACACATAGTGAGCTCACAATCAATGATTCAACTCTGTTCTTCTATTTTTACAGAAAAAAATGGTAAAATAACTATTTGAGCACAAAATAACTATAAAGCCAATTGCCTGAAGATCATGCACTTCAGAAAAGCAGCAAATAATGGACTCTAGGATAGACTGTACAAAACTTACATGGGTAAACAAAGGGTTAACAGGAGCAAGAGAATCAGCTAGCCCACTTGGTTACACCTGGAGAGTGTGATAGGCACAATTCAGTAACAGACCCAGTTGGGAGGAGCCATGTCTGCTTCCCAAAGAAAGATGTTCACAGCAGTTAGGGAAGAGATAAGGGGTCTAGAGTTTCCTTGCTCTGGAAAAAGGAACCATGGCAACACTGCAGGAGTAGAACTAGCTCTGGGGTGGACCCTGAAACAGGGGTAAGTGTGAGGCAAACCGACCACTGGACCAAGGCAGCTCACTCATCTACAGTGATTGTCCTCTCCAGCTGAACCTGCAGTGACTTACTGCACCAGCCTATCCCTAAGCAGAGCCTGAGTCAGATGTCCCCTTGGCACAGGTATTTCACTGCCAGGGCCTCAAGTTAACTTGTGCAATACTCAGCTAGGAACTTTCCTGCTGCATCACAGTGTTACAGACATCCTAGACTTTGAGCCTCCTTCGAACCTGTCTCTGTTCCTGCCCCAGCCTTTCTTGAGCCTTGTTCCTGCCTGCTTCAGCCTTGTCCATGCCCTATCCTGACCTTGCTCCAGTCCTGGTCCTGACCCTGCTCCAGCTCTGCACCCCTGACTGACTCCAACCATGATCCTGATTTGGCTTGTCTACAGACTCTGACCCTAGTTCTGACCCACGGCCTGTTCCCGGACCTCCATTTCAGTCCTGCCCTTGGCCTATGACTGGCTTTGCCCCTTGGTACCTGTTCTTGACCATCACTCCAATCACCTCACCTGACTGCCTGGAACCTAGAGCCTGACAGTAAGGCTTGAGGGAGCCTGTTGGTCAGTGTCCTCAAGCAGAACAGGGACTGGGAAGAGCTCAAAAGGACTAAAAACCAAAGCCTGTGGGCAGAAGTGACTTAAGTTGGGTTTGATCTTGTTTGGGAGTTTTGAGTTCTGCCTGGGGAGAAACCTGGGAACTCGCTACTCTGAAAGAGGAGTAAGACTGAAGAAGAGCACAGGAGGGCAGAATATTCATAGCTAGCATTGTGTTGGACACTTTGTTTGGGACATCTATACCCCAGAAGGATGATCAGACTGGATGGCCAAGTCACCACAGCAGAGCACAGGAGTTCTGAGGATGAGGAGGCAGAGTCACTGTAATGCCAGGTCTCCCGATGAGGGGATGCTCTGGGATGGGGCACTAGATGAGGAGGGCTCTGAGTTACTACAGAGAATTCATTCCCAGTTGTCTGGCAGCTGCATCTTGCCCAAATCAGGGTCTAACTCAGAGATCAGCAACCTCTGGCACAATGCTCGCCAGGGTAAGCCCCCTGGTGGGCTGGGCTTGTTTGTTTACCTGCTGCATCCAGAGGTTCGGCCAATTGTGTCCAGCACATCCCTCAGCCCGCACCACTTCCCGCAGCCCCCATTGGCCCGGAGCGACGAACCACAGCCAGTGGGAGCAGCGATCGGTAGAACCTGTGGACATGGCAGGTAAACAAACCGGCCTGGCCTGCCACGATGCTTAACCTGTGAGCTACGTGCCAAAGGTTGCCAATCCCTGGTTTAACTGATGCCCATATTTGTGGTCGAGAAGGAATTTTCCCATGGATCAGATTGGCATAGAACCTGGGTGTTTTTTTTGTTTATTTATTTTTTTTTGCCTTCCTCTAGAGCATGGGATACGGGTACATTTGCCAGTTTAAACTAGTGGAAATGGTGGATTCGCTGTAACTTGAAGTCTTTAAATCATGATTTGAGGACTTCAGTAACTCAGCCAGAGGTTAGATGTCTATTACAGGAGTGGGTGGGTGCATTGTGGCCTGCATTGTGCAGGTCAGAGTAAATGATCATGATGGTCCCTTGTGGCCTTAGAGTCTATGAGGTTGTTACAGGCATGAACACACTAAATTGTCAAATAGCCCTTGTCAGTTTATCCTACTGAAAACAATTCTAAGCTGGTATTCCCTGCAAACATTGTGTAATTCATCCTACCTAAACTTTTCTTGCCTTTTGCAGGTAGAACACATCCTTACACTGAGCCAACAGCCAGCTAGGGAAACTCCCAAAACTAAGACAGCTACAAACTAATTATGTAAGTGTTTGACCAACCAAAGTGTCATTTCAAGTATACACAACCCCCCTTACAGAGCGTTGGAACTTAAATATGGCATACCCACACCGGGGAATGCTGAAGTCTAACAATCCTCTCTTACTATCCTGCATAGGCTACCTGTGCTGCCGATAGCAGTGAGAGGGGAGATCTCTCTCTTATTCCTATTCCTGTGAAAGTGAGCAGGGAGCGACTGCCACAAGATCAAGGGCTAGTGCGACTTACTTTGCCCATAGAGCAAAGGAGAAGCAGATCCTCAGTTTCACAATTTGGTCCATTCTCCACTCCTGGGATGGCACATGTATGAGCTACCTCTGGGATGTATGAGCTACCCCTAGGATGGCACATGTATGAGCTATGCAAGGTACCAATCCAGCTCTAAATGTTATTTCAATTACAGAATGATTGCATCCAGACTTTATGTTTAAAGGGGGGAAAAAGAGAGTGGGAGAGTTGGACAACCAACCTTAAGCAGTTTATATTAAACAGCACAGATGTTCTAGTATGTGCAATTGCATTAACAGCATAATATCATCTGATGCTAGTGTGGGTGCTGTGGATAGCTGTTCTCTCAAATGAGTTATTCCACAAAAATAATATTCAATAATATTCAATATTCAATAAGTCTTTCCATGAGTTCATTTGTTAGGAAACGAATGGAGGTTTTTACACTGAAATTAAAATCCCCAAAGTCTGTACTAATCAACCATATTTTAAAACAGTGTGTGGTATGCATTTTAAAATAAAGTTTCTCTGTTTCTACTGGCTTATTGATAACCTCCGTACATACACACATGACACCCTAAACCTACTGTACATGTACCACAAAGCAAAAGTTTATCAGTGCTGTCAGTCACTAGTATGTCTTATTCTCTAGACACATGAATCTTGTTTCGGTTCAGTGTCTATTTCCAAAGCTGTGAAAATTTGGGAAGGTTAGATGTTGGAACACAATGGAATATTTCCTTGCATTAACAACCAGAGAAAAAAAAAAGAGACACCCTGAAGGCTTGTCTTTTTTCATTAAAGTCATAAAAAGCTGTATTATTACAAAGCTTGTGCAATGCTAATTTTCTACAGAACGTTCATGCTATATCAACCCTACAATATATCTGAAGTGACAGAGCTGATACACTGATCAGTTGCCAGCCTGCACATCCTGCTATAGATAATGTGACCCACTGAAGCACAACCCAGTCTACACTGAGGGACAATGTCCTGGTTAGATTACTGAGAGAGCACTGGTGGGGGTGATATGGAATCAGGGCACCACCAGACTGCACGCATCACAGGACGTTTTGCATTTTGATTCTAACCCCGCATAAAAATTACAAGTGACTTTTTAATAAACAATCCCACTCAATTAGGTTCCATTAATAACCATAAACAAACCCATACAACTATATCCGTTGGAAAGACAATGTTTTCCTTTTCTGAGAACATATGTTTGTAAACCATGTAACTGGGCCCCGAGTAATTTTGGAGTGAGTAATTTCCGAATGTGCAATTACAAATGACTAAAGTGCAATAGCTCCCTGAAGCATCATCACAATTTCTGCAGCGAGTGCTTAATTGTAGCCAGACTTTGTAACCTGAACATGGCCTGTGTCCTTGCCATAACCCTAGGACCAAGCTCCACTCTCCAACATATGGGAAAATTTTTCAAGTTGATTGCTCCAATCTGATTAGGGGAAGTTATGTAGCTGCCATTTATTCAGTGTCTTGTTACCACGCTCCAACAGCTGCTTTGTAAAAGATTCCCATTAAGGCCATTTTCTGCCTGCTCCAATTCCAGTGTGTCTGTTGAAGTAATTGTGACTGCGCTGATTGTTCTGGGGGTGCCAACAATTAAAAAATAAAAATGTTTTGGCTATCAGGTTGGCAAAAAAACAACTTTAATATCATAATGAATTGGCGAAGAGAATGAGTTTTTCCCCCTGTCCTCCCCAGTTTCCCAGTCTGAATTCCAAGAACTTCCTTCCTCAGTGTACGCAGACTGAGACAAGCCCAGGTGTCTCTAAGAATGTGAGAGATGAGACAGTCACTATATGTATATATATTTTACAGGCAACTACTTAGAATAATATAACCCCAATTTGTGACAAGAATCCATACCTTTAAATGGCAGCCTGGGAACCTTAAACATTTTTCTGGATTTTTCAATCCAAGTTGTAAGGATGCTGTGGCCAACACTGCATGTAACCGAAACGTCAAGCCAGCACTGCTGGGGAACAGACAGAATTCCGTCAAGGTACTGTGTTCCAAACTAAAATAAATGACACACATTCCAAAGTGAAGGTGCCTAAAGTACACAAAGAACTTAACAAATCTTCATCAGTGCTTTCAGCCAGTCCTGGAAGGCCGTCATTTACATTGTGACCAAGGCATACATTCTTTCCTTATTTATTCAAGGCTTTAAGAACTCGTATTCATTTGGTCCAGAATTTTTACTGAACAAGCAGTCCGATGGGCTGAATCTCAATTAATTTCTCATTAGAATGTTCTAGATGGGGCAAAAATATTGATGCTGGTTAGTCCTAGCTACTAACCCTCAAAAAACTCAGGGTTTGGGTTCAGCGGCTCACCTAAATGTCTAACTGCTTATTTGAGCTCCGTGAGATATATTCACTCCTGCTGTAATTTCATTTACTCCAACAAGCATCAGTTTGGCCCTTAAAATCTGAAAACTTGGGGTATGCTTCTGCATCTATTTAAGTCAATGGGAGCTTTTTGATTGTCTTTATGACAGGGTTCTTGGTGTGGTAATCTTGCAAGATTCCTAGCACATCCCATTTCAAGTTACCTTGAAAATAGCTTTTTATCGTATTTCATCATTTTCCCTATCGTTGAGAAACCATAAAGCACAAAGATAAGTGAAAATGCAAACTTTTTTAAAGTCATCCAAGGTTTTCATGTCTCAGAGGTTTGATTTGAGTAGCGGCAGTGGTTGGAGTTGCTCTTGATTGCATCTTGAGTGAGCACATAGGGACAATTCTGTTCTCTGGACACTTATCCAAACTGCTTGGCTTTAACAGATTTCCACGTTTGTATCTGAGAACAGATTTCGGCCTTCATTTTTTTGGATACCCCAGTTTGGTGTTAACAGTGAGAAAACATCTTTGTAGTATATCACTGCTGTGTGAGTACCACTGCTAGCTCTGTACAAAACTTTCATACAGAACCCAAGACCAAGGAAATCCAGTTTCAGCTTTGTCATAAAAACGATCCTCTACAAAGTCTGAGCATGGCCAATTTATCTTTTTTTTTTTTTTATGATGCCCGTCAAAACCTAAGTATCTGAGCACCTCTCAAGACTTAAAAATAACCAGGAACATTGATCTTTCTCTCACTCCAACCTGCTGGGAAGAAAGATAAAGTTACTATATTTGATTATTGAATTTGTTGTGTGTTGGTTTGTGTGGCAGAAGACTTTACTGCGGGGAAAGCCAAGCTGAAGAAAATAATTTTGCATTAAGTTCTGAACACAGCGAGGTTAGTCGATTCTTGTTTCTCCAGGTAGGAAATTTCACATTTTAGATATAACTCTGGTAAAAGCTTAGGGCCAAGATTTTCATAAATGTGTGCCCGGAGTTAAGGGCCAATATTTTTATACCGAGGAGCCTACGTTCAGGCTCCAAAGTCCATATTTAGAAAACTAAAGGTAGGGTTTACAAAAGTCCCATTGAAATGAAGGGAAGCTGATGGATGTGCAGCACTTTTTGACAGATGTCAGTGAAGACTAAGTTCCTCATTATCTCACTTAGAAAAGACAAGTTAGATACTAGGTGGTATTTGCCAGGTCATTAGCTGGCAGGTTTTTGTATGGCTGGTAGATTTCCTCCATCAGAGGAGATGTTGACAGTGCGTAAAATTTTAAATAATGCCTAAGTCCCAGTGAAAATCACTTTTGTAAAGGGGACTCAGGCTCTTAAGTGACTTATAACTGTTAGTAATCCCATATGTTCCCTACTGTCTTTGACTATCCAGGGATCAGGAGCCCAGATGTTTATCCTTTTTGTTGTCAGTGATTCTGTGACTACTACTTGTGTGAAAGGGTCACATTCATGGAAGGAGAACTTTTGTAGTTTTGGCCTGATAGTCATCTTCTTGATCTTGGCAGCCCCTAACACATCCCAGATATGCATGGTCTTCTTGATGAGATAAATAGTTAATTCTCTCAGCAAGATAGGTTGGCTTTGGAATTGAGTGCAGATCATCTGGGTTTGTGAAATGATTTGCAACTTTGAGAAGATTTGGGCGCTGTGATTGTGTTACCTTTTTGGCAGATAGCATATAGGATCTTTGGCTCAGAGCCACAAAGGTATTTAGGAGCCTAAATACCATTGTAGATCTGGGCCTTTCTGCCTACTTAGCAATGGAGTTATATATTTGCAAGAATTATTTCTGTCCACTCAATTTATCAGACCAGGTTTTTCACAAGTTTATTTTCAACAGTCACTGGTGAGTTTGGGGATGGAAAGGGATGCTTTGGTGGTATAGTATCTATAGCAGCCATTAGGAAGTGCATATAGACTTTCATTAGTTTTACTCCATGGCCTCTTGGATGGATAGAGCTTTCCTTTGGCAGTGTCTAACAGTATTTTGATTACACCATGGAGATGAGTGCCTCTGAAGACAGAAGTGGTCTAACCAAAATAGGGTAACAGGTCTTTCATTATTTATGTCTACCAGTAGCCTAAGGGCCCAGTCCAGACCTGGCTGTCTGTGTGTGTCAAAAAGTTCTCTCTGAGAAACCTAAGGTGGAAAATTTCAGAGAGGAGATTTTGGACCATTGCATCAGAGGTTTCCCAAGACTCGGAGTCTTGTAAGTTGTATCACCATGTGAGAGGATGTCTCTATCAGCTCCTCTGCAAAGCATTTTTGATAGTAACAATATGTCGCTTAGTTTTGTCTCTAAACTCACCATTTAAATGGATACCCTCAAAAGATTTTATTTCTAATGAGGTTTTCCTGCATTTGAGTTCAGAGGGCTTGGTCCTCCTAGGAACCATGATGAACAGAATATCTTGGTAGGATAAGATGAACTAACACCAAATGATGGAATGAGTCAGTCAGGGTTCTGCAGCAAGAAGACTGTGGGTAGAGAAGGGCTTAATGACCACACATCTCATGTTGATCAGCCTAGGGCTGAGGCTCTATTGCTTGTTATGGGCCCATGTGAGGTAGCTGTTTGCTGTTTGCACAGGACCATATAATGATCTTCTTTCTAAGAACTTGTTGACCGGTTTCCTCTGTTTGTTCCCATTATGACTTGTATTGGGATGCAGTGGGCAGTTGGCCTGGTTCGCAGTAGTGGTGGATTAATGGCATATTAATTACCTAGAGAGAGGCAAGGTTGTTCAAATGCCCTTGCTTAACGGAATTGTATTAAAGTTCATTGTCAGTGAATAGATGAGGTATGTTAGATGCCCAAGGTATTGCTAAGTCTTTTGGACACTGCTGAACACAGTCCTGTTGCTGGTGAAGCTTCAGCCCACTGTGATGAAAAGTGGGGTTGCAGGTGGGAGCTTTTATAATATGTATTTTAGATGCAGTCATTAGGCTGCTCATAGTTGTGGTGCAGACAGAAGTGGTGTAGCTTATGTTCTGAGGTGGTGTTGGTTCCCAACTATGTAGAAAGGCTCTGTTTGGTTCCTGCTATGAGGTGACTAGGGAGAGAACAGGGCTTCAAAATTCTCAGATGCAGGAAAAGCAGCTACTCAGAGCTGATCTATACTTAAAATGTAGGTCAACATAGCTACAGCTCTCAAGGGTGTGAAAAATCCACCCCCCGGAGTTCTGCAGCTATGCTAACTTAACCCCCAGTGTGGATGCAGCTAGGTCAATAGAAGAATGCTTCCCTTGAGCTAGCTACCATTGCCTGGGGAAGTGGTGTTTCTACAGTGACAGAAAATCCCCTTCTATCGGTGAAGGCTGTGTCTATATTATAGTGTTATACCAGCATAGCTAAGGCACCCATATGTGGCCTATCAGGCCTCATTCTGCTTTTAAAGGAAAACAGGTCTGTTGGGTGCTTCTTACTGCTGGTGGAGGTTCTAGCTAATTATTTTAAAAAATCATAGTAGTTGGGGCAGTTGTTTCTTTCCAGTGTCTGTTGTTGCTAGGAAGGAAGAAGTGGAGTGACCTATCCCACAACAAGTACCTGATTTTCCCTCAGGGCTTGTATCCACTTACCGAGGGATCGAATCACGATGATCGATCCACCGGGGTTTGATTTAGTGGCTCTAGTGTAGACTAACTAAATCGACCACCGATCACTCTCCTGTCAACTCTGGTACTCCACCGGAAGGAGAAGCATAAGGTAAGTCGATGGGAGAGTTTCTCCCGTCGGCCCAGCAGAGTATAGATACCACAATAAGTCTACCTAAGGTAAGTTGACTGACGTAGCTGGAGTTGCGTAACTTAGGTTGACATAGCCCCATAGAGTAGACCTTCCCTTAGATATAATCAAAGGCAGATCTAATGGGCAGCCAGTTAAGCAATGTTGACCAGGCCCAGCAGCTAATGTATACATACAGCTGTAATGCTTAAACAGCGCTCAAAGCTGGGATTCCAGCAGAGCTCACCTCTGGCTACACAGAGCTGGGGCCCTCTTCTTTCCTGCAGGTCATGTTCTTCTGTCACTGTGGACTGATTCAGTTACTTTGCATCTATTTTGGGGTGGGAAGGAGTTAAGACTGTCCAGCTAACTCAGTTGAATCAGCCCTGCAATCTCCTTGACTTGGGGATGGGAGGAGAAAAGTGAAGAGTAAGTGGGGATAGGGTTTGGAGGAAAGGAAGGAGATAGAAAACAACTGAGAGAGGGAGTGGATAAGATTGATATAAAAAAGGGAGCTAGAGATCATGGAGGAGTGTAACGGGGTGGCTTGTCCCTTAAGGGCTGGAGCTAGCCAAGCCTGATTACAGACTGAGTATACCTGGGAGAGATCAGGGTGACTGTCTCCTAAAGAGCATCAGGAGGCTGCAGTGAAGTGGGGAACTTCAGGAAATTGTTGAGAATGTAAAAGGCTCCTGCAGGGAAGTTTTGAGACCAAGAGAGCTGTGATAGAGAGGAGCCACAGTGAGCAGGAGGCTTCTGCTAGAAACCCAAACTGAGAGATGGGTTTGGGCCTGGAAACCAGAAAAGAGGGCTGACGAAGGCTGAGCTTCAGTTAGGTAAAGCTTGGGAGTGCTGGGCCCAGCTCTTGCTGGAGACCCTAACTAGGAGAAAAGTTTGGCGGCCTGGAAGCCAGAGGACTGAGCTCCAGCTGGGGAAAGTCCGAGAAATGTTGAACGGGGACCTATGGGAGGAAGGGCTGGGAACTCCCTGTCTAAAGGGAGTGAGTGAATGGGGTCTGAGGGCCAGTATATGAGGACTCAATAAGTTGGACCCCAGGAGGACAATGTTTTAATTACCTGTGGACTGCATGTTAAGGGGCCTTGAAGATGGGAGAAATAGGGCACCACAGAGTGACCTAGGGCCATGAAAGGGTCATCAGGCCCTGTTATGAGAAGGAAGAAGGGGAGAAACTGAAAGAATATGAAGCAAACAGGAAAGAACATAAGACAAAGGAAAGGATTGGTGAGCAAGGAAGAAGGAAAAGTAGCACCTTAGTATTATTACAGCTTACACTGCAGAAGAGTGAGAGAGTGAAATAAAAAAAAATCAGAGAGGGAAAGATACAGAAAAAGACAGAAGGAGGAAAGAAAAGTGGAGAGAAGGAAAAAGAAAAATAGGGAGTACAATAAGCTTATTAATTTAGAGAAAGCTTAATTAACTTATTCACTCCTACTTCTTTCTACTGAGGACATATCCACACACAAAATAAGCTTCTCATGAGGCTCCTCCCTTCCTATTGCAACAAACAAATACCCAACACATAGACAGGTTTCAGAGTAGCAGCCGTGTTAGTCTGTATCCACAAAAAGAACAGGAGTACTTGGGGCACCTTAGAGAGTAACAAATTTTTTTCAGCATGAGCTTTCATAAGATAGTGACCAGAGAAGAAAAACAGCCATTATTAGGAGGCCCATATCATTCCTTAATGTTTTGGTTTACTAGAACAGAACTTTACCTCTTGTTTAATGGCAAGTGCTTGACTTTGAAGCCCTAGTCTCCCCTGATCACTGTACTCCATAAATTAACGTGTTAATTGTACACCCAGTGCTGTCTATTAGGGAGGTGTGTATTTGACAGCCTCCAGCTGTGTATTTGCAGGGATCCTGTTGCAGAAATTATTACAACGAGCAGTTTCACAGCCTTTTTAATGCACTCTTAAAAGCAACAGTTATAGAGGCCTTAACATTTGCAGCTGAAATACGTTTCGAGAATTGATCATTCAGCTGGCTAAGCATTAACTTGATGTTAGATTGAATTGAAGAATGCCAATTTAGCCTTACACCACATATCATCCAACTAACACTGTAAGAGCTATTCTTTCTTAACTCCCCCGAAGTTGCCCCCACCTCCTGCAAATACTAGCATTTTTACAGCATGTACTTCAGAAATTCTTTTGTAAATAGGCCCCATCTGTTCTTAATTTCGTGTCTAAACACCCAGGGCCAGAATAGGAAACTCTTGCTCACCTTGACTACTTGTGAGAGTAACTGCTCACTGGAGTGGTTTGGCAGTATGACCTCAAGAAAGATTCAAGTATATTTCATTTATTTATAGCAAATCTACTTGACCTTTTCAAATGTACTGGCCACTACTACAATTAATTTTTCTAGCTTTGTGACACACGTGATCAGAGTGGACATCTGTTTCTACAAGTCTTGGATTTTCCCTCCTAGTTTACTCGGCTGTTGAGTCAAACACCTGCAATAATAAGTAAATAACTTTTTTAAAATTAGAAAAACTAAAGTCCAGCTGATGCTGAAAATATAAACCTACTGTAAAACAAAAAGTACCATTTTACTGCATGCTTTTCTTCCCAATTAAAACTACAGGCACAGCTCTAAAATATTATCCATGAGTTGGTATAATGATATCCGTAAAGTCTCCCATACCTACCATTAAGACATGCAGCCTAATCAACAGCTGATAAATTACTTTTTACCTCTACAACCAAATGTATGTTGGGGGTGGGAAAATGGATGGGGAATAATGAATATCTCATAGGGTTGGATACAAACACCTGCATTTTCAGGACCTGGACCTGTGTCTCTGTGGCTGCAGCTAGAATAAGTATGGCAGGAAAACAAAAATAAGCCATTTCCCTTCCCCTTCTCACACAAATTTTTTGTTTCCAAAACCAGAAAAAGAAAATCATCAAAAGGCCAAAAAAAAAAAAAATTCAGTGAAACTCAAAGATGCTTGACCCAGGGAGACAGAGATCTCTGTAATGTAAATAGAAAAATTTGAAGAGGGAAATAGCTTGCAGACGAATAATTGGGGAAGCTTGACCCTGGTATTGGGGGAGAGAGAGAAGAACGAAGATTTGTGAAATGTAAATGAAAAATACTTCAGTATAAGCATTTACAGACCACATGGAATCCCATCTAGCCACAGAATGCTTCAATATGTAATTTTTAAAAGCAATTTGAGGTGCTGCTTATTTTAATAATAACTTCACAGAACTCTGTAATTTGTGATTTAAAATCCATTGAGTAGCTGCATGCAATATCTCACAGGTATTCTATTTCCACAAGTCCTTTAAAGTAGGCAACATTCTGAACAGGCATCCCTACATTACAGAGCATTCTCCTTGAACATACAGGGAGCCTTCACAGCTGGAATAACACAGTAGGTTCTAAAGCATTTGAAAAATAAAATCAAGATTAAGATTAACTGAAACATTTTTCTCAGTGATAAATTTAAGCAAATTGAATGTAATTGCCTCAGTTTCATCCAAAGCCAGGGTCTGGGCCGACGTTCCACTGAAGTATTCTGCCTGGCGTTTGCAAGCCTGAGTACATGACATCATTTGGACAATTTGCACATATTTATACAATTTGTCATCATTTTGTCCTTACAGTCTGGAGAGCTACAGGATTTGCCTGCAGGCTTACTTTTCCCTGTGCACAGGATGCGTTATGAGAATCATGTGCTTGCAATACTATTTTTAAAAACTGAAAAATATAAGTAAATATTGGGAACCTACTTCATAGTTAAGGTTGATATGAAGAACATATATTAGCAGATATATGGGAGTTTGAAAATTCTAAACCTCAGCAAGGATGCAGATACAAAAGCTTTCTTTCTAAGGCTACTTTTGACATGGGCCTTGACAGCATGGGCCAGGAGTAGTATTTCTGTAGAGGTAGGTGAATTTTGTTGTAAGTAATACGTGTAATCAACTTCTGTATATATCATGATTGCACAATTCTGCACAAGACTAAGGGACTATCAAAAGTATTAGGGCATTAGGGAGATAATTCTTTGGGATACACTCCAAACTTAACTGATTTATCTGATGTGAAGGGCGGGAGGAGGGGAAGGGGAGAGATTTTCAAAAACAGGACTCTCAAGTTAGGCTTCTACACTCAGAGTTAGGCACCTAAATAAGTGTCCTGATTTTTAAAATTGCTGAGCACCCATGCATGCCTAATGAAGTCTTCAGGTGCCCATATTTGGAAAATCTTACTTACCCTTTATATGTTGGGGGGTCTCTCTATGGCTCCTTCATCCATTCGCTGCAGAAGTGGTTCCCAGCTCCTTCCCCTCCTGTTCAAACCTAGCAGTTGGTTCACATTAATTCACGTTCTCAAGGCTATTTGAGACAGGAAAAAGGCTAGAAACTTTAAAAAAGCTGAGATGCTCCTGTATAGTTCCAGCACCTCAGGGCGCCAACGGACACAGGCTTCATGGAACTCTAAGTCTGGGTTTGTTAACAGCAGTTCTATGTATATTTGGGGCTTTCCTCAGACTAGATAGCTAGATCTGTACTACATCCAGTCAGTAAGGCCCTGATCCTGGACCAAGAGCCTTGCCATTGTCTTCAATGAGCCTAGGATCAAGCCCTAATCGAATCATGCCAACAGTTTGTAATTTTCTAAGGTGTGGCTCAGTACAAATAATAAAAAATGTAGATCTACAAGGGACTGCAAGAGATCATCTACTGACCCCTTGTGCTGTGACAGGACCATCCCTGACAGGGGTATGTCTAACCTGGTCTTCAAAATCTCCAAGGAGAGAGATTCCATAACCTCCTTAGGTAACCTGTCCCAGTGCTTCTCTATCCTGGGTTGGAGGTGACATTGGGAGGGGAGTCTTAGAGTGATATGCCATACCTTGGGGGAGTAATATGTACACATGGAAGGGGCCACAAGGCTCTGAAACCTGGAAATCATCCTAGTGATAAGGTGTGTGATTTAGGCTCAGGGAAGTGTGTGATGGAAGTGTGTGAGGAGAACAGAGCAAATACATGGAAGCTAAGCTGTGGAAGGCCTTAAAGGCCAGAATGAGAAGCTTGATTTTGATACAGAAGATGAAAGGAAGCCACTGAAGGGATTTTTAAGCTGACCTTGCGACTTTAAGAGATGCAATGATTCTGCAAACAGGAGCAGCTAATTAAAATGTTTTTTTTTAAAAAAACAAAACCCTACTATTATTTCATGAACATACCATGCAAGTTAACAAGCTAATACTACAACATATATATAACCCATCACAGTTTCTTGCGACTCAGATACCTAAACCAACAGATAAACTAAGGCACCAATCCTGCAAAGACTTAGGTATGTGCTCAATTAGATGTATTATCTGTAAATCTTTGCAGGATCTGGACCGCCACATCTGTCAATGACTCCTGACCACACAAGCACATTTACTCACAATCCAGCTTCTAATCAGTATGCACACAGGTTACCAATGCACATATTTGGTAGTGTCATGTGATATCTTTAGAGAAAAGGCAATGGCCTGCCCATCTCAATGGATACCCTAGAATAAATTTGTTAACTAACTACAAAAGAGTCCATAAAATCAGATGAGGCATGACAGAATTGAAGTCTTTAAGTCAGAGGCTCAGCTGTGGCAAACAGCCAGCTGTGCCACTGCCAGTTAGGCTATGCATATTACCATTACAATTATATCGAGGGGAAATGACTTCATGCACAGGGTATGGCCTGAATATTAAAAATTCCTTGAGCAAAATGAAAGGAGCATTACAGTATGATAGGAAAAGAGTGCAAACATGTTTCATTTTATTTCAACACTACACTCCAGCAGATGCAATGGTAAGCAAAGGAAATTGCTAGGTCTCAGTTTCATGTTCCACAGTTTTACTGATTGGTGGACAGATTTACAGCCCATGTAAGAAACAATTAGAATAGGGACTTCACCAACAACAAAGCGAGAGAATAAATTCCGATAATGAGATAGGAAAAGTACAAGGTAGAAATGATCTATGTGCTTGCATTCAGGGTATAAAATGTCAAAAAGCCCTATGTCAGCGTGAATTGCACTAGGCAACAGCTGGTGTACAGATTACGCGTGTGCTCTCTCTCTCTCTCTCTCCCCCCTTTCTTTTATAGGCTTCTTTAAAAAAAAAAACTAGAGAGTTCCCTGAAACACATTGCTATTTATTGGCTGTCAACTGAATAACCATAAATGTTTGGTTGGGAGGGGAAAAAAAAAAGGTTGGGGGGAGCTGGGAAAAAAAACTTCAAAGTTCTCCTGGTCACTTTGAATAGAAAACAAATCTACTGTTTAGTTTCTAAATTGTCAATTTAAATAAAAGAAGAAGTTTTTCAGGGTTAGGGAAATTGCTTTTTATTTCCCCCCCCTTGCTGTGTTGGATATAGTAACTGACTGTCACATTCAAATAAATGTAAGGAGAAGGTCAGGGGGTGAGGGGGAGGAGAAAAGTATGAAATGGTGAAACACCACTGCAACTGGGTACAGCTAAAAGAAACCTGTTGATTATTCACAGCATCTAGTTACATTATGTACTGGAAGAGTACCCAGTTCCCATGAAGGAGACTTTTTCTATCCTGTAGAAGACACAAGCTATAAAAAAGTAATGATGAATGATAATGTGATCTTATTCATAATGTGCTTTCAGTCCTGATGAACCTCAAAGTACAGTACTGTTCTATGGAGATAATTATAGGGACTGCTTTTTCCAATGAGCAAATGCAGCCTCTGCTGGTGTGAAACTGTTTAACAGCACATATTATACAACCATTTAGAACAAGGAGTGAAGACACTACTGTTTACAGGAGAAAGTGCAGAGGATATTTTGAGGACAACATAGTATCCAAATTGGAATTCGGCTGTGAGCTTGGGGTTCCCATCCCAAAGAAAACAAACATACAGATGTGCTACTCACTGAACTTCCTTAACCCCCATTTTAGCAGCATTTAAATTAAAAATATCCATGAGCAGGAGGACTAGCCTGCTGATGTCTTGCCGTCTTTTACCATGCTTGTCATTCCACAGCATTCCTAGGTTTCCTAGTGCAACTATTGCATCAAAGCAGTTTGATTAAACTGACTGGCCTTGTGGCATTAGAATGTGTCCAAGATATCATGTTGTTAAATCAAGGAAGCAAGAATCTTGTGGTCTTACATTTGTCCTTGTTATCACGTATGGGTTTCTACAACAGTGCAAGCTTCTTTTTGGTTTGTGACTGATTTAACAGCTGTCATATGCTTTATTAAGAATAAGCAAGAAAAAGAGTCATTGGATGAGGTTTTCTAATATTCAGCATTTAATTTTTAAAGAAGCTATATATTTAGAAAAAGCAGCAAAGAATCCTGTGGCACCTTATAGACTAACAGAGGTTTTGGAGCATGAGCTTTCGTGGGTGAATACCCACTTCCTCAGATGCATGTCATGCATCTGAGGAAGTGGGTATTCACCCACGAAAGCTCATGCTCCAAAACCTCTGTTAGTCTATAAGGTGCCACAGGATTCTTTGCTGCTTTTACAGATCCAGACTAACACGGCTACCCTCTGATATATATTTAGAGTACAGCTGGTCAATTTACTAAGGGTTGTGATGGATTTTCCAGTCTCTGACAATATTTAAAGCAAGGTTGGATGTTTGTCTAAAAGACGTGCTCTCAGAATTATTTTGGGGATGCTTTATGGCCTGTATTATATGGGAGATCAGACTAGATAATCACAATAGTCCCTTCTGGCCTTGGAATTTTTGGAAAATGTATGCATTTTTGAAATGTTGATAATACCTGTTTTCAAGCAAAATGTTTGCTGTTTTATGACCAGTTGATTTTTTATTTATTTACTTATTTTAATTTCAAACCCTCAAAAATGGTTGGGAAATGTTTGCATCTTTCATCCAGTTCCAACTTAGAGCCAGATTGGACCCAGCCTGTGAGCGATAGCAAAGAGACTATGCCCCATTAGGCACCCGTTGCATGAATTGGGCACACTGGAAGACATTGCAGTGAGGGAACACAAAGATTGCTCCCAGCTGTCGGTGCTCAGTTGTGTGAACAGAGACAGGACCATGGCAGATAACAGAGGAAAGTGTACACTGTATTTTCTGTATGAGTAGTGAAATGGCTGCCCTCCCTTAGGGCTGTGGAAGGTGTTGGACATAAACTGGCCCTTGTTTGTTATGGCAAGATGAGCTTGATGTTGTGAGCTGGGTGAAACCTGTTATGGGTTGAGCTAAAATGTCATTGAGATTGATAGGTGTGAATTCACCCTTCAATATACATGACTGTAAGGATAAGCCCCTCCTAAGACAATAGAAGTATATGAACTTTTCCTGAGTGTTTTAGGTAGGTAGGTAGGTAGGGGTGTGTGTGTGTGTGTGTGTGTGTGTGGTGGGGGTGTGGGTGGGTGGTGTGAAGGCAAAACAGACAAAAAAACTGGGAAAGGCTGAGAGAAGTAGAGACAGCTTGAAGGAGCAGCTGAAAGTTTAGGATCTGACTCTGGAAGAAACTGGGGAAGAGACTTTTGTTCAGAGGCGTAGATGGAAAAAGGTGTTCTTGGTGCTATTAGAACAAGAAGCTGTTTCATGACCTTTGATTCCTTCTGTGTTCAGAGAGAGGACTTTGTACATTCTTTATAAATAAACAAAACTGCATCAAAGAAATACCTACCATCAATTTCTCCTCCTAACTGGAACAACCTGTTAGACCCTGATTTTTTTGGTTAGCTGTTCAGGTTAAAAGGGGCAACAGTATTATATATGTGTCCATGGGCCTTCCACAACAGGCTGCCTATCTAGTTGGAAGTCATATACTGACATTTCCATGTTTTTGTGATTTAAATGTATATTTTCATGTTGCAGGCACAAACTGTCTATTATACTGTACATGTAGAAATGGATGTGGATCTGTAACTCTTCTGAGTGTTTAGGTCTGGCTCTGTTTACAAATCTTGTGGCTTGATCTGATCTCTAATGATGATTATTCAGCCATATCCTTCCCAGTGTAGGCTGTTTCCACAACAAGGATAGGAAATTGAGCAAGGCTTCCCTTGTGGGTTCCCTACATATTCTGCCCTTGAGAGATGTGTGCTTGCTTCCCCGGTCCCACTGAAGAGGAAGCAGGGAATTTGGCCCACCCAAACCACTGGTTTTGGGGGAATTCATGGAAGTACCCTCTGTCTCTTCAGAGACCCAGGAGCAGGACTGACAAGGTCTACACTGCCAACTCTGGATCTGGAACCTCCTGTTGCACAGATCAGAGAGATTCTGTTAAGGGTAACACCATGGTAGGCAGTCCTACACAGATTCCATCCACATCCTCTTCTTTGTCATTCAGGGCTTGGGCACTCCTCCTATAGATCCCTCAAGGGATCAGCATCAGGGTGAAAACAGCTTGAATTGGCAGGATGTTTCACTTTTCAGTGAATAAGTAAAATGTTCCAGGTCTCTGAGCCACAGCCTTGAGACTCACCCATTTACTCGCAGCCTATATTCCAATTGTTCTGGAGCATGAGGGTAAAAAAGTAGCGTTTCTAAAGGCATCACTGATGGTTGTGAAATTAACGTCTGTCTTCGGAATTAAAAATTCTGAATTTTCAGCTGCTATAAATCACTGTAGCTCCACTGACTGCAGCTGAAGATTTCAGTACATTGCAGAAGATTATTTCTACCCTATGCCTTCCATCTTTGGACCTCAAAGTGCTTTACAGACATTAATTAAGCCTCAAAACACCCCTGTGATATACAGATTATAAACATTATCCCTATTAGGCTTATGGGAAAAGGACAGAGGGTGGGATTTTAAGAAGTTCTCAATGCTGGCCCAACTCTGATCCTACTGAAATCAATGGGAGTGTTATAATTGACATGAAATGGAACAGAGTTAGGCCAGCAGTAAGGGCCAGATTTTCAAAGGTATTTAGGTGCTGATAGGTGCCTCATGGTATTTTCAACAGCACTTAAGCAGGTTAGGCACTGTCACTGGGGTTCCTCTGTTAGGGCACGCCCAGCCTCAGCATTCATCCTGGCCTTGCTCTGAGGTGTTCTGGTGTTTCTACCCATCAGTCTGAGCATACGAGGGTCAGCCCTCTGCCTGAGCCCTGGATAGTTTGCCCCAACCAGGATTTGTGAAAAGAATATCAGGGTTGGAAGAGACCTCAGGAAGTCATCTAGTCCAACCCCCTGCTCAAAGCAAGACCAATCCCCAAACAGATTTTTACACCACTTCTCCAAATGGCCCCCACAAGGATTGAACTCATAACAGTGGGTTTAATAGGCCAATGCTCAAACCACTGAGCTATCCCTCCCATCCAGGCTAAATGCATCTGATGAGTATAGGATATGAACCCATGCATGCAGAGCACAATTGATTAGTAATCCATCATCTTTACCGCTCAGCCACCTCATCTGAGCTGAGTGGTAAATACAGTAAACATAAATGAAACTTTCCACAGCTGGGAAAGAGTCCTCTTCCCTCTCAAGTCTTCTGTAAAGCAATAGGACCACAGTGAGCTCACAGTCTACTTGCAGAGAATAGTCTTGTCATAAATGGACCCACAAGTCCTCCCTTCCTTCAGGGAGGGATTGACTGAGGAGTCCTTGCATTTAACCAGGCCTTGCTCCAGGAGCTAAGGACTGGAGAGCTGCTCTCCTTGCTGGTCAGCCATCAACTGAGCTAGATTTTTCCCTGTTAAGATGCTTCATCCAATTGTGACATCTCACAGGTGGGCAGGGCAAGGTCACCTGAGTCCACATTAACCCTGTGTTGCCCAATGTGGTTTCATATACACCAAACTCCCATTGATTTCAATGGGATTTAGGGACCTGAATATTTTTGAAGGATCTGGCCCTCCCTTTCTGCTTTTCCTTGTTTAAGACATGTAACCTCTCTGTCTCACTTTCCCTATGTTTATGCCTCCTAGAGAAGTTCTGAGGATTAATGTTTTTCTAAAGTATGTCAAATATGTAAGGTGCTATAGAAATCCTAAGCAGTAGTGGTGCTGAATGTTTCCTATTGTATTAACTCACTTTATATAATCTTTCCAGTTTTAATCTGGATTTCTTTAAGGTTAACCATCTCTATAAAACTTATTTCATTTTTCATCTCTTGGTATACTTGTGCATTACAAATTAATTTGGATTCTGTCTGTGCATGTCCAAACTAAAAACAAATTATGTGTTTTCTTTAAAGGCAATCAGTATTTTGTGTATGATCATTTCATATAATGGAGTCCCTGAAATTAAAATTCTCTGTGTATGGGGTGGCAATTTATTGGCAAAAATCACTCTTGAAAGATTATAAATCAATATTTTTATTTATATTCTTGCATGCAGTTTATTTTGTTTATTTTTAATCAAGTCTATGATGCTTAAAATAAAAGTCTCAGAAATAGGACGAATAGGAACACAAGTTCAGATCCAGCATATAGCTTAAGCATTTGCTTAAGTGCTTTACAGAATCAGGGCCAGAATGTTCATCATTTTCCAGGATCAAGCTCAAGGAACTGAAAAGAATTTCACAGAAAACATTCTCGGTAAAAATGATTGGCAAAAATAAAAACAAATACACAGATGAAACAAAAACAAAAACAAAAGAAAATCTAAACTGGTTACTCTCAAGCTGTGAAGAGGTTAAATCAAAAACTCTGATGTCTTTCATTAGGTTTATAAATAAATGTTTTTCTAAAGGTTTGTAGAATTAAAAACATCAGGCTTAAATCTAGCCAAACTTTTTACCTGTTTAGGAAGGTGGCAAATTTTACAACATGATTGAGTAATTTTTGTCCTAGTGAGTGCCCTTTATGTCAAGTAATTTATTTTAATATTTGGGCAGATCAATGAAACTTTTTAACCATTTTACTTGTCATTACATTACTTTATTTTAACTTCTGTCTGTTTTTTCTTGTTGAGTGAGGTATGCATGGGGAAAGGCCTTTGATATTGTGTTGATCAGGAAAATTGAGGTGATAACACAGTCTCTCTTAGCTTTGGATAGATTTCTTTATAACAAAGACAACAATGTTTATTAGCTCTCCATTGAGACTACAGCCAGACAGATGAATCAAGTGTAAATTTATGGAACTGTGGCTGAGTAGACAGAATTAGAAAAGTATAGATATGTTACATATACTAATTTTGTTAGATATTTTTCAAATGGGAAGAGTGGTTTTAAAGTCTTGGCAATATCTATTTTCTATGGGAAATTGAGCAATTCTGGGTAGTGGGTTGTCCTGCTGTGCAGGAGTCCTAGAGTGATCAGTGATATGACTAAGTTACAAGATGCCTCCTGCTCATCCTGATGTAACACTGTGCTACAGCCAAAATGCTTCTGAAATAAATGTAGTCCAACTTTACTAATTCTGGGTCACTGAGAACAAAAATGATGCTTAAAATTGTTGATTGGCTCTAGTTTTCAAGATACGCTATTGGGTCAGTATATACGACCCTTGACTTGGGAATGGCGGAGGATAAGTGAGTTATAAAGGGAAAGGATCTCAATTTAAACCAGAAATGACTAAAATACATCTTTGACTGGATCTATGAATAAATCTATGACTGGGTTTGGACAGTACTTGCTTTTTAGGCAAAACAATGAATGATGCAATCTGAAGCTGGTATTGCGTCATACATGATATGAATTGTATCATGTTATTCCTAGAAGTCATGGATGATGCAATCATAAGGAAGTTTACATCGCTCTGCTGAACAAATTGCCCTATATCAGCTCTAGAAATCATACAGTGTCGTGCTCTCTTATTTGTCAGTGTTTGATTTTGCAAAGGGACACATTTCTGTTTAGCCAAAGTGAGCAGAGATGCCTCGTACTTGTGTGAAGAGTGCAGATAACTTCTGCTATGTTTGTGGTGAAGTGACATTTGCATCACAAAAGTGCAGTCTAACCACTATGGTTAAGAAAGCCTATCACCTTTCTTTTGGCTGCAAAATTGGAGATCAGGACAAGAGATGGGCCCCACACATATGCTGCAACACTTGTGCAACAAATCTTCGCCAGTGGTTGAACAGGTAAAGGAAATCTATGCCTTTTGCAGTGCCAATGATTTGGAGAGGGCCAACAGATCACACCAGCAATTGTTCCTTCTGCATGGTGCCTCCAGCTGGGAAAGGTGTGTCAAAGAAGAAAAAGTGGACTGTGCATTATCCAAACATTCCATCAGCTATACTCCCAGTACCCCACGGAGAAGGACTGCCGGTTCCTGATGCACCAGAATCATTCTCACTTGAGTCAGATGAGGAAGAGGAAGAGGATGAAACTTCTGGTCCTGAACCATCAATGTCATAGGACCCACATTTTCTCCCATCCTCCTCCTCTGAACCACACCTCCTAACACAAGGTGAACTGAATGACCTTGTCAGGGATTTGGAACTACCCAGGAGTAAGGCAGAACTGTTGGGTTCCAGACTACAGCAGTGGAATCTCCTGGCAGGCTATCAGGGCAAATGGAGCCCATCAATGCTTGCAAACTATTGCTGGACAGTGACAAGAGATGCTCCATTTAATGAATACAAGAGACAAGCCAAGAAGCGCCAAGTAGACACTGAATAGGACTAAACTATGTACATAATAGTTTTTTGCCTTTTGTTTCATAATAAATTTTATTTATATAACCCTTTTGTTGATTTTTAAAGTGTTACATAAACAGGACAGGTGAAATATTATCATGTAAAGCAACCATAAACACATGAAAAGACCTCGGTTTACAATTTATGATTAAAACTCTACTATCTACACAATATACATAGACATAAAATGTAAAAATGTAAATATCTTAGAAACAGTAGCCAATAAGTTGTTTTGTCATATTTGAATTCAGCACATCAAAATACATAATAAATATCACATTTTATCTCTGAAGCAGACGACGTCTCAAAAATTGTAAACTAGTGTAACCTACTACTTATGCCAGGCAGAGAGTCCTGATGTTCTTTCTATTTTATTTGGAAGTGATCCAGTGGTTCTTTTGTTGTCTTCAAAATGTAACATTTTTTTCTACCACTTGGGCAATTTGACTCTTTCTGATGAGGGTTTTTGACCTACATACAGAGTGGCTGTATGTATGCACTGCAGAGTTTGCTCTCTCAATCCAAATGACAAGAGGAGAAATCACTAAGGATTTAGACTGGTGTAAATGAAGGCACGTGATGGGGTGCATAAACTTCACATTGATGGGGAAGGGGCTTGAGAGTCTCTGTGTTCTAAAGTCTCAATCCGGAAACTTCCCAGCTCTGCAAGAAGTCCAGCAAACCCCAGACCTATGCCCAATGACACAGCTACCCAGCCATAGGGACTCCAACAAAGCTGCTACCCAGGCACCTCCAAGTAAAGTGGGGCCTCAGACTTTTTTTGCCTTGTTATTAATCCAAGGAGGGGGTTGATTTGTGTCGACCTGAACTTCTGCTTCCCCCCCCCCCCACAGCCCATGAAGTAAATTAAGCGGGCCACCAGCAGGATTAAGAGGCGGTGGCCTGTACTAGGCCAACCGCATGGTGAAAACTGCATGTGGCATGGGACCCAGGCCCAGCTAGGGAGGCAGCCCAGAAGGACTGTCTTTACAGGGCAAAATGTAGCTTTCTGCTGCAGATGGTAAGATTGCTCTTTAACATTCTAGTTTGCACTCCAATATAGTTAGCTGTGTTCCAGCTTCCAGAGCACCTTGCATTGTCATACCACATTCTTCAAAAGAGACTTTACCCTTATGTGGACCTTCTGACTGAAGAATTAAGAGTGCACTTAACTGTCCTTGCTTTTATCGGAGAGTGCATTTAACCCTTTACATTACATTACATTAACATTAAATACGCTTCTAGGATATGAATATCCCCATACTTCACCTAAATAAAACACTAGACATAAAAATGCAGCCTTATTCTTCCAACACCCAACATATATTTGCATTTCTACATAATTTTCTTCTTTAAAAATAGACCAAACTTTACATAAAAGTTGATCGGAGGAATTACATCAGCAACATTTCTCTGTTTTGTAAATATGATTGTATTATAACTATTTATTGTTTGCAGTGTTGTTGTAGCTGTGTCAGTAGTGGACACAAGGTGGACCAACTTTTATTGGACCAACTTCTGTTGATGGAAGGGAAAAGTTTTTGAGCTTCACAGAGCTCTTCCTCTTTGCCTGAAAAAGAGCTCTGTGGAGCTTGAAAGCTTGCCCCTTCCACAACCAGAAGCTGGTCCAACAGAAGGTATTACCTGACCCACCTTGTCTTTCTCTATTTATTATTTGTTAAGCATAAAAAATGTACTGTATGCTGTACCATGGAGAAAAATGGTCACTGTGTGTGACCTAGAGCAGGGATCTGTAAGCCCCCTGGTGGGCTGGGCCGGTTTGTTTACTTGCTGCGTCCACAGGTTCAGCTGATCACGGCTCCCACTGATGGTGGCTCCAGGCCAATGGGGGCTGCGGGAAGCGTTGGCCAGCACATCACTCATCCCATGCCGCTTCCTGCAGCCCCCATTGGCCCAGAATAGCAAACTGCGGCCAGTGGGAGCTGCGAATGGCAAGCAGCAAGTTAACAAACTGGCCCAGCTGGCCAGGGGACTTACCCTGGCGAGCCGTGTGCCAAACGTTGCTGATCCCTGACCTAAAGTGTTTAGGTTAATATTAATTGATATTTCTGGGTAGAAAGGATGGTCTTTTGGGTGAAGCACTGAACTTGGACTAGGGAAATCTGGGTTCAGTTCTTGGCTCCTTCATAGACTTTTTGTGTGACCCTGGACAAGTTACATCATTACTATGTGCCTCAGTTCCCATGCTTTTGCTTGTGTGTTGCATCTCATTCATCCACCTTCGTCTGTTTTGTTGTGGTATTTGTATGCTATTGAGTGGTAGAGGGCTGTACAAAATACAGATCATAGGGCTTATCTTCACTGCCAGGGAGATCGATGATGCTGCAATCGATGCAGTGGGTGTCGATTTATTGAGTCTTGTGAAGGCCCACTAAATCAATGGCAGAGCACTCTCCAATCAGCCCCGATACTCCATCTCCCTGAGAAGAGTAAGGTAATTTGACCGGAGAGTGTATCCCACCAATGCAGCATAGTAAAGACACCAGTATAAATTGACCTAAGCTATGTTGACTCCAGCTAAGCGTAATTTAGGTCGATTTACCCCAGTAGTGAAGACAAGCCCAGAAAGACCATACAAAAGAGTGTACAAAAAAGCCTACAATCTAAATAGACAATACAAATATATCAGATGCACTGGAATGATGAGAAGATGGATTAATAATATAACAGCATGAACAATTTTAAAAGAAAAAAAAACAAAAAATTGTAACTAAGTAATACAACACTTTATTTTTTGCATTAATGATGGTATTCTAGATAGAAACAGAGGGCTTTAAGAAGTGCTTTGAAAGAGGGGAATATGAACACTCCCTTTGGGGCACTTGCCATTGGCCATAGTCAGAGGACAGGATGCTGAGCTTGGTGGACCTTTGGTTTAACCCAGTATAGCCGTTCGTATGTTCTTAACAGATTCAGCAGCTAGGAGGAAGGCAGTCCTGGAGAAAGAGCGAAGCAAGAACAGGGGAAGAAAATTATGTAGGAGTAGGATTAGATTACTCCTCTTTAATCTATCAAAAAAGCTGCTGTGAGAATTATTTTCCTCCCCTGCTGTTCTGATTTTGTCACTTTCTGATTGTGACCCTCCTTTGGCTTCTCCTCACCCTGCATATTGTTCTCAAGCTTCTCAACCTCACATTCAAAATAGGCAGCCGTGGGGTATGTCTCTGCTCTGTGTGGTATCTTCTCATTCAAAACTCCCCTCTTCCAGAAGACATGCCTAAACCAAGCTGTACTCACCGACCTTGCTACTCACAAGAAAAGAAAAAATAGTTTTAAAAGATAACTTCTCTCTGGGTGGTCAAATGCATCTAATGTTATTGATTAATTAACTGTAGGTCTCTCTGGGCAGGGACTGTATCTCTTGCTGTGTCTTGTACACTCCCAAGCACATCAGTGCTTAAACTAGTAATGAATATTATTAATATTAAATAATATGGACTCATGAGTTTAGAAAACAATTTTGTTCCAATAGATGGCCACTATTGGGTAATTTTTAGCATTTTTTTCCAAATACAAATGTACTCAATCAACTGATTTAGCTAAGATAAAGGACAATTGTAGCTGTTGAATAGATATCCTGTATACATCCTGACAGCAAAAACAGGCCTCTGCTTTCTTCTGAGTCCAAACTACTGTTGCTCCAAATTCAGTAACAAAAGATGTTAACACATCTGCCTCTATCAGATACTGTTGGAGCTTGAGTAAAAGATTTAGTGTATCAATAGCCAGCCTTCTCTTTCTTTATCTGATTTCTTGATCTGACACACAGGTCAAACCAATAAAGCTTTTTATTATTTTTTTTAGCAGTACCTCACTGCAAGAGACACATGACAGCTAGTATGTGAATTGCAGGCAGCAGCCTATCTTTCTGAACCAATAATGCAACATGCTGGAGTTGTTCCTGTTGCCTATAGCCTTGGAAAAACTATTTTATTGAGAAACATAACTGCAGCCTCTTGCTACACTATTCTGTACAGTGCGTGCAATAAATCTTAATTCAGGTCATTGTCATTTTTACAGTTTGTTTGTTTGTTTTGTTTTGTGGTGGGCTATTAAACAGAACACCTAACATTGATGTTCAGGATATTTGCATTGTGTTTACTTTGTGCTTTTGACAGTACTTTAGTTGAAATCCACTCCACCTAGATGAAACCTAAGTATTTGAGCTGTGTCCACTGGATCTTCAACTACTGAAGACAAAGGGAAGTTTACCCTTGACTTCAGTGGGCTTTGGGTCAGAACCAATTTTAGCAAAATGCAGAACAGCTGAGGAGGTGAAATAGGGCCTAGGATGCAGGAAGGATGTGCAGCCCCCAATCAGCCATTATGTCATCCTATAGGCTGGAATAGTCATTATAGCTTCTCTGTACCAGCTGTGAGGGGGACTGAGGCCAATGGATCCATGTTATGCTGAGAAGTACTAGCTACTCCTTGAATCACAAGCCTCGTTGAGAATGGGTGTGAATACAAGTATCAGAGGGTAGCCGTGTTAGTCTGGATCTGTAAAAGCAGCAAAGAATCCTGTGGCACCTTATAGACTAACAGACGTTTTGGAGCATGAGCTTTCGTGGGTGAATACCCACTTCCTCAGATGCATGTAATGGAAATATCCAGGGGCAGGTATATATATGTGTGCTAGCAAGCAAGCTAGAGATAACGAGCTATCTCTAGCTTGCTTGCTAGCACACATATATATACCTGCCCCTGGATATTTCCATTACATGCATCTGAGGAAGTGGGTATTCACCCACGAAAGCTCATGCTCCAAAACGTCTGTTAGTCTATAAGGTGCCACAGGATTCTTTGCTGCTCTTTCGGTGTGAATACAATCTTCAATTAATAGAACTATCAAAAGGAGTTAATCAGAGGACCCCACCCATCCAAGAGAAAAGGTGTTCTGAATCGCTTGTGCCCAAGAGTTTGGCCGAGGGAGTAGTTGATTTTTTCTGAGTACTGGTTTGGGGAAAGTGTGTGTGTGAGTGAAGGCAGAGTGTACTGAACCTAAGAACACACAGATCAGAGAGTGAGAGGCAAAAAGTGTGAAAGCCAAGCCATAGCCTCTGAGCACAGTGTGACCGTGGAAAAAGCTAGAGACAGAGTGTAGCGGGGTGGTCACCCTGCTCCTGCCCTGAAGGGCTTAAAACAGCCCTGGGAGAGGGCTGAGGCAGGGGAAAAGCTGGGCTGATTGGGGGAAGCAGACACTGGTATGGCCCTATAAGAGGGTTGAGGGCCAGAGAGTGAGACAGACACTCCCTTTACCTTCAGAAAGAGAAGGACCTGGCTGTCTGGGAAGGGTATCTAGGGTGAAGCAGTGCTGGGGAAAGGCAGAGGGAGCTGGGGAGCTCTGGCCTAGCAAAGCCCCAGGCTGCAGGCCTAGTTAAGGGCCCACAGAAGGGTATCAGGGTTGCAGAAGGGCAGCGCAGATATAGGCAGAGGCAGCTGGTCCAACCCCCCTTGCCAATGATGAGTGGTTTATAGACTGTAGTCTGTCCCAAGGAGCGGCGGCTAGATGATGACTGGCAGTAGCCACTGAGGCAAGGGGAGGATAAAGGGTTGGGGGCTTCCCTGGGTGGGGAGACCCAGAGACTGGGGGCAGGGGTATAGTAGAGGGCACAGCCCTGAGAGAAAGTGCACTGGGGTCCGGGAGGGACACGGAGGCCAGCAGCAGGTGAGACATCAGCTGGCAGAGGGCGCTCTGGAGCTGGAAAAGAGCTAATTCCCTGGACAACCAGTGTGTCTTGCCCCGCTACACAGAGCTTTTGGGTCAGTTGGCTAAAGAAGCTTGGGGCTGTAAAAGCTAAGAAATAGCTCCTCTGGTTCTTGGTTCCTCCTGCATTCAGAGAAGCAGGACTTTATACATTCCTTGTAAATAAACAAGATTGCATTGAAGATAATACCAGACTCCATCCATTTCTGCTTCCAGCTGGAACATCCCCTTAACTTTGACTAGACACTCCGACCAAAAAGGGGCCACAATCTACTTAAATATTGTTTTTTGATGCAGCCCTTGGCCTGCCCCTATTGTGACCTTCCATTCTTTACTATATGGGCTCAGAAGAGATCTTGTCCATGGCATGTGGTTGCGTAGCAACCCCGTGTAGGAAATCTAACAGTAGAGCCCCTGGAGCATCACTATATAGGATTGATATGGTGTAATGGACCTCACACTGGCCTTCAGCACATGGGCAAATTTCACCTTTAGATTATGGTCATTTAGGCCCCACTCCTGCAATTCACTGCTCCTGTGCAGAGACTCATAGACTCCAGTGGGACTCTTTCTGAGCACAGCAAATTGCAGGATCAAGATCAATTTCCCATGCTGTTCATGTGAGCCTTTCACAGAACAGCGGGAAGAAGGGAGAGCTTTTTATATTTAAAAGAAAATGTGAATGGAAAACCACAAGAAATTTGGAGGAGCATTCAGTGGCTGGTGTCATACTTGAAACTATTTTTGATTATATATTTTTAAATAAACCACATTTCAAATGGGTCTTTTTAAGGGGACCCAGACATTTCAGCAAGAGAAAGGGGAAACGTAAGAGACAACCAACATTTTGTTCTGCAATGATTTTTTTTATCAAGACCAAATAAACAGTACTTGTCTCTACTCTGAATGAGATTTATGTTTCAGTTCATACTTTGCTGCAATAGACTACAACAAGGCCTAGAGCTGAGTCAAGTGAACTTCTCATCAAGGAATGTTTTATTTCTGGAAAACTATGATGATTATATATACATCTATGCACCTGAACTCTTAGATTATGATGTGGTATAACATAATACCATGTGGAAGATAATCTAAGATATCAAAATACATTAATTCTCTTGCCCTGAAGGCCTGCTGGCTGATTACAGACAAGTCATCAGAGGTTTACACTCGAGTAAATTCACTTAGTTTCATAAGCCAGGTATTTCTTAGTGCTGCGATACATTGTATGGCACTGACTCTATTGATCTGATGTTATTAGATATATTAAACTCTAAAATTATATTTGAAAAAACGTAATGTAATTCTAAAAATTTTCAGAATCTTAAATATTACGGTGCACAAGAACAAAGAACAACATTTTTGGCAAAATCTAATTTGTTTCTGTTACGCTGAATAAATTTGTCTCATTTCTCATAAACTATCTGGTGATTTCTATCAATCTCTTGGGCTGAAATGTGTAGATTACAGCATAGAAAGAATGATATCTAGGGACCCAGTCTTATCAGTGGATCCTGATGAGTGGTGCCTTGTGTCTATGTGCAGCCCTTTTGAAGCCATGGAGCGTATGTGGACCCAAGCAGACCTAATTGCAGGATTGAAGCCTAGTTTTGTTCACTGAAATTTGATGGTGCTCAAATGAAGCTGTAAATACTGCCATGCGGCTGGCCTCTTTTCTTAATGCAGTGAGTGTGAGCTCTGGTCTTCTTGTGGTGTTTTCATGGTCCCAATATAAGTTGATGATCCGATTTTTCATTTTTCCATTACCCTGGTAGAAATCAATAAGACTGTGATAATGTATAGAGGAAAAAAGTCACGAAAAATGGTACAGATTTTAATGAGTAAATATGCGAACGCTGTAATCAGCACAGGGTGGTCCATAAATGAACAAAGTGCAAAACTAGATGAAATTATTCACTCAGTATTGTTGTTAGATTAGCTAACTGTTTCATGTCATGAACACAGATGTGAATGAGGCTCTGAGGACACCTGGAAAAGGGACAGTTGAGACATTTTCTTCTGCAACTAGTCTGAATAAAGTGATAAAGAGTCCTGTGGCACCTTATAGACTAACAGACGTATTGGACCATAAGTTTTTGTGGGTGAATACTCACTTTGTTAGATGCATGCATCTGATGAAGTGGGTATTCACCCACGAAAGCTTATGCTCCAGACCGAAATGGGTATTCACCCATGAAAGCTCATGCTCCAATACATCTGTTAATCTATAAGGTGCCAGAGGACTCTTTGTAGCTTTTTACAGATCCAGACTAACAAGGCTACCCCTTTGATACTTGACAGTCTGAAGAAGACAACCACCACCCTGTGGATACCCAAAGAGCAATATTTTTAGCTGATGTAAATCAGCATAGTTTGTTTGAAGATACTGGTGCTATTCTAGTTTACAAATCTGGCCCTCTAGAGCTCTCATTTTAGTCCTTCCTTTTATAGTGAACCAAAACAAGGGATACTTGGGCAGAAGCAGCAGAATCTATTTTTACTTCACCGTCTATCAAAGTAACCCACCCAAATTCTCTTGTCATCATTAGCCTTTGGATCTACAGTGCATTGTCATGACACTTGCTATTAAACCAAACTGATTTTTTCCATACACTTTTTCATTTTTACATTGTTTCACTCTAATCCAATTCTTGCTGAAGTCAAGGGAAAGACCCAACTTACTTCAGCGGGAATTGGATCAAGACCATTATAACTACCTTCCTCATGTTAAAAAAAAAAGGTGGGGGAACCTCCATGTCTAAAGTTCTGTGTTTGCCAACATTATCTCTTGAAAAGATTCTTCATATGACAATTTCAAATATAATTATATCATGGACACTGTTTATTAGAAACTCAACTCACCTGCTTTGTCAACCATAAAGTTAAGCCTCCCATTTTACATTCTCTAGGAAGCAACTGTTCATTAATTAAGAAATGTTTTACTCAATTATTTCCCACTCTTCCATCAAATCAATTTATTCTCTGGCAATTAAAGATACAGTAGCTATTGTTGCCAATAGTTTGTTTTGTTGCCTCTTTATTCTCTTTTAACATTCTGCCTTCACCATCACTTTTTCTTTCAATAGTTTCTTGCATAGTGCTAGTCTACCCTAAACTATTTTTCACAGATTATTATTAATATTATATGTTTTAATATTTATATAGCACCATCAGTGTGCATGACTATACATTTATATATAGCCATGCACACTGACGGTACTATATATGTGAAATGAATCCTAGGGCCAAATTCTCAGCTCATGTAAATGAGTGAAACGCCACTGAAGTCAGTGGAATGCTGCACAGAATTTGGCAGATGGAATCAGACTGAAGATTCTTAATATACCATGTTTAGAAATATTTATTAATGTAAAGAACTTTTTTCCAATGAAAGACATTCCAATTCATCCATCTTTGCTTGGAAACTTTTACTGTATCGTATTTATACACCTGAAATGCATTTATTTTTAACTGAGTGACTATTTTCTTATCAATGTTCTTTTTACTGATACTTTGTGTGGGTGGCTGGGTGGGAGCCTATTGTGCTGTATAGATCATGGGATGGAGAGTCAGGAGGCTTATGTTACTGTTGTTACCCATGAATCCCTCCATGACTTTGGGTAAGTCATTGCTCCTCTCTGTGGCTCAGTTTGTCTCTGTATAATGGAGATAAATAATGAAAATTTATCCTCCTAGTGAAGCATTTTGAGTTCTATGTGAAAAGCACTATATAAGCACTAAGTATTAATTGTTAGTATTTATTGCTTTATTAAATTGTTAATTCGTCTACCATCTGCCTTTCTCTCAACAACCATAGTTCCAGTCCTGTTCCCTACTACCTAGCTTCACTTGTACATCTGCTGCTCCTGGCAAATTTCATTGTCTGATCTGAGTACTAATTGCAGTAGTGATTTAAAACACAAACAATCCATATAATAAGTATACCCCATACTACAAGCTAGGTATCTTCTGACATAGTAATAAAAGATAGGTCAGACTGCAGAAGTCTTTTTCCTATAGAAGACATACACTGCGTCCTACACAGAACTTATTAGAAAAAGTGTGGGGAGGGACCTTCTCCATGGAAAACTTTGACCTGTTAAAAAAAAATTCCCAAAACCAAAAAGGTTTTTTTTTTGGTTTTTGATGAAAAGTCAATTTTTTTTCTTCTTCAGAAAGTAGTCACTTTATTAGAAAATTTTCATTTTGTCAAAAACCCAGTTTTCTGTCAAGAGAATTGGTGACAGAAATTTTTGGACCAAGCCTAGTATTAGCATTAGTAGCGTTACGTTCAGCTCTGCCCAAACATGATTTGAATGCACACTGAAGTTCTTACACACTACTCAGAAATGTTTGGTCTACAGCAAATTTCTTTCATTGTGTCTCTAACTTAAAAAAATAAAAAAGAGTGAGGGCTTTTAAAGATATTTTGATCATCATCTGCACATCAGTTAAGCAATTGAAACTTTTAAAACAAAATTAGATTTCTTTGTGTAGGTCATTATTTTCATATTTTGATGCCGTGAGGCAAATGCAGTGTGTAAGGGCTCAATTCTACCACGTTTACTCATGCTGAGTAGTACCTTAGGACTTGTCTACACAAGGAAAAGGCCCACCTTAGCTAGTGTGGACTAGCTTGTATGCACCTGCTACTCTGCACTAACTCAACATGTGGACATAACTTTGTGTAGTTTAGCTTAATACTCTTTGGAAGTATGTTAACTAAAGCACACAAACTCAGTACAGAGTAAATGTAACCACATGGTGAGTTAGTGCAGAGTAGCTAGTGTGCTTTAAATTCACACTCTTGCTCATTTTACATTAACTTACCCATGTAGACAAGCCCTTAGTCTGAGAGTAGTGCCATTGAAATGAATGCAACCAGTTGCTGACAAGGCACTAGTCAGCCTGAGTAAAAGGGACAGAATTGGGCCTTACATGAGAAACATTAATTTAGAGGCAAATGACAGACTTTGATTAAAGCCAGCTTGGATGTTCTTATTAAGTTTTGCCTCAGGATGGAATGTGAGTATTTGCATCTTTCATGTAGTTCTGAAGACCTCTGTCATTGTCCATTTTCTCCCCCTTTACCCACAGTTTAAAGACATCACTCAATATCCTCCTGGTGAGGAGGACTGGACAAAAATCCCTTCAGAAAGATTCTGCTCGTTTCCTTAATCATCCAAACAGCTGTTGGTAAGTGATGTAAGGCATTTCAATCCCTCAGAGACTGAGCACTCACAGCTCCTGATTGCTCAGGGAACAAGAAAGCAAGACTGGGATCCTAAATCAAACTCTGTCTCTCTCCCACTGAGGGACAGATCATGATGACTAGGCCTTCTCATTTGTAATCTTTTCCTCAGTTAAAAGAGACACTGTCCAGTGTTTTTTTCTTTTAGAGATTTTAGTGTTATTTTATATCAGTAGAATTTGTAATATCTTAAAATCTGTGGCATCTTTTGGAACCATATATACTGTATACTTCCATGCCATGACATAGCACCATAAAGCATAAGGCTGTAAAAGCCTATAATAATTTATGAGATTACATTAGATAGCCATGTATAATTTATAAAATGGATATTATGAAAGCAGTAATCTGACTGACTAACAAAGGTTGCAACTATATGGGTGTCTAGTGTGACCACACAAAAAGGGTCCATTAGCCAACATTTACTATACTGTAACAAAGAGTATTTTACAAAAGAAGCTACGTATTCCAAGAAATGAAATTACACTGACTAGAGGCAGTTCCTGAGTACGTGAAGGTGATGTTTTTGACTTTATGCCTCTGAATTAGAGATTTCCCACAATATTCAAATCCAGGTTTCAAACACTAGAAAGTTTAGGGGAGTTTAGAGCTAAGGTTTAATGTCAGCCCATGATAAAGTTACAGGCCACTTGCAAAATATGAATTTGTATCCAGATCTGAGTTCAAATTATGAATCCCCCCCAAAGTTCAGGGAGTGTGGATTTGCGGGGTGAGGTGGGATGGGGAGGATACTGGTGATTGAGATCCCTCTCTACTCAGAATTCATCCAAAGAAAATTGTAGCAAAGAGGCATGGCCACCCTCAGAGGTTGACACTGAAGGATGGCCAGATGCCCCTGGTGGGCGGAACAGGGAAGGTCACGCTCGCCACACTGGAAGCAGAGGAGGACAGGAACAGGAAGTATAAAAGTGAGCCCTGTAGCTCAGTTGGATGGCAGTTGCCAAAGGAGACAGATGTCTTCTCTCCGCTGCTGATGCAGGAGCCTGCAGAAGACTTCAGTTACCCTGAGGACTTGCTCAAGCTACCAGAGCTGTCAGACACAACCAGTGCTGAGGAGCTGCTGGGGTTGCCAGCAGTGTACCCTGAGGAGACACCAGACTCTCACCACACCGAGTTACCAAACCTTGGGAGAGCAGGAAGTAGGCCAGGAAAACTAGACAACCAGCTGGTAGAGTGCTGGCCTTGTGCAAGGTCAGCGTGTTGCTGGTGGATCCCCACTGACCCAGCGGGGGACCACTCCTCCACTGTTAGGGCTCTGGGCTGGGATGCAGTGGATTCGGGTGGGCCTGAGTCCTCCTACCCCCTGACACGCCATCCCTGGAGTGGCAGCCTCTCCACCTTCAGCCAGGAGGCCTGTGTGAGTCTACCGTCCGCTGAGCTAGGACTCTAGACTGTGTTGGGTGCTCACCCATTGCTGGAGCCCACTAGGCTATGTTGGGTGCTCACACTTGCCTGAAGGCCCAGCTCCTAGACTCTGACCTGCTCTACCCTTCTTGAGGGCTGGAGCTCTAGACTGCTTGGTGCCCAGACCTACCCATGGGCCTGGGCCCCTGAACTGTTCACTGCTCTTCCCTGCCTGAGGGTTTGAGCCCTAGATACAGCTAATTTCCCCCTTGTACAGACTGCCATTCCAGGTGCGTGACAGCAAAGAGGCGTGGTTGCCCTCAGAGTCTGACAATGAGGGATGGCCATTCATGCCTACCCAAATATAATTAAAAAAAAAACACTAAAGGAAGCAAGATGCCTATGGTGTCATTCCAGCCAGTGGTTTGCCCAGGATGGACTTTTAGAGAGCAATATACAGCACCTACCTCAACCACTGTTCCTGATCTTTTAATAAACTTTATTCAGTCATTTAATTGTGTTGCTTCCCACAATAACTGACACAAAGGAATTTTTAGTATTATTTTTGGTAGCTTGTAATGCCACCCACAAGTGTTCAAAAATCATGAATAGCTTCCTTCTAAATCATGAGATTTTAAACAATAAATATTGGATTCTTTGTATTATAGTAGTGGAATCTTTGAGATTCACATCTACAAAGGCTCTGCCAAGCGTATAATGCCTACAGAAACCCAACCTTCACTTAGGTTTTGGAGCAGAGCAACCTAGGCTGAATCCCGCTCCCACTGAAGTCAATGGGAATTTTATTGACTTCAGGATGGGCAATAATAGTCTCCTGTGGTGTAGCTTTCTAGATGGATTTGAATCTTATTCACAACCAATATTTGTTTCCTACACTGAAAACACTGAATGCAGCACTCAGTTTACTTAGAGGATGGGCACAGCATGGCTACTGGAATTGTGAACTTACCCATGCCGCCTTGCATGGTTCCTCAAAACAGACCTGATCAGATTGCCTTGGGGATTAGAGAATAATTTATGTCCAATGGAAAGTCCATGATCTCTCCTGAGACTGCCAACCACAGTGCTAAGAGGGGATGCGGTACAATCAACTGAACAGTGAGTTATGTGTGTACTTCTTTGCCTGATCCACAGAGGGTGCTAGTAGAAGTGGGTGGGAAATAGTTTTACTGAAAAACTGTTTTGAAAAATTCCCCACCAGATCTAGGTATGAATCTGTGACATCCTCCAGTGACTGCGCTTTACTCTTCGCTCAAATTCTAGAGAATCATATTTTCAGCTCAACCTCTATTGTTTGCAAAGATAGTAGTTGTCACAACAGCGTTTAGGAACTGGACTGAGGCACTAAAATCATTTCACATAGGCCATTTCTTCTTTCATCTGCATCACAAGTTGCTATCTCGATTGTTCAGCCATCTAAATGTTGTATCATCAAGGATAGTGAGGTGTTGCAGTCCACCCCTCAATCTTCTAGTTGTGCATGTCTCCATCACATATTTGACCATCTGCATTTTTCCCCCTAGTCACACTGAAGATTGAACTAAGCTAAATGTCTGCATTGTGGAAGACACTTTGGCCATTCCAGTCAGCAACATGTTAAGCCTTGTCTGGGATCTGTGTCCCAGGTTGCAAACAGGTGGATGTAAGTTATGGCTTCTGAAAATTGTCAGCATTCCTATCTCTATCCTAGAGTTGCAGCCATTCTGCGAGGACATAGCTGTCAGTCCTGACTGGCACTGGGCTAGAAGCACTGGATATAAGTGCATGAATGGCTGTCATGAAGTCAGTCAGGGCATGTCAGCAGGAACTGCAGATGTTGGTGCTATGTACGAGAGGCAGACAGATATAGGCCATGGAACAGCCAACAGATGGTAAAAACCTTTGGTCACTACCAGCCTGGACTGGATTTGAACTGTTGATTCAAGAATGAAAAGTTTCTACATCCCCTCAGCCACCTCCTGAGTCTCCAGTATATTTTGCTAACTCTACCCACATATCATTGAAATGATATGATATAATAGGGAAGCCGCGTGAAGTAGCAGAGAGGGCACTGGCCTGCAAATTAGGAGGTTCTGTTCCTGGTAGAGCTGATTTGAAAAGCTATTCTCAGTGACTGACAATTTACACACAGACTCCATTTCCTTTAACATTTTCAGATTTTTTTAAATATAAAAGTATTTATTCCATTAGTTCTAATAGATACATTTTTATTTCAGTTTTCAAAAGTGCAGAAATTTTGGTTTTCACTTTTCACTCTGCTGATTTTTGGGTCCCCTACTCTTTCTCTTGGTCTTTTCTTTCTCTTGTCTTTTTTCCACAGGAATGAGGGAGGAAGGGGCCCAAAAAACAGAACCAATTAATTGAAAAAAACCAAACAAAAAAAAGGAGTAGGTTCAATTTGAAACCATACGAAAATGGTAGATGCATTGTGTTTCATTGGGGAAAAAAAATTGCAAAAATTTCAAATGAAATATTTTTGTTCACAGAAAATGTTCACAGAAAATATTTCTGTCTCTCTTAGGTACTTATATCAGCCCGTCCTTATAGTATATGAGTGCTCATAATCTTTAATGTATTTATCATCACATCACTACTGTGAGGTAGGGAAATGCTATTATTCCTACTTTACAGATGGGGAACTGGGCCACAAAGAGACTAAGGGTCAGATTTTCAAAGGTATTTAGGTGCCACAAGATGCAGATAGGCACTTCATGGGATTCTTAAAGCACCTAAGCAGGTTGGAGACCTAACTCCTATTGAAATCCACAGTTACCTGCCCAGCCTGCTTAGATGATTTTGAAAATCCCACTAGGTTCCTACCTACATCTGGCCTTTGAAAATCTCACCCTACGTGCCTTGCCTAAGATCATGGAGGCGGGGACTATGGCAGAGCAGAGAACAAAGTTTTTTCAGCCAGCATTAATTCTCACCTTTGCTACTGATCCGCTGTGTAACATTGAGCAAGTCACATCACCTCTCTGTGTTTCTCTCTCCCCTCTCACGCTCAGGCTATCTTTTCTATTTAGATTGTAAGTCTATCAAGGCAGGGACCATCTCTTATTATTAGAGCTGACTGGTGAAATTCCCAGGAAACATTTTTTTGTCAGAATTTGTTGATTTTATCAAAATGTTTCATGGAAATGTTTTGACTTTGAAAAGGTTCTGATGGAAACCAGGCAGGTTTTCACCAGCTTGCCTGCCAAGGCTCCAAGACAGCTGACCATGCAGACTCCCAGGAATCTCAGGGCTTCCTGATTCCTGGGAATTGGGCAGCCCAGGCAGCCAGCTACCCTGGGACCTGGGGAGCAATGCGAGCCCTGGGTTCCAAGCTTTCAGGCTTTTAGCTCCTTGACATCCCACTAGATAGGCTTCCGAGGACCAAGACCTTCCCAGGTCCTGGGCAGTCCACCAGGTTGGCTGCCATGGATCCAGTGACCCTGCAAGCCCCGGCAGCTGCTAACTGAAATTGCCATTGTTGTCAGTTTCAGGGCTTCCCATCATTGAACACTATATTTTCCACAGTACCTTGCTCAGCAGGGCTCCCGTCTCAGTTGGGGCTACTATATGCTAGTTGAATATGAACAATACATTGATATAGTACTATGTATTAAGTGCCAACAATGTGCTTAGTGATCTACAAATACAAAAGATGGCCGTGACCCTTTTCTAAGAGATTTATAATCTAACCCAGATAGTCAGTATAGTGCAAACACATAACACACTGGATGATGGTCTTTTCTCAAAACATTGTGGCATATTTTTTTAACCTAGTTCTGATGCTGTGTGAAGACTTCATAGAAGAAGTGAACTTTGGAGAGGAATCTAAATCAAGAGGAGGAGGTTGATTAGCATTGTAGGACTGGATGGGAGTTCATACGAATGTATATGCAATGTAGTATATACCCATAGGTATGTCTGAATGATTATAAGTTATATGTAAAGCCCAACTGGTGGAGTTTTTTCACTGAGGAACCAATTCAAGAGATTTGATGTAAATGATGTTTTCTATTGGAACATGCACTTGTTTATTTTGAAAAGTTACAATTTATGAAAGCAGCAGGGTAATGGAACATTCATGAACCAACTGTCTTTCACTTACAGTAGGGCACATCAAAGCACCTTAAAACTTTCTGCTTAAGATGCTCCAGCTATTAAATGATGAAGCCAATGTCAGTCAATGAATCCCTCACTTCTTTCATCTTTGGCTTTCCTTTTGACTCTTCCTCCTACATGTGTGCATCCCTGTGCTATTGCCAATTGCCTTTTAACCAGCATACTAGCAGTCCAGACCTGCCTAGCAGCTTGAGATCTCTCAGAAACGCTCTGTTTCCCAGGAGCCAACCTGGCTGGATGAAAGTTGGTGCTTCTATAGTTGCAGTCCTTACCCTATAATATCTGAGGTGAAATCTGGTGAAAATCTTCCATATTTCCCTTTAGTATGGCTGGCATAGTGTCAGCTTGACTTTCAGTTCATTTTAATTCAGTTAGCATGGCAATAATCTTAAATGCCACCTTCTCCATTTTCAACAAAATATGGACAAATTTTACATGGTTCCTATAATCAATGCTTGATTGTATATTTAGTGTCAGCTATTTTTCCTCTCATGGTCTCTAGAAACCTCTTTGTTGGAGGCATTTAAAAAAAATCCACAGAGAAACTGCATATTTTGACTAACAAAAGCAGCAGCAGCCTTTTTCTCCATAAATCACATTTTGCAAAACATCACTTGCCTGAGCGGGGCTCAGTTTTGTAAAACAAACAGGGCCATTGTTCTAGCCAGCTTCTAGAAAGGGTGGCATCTGAAAAATGGCCAGCCAGTGCATACCTGATTGTTCAGCCAGTGTTCCACCAGATTGGTGTCAGCTGGGTTTGCCCTTAAGGTTGCACTCCCCTGAGGCACTACAAATGGAGGCTGCTAACACAAAAAAGAGCAGCCACTAAGCAGCAGGTGGCCCCGCTGAGGTAATCAGGATCACATTCAATTGGGAAGCAGTCTCAATTTTCAGCCCAGTGTCTGCCAAGGGGCCTGGAGCTGCCTTGTTAATGCTACAGGGAACACGTGGGACACATTGACTGCATTAATTGTCCCCACTCATTCAGAGGTGGATGAATTATAATGTTACCACTCCAGGGTAAAGCAAACACCTATCATAACAATCATGTCATTAGTGTGCAGATGCTGGTTGCTCTGCTTAAACTTTTGTATCTTTCTTTTTTTTTTTTTAATAGCGTGCAATAAGAATATTTTTTATTGTTTTTCATATAATTGATTTTTAGGTTATAAGTGTTGAGTAAACCCTTGAAACAAGCAGAGTCATATTGTTCAACAACTAGGAATAAAAGCACAGACTGGCAAAACCCAGATTAAAGTTCCTTTTGAGAGAAACAGCTGGCTTTTAAAAGCTTTTGCTTTCAGTGTAGATTTATCCTGTGCGGTGTGACTGACAGTTGTTGTTCATGTGTTATTGGCTCCAAAATGACACATGGTATTAAAAAAATAAAATCTTAAAAATGCTTCCAATCTAACTGTAGTTATCCAGGCCCACAGATAGAGAGTCACATATTCTGGTTTGTGAAAAATACTATTCATGCCTCTTAAATCTGCAACCAACACCTTAGTGTGTGTGTGTATGTGTATGTATATATATATGCAATATAGATATATACACACACATGGTGTTATACCTGGTTTTTTGTTAATCTGTGACAAGACTAATTTTGTTGTTACACACAAAAGGAAAATCATATATATGTTAAAAAAATAAAAGTCTACTTTGGTAGATGTATCTAATTACAGGTGCACCAGAGAAAATGTACTGGCAATTTTGTCCATAAAGTTTCTTGGCATGTCACATCATCACTATTCTGTAATTAGAGATCCTGTATTGGCAACGTCTTCAGTTGCAACTACCACAACTCTAAAACTTCCATCATCAGTCAAGCAATGCTTTTTATTTATTATTATAATAAATATTATAATTTAGAACTACACCCAACAGTTTGCTTTTTGCTTTCCAAATCAGGCTTCTGAATCTTAGATGCCTTTGAAAATGTTACCCAGTATCCTTTCCCTAAGACATTTACAAATGAAGGGCCCAATCCTGAAAATTCTTTCACATATGAGTAGCTTTACTCATCTAGTCAGGAGAGTAAAGTTACTTGTCTGTTCAAGAATTTGCTAGCTTGGCACTAGGAAGGACCCTGATTCTGCATTAGGATTCACTAAGATAGAGCCCCATGCCTGTGTAGAATCCTGTTGAAGTCAATTAACTGAGGTCTGTATTGTTATTGATTAATATCACAATATGTATTGCTATGGTCCCTAGAGGTTAACCAGGTCAGGGCCCATTTGTTCCAGGTGTTGTACAAATATATAGAAAAGGACACTTCCTGCCCCAAAGGCCTTACATACTAAGGCCTCATTTCTGCAAAAACTTACAAACATGCTTAACATTATAAAATGTGAATAATCTTATCGGCTTCAATGGGACTACTCATACTTCACTTAAGCATGTGCACATGCCTTTGCAGAATCAGGACCTAAAAGACAAGATTTAATAGATGGGCAAGACAAATGCGTGGGCAGAAACGATGAGGTGATAATAATAACAGCGTGTATTGGAATAGGCTATCAGGCTATAATTCATAGACCTACTAAACCAATCAGTAACGGCAATCGTGGATCCCAATGTAGAATCAGGGACTAATATCAGACATGATATAACAAAAGGGTAACAATGCAACTGAAGGGATAGGGCAGGAATGACTGGGTATCTTGGTTACTGAGCATTGGCTAGTACATCGTATGATGAGGTTAAGGTTTTATGGTTATTGTTTTGGCATTTTTTGAAGATAAGGAGACATTTCATCTGGCTAATTTAGTGTAGGCATATGTGGTTTATGAAACACAGAAACCATTTAAATTGTTTAGTCACGTTAGTCACAGTCTAATATGTAAATATATTTCAGATTTGCCTGTTAAAACTATGTTGTTTATGAAAATCACTATGTCAATCCTTTTGGATAGATTTCCAAAGTGCAGAGTTTCAAGTAAATTTATGTTCCATAATCAGTAGAAGGTGTGTTTGCTTGACATCAGAGTTTAATATTATGATTATTATTATTATGGATTTATCTTTCTGGGAAGAATAGCATTTTCTTGTCTGCTATATTTCCAGAATACAAGCCTTTTAATGCTGCAAACAAATGTATATAAATTGTAATATTTTCTCTATGTTTACCACCTTGATTGCTTGTGTAAACACTGTGAAGGGGCAAAATTGATCTTTCAAGCTTTCCTCGGTCTTATACACACAAGTCCATACCGATAAACATAAAACTGTGCAGTTTCAATGCAATGCTTTTTATGGAAAAATAAATAAATATATCTGCAAGGGTATCCAGTTTGACCCATCTATTTTCAATTTATGGTATTTTTTTTTCAAGCATGCACATTTAGTTGATTGAAAATAAACAATGTTATTCAGCTGCAGCTGGGTGTTTGAGTGTGTGTGTGTGTTTTCCCCACAAGTAAGCTAGGTTAATATCAACTTTATTCAGACATGTTATTTTTTTCTAGTCTCCAAAAAAATTACCCTAAAAATGAACCCATATGAAAAGGAGCTCTTGCATGTAAAATATTTTCCCACCCATTACTGCTGGTGAATGGTTTTACTTAGCTTGCTCAATGTGGCATGCCTGCACAAATAATGAATGTGCACTGCCTGCACATCAATTCTCACCTTTTTTGACTTGAAAACTATTGTATACAACACAGATCTCCTGTATATTTTGAACTGAACCCTCTCTTTATAATAAGTTTTCCACTGTGGACCAGTAAAATGATTGTTGAGAATTCATGCTCCTGCAAAATGACAGTTCTCCAGAAACTGGCTTTTTAAAAAAAAGGTGCTGTTTATCATAAAAAAAAAGTTTTTGATAATCCTTTGAAGATGAAGGGAAAGAACAATTTAACCTAAAGATGACATGGGTTGCAATTTGCTATAATTGGCTGCAGGAACAAAATTATTCAAACATGAAAATCTTGTGTAGCGAGATTCTCAGATGGTGTAAATCAACATCCACTGAAGTCAATGGAGCATCATAGATTTACACCACTTGAGAAACTGCTTGGTAGCATATGTGCTTTTGTTTAAAAAAGTAATAATCATGGATTGTTTCATACCTAAACAAGTGCATTATTAAAATAGCTGATGGTTTCCTATGTAATATATCTATAGCTATATTAACTCTATTGCTGTAATGGTTTAAGAAATAGCCCTGAATGCAATGTTATATTGTCTTAAACTATTCATAAATATTTTAAAAGTTAATTAGGAGACAACAGGTATGAATAGGCCAAGATTTATTTATAATTAAAAGTTGATATCAGATGTCACCTCTTCTCATACAGAACATTCCTTTAATTACCTATAATTAGGTATTTGTTTCTACGGTTTTCCAAAGTGAACAGAATTGGGATGACACTTTACCATTGTAAACTTGTTAGAAAGACTCACTGATTGTAATGAGAGAAGTTTCTTGGGTTTAGTTTGTTTGTTGCCTTGTTTTTTACAAGCAGGTAAAGTACATGATAGAAATAGTAAAATCTGCATTCCAATTATTTCACTGATATATTAAATCACAGCATAATTTTGGTATAAATTGCCACCTGACCTTTATATGATGCTTCCTAGCTTTCCATGCCAATTGTTCTGTCTCTCTCAACCAAAATTTGAACACAAAACTGGACTTGTGGCTGATAGTGTAATCTTTCAGTGAAACAAATGTGGGTTTTTTTTCACAAAGTCTTAATTAGGATGCTTCTCACAAGGTGGAATTCAAGGAGAGAAAAATAGACTTTCCAGATCCCAAACTTGTGGGAAATTCAGTGAACAAAACAAACACCAAAAAAATTGCTGGTTCTGTGTTTGGAACTAAAATATAGTCTATATGTGTGGATGTATATATGTTCTGGGATGTCCTTATCAATTATTATTATTATTTATTTATTTGTATTGTTGTAGTGCCTAAATGCCCTAGTCATGGACCAGAACCCCATTGTGCTTGGTGCTGTACAAACACAGAAAAAAAGGATAACCCACCCCAAAGTTTACAATCTAGGTAAATCTATTATATTGCTCTTCCTACAATCTCATGAAGTTGTCAGTACAGTCATACAGAAAATTCTAATATCCCACCCAGAATTATACAGTAACTTCAACTACTGACCAGGTTACATACAGCGTTCATAAAATTATTACACCTCACTATGATTAGATTATTTCATAGCAATCCAATGGCTCTCACATGGAGTTTGAAAGAAACACTTTAATGAGGCTCTGATTTAATGTCTCTGCTTCCTACAAGGCTCGGCATTTTCACTGGTATAGATAATATCAAGCCCAATTCTGAAAAATCTTAAGACAAATAGAGTCCATGAGACTTTTGCTTGAGTAAGGACTTAAGAATTGGGTACTGTATCTCCAAAACTACAAGCAGCTTTTGGACAAGTGCATTATGGAGGAACAAATCTACCTCTGTTTCCTTGCTTTGGTGTAAAGAAAGCATTTGGCAGGCAATTGCCACACTTTTTTCATTTACCTTTTTGTTAAGCTGTGTTCTGAACGGTAGTAAAGGGAGATTTCTTAGTCAAATTCTGTTCTCATTATATCTATGCAACGATGTGCAGAATTTGTTCCTGGGGTCCAAAGTAAAATTCACCTATAGTAGATAAATGAAAAACACATTGCTCAACACAAACCAACAAGGATATATTCAACACATGCTTATATTTATGTGCTATATGTATAAATGTGCTAACAGAAAATGACCAGAAAGCTGGAAGGATGGATTTAAGAGTTAGACAGCCATTAAAGATTATAGACCAAATGCACCTGAGCAACATTATTGATGGCCTATGTACAGAATTTAGCTCTATGAATTTCACAGTGTATCACAATTATAAAAATATTACGTGGTCATGGTTAAATGACTAATTTCTAACTGACATCAGGGGTGTGTTGGTGATTACACATTAGAGTGTGCACTTCCAGGCTTCTTTAAATACTGGTAATGACAAGAATCTATGGAATAAAGTACCAGTGTATTTTAATTCTTGTGTTGTTTTTTCTGCCTGTATTTCTGTTTAAGACTTTAACACGATAAGGCTAAATAGCCGATAAAGAAGCTATGATATAGAGGTGAGAACATAATTAATTAAAACTAGAATAGAAATGTATTGAAAAGAAAGCTAAAGGGCTACATTTGAATTGAAATCTCCCCTACTAAAACCAGGGAGTTTGCTCTTATCTGTTACCATTCATATCGGGACACCATCAGGGACCATTTTTGTCAGCCATCTGCATAGTCCCTGCTATCCTGTATACAATAATCAGAATAATTGCTACCAATTTAAAACAAAAAACAAAAACAGCTGACATCTAGTGTGGGCTGAAAGATCACCTCCACTGCTCATCCATGATGGGCACTAAACTGATAAATGCCTGAGTAGGTTTTGACACACACGCATATTTGTATCTCACGTTTGTCCTTGAACACAATGGAAATGATCTGTTGTTCACCAGCACTGATGCCATAGTCAGAGTCCAGACAATCCAATTTGTGAGGGAGAGGTGACAGTTCTGTACCCATAGACACATTCCTCCCAAGTTGCACTTGTGCAGTGTTAAGCTATGTGAGGTTTCGAATGGCAAAAGCTAATGATGCTGCCAAGATACAAGGCAAGGCAGGTATATTTTTAGTAATTCCTCCATTTACTGAATATCTGACCTACACTTTTTGGGTTCTAATTTCTTCAGGTATTGGAATACCTGAATAACTTAGACTTGCCTAAGGACTAATCTGATTTTATTTTTACTCGAAAGAAAAAAAAGGTGGGGGGGGGAAGAGCCCATTTATGGATTTGATCATTCCAGTTTCTTCTCTTTTCGTTTGTTCTCTGCTGACACCTTTGGATTTGCATCTTCTCCCACCATCCCCCAGCTGCACACCAGCCATCTCAGTCATTGCATAGTCACAGACTTGAAGAGATATGAAAATCTTGGTGTGAAGAGAGCAAGTCGTTGCCCTTTCATGTGCAGAACACTTATGCTTTGACTCCTTCTCTGGGTTTGAAATAAAATTCAAAGATTTTTGCAAATAAATAGTGATTTTTTAAGTGTCTGTATATGCTGTGTAAGACATTTCCTGTGCTTAGTGAGATTTTTGTGCTATAATAATTCATAAGACCTGTTTAGTTCAGCACGATTTTGATTTCTATCGAAATGCAGCATATAACACAGACATACTGGTGCAGTATCTGTTTTTTCCATTTACCCAGCAGATCACACTTATTTTACATGGTGCTTTTACACAAGGCCAATAATATCACATTACTCCATTCTGTAAATCATGACATATATTATTAATTCAGTGTTATATAAGAATTCAAGCTGGGAGGAGTAACTCAGTTTTCAAGGAGTCTTTAGTATCTCTTGGACAGTATAAAAGGCTATGGTAGTAATTAGTCTTTTAAATAATTCCTTATGTCCTTAAGCACATTATGTAAATATATAGTACACGTCAGATGTGTGTGTGAGAGAGAGAGAGATTTCTTGCCATATTTGCATTGCTGCATTTGTAACTGAGCTGAAATGGTGAAGCAATTTGTAGTAGTGTCAGTGACTCCTCAGGGGATACTTTGTGAATGCATGTCATTAGATGCAACACAATTTGCTTGGCTTTTTGCTCACTGTGTGTCACCTGGACGTGATTTTTGTAAGGTTTTGATATTGGATTTTAAAAGTGTTAATGTCTTGTTAATTTTAAATAAACCTGAATGTTCCTGTTTCCCCTGCCCAGACTGCTTGGCAACGCAGAAATTATTCTCTACTGTTTTCTAGAATATTCTTACTTAGACTGAAAGGGGTTAATTTAACCAATGCGGGGGTAATGGGGGAAGAGGTATTGGAAGATGGCTTACAAGGCCTTCTGTGCTGCTTAAGCATTGAGATGTGTAGGTAAAAGGGATGTGGGGGGACCTGCCCAACGGGCTGGGGGAAAGAATGCTTTCTGCTGCATGCTACTGGAGGGGAGCCCTGAAGATAATGAGCGTGTTGGAGAAATTTGGGACTAGACTGCTAATGGACCATGGAATTTCAGCATTGCAGATGCTGTAGTCCTACCACCCCCTCTAAGGAGTGCAGAGTTCAGTGGTTTCTTCTCCAGGCAATGGACTAAAACATTGGCCATGGAGGGGCTGGGTTGCAGCTTCACAACCTGCCGTGGGGCTGGGGAATGAACTCCCTTCTCCTTGTTTGCCGCCTACATACAAAGCCTGTGGTTCAGCTTTTAGGTTAGATTAAAACAATATTTACAATTTTAAAAAATAAGCTCAAAAATAAAGTATATTTTAACAAATCCAAGTATCACCATTGCAAAAACATTGAGCACATACATAGCACTTGACATCCTCACCCGGCTTTGTACATATTAAGTGCCACATGGAAGGGAACCAGATAACCTTTTCAAGACAATCAACTAGCAACGGGCTGCTAGTTTGTATCAAATATTTATTTGATTCATTCTAATCTGTTTGTTGTTGCTGTTGTTCGCAAGTTGTCCAAGCAGTTCGCAATTTTCTCAATTCTATTTGTCAGGCACAATTGTGGACATTCCAGGTCAATTAATATACCCTAGTTCAACTAGCAGCAACCACCAGCGCCTTTCTTATCCCTTCCCCATCCCAGTCTCACCAGAAAGATATCAAATAATATTCTTCTTACTTTTAGTTACAGGTGAGCCAAAGTACTTCAGATGATCCCGAATCAGTTAAAAATACACCTTAAAAGTTACAGAGAAATAGAGTGTAAATCAAAAAAATGAAAAGAATCAGTTATGTGTATAAGTGCCAGGATATCAGTTCATATTTCCCGTGGAAGAGGTAGTAAAGGGAACTCTAACTGTTGCAGGAGAAAAACAACTCTGAACTCAGATCCTGGAGGTTGAACCCCGGGCGGTTTCGTCTTAGAATGTACACAGGCTTCAGATGTTTGGATGGCACATGCATACGCCGTTTTGTTTGGATCCAACGGTTCTCACTCAGGCAAACCTTCCAATGAATCTTCAAATGAAAATGAAAGTGCATTCTCAATGTGCCTAGGTAACAAAGAATTTACAAACAGTACCAGTGCCATCACTATCACTAGCCCGTGACCTTGGGCAAGTCACTGCTGTGATCTGTGCTTCAGTTTCCCCACATGTAAAATGTAGATAATGACACTTACCTCCCTTTGTATAAATACTTTGAGATGGACAATGAAAAGCCCTGTGTAGGAGTTGGGTATTATTATTATATTTCCTTCTTCCCCTTACTATCTTCTCATCAGTTAGAGGATGTTTGACTACCCTGGCAAATGAATGAGTGACTTTGTGATCAGGGCAGCTTGTAATATGATACCTGTACCTGACAAAGTAGAGTTCAACTTAAAAATAATGTTAATAAAAAAAACCCAAACCTCCTGTTGGTTTACTTCATATTAAGAATTTGATCTTGTAGTTTATACTATTACAGGGCAATGAAATCTGCCCTGGAGAAAATTTTCAAAATAGACGCACCTCACTGAGACTTTATAATCCTTCTATAATGAAAATTGCTTTTTTTTAAAATGTTATTTGGGAGAAATTTACTTGACCTCACTGACTCCATGAATTGAGCTGTTTTGCCCAGAGTATTTTTCTGCAAGTAATGCTAACCACATTGTGTGGCTGTTCTTTAGATTAATTTTTAAAAGGAGGCTGTAGCTCTTGAGGGCTGAGAGTGGTACTTCTATGTTCTGTTCCCAGTTCTGCAATTGCCTTAATCTGTGAATCTGGGCAACTCACTTTAGTGTGTTCGTGCCTCAGTTTACTCACCACAAAGAGGGTATAGTGATCAGTGGTGGTGTGAGGTTTGTTTAATTTCTGTGTGAATGTATATAATAAGAAAAAAGCAGACTGAGATCCTTGGATGGAAGGAACAATGGGATCAGTCCTGCAAGGTTCTCAGCACTCTGGCCCTGACACTGCAAAGCACTTAAATATATGTCTAACTTTAACATGTGAACAGTCTCCTGGAAGTCAAACTTAAGCATGTGTTTAAGTACTTGGCAGGACTGTGATCAGAGTGCTCAGTGCCTTACAGGACTGAGCTCTGAATAAGTATAGAGCATTATTACTTAATCCCTATGTACTTCATGAGTCTCTCATAACTGCAGCCGTACTACACAATTTGCCTTGCTGAGCCAGGCTTTCTAACATACATCAGGTCATGAAGATACTTGGCTGAGCAACAAATAACTCACACCTGCTTTTCTTCACGGTGGTAATGTACTTTTGTGCTGCCGCTCTGGCGCCAATGCTTCCTGCAGCCTTTCTAGCCGTCTTTGCCTTTTCTCACTCAAGGTAAGGCGTGAAACAGACACAGAAGGGGCTAGAGAAAGGCTGTTGCCATGGTGGGGCTAGAGGAGGCTCGGCTGTCACTCAACTCCCTCTTAAAGCTACACTACCCTTGTTCAATCTAAGTAATGGGTCCAGTAGGCAAGTAATAGGTCCAATGGGTCTATTACCCATTTTTATTGCATAGCAAAGTAAATAGGCCAGTAAAACTAACATGCTGCCCCAGGGCTGCAATAATTTACACACCTTCTTACACCTTCCTTTTTTTTCCCCCTTCAGAATTGCTTTAGTGAACTTTTTCAACATTGCAGGTAGGGCTTTTGTGAATTCATCAGTAGAGAAGGCAGCAATTGAATAAAACAGGATTTTAAAGTGTTGCATGTTTGTTTACAGGGGCTCATGCCTGGCCTTTATTACTTAGTTCTACATTCATGCAGTACCTAATGAGATCACATTTTACTCTGCCTACATTGTTTAGTAGCAAGGACATAAAATAAAAGAGTATAGGCTAGCAGGTTTGACTGCCCGAGAGAATTCTTTTTTTCCATGTGGCTAAGGGGTGATTTCCTATTGAACCAAATGGAGGTACTGAGGAAAGGAGCATTCTTTCCTAAATAGCAACAATTACGCTTTTGGGAGCCACTAGTAAATGAGATTCTGATTCCCTGCTCAACCATAGTTTTTCTGAGCTGGAAAACCTAACAGAAACACTACCAGATCAAAGGATAGGTCTGTACCTGGGACTGATTAGAGAACAACTGCAGAGGTGACGCTTTTCCTTCTCAAAGCTTATTCATATTTTTTTTCCTTTTTTTTAAAAACATATGTTTTAATGGTAGAGTAGAGAATGACCCCTTCCCTTTTCGGTTAATTCCCATTCATCCGTTAGTTGGGCAAGTGCAAACTTCTTATGGACAAGTGTAGATGTGGGATCAAAATGATAATGAAAAACAGTGAACATGCAGGGAATAGTAAAAAAAAAAAAAAGAAAAAGAAAAAAGAAACTCTAACAGGATTCCCCCGAGATCTCCAGTGCTTTCTGCCTTTAGTGAGAGCAGTATTTTGGACAGTGTTTTCTCCCTTCTGTTTCTGGTCCTAGCCAGAATGTATGGAACTACAAGAAAATATTTTTAATCAAACTTTTTTTAAAAAAGCTCTGGCCAAAAGTAGGAACATAGGAATCCCCATACTGAATCAGACCAGAAGTCCATTGACTCCAGTCTCCTGTCACTGACTGTGATTAGTTAGTACCAGTTGCTTTACACGAACATGCAAGAAAACCCACAGTTGACACTTATAGAATAATTTACCTACAGGAAGAGTTTCCTTCTAGCCCCCATTAGTTAGAAGTTGGTTTATGTCCTGCACTAAGATTATGGGATATGGGATTAGGCACACGTGGGTTGATATCCTTTCCAAACTCCTAGGGTGTGTCAACATGGCCCTGCAGTATGGATTACAGGGGTGTGAGCTGCAGCATGCACTAAAGTGTTGTGCTGTAATTTCCCCAGGTAGACCCTGCTGCTCTAGAGTAAAGGTACCTATTTGACATTAACATAGCGCTGTTTCAAACAGAATGACATTAATGGAAATTAGATACTTTTTAGTTCGTGCTAGCAGGGTCTACACAAGGAAATTACAGAGCAACCGTTTAGTGCATGCAGCAAATACCACCCACCTAAATCAAAGGGCTGGGAAAATGGATGGGGCTGACAGTGAAATGGTGACAGTCCCAGTGCAAGAGAGGGAGACACTCTCCAAGGGATAATAGGTAGCTCCTCACCCTGGGAGTCTCTGGCACTCATTAGCCAGCTGGGGAAGAGCAGTGCTGACTGTCCAGCATTCCCCAGCTCCCAGGATTTAGCCCAGTGCAGGAACTATGTGGAGCCTCTTTCAGCTCCGTTCCAGCAGCCAACCCTGCCCAACTAAATTAGGAATGGAAACCCAGCCTGACAGATGCTGAGGGTCTAGCCAATTACCCATTTGGTGTCAGGAAGGAATTTCTTCTCCCATGGGCCAATTGGCAGAGGACCAGGGAACTATTTGCCTTTCTCATAGCACCTTCAAGCCACAGTGGGTTAAGTAGGAATGTGCTTAGTACCTAACTGAGGTACAGGGGTGGTGCTGTTTACCTGTTGCAAGTTGCAGCCAGTTTTCAGTGCAGTTAAGAGAATAAAATGACCGGGCCCAGAGGTAAAATATGGGGGATTTTGGTGATGGGCCTTAGGCTCATGTGACAGGTGAGACCTTGTAGGCTGAGATCCCCACCCTGCTGCATCCTCTGTCCCTTTTGCAATGCGAAGGGCTCTAGGATTCAGAGAGAGCTGAGTCCTGGGGGATAGGCTGAGGAGAGTCAACCCTGCACTAAGTGTCATATAGTAAGGAGCCCTGTAACCTGCACCCTGGCATAAGAGAGTTGGGTGCCCCTCCCTTGTGCTAAACTTTAATAAAAGTTGCGGCCTGCCACTTAATTCCATGCACGTGTGTGTTCTCCTTTTGGTCGCATAAGTTCACACCCTCATAGTCCACACTGCAGAGCCATGTAGACAATCCCTTAGTTACCCTTAATCCTTATGCTTATAACTCAGGCTAGCCTCATTATCCAGGTGGCGGTTGTTGAGGATGATTTTATCGAAAGCAGCTGTTTCCACTTCCCTGATTGTGAGGCACAAAACCATTTAAAATAAAAATCGAGAAGAATTGCAAAACTCTCTAGATTCTATGATGCACATTAGACAGAGTGTGTGAGACAGAGGTAGCAGAAAGGAGCATGAGCTCTTTATGAATTGGTACTTTTCCTCCCCCCAGGATCCTCATTAACACCCCAACATGTAAAAAAATCTTCTATTTTCAATTTGCTAACTGGTGAATAAAACTTTATGGAAAAGCCCTGGTGGGATTAGTGTTTAGCTAGAAACCATGAGAATGCCACAGCGTAACATAGATGATTATGGCACAAGTGAGGAAACTAAGCAGAGATCCAGTACATAGAGAGGTGGAAAATAAAGAAAGCCCCTCTGGGACCAAGTCAGGTTAAGCTGTCTGTGAACAGTAGTCAGCTAGTGCTCATGCAGAAGCAGATTTGGAGCAGATAGTTAATGCTGGAGAACAGAGTATTGAACATTTAAAATGGGGTGTTGAAAGCTCATTCCTTGAGGTAAAACAGGTAGACAAATTAAAGATTAAACTAACGTGAAAGAAAGCTCTCTTTACAGTGTTGATTTTTCCTAAGTAATTCGTCTTCAGAGTTAATTTAGTGCCTGTGAAAGTTGCAAGACCGACAGCCCTGATGTCCTCTTTTTATCTGCAGAATGGGTACAACATGGATAATGGGAGTGTAAAGTTTCTTCCACAGCCCAGCTAGTGTCCCTCAACTATACTTTGAAAGAACCACCTCAAGGAATAACAGAGTAGTGGGTGTCCACATTCATTCAGTCCCTGGACTCTCCCCTAAAAGTGTCAAAAAGTGTTTGTGTTGAGGGTGGTTTAGTAATGTGGTGCTATGTCCCTTAGGAACTGCACAAAAACCACCAGTACTTTTCATACAGACCACCAAATGGCAATGAAATTACTTTCTGCAGTGCTTTATGGATCACCATTTCCTTATACAATGAAAAGAAGACTAGGCATCACTATTTGAGGAACATTAGCCAAGCTTTAGTGATAGTACACTATAGACCACCAGGAAGCAGTCCCATAAGAACATACTACTTACTAACAGACTGAAAATGTTCAGGCCTCTTGTCTGGATTAAATATAATTGTTCTGCTGCTGCTGGAGAGATCCTGGAGTTTCTCTAAAGAATAAGCAAAGATACTGCCCTTTTACACTCCCAGGAGCATAATCTTAAAAAATGTCTTCACTGATTTTCCAGTGGCTATAGCCTCCTCTCACGTTGTGTTACTGTGTATAGTGAAGACATTCGCAGGGGAAGCGGAGGAGATTCACCCCTCTGGGTCCAAGTAAAATTGGTACTGGTTGTCTCTTGCGTTCCAGTCTTAAAAACACTTGACAATTTGACACTCACACTGCTAAGTGGAACTGACAGAGGCTCATCAACAGTAGGACATTGTTATCAGCCCTGGCAGAAATCATACCAACAGCCTTATGTGAAGTGATGACTTGCATTTACTTCCAGGAGGGTGAATGCAATTGGGTGTCAGTTGTTCCTTGTGTATGACTAGGGAAAGGTGAGGAAGTTACTTAAAGAACTTTTGTTCTTCCTGCTTCCCTCTCAGTCATCTTGGAAATAGATTGCAAATTGTTAAATCTTAAAATGCTGCAGAATAAGTGTCTCATTATTTTACTGTATTTATATATGGCTTGGAAAAACCTAATATGCTCCAATGATTGGTTTCAGATGTTGGTCTTTATCAGGCCCAAAATGCTGGGCAAAAGATAAAGGCAAATTGTTAGTACCATTGTGCTTGCCAATAATCTTTCTCCCCACTTTTCTCCCCCAAGAATCTGGTTGCATTAATGAGACTGTTTGCACAATACACACTGCACTGACCTTTCACGTTTGGGACAGGCATACCAATCCTGCCTCAGTCAGAGTGATGGAAAGCAATTTGGATCTGAAGGTTATAAGTGGTCAAAGCTGAAATGAATTCTGACAAGTTGTAGCTGAATTCCTGTTGCACAGAAACAGCCATCCCCTCTCCTCTCTTCTCTTAAAATGATCCAAAATTGGCTGTTTAATATCTGAGAGTTCCAGAGCTGGAGACTGTAGGAAATGGAAGGGTTTTATTGAGGCCAGCTGAAGGTGCTCTCATCAACTGAATGGAGGTGTGTTGACAGCCCTTGAGCGTGCAAGTGAGTGACATGCAAATCCTGCGTCCTAAAGTGACCTTGGAAAAAAGTGTATGAAGAAATTAACGGAAGAATTTAAAAAGGGTTAGGTTTACTGTGCTGTCATCCTATTTCATGATACTCACTTAATAAATCAAGAGAGATTAAATATTTTCCTTTCACTACTCCATCGTTGTGCAGACCTGTTGACAAAACTGAGTAATGTGACATCTGAGTGGAAAATGTTGAATGTATGCAAGGGCCACTGTACTTGAAAAGGATCATTATAGCATTGCATAAAATAAATGCTGTAAAAACTATAACTTAATTAGGGAAGTATTTACCCTTTCCTCTTCCAGTGTTGGTTTGCGCTTTTTTATTTCATGCCCATTTACAATGTGCATCTTAGATTAAACCAGATAACATAACATCTTTATAAAAAATAAAAGTGACTAGAAGGCACAAAGGGTTTAGTGACTTTCCTGCATAGTAAACCATCCACCCAATGCTCTTTCTGAACACAAACATCAGCCAAGGGCAGGGATATGGATTTCTCTACACTTGGCTTTTCATTCTTAAACCAGTTCATTTGTTTTTCTCTGCCATAAATTCTAGTGAACTTTAAGAGACTGAAAGCCTATATATGAAGAGGCTGCAACCCAGGGGCATGGGAACTGCTAAAACTAATGGTTTCTTCTTCATTTTCTAACTTCTCGCTAAAGAAGCCCCACCTATGCAGAGCCAAAGGAACTGTTTAGAGAACACCTAACTATTACCCATACATGATCTTTCCTTTTTCCTTCTCTTTTTGCTGTGGGGTGATAGAGGAAACACCTGCACTGTGGCTCTGGCCTCTTCTACCCAGCTGACTTTTTTCATCCATGCACTGGCTTGGGGTCAGCCTAGCAAACAGGTGTTTTCCCTCAGAATAGCTTTCTTGTCTGAGTCCAAGTGGATCATAAGGGTCGAACTTTGCGGCGGGGGATCATAGGTCAAACACAGCAGCACTGGGTCCCTTGGGTACTGAGCTTACCAGGTGTTTAATATTATCAGAGGTTATTTGCTGAAACCTTGATAGTGTTCTCAGCGATTCAAAATAAATTTAACGAGAATGCTTTTAAAAGCCCCCCCCCCATTAGAGGATGTCTGTTCAATGGACAGAGAGGCTAACGTTAATTCGTTCAGGCATGTGTACTTTCTCGAAAAGGGAACATGTGTAAGCAGAGGCTTGGCCACATTTGTTGCAGTTTTGGGTCTCATTTCCATTTGCAAGAAAGATAACTACTTACATATGGAAGCAATAAATAAGAGAAGTCATTAAAATTTCTCTAATTTAGAAAAAAAATCTTAATGAAGTAATATCTTTGCCAGGGCAGGCAGAAATGTAAATTAGAGAATTGGAAGGAAACCTATTAAAGGGATTGCTATGTTACTAGTATTTCTTAATCTAATGAATTTATGAATTGCTTGTTGTTAGGCCACAGACTTTGTTAATTTCCTATGTGTTTAGTTAAGCAGCAAAAGGGGAAAAATGTGCCTGGTAACAATCAACCTGGCCTAATACTTTCATACAATATGTTAAGTCTATTAGTCTAAATCTCAAAATCAAAAACAATAATATTTACAGGAAGCGTAATGCAATAAGAGGGAATCAAGGCTCTGTAAAGTGTGTCAGTGTATCTACTTTTGTACTAAAAGTAGTGGCACTCTTTTATAATTTGGGGGGTATTCAGTTCTTTTACTTTTACAATGCAATGAGTGCTAAAAGATTGAGAAATGCACTTAATAGTTTTATTAGAGGTAAGGGAAATGCTACCCCCTGCCCAATATCAATGTATAGCATCAATTTAGCAGTCACATGTCTACTACTAGTAAAATCCGAGGTCTGGTAATACCATACCCTCCTGGACAGCCTCTGCTCCAATGCCTGCAGGAAGATTTACATACTCCCTTTTTCTAGCAGACAGAAGGGGCCTCATAGACTCACTTCAGTGGAAAAATGGAGTCTGAGCAGTAAAGGAATGACTAAGGCATTGAATCTTAGTTCCTATATCATTGCAGATTGGGAGCTGGAGTGGGTTGGAAAAGGTTTATCTGTGAACTCAATTAGCTAAAATACAAATTGGGATTTTCAAAAATGCCTAAGGGGACTGGGTACCAAGTCAGTAGGAGCTGGGGCCCTTGCCAAGGGCTTTTGAAAACCCTACCCTTAATACCAGAGATGTGACAGTGGGGGAAAAATGGTGATCCTTCAATAAGTTGGTTCTTTCCATGTTAGAGATGTGATGGCATTGTGTTTGGCTATACTGGCACTTAAACCAAAGTAGGAATGGACCTATCTCTACAGATTAGTCAGTACTGTGTTGGAGCTACCTACTTCTTCACTGGTTAACCGTGACATCTCTGTTACCTAATTCTGGTGACCTGATTCTGAAAATAGGTCCTCCTAACTTCATTGGGATCCTCTTGACTTCTTGCAGCATCTGGCTTTTAATGAACAACCAAGACAGTTATTTAAACCACAACCTCCTGTGGCAATTGAGCAGTGAATTTTTCATCTTTTTATACAAGTTGAATTAGTGGTGATAGTATCCACTGCAGTTGGGCAGCTCAGTTCAGATAAAAAGATAAGACACACACAAACTCCAACCAAACTTCTTATAAGTCTTGATAAAGTTTAACTTTCTTCCCATTATATTTCACTTTTCTGTGTCTCTAAACTGCTGCTTCTTCTGTGTCTCTAAACTGCTGCTTCTGGTCCCACTTAGAACTCAGAAGTCCAAAACCACCAAAACAAAGGCTATTCTTGTATAAGAACATAAGAACGGCCGTATCGGATCAGACCAAAGGTCCATCTATCCCAGTATCTGTCTACCGGCAGTGGCCAATGACAGATGCCCCAAAGGGAGTGAACCTAACAGGCATTGATCAAGTGATCTCTCTCCTGCCATCCATCTCCATCCTCTGACAAACAGAAGTTGGGGGCACCATTCCTTACCCATCCTTGCTAATAGCCATTTATGGACTTCACCTCCATGAATTTATCCAGTTCCTTTTTAAACGCTGTTATAGTCCCAGCCTTCACAACCTCCTCAGGTAAGGAGTTCCACAAGCTGACTGTGCGCTGTGTGAAGAACTTCCTTTTATTTGTTTTAAACCTGCTGCCCATTAATTTCATTTGGTGATCCCTAGTTCTTGTATTATGGGAATAAGTAAATAACTTTTCCTTATCCACTTTCTCCACATCACTCATGATTTTATATACCTCTATCATATCCCCTTTTAGTCTCCTTTTTTCCAAGCTGAAGAGTCCTAGCCTCTTTAATCTTTCCTCATATGGGACCCTCTCCAAACCCCTAATCATTTTAGTTGCCCTTTTCTGAACCTTTTCTAGTACCAGTATATCTTTTTTGAGGTGAGGAGACCACATCTGTACACAGTATTCGAGATGTGGGCATAGCATTGATTTATATAAGGGCAATAATATATTCTCAGTCTTATTCTCTATCCCCTTTTTAATGATTCCTAACATCCTGTTTGCTTTTTTGACCGCCTCTGCACACTGCGTGAACATCTTCAGAGAACTGTCCTCAATGACTCCAAGGTCTTTTTCCTGACTTGTTGTAGCTAAATTTCCCCCATCATATTGTATGTATAGTTGGAGTTATTTTTTCCAATGTGTGTTACTTTACATTTATCTACATTAAATTTCATTTGCCATTTTGTTGCCCAATCATTTAGTTTTGTGAGATCTTTTTGAAGTTCTTCACAGTCTGCTTTGGTCTTAACTATCTTGAGCAGTTTAGTATCACCTGCAAACATTGCAACCTCACTGTTTACCCCTTTCTTCAGATCATTTATGAATAAATTGAATAGGATTGTTCCTAGGACTGACCCTGGGGGAACAACACTAGTTTCCCCTCTCCATTCTGAGAATGTACCATTAATTCCTACCCTTTGTTCCCTGGCTTTTAACCAGTTCTCAGTCCATGAAAGGACCTTCCCTTTTATCCCATGACAGCTTAATTTACATAACAGCCTTTGGTGAGGGACCTTGTCAAAGGCTTTCTGGAAATCTAAGTATACTATGTCCACTGGATCCCCCCTATGTCCACTGTATCCTGGCATAAAAGGAAATCTCACTGAAAAGCCTGTCCTTGTGAGATTTTCCAGCCTATGTCTGCATTCTTGAGGGTCAGATAGTTTGGATAAGTGTCATAGAGGTATTTGAACATTTTCTTTTTCTCCACTGAACCTCCAAACCTTCTGGCTCTCACAAACAACTAGACACGTTTGTGTTGCTGGATTAGATGCACTTTCATGTGCCCTTGACAATGAAAATATTTACCAAGGAGTTACTAGTTGCCAGTTAGAAAAGTCAAAAGCAGGTTTTCTGGGTCTCCTTTGCCACTGTTACAGGTGAAAAGTGTTTGGTGATGACTTAGATAAGAATATTCTTGCAGTTCAGACACTGGACTAGAACTCAGAAGAGCTGGCTTCCATTCCAGCCTCGGCCAATGCTTCCTGTGTGACCTCGGGCAAGTCATTAATGTCTCTGGGCCTCAGTTCCCCATCTGTTAAATGGAGATAATGCTTCCCTACCTCACAGGTATGTTGTGAGGATAAAATCTATTAAAGTTTGTCATATACTAGGAGCACCTCAGAAGAGCCGACCAATGAATTATTCCTGCATAATGAGCCAATTGAAGAAGTCCTTATTTGGCTATGGTTAGCCAACTCTTTTCATGGGGGCCAATCTTAGGTAAAATCCAAAATGGAAATTCTGAGGAAGCATAATGAACTTCAGTGACTGATCTGTTTGGCAGTCAGGAACAATTAAATCAGCTTGGATTTTATACCACATCAAAACATTCCATCTTATTGTTTCTAAAGGTATGAGCCAACAGCATGAGAAATTATGCCTGTCTTCTGTGCCAGTAATGTATTTATTATTTGTGTTTGGATTTCTATATCCACATCAGTCTAGATATACAAAGATGAACCAATTTTAAAACATACACACAAATAATTATCACCATTTTACATATAACTCTCATTATGACATTTGCAAAAGACACTGTTTCCAATGCACTAGATGGAATAGCCTGCACTGAAATTCATGAAAGCAGGATTGGACTCCAAAGTCCTACCAAGCTCTTGAAATCAGATCTTGCCCTTTCAGCTCAACCTATCTCTCCTGAAAATGCTTGAGAAAATATATTGGGATATATAATGGTATAAATTGTCAGAAACCCATTATGGGCCTATAACCATTTATACCAGTTGAGGATCTGCCTCACTGTTCCTGGAAGATCAACAAAATCAGGCTCTGTCTGACTGAGAAGGAAAGTGAATTCCGGAGTCAAGGTCCTTCACTGAAAATGTCTTGGGCTTCTATCCCCTAAGACTGAACTGTTCAAAACTGCTTAAGAGAGCCCTGTTCCCATAAATGTTAATAGAAATTGGGTGTCCAGGTCCCTCTGGCAGTTTTGAAATTTTCACCCCAAATGTACAAGTCTCTGGCCAGTTAACTTTAGTGTCACAGATGATCTTGATTGTTGTAGTAAATGACTAAGGGCTTGGCTGCACTTGCAAGTTAAGTGCATTAAGTCAGCCCTGGGCGCCCTAAGCCCCGATGTGTCCACACTGGCAAGGCATGCAGAGAACCTGGACTCTGTGGCTGGAGAGGCCATGGTAATCTAGCTCCATGAGAAGTATAAAGCTTGCTGCGCCCCTGCTGGAATGCCGTGGTGCCAATGTGGACGCCATGGTCTATTAATGCATTCTGATCGGCTTCCAGAAGTGTCCCACAATGCCTGTTCTAGCCACTCTGGTCATCACTCTGAACTCTACTGCCCTGCCCTCCGGTGACCAACTGTGAGACCCACCCTTTAAATTCTCTGGGATTTTTGATATTCCCCTTCCTGTTTGCTCAGCCAGGCATGGACTGCTCTCAGCATATCTTTCCAGTGTTTGGGGGAAGAAAGCTGTCCAGTCCCAGCTGCACTCCAGCCATAGGAATTGTGATACTTTTGGGCAGATATAAAGGGACATGACAGAAATGGCCCATGACCAGGATATATTGCAGTGCAGGGTTAAAGGGAAGGAGCTGTGGAATGCCTACCACAAAGTGTGGGAGGCAAATCGCCACACCGGTGCTGCCCCCACGACCTGCCATTTCTACAAAGAGCTGGATGCGATACTTGGGGGCGACCCCACCTCCACTCTGAAGAGCACTGTGGACACTTCAGAGGCTGCAGCAGCCCAGCGTTCAACAAGGCAGGAGAGGAAAGTGGGAGCGAGAAAGAGGGGGACAGCCCAGCATTCCTAGATGCATGTAGTCAGGAGCTGTTTTCAAGCCAGAAGGAAGATAGCCAGTCTCAGCGAATAGTGCTTGGGGAAGAACAAACAGCAGAGGAGGTACCCAGTAAGTGGCTTTTATTTGTTTTTTTTATTTGTTCATTGCAGGCTCTTGGGGTGAGGAGGGTTAGGGCTGCATGCATGCCTAGATGCAGAATAGGGCATGGATGTGCTCTCTCACATCGTGGTAATTAGTCACAGTGATCTCTTCAAAGGTCTCATGCAGAAGCTTGCACAGGTTCCTTGGCAGAGCTACTGTGCTCCTTGTCCCAGTAAAGCTAACATGTCCATGCCACTGTGCATATGGGCCAAGCTGCATATGGGCCAGGGCAGAAGCCGCACTGTAGTAGAAGACCCTCCCTTGCTTCCCAGGTCACCCTCAGCAGTGAGATATCTTCCAGGATGAATTGATCCTGTGGAAAATGTGGGGACAGTGTTCAGTACAGGGGCCCTCTGCAGCTGTTGGCTCTCCTCAAGGCACAGAAATGCAGAGGACTGTATGGGCCCTGAAACAATCAGTCCCCCTTGCCCCTGTGCTTATTCACCCATTTTGGGGCTCCTGTGGGTTATGTGCACTTGCTTTGGGAAGGACAATTTCTACTATTGTGTAGACTGTGCTTATCTTTAAGTACAGCCAAATCATTGCTCTGCCTGATGTGAACAATGCTGTCTCTGTTAAGTGTTGCATTTTGGCTTTACAGATGCAACCTTGAGATCTCAGCTGTCCATGTTATCAATGGCCGAAAGACTCCAAAGAATCAGGAAGCGTCCACGAAGAAGCAAAGAGGACATGCTGCATGAAGTCATGCAGCAGTCCCTTAATGAAAACCAAAAAGTGCAGGAGTGGCGGGAGAGTGAAAGGAGGTTCAGCCAGTAGAATACACTGGCACCAAAGCACAGAGCAGCTACTAAGCATCATGGAGTGCCAAGTGGACTCAATGCAGGCACTCATAGCAATGCAGATAGAGCTCATCCTTGCCCACCCTCCCCCAAAACTTCCCGCAGCCCTTGTCCCAAAACTCTTTCCCTTGTGCCCCCATGTCACCGCCAACCACTTTCCCCAACATTCGGATACTTATCATCACCAGCTGCCTCCAACACCTGTATCTTCAACACCCAGCCCTGCTAACTATGACCCTTACCCACTGCACTCAACTTCCATCACCATGCATTTTAGCCAGCCTGAAGGGCAGCATGCATTGCACAACACTCCAGACAGGAAGGCTGAGTATGATAACAGGACATACTCAAATCTCTGATTGTCCCATTCCCCACCCCACCCGCTTCCCTCGTCCCACACAGCACAGATGTGTCATGTCCTTCCTGTTTCCCAAGTAGTTGTGTTTCTTTTCAATAAATGAATTTTCTTTTCAATAAAGAAATTTTTTGGCTTTGAAAACATTCTTTATTATTGCATTAAGTGAAAGATACCATAGTCCAGGAAAGCAACAAGCACTGCAAGTCAGTCCATCATAAGTAGCAAATACATTCCTAGTAACATTGGAACCACTGCACTTGACTCCCGTGCAAGGCACCAAACATTACTGATGGCTTTCAGCCTCATATTGCTCCCTCAAGGCATCCCTAATCCTTACAGCCCCACACTGGGCCCTTCTAATAGCCCTGTTCTCTGGCTGTTCAAATTTAGCCTCCAGGTGTTGAACATCCGAGGTCTATGCCTGAGTGAAGCTTTCACCCTTCTCTTCATAAATGTTATGGGGTGTACAGCACGCGGCTATAACTGTGGGGATGTTGTCATCAGCCAGGTCCAGCTTCCCATACAGACAGCACCAGTGGCCCTTTAAACAGCCAAAAGCACACTCCACAGTCATTCTGCACTGACTCAGCCTGTTGCTGAACCACTCCTTGCTACTGTCAAGACTCCCTGTGTAGGGTTTCATGAGCCACAGCATTAAAGGGTAAGTGGGGTCTCCAAGGATCACAATGGGCATTTCAACTTACCTTACCATGATCTTCTGGTCTGGGAAGAAAATCCTGGCTTACAGCTTCCTGAACAGGCCTGTGTTCCAAAAGATGCATGCATCATGCACCTTTCTGGACTAGCCTGCATTAATGTCAATGAAATGCCCACAGTGATCCACAAGCACCTGGAGAACCATAGAACCATATACTTGGAGGCTAGGTGGGCTGGTGCCAGAATTGGAATATGCAACCCATCTGCAGTTAGGGAAGCCCATTTGTGCAAAGCCAGCCACAATGTCATGCACGTTACCCAGAGTCACGGTTCTTCTGAGCAGGATGTGATTAATGGCCCTGCAAACTTGTATCAACACGATTCCAACAGTCAACTTTCCCATTCCGAACTGGTTAGCAACTGATTGGTAGCTGTCTGGAATTGACAGCTTCCAGATTGCAATAGTCACCTGCTTCTCCACCAGCACAGCAGCTCTCAATCTTGTGTCCATGCACCGCAGGGTGGGGGCGAGCTCAGCACACAGTCCCATGAAAGTGGCTTTTCTCATCCGAAAGCTCTGCAGCCACTGCTCGTCATCCCAGACTTGCATGACGATGAGATCCCACTACTCAGTGGTTGTTTCCCGAGTCCAAAAGCGGCGTTCCATGGTGATGAGCATGTCCATGAATGCCATGAGCAATCTCATGTTGTATGCATTACACGAGCCAACATCATTGTCGGACGTCTCACTGTCACTTTGTAGCTTAAGGAGGAACTTGACTACAATTCATTTCGTGCTGGAGAGACCCATCAGCATATTCCTCACAAGTTCAGGATCCATTCCCTGCAGACTGAAAGGGAAGATAGAAAGCACAATACAAAAAACATTGAAAGATGGCACCAAATGTGGACAGAAGCACAGGGACTGCTGGGATGAGAAGTGATGCATTGTGGGGCATTGGGACAGGACCCAGAATGCCCCTCACCTTCCTAGCCCTTTCCCATAAGCCACAGCGACAGAATGAGAAGAGGTGCTCTGTGGGATAGCTTCCCATAATGCACTGCTCCCAATACCACTGCAAGTGCCACAAATGTGGCCACGCCATTGCACTTGCAGCTGACAGTGTGAACACACAGCAGCGCTTTCCCTGCTGCAGTCTCTGAGGGCTGATTTAACTCACAGCACTCTACATCTGCAAGTGTAGCCATGCCCTGAGAGAGAGGGGATCTCTAGAGGCCTGTTCCACAGCCCACTGAAAACTGACTTTAATGGGCTTTATATCAAGGCCTAAAATATCTATGGAATAGTGTGAACGCAATGAAAGCAAATCTGCTTTCTTTCATTTCAATTTTTGTGTTGATTGAAACATGATAAAAGCTTTGTTTAATCAGAGCCACCTACTGTAAATGAACAGAAGTTCAGTGCTTTAGTTGGGATTTCCAGTACTGAACTCAGTGAAACTCCTGGTTCCTGACCCCGACCATCCTCCTATGCCAAAAGTTGGAGGATTTTCCATATATTTGTTTAATGCAGCAAAGCACATGTTGGACATGTGTTAATATTACATGTGCCACTATGTAGATGCATTTTAAAAAGTGCAAGATTTATTAGTCTTTCTGGTTTGTATGATATGTTGCATGACACAGTGTAGATTATAGGCTATATTAACATTTCACAATTATAAAGCACACTATATATTTTAAATATCACTAACATTAATCTGTTTCATAGCATTTTAAGTACATTTTCTAGCTAGTTGCATGGCTTTTCCATTTGCTGTGTACACAATACTCTAAAAAAGATCTGAGGAATACATTCTTGTTCCATGTGGGTTATTGCTAATCTAATTTAATTCAAGGTTCTCATGATGTGTTATATCAACACAGAGTAATGGTCTCAATATGGGGAAAAGCACCAGGAGATCGGTAATGCAGAAAGATAGGGAAAGTGAGTTCTCCTTTTCATATTTTACCGCAGTGAGTGCAAATGAAAATGTCTGCAGAGGTTTGCTAGTACCATTTACTGAGCTCTAGGCACTGGCCACATATTAGATTTCTTATTAAAGTATAGTTAGTACAAACAGAGGTATTGTAAAGTTACAGGATTCCAGTTAAAATAACAGAAAAATAACTTGCTGCCTGTAAATTACAGTGCTTTGGGAAATGTACTTGGTGGAAGGAGGAGAAAAGAGGATGGAAAGAAATGGGGAGGAAAAGTCCATTACAAATCTGAGCCACTCACCTGGAATGATAGATAGAATATATGAATGAATAAATAACAGTGGCTCCTGACCAAAGAATACAATTAAGGGGAAAAGAAGTGTTTAAACCAAAATGCCAATGAGCATGATAGCTGTTGAATTTGATTTCAAAGATCATAAAAGGAGAGAGTGAGGCATTCTTTCTTTTAAGATAAATAACCACTTTGAAATGCCCAAAAGCCAACTGTTTTGTTTCAGGAGCCAGATAACCAGGATAGTTAAAGGAGAGAGACAAATCTAACCTGCTGATTCAGCTGAAAATATATCCTGACCTCCACTACTAATTTTAAGTGCATTGGGCGTTCTGTGGTGGATTAAGTTGGAACAGATAATCTGTGATCTGGATCTCATGCTCCAAATGGGGCACCTCTCAAAATTCCACCACCCCCCGCCGGCTACTGTCACCTTCACTTACTTGTGAATTTTGTTTTCTAGCAACAACATCCTTTACCCCTCCTGTAAGTGTTTCAGGAAGTAGCAGATGGCCTTTTACTTTTTTAAAAAATAGTAGATTTAGCCCTCAAGAAAGGGGCTGGACTGACATCTCTAGATAAGCCTATTTATCCTCAAACGCAGGCAATGCAAGCTTCCCTAAGCTGTTCCACCAATGAGTTCAGTCTTGGCCTAAAAGTAACCTTCTAAAGGAGTGAAAGGACAGCTCATTCTCTCAACACAGCATCACTGCTCTCCAGGCGCCCAGAGGTTCACTCATGTAGATCTACTTGCAGAATTTTGGCCTTTGGGTTCAATCCTGCATTGTGCTGAGGACTCTGGTTCTGATCCAGCAAAGCATTTAAACATGTTCTTAAGTTTAGTAGTCCCCAGGGCTGGCTCTACTGTTTTTGCTGCCCCAAGCAGTGCGCCGAATTGCCACCGCTGATGGCAGGGGCAGTCCGTGCGCCGTTAGGGTGGCACGTGCGTTTCTGTGGCGGGGGCAATTCGGTGGCAGCTTCTGTCTTCAGCTGGAAGACAGAAGCTGCACTGTTGTGCACAGCTGAACATAGAAGCTGGCGCCGAATTGCCGCCGCTGTGGAAATACACCTGCCACCCTAACAGCACATGGACTGCCTCCGCTCTCTGTGGTGGCAATTCAGCTCGCTGCTTGGGGGCAAAAACACATGGACTGCTGCCCCTTGCAGATTGCTGCCCCAAGCACCTGCTTGGAATGCTGGTGCTTGGAGCCGACCCTGGTAGTCCCACACAAACAACCCCTCCCTCTCACAAATTGTTACATGCCAATGTTTCCTCTTTGTAGGATATGCAGGCAAACATTTCAGCGTTAATGCTATCTGAGTGCTCTACAATGTTTGAAATAGTTCTAAATATGAATTACATTCTCACAAATCATTAATGACATCCACTGCCCTCCATTACTGTTATTTATTATTTATTATTTGAGTGATGGTAGTGTCTAGAGGACCTCATGAGGGATCAAAGACCCATTGTGCTAGTCCGTTGTTGGGCACATCAATCCAGGCTGACGAACAAACGCAACAATGAATTACAAATATTAAAAGCCTGTTGGCATTGCACAAATCTAGTTTACAAATCACAACGATAGGGTAAAGCCACCAACATAGTAGGCACTAATTGGTACATTTGGTGGCATTCTCTGCAGAGAGGCCAACAATTGAATAGACACAGAGGGCCTTTAATGCAGATCAGTGATTCTTCCAGGTCATTGCTGAAGCACCATGGCACAGGAGTATGTAGAAAGTAGTTCTAATGCCAGTGCCGCCGTTGTTCTGTTCACAAACTGGAGGGCTTCCATTTCCAGACTTAGACCAGGGCTACACTATAGACCTATATCAGTATAACTCCATTGCTCAGGGGTGTGAAAAATCCCCACCTTGAGCGATGTAGTAATACCAATCTACCCCCCAGTGTAGACAGCACTATGTTGATGACAGAACGTCTCCTTTCAATGTAGTTGACATCTTTCAGAGAGGCTGATTAACCTCGGTGACAGGAGAAGCCGGTCTGTTGGTGTAGTAGCATCTTCACCAAAGCACTATAGTTGCACAGCTGCACCGTGAGCTGTAGCGCTATACATGAAGACAAGCGCCTTAGGTGTCAGCCTGGTTTCTTTTATTAGTAATACATTCACTATAATAGGCAATTTTTCAAAATGGCGTAAACAGGAACAGCGATGCTCAAGGTTATGGAAAATAAACACAATATTGTAAGTATTATGTATAAACAGTTCTTTTGCCCTGGTTCAAACTAGTTGCATTGGGTCCAATCCTGCTTTTAGTCACACTGATGTCAATGTGGAACAACTGCATTAGGAGACTTATCCCAGGCTTATATCAGTGCACCTAACAGAAGAAATAGTCTCTTTGTACAAACTACTTTGAGGCTGTTTGAATCCAGTAGGTCAATCCAGCTCATTTCCAGTATGTATCAGCTGAACTGTTGATGGCATCATAATCTGCCAGCCTGGTAATAGCTATAGTATTTTAAAAGATAATGTCTTGCAATTAATTATGACAGTATTCTGAAAACAATTAATGGGATATGGCAAACTGTTTCAGTAGATGCCTAGTTTTTATGGTAGCATAGAAACTGGACTTTTACCATTTTATTTCAGGAGACTAGCATGTCTTCATATGAAATTTCTGTCACTGTATGTGTTGTGCACATTTTTTGTACTCCTTTAGGATGTGGAAATAGGGCATCAGAGTATGTGTGTTTTGCCTCTTTTTTACATTAGGTATATCGGGACTCAACTTACCACATTTTTTTCTGCAGGACTTTGACAATCTTTTGAGGTTCTGTAATGTGACATCATCACAGACGGAGCTTGATTGACACCTCAGCTGCATCTCTCCTTCTCCTAATTTGACAGAGGATAGAGATGTTAAGTCTTTGACTGGAACAACTGCAGCACACATTTCAACCTTCACCCTTTCTGCCAGACCATCCACATACATCATATTGGAATAGTAACGGGAATAAATAAAAACAGTTCTTTTGCTTCTTAGTTCACTCTTAAAGTTGAATCATCATTTTCTTTAAACACCTTGTTTTTAAAGGAACATTAAAAATAAAAGCCTAAGCTAAAATAATATTAATACAGTTTTGCAACAGTTCAGCAAAACCAGGTCTATTCAAAGTTAAAGGTAATTATTCTATCCCTAACTTACCTTCTTATTCCTAGTTATTATATTGGTGATTATGTTTAGAGCATGTTTAATCTGATAAGGTCCAACAAGGACAAGTGCAGAGTCCTGCACTTAGGACGGAAGAATCTCATGCACTACTACGGACTAGAGATCAAATGGTTAGGCAGCAGTTCTGCAGAAAAGGACCTAGGGGTTACAATGGACGAGAAGCTGGATATGAGTCAACAGTGTGCCCTTGTTGCCAAAAAGGCTAATGGCATTTTGGGCTGCATAAGTAGGGGCATTGCCAGCAGATTGAGGAACGTGATCATTCCCCTCTATTCAGCATTAGTGAGGCCTCATCTGGAGTACAGTGTCCAGTTTTTGGCCCCACGTTACAAGAAGGATGTGGAAAAATTGGAAAAAGTCCAGCAGAGGACAACCAAAATGATTTGGGGGCTGGAGCACATGACTTATGAAGAGAAGCTGAGGGAACTGGGATTGTTTAGTCTGCAGAAGAGAAGAATGAGGGGGGATCTGATAGCTGCTTTCAGCTACCTGAAAGGGGGTTCCAGAGAGAATGGGGGAGGTTTAGGTTGGATATTAGGAAAAACGTTTTCACTAGAAGGGTGGTGAAGCACTGGAATGGGTTACCTAGTGAGGTGGTGGAATCTCCTTTCTCAGAGGTTTTTAAGGTCAGACTTGATGAAGCCCTGACTGGGATGATTTAGTTGAAGATTGGTCCTGCTTTGAGCAGGGGTTTGGACTAGATGACCTCCTGAGGTCCCTTCCAACCCTGATATTCTATGATTCTATAGTTTTATGTCTTACTACAGGGATCTAAGAATACTCAGTGGTACTGAGACACAAAAGGCTATAAAGACAGAGAGAGAGAGAGCTCTTAACTCTGTTTTCTTTTTGCTTTTTTATTTCTTAACCTTAAAAGCATTTTTATGTTTGTCCAAAAATTGCTCTCAACAGTCTTTGTTTCTATCCTTTTTATAAAGATATATTAATAGGCAATGACTTTAATCACAAGAGTTCCACTATGTGAGTTTTCAGAGCTAATATCATAATGGAGATGCTAGAGGCACATATGCAAAATGAATATATACCAGCACCACGTGCTGGCATTTTGGCAGGAAGGATTTTATGTATGTGCTCTGCACCTTGTTCCCCTCTAGGAGTGCTGTGCTCTCTGCCATCACCAATAGTAGCTCTGAACAGTGTAATCACATAGCCACTGCTGTCCCTTTTTAAGCTAAGTTGTATATGCAGAATTCACAAGAACTCTGTCTATGGATACAGCGCTTTGTATGGAGAGATCAGAATGGCAAACTCTAGTTTCAGGTAAACAAAAGTGCTGTGTTATGTAGCTGAGTGGGCATTGAAATCACCAGGTTCTTTCTTCCGGCTTCCACCCCCACCATCTCTCCCACCAATAAACTCTTCAAATTGGCTGCTTTCCTATCTCCTCCTCCTTCAGCTATGAGGAAGGAAGGATGGCCAGTGATTAGGGGGCTAGGCTAGGAACTGGAAGACCTGGGTTAAATTCCTTGCTCTGCTACAGACTTCCTGGGTGATCTTGGCAATGGTTTCTCTGTGCCTCCGTTTCCTGTCTATAACTTGGAAATAAGAGCCTCTCTCATAAGGGTTGTGAGGTGCTCCGCTACTGTGTTAAAGGGGACCATGCACATAAGACAGATAGGTAGCTTCTGCTTCTTCACTTTCCTCTTCCCGGCCCCACGCCATTCCTTTTATTTGCATTATTTCTCCTTTATAAAGGGAGACACATTGGGGTGAATGAAGTCAGGTGCACACTTGATGCCCTGCTGTGTTAGTCCCATCGTAGACACAGTCTGAGTAACAATAATACTTTCTATCTGTCAAGCACTTGTACTCAAAGGCCTCTAAGAGCCACCATGAAAATATAACCAAAATTAGAGAGACAGGGTGCGGGAAGTAATATCTTTTATTGGACTAACTTCTATTGATGAGAGAGACAAGCTTTCAACAAGCTACAGCTCAATATTATCTCCCACACCTTGCGTGTCTACTATCCTGGGACCAACACAGCTACAAGTACACTGCATATAACTAAAATCAGAGCATTTCCAAAAGACAACAAGGCCCAATAGCCAAATAAAAATAAATGAGCTGGCCTAGGAAATCCTAGTAGCCTGCCACCCAGCAACAATAAACCAAACTAGAAAGGAAGCAAAGAAGTCTTTTCATTATTTACAGTAGGTTTATTGTGGCTAAGTAAACAATGGCCAACAACTAATAAAATTAGCCTCACTAGAGTGGGCTTATGCGTCAGTATACTCAATGCCCTTGCAGCTCACTAACAGCTTTTTAACTTACCGAAAGCGAGTAGATACGAGTGTATTAGCAAATTATCTTACAATCACTTTGTTCCACACAGGCAAGTGTTTAAAATAGTCATTGTTTGTTGACTGCATTTAAAATATGTATATTCTTTAGATTTAAAATAAAGAAAGAAACAAAAATAATACAATGAGTCTCTACATATGAAATCTGGGCAGCCTAGCAGCAATTAAATTTACAAATGATTAAAATATCACCCAGTTAATTAAAAAATTAACACACCAGGTGATAAACACAGCAGCACAATCCATTTCACTCCAGCCAAAGCCCTTACCCTCAAGCTATCCTCGGAAATGCTGTCAAATAGGTGGCTTTTCCAGTATATATTACAGGTCAACAAATTCAGACTGTCAGAGAATACATACAAGACAGAGTCAGAAAATCACTGCAAAAATGTCACTGCAAACTTCACCGTGGAAGGTGAGTCCCAGAGAATCTGTGCTCTGGCTTCACTGTCTCTTGCATTGTTCTTTTGCTCCTAGCTGGAGCTCTTTAGGTCAAGGGCCACCTGTTATTCTATGTTTGTGCAGCACCTAGTCCAATGAAGTCTGGTCCATGAATGGGGCTCCTAATTGCTATGGTAATAAATAATAAGAACAGAGCAACAAGGAAATAATATGATCATTCAAAGTGGCTCCCGTTGCTTTACTGCAGAAAATACAATATGCACGCTCATTAGGCACAGAAAGGATTTCCACCTTTCCCTTTCAAACATGGGCAATATGGTTGTTACGTGGATAAAACAAACCACTCTGACCACATCACCCTCTCTTATGAGTCCTCCCACTGGCTCCACCTCTCTTTCAGTGTCAGATTCCTCATCCTCATTTTCAAGGGTAAGAATTTCACATCCTTATGATATGTCTACAGTGCTGTGGCTGTGGTGCTGTTGCCCCACAGTGTAAATACTTACTACAGTGATAGAATGGTTCTTCCAGTTTTTTCGTCAGCCGACCTGCATCTATAGTGGGTTTTGGGTTGACCTAACTGCACTGACCAGGGTCTGAAATTTTTCATAGCCCTGAGTGATGCAGGTAAGTTGACCTAAGTTTTACAGGTAGACCAGACCTTAGTCATTCACTACCCTCCTGCTCAGTTCTTATGTTTGGCCAGGTCCACTTCCTATCACATCCTCTTCATTTCCTTTCCCCATAAGTATCCCCAGGCCTTCTAATGACAACAGCAATTCACATATTTACTCCCCTCAACCCCAGAACTTTCCTCATATAACTCCCAAGATGGATAATGAAACCGTTTGCACTTTCCATACTGTAAAAATCACTAAAAACCCTCCTTTCATCAAGGATCTCTGGGAACTGTGGGATGCCTGTGGTCACAATGTCTGCAGATGCCTAAGGCCAAGTTCTACTCATGAATCAGATATTTGCATAGCTTTAGACCCTTCAGAGTCTGAACCACATTTCACACACGATAATGAGAGATTGTCAAGTATCAGAGGGGTAACCGTGTTAGTTTGGATCTGTAAAAACAGCAAAGAGTCCTGTGGCACCTTATAGACTAACAGACATATTGGAGCATAAGCTTTCATGGGTAAATATCCACTTTGCCAGATGAATGTCAGTAATGAGAGATTATTCTCAGTCATGTAGAGCTTTTGAGAAATTAGAAATAATTCATCCTGAGGAGCAAGACAGAAGTCTAGTTGGTTAGGCTGCTGGCTTGTATCCTTTGATAAAAGATCTCTTGAGAGTCATTATTTATGGGAGAGTTTTCAGAAGGAAGCATTTCTCTGTAGGAATCTTTGAGAGAAGACGGTCATTTTCATTAAATGGTTACACCTAGTGAAAAAGTTGGTAAATATTTCTCTGCCCTGTGACAAGTCTCAAAATGATAAGTGAGGCAACGTTGCAAAGATTAAATGAGACCCAGAAAATGACATTGAACATATGCAAGTTTCCGAGGGGAGATTCTGATAGTTGAAAAAGAAAGCGCAATTGCAAACAAAATCAGCAACCTTGCCTTGCAGTCTGCTACTTAGTTGTTGAGGCAGCATCTCTCCTGTTAACTGGAGAAGGATATCACAGGAGACAAGACATAATCCAGGAACATAGTGTTGTGTAATGATCTGGAAAGTATGCAAGCACAGCTTGAATAAAATACACTGCTGAGCTACCAAACATCTAGACAGCTGGAAAACCAGTTACAAATGCAGATGGAAATAGAAAAAACAAATAATAATAATTAAAAAACCCAGCAGAGAAATGTCTTAGAATGCTTTGGTAGTAATCTGTTAGTAGTTTACAGGTCACAGTCTGGATCAGAAGAAATCCTAGCGAATAGGGGACCACAAACAAACAGGGGATCACAAATAGGGGAGTTTGAAAGGGAGTTTGTGGGAGGGGGCTGTAATATAATCGCTATGGTTAGGAAGGCCCACATTGTCAGTGCCAACTTTGCTCCTGTCTCCTCCATCTTAGCCTATACCCAGACAAACAACCTAACTATGAATGTCTCTACTTGTGGTGTGGACTTGCTGAGACTTTGCCTGTGTTTCCCACTCACAGACAGCCAGACTTGGGGGGACCATCCAGTGTGAAATTCCTGGTGGAATCTCTCAGGAAGCAGATGACTGCTGGTTACTTCTGGAAGCAGGTAGTGCTCCACCCCTACTCCCAATCTACTCACTATGGTTATGGAAAACTGATATGCTGCTCTGGCAATGAGCGATGAGGAATCACCCCCAAAGGTAGAGGAGGAGAAGCCATGTACCACCAAGGCTGGAAGGGTCGCAGCCACCACTCCCAGGAGGAAACATAGGTAGTGGTGGTTGGTGACTCTCTTCTGAGGGAGATGCAGGCATCCCAGGAGGTATGCTGCCTGCCAAGGGTCCATATCTGAGATGTTATGGAGGGATTGTTGAAGATCATCTGCCCCTCTGATTACTAACCCATGCTACTCATCCATGCGGGCACTAATGATACTGCAAGGTATTACCCTCAGCAGATCAGAAGTGACTACAGGGCTCTGGGAGTATGAGTGAAAGAGTTAGGAGTTCAGGTGGTGTTCTTTTTGATTCTTCCAATCAAGGCTAGGGGCCCAGGCAGAGACAGATGTATTCTGGAGGCGAATGCATGGCTTCAAGGATGGTGTCACAAGGAGGGCTTTGGCTTCCTTGACCATGGGATGCTGTTCCAGGAAGAAGGACTGCTAAGCAGAGATGGGGTCCACCTATTGAGGAAGGGGAAAAGCATATTTGGATATAGACTGGCTAACCTAGTGAGGAGGGCTTTAAACTAGATTCAAAGGGGGCAGGTGATCAAAGTCCACAGGTAAGTCAAAAACATGGCGACCTGAGAGAAGGGTCAGAATTTGCAGTGAGCATAGGCTGTTATAGCGGATATAAGGGAGAGACAAGATAGAACTGGGGGAAGGGAGGAAATCAAATCAGTATATTAGAAGTCTGTATACTAATGTGAGAAGTATGGGGAATAAGCAGAGAGAACTCACACTGCTAGTAAATAAACACAACTATGACATAGTTGGCATCACAGAAATATACATGACTGGAATATCGGTATAGAAAGACACAGCTTGCTCAGGAAGGACAGGCAGGGAAAAAAGGGAGGAGGTATTGCCTTATATATTAAAAATGTATACACTTGGACTGAGGTTGAGATGGAAATAGCAGACAGACTTGTTGAAAGTCTCTGGGTAAGGATAAAAGGGGTTACAAAACAATGGTGATGTCATGGTAGGGGTCTACTACAGACCACATATCCAGGAAGAAGAGGTGGATGAGGCTTTTTGTAAAACTAACAAAATCATCCAAAGCACAGGACTTGGTGGTAATAGGGGGACTTCAACTACTGAGACATATATTGGGAAAATAGCAGGTCATATATTACCCAACAAGTTCTTGGAATGTATTAGAAACAATTTTTTATTTCAGAAGGTGGAGACAGCTACTAGGGCAGAGGCTGTTCTAGATTTGATTTTGGCAAGTAGCGAGGAGCAGGCTGAGAATTTGAAGTGGAAGGCAGCTTGGGTGAAAGAGATCATGAAATGACAAGAGTTCATGATTCTAAGGAATGGTAAGAGGGAGAACAGCAAAATAAAGACAATGTATTTCAAGAAGGCAGACTTTAGCAAACGCAGGGAGCTGGTACATAAGATTCCATGGGAAGCAAGTCTAAGGGGAAAAACAATTGAAGACAGTTGGTAGTTTTTCAAAGAGATATGATTAACAGCACAAAAGCAAACTATCCCATTGCGTAGGAAAGGCAGGAAGTATGGCAAGATACCACTCTGGCTTAACCAGGAGATCTTCAATGATCTAAAAATAAAAAAGAGTCCTACAAAAAGTGGAAACTAAGTCAAATTACAAAGAATGAATATAAACAAATAACACAAGTATGTAGGGACAAAATTAAAAAGGCCAAGGCACAACACAAGATCAAACTATCTAGAGACATAAAGGATAACAGGAAAACATTCTACAAATACATCAGAAGAAAGAGGAAGACCAAGAACAAGGTAAGCTTGTTATTCAATGAGGAAGCACAGAGAAAAATAATAACAGAAGAAGTGGAAATGGCAGAGGTGCTTAATGACTTCCTTGTTTCAGTTTTCACCAAGAAGGTTGGTGGTGATTGGACATCTAACAGTGAATGCCAGTGAAAATGAGGTAGGATCAGAGGCCAAAATAGGGAAAGAACAAGTTAAAAATTACTTGGACAAGTTAGATGTCTCCAACTCACCAGGGCCTGATGAAAATTTGATGGAAAATTGATGGAAAAATTGGAGAGGGTCCAGAGAAGAGCAACAAGAATGATTAAAGGTCTTGAGAACATGACCTATGAAGGAAGGCTGAAGGAATTGGGTTTGTTTAGTTTGGAAAAGAGAAGACTGAGAGGGGACATGATAGCAGTTTTCAGGTATCTAAAAGGGTGTCATCAGGAGGAGGGAAAAAACTTGTTCACCTTAGCCTCCAATGATAGAACAAGAAGCAATGGGCTTAAACTGCAGCAAGGGAGATTTAGGCTGGACATTAGGAAAAAGTTCCTAACTGTCAGGGTAGTTAAACACTGGAATAGATTGCCTAGGGAAGTTGTGGAATCTCCATCTCTGGAGATATTTAAGAGTAGGTTAGATAAATGGCTATTAGGGATGGTCTAGACAATATTTGGTCCTGCCATGAGGGCAGGGGACTGGACTCGATGACCTCTCGAGGTCCCTTCCAGTCCTGGAGTCTATGAGTCTATGAGTCTATAAATGCATCCTATAATACTCGTGAAGCTGACTGAGGAGATATCTGAGTGATTATCTTTGAAAAGTCATGGAAGATGGGAGAGATTCCAGAAGACTGGAAAATGGCAAATATAGAGTGAATCTATAAAAAGGGAAATAAGGACAACCCCAGGGAATTACAGACCAGTCAGCTTAACTTCTGTACCCAGAAAGACAATGGAGCAAATAATTAAGCAATCAGTTTGCAAACATCTAGAAGACAATAAGGTGATAAGTAACAGCATGGATTTGTCAAGAAAAAATCATGTCAAACCAACCTGATACCTCTCTTTGACAGGATAACAAGCCTTGTGGATAGGGGGGAAGCGGTAGGCATGGTATATCTTGACTTTAGAAAAGCTTTTGACATTGTGTTGCATGAATTTCTCACAAACAAACTAGGAAAATGCAACCTAGATGGAGCTACTATAAGGTAAGTGCATAACTGGTTGGAAAACCGTTCCCAGAGAGTAGTTATCAGTCATTCACAGTCATGCTGGAAGGACATAGGATGTGGGGTCCCGGAGGGATCAGTTCTAGATCTGGTTCTGTTCAATATCTTCATCAGTTATTTAGATAATGGCATAGAGAGTACACTTATAAAGTTTGCAGACAATACCAAGCTTGGGAGGAGATTCAAGTGCTTTGGAGGATAGGAATATAATTCAAAATGATCTGGACAAACTGGAGAAGTTGTCTGAAGTAAATAGGATGAAATTCAATAAAGGACCAATGCAAAGTACTCCACTTAGGAAGGAACAATCAGTTGCTCAAATACAAAATGGGAAATGACTGCCTAGGAAGGAGTACTGAGGAAAGGGATCTGGGGGTCATAGTAGATCACAAGCTAAATATGAATCAACAGTGTAACACTGTTGCAAAAAACCCAAACATCTTTCTGAGATGTGTTAGCAGGAGTGTTGTAAGCAAGACACGAGAAGTAATTTTTCTGCTCTACTCCACGCTGATTAGGCATCAACTGGAATATTGTGTCCAGTTCTGGGCACCACATTCAGGAAAGATGTGGACAAATTGGAGAAAGTCCAGAGAAGAGCAACAAAAATTATTAAAGGTCTAGAAAACATGAACCATGAGGGACTATTTAAAAAATTGGATTTGTTTAGTCTGGAAATAGAACACTGAAGGGGGACATGATAACAGTTTTCAAGTACATAAAAGGTCTGGAGAAGAGAAGACTGAGTGTGTGTGGAGGAGGAGGGAGAGGAGCACTTGATAACAGTTTCCAAGTACATGAAAGATTGTTACAAGGAGGAGGGAGAAAAATTGTTCTGCTTAATCTCTGAGGACAAGAAGCAATGGGCTTAAATTCCAGCAAGGGCAATTTAGGTTGGGCATCAGGAAAAACTTCCTAACTGTCAGAGTGGTTAAGCACTGGAATAAATTGCCTAGGGAGGTTGTGGAATCTCCATCATTGGAGATTTTAAAGAGAAGGTTAGACAGACACCCGTCAGGGATGGTCTAGATAATACTTAGTCCTGCCATGAGTTCAGGGAACTGGACTAGATGATCTCTCAAGGTCCCTTCCAGTCCTATGAGTCTATGAAATATGACAATCAGTTAGACCCTGAACATGAGGCAAGACCCACCAGCCAGACATGTGGGACAGAGTTATTTGTAGTAACTCAAGGCCCTCCCCATCTAGTGACCCATCACCAGCTGTTGGAGATGTTTGTTACTAGCAGTCACAGATTGGCTATGTGCCATTTTAGGCAGTCTCATACCATCCCCTCCATAAACTTATCAAACTCAGTCTTGAAACGAGTTAGGTTTTTTATCTCACTACTCCACTTGGATGGCTGTCCTAGATTTTCACTCCTCTGGTGGTTAGAAATCTTCATCCAATCTGAAGCCTAAACTTATTGATGGCCAGTTTATATCCATTTGTTCTTGTAACAAGTCACCCAAGTGCTCTGAGTGTTTTGAAAACAAGAAGCACTGCTTGTAAGATTGTGCTTTACTGTGTTATAAAATGTAAGACACTCTAATATATTACAAAAACTGTTCAACTTTAAAAAGTGAACAGTAAAAAGATCCATCTTCTTCTCTACTGTCATGTAATCCTGGATTGCTCATCCTCTTACCTGACTTACAGGGTCACTCAACCCCTAAAACTGCAAAAGGTAAAAAAAACTAATTTATAGAAGATTATAAAAGTCCACTTTCCTATGCAAGAGGTCTAGTTACATTAAGATAGACTTCATCATTTCCAATCACAAAAAACTGATCTCCTCCAGCTTGGGCCAGGAGGCTGCAAAAGGTGACTACATGTTCCCTGATCCTCAGGCTGCTGGGTGCTTGTCCAATTCCATGGAGCAACTTACAGCACCCTCAAGGCTGTTCTAAATTGTGCCAGCTTCGAAGGCGTCCAGTGGGTCATTCTGGCAGGCCGGGGCCAGTGGACAACAGTAGCACTCCTCCCACAACCCTTTCTGCCAGTTATGCCCTGAGACACACCTCCTATTCAACTAGATGATTAAGGTGATTTCCTGCCTGCTTTTGATGCCAGAGTGGCACAAAGCAGGTGGAACAGGTAACAGGCTCTGGTTCCAGGTATATTAGTTGTTAAATAACATAGTTAATAACTTAAATTTGCATGTGGTATACAACAGTCACCTAAATAAGCCCGCAACAACATAACCCAGTGTGACGTTGCACCCCATAATATTTTATGGAAATATGCTTATGAATGTATCTATCACATAACTGGAATATGTTTTAGATATGCCATGTAACATATCTCTGCAAAGATTATGATCTACTGAATATATTCATCCTATCTGTATGCATGTATCATTTTTGTATTCGAAGTTATGCATATTGGCTGTGTACTTGTTTGATTTTAAGTAGCCTTAGTAAGGCATTTGGTCAGCTTCTTAGGAAAGGAATTTGCAAGTTAAGTGCCCAGTAAAGAAACACTTAATGGACAATATACCTTGGAATGCTCCAATCCACATAAGAAGCCTACCTGGGGCTGTTCAAGGTAGCATGTGAACAATGGCTGCCACCTGTAAAATTCTGAGTCATGCATGGACATGTGCTGTGCTGTAGTGTGTCTGGTGAAGACTCTTTATGCCTATGAGAAAGAGCTCTCCTGTTAGCATAATAAATCTACCTCACGAGAGGCGGTAGCTATGTTTCTTTTCTGATTCAAAAATGGAAGAACTAATACAGAATGAAGCATGCAATAAGCTGTGAAGACTTCCAACTGGCTCCAAATGCATTTCCTGATCTGTGTTATTTATTTTTCTGTAGCTTCTGGCTCTCTAGACAACCAATTCTCTATACATTTGCGCCAGGAAACACATTGGCTCTGGTATCAAGTTTAAAGATCCATCCTATCCGCCTCCACTTTTCTTCCTAAAACCCAAACAATATCCCCTTAATAAAACTGGGTGGTAGTTTAGTTCTTTAAATAATAATATTATTGTAGGGGAAAAGGATTTGGAGCAAGGTGTTAAATTTGCACATGAAGAGGGACTCTTGCTTCCAAAGCTGCAACAGACTGGCTGTCTGGAAAGAAGACAGATGAGTGAAGGAAAGAGGTGATAAGAAATACACATATCCTCTTAAAATGTAATGCAGTTATTTCTTTTATTGGCTGAATTGTCAGAGTTTGGAGGGATTTTCTGAGGTTGATGTGACTGCACATAACTCAGCAGAGCACTGGCTATATCCTCTCTGTGCACTAGGGGCCAAATCGTACTTACTCAGATAACATTTTCACTGGATTAAGTGAGTGGTGGCAAGGACTGCAGTGTTTGAGTTCATTTTTGGCCTCATTTATTTTGAAATGATTTTAAAGGTCTGAGGGAAAAACCTGTCTTTGTGTTTTTTCTTTTAAAGTTTGATAGACTGTACAGGACATACCATTAAAAATTAAAATTTTAGCTGCCATCATTTTCAGTTACAGTAAATATGGAGATATGAATATGCCAGTCTTTGATGGAATCAGAACATAGTTTACAAATGATCCATTTCTGAATAGGAATAATTCTCTGTTTAGGTAAGTCTTCTGACAGTCTTTTAGACTTTTAATATCCCTAATGGTGAATCTCAGAAGGTTCAGGGCATGATCCTCCGTGCTTCAGTACACAGAGAGAGCTCCCATTCAAATCCATGGGACCTTTGTCCATGTAAAACCAGGCCCTCAGAAGTCTGGTCCACTTAGGCACACCAATGTGTGGATACTTCATCCCTTACCAGAAACCCTTCAATCATCCAAATAATGCTGGATATCTCAGTAGTAGAATCTTCCTCACAAGGTTGCCAGCAATTCCTGCATTTGGCTGGGCTTGCCTTATTAGGCAGATGAGGTTTCTCACTGGATTTCAGCACTTCTGTTTTCTGTCTTGGCCAGAGACTCAAAATGAAGAAGGGAAGCAAAGTTGTAATATCATTTTATAAAACAGTAACCAAAGATTTTCAGACTTGGAAAAGTCTCTTGGGATTTTGAGCTATGGTTTTATCTGAACAATTACTCCAATTCCTACCCAGCACCAGAACCAAAATGTCCTTAACAGCACAATTGTCTGGGATGTAGAGGAGGAAGTACTCATCTCTGGACATCCAGGATCAAATTCCATTCTGAAAAGCAATTGCCGTCCAGGCCTGTGATTATAGTCCACTTGTGACTCTGTTCATGATGTGTTTTTAAAGCAGGTGGCTGAGGGCAGAGAAAAGAGGCAGTTCATTTTCTACATGGAGTTTTTTTGTGGCACTGCAACTTTCTATCCTTTGCCTCCCTCTATTTCTTTGAACGTACCAGCTCTCAGCATTGCCCCAGCAATGGTTCTGGGTGCTGCTGCATTAAAAGCTCCAGCCAGTCATTCTATACACCTTTAAAATGGTGATAAAAATGTTACCATTTTTTCTCTGGCATTGACTTCAAGTTTGGTTCCAGTTGTGTTGCCCTTAGCTTTGGATTATAGATGAAATGTGTTGCTTGTGTGACTGGTAGCACAGAAATAATTGAAAATGTATTGTGACTTGCACAACTTTTATTACTGGTGATATAGGAAAAGTGCAAAACCAGGCTTGACTCCCACTTCCCAGGAGTCATTTGCAGAGCTGGCATTTAGAGCAGAGAAAGTGTCTTTGTACTTATAAAGTGAGCTTATGTGATGTGGAAACCATTGGGGCACAATAAACATAAAACTTCATACATGCATTCCATATGCAGCAAGAGAACTGGAGTTAATGCACTTACTCTTGCAAAAGTTGACATTGGATCTAAAATGACTACAGCTCATCAGGACTGGAACTTTCTGCTTTAAAAGTGAAATTCATCTCCATGCAGAAGGACAACAAAAGGCAGAAGACTTAAGTTGTCAAAATATGCACAGGAGTACATTTTTCTATATGAAAGATGTTTTTGCTTGTACTTTGTTATGGTCCCAAGACATTTCCATGTCAACAGCCTCTTCCTCCAAGCCGTCCTGGTAATGACCACACTGGCACAGCACAAGGAAATGTTTTGACGAATGGTATCGGTATTCATCAGTTGACCTTTACTTCCTCCCACTAATGTGACAACCATGTTTTGTCCTCGCGAAACAACATTATATTTGGTTAAATCAAAAATGAACTAATCTGCATCAAGGTTTATACATTGTTTATACACTCTTGAAATAGCCAGGTAATATCTGTGGGGCAATTTGCAGCAAGGAGTTCAAGCTTCATTTGCAATTTCCTACTTATAATATAGTTTTATAGACAGCAAAGAGGATACTGCAATAAATCTAAGGCTACCATTGCGCCAGTGATAGTTGCCACTGTCTCCTCTTCCTGTCTTTCTATTTGGGAATGTAAGTCAGCTTTTCTGCTTCAGGGAGGATGTCAAATCGTGTGGTTAAAGCACTAGATTGGGACTTTGGGTATCTGGGTTCAAATCCTGGTCCTGCAACAGAATTCTTATGGTACCTTGTGCAACTTATTTATTCTGTGCCTCAGTTCCTCATCTGTAAATTGGGGATAATATTCCTTTGTCTATATGGTCCATTTACATTGCAAGTTCTTTGGGGGGCAGAGGCTGTCTCTTACTATATAGGTATAGCACCCAGCACAAAGAGTTTCCAATCTTGATTGAGACCTCCAGGTGCTACTATGATGTAAATCATAATATTTCAGTAAATTCAAATTAGAATCTTTTTGGAACATTCACAGTACTAAGACCTCTTCATTAAATGCACTGAAGTTTTTTCTTTTTTTTTAAGTCTTCAGTAAATAAAACAAGCAGTATGCTCTCAAACTTTCTGTGCAGCTTGATGCCATCTATATACATACATTTTAACTAAAAATATATTTTTATTTCAATATTTGTTTTATTAGCAGTTGATGGGTCCATGAGTTGAAGCACCATTCACAATACAGGGGCTCTTCATAATAGGCTAATTTGCATAAAAACTAAATAATTTACATATATAAATTATATATCATAATACTCTCCAAATTCTATTAAATTCAATGATATTTTTGTTTTGTAGCTTTTTATACTGCTGAGTCTTTAATATTTAAATCTAGCACCTCTTCCAAAGCAAGCCCAAAGGAATTCATTTTTATTTTTTAAAGAAATGAACTGACTTTGTTATTAAGATAACAACATGAATTTGATGTTGCTGCAGTAACACAGACATAAGTAACTCTTTTAGAAGTTTGTACTCACAGACAAGCTCAGAATGAGGATTATCTAAACATCCAAACCAGTATCCAGAGTTGTAATGGTTTAAAAATCACTTTGGGTTGTAGTGCAGAGGACATGAGTGCATCACTACTTGATTGTGTGAATGTTCTGTATTGAATTACCAGTGAACATTGTGCACTAACAAACAACTGAAACATAAAAGGTAAAATTCAACTACCATGTTATCATTTAAAAGGAATCTGCATAGGACATGACACTTTAGCATAGAGGAAGTGCTGTACACACACATGGACACAAGGCTGCCTCAGAATGGCCAGATTGCAGTCCCATCTAAATTTACAAAATTTAGCTGCTATAGGGAGAAAATAAAATGCAGCTGAATGGATTAAATGAGAGCTTCTAAGGTTTTCCACTGGTTGCCAGAGTTATTGATGAGACATTATGCAGTGCTGGGCTTACATTCAGCAACAGAAGATGTCATATGTGCAGTAAAATGTTTTGTTTCTAGCATGTGACAATAAACAGTATATGTTCATTATAGATTGATTTTAAGGGTCAATATTTTCTTTTTTTTAATGCAAGGATTTATAAGTATGTCTAAACCACCAGTTACTCTTTAAGAATTCCTAGGTCAGATTCTTGCCTATACTCTGGCTGCTTTGTTATGCTATAGTGCAAAGTAATCAGAAAATCTGCTTATTTAGGGAGTCCTCTTATTCAGTACACTACTTAATTATATACAATAGCAGCTCTGTAGCAGCTGGGGATTCCCTGTAGTAGTACAACATCCCTCCCTTCTCAGTCTCCAATATAGGAAGCATTCTTGGGTGCAAAAGTGATGTGGCTGGGGCACCTCTGGGTCTGAACTCCAGCTATCCATGGCTCCCAGAAATGTGAGCAGCCAGGTATAAGTTTGAGCAACCTTTGAGCTGCACTGACTTATGCCAAGGGCCACACAATATTTTGTTTGCTTGCATTGGTCTAACTGTGAGCAGCATGCACACTAAAGAGTAAAAGAGTCAAACACAGAGACTCACGCAGGGAACAAGTTATACTGGTGAGAGGTCAGCTTCTACAAAGAACTGTATCACAGCTGAGAATGAGCATTTTCCCCGGCTCTGGCTAATTATGCATGATATTATAATTAAACAGAATTTGGGTAATACTATCTGTAATGGCACTCTCTGGTGATTCCCACTAACACTGTAAATAGAATATTTCCCCTGTAATTATACTCAGCTGAGTGTGTCGTGTGCTGCAGGGCGAGGAAGCAGAGACACTGGTTTGTTTGGAGGAGTTGACAGACTTTACATACATGATGTTTAACTTTTTGCACAGCACATGTGCAGGGTACTGTACAAATCTCATTGCTTTATATATGTCTAAATATATACGGTGCCAGCTTCAAATCTGGAAGCAGATGGTACTACCTACGCAATAGAAGAAGCAGAGAGCAAACCAAAAGGTAAGAGGAGATGTGCAATATACATTAACGTGACTGTTCCTGCACAGCTTCTGTGTAACAGAGGCAGAACTACTATGCGTACTGCCCTGTCACACACACTGCAATCAGTATAAAAGCTTTTCTCTGACAGGAACCACCATCACTGATTTGTCTTTTTAACCGTGTTTAATAAATTATTAAGAGATAAATCAGTGCACATTACAGAGGCTTGGAGCTGAATCCTGAGCTGCTGTAAATTGGAAGTCAGTGGAGCTGTGCCATCAAGTTATGTCTGTTGGTGCCAGCTGAGGATCTGACCCTAGGTATGGATTATGTGTGTCTTTTATATTGCTGCTTAACTAAAATAGTATTTCCTGTGCATCGAACACATACAGTACCTTGCGCCTATGGTACCTTGTGCCGTACTGAAGGGAAGCTCTTGCCTTGGTTCAAATGGCTCCACATATTGTCCCACCTTCATGTATCAGCTGATCTGATTTAAAGTTGTGGTTGCCATTCACAGAGAGCATTAATAGTAAAAATGAAAGGACTATTAGCAATATAAGAAAGTTTTTCCAATGTCATCACAAATGAGCGTGTTTCTTGAAATGAGTTGACATATTACCTTAGGTTGAGATCTTGTCAGATCAGGGACCTTAGGTGACTGGAGGATTGGTGGAATGGAGCTCTGCTGGGCTATGCTCTCAGCCTGTGCTGTTACTCCTCTGGAAGCCTTTGGCACACTCCCTGGTGCAGGAACTTGCCAATTTTATGCCAATGTGGAGTTCCCTCTGCAAAGGTAATTCTCCACTGGTTGTTTATGGTTGGAATCCAGTCCCTTTGCACTTCCTAATCTATGCAAAAGAGATGGATCATAAATAATATTATTAGTCACTACCTCTCCAAAACTTTTAAACCATTGCTACATTTCATCCTAGAGGTGGCTGCACATCAATGGCAGGTTAATTGAGTCCTTCATATTTATATCTATATATTTGTAAAGCATTCTCACCCTTTGAAATAAACACTTCATTCATGAAGGCAGTTAAATTTTCTTTCTATCTTTTTACTGGCAGGTAAGATATTACTGGTTCTAAAAGTCTCCCCAATATAAGTATAGCATACCTATCCAAGGAGCTAATATCCTGCTTATCAACAGAAAAAGCTAAAGGAGAATGTTTTCACTACCTTCACTGTAAATATAAAATATTATTGTTACCATCACACTCTCACAGCTGAGCTCGCAGCTCAAGACTTATGTAGGAGAAAAAAAACCATCATTACTGAAATGACTGTCAGGCAATGGCAGCTGTCAGACTGAGCATGATAAAACGTCAAAGATATCACATGAATTTGTCAACAGGTCAGACACAGGTGTTTAAAAATTGCATCTTTAAAAAAAATCTTTTGGTTTTCTACAGCATTTAGTCGGTTATTGTCTATTTTAGATTGTAGAAACAGGTCTGTTTTGATCTATTTTACAATTATTCTGCTTCCTAACAAATGAAGACTTCACCTGCCCTCATACTTCATTCCTTTAAACATTTCATTTCTTAAAAAGTGCTGTTGACTGATTAATTATTCAAATTGTCTCCTGTTAATGGCTGAGAGCTCATTTGAGAGCCCTGCTATATGCCTGTGTAACACACTGGTCAGTATGAATTACCTGCCACCTTCTGTGCCTGATTGTTAGCAACTGGGCCATGGATGGCCAGGTCTAGTGGAAAGAGCAAGAGTCAGGCCTCGTGGGTGGAGCAAGAGCAAGGAATCAGATCCAAAGTAAGGGTCAGAGCTGGACTTAGCATCCAGTAGCCACACCATGTTGTAACCCATTGCTCAGTACATTATGTGTCCCTGATCCAGGGAGAATATTGGTTGGTTACAGCTTGCAGCTCAAGACTTATGTACTGATTTACACTGTCAGCTCTGGAGATGTCAGACCTGCATGAGACAGTAAACTAGTGTAGCGTGCTTACTTCCTTGCATGGGCTCCCTGTGTCACAGGTCACAATGGGTGTGAGAGAGAGCCCATTTCTCAGGGCTGGCACTTCTCCTTTTGTATGGGTGAGTATGCTGGGCAGGAAACAGGCTTTTTAAAAAGAGATTGAACTCTCTCCTGTTTGTTGGGGGGGAAGGGGGAGAGAAAAAGGCATGAAAAATTGAGTTGCTAAAAGGTTAGCAAAGCTTGGCATGTTCCATGTGAAGAAAAGCAAGTAGCCCATTATGTGTATGATTCTAACCACATCATTTCAATTATATTAAATGTGCAGGGACAAACACTGTTCTAAGTAGAGCTGAGAGGAACCAAAACATCTGAATAAAAAAATAAATAATTGCAGAGATTGAAACTGAAACTGAAATGTTTTTGTTTTTCTCACTGAAATGAAAAAAACAACAAAATATTCATTTGAAGTCATTTTAGGTCAAATGAAACATTTTGTTTGATCTGAAATGAATCATGTTTGTCTGTTCGTTTGTTACATTTTCAGGAATTTTTTTTACCCTTAAAATAAACATATGCAGCTAAATTTTGAAACAAAATGTCATTTTGAAACAAAAGGTTGTAATGCTTTGTTTTGAAACTGTTTTGACTTTTTCAGTGTTTTTTTTTTCTTTTCTTTCTTTGGTTGAAACTATTTTCTGAATTCAACCTGAATTCATGAATAGTTTTAGTCTCTCTGAAACTGCTTGTTTTGTTGTTGTTTTGGCAAATTGACTATTCAGCTGAAAATTTGCTTTGAGTTCAAGTTCTAAGCCCTTACCTTTGTGTAGAAACTTTTGGACTTGATTCATTAGTATTGCTGGGTGAATAATCGATTTTCTGGGTTTGCTCACAATTTTGAAAAGTTAAAAAAATCATTTTGAGTTGGATGGAAAATGAAAATTTTGAAAAGTTTCAGTGAATCAGAAAGTAAAAATAATCATTTGGGCTTGAAAAAATGTTTTGTTTCAACAAAATCAAAATATTTCATTTATATGTTGACCATTTTAAAAGATTTTAAATATAAAATTAAAGGAAATTTGAAATAAAATGTAATTTCAAACAGAAAAATTTAAAGGTTGTGTTTAGAAAATGTTGAAAAAAAGTTTCAATTTTTTTAAATAAACAATTTGGCAAAATCAATGTAAATTCATTAAACATTTTGGTGGTATTTTTCATGAAAAGAGCTTCAGGCAAAACATTTTGCCCAGCTCTATACATATACCAATTTGCTGCTCCAGTTTTACTTTGATATAATAGCATTGATTTCAGTGGAGGTTCAGCGGTGTCAAACTGCAGTAAAGCAGAGGTGAGTTGGGATTAAATCCTTTAATTCTTCTAAGTTGCTTATCTCAATGACCCTCATCTCTAACAATCTATTCTTGGTTGTTTCACATTCCACCTTGAATCATTTAGTACATGGAACCATCAAAATAGGAGACTGTACTGTGTTTGGATATGTTTTAGTGAGCCATGACCTAATTCTATACAAAGTAAGGAGATTTTTCTGATTACATCTTAAACTGTTCAATATTAGATTCTGAATTCCCAGTACCTCTGGTACTCTTCATTTAACAGAACACCATGGCTTGATAAGCAGAAACTAAAACTTCACATTGAGAAAATCCCTTGCATGAATTAGAGCAATTATTTTAACTTGTTTGTCTACCTAACTTCATGACATAGTCTAGGTTTTGATATCTATATATATTCTTTGCCATTTAAGAGGTTCTGTTCCTGATTTGAAGGAAAATGGTTTATGTTTACATCAGTTTAGTCTGGCTAAGGGAAACATAACTTCTTCAAATTCATCTGCAAGCAGTGTTTAAATATCTATCTTTCATATCAACTGAAAATTGAAAAAAAAAATTAAACTGAAATAAGATTAAAAATACACCAGAGACCGACTTCTTCAAGGAAAAGCTGATAAATACATAAGAACTGTAAAGAAAATGAACCAAATGTCCAAAGATATGATACTAATCTTATTTTAAATTTATCTGATGGATTCTGGAGAAATGAGAAGCTCAAACTTAATTCACTGTTTACATCCTCTGTCTAAATTTGCTGATTCTTTGTAATTGGATGACATCAATGAAACCTAGAAACATATGGAGCTTTATATTAGAATGACTGGATGAAATGAGAGTCAAATGTTTGAAATATACCCAAAAAGATAATGAATGTGTGTGTGTTTAGTTATATATACAGTACAGTGATGCTATAGAATAGCTGTTTTTTTTAATTAGTTTATTTCTTCCTTATTTAACCCTTTTGTGTCAAATATTTATTTTAAATGTCACAATGTAGTTGGGAAGCTGGGAGCCAGTGATCCAAATTTAGCTTTGGTGTAAACTGATGTATCACTTTACTGACTTCAGAAGGAATTATGGTAGGGCTGAATTTACCTTATTAACTGCATCTAGCATGACAGTGCATTTTGTATTCTAAATCAGTGATATTCGGTGTGATGGGGCGTGTGCCCCACACTGGCCCATAAGGGATTAATAGAGCCCTAGGCAGGCTGCGCAGGAGGCAGCCAATTAGAAAGGGGCTGCGAGGAGCAGCCAACTGGGGCTGGGCTTGCCCAAATAAGCAGAGCTGCATAGAAGAGCAGCTGGAGTTGCTTCCTGGAGCTTGAGGAGGGAGGACTGGCTGCCTTGCAGGTGGAAGAAAGCTAGCAACCGGGACACAGCTGTACTGGGCAGGATCAGGGGAGTGAGAGCGAGCTCCTGGATGACCACTAGGACTTACATGCTGAAGCCCTGAGGTAAGGGTGAAGAAGATGCTAGGACTGTGGTGAATGGTCCAGGGAAATAGACTGTTTGTTTGGAGGGGATGCAGCAAGTGGCTGCTATCTACAGGGTTCCTGGCTGGTACCTGGAGTAGTGGGTAGGCCTGGGTTCCCCCTTCTTCTCCCAACTCCTCACCACTAGAGAAGTTGCTAAACAGTAGATTGTAGTTGCCACTGAGGGAAGTGGCTGGACGGTGGACTGCAGTTCCCCCGGAAGGGGGGAGAACTGAGAGTGACATGTCCTGAAGAAGATGTCATGATCCTTGCAACGACATGGGTTTAGGAGCAGAACTGAGGGTGGCAAGGTGCCACCAAAAGAAGGCGCACTTGCAAACAGAGCTAATCCCCGGGACAGCCAGCAGGAGGCACCACAGTAGTGAGTTGTACCCTCTCACATTCGGACTGGGGCTTGGAGCTGCACTTGGAGCCACCCCTCCCCTATCCTCCAGAAATTCAGGGGGGAGGGATAGTTCAGTGGTTTGAGCATTGGCCTGCTTAAACCCAGGGCTGTGAGCTCAATCCTTGAGGGGGCCATTTAGGGAACTGGGGTAAAAATCTGTCTGGGGATTGGTCCTGCTTTGAGCAGAGGGTTGTAGTAGATGACCTTCTGAAGTCCCTTCCAACTCTAATCTTCTATGATTCTAAGTGGCTCTTTGTAGCACATGATATTAAAACAGTGTGATTTAATTATTAATCAGTTTAAGCTACTAACCAATCAGGATGCTTTTACTATGTTAGCTCTTTTGGCTAATGCTGAACACTAATTTGGCTCTTGAACCACTGAGGTCTGAGTGTTACTGTTCTAGAACTTCAGAATGGAGTGAGAAATAGTCCATCAATATGGGGTTATATTTAATTTACAAGCATTTAAATTTACAGGAATTCAGGGTGATTTAAATTTCTTCTCTGGCTGCCAGTTAGCCAAGGCCCCCAAACCTTTCCAGACCTCCGTTGCTGAAGTGTACATAGCCCTAGACACCCCTTAACGAGGGCATAAGATCTGCAGGAAAATTCCATATTTTCCTATACTGTTACAATGCATAACGTTGCCCTAAATCTTTCCCCAAGAATTTAAATTGAGAGGGCCCAAATCCATCTCTGGTGTAACTCTATTGATTTCAATATAGTTATACCAGGAATGAATCTGTATCAAAATACTGAATATGGAGTTACTCAGGGCCGGTTCCAGCCACCAGTGCAGCAAGCAGGTGCTTGGGGTGGCCAACGGAGAGGGGTGGCCCGCCCGGCTCTTCAGCTGCAATTCAGCTGTGGGTCTCTCAGTCCCTCTCAGAGGGAAGGGCCCGCCACCGAATTGCCTCCGAACAATGAAGCGGCAGTGGTAGAGCTGCCGCCTAACTGCTGCAGATCGCGGCTTTTTTTTTTTGTGGCCTCTTGGGGCAGCAAAAATGCTGAAGCCGGCCCTGGAGTTACTCGTAGGCACTTGAAATATTTGTTTATCCATTTCAAAGAAAATAAATACTATTACCTAAATTCAAGCTCAGTGTATATCCAACTAAAGACAACAGAATTCTACTAGAGATATTTGATCCATTATTACCAGAAATACTCTCTCCATAGGAATTTTATGCATTTACTCTCTGAGCCAAATTCAGCTTGGAGTAAATGGGTAAAACTTCATATGAAAGTATGTGGGCCAAAAAAAGTGATGAGACAAAAGGTTATGCAAATTGATCATGAAACTTGTTTAAGCAGCAAATTAATGCAATTTACATAATACTGTATGCAGTGTTGTTGTAGCTGTGTTGTTCCAGGATATTAGAGAGACAAGGTGAGTGAAGTATCCTGGCACCAGTAACCACCACATGGACCCTACATGACACTCAAATATCAATTTATCAAGAGTGTCCAACAAAAGATATTACCTCTCCCACCCTTACATAGTACTAGTATTCAGTGAGTCTGCAAAACAAATATGTCTTGCATGCTGAGGGAACAAAAAGGGTGTGTTTGCAGCAAGAAAAGGAACTTGTAGGAGAGAATAAGATAAAGCATACCTGTCCCTCTTTTTAAGTTATGTCCCCATCATTCCTAAAGGTAGCCAAATTGAGCCTGGGCATAAACAAATGCAACCCACCTCTGACTGCAATAAGAGAGGCAATAGTTTAGGGACTGCTATCATCCAATGGAGAAAGCATAGATCTAGGACTCAGGACACTTGGGTTTCATCCGTTCCTGTAGTATGTGTCCCCTAAGTATGTGACATGGGCACGTCATTTAGTTGTTCTGCACCTCATTTTCTCTCTTTGTACAATAGTACTTTGTCTCAATAATGCTTACCGGCCTTAGCAGAACACTTTGAGATCTATGGATAGAAAGCTAATGTGGGAAAGCTCTTATCAGTTTACTCATCTATCAAAATGAATATCAAGTTCCTCATACTAATCTTGGAAAGGTTTAGTAAAATCATTTATAAAGTTCAAAAAATCCTTGAACGAAAAGTGGTAAAGTATATTAGTAAGTACAATGTGCAATATTAGCATTATTATTGTGGAAAATATCTCAAATGCAGATAAGTGAATCTTTTGTCTGGAGACGTTAATTGAATAAAGATTTACTCCTAATTCAATGTTCAGAAAGCTTTAGATCCACAAAAAACTTTCAAGTTGCAGTTTCTACTACTGGATTTCTTTGCTCATTAGATCAAGAAAGGAAAAAGAATGATTCACCTTATGGTCCAGTTACTGAACTCTGGCAAAGCTTGTACTGAATGTATTTATATTGCTGATGTGAGATTTTAAGAAGCCTTCATTTACTAAACTGACACATAGCATGCACAATTTGGGGGCGTGTCATAAACAGATAAGTAAGAGTTAATAGAACAGAAGTGCTTCATATCTCTTTGCCTGGAAAGGGTTAACAAGAACAGTGAGCCTGGCTGTCACCTGACCAGAGGACCAATCAGGGGACAGGATACTTTCAAATCTTGAGGAAGGGAAGTTTTTGTGTGTGCTGTTAGATTTTGGTTGTTATTCACTCTGGGGGCTCAGAGGGATCAGACCTGCAACCAGGTTTCTCTCCAATCTCTCTGATACAGGCTCATATAAGTTCAGAATAGTGAGTACTAGGTAGATAAGGTGAATTAGGCTTATGGTTGTTTTCTTTATTTGCAAATGTGTATTTGGTTGGAAGGAGTTCAAAAGTGTATTTGGCTGAAAGGAGTTTAAATTGGTATCTTGCTGAAAAGATTTTAATTTGAACTTGTATACTTAGGCTGGGAGGGTATTCCCAGTGTCTATAACTGAAAGACCCTGTACCTATTCCATTTTTTAAATTTACAAAGATAATTTTTACTGTTTTTTCTTTCTTTAATTAAAAGTTTCTTGTTTAAGAACCTGATTGTTTTTTTTATTCTGGTATGAGACCCCAGGGGACGGGGTCTGGATTCACCAGGGAATTGGTGGGGAGAAAGGAGGGAAGGGGGAGAGAGAGGCTAATTTCTCTATGCATTAGGATTACTGTCTCTCTCAAAGAGAGTCTGGGAGGGGAAGAGAGAAGGATGGGGGAAGGTGCATTTTCCTCTCTGTTTAAGATTGAAGGAGTTTGAATCACAGTGATCTTCCAGGGTAACCCAGGGAGGGGAAGCCTGGGAGAGGCAACGGTGGGGGAAAGGGTTTACTTTCCTTGTGGTAAGATCCAGAGGGTCTGGGTCTTGGGGTTCCCCGGGCAAGGTTTTGGGGGGACCAGAGTGTTCCACGCACTGGAATTCCTGATTGGTGGCAGCGCTACAAGTACTAAGCTGGTAACTGAGCTTAGAGGAATTCATGCTGGTACCCCACCTTTTGGACACTAAGGTTCAGAGTGGGGAATTAGACCATGACGTGGTGTGCAGCATGTGGGATAGATAGATAAGATAGAATCCAAAAGCCAGTGAGGTTTTTATTTCTCTCCCTGCTAGCTATCTGCAGGCAGATTGAGAGGTCTGGGTTTAGAAGCAAAAGCCAGTAGGATTTTTTCTTTCTCTTTTCCTGCTAGCTGTGTGTAAAGCAGGCTAGAGGAGATTGTTTTAAAAGCAAAGGTCTGCAAGTTTTTTTTGGTCTCTCCCTTCTGAGTACTCTGAAGGCATAGGCATTAAGTTTAAAAAGTGTTGTTTGTTAAACAAAGGGACTCCAGTTGTGAGTCACCATACACCAGCAAAACACATTTGCAAATGAATGGTTTTTTTTCTTTCTAACTCTGTCGGGAATGGCTAGGTAGAAGGAGTTAAAAAAAAAGACTCTGTAGCTAAGCAACCTGAAGAAGGCAACAGAAAAGCAGCATTTCAAGCAGTAAACAGCAGAGGGCACCCCAGCACAAGGAAGCTGGAAGTATCAGTTCCAAGGAATGGGCAAAACTGGAGGCAGAGGAAGAAATCAAAGACACAGACCACAGCGAGACATGGAAAAAAAACTACAAGAGATGGAGCTGAGAGAAAGAGAAAGAGTGGCTGCCCACAGGAGAGAGTTGGAACTCCTGAGGGAGGCCCACCGGCAGGCCCTGGAATTAGAACAGGCTAAGCAGAAGAACGCAGCCGATCCTAGCAACCCTTCGCCAGTTATTGTTCCGCATCCCAAGAAATTTCCCACCTACAAGGCAGGTGATGACACTGAGGCCTTCCTAGAAAATTTTGAAAGGATCTGCCATGGGTACAGCATCTCTGAGGACCAGTACATGATAGAGCTGAGGCCACTGCTCAGTGGACCCTTAGCAGAGGTGGCGGCTGAAATGCCTAAGGAGAACATGAACGATTATAAACTTTTTCAAACCAAGGCCAGATACAGAATGGGGATAACACCTGAACATGCCTGTCGGCAGTTCAGAACCCTAAAATGGAACCCAGATGTGTCATTCCCCCCTCATACCTACCACATTGGAAAGAATTATAATGTCTGGATATCAGGAGCCAATGTTAAATCTCTGGACGACATGCACCTCCTAATACAATTGGAGCAGTTCTTAGAAGGTGTTCCTGAAGAAATAGAAAGGTACATCCTAGATGGGAAGCCCAAAACGGTAACTGAGGCGGGGGAGATTGGAGCCAGATGGGTGGAAGTGGCAGAAAAGAAAAGAGCTACTATCAAGGGGAGCGAATATCACAGGGGTCACACCGACAATAAACCCTATATCCGAGGGCAACCCAAGACCCCACCTACAACCCAAGGAAAGCCCCAGACGCCCTATTCTCTCACCTCACCAATCTCCAGTAACCCACCTCGACCCAGTGACCAGTCATCTGGGCGATGCTTCAGGTGTAATGAACTGGGACATATAAAAGCCAACTGCCCCAAGAATCCCAACCAAGTGCAGTTCATTATATCTCCATCACTCCAAAGATCCCCAGGCCCAGATGCCTCTCAAATACCCTCGGAGCGAAGGGAAATTTTGAGAGTGGGCGGAAAGAAGGTTATCGCGTGGAGAGACACGGGGGCACAAGTGTCAGCTATTCACCAATCCTTAGTGGACCCCAAATTCATCAACCCAAAGGCCCAAGTGACAATTTACCCCTTTATGTCACAAGCTGTAAACTTGCCTACAGCTAAACTGCCTGTCCAGTACAAAGGCTGGTCAGGAATATGGACTTTTGCAGTCTATAACAATTATCACATCCCCATGCTACTGGGGGAAGACTTGGCCATCCAGGTAAAGTGGGCCAAGAGGGTGGGAATGGTTACACGCAGCCAAGCCAGGCAAGCTTCCAGACCCATCCCTGTTCCTGAACCATCCACAGAGGCCCCGTCTGTGTTATCAGAGATCCAGACAGAGGTAGTGGACCCGGATTCCCTGCCAATGACTGCAACAGCCATAGTACTTCCAGTCCCAGACCCGGACCTGGAAACACAACCAGCACCAGAACCATTGCCATCACTGATGCCAGCGCTTGCAAATGCATCTTCAACCCCAGTGCCAGAAAACGCTGGCGAGCCTGAACTGGCAGAAGCAGCAGACAACCATACCCAAGAGGCTCAGCCAGAGCCTGAAATACCACCTGGTGCACCAGTGGAGAGCGGTTCACCAGCCATGAAAACAACCCCAGCACCTACATCGCTTCCCGAGGGACCAAGCCCAAGTCCACAGTCTAAGGAAGAACTGGTGTCTCCAGCTTCCAGGAAACAGTTCCAGACTGAACAGGAAGCAGATGACAGCCTTCAGAAAGCTTGGGCGGCGGCACGGAGCACCCCACCGCCTCTCAGCTTTTCTAACCGAGCCTGGTTTGTTATAGAACCAGGGCTTTCTGGTGGATACCGGGAAGACTGGCATCCACAAAAACAGTTGGTGGTTCCAACTAAGTACCGGGGGAAGCTCTTAAGCTTGGCCCATGATCATCCCAGTGGCCATGCTGGGGTGAACAGAACCAAAGACAGGTTGGGGAAGTCCTTCCACTGGGAGGGGATGGGCAAGGATGTTGCCAAGTATGTCCGGTCTTGTGAGGTGTGCCAAAGAGTGGGAAAGCCCCAAGACCAGGTCAAGGCCCCTCTCCAGCCACTCCCCATAATAGAGGTCCCATTTCAGCAAGTAGCTGTGGATATTCTGGGTCCTTTCTCAAAAAAGACACCCAGAGGAAAGCAGTACATACTGACTTTTGTGGACTTTGCTACCCGATGGCCAGAAGCAGTAGCTCTAGGCAACACCAGGGCTAAAACTGTGTGCCAGGCCCTAACAGACATTTTTGCCAGGGTAGGTTGGCCCTCCGATATCCTTACGGATTCAGGAACTAATTTCCTGGCAGGGACCATGAAAGAACTGTGGGAAACTCATGGGATGAATCACTTAGTTGCCACCCCGTACCACCATCAAACCAATGGCCTGGTGGAAAGTTTTAATGGAACTTTGGGGGCCATGATGCGTAAATTCGTGAATGAACACTCCAGTGACTGGGATCTAGTGTTGCAGCAGTTGCTCTTTGCTTATAGGGCTGTACCACATCCCAGTTTAGGGTTCTCACCGTTTGAGCTTGTGTATGGCCACAAGGTTAAAGAGCCATTACAGTTGGTGAAGCAGCAATGGGAGGGGTTTACACCCTCTCCAGGAACTAACATTTTGGATTTGGTAAGCAACCTACAAAACACCCTCTGACACTCTTTAGCCCTCGCTAAAAAAAAAAAACCTAAATGATGCTCAAAAAGAGCAAAAGGCCTGGTATGATAGACATATCAGAGAGCATTCCTTCAAGGTAGGAGACCAGGTTATGGTCTTAAAGGCGCAACAGGCCCATAAAATGGAAGCATCATGGGAAGGGCCATTCAAGGTCCAAGAGCGCCTGGGAGCTGTTAACTATCTCATAGCATTTCCCAATTCCCCCCTAAAGCCCAAAGTGTACCACGGTAATTCTCTCAAGCCCTTTTATTCCAGAGACTTGCAGGTTTGTCAGTTTACAGCCCAGGGAGGAGATGACGCTGAGTGGCCTGACAGTGTCTACAATGAACGGAAAAGTGACGGTGGCATGGAAGAGGTGAACCTCTCCACAACCCGGAAACGTCTGCAGCGTCAACAGATCAAGGAGTTAATGCACTTTCCCGTAAAAGTTTCCCAGAATCAACTGGTTAAAAATTGTCCTTGCAATGTGAAGAATCTTGTAGTTGTACATAATTAGTAGCATATGTAAGGGTGCATGTGTTTATTAAACTGTTTATTCTAGAGTTTTAGGGAGAAATCACTGCCAGTGTGGTTCCACATTGTCAGCGATTTGGGGGGCGTGTCATAGACAGATAAGTAAGAGTTAATAGAACAGAAGTGCTTCATATCTCTTTGCCTGGAAAGGGTTAACAAGAACAGTGAGCCTGGCTGTCACCTGACCAGAGGACCAATCAGGGGACAGGATACTTTCAAATCTCGAGGGAGGGAAGTTTTTGTGTGTGCTGTTAGATTTTGGTTGTTGTTCACTCTGGGGGCTCAGAGGGATCAGACCTGCAACCAGGTTTCTCTCCAATCTCTCCGATACAGGCTCTTATAAGTTCAGAATAGTGAGTACTAGGTAGATAAGGCGAGTTAGGCTTATGGTTGTTTTCTTTATTTGCAAATGTGTATTTGGTTGGAAGGAGTTCAAAAGTGTATTTGGCTGAAAGGAGTTTAAATTGGTATTTTGCTGGAAAGATTTTAATTTGAACTTGTATACTTAGGCTGGGAGGGTATTCCCAGTGTCTATAACTGAAAGACCCTGTACCTATTCCATTTTTTAAATTTACAAAGATAATTTTTACTGTTTTTTCTTTCTTTAATTAAAAGTTTCTTGTTTAAGAACCTGATTGTTTTTTTTATTCTGGTATGAGACCCCAGGGGACGGGGTCTGGATTCACCAGGGAATTGGTGGGGAGAAAGGAGGGAAGGGGGAGAGAGAGGCTAATTTCTCTATGCGTTAGGATTACTGTCTCTCTCAGGGAGAGTCTGGGAGGGGGAGAGAGAAGGATGGGGGAAGGTGCATTTTCCTCTCTGTTTAAGATTGAAGGAGTTTGAATCACAGTGATCTTCCAGGGTAACCCAGGGAGGGGAAGCCTGGGAGAGGCAACGGTGAGGGAAAGGGTTTACTTTCCTTGTGGTAAAATCCAGAGGGTCTGGGTCTTGGGGTTCCCCGGGCAAGGTTTTGGGGGGACCAGAGTGTACCAGGCACTGGAATTCCTGATTGGTGGCAGCGCTACAAGTACTAAGCTGGTAACTGAGCTTAGAGGAATTCATGCTGGTACCCCACCTTTTGGACACTCAGGTTCAGAGTGGGGAATTAGACCATGACAGAGTGTCTCTAACATTCTGTTTAAAATGTATGGCTTGCCCTCAGATTCACTTAAGCAAACATTTTTGGATATTTAATTTGCCAGAATAATGTCCAGATGACCAGTTTCCTCAAAACAGTCCGTTAACACTAAGTGAGACTAAGGGAGCTATTAAATACTGGGTCTGTTACTTGGGAGATCTCCATTTCTAGATAGCATTCCTGCTGATATTTATAAGAAATGCTCTGATTCACTTATGTCACATTCTAAATATTTTTAATTCCTCCAAAGAGACAATGCAGGTGATTTCATATGCATTACATGATAACTTTAATTTTCTGTCCAAATCAACCAAAACAACCTATAATGTAGGCTCATCTCCCGTATAATTGTTGAGAGAGGGCTCCTTGCCAAAAATACATCCATTTGCATCCAAAATATTATAGCTAGTTATGTTCATACAGCCTTTTCTTACAGTGGGAATTCCTTTAAATGATATTTGACACCCTATCAATGATTAGTGATGGGTGAACTTCAAAGGTATCACTCATTAAAGCATCTAAAATACGGCTTGTTTCTCCACACTTCCTTGAAACGCTTTAGTTAGAAAATCTTTTAAGATCTGTCATACTCATGAGTGTTCAATATTTGCTGCTTCCAGTATGTGAAATATTGAAGAACAGACTCTATAGTATCTCTAATACTAGAAGGGAATGAATTTAGGTTTGGGGGAAAGATATTCAGGGTGGTTCCTACTGTATCATCAGGACACACTCTCTATTCCTAATTTAGCAGTTATAGCTGAGAAGGCACTTTCAGGTTGCATTATCTTTCAATAGCTTCCTTTTCTCAATAGGTGGGGGGCCCTAAACAGAGGAGTATGGCATCCCAGGGAGACTTGCTGGCTGTGAATGCCCTGTCAGCATGGTTACATTGGAGCCATGGTGCTCGTAATAGGGGGAGGGGCTTCTTGGGGACAGAAAATCAGAATGGGGAAACTGAGGGCCCTGGTTTCCCAGGAATCCTCTGAAATTGTCCACATGTTTGAAGCTTGCTTTTCTGAGGAAGGAGGAGAAACATACTACTTCCCTCAGAACAGTTAAGGACAAAAATCCCCACACAGAACTTACCAGTTTATTCCTTCCTTAGCTCCTTCTGTCGGCTTCTCTATGATCGGAGGAACTGAGAAAGGATCTCTGGAATTGCCTCCCCAAAACTACTTTTATGTTTTTCACATGTAATTATAATATAATGTATTGTGACCATAACCAACCCTTTCTCCCCCATCTCCCCGCCAAGTCTGTCCTCTTAGATATGCCCCTAGAGAGGCAGCCCCAAAGCATGGACCTCTACCACTTGAATTAAAAGAGTATATTTGTTAGCTGGTAGCGACAATAGGCTGTTATCCTGTATGTGGACCAGCAATTAGAGGGAATGTGACATTCATAGGTACACAGGGATTTTAAAACAGCTTAGTTTATTCCTTCTAAGTGCATCATATTAACTATATCAAACACAAGTGAATCCATACAGCTTTGATGGATGGACAGTTTAAGGGCTGCCACACCTCTGCAGTGTTTTAGTTAAGACGCTACTATGCTGACAAGACAGTTAATCCATCTCTCTGAGGAGCAGTAGCTATGTAATGGGAGAAGCCCTCCCATCAACATAGTGCTGCCTACATCACGGGCTAGGTTGGCATAACTGTGTCTGTCAGGGGAAGTGGATTTTTCATGCTGTTGAGTGATGTGGTTATACCAATATAAATTTGTAGTGTAGACCTGGCCTAATGTACTTCCCATGTTAATAATTACCCCCTCACACCTCTGCACTTCTTCCAATTAACTCTTTGGCATTCTGGGGAGATATTCCATTGTGTGATGTTCTGCCACTTACCTGTGAGCTTTCTGGGATTTTTTCCTGGTGCATTATGGGATGCCTACAGGAACCCCTACAGGAATTCTAGGACTTGGGGTCAAACTAATAAACTCTCACATTTCCTTTCCTGGTATCCCATCATTCATCTTTATTTTGCCAAAGCCATTTTCAGACTGCTCTGAGGGAGCATGAAGAAGACACTGCTGAGCACCATAATCATGACAGTCATTTACAGGAACATGTACTGGCAGTCATGCAGCTGGATGCATTTGGATCAGTGGCTTTGGAGGGCTTTGAATGCCTTGGCGATACTGGTAGGGATGGAAGAGTAGCAGGAGGATGAAATTGAGTAGTTAATTCTTCAGGGCATTTATCTGGAGCAACTTCTCTTGGTGGAGTGCTGATTCTGGGCTTGGCCATCTAGCTGGTACTGGTGGAAAGGCTAGTGAGGCAGAACTGGGGTGTCCAGCAGTGACTGCTTAAATCCAGGATTTGGAAGGCTACTTTCCTAGAGATCATCCTGGAGCTACGGAGTTACACTCAACATGAGAGTCTGTATTTGGCCTTCATCAGCTGGAAGTTTGCTACCCCTATTGCTATCAGTCAGTAGCTAATCAGTTTGGTGTTGGTAGATCAATTGTCAGGACCGTTGTCATGGAAGTTTGCAATGGTATTCAGAGAATGCTGCTGTGTTGCACCATAAAGCTTGGCAGTGCATAGGAGGTTATTGACAGCTTTGCACAGAGGAGGTTTCCAAACAGTAAATAGGTTACTGATGGGACACATGTAGCTCTTCTACGACCTCTACACCAGGCCAAAGCCTCTTTTAACAGGAAAGGTACTTCTCCATGGTGCTGCAAAACTGGTTGATCACCATGGCAGACTCACCAACATAAATGTGGGGTGGTCTGGAAAGGTTCATGAGGATCCTTGAGGATTTTTAGAAACTCAGGCCTGTTCTCTGCAATGAGCAAGGGAACATTTGCTTCCCAGACAACCAGGGAAATTAATGGTGGTGTGATTTCTTCTGTCACCCTGAAAGATGCAGCTTAACCTCTGCTTCCCAGGCTTATGGAAGCTTTTACTGAATTCTTGGAAAAAAGAACATAGTAGCTGCAAAATGGCAGTGAAGTGTGCATTTGGAAGAATGAAGGGTAGGTGGAAGTGCCTACAAAAACATGACAACCGTTATTCTGCTGGTGTGCTAGGACCACTGCTTATCATGCTGACTTCATTGTTTCCTTGTACTCCTTTGTCAAGAATCTGTCTGTTGTCTTATACTTAGACTGTAAGCTCTCTGGGGCAGGGACAGCCATTTTGTTCTGTGTTTGTATAGTGCTTGGGACAATGGGGTCCCAGTTCATGATTTGGGCTCCTAGGTTCTATGGTCACAAATCATAGCTTGTAATAATAATTGATAAATAAGAAAGTTGGCTATTTCTCATCATCAGGCACAGGGAACCACCTGGTGTGAGAGGTGTCTGTTCATGGGAATCTTCAGGAAACAGGTAAGAGATCTGCAGGAGGTGGTGGCTTGTCTGCATAGCATCTGGGAGTGCGAGGACTTCTGCAGGATGCACATGAAATCATATGGGATGGAGGATGCTAGCTTAATACAGATGATTACCAGATGAGCACCAGAGGAGGAAAGAGAACTGGCTGCTCTACAGGAAGGAAGCTGGTTGTTGACCATCTCAGGCAGGAGACAGAGCACTACCCATCACCCTGACCACTTCTCTGGGCCACTTCCCCACAGCCTCATTTCCCTCTGCTCCTGCCTCATTTCCATCTGCTCCTGCCTCTGGCTCCAGCTCCTTTGCCCTCTTCCCAGGGCCTCGAGCCTGTAAGTCCTGGCAGCCCATCAGGAGCTCTCCCAGTCCCTGCTAGCATCTGCCCTTCCCCAGTTGCTGGTCCCTCTGTAGCCCTCTAGGAAGCCAGTCTTCTCCCTAGGGCTCCCTGTAGCAGACTAACTTGCTCTGATCTTTGGTTCCTTTTCTATGGGCCAGCTGGGCCCTGATTGGCTGGTCCAGCCACCACCCTAATTGTCTGCAGCCGCCACCCTAATTGGCTGTTTCCCCTGCAGCCACTCCTTTGGCTGCCTGCTCCTCAGCCTCCCTACACTGGGTTTAATCCTCTCAGGCTCCTGTGGGGCAGGCACTCCATCGCACAAAATCTCCCTTGGAAACCTATATTAGAACTTAAATACCCTTATTTATTATTGATCTCTAACCTAAATATCCCTTGATGAAGATTGTTCACAGTTCTCTTTATCACGGCCCTGTACACATTTGAAGACTGTTATCAGGTCCTCCTGGAGTTGTCTTTTCTCAAGACTAAACATACTCCGTTTTTTAACTTTTCATAATAGGTCAGGTTTTCTAAACCCTTTATCATGTTCGTTGCTTTCCTCTACTACCATTTCTCTGGGCTTGTTAAAGTCAGCTTTTCTGAAGTCCACTGTCCTTATTCTGGAACTCTCACACCTTCCTTTACATACAATCATGACATCTATCATTTCATGATGACTTTCACCAAAAATTGCCTTCCACTTTCAGGTTCATTACCAGTTCTTCCTTGTTGATCAGAATCAAGTCTAAAATGGATGTCCTCCTGGATTATTTCCTCCACTTTCTGAAACAATTTTTTTTCCCTAATACCTCCCAAGAACTTATTGAAAACTTTGTGTTTTGCTGTATTACTTTTCTAACATAAGTCTGGGTAGTTACTGCTGCCCATTAGCATTGCTTCTTGTGTTTTGGATATTTCTGTTATTTGTTACAGAAATGCCTCATTCACCTCCTCTTCCTGATTTGGTGGTCTATATATATGGTCCCTAACATAATGTCACTCCTATTTTTACCCCCTTTAATTTTTACCCAGATATTTTCAGTTGATCTGCCTCTCACCTCCTTCTTGACCCTAGAACAAATGTATCTGTTTTTGATGTATAATGCAATATCCTCTCCCTTTTTATCCTGTCTGTCCTTCCTGAACCCTCTATACCCCCTATACCAATATTCCAGTCTTGAGATTTATCCCAGCAAGTCTCTATGATGCTAATTATGTCATAATTTAGCTTATGTATTAATATTTCCATTTCTTCCTGTTTATTCCCAATGTGCCTTGTATTTGTGCATAGATATATAAGATGTTGAGCAAATTCCCCTATTGATTACTTTCTTGTTGCTCCCAAGACCCTATTGTAATTTTCCATGTCCCTCCCAATATCTAGCCCTCTATGCTTACCTATGGGCTTTTGTCACATGCCCCCTGTGAGGACTAGTTTTAAAGCCCTCCTCATTAGGTTGGCGACTTGGTGTGCAAAGATACTTTTCCCCTTCTTTTTCAGGTGGACCCCATTTCTTCCCAGCAGACCCGTTTCCTGGAACAGCATCCCATGGTTGAGGAGCCTGAAGCCTCCCATTGACACTATCTACACAGGCATGCTTTCATCTCCAGGATGCGCACGTCCCTTCCTGGGCCCTTACCCTCAACTGGGAGGATGGACAAGAACAAAACTTGCATCCCCAACTTCTTTGCCCTTGCTTCCGGAGCTCTGTACTCACTGATGATCTGCTCGGGGTCATATCTGGCAGTATCATCTGTGACCTCTTGGATGAGCAGCATGGGTAGTGGTCTGAAAGATGGATGAGCCCCACCAACATTTCCATAAAATCTCAGACACAGGCAACACACCTGCTGGGCCGTCATGTCAGATCAGCAGATAGATGCCTCCATCCCCCTCAGGAGGAAGTCCCCAACAATCAGAATCGTTCTTATGGGTTTAGTAGACATAAGCCTCCCAGCTTTGGGGGCAGGCGTCTTCTCCTCCTTTTCAGCCATTGGGATCAGCTCCACACCTCCTGTTGCCAGTTTGGTGTACTGGTTCTTCACGTCAAAGGATAGGGGACTGAAACCTCCCCCATCCCCGCACTAGCTGCTGAAGGAGCAGCCTGGCTGTGGACTGCCAAGCCACTGTGAGGAGTGGCTGTACTCTTGTTGAAGGAGTCCCCTGGGAAGGGAGAAAACCAAATGGTGACATGGCTGGAGGGTTGTGCCAAGAAGCAGACACTGAGAGAAAGGAGCTGTAACAGGTCTGCAGATGGAGGTGAGAACGGGAGAGCTGCCACCCCCCGAGGGCTCACCCGCTGGGACTGAGCTTATTCCCGAAATGCCCAGCAGGAGGCACCAGTGTGGTGAGTGACCCCATGACATTATGGAATCCCTATAATTGGAGCGTTTTTTTAGAACAGATTAGACAAACATCTGTCAGGGATGGTCTAGGTTTACTTAGTCCTGTCTCAGCGCAGGGCATGGACTAGATGACAAATCAAAGTCCCTTTCAGCTAGTGCCCTACCAAATTCATGGTCCACTTTGGTCAATTTCATGGTCATAAGATTTTTTAAAATAGTCAATTTCATTGTTTCAGATGTCTACATCTGAAATTTCACAGTGTTATAACCGTAGGGGTCCCAACCCAAAAGGGGATTGTGGGTAGGGGGAGGAAGAATTGTGACATTGCCACCATCACTTCTGCACTGCCTTCCGAACTGGGCTCTGAAGGCAGCAGCCAAGGAGCTTCCTGCAGCCAGGGGAGGTACCCCGAGGTAGGTCTGATCTTCTCCCCAGAGCAGCCATGCAGGGGAAGAAGAAGAAGTCACATCCACCCCCAACCCCACTGTGACTAGTAACTTGAGCCCATTGCATGGTAGGAGCCCCTGACTGGGGCTCCCTGAGCCCTGTTCCTTCCCTTCCCTTCGTCTACAATAGCTAGATTTCATGGGGGAGATCTGATTTCATGGTCCGCAACACATTTTTCATGGCCATTTTTATGATTAAATGCCTTTGTGTGATAGATGCTTGCTGTGTTTTGCACAACATCTCTGTGTGAGGGAGCCTGTGAAAGGGAAGGTGGAGAGAATTTCTGAAAATTATAGACAACTGGAGAGGGTGCCTCTGGAAATGCCACAAGTGGTCAGGGAAACAGGGCCAGGGATGCTCCTACTTTGAGGCCAGGGTAGCTGTGGCTAATGAATATACTGTAACCAAGGAAATGACTGAAATGTGGTTTTGGACTGACAAATAACACTACTTAACAGCCAAAAAGTATATCCTGGGTTATTTACCTGCTAAACTTGGGTTAGCTCTGTCACAAAGATTTTGGTTCCTGAGGGCTGCTACTATCACCAAGTGATTTTACAACAATGGAAGAGTAGACTTATACCCAGAGTAGAACAGTGGTATTCATACCTGTCTGAGTTAGCAGTCAAAGAAAGAATAGAGTAATTGTATGAATCTGAAAACAATTGGACCCTGTTTCTAGATATATTTAGATTAAAAATGTTGAGATGACTGAAGGAATGCCAGACCTTCATTCCATCTAACCCAGGCTCTTCCCTCCCCTGACCCCCAGGTCACCGCCATCTCTCTTTTCCCTATTCATGTATGTCTTCTCCTATTTCAACATTCTAACCCCCACTCTAACACATTGTGCCTAGATAGTATTGTTTAGGTTTGTATTGTCAGGTCTTACAGATTTGACAAATTGCAAAATTGCATAATTATATTAGAGAGCCTGTGACGCAGGTGGTATTTGGAAACATACAAGCTATAAGTCCTATTTATACTTTTAATTGTCTATTTTTTTAAATGAAAATTAGTAAAATTAAGAAAAAATTAACAAAGTAGTGCAAACTTAAGACTAGTGGAACTGTGGCATGCTCAAATTGTGGAGTGCTCACAAACTTCTGTAGGTGGAGTGCTTGGTATTCTTCCCCTTATTTATCTCCAAGGGGACTGATTGGTGTGAGGATCCCCTCCTATTTGACTGATTGAAAGGGAGGTCCCAGGATGGTGTGTGCTCCATTGTTTGCAGGAGAGAGCTAGGTAAGGGTGCTGTGCTTGACCTTTGTAACAGATTTTTTTCCAGCACAACTGTTTGCCTCTTCTTCATGTGCATTATATTCCTCTCCAAGGCCATTTGCTCCTTTTCCAGGGCCATGTGCTCCCCCTTGAGCCTATGGGATTGCTCCATGAAACCATCCCTCCAGTCTTCTGCTTTCATGTCCCTCTGTTGGGATGCAGTTACAAGTTCCTTGCACCTCTCCTCTCTCATCTTCTTTCATTTCCTTCAGAGGCTTGCCAGCCTTTCAGTGGATGATACCTATGTGTCGTGGCATTGCAATTGCTCATGGAAATCAGAAAAAGCACAAATACCTATTGTCCAAGTACTAGTCTCCATGCCAACATTGGAAAAAGTGTTGCTTATCCTGCTATTTTGGAATGCCTTTCCCATCTTCTCTTCCTATCTTGCTATTCTCTTTCAGAGGGCATGACAGACTGTATAAATCCCACACAAGTGATGAAGGAGTGAAAGAGCTGCTATGGGCAAGGCTGTCCCCATGCCTCTGGCTGTGTCAGTCAGATCAAAAGTGGGAAGTTTCTGGCAGTTGCTGGACAGCTCTGGGAGAGATAGCAGAAGGTGACTCTACAGTTCCTAAAGGAGGCTCCTGGAAGCCTGCAGGAAGGCCATTTACCACCCCCACACCATTCCCCCTGCCTACAAGGAGATGACAACCCTGGTATTCTGGTTGGGTAAGAAAGATTTGGTGAGCTGTTAGGTGATTGGCATTGCTACAGTCTACCCCACTTGGGTTTAGGGAATCTGAGATCATACTAAAGGGACTAGGAAAGAGAGAGCGTAAAGCTCCATTCCCTTCAAACACAAGTGGACTATTTAGCTCAATTTGTGTCAAAGAGACCCCTGCTTAAGCAGATGGGGGCACCTCAAGGGTTTTTCAGTATTTACACAGTAGAAGGTGCCTGTCAGCAGCCTGAGAACTGTGACAGATGGAAAGATTTTTTCCACATTACTTCGCCCTTTTATGGGACCCCTGTACCAGTGCTGTGGGTGGAGTGTTAGAGGGGGTAGCAACAGAAAGTTAGCCATTGCGTGTGTCCCTGTGCAGGCTGTCCTTATGTTGGAAGATGTTACCCTGAGGAAAGTCCCCAGGAGACATACAAAAGATCTGATTTAAAAAGACAGTAGGAAAACCAGGAAGACATGCAGCACCGCTATTTACCAGGGTGGTGTTTCCCCAGCTGTTGCAGAAGTGGAAGAGACACACTAGTTATATGAGTGGCCCTGATAAGGTTGCATTGCTTTGCAATGTGTGTGCCATAATAAACCACTATCTTTTCCTTAAATAGAATCATAGAAGCATAGGGTTAGAAGGGACCATAAAGGTCATCTAGTCTAACCCCCACCAAGATGCAGGATTTGTTGTGGCTAAACCATCCAAAACAGATGGTTATCCAGCCTCCTTTTGAAAACCCCCAGTGAAGGAGATTCCATGTCTTCTCTAGACAGTCTGTTGCATTGTCCTACTGTTCTTAGAATTAAGAAGCTTTTCCTGCCATTTAATCTAAAACTGCTATGCTGTAATTTGAACCCATTGCCTCTTGTCCTGACCTCTGTGGCAAGAGAGAATGATTTTTTCCATGTTTTTATGGCAGCCTTTCAAGTATTTGAAGACCGCTATCATGTCCCCCCTTATTCTCCTCTTTTCCAAACTAAACATACCCAGTTCCTTCAGCCTTTGCTCATATAGCTTGCATTCCATCCCTTTGATCGTGTTTCTCACTCACCTTTAGATCCTTTCCAGTTTCTCAACACCCTTTCTATATAACAGTGACCAAAACTGATCTACCCAGGGCCGAGTATAGTGGTACTATCACCTCCTGTGACTTGCATGCTATGCCTCTGTTAATGCAACCCAAAATTGCATTTGCTTTTTTTTGCAACAGTATTGCATTATTAACTCATTTTGAGGTTGTGATCCACCACCACTCCCAGATCCTTCTCAGCAGTGCCGCAGCCAAGCAAGTTTTCCCTAATTCTGTATTTATGCATTTTTTCTGAATTTATGCACTTTCCCTGAATGTAGAACCTTACATGTGTCTTTGTTAAATTTCATTTTGTTGTCTATAGCCCAGTTTTCCAATTTATCAAGATTCTTTTGAATTTTAGCTCTATCAACACCTCCCCTAGCTTTGTGTCATCTGCAGATTTGATCAGTATGCTCTCTTCCTACACCCAGGTCATTAATAAAAATGTTAAACAACACCAGACCCAGAACAGATCCCTGTTTAACCCCACTTGAGACCTATCTCCACTCTGACATCATTCCATTAATTGTTACTTTGTGCTTGTGATAGTTTAACCAACTATGTATCCACGTAATGCTAATTCAACTGAGCCTGCATTTCTCCAGCTTACTTATGAGAATGTCATGTGGGACTGTATCAAAAGCCTTGCTAAAGTCCCGGAAAGTTATGTCCACCACATTCCCCTTCCCACCAAAACAATTACCTTCTCAAAGAAGGAAATTCAGTTGGTTTGGCATGATTTGTTCTTAGTAAATTCATGCTAATGGTCACCCCTGCTTCCTCCAGGTATTTGCAAATTGACTTGAATTCATTCAAATTAGTCAAAAGATCTCTGCCATGTTATTTACTTTTCCTGATCTGCATCCATTCCCTTTTATTGTCTTTGATAACTTCACTAGCCACCTGGTCACGTGTTAATTTTTGTGCAACAAATGAAGCAAAGTAGGCACTGAGCAACTCCACCTTCTTATCTTCCATTACCAGTTTGTCTTCTCCATTGAGCAGCAGACTCACACCATCCCTGATTTTCTTTTTTTGTAGAAATCCTTCTTTTTGTCTCTAACATGTCTTGCCAGCTGTAACTCATTCCTTGCTTTGGCTTTCCTGATTTTTTGTCCCTACAAGATTGTGCTGCTCCCATGTATATTTCCTTGGTGACTGCAGTGTATCAGGAAAGAAAATTAGTAGAAAGTATCTTGGGAAAGTGGGTATGGGGAGCTGCACATGTGGCTAGTGGTTGTGGGATTTGATACTTCAGGGAAATAAAAAAATATGTAGCTGTCAGTTCCTGGCACTGATGCCATTATGATCACACTAAAGGTGATGTTAAATGTCAAATAGGTGAAGAGAACCTTCTAGCTTCACCAGCATGGTGACAGACAGCTGATAGCTGGAAAATCCTAAACAGTTGTAATGTAATGCAGTACTACTTAATGGTAGAGCTTCCATCCGCATCATTTTCAGAGCTTTCCTCCACAGCAGTTTCAGTCTGGTTGTCCGAATGTGGCTCTTGTGTAATCTCTGAACCGCCCAGGTTGTACAGTTCTTGGCTGCTCAGAAAAATCTCTTGGTCAGATGCCATGCTATACATGGTATCATGGATGTTTGTTGTGTTGTCCTGAATGCTTTATGGAAAACTATCTACTACATCATTCTTGAGTATAGAGTTGGCATTGTTTGTAAAAATGTGATCCAGCTGTTCATTTTATGGGCAGGTAGTGGGAGCATTACCCAAAATTCTGCTCTAGTCCCTTGCCTTTAGGTACTTCTGCTCCTTTGCTTTGACTTGGTGCTGGGAGTGCTCCCTCGCCTTCATTTGCTCTGACAGTTTCTTGCAGATATCTGCATTCTAGTCACTCTTCTCCTCCAGATGGGACTGGACATACAGCTCTCCAAAGTGGGCAGTCAAACCCAGGAGCTCAACATGGGTCCACATGGAATCATGGTGGGCATGGCTGCTCTAATGGATATGTGACTGTGCATATGTGAAATCACTGACAGATATGGCCATTTCCAGCTATATCCTTACTGAATTAAGTTACATGTAAGTCAATAAGGTAAGTTTATCTTAGGAGTGCATTGTACTAAGAATGCAAAGGTTTATATATTATTGTGAACTGGTATGTAACTTCTTTAAGGAGGAGAAATGGTTAATATAAACCCTGGGAACCCTTCAAGGTATCAAGGGACATTTTTGCAACAAAATGTGCTAGACTAACAAAATTAAGTGGGATTCCTAGAAGCTAGTTGGGAGGAGGGGAGTGAAAATTACCCTCATCTCTGGATCCATCCTTTTGAAGCTGCACTTTGGTGAGAAACCCATTGTTTGGCTAATTACCTATTAACAATCTCTTCAAAGACCCAAACTTGAATAGGAGGGATTGAGATTCATGAGGGTTCTTGTTCTGAGCAAAAGGTATTCCGAACTTGTAATGATAGGAAAACCCCTTGGTGAGGTTTGAAAAACTGTTCACCTGCCAGGTCCCTTTTTGGAGATGGCAAGATCTCTGCTAGGCTTATTAACATGCTTGTAGGTCTAATATGTTTCTCTGTAATGCTTTCACCTTCAGAATAAATGTGCTTGTTACAAAAGAGCTGTGTGGTAACTTACAGCTGCTGGAAACTATGCTGTTTACCATCTCTGAGGAGAAAAGTAAAGCAGGCCTGCTTAGGCATTCAGTGGGGAATTCAATGTAGGTTGGGAACTGTGCAGCCTGGAAGCTCCCTGGTCAGAAGAGAGAAAATTAAAGATCTCCACCCAAGAAAAGCATCAGCTGGGGAGGCTGGAAGTTTAAAATTGGGTGCCCTTGCTCAACTGTAGAGAGGCGAAATGGATGTAGTTGCCCTGAACTGAGACATTCACCACTACCTGTTATCAGAAAGGGGCACACACAGTTTCATGTCTGCATTTAAACATTGGCAGTGTTGTTGTAGCCATTCAAGGATATGAGAGAGACAAGGTGGGTCAGATAATGCCTCTTATTGGACCAACTTATGAAGACGATGTAGTTCTAAAATATCTCTAACCAGCGGAAGTTGGTCCATTAAACGATATTACCTCATCCACCTTGTCTCCCTAGCATTTAAATGGACATCTGGTAAAGATGACCTTAGAGCAGTGGAGGGCATACAGGTACACAAGCAGGCAGATCCAGATGTGAAGCAAATATCTGTGAGATAGCAGTTGGACTGCCAGAAGGGAAGTAGTTAGGAATGTTTCCACACGTACCTTAAAGCAGACAAACTCCCTGCAAAAAAGAGGATTCATTACTGTGATCCAAGATGCCAAATAACTGGATTTTTAAAAATGGCTCTTTAATGTGAATAAACTAAAGCCAGGTCTACACGACAGACTTATGTCAATATAACTATGACGCTCAGGGGTGTGAAAAATCCACACTCCTAGGTGATGTAGTTATACTGACCTAAGACTATGGGCCATCTTGAGTCTCGCAACTTTCATACCAGTGTAAATGTTTTGACTTCAGTGAGAGAGCTCTGGATTTACATCAAAATTAGACCCTTAACCTTCAGCATTGACTTTGTTAGGTGACATTAATGCTGTTAAGATAATTATTGTTTCCAATTTGCATTAATTACTGCAAATGGTTTCCTAGTTCTTGGCCATTCATGCTCCATGAGACATGAAGGCAATTCCTTCAAAGAAAAAGTGAAGAGAAGAAAAAGATCTTATACTGAATCAGCTAAAAGGGAAAGCAGAGCACTAAATGTTAAAGGGAGGCTAGGTTTTGTGATGTTCAGCATAGATTTGTGAAGAAAAGAGATGCATACATGTCTGAGAGTGAAGACAGGCTTATCTTTGTCTATTCCTTCAGATAAATAGTTGAACAGTTCATCTATGTGAAAAATATGATCTCCAGGAAGTGTTGCTAAAGTCAGTGAAACTTACAATGGTATGCAGTACTTCTTGTGTATGGTGGTACACCCACAGGCTACCACTATGCTTGCAGTCAAGGGTGTAATTCCCAACTCATGTAGACATGGTTATGCAAGTTCTCATTGAGCTAGTGTAGCCATGGTAGCATAGGCAACAGCCAGTAGTGGCATGGGTTAGCTGCCCTGTGTACATGTGATAGGGTCCAGGTGGATTTGTACTCAGGGCAGCTATCCCTTGGCAGTGCTTGGCACTGCCTGTGCTACCATGGCTACACTACTATTTTTAGCATACTATCTCATTAAGAGCTAGTGTGAATATATTTATATTAGCTGGGAATCATGCCCCTAGCTCCAAGTGTAGGTGTAGAAATAATGATATGCTCACTAAATACTGCTCAAGTCAGTGAGACCCATGATGATGTCTCGTCAAGTATTGCCTGTACAAGTTAAAAAGCACTCACATTTCAATAAATGTTAACAAATTCAGGAACAACATTGTTGTCTAGTCTTGGAGCAATATTACAACACATAATATGACTAATGTATGTTAATAATTCTGTAGTGTGAATCTCTGGATTGCTATAGGATTTGGGGATATCTCTCAGTATTGTCTTTTTCATCCAAGATTGGTGTGCTGTGCTTACTTTGAACTCAGTAGGACTACTCACATGAGTAATGTTACTTATGTAGTCATGTCTTTACAGTATCATGGCTAAAGTATAAGTGAGGAAATTCATGAGAGATTTAAACATATAGGGCCAGATCCTTGTCTGATATTGGCAAAGCTCCATCACCGTCAATGAAGCTACACTGATTTACACCAGATGATGATCAGGCTCATTCTGTATAAATCAGACAATCCAGATAACATTCATTTTAGATTATTAGGAAAAACAACTAACAAATGTATAGTACAACTGATCACTGGTTCTGAAAAAAAAAAATGGGCTACTGGGGTGGTAACGCAAAACTTAAAAAAAAGCAAATATTATAGTAATTAAAAAAAAGACCTAATAGTTATCCTGGCAATTACCATTCTATATGAGTAACTGCTTTCCCTAGTTAAGAGACAAGGTGTGTGAGGTAATATCTTTCATTGGAACAATTTCTATTGGTGAAAGAGACAAGCTTTTGATCTGCACAGAGCACTTCTTCGAGTCTTAGTAAGCAAATGCTTAATCTGATTAAATCCTCTAAGCATCTAGTAAAGTATACGGCCTTCTCTAATTTGTATTGGACACTTTGAGCCACTTCATCAGTTGGGGTAAGTCAGTCATAGAGCTAGGCTTATACCAGCTGAGGATCTGGCTCTGTTCAATCAGACAAGTTTCTGTGTAACATCAAAGAAGCAATTTGTGCTCTATAATATAATGCTGAAAGTGTGAAGCAGAATAGATGGCACAGGAGACTATTGAGTTATGGAATTTTTTAAAGTCTAGGTTATTTGTACATATCTTACTCAAATCAGTCACTGCACTGTGGGCCTCTAGTAGCAGTCCAGTAGAGCGATTATTAAAATAAGAAAAAGGTTTTGCTAATATTTTAAATTTTGAAATTTTCCAACCAGCTCTAATGTTCAGTGATTTACATGAAATACCATAAATAGATGGCTTCATTATGTTTCTTAGAGAACTGATGGTCACATTAACAAAAAAATCCACCCTAATTTGTTGTCTTGGCATCAGTCTCCATAAAGAAGCCAAGGGCTTAGGGACCTCAGAGAGTGAACTATCCTCACCTCTAGAACTGGTTGTTCCAAGTCATAGGTAAGCCACATTGATTAGAAGCTGTAAAGAAGCCTCTTCCACCACTACCCATGCTGTGCCCACTATACGGAGTTTCCAGAAGGCTTTCAATAATTCAGCACACACACACACATGTAAATACACAAAGAATAATTATACAAAATAAATCAAATGAGAGGGAGAGAGATGGGGTTTAGTTGAAATCCAACCCTGCACAGAGGGTCAGCACACGGCATATTCACATCTTAAGTCCCATTTTAGCTATTGGGACTTAAATAGGATTTAAGTAGCAGATAGGTCTTAAACACAGCACTGACTTTCACCCTGGGGGCTTAGCTTGGGTTTTGGGAAACTACACCCAACTTTTTGTATGCTACCAGACACTACTATTAGTTCTACCTATAAAAAGAACTGACATATTTTTATTATGTTGCCATAAAATATTTTTCTTGCTTTTTAAAATTATAACCTTTTAGTTGAAATAAATATATGGAAAGCTTGCAGTCTGTCTGGGGAAAGCAAGAGCTGTTCATTAAGAGCAACTGTTATGAATGGCATGTGCTAAATTTTCACCCTGTTCTCTCTTCCTGGTCAAAAAGGTCCTCTCCCACCTCCTGCCACCTCACCTTTTCTCTGTTACAAGCATTGCAAATGCACTTAACATTGTAGGGACAGTAACAGTTTATTGTTAGACTCTAAATATGTTACATACATGTGTTCTGATTTTCAGTTGATCATGCTGTACCAGAGGGGAGGAAATGCAATTATAATAAAAATGACACACTAACTGGTATTTCTGAAGGCAGTTTTTAGAATTTAAATTGTGACCTCAACGTAGACCATAAATATAAAATTCATATGTGCTCTGCTTCCTGCATATAATTACCTATCACAAGGTTCATAGTTTAAATGAAATTCTTTATGAAGCAAGAAATGGTATCATAGCACACTCTGGCTTAATGCCCTTCAGGATACATCAAGCAAAGATATGTTTTCTAATTTTAAAGAGACATAAAAACATGTGGAACATATGCACTTTTGATGCTGTAATCCTATCAGAATATTTTTGCTTTTATTAAATTTTCCTCATTGAATGCTTCCTTTTCCTCATCCATTCAGGGAGGGACATCAAGTTCCCTGAGATTGCTCACATCACTAGCTATCTGCATGATCTTTCAGATTCTTTTTCACTTTATTCCCTGGGTGTCAAATCTCCCTCTTCCCCTTCATCCAGCCTTCCCTGTTCCCCTCTGTTTAGACATATGAGTTAGGTAGAACATATAGCAAATAAATCATTTTTATCCTCAGGAATCCAGATCCTGTACGGAGTTTGCTTTTATTTCTTCTTAATCTTCATCTTTTTTTATACCTATGGGATGGATTAGCAGCCTCTGACCTCCAATACTTTCTGTGCAGTCTGTTTGGGTAATTTAATCTTAGACAACATGGATTCACTGGCCCTTCCCAAGGGTCACCTCCAATGTTACCTGATATGCCAACCTATTCAGCTCCAGCAGAGTGTTCTCTCTGCAGTGTACAGAAGTGTAGAAACTACCTCCATGGACACATTGTCATGCTCCTTTCTGTATAGAGAATCAGCAATATTTAAACTGTATGGAAGTCTTACATGGGTCTTGTACACCAGGATGAATGTCACCCATTGTGATTTGAGAAATCATCTCTAAATTCAAGGCCCATATTCCCCTCTGTCTAGACATATGTTTAAGTTGATCAGCAATGGCTGCCATTCACCTGTAGCAAATAAAACATTTTTGTTCTCAAGACTCAAGGATCTGTATGGAGTTTTTCTTTACATTTTTATACTCTAAAACTTTCCAAGAAACCTTTAATCACTTATGAGCAAATGCCAGAAATGTCTATATCTATCTTAGTCAGTGGATAAGCTTATTCTTTCTTCATTATCTTATTTCCTCTTGATAGATTTGTCTTTGCTCTCAAGTTTTCTATGTTCCTTGGTCTCTTGTTTGGAGAATCTTAATAGCGTACTCAGTGAGGTGATCTGACTGGTCCTTCCAGCTGCACATATGAACTTTTTATTTTGAAAGTAGGGAGCCTGATTCAAAAACATCTTCAGGTCATCACCACTTGCTTTCAAATGCTTTCTCAATATTCTGTCATATCTGGCTATCTAAATGGGCATTTCTGTATGGTAATAAAAATGTGGGGGAAAATTACATTTTTCCAAATATATATTTTTCTCTGTATCTTGGCTTTAAAAGTGTAATTTTAAAATTATCCCTAGTGATGAAAACAACAATATAGTTTATGCTTTTTATGAATATATTAAATTAAACAATTAGCTAATTCACTTCTGTCAGTGATGAGCCCGAAGATCGTAGCAAATCTCAAACTAGTATTTAGGAGAAGATTATGGAACATCTGGGATTAATTTGCAAAGACGGCATCTTACAAAGATGGCAGATGTAGGGTAGCATTGCTGCCAATAGTGTGACCATTTTGCAGATTGATTGCTGTGCAGAGAGGGTAAAAAGGTTAGAGAGCATGTTAAAAATCTGTCCATGCAAAGTGCATTTTCACTTTTTTTTTTCAATTTGATGATATACACTGGGAAATGGAAAAGAAAACTACTCAGTCATTCCATCCTTTCCCTTTCCCACTGCAGAATTATTTCATACTGTATTTTTGCCAGTGCTTTGTGCATTCTACTTTAAAATAACTGAAATATTGGGGCTTCATTCACTTTTTTTGAAGATAGTTTCACAGTCCAAGGTCCAGATTCCCTTTCAACATCATATGACTAATTCCTAGTAAATTCAATATGGATTGCTCGTATTTTCAAGTGGGAGACGAGATCACATCACTAGGCACTATTTTTTCTATTGCACTTAGATTCAACTCTTTGGACTCTACTAGAAAATTCCTTTCTCTTCTTGGGGTCTATACTCTTCAGATACTGTAATTGTAGATGGTTACCATATCATCCCCTTATGGTATATCTACATGGGAATAAAAGCCCTGTGGTTTGGCCATGGTTGTCTTGGGTCAGCTGGCTTGGGCTCGGGATATGGGGCTAAAAATTACTGTGTAGATGTTTGCGCTTGGGCTAGAGCCTGAATGCTGGGATCCTCCACCCTTGCAGGGCCCCAGAGCTTGGGCTCCAGTCCAAGTCTGAATGTCTACACAACAATTTTTCAGCTGTGGAGGCTGAGCCCTGTGAGCCTGAGACTGCTGACCCAAGCCATCTGTGTGATTTTTTATGTTTTAGGCATTATGTAGGCCTACCCTTAGTTGTCATTCAGCCATGGAAGTTATACATCATTATTTATTCTGATCTGCCCTTCTAAACCTTAAGGAGCTCTACTGCCCCCTCAGTACATTGTGGGGCTTTTCTCTAAATTCTCTACAATATGTCAACAATGGTGATCTATATAGTGCATCTATTATTACTATTTATTGCTATTTATTATTAACTTAATAGAGAATATAAAGTGTTTCATTAATTTATGTGAAGTGCCACTCTTAGATCTCATTATTTTCACTTACCCTAATGATAATATTCTTGCTCTTATTTGTCCATAAGTATCAGCTCTTCGGAGCAGGAGTCACCTTCTTGTCCTATCTTAGTGCGGTGCCGTGATCAGTGAGACAGCAGTATGAAAGATAAATAACAGATCATAGTTTTTTGGCATGCATTCAAACAATCTCAGAACATCTATTCCTTACTAGTCATAGTTTTCATTGGTAGATTTTTATCCTAAAGGGTGTTTCCATATCTTCCAGTGCCAAACAAAATCATGTTACTTACTACTTATTGAGAAAGTAAATCTTTCTCCTACATTTTCCCTTCTGTTTGAATGATTTATTTTAGAGAACTACTACAGAGTTTTATTCTGTAGAACAATCCTGTCTGCATCTCAGCTTCTTCTTTTATGTTGAAATATTAGATACAAGTCCTTTCTTTTCACAAGCTCCCAAGGAAGGATCTGCTTCTTCAGATCTTCTGCTTAGTTATCTCCCTCTTCAAACTTTTATTTGGATTAAGCACATTTGATATTAATCAGTCCACAGTACAGGCATCTGCCATCTAAGACCATTACCATTAATTTCCATGTAAGCCTTTCAAATACCCAGACATCTGGATAAACCAATCCTGAATTTCTCAGGTGAGGCTGTATAATACAGTATTTCTTTTGGGTAGCCCACTTTTTTGTCCTGAATCCTTATATTACTTTTCAACCGTGTGAATGTTGCAAAACTTCTTATACTTGGTTTACTTGGGTCTAAATGGGATATTAGTAAAGCAAAACATACATCATTCACTGAACGCAATCATGTCTGGAAGTCTCCATGTGTTGTGGAGTGATCCCAGGCTCCCCAGCCATGTAGGTATCAGCTGAAACACCTCCCTTATCCTCCCCTAGGGAGGAAACCTGGGATCTATTTATGTGTTCTTTGTAGTTGATAAAAAGATTACAAATGGCTGGTTAACATTTTGAGTTTATTCTTTACTACTGATTAGCGTGGCCAGTTTTAAAACATTAAAACAAATGAGGATGTAGTTTTAAAATATATTTTCTTTACTGCTCAGAGCTTCTAGGGAAGTTAGATATCTCAGCCCAAGGGTCAGGCAATTGGTTCCAGTCTAGAGACTCAGACTGGAGAAATTCTCCGGGGCTTTTGTTATGGAACAGAAAAAGAGCTGAAACTTTAGTGAAAATGTATGACTTCATTGCATGGAGAAGTGTGTGTGGTGATTAATAATAGAGAGTTACCTCAATCACTACTGTGCGATAATTTTAATGAAGAAAATATGATCTGCACTCCTCAGCAAGGATTTAACAGCAGAATGCTGTACTGAGATCCAACATTATTAACACTTCATTACAAAACTATACTGAAGCATAGAGCACACTAAGTATCACACATAATTAAAAACTAGACTATTGGTGTCAGATGGATTTCTTATTGTGCTTATTTGTTTACTTGCTGATTTTATTTTATAAACTTATAACTGGCAATGGGGTTTCAGATACTCATAGAATATGAATATTAAATAAATAATTGCTAACCGTAATGGCAAACAAAGCATTTTCACTTACTTAAATTACATTGTAAATCCATATATGGCAGATGGACTAGTTTCAAATGAAGTTTCAAATGAATAACTAACCATTTGTCAGTAATGCTTTGCAGCTTTTCAGTGTCAAGCTTTTCCCAATAAATTTGCTAAATATTTTGGCCCCTCTTGTCAGTCACTTAGAATTAGGATTTTCTAAATAAAATGGAATCAGCGAAAACTCTCAAATTATCAGACTTGTGCAGTTGATAAGGAATTTACTAATCTTTGCCCTGTAATTGCTGACCTTTGCAATTCTCCTCATGAGTCTTTCAGGGCAATATTGCTGCTGAGAGGGAAGCATGCACATTGCAGAAGCTACTGTCTAATATCTATACATTGATCATATTGGGAAGTAATCTCTCTCTCCATCTCAAATCTAAATGATATCAAACAAATTGCTTCTGTTGCATTTTTTTTTCTTCACTTCACAGATAGTGATTGTTGATCTCTTCCTTTCAGGTCTAGATAAAGGACATGCCACAGGCACTAATTTACTTAACCCACAACCATAGTGTCAGTTTTTCCTCTAAACTCAAACTCTGTCATCACCATACTGTTTCTTTGTCTTGATTCTCTGCCTGTCCCCTGCATGACTTTCAAATGAGTTTATTATTATTACAGTGCTTGTTGTCAGAACCCCTTCTTCTGTCTCTTGAAGTGCCTCCCACGGTCATTGCCGACTCCGGAGCCCCTTGTTGTCATTTTTTACATTAATGACATTCCCAGCATACCTGAAACTTGAAATATTTATATTTGCAGATGACAGTATTCCTCTGTTTGCTGCTAATGTCTCTTCTCTCCTTTGAAAAGGCATATGTGATCAAGTAGCTTAATAATATGCAGTACCTCTCTCATCTCTGCCCCTCTCGCTTGACAGAAATGTGGATATACTTTTTTCCTGCTAGCAGATTAGTTATCTTTTCATACAGCACAAGCTTTACAGTTCTGGAAAAGTAGCTTATCTGCCACTTTAACAAGCTACAAATGACTTACATCCTTGGAGGTGGTCCCTTCAGGTCAGAGTTGAGTTCATTGGCAGGTCAGTGTTGGGGGAAGCCTGCACAACTTCTAAACTTTGCTGCACATCTATGATGGGGAGAGGACTGCAGCTTCGAGGGCTGTTCTTTACAAACAAAAACAAACAAACAAAAAAACAGGAGGAGAGAACCAGTATCTTTTCTGAGGGCTAAATTCATTTGTAGAAATTAAATAAATAACTCTAGTGAAACGTTCTGATTAGTTCAAAGGAACAGAGTTCTAATCTATTTAAAATATGAAGTACCTTTGGATTAAACCATGTAAACTAATATTAACTTTGGGAATGCTGTGTATAGGCAGGTAAAAAGGCAGAGAAATGCTGAGGAAAATGAATTAATGGAAAAAAAAAGGAAATGTTGGGAATTTTCCTTTTCTTTCAGTAAGAGATCGATGTTCTTCTAGTGCTGAAAAGTGTACTTTTTTGATGTAAAATGAAGAAAGGAATCAGTCTAATCAGTGGACAAAACTGCATCCATTAAAAATGAAACAGGACAGGATGGCTGAGGTGGATGATAATTCAACTCTAAATCATCAGTTAAAACATAACCCCAGTTGGTAGAAACCAACTGCCCTGTACATCAATATGTTCACCTCCAACACTTGGTTTCGGCACAGAAATCTAACTGGAAGTTAGTGCAGCATTAAGTCTTCCAAAGTCACTTTCATGGCTGCTACTGAGTAGCTGCAAGAGGACTCAAAAATGGTATTAAGGCCAATGCAGTCAGACAAAGTTAGTATGTAAAGTTATGTTGCAGTAGAATGGGCATTCCTGCCTCTGTGTGTCTGAGGGAGCCTGGAAGGTTTGTGGAATAGGCAGGGAATAAGCTCCCAAACTCCTCCCATGAGAGGTGGTGGTGTTCTGAAAAATGTGAGTAGAATCATACAGAATTTTCAGTCCCATCTGGTTTTCTGCAGGGGTCGGTAACATTCCTTAAGAAGGTACACAAAAGCAGCACAGCAAAGCAGTTTCTGTGAAGCTAAATCAGGCTACACTCAAAATGGAAGATGCAGCCTTAGAGCTGCATGTGGACTTTCGCTCCATGAGTCTGTAATAAACGTGATATTACTGGAGAAAGGGGCAGGCCTTATTGTTACTCCACAGCATCTCTTTGCCAAGTGACCACAGCAGACTAGAAGAGAGTCTGTTTCCATTTTACTGTATGTACATAAAATGTCAATGCCCATGGCAAATGACCTCCACCTGTACATAGACAAGGGAAGTACACCCATACTCCTTCTTCTGAACCATTCAATACTGTTGATCACCAGATAAACATGCCCTATCTTCAGGAAACTGCAGGTTCAAATTACAATGCCCTAAAAGGGTTCTGGTTCTTCTTAGACTGAAGACAGACAGTATCCCAATTGTTCCTCTACTGCCAAAGCCCTCACTTATGGTAGAATACCACCTGGCTCAATGCTCTTCCCCAGGTTATCCAGCATCTATATGAAGTCACTAGAAGAGTCAGTGAGACAGCATGGACAGCAATGCCAAAAATATGCAGATGACATCTGATAGATCTGGCAATTCCCTGCAATGTCTTGGACAAACCTTGCTGAATTAAGTATAAGTATTCTAGGACTTCACTGCATTAAATATGTGAACTTCTTTGAATTCTTATGGGATTGTATGTAATGTCTTTTGGGAAGAGATATGGCTAATGAAAACCTTGGCAAGTATTATGAGCTTCAAAAGACTCTTTTTTTAAAAAAACAAAACAAAACAAAAAAAACCTGTCTGACAGACAAGAAAAAACTTTTACTTAAGTGAGTTTCCTAGGAAATACTTGGGAGAAGAGAAAATGCAAATTCCCACCTCTGGACTCAACCTTTTGAAGCTACGGTCAAAGGAGAAACCTACTGTCTTCATTTTTTTTCTTCCACCAGCTGCATATGTTTCTCCTTCCCAGAGGCTAGCAAAGATTAGAAGGTGAAAAAAATGCACTTGGGGTGAAATGTTCTCTGAGTTCATGCTTTCCTCTCACACTGACAGAGCACAGCAGAATGTGTAGAGGCAATGTCAGAGTGCAGGAAAGCACAATATGAATGTGGGGAGAGATGGCGGGCTGAAGATGATAGGTGGCGTCAGCTTGCTGACAGAAGGCAAGAGTCAATACTCAGGCAGCTGGAGCATCAAACTCATATGCTCCAGTGTATGGTTGAGCTGCAGGAAAGGCAGCAGGGGCACAGACTGCTGCTACAGCCCCTGTGTAACCAACCATCCTCCTCCCTAAGTTCCATAGCTTTCTCACCCAGATGCCCAAGAACGCAGTTGAGGGGCATCCGGCCACCCAGCCACTCCACCCCAGAGGATTGCCCAAGCAACAGAAGGCTGACATTCAATAAGTTTTAAAGTTTAAAGTGCAGTGTGACCTTGTCCTTCCCTCCTCCACCACCCCTCCCAGGCTACCTTGGCCGTTCTCCCTCTGTTTGTGTGATGAATTAATAAAGAATGCATGAATGTGAAGCAACAATGACTTCATTGCCTCTGCAAGCAGTGATTGAAGGAGGGATGGGAGGGTGGTTAGCTTACAGGGAGGTAGAGAGAACCAAGGGGGGTGGGACATCATCAAGGAGCAACAAACAGAAGTTTCACACCATAGCCTGGCCAGTCATGAAACTGGTTTTCAAAGCTTCTCTGATGTGCATCGCACCCTCCTGTACTCTTCTCACTGCCCTGGTGTCTGGCACTTCATGTAATCAGCGGCCAGGCAATTTGCCTCAACTTCCCACTCCATCATGAAGGTCCCTCCCCCTTACTCTCATAGATATTGTGGAGTGCACAGCAAACAATAATAACAATGGGAATATTGGTTTTGCTGAGGTCTATCCAAGTCAGTAAACTGTGCCAGCTTCCCTTTAAACGTCCAAATGCACATTCTACCACCATTCTGCATTTGTCAGCCTATAGCTGAACAGCTCCTGACTACTGTCCAGGGTGCCTGTGTATGGCTTCATGAACCATGGCATTAAGGGGTAGGCTGGGTCCCCAAGGATAACTACAGGCATTTTAACATCCTCAATGGTTATTTTCTGGTCTGGGAAGAAAGTCCCTTCCTGCAGCTTTTGAAACAGACCAGAGTTCCTGAAGGTGTGAGCATGCACCTTTCCTGGCCATCCGACGCTGATGTTGGTGAAACGTCCCTTGTGATCCACCAGTGCTTGCAGCACCATTGAAAAGTATCCCTTTCAGTTTATGTACTTGCTGGCTTGGTGCACCGGTGCCAAGATAGGGATTTGGGTTCTGTCTATCGCCCCACCACAGTTAGGGAATCCCATTGCAGCAAAGCCATCCACTATGGCCTGCACATTTCCCAGAGTCACTACCCTTGATATCAGCAGCTCTTTGATTGCGTTGGCTACTTGGATCCCAGCAGCTGCCACAGTAGATTTGGCCACTTCAAATTGATGCCTGACTGACCAGTAGCTGTCTGGCGTTGCAAGCTTCCACAGGCTATCGCCACTCGCTTCTCAATTGTGAGGACTGCTCTCATCTTGGTATTCTGGTGCTTCAGGGCAGGCGAAAGCAAGTCATAAAGTTCCATGAAAGTGCCCTTATGCATGCGAAAGTTTCGCAGCCACTGGAAATCGTCCCAGACCTGCAACACTATGTGGTCCCCCCAGTCTGTGCTTGTATCCCAGGCCCAGAATCGGTGTTCCACGGCATGAACCTGTTCCATTAACACCATGATGTGCACATTGCTGGGCCTCCTACTTTGTGAGACGTCTATGTTCATGTCCTCATCGCTCTAGTCCCTGCGCTGCCGTCTCCTCCTCGCCTGGTTTTGCTTTTGTAGGTTCTGATTCTGCATATACTGAAGGATAATGCGCATGGTGTTTACAGTGCTCATAATTGCCGTGGTTATCTCAGCGGGCTCCATGTTCCCAGTGCTATGGCGTCTGCGCTGAAAAAAAGGCGCGAAACGATTATCTGCCGTTGCTCTGATGGAGGGAGGGACGACTGATGTCATGGCTCACAGGGAATTAAAATCAACAAAGAGGGTGGCTTTGCATCAAGGAGAAACACAAACAACTGTCACACAGAATGGCTCCCTCAAGGATTGAACTCAAAACCCTGGATTTAGCAAGCCGTTGATTTCACAGAGGGAGCGGGGAGCAAATGAATACAAAACAAATCTAGTCTAGTTCTTGTTTTGATCCGCTCCAACTATCTTATACATCTTAGTCTGGCAGCAGATGGTGCAGTACAACTGCTAGCCATTGTCAGCTCCTGGGTGCTCGGTAGAAGATGCTGCATTACAATTGCTAGCCATCGGCATCTTTTACGTGCTCACCAGAAGATGGTGCAATACAACTGCTAGCCATCATCATCTCCTGGGTGCTCGCCAGTATGATTGGGAGATGACCTAGCTGAGTCACTCCCATGTCTGCTCACGCGCTCCTGACCAACCTCACCGAGGTCGGCTAACAGAGCAATGGCTACCAGTTGTAATGCATGGTCTGCTGTCGAAAGGCGATGAGCTGCTGTTGTGTAGCAATGCAGTCCCACTTCTGCCAGCACCCAGGAGACGTACAGTGACGGTGAGCTGAGTGGGCTCCATGCTTGCCATGGTATGGCATCTGCACAGGTAACCCAGGAAAAAAAGTGTGAAACAATTGTCTGCTGTTGCTTTCAAGGAAGGAGGGACCGAGGGAGAGGGGGGCCTGGTGACATGTACCCAGAACCACCCAGAACACTGTTTTTGCCGCATCAGGCATTGAGATCTCAACCCATAATTCCAATGGGCAGAGTAGACTGTGGGAACTGTGGGAGAGCTACCCACAGATACCCACAGTGCAATGCTCTGGAAATCGATGCTAGCCTCGGTACTGTGGATGCAGTCTGCAGACTTAATGCACTTAGAGCATTTTGTGTGGGGATACACACAATCAACTGTATAAAAATGATTTCTAAAAAAAACGACTTCTATTAATTCGACCTAATTTTGTAGTGTAGACATACCCTAAGAATCAGAGGAGTGAAGTTCTGGAACAGTCTTCCAAGGAGATCAGGGTGGGGTGGGGGATGGAGGACTCTGTGTGTGTGTTTGGCGGGGGAATCTAACTGAATTCAAAAACTGAGCTTGATAAATTTATGGAGGGGATGGTATGATGAGACTGCCTACATTGGTACGTAGCGCATTGGCTACTACTAGCAGCAAATATCTCCAACTGCAATGATGGGACACTAGATGAGGAGAGCTCTGAGTTACTAAGGAGAATTCTCTCCAAGGTGTGTGGCTGCTGGGTCTTACCCACGTGCTCAGGGTCTAACTGATCACCATATTTGGGGTAAGGAAGGAATTTTCACCTGGGTCAAATTGGCAGAGACCCTGGGAGTTTTTTTGCTTTCCTCTGCAGCATGGAGCATGGGTCTCTTGCAGGTTTCAGCTAATGTAAATGGTGGATTCTCTGTAACTTGAAGCCTTTAAATCATGATTTGAGGACTTCAGTAACTCAGCCAGAGGTTAGGGGCCTATTACAGGAGTGGATGGGTGTGGTTCTGTGACCAGCACCATTCAGGAGGTCAGACTAGATAATCATGATGGATTCTTCTGACCATAAAGTCTATGAGTCACTGATCTTTCCTATTCAAAAGGCACCCTTCTGCTCATTGCACAAACTGTGTGACCTTCACCTTTAGCCCCAGATAGAGTGAGTTGCATTAATCCAGTCTGGATGTCAAGGATCACAGTGACTAGTTTCTCATCAGGATTGGAGTACCAACATCTCCACTGAGCACTAAGAAAGATGGAATTTTTGCTGATATCTAAACATATAGGAGATATGATAAGTGTAACATGACTGTGTGCTAGTGTGATATTTGGCAGGCAGATGTCCCCAGCAGCTCAGTGTCCTTGTTAATTGCATGCCAGGGTAACATCCTCTATTACAATTGCTAAAGACGATGTGAGGATGAAATTTAAAAAAATAATAATAAAAACGTTTAAAAAAAATCTAAGGATGAAGTAGCAGAGAGAAACTCTCAGTTCTTTCCAGCCCATTGTACTTAGTGTGACAGGAAAGTCAGTCTTTGACACATAAATAAGCAAAGAAACATAGAAAAAGAACAGTTCAACCACATAAAAATGCAATATGCAATCTATAAAAATAATACTGTCAGAAAATGGTTAGAGCGACATAAAATGTATAGAGTAGAATTTTACTCTCATGTACAGTGCCTGAAGCTACACCATGTTGTGCTGATCCCATCAGATATCCCAAACTAAGAAAAGTTAAGTCTTGCTCGTACTTGGATAAGAACCTCTAAGGAACAACTAGGAGCTGCAGGAAAGGGCAAAGCAATTCAACTGACAACTTTCTAGATACAACTGTTACCACTAATGCACCAGTGTTTCAACATAGGTCTAAAGGGCACTGTACTGATGGAGATGTCTCTTGGATGAGATGTGAAAGTCACACCCTAATCATTTGTGCTGCTTTAAATTTCCCAGGGCATTTTTAATTTAGTCGGCCTTTTAAAATTTATTTGCCCTGGTATCCTGCCCAAATTTTAACTCAAGTCATTACAATCTACCATTCTGAATTCCCCTTGAAGTTTCAATTGGATATGATAGAGTTCTTCACTTCTTTTTATAAACAGTGGCATACTTTTGCTGTGAGCTGGTAAGCACATGATGCATTTCAGAAGGCATTCTGGTGGTGGATATAGACTATAAGTTTTTAAAATCACTTTGGGATATGAAATATCATTGTGCATTCCCCTTGTCTGGGTACCTACAGAATCTTTTGATCATTGTGATTTTTTTTGCTAGAAAATTAGTTTGCTTTGAAACTATGGTTTGCTTTGAGTTAGTTTTGACCTCCCCTACATGGAGAATTTATAATCGTTGTGCTAAGTCACACTGAAGCTTCGGTTTACCTGAGGCTGGCAAAGACTAAGCACATTGGTTTATTATGTGCACTCTCCTAACCCAATCAAGCTGATAAATATAGTCTTCAAACAATAACAATAAATCAGAATGCATTTTGGGTAAGATATAGTTTTGTTTTGTTCAATCATGTATTTGTGCAATCACAAAGTTTGAATGAATGTTCAGTTGCTCGTATAAGTACTGTTCAGAATGAAGGTCTGCATTTCCTTGAAATAGCTGACAGGCTGCGATGATGAAAAAAACTGATGCTTAGGTCCAGTGTTGCTGATTTAGCAGTATGAAATAATAAATCAAAACATTTCCACAAAGAAAGGGTGCAATGATGATAGACACTGCAAGCAAGAAAGGGGAAAACTCAAAAATTCTGCTCCCTGTGGATCCTATAAGAATCAATTGCTGCTTTCGCCATCCTGATGGCTTTGCAGATAGTGAAACCCCAGATTCAAAATGAGCTGTGGGAGAGCAGGGTTTGCAAATACAACAGAGGAAATACATTCAGTCTCTTGAAGAAATCATTCATGAACAACCCTTAGCGGTCAATATATTGTGCTGTATCAGCCATTTAAAACATACACAGTGAGAGGGGCAAATTGTAATGGCTAAGTGAACGAGAACTTTTTCACAGGACTGTCATGTTATGCTTCAGAACTTAACCATTCATTTAAAAATATTAAAAGATTTTCTGCTGCTTTTCATATTGTGTAGTAATTTATATGTATGCAAAGTGAGTATAGAGTGGGTGTAAATCACCATTTCTGGTTTCTTAGCCTTTTTTTACCTACTTTGCACAGGTGCAAATAACTGTATCAGGTAAAAGTCAGCAGAGAATGAGACCATGAGTCTCTGGACATTATGTTTGTAAAGCTAAACCTTGAATATATGAGTATAACCGATGCAGCAATATTTGCCCAAGTCAACAGGTAGCTTACAACAATAACTAGGAGGCGTGTAAACTGTCCTATCCCTTTCAAATGGTCATTAATGCTTAAGTCAGCAAGCTTTGAGATTTAAATATAGCAGATATAAATGGCCAAAGCTTCATTGACCTAAGCCAGAGCAGTATTTAAAATTCAAGCCATGTTGCTTATTGGAAGCTGGTCACGTGATATTGTATGTGCACCTGGATTGGATGGACATTAATCTTATCAGGAGAAAGCCTTGGAAAAGCACTCTAGGAAAGGATGGTAGGTTATGGAGAGGGTCGTTTCTTGAATCTTATAATTTCACTTCTCCTAACAACAGGGCTTATAATTTTTACAGGAACTCAATGTTATTCTGTTCATCTATGTGGGACAGGAGACTTTTAAGGCTGCATAATGTAGGGAATTTTAGAAAATTCTAAACACTTTTCCACTCTGGGCTACCATAGGACATTTGCAAGGCATCATTCCTGTATAAATTGTTCAAATAGCAGGTTTATGGGCTGGATCAGAGTATATGTTTATATTTTCCCTATTGCTTTCCCACAGAACAACTTCACATGCAGATGCAATCCCAGTTGCAAAACATGTGGTCAGATTTTTTTCTGTGACTCATTTTAATTGTGTTTGTGCCAGGAGTACAGCAATGGGTTTTTAGACCCTTGTCTTTGCAATCGGAAGCAATATCCACTCCATATATAAAGTACCCTTTCCAGTGCAAATAATCTTGAATTTCTGGCCTTGAAGTTGTGAAGGCAACATTAGCACCAGATGAATCCACTGGAAGAGAAAGCACATGCTTAAAGCAAGAGTCAGAACAAATTCTCCAGATGTTTCTGTCCAGTTTAACATGGGTTAGTCTTTGTCTCTGTTTATAATGCTTACAGAGTATGTTCAAAAAAGCACCCCTATGTTGCTGAAAATTATTTCCTTACTGCTTCCTTCTGAGAGATGAACATACTTAAATTGTTTATGAAAGCTCATCTCTGACAAAATGTATCTACTTTCCTTGAGGTAAGTGATTTACCAAAATCTCCATTTAAGGGCTAGGAACTGGGTGTCTCAGGGGACTGGGAAAAAAGATACAGAGAAGAGTTCTGTAAAAGTTCAAAACAAAAGCACAAACCATGTGAATCTCACCTGGTTTCATGCCTTGTTGGAAAGAGCCACTTATATTTCTGCATAGGAGTCAGACACAGTTTGTGGTATTGCATAGTTTTGATATGAAATCAGATGAAATACATGGGTGTCAACTAAATTTTCCTTTGAGAATCTGATTGTGTTGAACCCAAAACTCAAACTGTAACTCACAATTATAAGGATTAACATATAAAATGTTTGCATGAATCTCTGAAATAAAACAGCAAATTTCCACACAGCTCTAATAGACAGACTAACATCTCTATGGGGTAAATACTGCTCCTGTCTTTAAACTCCCCTGGCAACTAACCTGATGCAGTTCTGCTTCAGAAGGTGAAGCAAGTTTCCATGTGGTCATGCAAAGGGTGGTAACACTAAGCAGAGCAGAGTCAATTCCACAGGGACCAAAATACAATGGATAGAGCCAGAGTGGGGTGTGGAAAGGATAAGTGCAGTGCTAGAGCATCCATTGCTACGTGTGTTATACTGTCCTCCCTTCTTGCAAAGACGATGCATTTGAGGGGCTGTGTAGCCTGATCAGAGATTTCTCTACCTTGTGTTCCTTGCTTTGCACAGACAAGTAACCAGGCTGCTGCATTGAATTTGGTGGGTAGGGACAAAAAGTTTTGAACTATCTAGTTATTTAGCGTGACTTAAGTGAAATAAATAAATTGTCCTCTTTCTGCTAACAAGCCACCGTCATCACTAGTTGGTACCTTTTTGTTTTCAGTCTCTCAGAAAGGCCAAGCACTGACTGGGCATGGTCACTGAATTATTCTTTAATCCCCTAGAGATGGTCACTCACTGTAAGGGTTGAGACATATTGTTGCAATGATATGGGAAAGCTTGTAGGTCTGTCCATTCGTAACTCTTCTGTGGCTAAAGAGGGGATTTCAAGGATATAAATAAAGCACTTCCATCAGCACTGATTTTGCTTCTAAAAGAGGGAGGGGATATTTGTCTTTTAGGGAGAAATATCAAGTTGAACTTGCATTCCTTGGATGGGAACAATTAAAAGGAAAGCCCCATAAAATATGTGTGTTCACAGGAGAGACCCGGACAATGCAGCAGAGCTAGACATAGCACCACTGAAAGTAATGCTCACACTTGGCTTTCAGACAGACACCTGCTCTGAAAATCCATGACTCAATGGATCATGTTCATTAACCCACACATTATTTTCTAATATTGTCACATTTTATTATTCTGAAACTTGGACATTTCCCAGGAGTAAGGATCATCCTCCAGAAATGCACTTTGCATTCTATGGGGAGTGAAGGGGAAGTTGGAGGAAAAAATAGGTTTTTTTTTACATTATTGACATTAAAAGTCTAACAATCTGGACATGTCTACACTGATTTTGATGTTCATTCTTGATATGCAGCTCAGCGGTGAACATTGACCTAACTAAACCAAAAATCTCTTGCCATTTTTCTTTTCATACAACTCTTAAGATAAGTGTTAGGGCTTTTGAAAACCTTTATCTTTAATCCAGACTCCAGGCTCTTCCACTTTCTCTGTTTCAGGGAACCGAAATTCATCATTTGGTTACTGATTCCATTCACCTTCTATGATGGGTAAGCAAAGTAACCTCACAAATTATTGTGGCTTTGGCCTCTAATTTTCAGGACAGTACTGTTCCAGAATTCCCTTCAGTCTCTGCTAGGACAAAGCCTCAATATCCAGTGACTATAAATCCTTGCAGAAGTCAATCAAGGAATTTCATTCAACATCCAGAGGGAAACCCCTCTCTAGGTCACTGCGTCTTCCTGGGGTGAGTGACCTTCCTTTGGACCTTTGCCAAAGTTGCTGTAAAGTACAGCACCAACTTTGCTCTGGTGTTTTCAGTTAAACAAAGGACCAAGAACTATTTTCATCATGCCTTGCACCTTTTTAAATTTTAGGACAAATCAAATGTGAAGTTTGAAGATAAGAAGGTGGATAGTTTTAGTTGATTTCTTCTGCTGAAGAAGTTTGCTTCTAATCTCAAGTAAGGTTAAGCATTCCCTACACTGAATCTCAAAAATAGAAATCCTCTAGAGCTGCTAAACTTCAGAGAGTGATGCATAATTCTTTTTTTGAGAAAAACCATCAGTTTACTGACAGGAGAAACTTCACAACAACTTCTAATTTAAAAAAAACAGATCTGTGTAATTTCTCAGATTGTCTTCAGCAGTGAATTACTGTGTCAGTGTGTTTCAACATCTGTGATAACTTTAGATGGCTAGTCAGAAGTTTGCCATGTTGATAGAAATCTACCAAGACAAACAAGGCAATTAATCAGAAAGTAATTTAATTTTTAGACTATATAAGACTATTATAAAAGGAAACCATGGTGCTTCTAGAATCAATAATTTTTAGTTGGAAATTGACTAAGTAGGAATTTATTTTATATTATGCAGGTAAGTCTTCAAAACAGATTAGTTTTTAATGGAAAAAGTGGTACAATAAGATCCATTACTAAAAAAAAGTGAGGCAAAAGAGAAGCTAATAAGGGTAATAGGGAAAGAAAAGAATGTGCTGTATTTGTAATTCTTACAGGTGGGAAGCTAAACATTCCCCTGATGGTGGCAGGATTCTATTTAGGCACTGCTCCATTTTTAACTTGATGGCTGCTTTTTAGCATTCTGTCACATTTACTTTCTTTTTATTCCTTTCTAGAGGAAAGAATATATTCCTATAGTAGGAGAATTAAATTCTCCTGCTTTGAAACTTCAGCTTTGACTAGACAAGATTGTGGCAACTGTCTTTTGATCAGTTTTTAAACAATATCCAGAAAAGTGTGTGTTCTTGCTCAAAGGAAGGCTTCAGCTTGTATTGTATCAGATTGTATCATGTAAGCTTTTTCCTTCCTTGTTTTCTCATTCTTGTTTCTTTTCAGACTGTTTCTGTATCCTTGAGCACTACTCAGCAACTTTAGACTAGCCAATAAGAATTTGGAGGGATGGGGAACAACTTAGCAAACACCTTTTCAGAGCAGATCATTGTTTCTGACTGTGTGTTACTTGGAGGTCAGACAAACAGATTTGTTTAAAATGATATTTTATTGACTTTTAATACAATAGTGAGGTAAGATATCAAAATATCCAGATGACTAATTAAAAATACCAATATTGTCATGTATCAGAAATGACTCTAATAATGAGAAATTCCATTGCACCTCCCTCACGAGATATCTGGAAAGTGGGGGAAAGATGTTATAATCAAACAGCATAATTCTCGTTAGTGTCTTTTTACTAGGGCCATTGCCACAACGAGGCAGCCATAATGGGTCTGGAATTGGTGTACACCCCAAGAAGAAATACAAATGAATGCTGAGCAATTAAATCAAAATTAATCTAGGACATATACCTTTGCTGTTGAAGTACCCTGTGAAGCTAAGAATTTCTTTGGATTTCAAATGCATTTAGAGCATGTAGAAATTAACCGTGTATCTCTCTTAGGGGAACTGTAACATCAAGGTTCTGCTGTGCTTAATGGCCCTCTCTTTCATTTCCCGTGTATAACCGTGTGGGCCGATGTTCCTTTGAGAAACAGGTTCAGATTCAGCACCTGAGGGAGGTTGAATTTGTGCAGGTTATAAGGAAACAAAAACAAACTTATTGTAAGACAAGCTGCAGTAATTAAAAAAACAAACAAACATAGCTCAACCTCTGCCCTCACCAGTTCAGGCCAATTTGTAAATAAAACCAATAGAAAGAGAACATGTCTCTTGAGACACACAGGAAGAAAGGAAAGATATTAAGTTTTGAAATTGCAATATAATACAGCTAAATCAAAGTACCATAAATGCTCATGTAATCATTGCAGACTGACGGTTACAGAATTGTTACTGCAAAAATAGACAGAAACTGTTGAGGGAAGTTAGAAAATTTACAAATTCATTGCAGTTTCAGGCTCATAATATGTAGATAGCTGTCAAAATACTTGAGTCTATTTCTAATATTGTTTCTAATGTTGAACCCTCGGGAGCCACCTGAAGGTCCACATCTGAGGCTTTCTGATTTCTCTGCTCATTAAGAGGGGGATTTCCAAAGACATAAATAGGCGTTAAGGTACAGATGCTCAAAAAGATTTGGGCATTGTAACACCGAGCATCACACTGCCTAATTGCTAGGCTGCTAAAATATAACAGGAACAATACTGAGATGCTCAAAGCCTGAGGTAGCTGTGTGGGCTCCCATGGAATGAATGGGGAGAGATAGGTGCCTTACAAAGTGGTGATCAAAGGGAAAATGGATGAGGTTCCATTGGCCAGATGCACAACAACGGATAGGGCCTAGCTTCTACTGATTTCAATAGAAGGTAGGAGTATATACCTGTAAGGGTCTGGTCAAGGCAGCCCAAGAGACTCACAGTAGACCCACTGAGGAGGACTAAGGAGCTTCTTATAGTGAAAGCACAATAACATGTACAGAACCATCTAAAAAGTGCTATCTTCAAACATGAAATCATAAGGACACAGACTAAGACACTTGACTGTAAAGATCTACACAGCACAGGACACACCAGGACTCAGAGTTTAAGGCCAGAAGGGACCACCAATCTGACCTGTATATCACATTCCACTACCACCAAACAGCAACATTACACAAAACCCATCAACTAAAATTAGACCAAAGTATTACAGCCCACAGGAAACTTGAGTGTTACACGTGACAGAGCATAGATAGACCAGTGCCCGGGGCCCCAGCAATGGAAAGGAAATGATTAAATGAGATATAACCAGATAATCCTGACAAATGACCTGCACACACACACAGCAGAGGAAGGTGACCCCCCCCACACCAAAAAAAGTCACTGACAATGTAATCTGGAGGAAAATTCCATCCTGACCCCACATATGGTGACCAGTTAGATCCTGAGCATGTGAACAAGAAACAGCCAGGCAAGTACCTGAGAGAATGCTCTGTGCCACCTCAGAGCCCTGTCCCATCCTGTCCGGTGTCCCATTTCCAGCTGTGGCCATTCCTGATGCTTCTGAGAAAGGAGATTTAAAAAAAAAAAAAGATGAAAACCCAGAATACTCTAGTGAGTGGGGGAAATTCCATCCTGATCCCTGGAGGTTGTCATCTGGAAGCCTGAAGCATGAGCTTTTAGGAGCATAAACATAAACCTGAAGTGAGCTCTAGGGCTGTTTAGCCCTGTGCCTAACCCTCAAGCAACCCCATCATACAATCACACCCATACATTTGTCTAGCTCTCTCTTTAAATTATTTAAATTGTTTGCCCCCACAGCTTCTATTGAGAGGCTGTTTCAGAACCTCACCTCTCTGATGGTTAGAGACCTTCTAATTTCCAACCTGAATTTGTTCATAACTAGTTTATACCCCTTTGTTCTTGTGCCAGCATGGTCCTTTAGTTTAAATAGCTCTTCACTCTCCCTGGTATTTACCCCCCTAATGTATTTAGAGAGAAAAAACATACCCCTTCTCAGACTTCTTTTTTCAAGATTAAACAAGCCAAGCTCTGCCAGTGTCCTCTCATGAGATAGGTCATTCCCCTGATCATCCTAGTAGCTATTCTCTGCACAAATAGACAATACACTCTACACATGGTAACTTTAAAAATCCTTCCAAGCACCAGAGAAACATGATCTAAGACACATACAAGAGGGTAGAACAACCAAGAGAAGGGAGAGGGGAATGTGGGGGACTGAATTGCACCGTTACAGACACACATAAAAATGTCCTATCCCTTTTCCACAGATTCAGCCACCTGGGAGAACCCAGGCAAGGCACATTCTAGCAGAAGTCACAAGCATCTTCCAGAAATGCCCTGCACCTATGGCAGCAAGGGCATCATCGATCTACGCATTGGAGCTGTTCAAGAGAACAGATGAAAGTGTGCTGTCTCCTGTCATGGGAAACAGAGTTACTGTACCCCTGGACTTAGCTACCTCCTTAAAGGATATGATGATCCAAATATATGTCAGAGTGCTGGCTGGCCTCTAGAAAAAAATCAGATCTACCATGAACTCATTCCTCTGCTGAAACACACATGCTCCAGGACCACCCAGCAGCCTTGTCAGGCAAGGAAAGAAGACAGCACAGATGCCCCTCACCCACTCTTCAAAACAACACCCTACAGGTTTCCCCACCATACTGCCCCCTCTCCCATCGTGCATAGCTCCCACAGAACACCACAGCAGGGTAGTGAACACTCCAATGCTGACCGCTGCCATGAAAGAATGAAGGGAGGGGAAGGACAGGAGTTTCCTGGTTGGACACAGCAGCAACAGCCATCCTGAGACAGGCACAGCCCACCTCCTCACAACTGGCCTAGTGAGGGAACCCCAATGCTTCATTGGGACCACACACAGAAGAGGAATATGTGATCAAGAACGTGGGGACACACAGATCTGTACTAGGAAGTGAAGTCCCCTCGTATCTCACTCCTCCTCCCCACCTCCAGAGAACAATTCTTTGTTTAGTAATTCCTGGGCTTGGGGGCTTTATTTTGGGCATAGGGCATAGCATCCCTGTTCTGGCAGTCCTGTTCTGTGCTGTGACCCACATGGTGTTGGATGATGTTCACACTTACTCATTAATACCCAACATTCATTAATTCACAATGAGCTCCTCTGTCATTAGTGCAAATTAGTGACATTCTACTATATAATTGGCACTTTGAATAACATTTGAAGTTGAACAATGACGATGCACTTTAGGAAGCATATGACAAAATATGGGAAAGCAACAGGCTCTGATTAATGCTTAGGTGTTTTACTGAAGAGGGATAGACTTAAAGTTAAATATGCAGTTAAATTCCTTGCTGATTTGAGGCCTTAGCCAATATTATATCTCCCACGGTTAAGGGAGAGTGTCTGCCATTTGTGAATCAGGCTCACAGTTTAGCAGGCTTGTTAAACCCAAGACTAGTACTGGATTTCAAGTAGTGGCAGTAGCTGAGAGCACTTTTCCATCTCTGCCCAGTAAAGCATATGCAACCGTTTCTTTCAGATGCTGACATTGCTGCTCTTGCTCATGGGCTTGTCATTTCGACACGAGACTGCTGTAATGCTTGGCATGTGGAGTTACATCTTGACACCGCCTCAAAACAAAAGCTGATGTAGAATGGCTGTTTTTAGGGCCTTATCCAGAACACACCGAAGTTAATGAGAGTGTTTCCATTAACTTCAGTGTGCTTTAGTTTTGGGCCTTTAAGCAGAGCTTCTGTGGTAAGCACATAACACTAGTGTACTAGGATCTATACTGACTACCTGCTGGTTTAAGATATTGGTTGACAGTACATGCCATGAGTTCAATGCACAGCATTCAGTAAGCAACCACTCCGCTGAAGAGACTGCGATGGAATCTTATCTTCATCAAGCTATGAGCTCAAGGGTGGACAACTGGGTGAAGGTGAGAGATAGATAAATGCTAAAACATTAATGCATATGCTGGGAAAAATAACATCACTATAATATTCCTTAAATAATTATAATTTAATCAATATGTCATCAGTACTCAATGATATAAAGATATATATAAATAGTTATGCTTTGTCCAGTGCAAGTTTGTTATTTTATTAAAGTCAACTTTACTGGAAGTCAATCCAGTTAAAGCATAAAAGGATGCTAGATGGAAGTCGTATTGAGAATATTTAGGTGTGTAGATCTGCACTTTTACATTTTTTACCATCTAAATCGCAGTGGAATTCAAGTCTTTGATGCCTGTTAGATCCACTTTTTATGAGACAGAATTTTTAATATTAGAAGTTGGATAGTACTAAAGTAACTTCTGAATCCCAGTTATTTAAGAAAAAAATGAGGAATTCAGTAATAAAAAACACTGATTCGTCTCACATAGAATTTCTAGACTTTGAGCTAGATTCTTCACACACGCAAAGTTGAGGGCCAACTTCTGTCCTGTTGTAGTTCCTCTCACCCCTTCCATGCTGTTCACCTCTGCCCTTGTTTTTCAATAATCAGTAATGGCATTTCTAAGGTCATCAAAATTAATGAGTTATTATCAGCTTATTTCAAATTTTACAGGAAAAAAGGTGCTTTTGTTACTCAGAACCCTCTGTGCCCAGTTCATGGCAAAGGCAAATTTCATAACATTGCCAGTTTGAACAGGATGGGTGTAGCTGGACAAAGACCTTGGCCCTGTTTAATTTCACTAAAGATGAGTTAATACACCCTTGATTTTATGTGTAGCAAGTACAGATTTAAATCCAAATGGCTTAAACACAGAATTCTATAAAGCTAATATCTGACCTTTTTCAGATCTCTCCGCAAGACTATCTTCTAAGTGATGTCCATGGGAAATGGGAAACTGACTACACCTAAGATGATACTGGAACTTAGGCTCTTTTATGTGTTTGATTATGTCCCATAATTAAAAACAAAACAAAACAAACAACATAAACCCATCTTTAAAATATTTCAGAACCATCAAACTATGCACATTGATAGTCTATGGGAACTGTGATTTCCCATTCCTTTTGCCCTTGTTCTTCCTCTCCAGTTCTATCCTTTTGGGTTTTTTCAGCTACTTGTTGCATTAAATTAGGCCCTAACTCTGCAAATGCTTACACATATGAATAACTTTATGCATGTTAGCAGTCCCATTGAACTTTAGAGACTGCTGTCACTGTTACAGAAGTAACTGCAACTTTATCCCCTTTCTGGTGTCTCTGAGCGCACCCTATCAGGCTCCATGCCATTACCTTCCTGGGGTGTAATTCTGCAATTCTCCCACTCATAGATCAGGCTCTGGGTTACAGCACCAATGACATATCAACTATGCTGACCTAGCAGATCTGAGTGCAGTTTTTCCCTTTGTGCGCCTGCAACTTGTGGTGAATAGAGTTCTCAGACAGCCTGTTTAAACGAGAGTATTGTTTCGTTTTAACAATAGGAACATAGTACAACATGAGAAGAAAAAAAAAGGATTTTAAAACAACAGTCTATATGCATGTCTGCCTTATCTAAAGGCTTTCCATCCCCTACAGAAGCCTAGGGAAGCCTATCTTCTTCAGATATCCCTGATGGGTGTCCGTGTGTGTCAGGCTGAACAGCATCTCATCAACAACTGCTCCCCTCCTCCCACAAGAGAAAGTAACTTCTTATCCAGCCTGAGTGCTTTATTTTCTCAGTTCCTAGGCTTTTAGGCCCTGCTGTCCATAACCAATTTGGAAGGGCTCAGTGGAGGTCGAGACAGTCTCTTCAGGGACAACAGTTCGCCCATTGTCCTGCAACAGCCCCTAGTGTTTGCTGAGGGGTGTCTTATCTTGAAGCATTGTTATGGCTGCCTGTCTGTTTCCCAGCAGCCCTGTTGATTGAACCCAATATATAGACGCAGAGAAAACATCCAATAACCAGGTCAATATACAATATTGATATATTTTTACAGAGCTGCTCCACTTCCACCACAGCTAGTCAGGTGCATAAAGTTACTCACATGCATACGTGTTTGCTAGCTAGGGGCTTTAGATTGTGAGTTCTTTCAGGCAACGCTCATGTGTTTCTAAATGTTTGCCAAGCGCCTAACACAATGGAGCCTTGATCTCTGACATGGTGCTATTGGACTCTACCAAAACGCAAATAATAAATGACAATAGTGATTAATCATTAACAATAATGAGGGATTCACAGCAGAGTCCTTATTACATGTAACCATTCATCAAATTCATGTGTAGTTCCATACTTGCATTGCAAACCTCTTAAACTGAGGAGGTCAATGGGAAGATCCATCCATGAGGACTGTGGTGTAATTATCAGTCCACTCCCTCTCTCTCATTTGAGAGCTGATCAGAAAATTATTTTTTCCCTTAATTATATTTGACAAAAATGAAAATTTTCAAAAATCTTCATTTTTTTCAGGTTTTTAGGTTGATTTTTAAAAAAGAATGAATGTATAAATCATAAACATGGGAGTTACTGTTCTCAGGTTACCTCGGTAAACATACAATGTAGTAGTATATTTTAAGCAGTGTCGTTCACAGTAGATTTCAGTCCACTGAATCTAACTTTGTAGTTATAGGATGATTGGTAATTACTGAGGCAAATGATGAAATACCATAGTAAACAAAATGACCATATGGTGCACACTTACATACAAATGTTTATCTTCATTAATGTTGAGGTGAAAATGGGCAGCCTGCCAGCGTAGTGAATGGATATTAAGGTCATATACTAATCCTCTCCAATAATTGTTACAGGTACATTAATTAATAGCTAACTTACAGTGGAATTCCTACGGAGGTGCATATCCCATTGACATAAATACCACATTAGTTCATCTCGATTTATAAAAATACCAGATAAATTAATAACGATTGGTCACTTGTTTTAAAGTGTTCCTGTCAGCTAACAGATGGAAAATCTTAATTCATTTTTTCTTGGTCCATTGTATTATCCATGTTGAGCTCTTTTGGCATTCATATGGTGGTAGTATGGAATTCCAGAAGAATTCTGTTATACAGTCATTGGAAATTATTACCAATAAGAGGGGTTTCTGTATTCCTTGTGTTACCAGCAAATAGCATATTCCTTAAGTTCTTGTCATGTGGAAATTTTTTGCCTCCCTGATTCCTTCGTTGTTTAAAACTAAAGCATAAGTGGGAGATTTTTTTCCCGTGGTATCCTGGTAGCTGACTAAATTAACAGGGCTCTCTGATCAGCAAAGGACTGGGCTTTGTGGGACCAAAAAAAGGGTGATCAAACGGATCATCCGCCTGGTTTGACAGGTGTGGAGTTGAGTTGCACATGTACCTCTCCTGTGTCTGACATCAGCAGCAGGAGGGGTGGAGTAGTTCAGGGAGTTAGTGCATTTACAGTTGTTACCAGGGAAACAAGAAAAATTGCAGCCATACTGTACTTTGTGTAATATAATCAGAATCTGGCTGCAATCACAGAACATTTGTCTGACATTTTATAGTTATATACCATACAATACAGTAAGTAGTGAAAAATGCCAATATTTTTATAAGAACTTTCATTATGGCATGGGTTTGTCTTACATAAAACATTAATTAGAATTTTTAAGACAGGAACTAAAAGGGAATGAGAAATATAAATATGTCTGTGTTCACCTACCTGCTAAAAAAAACTAAATTCAGTTTTTATCACGTCATTAATCTTCTTGCTTTGGTAGGTCAGTATTGCAGATGGTGCTTTTGTACTCTGAGGGTATGTCGACTTTGCAATGAGAGCATCCCACACTGGTCTCACCTTCTTTTGGCTCTGGGAGTGAAAATCTGAGTTTCCACTTGATGGTACATGGCTCCCACTTCTCTAAGCAAGTTAGTCAATCCTGCTCCATTGACAATACACAATAATGCAAACTGCAAACAAAAAATGTATACTGAAAGAATGTTAAGATTTCAGAGACAAACAGTAAAACATTGGGAAATGGCAGAATAAAGTTGTTTGTGCAATGTTGATTCTATCCCCTTGTGTTTATGCATGTTCATTGTCTTGCCCAGCATCCCCTAGGAAGTCTGTGGAAGAGGGTAAAACCCTTGTCTCTATTCTAGTGCCTCAAACACAAAATGACTGTATATTCTGTGTAGTGAAAGAGCAAGGGGTCCTGAAGAACAAAGAGCATAGTATCACTGCACATAGGGACTGAGTTGAAGTTACACAAGCAGCCTTAATTCATATATTTCCTAACTATTGCTTACATAATCCTGCATTCTTAACATTCTTTTAATGTTGAGGGATTTTTTTAAATGTAATTTTCTAGTGTTTTCCTTTTCATAGCCATTGTTCAGGGGTATGGGGGGGAGTACTCCTGGCTAGCTGTACCTATGAACTCTGGATCCACTGCACAAACCTGCGCCACTTGATCTAAAGGAATAACTGGTAACAATAAAAAGTTGTTATCCTCTAAGTGGACTAGCCACTAGAGGGCGGAATAAAATAAATATTTCCCTAGTGCCTTACATGGCTATTTACTAGATTGTAAAGAAATGTTAAAAATCATGAATCCTGATTTCTAATCTTTGTTCTGGAGAAGTGTAGGCCCAGAACTACTACGAGACTTAGGTGCTTTAACCTCAGATTTAGGCACTACTGAAATACAGAGACCCACAGCTCAATTGCCACCTACCCCTGTATGCACCTAAACTCAACTGGCACCTAAATTTTCACTGTAAAAGTTTCCTATGCATGTAAATTTCTTCCTCTGGGCATGTTCAGTGCTGCCTTAGGTAGGGACTGAGACATGTATCTTTTGCCGAAGCCCCAGCGTGATTCTCAATGAGACGGAGATAGGTGTTCCATTGCCTATCTTGCCTACAGAGTCTGATTCGGCAGGTATACTCAGAGTATATCCATCTCCACAAAAAATATCTGGTGGGGGAGAGAGGAACTACCATATAGGTGACCAACTGGGGGTCTGGAAGCAGTGGCATACTCATGTAGTTGGTATATAGGAAGCTCTTTGGAACTGGAGGTGCTCAATGCAGATGAAAAGTTCATACATTTTAGCAGCAAGCCTCTAACAAATTCCACTGAACATGTACACATGACAGTTTTCAGAGACATAGGCCTGGTCTACACTACGCGTTTAAACCGAATTTAGCAGCGTTAAACCAATTTAACCCTGCACCTGTCCACACAACGAGGCCCTTTATATCGATATAAATGGCTCTTTAAATCTGTTTCTGCACTCCTCCTCGACGAGAGGAGTAGTGCTGAAATCAGTATTGCCATGTCAGATTAGGGTTAGTGTGGCTGCAAATTGACGGTATTGGCCTCCGGGCGGTATCCCACAGTGCACCATTGTGACCGGTCTGGAAAGCAATCTGAACGCAGATGCACTGGCCAGGTAGACAGGAAAAGCCTCGCGAACTTTTGAATTTCATTTCCTGTTTGCCCAGCGTGGAGCTCTGATCAGCACGGGTGGCAATGCAGTCCCAAATCCAAAAAGAGCTCCAGCATGGACCGTACGGGAGATACTGGATCTGATAGCTGTATGGGGAGACAAATCTGTTCTATCTGAGCTCTGTTACAGAAGATGAAATGACAAAGCATTTGAAAAAAATCTCCAGACTATGATAGACAGAGGCCACACCACAGTGCTGTGTGACAAGCGTAACGGAAAGCCAAAGAATCAAATGGATGCTCATGGAGGAAGGGAGGAGGTACTGAGGACTCCAGCTATCCCACAGTCCCCGCAGTCTCCGAAAAGCACTCTCATTCTTGGCTGAGCTCCCAATGCCCGAAGGGTCAAAAACATTTTCCCATGTGTTTCAGGGTATATGTCGTCAATTTACACCCTTCCCCACCCTGAAAGAAAAGGGGAAAAAATGTTTCTCGCCTTTTTTCAATGTCACCCTATGTCTACTGCATGCTGCTGGTAGACGGGGTGCTGCAGCGCTGAACACCAGCATCCCCTTCCCGATGGCAGATGGTACAATATGACTGCTATCCATCGTCATCATCAGCCCGTGAGTGCTCCTGGCTGGCCTCGGTGAGGTCGGCCGGGTGCGCCTGGGTAAAAATGGGAATGATTCCTGGTCATCTCCGGCAGATGGTACAGAACGGCTGGTAACCATCTTCATTATAGCAACTGGAGGCTGAGCTTTATCAGCCCCCCCCTTTCATATCTAAAGAAAAGATTCTGTACTGCCTGGACTATCATAGCAGTGGGAGGCTTCCTCCCCCTCATTTTATCACTAAAAAGTCTGTGCTTCTTATTCCTGCATTCTTTATTACTTCATCACACAAATGGGGGGACACTGCCACGGTAGACCAGGAAGTTTGGGGGAGGAGGGAAGCAATAGGTGGAGTTGTTGCAGGGGCACGCCCTACAATGGCATGCAGCTCATCATTTCTGTGGGATCTCTGGGGCTTTGACACGGAGCAGCTGTGCTCTCTGGTTCTCTAGTTCATTTGCCCCATATTCTAACCAGGATTGACTCTATTTTTAGACAAAACATAAAGAAGGGAATGACCCAGGGAGTCATTCCCATTTTTGTCAATGCACGGCCGACCTCAGCGAGGCCAGCCAGGAGCACCCATGACAGCAGCAGATGGTACAGAACGACTGATAACCGTCATCTTGTCACCAATTTACATTGGCATGGCAGACAGTGCAATAGGGATGGTAACTATCTCTGCTACCTTGCAAAGGCAAATGAATGCTGCTCTGTAGCACTGCAGTATCGCGTCTGTCAGCAGCACCCAGTACACATACGGTGACAGTGACAAAAGGCAAAACGGGCTCCATGGTTGCCATGCCAGGGCAATCCAGGGAAAAAGGATGTGAAATGATTGTCTGCCATTGCTTTCACGAAGGAAGGATTGAGTGACGACATTTACCCAGAATCACCTGCGACACTGTTTCTGCATTGGGATCTCAACCCAGAATTCCAATGGTCGGGGGAGACTGCGGGAACTATGGGATAGCTACAAGATAGCTACCCACAGTGCAATGCTCCAGAAATTGATTCTAGCCTTGGTACATGGACGCAAACCACCGAATTAATGTGCTTAATGTGGCTGTGTGCACTTGACTTTATACAATCTGTTTTTCAAAACCAGTTTATATAAAATCGTAATAATCCCGTAGTTTAGACATACCCATATAAATCAGCTAGGTCTGCTGGGCATAGCAAAAGGCAGCATTGTTTCCAGTACCTCTGCCAAATTTCATTTTCCTGCTTCAGCACATGAAGCTACTCTCACTCTTCAAAGAAAGAGGTGGAATATTTATTTAACATTGCAACACAATCTCAGATATGCTTTGTACTGCAGCTTTTCAGAAAAGCTGATCCTGAGGAAGAAAGCCAGCATGAAAATGTTGCAAAACTCTCAACAACTGAAAATGGAAATGTCAGGCCACCTTGACTATTGGCATCTCTACTAGCTCCCTCCTCAGTGATGACTTGCACTTTCACACTGTCAGGTTTGTCACACAGAGACAGAGGAAAAATGGACACTAGCAACAACAGCAACTTTACCATTATAAAAAGGTTATAAACTATCTCCAGCACTCAGTAAAGATGTGCTGCTTTATTCTTCACACAGCACAGACTAGTGACTAAACATTATAATTCAGTTTAAGATTTCTATCACATCTTCCCCTTTTAGTTTTGCTTTTCCTCCGTTTTTACTCTTCAAAAACTATAAAACTAATTTTAACTAACTTTAAATCTCAAGCCATGTATTTTTATTACTCATCCCTTAATCATACTATTTTAAAAACTATATGGCCAGAAGAGGTAATGCTTGGTGATTAGGCTGTCTTCTATTTGCAAAGGATGTCTTTTGGGAGGTTTGGAATAGGTGAATCATCTTCTTCTCCAGGTTCTGCATTTGCACTTTGTAGAGTCTGCTCAGTGGATTGTTCAGTCTCTGGAACAAACTGAAGATGTTGACAGTGTCTGTTGAACTTCCCACCATCTATCTCATCAGTGCATTGTCTGTGTGAGGCATTCTTTTCCTTTTTCAGCAGCTGGGGTTCTCCATCCTTTTCCTGAATCCAGTTTGACATAAACAGGTCACCAGATTCCACATTAGGCAATTCTCTGTGTAACAGTGGTTATGAAAGTGTTCATGAACTCCTCCCCCACCTTTTGATCTGATTTGTCTATTTTTCTCAGGTCTGGCATCTTTCAGGCTAGGTTGTTTTCCAGGGTTGGAACAGTCCTGAGTTGCCTTCCTATCAGAAGCTGGGCTGGGCTATAGCCAGTAGCTATAAACAATGTTGATCAGTTGCTCAGAAGAGCAAGAAATGGATCTGCTGGCTTCAATATATTCTTGGCTGTATGCACAGCTCTCTCAGCCTCTCCATTTGCTTCTGGGTACTGAAGGCTGCTAGTGATATGTTAAAAATCATATTTTGTTTGGAATGACTTAAATTCAGCGGCAGTGAATTGTGTTCTGTTGTCCATCAATAATTGTTCTAGAATTCTAAATGGACAAATGTGCTCTTTAATTTCTCAATAGCATTGTAATATGTTGTATCTTTCAAATATATTACTTCAGTATATCTAGGAAAATAATCCATTGCAACTAAGCAAAGATGTCCTCTGAGGTCACATAAATCTGCTGCTAGCCTCTTATAGAGTCTGATAGGTGTTGCTATTTAAGGCTTTTTTTGCATTGTGTTGATCTGTTAATTCTGCAATGTTCACATGAAGATACTTTATTCTTCATGTCTTTGTCGATTCCACTCCATCACACTGGCTGATTGGTCCAGTCATGGCATTTAGTTAGTTCTTGATATCTTTCCTGGATGAGGGCTAGAATTTCTCCTCTCAAAACTCTTGGATGACTGTGTGCAGGGGCGACTCTAGACATTTGGCCGCCCCAAGCATGGCGGCATGCTGCAGGGGGCGCTCTGCCGGTCGCCAGTCCCGGGCTCCGGTGGACCTCCCGCAGGCGTGCCTGCGAAAAGTCCACTGGTCCCGCGGCTCAACAAAGCCGCGGGACCAGCGGACCCTCCACAGGCACGCCTGCGGGAGGTCCACCGGAGCCGCGGGACCAGCATACCCTCTGCAGGCATGCCTGCAGGAGGTCCACCGGAGCTGAGGGACCAGCAGATCCTCTGCAGGCACGCCTGCAGGAGATCCACCGGAGCCGAGGGACCAGCAGACCCTCTGCAGGCATGCCTGCGGGAGGTCCACCGGAGCCGCGGGACCAGCAGACCCTCTGCAGGCACGCCTGCAGGAGGTCCACTGGAGCCGAGGGACCAGCAGACCCTCTGCAGGCATGCCGCCGAAGGCACCCTGCCTGTCGCCCTCCCGGCGACCGACAGAGCGCCCCCCGCTGCACGCCACCTCAAGCACGAGCTTGGCATGCTGGGGCCTGGAGCCGCCCCTGACTGTGTGATCACCTTTAACCATTAATCCATTGGACTAATTTAATTGTCTGACTACAGAAAAGTAGTCTCTTGCCACAGCCATAGTGCTCTTTAGATACTTGGGCCATCCTGCCTGAATGTAAGTAAACTGATAACTGCTTGGAGTTGCTTATCTGCCAAGGTTGCTTAGCATATATCATTTCCTGCCTGATACTGGCCTGTAAACTTCCAGACATCCATGACTTTACATCTTCCTCTAGACTACAGGTGCTTGAGTGCAATTCTGAGCTGTCTGTTATTACCAGATTTTTACCAGGAATGTATTCAGGCATTGAGTTAAATTGCATTAGCCTAATCAAAAGATGTTGGCATCTCAGTAGGGCTTGATCCAGGCCTTTTCTGTTGATAAGGGTCATGTGACCCAAGAATGTTTTGATGCCAACTTGCAAGGAGGTGCATACGGGTTACAAGAAACTCTTGAGTATGGATGTATATTCTAGTTCACCAAATAATGTCATGTGAGGTCTCCAATGAAAGCTGGTGTCACATTGGTCATCAGTATCATTTGTGAAGTGCATGTACAGATGTTATGTAAAAAGCTATGTGTATAAAAACTGAAAATATGTTCTTTAAGTCTGTATCAAAGTACTGGTTACCAGTAAAGGTGAAAGCAGGTTTTTTGTCAGATAAGAGATGTTTATCCATCTCTCTGTTCACATGTAAACTGAGTGTAGACTCATTCACAATCGGTCTCCTATCACCAGCCTGAATTGAATGCAAATGCAGAATTGTATGCATTTCAGAAAGAAACTAACAGGAAGAGAAAGAAAACATGTTATGATTTTGTTTTATATGTCATTATTTGTTACCAGTATTCTTACTCACTATCCCTTGAATCTCTAGTCATTGATAACAAACTTATCCTTATTTTCACTGTAAATATATCTCAGTGCTGTGATGTTAAGCAAAGTGATGATCCTGAGTTGAATTTTGCAAGCTGTTCCTTTGGGAATCGCAGGCCTGGTAATTCTGTCAATGTTCAGTGACTAAGGGGCTGGACACTTCAGGGAAAGCTCCAAGCATTTTCTAGCTGTTGTGCACCTGTCCCTAGCTGTACAGAGGGAACAAATCCTGTACTGGGTAGGAGAGGCGAGTTAGGGGCTGGAAGGTAGTGCTTGTGCTGCCAGAGGCTGTTGGTTTCAAGGAGCTGATCCGTACCAGGCACAGATATGACTGCTTCACACTAAGGTCAGGTAGTGGTGAGGTGCCTCACAACCTCAGTTTATGGTCTGTTACCAGTTTAAATGAAACTAACCCACACAAATAACTGTAGAAATTCTCACATGCCCATACACTTGACAGACATCCCTTTCCAATATGCACATATTGTTTTGCTGCTTCTGTAAGTGTACAAGAGCAAAATGCAACTGACTTCCACTCAGATCCATCTAACTGTAACAATACACCACCAAGGCCATAGCTACTGGCATCAGCAATGACCATTGTGAGTTTGTTTATATCGTATAACTTTAAAACTAGAGCAGTTGAAATCATTTCTTTTACCCTTTTGAAAAGAGTTTCTTGATTTGTCCCCCATAGCCAGGATGTAAGTGACCTTAAGAATTCATTCTGTGGTTTTGTCACTGTAAAAAGGTCTTGTAGGGTACAGGCCAAGATAACTTACTATCCACAGCATGTGTCTCAGTTCTGATGCATTGGTTGGTGTATTAAATTCTCTAATTGCTTTTATTTTCTCAAGGCTAGGGCTAATTCCATTTTTGTTTATTATCTGTCCCCAAAATTTAATTTGGTTCAGGCAGAAAACACAATTTTCTTTATTTAGTTTGAGTCTGGACTCACTGATTAGCTCAGAACCTCATTGAGGGTTTTGTCATGTTCTTCCATTGAGGATCCATTTATAATACTGTTCAGAAAAATGACACCCCCTTTTACAGAGACAAGGTGGGTAGTATCTTTTATTGGACCAATGTCTGTTGGTGAGAGAGACAAGCTTTTGAGCTACAGAGAGCTCTTGTGTGGCTGGAATGTTTTTCTCTCTCACCAACAGACATTGGTCCAATAAAAGACATTACCTCACCAACCGTGTCTCTCTTATATCATGGGGCTAACATGGCTACAACTACACTGCATACCCCCCATTTATGTTCTTTAGCAGCTCTGCCATCTTTTTTTGAAAAATGTCAGGAGTGCTGGTCATCCAAAAAGGAAATCTTTGAAGGCAAAATCTTCCAAAGACAGTTTAGCATTCTGATTGGCTAAAAGAATTTACCAGAAAACAAATGAGGTTTCTAGCTTGGAGAATACATTAGATCCTGCCACTTTAGAGATGGAGTCTTCTAGCGTTGGGAGGATATATTTTTTCTCACTACTGCTTCATCAACTCTTTTAAGATCTATGAAGATTTGATTTTTTCATTTTTCTTTAGTGCACCAAGCAGTTGGCTCAAAGATTTTCTCAATTATGCCATTCTTTTCCATTGTCTGTAACTTACTTTGTAAAGTAAGAGGATAGGAATTCTCTGAGGCATATGTAGACTATATGATTCAGCATTGTCACAAGTTTATCCCTACTGCATCTCCTTTTAAAAATCTAATATCACCAAATATTTCATCAACTTCTTCCATTTTTCTCTGATCCTTTAATCACATGCACATTAGAATGAAAGCTTTTCTCTCTAATGCGTTCTTTGCTTTTGCCTTCCAAATCACAAGTTTCTGCTATGTCATATAAGCCTGTTATGAAAGATTCCACAGACTCCCCATGTTTTTGAAGACACTGGTAGAAACATGCATGCTCATAAACCACATTACTTATAAAATGTTCATCAACCTTAACCAGCACCAGAGCATAATTGTTCCTGTGGCTGTCTTCTCCAAAGGCAAAGGATTGAAAAATGTGTTCGGCTTCCATGCCCAGGGCACAGACTCCACATGCTTCTCATGGAGCTTAGCTGCAATGAGAAAACATGCAAACTGCTCCTTCCAATCAGGCCAGTCCGATCTGTCAAAACTGAAGCTCTCTGGGGTATGACTCGGTGTCTTGACAAAATTCTGCTGTTTAGATTGTTTTTCTTCAGACACCATGTCAGGTTCATCACATAAAGACAGAAGCAAAATGAATGCTAGCAACAACAACTTTATTGTTGTTTTTTTTAAAGAGATTGATTGTAGGCTGTCTCCAGCATTTGGTAAAGACATGTTGCTGTATTCTTCACACAGCACCACCTAGTGACTATACATAGTGCAGTTTAAGCTTTCCATCACTATACACTTGCATCCCAATTAATTCAAAGAGTTTTAGCAAATGCGGAGAAGTTAAGCCTTAACACCTATGGGGATGGGGGGCTATTATTCCTGTTGAACAAATGAGGAAATTGAGGCACAGAGCAGGCAAGCTACTTTACCCAAGACCATATAACAATTAATGAGGAAAACTAGGATTAGGACCCACCTCTCCTGACTCCTGTTTATTTCTCCTCTATCTCAGATTTATCGCTGCTCACAAAGTGCCTTAAACATAAACACTATCAAAACCATCCTCATTCACTCTGACTGACAGCAGCTCTTCCTGAGCTGCAGAAGTTCCCTGTGCTATCTTCACAAGGGTGGTGTGGTAAAGAGGATGTACAGTTGTGTATTTTAATTACAGACAGGTTTTACTCAAGGAGAAAAATAAACAGATGAAAAACGCCGAAGCATGTCAGCTCTCCATAATGAATTGGGGCTCCAGCTAGGGTGGCACTAGGTTGTTGGTAGTCAGTGAGTTTAGCAACAATTCGAGGATGAAGTAGGATGTGAGGAAAGAAAACGAAAACACGCTCAAAGCCTCAGATTTTATTTTTAAATTGAGAGCATATTAAAAACATCACTACTGTGCTCAGTCATCTCAGTGAGCCACATGCTCATTTAAAAGCATAAATAAAAAATAGAACAGTTTAAAGTATTTTCTTCCAGAATAAAAGTAAGAAAGAACCCCTCAGAAAGACTTTTTCTTGAAAAATCAGCTTCCAAAGAAAAGCCTTAGAACAACTAAAATGCTGCTTTTCTAATGGAACTTGTAATCTAATGAGGAAATTATTTATGAAGTATTTGCTCTGCACCTGAAAATACCTCCAGTGAAATTATGTTTGGCAACCTGAAGCGCTTTGAAGTCGATAGAGTGGCAATAAAAATTAGGCCTTTATTAAAGAGCAGTGCCTTTTCCCCAGCAAACTGGTACAGCCTTGAGAGGTCAAACTCTGTGACTGCCACAGAGCTCTGCCCAAGTCCTGCCTGTGTGCTACATATGGAAACAATTTTGCCCATATTCTCTACTGTTCTTTATGAATTTTCTCTTGCATTCCCTTCCCTTCTCCCCACCCCCCTTTTTTTAGGCTCCCTTCTACAGCTTTCATGTTGCATTTAGGAAATTAACAATAACTGTCAAATTACTCCACAAATAGGAGAATATAAGTTTGGAAGGAGTAGAACTTGCCTTTTGCCCTAGGGCCAATTCAGCAGAGGAGCAACAAAGGGATCCTTGAGAAACATTTGGATAGGCTGCTTCAGCAACTCCGGCTTTTATTTTATCAACTGCACGCAATTTTTCCATTGGAATTCTTTCCCGCTTCCTGTAAGTTATTCATTCCCCTTGAGCACCCCACTTGCGCTATGGAATAGAAAATGTACTGAGAACTATTACTATGACTGGGAACTATTACAATGACTTTCAAGTGTACGTGTGTATTAACCCTTACTAAGAGATGGGAGCGGGGTGCTGGAATAGGTGGTTCTGTGTCAAATTATATCCAAAAGACTGATTTTGGTTTAGAATAAATGATTCTCACTTGTGCATACAGAGGCAATATAAGGAGGGGTGGGCGAGGGGAGAAAATAGTTACTTTAATTAAATACTGTAATCTATGGGGGGAAGTGTGAGAAGAGAGCTCTGAGGAATTGTAATCTATGGAGATGTAAGCTAATTACTTAATCACTTGCATTTGTAAATCTTATTATTGGAAAAGAAATTACTGTAGTGATTAAATTACAGATATTTATCTGCTAATAGCCCTGATTAACTGGTGATGCTAATCTGTCATTTTGAAAGCCAATATTAACGGCATCAATCTCGCAGCACAATAAACAGTTTATATGAAAGAAAACTTTGTCTTGTAAAGTCCAGATGTGCAAAAGGAATGTGGAATGTGTGAGATTCTGGAACCGGTTTGCTGGATCATAATAGTTGATTTTCTCACATTAAGTTGTTTTGGCCCACTAAGTCATTGTCAAGCACAAAGGAATACTTAGTTATGAACAAATGCTGTCTTATACTGCAAAAGCAATTTAATTAGCAGCACTTCTAGGGTAAATAAATAAGTCCCAGGCATAATTTATTACCAGAAAGTTATTAAGGCTCCAGAAAGCAGGTAGGCCAGAGAGAGTTGTTTAAAAGTCTTGCTCACACAGGTTTCAGAAAGAAAAGGTACCTGATAAAAGCCAAAGAAAGGCATAATGTATCTTTTTTTTGAGCAGATACCTGAATGATGCTATTGATTTTCACTTGGGTTAAATAAACTTTTTCTTTTTAATCAGGGAAAATGATGAAGTGGAAAAGTGGAAAGACTGGTGCCTTAATTTCCTCTACATTTTGCAGGATGTTTTAGAAGGAAATGAAACTCCAGCAAATAAGCCCAGGTTAGAACATCAGAGGAAATTTGCTGTTTAGCAGACAGTGGCTAAAGTACCCAGAGATCAAGTTTCCTGTTTAGGCTGTTCAAAAATGTAGTGCAAAAAAATGAAAAAATAGCCACAAATGCTTGCCTTACTAGACTCGTACCTCAACTGTATCTAGAAGTGTAGTCTTTATGATGACCAGATGTTACTATTTTCTGGAAATATTCTGCTTTTGCAGGGTCTACTCCAGTTTCCTGGTTGATTTTACTGAAGTCGGTTTTTACTTTAGTGTTTTGCTTTGGTTACAATATTATCAGCTAGCTGGCTTGTCTCACCTTGATAATGTCTACCATGCAGAAAAATACTACAGTATTTTACAGTAATGAAGCAGAACATCATGGTTCAGACAGTGACATAGGTCCAGATTCTCAAAGGTATTTAGACACCTATCTCCCCATAACAGATGGGCAGAAAGTAGGCAGAGAATGGGCAGAGCCTGAGCTCCACTCTTCTAATCTCTTGTCAGAGTATAGGGGGCAGGAAGGGAAGGATGGGAAGAGTAGTAATTTGCTGTCGGTATAAGCCAGCAGTAAATTATTACCGTTCCCTACCTCCGGGAAAGAGGAAGTAGGTGCAGGGAGGAATTATGAGATAGAGATGTCTGTCTCAGTCATCATGCCTCCCAGAAATACTCATGGGTAGTACAGCTTATGCACTACCCCTTGTTCGTTCAGGGCTGCACCTAAAGTAACTATCTGGCTGTACTGCAAACCATATTTTGGACAGTTGGTATAAAATACTGTACTTTTTCCCTGTTAATAAGTAACTATCTCAAATATGTTTATGGTTGAATTTAAAGAGTAAACGAACAGAAGTGCAACAGAGTCTGGGCTGCTCCAAATCTTGGAGTTTGTCACATCTCATAAGACTAGCAATTGAAGTTCCCCAGGCTCTTCTGAGTGACAAACTTATGTATAATTAATTGGGAAACCTAATGGAAATTTCTGCTGGTTACAGCTGGCAACTAAGTTAGGTTTTGGAACAAAGGGATATGTGTATTTGTCTGCTAGATCAGAGACCTATTGGTGCCATCAAATAAAATCAGAGGATTCTAAAGTTTTCTATTGGAATTCCCATGAGAGAGGTGCCATCTTGGGATTCAGCATGGAGACAGCTGAGCGGAGATTTTATCTTAAAAGTAAAGAAAGTGTGAAGGTTAAATGGCTGATCACTGTTGCCAAAACATCATAATTAAAATGAGGTTACTAAAAGCATTCTGACCTACCTCACAGTAGTCTTTATGTTCCAGGTACTGTATAAACCCACAGATTTTTATAATTACCACTATTAAATATTAAAGCTCTCCAGCATCCCCAATGGCAAGTATCTCCAGTCAGCCCCTTTTCAGTTTCCAGATACATCTCAGATCTTCTAGTGGAAAGAATCACTGACCTATCGCAAAACTTGTTTTCTCAAGACATGATCCCCAAATCTTAGCCATAGAATCATAGAAATACAGGGCTGGAAGGGACCTCAAGACACTATCTAGTCCATCCATCTGAGTTGAGGGAGGATTAAGTGTACCTAGACTATCCCTGACAGGTGTTTGTCTAACCTATTCTTAAAAACCTCCAATGATGAAGATTCCTGTGACAGGGATTTCATAACCTCCCTATGTAATCTGTTCTATGGCTTAGCTATCTTTATAGTTAGAATGTTTTTCCTAATATCTAATCTAAATCTCCCTTGCTGCAAACTAAGTCAATTACTAAGTCAATTACTTCTCGTGGTACACTCTGTGGATGCAGAAAACAATTGATCACGATCCTCTTTATAACAACCTTTGCCATGCTTTAAGACTTCTATTATGTCCCCCTTCAGCTTCTCTTCTGTACACTAAATATGCACTATTTTTTCACTCTTTCCTCATAGGTCATGTTTTCTAAACCTCTTCTCATTTTTGTTGCTTTCCCCTGGATTTCTCTCCCTTAACACTTACAGTTTCACCACTTCTCTCCTCATTTTCAAATCCCTGGGGGGAAAGATGAGCCTGGAATAGATAGATTGGATACATGTAGTGCTGGCTGGAAAATAGGATTCTTTACTCTGGGAATTTTCATGGGGAAAAAAATCTCCATTCAAAATTTTCCCATCTGGAAACAATAGTTTTCCTGTGGGAAAATTCCAATTTTTAAAAGAAAGTGGAAAACCTGCTTTCTCCCACTCTTTTTGTTACTGATTTCCAACTTTTGTCAATTGGAAACCAGTAACAAAGTACCAAAAATGTGTTTTCCCCCCACACTTTCTGACTGTTTTCCAGCAGGAAAAAAATGAATGTCACTTCTTTTCACTTGAGAAATTTAAAAAGTAAGAGAAAAATATTACTTTAAAAAGTGAAAGTGTTCATTTCTATCTTTATTTATATTTCTCCCACATTTCTGAGGTGGGAAAGGAAAGAAAAAAACTGAGAAAAACTGGGCACCTTACCACAATTTCAAAACAACTACATTGAACATACAAAAAAAATCCCCAAATTTGTTTTTTTCCCACATATTGTTGAAAATTATATTTTTTGAAAAAATAATATTTCAGCAAGTTCTTATTTTTAAAGAAAAAAAGTGCAAAAATTCATTCAGCTACAGATACTAGCCATTATCAAGCTAGAGGTAAAATAACATGATAGGAAAAGGAAGACAGGCAAGAGACTAAGTGAACAAAATATTCAGACAAGGGATAACAAAAACAAAGAGAAAAATAGATAAGAGTTCAAAAAAGAATGTAAAATACAATGTAAAATGTAATCAAATATGTGTTCTGTTTTCCCATGTATAGAGAACAAAATATATTCTTTCATAGTGATTACTTATTTTAGGAAAACAACAACCAAAAAAAAAATCCCCATGAGAAAATCCTATGTGTGTGTTTGTGTGTCCTGGATTCAAGCTGGAGTAACTCTGAAAACAAAATGGCTGCCATCTCTGCATATTTGCAAAGTCTGTAAAAATGTCAATGTGCCAAACATGGGAAAACAAAGGCATCACAGTTTGTCAGCTACATACAGGACATTCCTCCCCAGGAATTTTTCATTATTATTTTAAGTTTAGTCAAGTGAGAGGTCTGTATTTATGTTGTGGTTGATCGTGCCTGTCAGGAAGGGCATTTGGCACTTGCTCTTCTTCTGCACTTTGAGATTCACTTCCTGCTAGATCATTTTCCAATCATGACACCTCTGTCTTCACAGCTCAGGAGTAAAGGCTGCTCACCATCCCCCAGTGCTTCAAAGTGTATAAACCATAATTTAGCCCTAAGGAAATGAACCAATTACAAGAAATCTGGCTTAACTTCCTGCTGCTGTAGATAAATGGGGAACAACATTGAGAATAAGCCTGTAATTTTAAGAAATGTAGCTAGGTATTCAGCAACTACAGTCAATTGGCTTCTTTTTAAGAAACCCCATCAACTTCTGTAAGGCTGTAATATCTGATTATGGGATTTAAGGAAAACTACAAGATTATAGTTTCCATATTCTAAACAGAGCACTGTCTTTGAAACTTCCTGTTCTGGTTACAGATTTCAATATTTGAATGGTGGTATAATCAGGCACCAGTCTACAAACTGCAAACAGTCTGGGTCAAAAGATGGTTTCATTTCTGGAAATGGAAAAACACAGATATACTGTAAAGCCTCACACAGATAGGGTGACACAGATGCCTCCACAGCTTAAGGTTAAATTCAGTTTGAAATAAAATTTTGTAATGGGAGTAAAGGACTAGTTGATCTACTGCTAATACTGGTCTGAAAATGACTCTTTTTTGGTGGAGTACTTGTTCTGAAAATTATGCAAAACAATAAATTGGGCAGGATATTCACTCCTGAGGCTGTTCAAGGGTAGCCTTATTAATATTCAGCACCACAGCCAAAGCAAGAAACAGATAATTCAGAAGAAATCAGTGCAAGTAGTACATTTTTTTAAGTCTAGGGCTCTCTCTTTAAAATGTTGGATCCTTCCAAACCCAACCCAAGTAACATAATTGGCACGCTGCATGTTTTGCAGATAGGTCAGCACTAGCAAACATTAATGGGATGCATATAATACACGGGTGCATGATTTTGTGTTTACCAGATAAACAGCAGACAGACTTTTTTATTTTTTGAGTGTATATGTGAATGCCTTAAAACTGCAGCCATATCCTCTGAGGGCTATCAGATAATATTGTCAAACCTCACATGTTAAACAAGGTCAGTCAGGCTTAGTCAATATTGCATGGTGCCCTCCAAAGAAAACCCAGGAAGTTGTAATGGTAATTGAGTGTGGTGGCAGCATTCCCTCTGACTCAGAACTGAGTCAGTGTTAGGGCCAGTCTGCTAAGGAGGCTGCTGTCTTTCAGATGAGAAATAAAACCAAAGTCCAGTCCCTTTAATGACACTCTCCCATTACATATTTGGCAAAGGCAGTAGTGCTCACACTACTGTGCTGGCCAGATTCTCACTTGGATCATTAATACAACTGGCCAAATTGTCCATTGTGAACAATCTAGTAGAATCGTTTAGCCCTTTTATTTGTTCACAAATTGTCTCATAACCAAGTCATGAATAAAAAAAATGCAATTCAGAATTTTTCAGATGAATAATTTGTGCAAACAAATGTTCCATAAAGTTGCTTGCAAGCTGGTCACTGTGGGCCAAATTTTCAAAAAGAGTTAATCTCTTAGCTAGGTACCTGAAAAGAAGTGGCTGGACTTTGCTTAGTGCCCAGCAGCCTCCCATCAGACCATCCAGTCCAGACTTCGCACTAGGTTCTGTAGCTGAGGCCTGACCCAATATGAGTAATTGACACATGGAGGGAGGCCTCATTTTTTGGAAGATAGAATTAGGGACATAAATTAATCATCAGGTGGAGAACAGAATGTTTGTGCTAAATAAGCTGAGTAAGTAGGTCAGTAGGCTAAGAGGACAGAATGTCTGAGCCAACTAAGATAAGAGGGAGAACACCCAGATAATTATTTTATTATGAATTAGATAACAAGGGACAAAATAAATTAGGAAGATAGAGATTAGGTAAAGAGGAAGTTGAAGCATAGACAGTGCATGGACAGCGCATGCTGCACAGGGATTGATTCCTGCAAAGCAATCAAACCAATCCAAAAATGTGTGGTGTAATGTATAGTAAATGCAATGAGATGTGTATGTATAGAAAGCGAGAAGGTTTATGTGTAACTTTGAAGTTGTGATACACCCTGCATCCATCCCCACTGCATTTGAGTCTGATCAAATCAGTGTAGCAGTGCTGTATGCCAAATAAAGATACCTGAGTAATGAAGGCTGGAGTCACACTGAGTTGAGAAGCTGAATGGAAAGAGATCTTGGAGGGAATCCCAACATTAGCGATGTCATGAGTCGACTCGGATCCATTTGTCTGGAGCAGGTAACATATAGTTTATTATACATGTAGCTTGGCTGACAAGGTTCACTGCCCTCAGAAAAGGCATTAGATGGGTTCAAATTAGAGTGTGTTAAATCAAAAGAAGGTCCCTATGGCATCCCCAGAGATTTATTAGGGGGAAATTGTGACCGATTGGAAAAGGAACTGACAGATAATGCTAGGTAAGAAATGCAAAAAAGACAAGCAAAAGACTATGTTGTTACAAGGCTTAATATTGGGAATTGAAGCCTTGAATAAGCAAGTAAAGAACTTAAAGATAAAGGTCCACAAAATAGAAAAGGAAAAGAAAAGTCAGGAGGAGCAAAAGGAGATTGATAAGGTACATGCCATAATTTACCTACTTCAGCAGAAAGTGGCCCAAGGGATTCTGGGAGAAGGGTCGGAGAGATCAGGAACACAGAAGACTGGGGGTGCCATTTTTTCACCTTAAGAAAGAGAAACTGAAGGAAGAAGAGAAGAGATTGAAAGCTCTCCGGAGGGGTGGGGGGGCAGCCCAGTGAGCAGCCTCACTTGGTAAACTCCTAATAGGGCTTACAGACCCCCAAGCCACAGTTGTCTTTTGTAATGCCTCTTTCACAGGAAGGCTGGATATGCCCCATGGTAAAAACCACTATAGCTGATTTCCAATCTCAAGACCCCTCCTATCCTTGGCAATAGACTTTATCTACCCTACTGCTCAGGCATCCAGACCTCAGCACCAATCCCTGCTAAATCCTCAAGCCAATAGTTTTGCCAGTGTCCAGATTTTTTATTTACCTTCTCACTTGTCAAGACCCCAGGCTACCAAACTAAGTTATTCCTCCCACACACTTCCAATAGCCAACAACCTAACTTTTTCTTTCACTCCTTTGGAAGCTCTCAGGCCATTAACTTGAGCTACACACCACAGCCAGCAACCTATCTGGGAAATATTGCTTTGTAGGACAATACTTTAGTGACACTAAAAATGACAACAACAACCACAGAATTATAGACTCATAGAATATCAGGGCTGAAGAGACCTCAGGAAGTCATCTATTCCAATCCCCTGCTCAGAGTAGGACCAACACCAACTAAATCATCCCAGCCAAGGCTTTGTCAAGTGAGGCCTTAAAAACCTCTAAGAATGGAGATTTCACCACCTCCCTGGGTAACCCATTCCAGTGCTTCATCACCCTCCCAGTGAAATAGTTTTTCTTAATATCTAACCTAGACCTCCCCTACTGCAATTTGAGACCATTACTCCTTGTTTTATCATCTGCCACTACTGAGAACAACCTAGCTCTTTCCTCTTTGGAACCCCCCTTCAGGTAGTTGAAGGCTGATATCAATTCCCCCACACACACTTCTTTTCTGCAAACTACATAACCCCAGTTCCCTCAGCCTCTCCTCATAAGTCATGTGCTCCAGCCCCCTAACAATTTTGTTGCCCTTCACTGGACTCTCTCTCCAGGTTGTCCACATCCCTTCTGTAGTAGGGGGACCCAAAACTCTAGATCTGGCCTCACCAGTGCTGAATAGAGGGGAATAATCACTTCCCGCGATCTGCTGGCAATGCTCCTACTAATGCAGTCCAATATGCCATTAGCTTTCTTGGCAACAAGGGCACACTGTTGACTTATAACTAGCTTCTTGTCCTCTGTAATCCCCAGATCCTTTCTGCAGAATTTCTGCTTAGCTAGTTGGTCCCCAGCCTGTAGTGATGCATGGGATTCTTCTGTCCTAAGTGCAGGACTCTGCACTTATCCTTGCTGAACCTCATCAGATTTCTTTTGGTCCAATCCTCCCATTTGTCTAGGTCACTCTGGACCCTATCCCTATCTTCCAGCATATCTACCTTTCCCCCCAGCTTAGTGTCATCTGCAAACTTGCTGAGGGTGCAATCCATCCCATCATCCAGTTCATTAATTAAGATGTTGAACAAAACTGGCACCAGAACTGACCACAGGGGCACTCCGCTAGATACCAGCTGCCAACTAGACATCGAGCCATTGATCACTACCTGTTGAGCCTGACAATCTAGCCAGCTTTCTATCCACGTTATAGTCCATTCATCCAATCCATACTTCCTTAACTTGCTGGCAAGAAAATGTGGCAGACCGTATCAAAAGTTTTGCTAAAATCAAGGTATACCACAACCACCGCTTATCCACAGAGCCAGTTATCTCATCATAGAAGGCAACCAGATTGGTCAGTCATGACTTGCCCTTGGTGAATCCATGTTGACTGTCCCTGATTACCTTCCTTTACTCCAAGTGCTTCAAAATGGATTCTTTGAAGACCTGCTCCATGATTTTTCTGGGGTCTGAGGTGAGGCTGACTCTAGTCACCTGGGTCCTCCCTCAATCGTCATGAGTTTTCAAAGATGATGTCTAATGGCTCTGCAATCACATCATCCAACTCCCTCAGCACCCTTCGATGAATTTCATCTGGCCCCGTGGACTTGTGAATGTCCAGCTTTTCTAAATAGTCCTTAACCTGTTCTTTCACCACTGAGGGCTCCTCACCTCCTCTCCATACTGTGCTGCCCTGTGCAGCAGTCTGAGAGCTGATCTTGTTTATGAAGAGCGGGGCAAAAAAAAGCATTGTGTCCTTTTTTCACATCATTTGTCACTAGCTTGCCTTCCCCATTCAGTAAGGGTCCCACACTTTCCCTGACCTTCTTCTTGTTACTAACATATCTGTAGAAACTCTTCTTGTTACCCTTCATATCCCTTGCTAGCTGCAACTCCAGTTGTGCTTTTACATTCCTGATTACACCCATTCCTGATTACACCCCTGCATGCTCAAGCAATATTTTCATTTGGCTATCTCTCCTGGACTCCTTTCCCCCTCATATTAGAGTCTCAGGGGATCCTGCCCATCAGTTCCCTGAGGGAATCAAAGTCTGCTTTTCTGAAGTCCAGGGTCGGTATTCTGCTGCTCTCCTTTCTTCCTTTTGTTAGGATACTGAACTTGACCATCTCTGGTCACTGCTGCCCAGGTTGCCACCCACTTCTACTTCCCCTACTAATTCTTCCCTGTTTGTGAGCAGCAGATCAAAAGGAGCATGGCCTCTAGTTGGTTCCTCCAACACTTGCACCAACACACTTCAAAAACTTCCTGGATTGTCTATGTGCTGCTGTATTGCTTTTCCAGCAGATGTCAGGGTGATTGAAGTCCCACATGATAACCAGGACCTGTGATCTGGAAACTTTTGTTAGTTGTCTGAAGAAAGCTTTGTCTACCTCATCCTCCTGGTCTGGTGACCTATAACAGACTCCTATCACAACATCAACCTTGTTGCTTTCACCTCTAAACTTAACCCAAAACGCTCAACAAGTTTTCCTCCAGATTTATACTGGAGCTCTGAGCAATCATTTTGCTCTCTTATATACAGTGCAACTCCTCCACCTTTTCTCCCCCTCCTGTCCTTCCTGAACAGTTTATACCCATCCATGACAGTGCTCCAGTCATGTGAATTACCCCACCAAGTCTCTGTTATTCCAGTCACATCATAGTTCCTTGACTGTGCCAGGATTTCCAATTCTTCCTGCTTGTTTCCCAGGCTTCTTGTGTTCATGTACAGGGCCCTAAGATAACTAGCTGATTGCCATACTTTCTCAATGTGAATCAGGAAGCCTTCCCTGTTGCACCCTCCTCCTTATGTTTCCTCCCGGTATCCCACTTCCCCATTTACCTCAGGGCTTAGGTCTCCATTCCCTGGCGAGCCTAGTTTAAAGCCTTCCTTACTAGGCTAGCAAGTCTGCTTGTGAAGATGCTCTTCCCTCTCTCTGTTAGGTGGATCCCATCTCTTCCTAGCAATCCTTCTTCCTGAAACAACATCCCATGGTCGAAGAATCCAAAGACCTCTCTCCGACACCACCTGCGTAACCACACATTTACTTCCGCAGTTTTATGGTCCCTACCTGGGCCTTTTTCTTCAATGGGGAGAATGGACGAGAACATGACTTGCACCTCAGACTCCTTTATCTTTCTTCCCAGAGCCACATAGTCTGCAGTGACCCACTCAGAATCATTCTTGGCAGTATCACTGATGCCCACATGGAGAAGAAGGAAGGGATAGCTGTCCAAGGGCTTGATGAAGCTCGGCAGACACTCCATTACATTCTGAATTCCAGCTCCAGGCAAGCAGCACACTTCTCGAGTTTCCCGGTCTGGACGGCAGATGTACTGAGGTAGTAAAAGTAGTAAAAACAGGACCTAGCCTCTCTAATTTAGTCTGATATTTCAGAAGCCGCTGAGCCTCTAGGTGCCTCATAAGAGTGACTCCATCTATTAATTTTCTTTTTGAAATATTGCCTTTTTGATCATGTTTAAGGGTTCTATACTGAAATGTAGCAGACTCTGTGAAGAAGTGCAGCAACAAAGATGTGACTTTGGTGAAACATACATGTGCTGACTATGCAGACACATCATGAGTTCCTGAAATATATTATGCTATTGTGCTATCTCCTCACAAGAAGATCACTTTGTTCCATGGAGGCCTAGTGCTGAAAAACTTCACAATGTCTCACAATAACTCATGTGATAATTGTACAATTACTGAGTTACCACTGCTGCATGTATCCCCACAACACTGATACATATTGAGGCTGAAAATGGAATGAAATCACTCTTCAAAACACATCCTAATGTTTAAGGGAGTGCTGAATTCTTTTACTGACTATTTTAAATTGTTTAGCACGCATGGACAGTTTTGCTCAGTGGGCCCATGGCTCCGAGAATAATAACAAAGGATTGAGCTATGTTGTCTCAAAACCCAGTGTTCTTCTTCGAGTGATTGCTCATATCCATTCCAGTTAGGTGTGCGCGCCGCGCGTGCACGTTCGTCGGAAACTTTTTATCCTAGCAACTCCAGTGGGCCGGCAGGTCGCCCCCTAGAGTGGCACCGCCATGGCGCTTGATATATACCCCTGCCGGCCCACCCGCTCCTCAGTTCCTTCTTACCGCCGTGTCGGTCGTTGGAACTGTGGAGCGCGGCTTTGCTGTCTTCCACGTCCCTAGCTCTCCTTCCTTGTACAGTTCATAGTTATAGTTAGTAGTAAATAGTTGTTAAGTATAGTTAGTTAAGTAGTATATTGTAAATAGTTGTAAATATTTGTTAGCCGGTTTGGGCCGTAGCCCTTCCCTGCACCCGGCACCGGGCCCATGCCTGGTTCGCCGGGCTTCAAGCAATGCACGGCCTGTAAGAAGCCGATGCCGACCAGCGATCCCCACAACGCGTGCCTAAAGTGCCCGGGGGAATCGCACATCTCGGACAAGTGCTGCATTTGCAAGGCTTTTAAGCCTAGGACAAAAAAAGGAGAGAGACCAGAGATTGAGGACTCTCCTTATGGAAGCGGCACTCAACCCGGCAGCTTCACAGACCGTCGCCTCTACACCGGCACCGGACCGCGCCGGCACTGGAAAGACTCCCCGGCACCGTCCTTCCCCAGCACCGGGTCCCGAAGCAAGGCCCTCGAAGTCTGCAACTCCATCCAGGCAGACTCGAGTGGAGCGCCCGGCACCTACCTCGGCAGCGGCACCACTGACAGGGATCCCGTCGACTCCGGGCCCGGAGGGTCTGTCGAGTCCGGTCCCTCCTAGCTCCCCCATAAGATCTGGGGTTGAGCTATTGGTCCCATCGACGCCGAAGACCTTTGCCTCGGCACGGGACCTAATCGCTCTAACAGAGCCAACTCAGCCTCCACCCCTGGTACCTCCAGTGGGGGTTGTGTCCACAGGCAAGCCGACGATGAGAGAGCCATCTCAGGACTCACGTTCGCTGTCGAGGTCCTGTCACCGTGGACGCTCCCGATCCCGGTGCCGCTCGCAGTCCTGGCACCGCTCCCCTTGGCGGTACCAGTCGCACTCGTGGCACCGGTCATCCTACAAACAGTCCCGGTCTGGTTCCAGTCACTGATACCTGCACCGGGACTCTAGGAGCCATTCCCACCGTCGATCAACTCCCCGGTCGACCTCCCGGCACCGAGCTGGTGGCAGGTCCTGGTCCCAGTCGACCTCCCGGCACCGTGTCGGTGGCAGGTCCCAGTCCCGATCCTGGCACCGAGTCCAAGACAGGCCCCGGTCCCGATCCCGGCACCAGTATGACTCCCGGTACCGGTCCCCAGCACCAAGAACATCTTCGGCGTCAGAACGAAGGGATTGCTACCAGCCGCATTCGGCTCCTCCATGGCCCTCCAGACAGCCGTCTGTATCGTCACAGGCAGACAGTGTTTATGCACTGGACACAGACAGGCATGCGGCCCTTTTTCAAGACCCTCCTCAACAGGACCAGGGACCGCAGCAGTGGGGGTTCTGGACGCCCTGGGCGTACCACCAAGCCCAGGGCCCCCAACAGCTTCCTCCTAGGCCTGCGACGACTGAGCACAGGGCGCTGGAGGCATCGCTGTCTCGCCCCCCTCCCTCTCCAGACGTGGAGGACAGGTCCAAACAGCAGGACCCTGAGCTTCCTCCGGAGTCAGAGGCGCGGGCTCAGACAGACCCCCCTATGGACACTCTCTTGCCAGGGGTCTCCTCATCGTCTTCTCCCGATGAGGCTGTGGCAGGCACTTCTTCCACCAGCCCTCCCCCACTCGACCTCAGGGCACACCAGGACCTCCTCAGGCGCATAGCGCAGAACTTAAACCTACAAGCTGAGGAGGTCTCCGAGATCGAAGATCCCGTCGTGAGCATTCTCTCCTCAGATGCTCCCACCAGGGTCGCCCTGCCCTTTATTCGGACTATCCAGGCCAACGCCAATACGATCTGGCAATCTCCGGCCTCCATCCCCCCTGCTGCACGAGGCGTGGAGCGGAAGTACATGGCCTCCTCCAAGGGCTATGAGTACCTCCATGTTCACCCGACACCGTGCTCCCTCGTAGTCCAGTCGGTGAACGAGAGGGAGCGTCATCGACAAGAGGCCCCAGCTCCCAAATCCAAGGAGGCCAGGCGTATGGACCTCCTCGGCCGCAAGATCTATTCGGCGGGGGCCCTTCAGCTCAGGGTTTCCAACCAGCAAGCCCTCCGTAGCCGCTACGCCTTTAACTCTTGGGTGGCAGCGGATAAGTTTAAGGAGCTGTTGCCACAGGAGGCGCGTCAAGAATTTGCGGCAGTTCTTGATGAGGGCAAGAAGGTCGCAAGAACCTCGTTGCAGGCCTCCTTGGACGCAGCAGACTTGGCCACTTGTACCCTCGCCTCAGGGGTTACAATGCGCCGCATCTCCTGGCTTCAGGTTTCTGGCCTTCCACTGGAGCTCCAATATACCATCCAGGACCTCCCATTCGAAGGCCAGGGCCTGTTCTCGGAGAAGACAGACCCCAGACTAAAAAGTCTGAAGGACAATCGGGTCATCATGCGCTCCTTGGGATGCATACGCCCGGGACACAATGCAGACCCTTCCGGCCGCAACAACAGCAGCAGCGCCGGCCGTTCCCCCAGTTCTGCCAGCGGCAGGACCTCAATATGCGCCTCGGCAGAAATGGAAGGCGCAGACAGTCGGGGAACCAAGGGGGGCAGAATCAGAGCTCCTCCAAAGCCCCGCCTGGACCCAAACCTTCATTTTGAAGGTGCGCCCTAGGGCGCAGTACCAGTTTCCCCCACGGATCCTTCCCCCCCGTTTTCCAACCGCCTTTCGTTTTTCCTCCAGGCGTGGACCCAAATAACATCCGACCGTTGGGTCTTACGCACTGTGCAGACGGGATACCGTCTGCAGTTTACGTCTTTCCCTCTCTCCCGCCCCCCACCCTTGTCCCTCTTCAGGGACCCCTCTCATGAGCAAGTCCTCCCCCAGGAGGTGCAGACGCTCCTCGACAAAGGAGCCATAGAGGCGGTTCCAGAGAACGAGAAGGGCAAGGGGTTTTATTCCCGCTACTTCCTCATCCCCAAGGCCAAGGGAGGCCTCAGACCTATCCTCGACCTGCGGGAACTCAACAAACATCTGGTGAAGTTGAAGTTCCGCATGGTATCCCTGGGGACCATTATCCCATCCCTGGATCCTGGAGACTGGTACGCCACCCTCGACATGCAGGACACTTACTTTCATATCGCCATATTGCCACATCACAGACGTTTCCTTCGGTTCGTGGTCGACCGCCATCATTACCAATTCGCGGTCCTCCCATTTGGCCTCTCTACAGCCCCGAGGGTATTCACCAAATGCATGGCTGTCGTCGTCGCATATCTTCGGCGCAGTCGCATTCACGTGTTCCCTTACCTCGACGACTGGCTGATCCGAGGCACATCAGAGCTGCAGGTCCGCAACCACGTCCACAGGATCAGCGGCCTCTTTACTACCTTGGGCCTCATTATCAACGTGGACAAGTCCACTCTGCTCCCGACGCAGAGGATAGAGTTCATCGGGGCTGTTCTGGACTCCACCTTGGCCAGGGCCCTTCTACCATTGCCCAGGTTCCAGTCACTGTCGGCCATCATTCAACGCTTGCAGGCGGCCCCCCTGACCTCTATAAGGACATGCCTAACCCTCTTAGGCCACTAGGCGGCCTGCACATTCGTGACAGGTTATGCGCGGCTCCGCATGAGGCTCCTCCAATCTTGGCTCATCGCGCAGTACCGGCCGACCAGACATTCACTGGACACTGTTGTCACCATTCCCCAGGGGGTGTTGGATTCCCTCCGGTGGTGGCTAGACCAGTCCGTCGTGTGTGCGGGGCTCCCGTTTCATCCGCCCCAACCCTCGGTGTCCCTAACAAAGGATGCCTCAGATCTCGGCTGGGGGGCCCACCTGGGAACCCTGAGGACACAGGGCCTGTGGTCCCCGCAGGAGGTGGATTTACACATCAACATGCGGGAGTTGAGAGCGGTCCGCCTTGCTTGTCAAACATTCTCTCATCAGCTCTGAGGTCGTTGTGTCGCGGTGTTCACCGACAACACGACGACCATGTACTATATCAACAAGCAGGGCGGCACCAGATCCTCTCCCCTATGTCACGAGGCGATGCAACCCTGGGACTTTTGTATAGCCCACTCCATTCACCTCACGGCTTCCTTCCTCCCCGGAGTACGGAACACGCTGGCGGACCGCCTGAGCAGATCCTTCCTCACGCACGAGTGGTCCCTTTGCCCGGACGTCACCCTCTCGCTCTTCCAGAGGTGGGGTTGTCCCCGCGTGGACCTCTTCGCTTCCAGGGGGAACAGGAAATGCCAGGCGTTCTGCTCCTTTCAGGGCCGGGAACCCGGGTCTATAGCAGACGCCTTCCTTATCCCGTGGACGACCCACTTGTTCTACGCGTTCCCTCCATTCCCACTGGTCCACAAGATCCTTCTGAAGGTGCGCAGGGACAGGGCCCATGTGATTATGGTAGCTCCAGCGTGGCCCAGGCAACATTGGTACCCCATGTTGCTGGACCTGGCCATAGCCAACCCAGTCCCCCTGCCCCTTCACCCGGACCTCATCACCCAGGACCACGGTACTCTCTGTCACCCGGACCTCCAGTCGCTGCACCTAGCAGCATGGCTCCTGCGTGGCTGACCAGATCCGAATTACGCTGCTCTACCCCAGTACGTGAGGTACTCTTGGGCAGCAGGAAGCCTTTCACCAGAGCGACGTACTCGGCCAAGTGGAAGCGTTTCTCCTGTTGGTGCACGGAGAGGGGTTTCCTCCCTATGGAAGTTTCGGTCGCCAATATTTTGGACTATATTTGGTCCCTCAAGCAACAGGGCCTGGTGATATCGTCCCTTCGGGTTCACCTGGCGGCTATCTCCACCTTTCATCCGGGTGGGGATGGCCACTCGGTTTTCTCTCACCCGACGGTGACTAGATTCCTGAAGGGGCTGGAACGTCTATACCCCAACGTCCGACCCCCTGCCCCTACCTGGGATCTCAACCTGGTTCTGACTCGGCTCATGGGGCCCCGCTTTGAGCCGTTAGTGACTTGTTCCCTGCTCTATCTTTCTTGGAAGACTGCCTTTCTAGTGGTCATCACCTCAGCTAGATGGGTGTCGGAACTCCGGGCCCTCACGGTAGATCCCCCGTTTACGGTCTTCCATAAAGATAAGGTGCAGCTGAGACCACACCCTGCCTTTCTCCCCAAGGTGGTCTCAGCCTTTCACGTCAACCAGGAGATCTTCCTCCCCGTTTTTTTCCCGAAGCCTCATTCCTCATGCAGGGAGTAACAACTCCACTCGCTTGATGTCCGTCGGGCTCTCACGTTTTATGTGGAGAGGACCAAACCGTTCCGCAAATCCCCCCAGCTTTTCTTGGCAGTAGCGGACCGCATTAAGGGGCTTCCCATTTCCTCGCAGAGGTTATCCTCGTGGGTAATGTCCTGTATCAGGACCTGCTATGACTTGGCTCACATTCCTACGGGCCGTGTGACTGCGCACTCTATCAGGGCGCAGGCGTCGTCGCTGGCTTTCCTCGCCCGTGTGCCCATCCAGGAGATCTGTCGGGCAGTGACCTGGTCATCGGTCCACACCTTTGCTTCCCATTACGCCCTGGTCCGGCAGTCCAGAGTTGACGCGGCCTTCGGCTCGGCAGTGCTCCGTGCCGCGACTTCTCACTCCAACCCCACCGCCTAGGTAAGGCTTGGGATTCACCTACCTGGAATGGATATGAGCAATCACTCGAAGAAGAAAAGACGGTTACTCACCTTTGTAACTGTTGTTCTTCGAGATGTGTTGCTCATATCCATTCCACACCCGCCCTCCTTCCCCACTGTCGGAGTAGCCGGCAAGAAGGAACTGAGGAGCAGGTGGGCCGGCAGGGGTATATATCAAGCGCCATGGCGGCGCCACTCTAGGGGGCGACCTGCCAGCCCACTGGAGTTGCTAGGGTAAAAAGTTTCCGACGAACGTGCACGAGCGGCACGCACACCTAACTGGAATGGATATGAGCAACACATCTCGAAGAACAACAGTTACAAAGGTGAGTAACCGTCTTTTAAGCTGAAAGGGGCAAATTTAGCTCTTCACTGCAGCCTCTTTGCACTGTTATTCTGGCACAAAGTGACCACAAAGGTCCACTCACTCCACTGGGGAAATTCCCCAGGTGTATGGAAGTGGGAGGCACAAGTTAGAGCAGATTCAGGACTGCCTTTGCCTATGGCATGGTCTCCAGCAGCAGCAACAGAATAAGGGAAGCATAAGCAGCCACCTCCTTTCTGTCTCTGGACCAGATCCAGTGCCAGCACAGGGATGAATCTAGCCCAAAGTGTCAGCCTGAAAATACCATCCCTTCCCAGAGGCTTGTACACCGCCACAATTCCTTCTGGACACAGACCTATTTGTAAAATGTGTCATTTTCTGGAGTTTTCAATGTTTTCCTTTCTTCTTTACTCTGAGCTCCAGCTCCCTCAGCTCCTTTTACCAGTAACCCCCCATAGTTGGCAAAAAAGAAAAAAAGGAGGGGGAGGGTCAGAGGAAGGTTGGATGAATAGGCAATTAGTGGGAAAACTTATGAACAATAAGGAAAATGCGTTTGGGAACAGACAATTTTTTTTCTTTTTAGCTCTTCATCTCATCTCTAGGAATTTTTTTAATGCATATCAGGCTTAGGTAAAAATTATGCATCTTTCGTGATGGTTTCATTCTTCTTTTATGGTACTATAAATATTGAGGTAATAATGGCAGTATGGGAAACCATTTAAATGAGAGAAATCCAAATTAATGGGTAAGCTAGAGTAGAGTCTTTCATTTGCAGACTTCATGATCAAACCACATTAAAATCAGCGAGACACAAACCCACTCTGTGTACAGCCTACAGATTATCTAATTTGGAAGCTTTCTGTTTAGAATCATTAAGCCACTACTGTACAGTAGCAACCATTAATTGGACATTTGGATTCTAATGACTGGTGTTTGGGGACAGAGGCTGGGAATATTGAAACCTGCCCTGTGCCTTAAAATGTATTCATTGAATTTAAAGTCTTTACACAGGATTACAAGTTATTTAAAAGTTAAACACTCAGACACACTGTTCTACATCCAATGCAATGAAAATATTCACATTGAGATTTTAAATTACCTCCTTTCAGTCAAAGATGCCAATTCCACTAAGTTGCCTGAAACATCATTTACATAGGGCCATTACATCAGGTGATTTTTTTCTCTCTCTCTCTTGTGTTCAATGTCTGGTTTCTCTAATCCTCACAGACTGTGATGAATAAAGGCTTGCTTTATGCTGCCAATTTCTTTTACCTCACACACTGGCACTTGTCAATATTCCTTACCACATAAATTAGGCAAATATTCTAGGACACATAACGGCTTTAGAAGTTTGCTGCCACTTCTATGCGGCTGTACTGTAAATGCATACATATTAATTATTATAAAGACAGGACTGCTTTGATATTGCTAGCCCACAAATGGTAGCTCTACCAGATGAGCTAATGAATCAGTTCCATAAAGTGTTAGTATTCTTAATCAGGATCACATATTTTTTAATAGACAGCAGAATACATTCTTGAGCTATTTAGAAAAAAAATTACCCTATAACCAAAGGAATTCTGTAAATGTGTGCTTTTCTAGGGCCTTTCTAGGAGAAGAAATAAAATATATTTCCAACGTACATTTCTTACATTATTTTTGGGGATGGGCTGAAACCAAAACATCCTCAAACTCTGAGGTAGTTTGGATCCAGATCTAGAGTTTGAGGATGTTTTTTTTCTAAACAGCACAAGAATGCATTCTGCTGCTATAATTCTGTCAGCCTCCTATGGTACAGGAAATACAGAGATCAAATACTTGTACTGAGTCTAAATCAAAGGAGATCCAGTGCCCCTGGGGAGCTCTGACGGTTCACACTGTTACCTGGGGTTCTTTCAACCCAAAGCTCTTGGTAACTTTACTCTGTGCGAGGAGGTGTCAGGAAATAAATCAGGGGAGACCCAGCTGTCTTACCAATAGATGGCTGGCACAAACAGGACAACACAAGAGTGCTTTTACTTAAAGCTATACTTTACTAGTCTCAAGCACTTACACAAGTCCGCAACAAGATTAGTAAAACACCCCCAACCCTTGATAATTATCAAAGCTGAGTGTGGCTTTCAAGTGATACAGCGGCAACCCGTCTGCCTCTGGGGAACACAAGAAGCATCCAGAGGGAGAGACCAGTCCCCCAAGAGGCCCCAAACGAGTCTCCTTATTTATGCATTAGGAATAGAATGACACATCCCTTAAAGAAACCTCCTTAAGTAAGCAGTTTCAATGATCAAGCAAGAGGTTCCTTCTGATTATTGAATAACCAGGTGTGGGTTTTTCCAGAACTTGCAGCCTTGAGACCTCAATAGACATTCCTGGGGCATACCCTACTCTTTTAAAACGCATGTATCCACAACTTCCACACAATTCTTATCAGGAAGGACACGGGGTCAAGCTGCCCTTTCAGTGGCACCCTAAACCCCCCTCCGCTCCTGCCTTGGTCAAGCTGAGACTTGCTTTTAACAGCTTGCTGTCTTTAACAATAAGCCATAGTGGTTTCAGGCACTTTACTGGTTTGCCAAAGTCTCCCCATACAACATCACTTGAAGTTCAGCCTCCATGGCTTCACAATTCCCAAAGTATGGCTTTGGCTAGACTGTGGTGGCATATTATTATGGGCAGTTTACTACAATCCTAAATTATGTGGTAGGAGAGGTTCTCTCTCTTCACATGCTATTAAGTGCACTGACATCTTTTGGGATGAAAAGCACTATGTCAATGTAAATATGAGTTGCTGACATTTAGCCTATCTATAGATTGATTATCTATAGATTTTCAAAGCTAACATTTGAGTTCAGACACACATTTTATTAAAGGAGAGAGGAGAAGGCCAATAGTGTGGAGGGTTATTGCAAATGTGAATGCAGCCGTTTCTGCAGGAAGAGGTCCTTGGACACAGACAACTAAGAAGACTATGTGGAAGGAGGAAATGGTGCCAGGGAGATAGATGACCAATCTCCTTTCACAAATTGCAAACACAGATCCAGGTGTGAGCTGTCTTTTCTGCATAGAGATTCACTGGGCTCCATCTGGTTCTTTGTTTGGATTGTTGTTAATTACTAGTAATGTGGCCATTTTTTTAGTCCGATGTTTGTTAAGGAGATGAATTTAGAAATGGGACCTGAGACAATATTTTTATGCAGCAGTTATTCCAGATACCTGTCATAAATATTCTGTCCCTTACTTAAACTATCCTTTGATACCTGCAGCATAATGGATTAAAATTGATGAGGGTTTTATTTCTACCATTTACAATGGTAATAGATTTAATAAAGACTAAAAGTGTGGAAACACTCTTAAAAGTATGTTTGAACTAATACTGGCTGAATTTTTTTTTCATTAAATGTATTTAACAAAAACAGTTTTCACTTCATTCAGAAATTTTCACCTTTTCCCTTTTTCACTGAAATAATTCAAAACAAAAAAAATTCCCTTTGTTTCAAAAAATGTTGTATCATTTTTTTGTTCAGTTCTCTTGACTTTTTTACTCCTCTCACTTTTCTTTCTTACAAAAAAAAAGAGAAGGGAGAAAAAATGAGAGGTTCCCCCCCTCCTTGCATTCTCTCTTTCTTTTATTTTCTCCCTTTTGCTTCTTTCCACTAGAGAAGGGGTGGGGGTTGACAATGTGAAAGAAAGTGTTACTTTCTCACAATTTTTAATATTCTAAAATCTTCTTTCACACTTTTCCAGTGTATAAAGAAGTTGAAGAGCACTATGTGTCATTCAACTGGGTGTGGGTGAGAAAGAGAGTGAGTGAGACTTTTATGGATTTTTTTCATGTGATAAGATATGAAATAACATTTATATTAACTATTTGTTCATATGCAAGATTATGGCCCTGATCCAGGGTAGCATTTAAGCTTGTGCTTAAAGTTAGGTATATACTGAGATTTTTTTCACCTCATTACTGGAACTAGTAATAACTACCAGTAAATAGCTATTATTCCATAAAGAGACAGACACAGCTGCAACTCAAAGCACTTTGTCCTTTAGCCAGTAGGTGTCAGTTATCATAATATCTCCATTGGCCAACTTAACAAATTTAATTATCAGTCTTAATCTCTAATGTATGAAAAACAAAATGCAACAATAATGGTTTTATTATAACTTTTTAGCCTCTTATGAACATATACTGTGGGATTTTCAAAAGGCTCTGTGATAACCTAACTGCTCTGATTGAAATGAAAGGCAAAGCTTCCTTTGACTTCAAGGGGAGCAGAGTTAGGCCAATACTGTGTATTTTCAAACACCCCACCCATAGCAACTGAATGAAGTACTAGACATTTCAGTATTGAACTTTCATTTGAAGCCATAACCCACTGAAGTTTCTTATTTGTATCCTTGCTAGTGGACACAAATAGCTTGTGAGTCACATAAGTTTGAGCAGCTATTTTGTACAATTTGCTATTCATATCACCAGTGTGAAGAAGACACATTTCTTACCAAGCAGTACAACAGTGCTGTGTTTGTTATAAAGTAGAGTGGCTGATGTCCTGCATCTTTTGCCTGAGTTAAGACACAGGGAAAAGAGTTCCCTTCAACGGTGCTTCTCTGGATTAGATTCCTTTCTCTGGGTTTGCTCAGAATTTATTTCAGTTTGAAATCATGTTCTTTGATACAAGCTCCCCAAACTACCACATCATCTACAAATGTTTCAACTTTGATGCCTTCAACAGTTAGTTCACTGGAAAAGAGTTTCCATGGAAAACTTCTGATGCCTAATTTATTCTGAATGGCAGATGTAAAAAAATAGTACCCAAATGGTGTATTAAATGTATAGCATTTGAACTCTTGTCATTTCATTTTAGCTGCCGAAATCCTGACCTTACATCAATGGTTGAATAATATACCATATACTTTAGTACTGGAAAACTTGCTTGTAATTTCCTCTGTCATGTAGTGGATCATATTTCCTTTGCACAACAGTGTTTAGGTCTCTTGTGTCCAAATAAACCCTCTAATTTCCATCAGCTTTTATGATAAATAGTGAATTTACCCATTCTGTGTGCCTTTGTGTAATTTTTGGTTGCTTAAAAGCTTTCCATTTTGTCTAGTTTCTTTGGAAACTATCTATCATCATCACTGGTACTTTCTTTGCTGGAGGACTTAGACTGATATATTTTATACTGTGATAATCTTCCAAGTATCCCATACCCACGTTTTGTATTCAGTTTGAGTGTCAGAGATGGTTAGTAGAGCTGCTCAATTTTTTTTTCTGACAACAGGTTTCCATTAGAAAATGTTTATTTGACAACTCTGAAACATTTCACTGGAAAGCATAGATTTAATTGAGATTGTCACAGGAAATGATCAAAATGTATTGTTTCAGTGTGATTGAAACATTTTGTTTTGCCTTTATTGTTTTGACTTTTATATATTGTATTGTATTATACTGTATTATATTATTCTATAAAAATTGAAATGATCAAGCTATAATGGAACTTTTGGCCTTATCAAAATGATACATTTCAATGTGAAATGGTCAAAGTGAAACTTAATTTCATGGAAAATTATAAGATTTTGACTTTGTTTTTCAATCTGGGACAAAACTAAATTTTGAAATCTCAGAATCTCAGAAACATATTCACTCTTGCCTCCTTTTCTACTTTTGCGCTCCTCTCTTGTTTCCCAGCTGTTTGGATCAGGAACTATGTCTTCTTATATTATGGGTTCTACCATAAAATATGGAATAATAGCAATTCCCGATCCAGCAAAGCACTTAGCCATACACTTATCTTAAAACATATATTCAGTCCTACTGAAGCCAATGAAATTAATCACATACTTAAAGTTGAACATGTGCATTAGCCCTTCACTAGACAAAATGGTCAGCACTTTGAAGGAGTGATCCCCAGTTTTCCAAATTCTGTATTAGATCAGACTATACTTTTTAGGGTTGTATTTGATTGTGCCTATTGTGTTTTTTCTACCTTGCCTCAAGTTCCGTGCATTCAGAGTGACTGTCCAATCCTGATTCCCAAAGCCCTTTATTCCCTCTCCCTGAGTATCTGAGGCTTATTTTCTCCAAATTTCTTGGAAATTTCTGTTTTCTCCTTCTCCTTCCTATCACTTTCTTTTCTCTTGTCATAAACTGGGACGTAAGTGGTCAATCCTAGTGGTCAGAGCCATGGTGTTCAGGAGCTGGGAACCAGAGACCAGAGACAGAGACAGTCAAGAATCAAGCCAAGAGTCAGAGACAGTCAGAAATTGAGCCCAGGGTGAGAGCCAGAGTCAGTAGCCAGGGATGGGGTATAGAAGCAGGGATCTGAAACAAGGCAAGTGAAAAGGCAATGTTGTGACACTCTGTACCCCAAAGCAGCACCCTGGTACCTCATATTCACTATAGTGATATAATTATGACATGTTTTGTACAAAGTACACTGTGTGAGGTATCATTTTAAAAGTCTTGATCTGTTGAACATTAATATCATGTTGGATTGTATATGCCATGCTTGTATGCAGAATTATGAAGTTTTGCTATGTGTGTGAAATATATTGTACGGTTGGGGACACCACAACCAGCCTTTCAACTGCAATAGTGGAGCAGCCAGACATGTTGATGGCTCATTAAGGGGAAGCCACACTCACAAGGACTATCCAGGAATTGTATACAACAGAGACTTATCAGGGAGAGAACTTAGACAATGGAGACTGCTTGACTCATGTTGTAGCAAAAGATCTTTCCAGCAAGCTGGAGGAACTTATAAAGGAGGAGAAGTGACATCATCATTTAGCCTCACTCCCCCCAGAACTCAACATGTGGAAACATGTCTGGAGAACAAAGACTGAACTGGGGAAGTGGTCCCTACCTGGAAAGGAGAATCCCAGCTTGTGTATTAAGGAACTATACCATCAGGATGAGGCACTGCTTGATTCAAATCCTGTCAAGTTTATAGATTTCAGATTGTGATTTTACTTTTATTCCTTAGATGACCAATTTTAATCTGTTTGTTTACTGCTTCTAATCACTTTAAATCTATCTTTCTTTGCAGTTAATAAATCTCTTTACCTAAACCAGCATGCTTTGCTTGAAGTACTTGGGGAATCTGCTCAGGAAAAAAACCTGATGCATGTCCTCTCCACATTGAGGGAGGGGCAGACTGGGTATAAAGCTACACTGGTCAGGCTTCTGATGGTACAGCTCTGGGGTCCTAGGCTGGGGAGCTGGGGTAATTGGCTGGAATTTCTCTATTGTTAGTTCATGAGTGGCTACGAGACTCATTCATGTAACTAAGTTGGCTATGTCCCTGCCTGTGGATGTCCATGTAAGTGCAGGACCTGGAATTGGTGGCAGCTTGTCACAGAATCATAGTGAGAATGGGAGCCCAGTTCCAGGTTGCACCCTGGGGAGTCCGTCACAAGGGTCTAATGTGTACACCAGCCAGCCAGTCAGTCTACCAGCCCGGCAGATCTAACTAGCTGACTGACCTGCTGTATTTTTCAAAACACAAGACGAAAACTCCAAGATACATCCTAGTGCTATTTTTTTTTGGCAATTATTTTACCTTGACAGAACACATATATCATTATTTTAATGTTATTAAGGTGGTAAAGTGACCCATAAAACATGCCTTCCCTTTTATTGTGGTGCTGTTGTAATCATGATCAGACTAACAATGCTTGCAATACATTTATATTAGGCAAAATATTATCTGACAGTATTATTGATGTGGCTTAATAAAGGGAAAAAATTAAGAGTGGTGGATCTGATTTCTCAAGAGAATAATCACTGCCTGGTACCTATAATAACTCTTTTTTCTTCAAAGCTATGTACTTTAGAAGACAGAGCTGATGAAACTCATTGATCCATCCAAGCTTCTTCTGCTATCTATGTATGTCATCTAGCTCCTTAATATTCATACCTCTCTTACACTTGCTTTGGGGTAAGATTCCTGTTTAACTACTCCAGGATGTTTAACTTCATGAATGCAATCTTAAAGTAATTTGTTACTGTATGGAAAAAGTAGCACATTGTTCCTCTAATATATTTAAACTATATGTGCTTTTCCCCCATAACTGCTGGTATTTTACAGTATCATAGGCTTTGACTACGTCCTATACTACAGATCAAAGTGGATTGTGCAGCAGCATATGAAAGAGATGAAATAGAAAGAAAGATATAGATGCTTCTATTCTTAGTTATTCCTGTAATGGGGTAAACAATCTAAAAGTACAATTCCTGAATGGTTATATTTCTATGTGGGAAATATCAGGCCAGAAAGTCAGTGCTTTGAGTACTTAGGGCCCCAATTCAGCAAAACCCTTAAGTATATGCTTCACATTAAACATGCGCTTAAGTCCCAGTAAAGTCAATAGAACTTGAATACATGCTTGAAGCTAGGTAGATGCTTAAGTGCTTTGCTGACTCAAGGTCTTTTAATCCCAGAAAGAATATTTATGAAGGCAATATAGCCCCAAATCATGTAGCAATGCAGTGAGGGGCATAGCATAGCATTGCCCTCAAAGCCAGGGAGTGGCAAAATTAGGAAAATAAAATGTCCTATCCAGGGGTTCTCTAGTAGCCATGGATCAAAAATGAAAGCGGAAAAACAATGAACCCAACATCCTAAAGTCTGGACAAATGGGACCTGGATCTGAACTACCCCTGGTTTTAGTTTTGCAATAACAATAGGCTAATTGACAAAGATTTACAATACCAACCTCTTTTAGCTCCCCCTTATTCTACAGATAACATCATGTTAAAAAATTTCCACATCTTGGTGAGGATACTTAGATAGCTTTAATTAAATGAGAGAGAGGGAGAGACACACAGAGAAATAGTTTGAAAGAGCTGCTCCAGTAATTGTGGGGCTATGCCTATGTTACACCACTTTGTGTATTTAACACAAGTTTGAAAGCCAGGACTCGTGAGTTCTATTTGCAGCTTTGCAATTGCCTCCAATGTGTCAGATCAATTAACCTCCTCCGTGACTCAGTTTAACAATCTGAAAAAAACATACTATAATAATATTAACTTGCAGGGCTTCACTGAGGTTTTGTGAAGGTCCTTACGTTACTATTGACAACGTGCTCCCTGAGATTCCTGGATGAAAGTTGCTACTAGATGCAAAAGTAGGATTGTGAAAAACAGAGTAGGTAGCATAGCCTAAAAGGATAGTGGCTGGAAGTATGTTTTATGATTAATGCACAGGGGTAGGTTCTATTCCCAGTTTTGATGCTCACTTGCTGTGTGTGACCATAGGCAAGTTATTGTGCCTCAGTTTATTCAAATATAAAATGGTTAGAATTAATATTCAGCATAATTAATGTTTAAGTGCTTTGAGAACATGGAATGAAAAGTGCTATAGATGAGCAAAGTATTTTTGCTTCAACCTCTTTAAGACTGAATCCCCTAGCCACACATTTTCAAAAAGTCTACATTCCTTATGAGAGCTAAATGACTAATTCAAATGAATAATTTATCTGAAGAATTTTGCCTTGTTTTCTCTTTGCAAATTGTTCTCAAATAAGCTGAAAAATTCTTGGGTTTATTAGTTATTGAAAATTGTTCACAGATGTCTTCAGTGAATAATTCTTGATCTGCAGAACATTGGCAAACATTTTGTTGCAAATATTTGCAATTTTCATTGTGCTGTTTGTGCTGTGTTGTGTTTCTTTTCTCTGGTCGGATACCTTATGCAATTAACCTATCCAGTGTGAGTGGCAAACATTGAATTTTATAACTGTATATAAAATTCAAAATTCACAAATTTATGTATTTTAGGGACAGAAAGAACCATTAGATCATCTATTCTGATCTGTGTAACATAGGCCATAAAATTTCAGAGTTTCTCCTCTGTTGAGCCCATTTACTTGTTTGACTTATAGCAAATCTTTCAGAAAATCATTTGGTCTTAATTTGGAGACTTTAGGAGATGGAGAATCTACCACTTCCTTTTATAGTTCGTTCCAATTGTTAATCATCCTTGCTATTAAAAATATGTGTCTTATTTCTAATATTTATTGGTCTTGCTTTAACTTCCAACCATTGGTTCTTGTTATACCTTTTTCTGCTAGATGAAAGAATTCTACGTGAAGTGATTTATACCCTGTAATCAAATTACCTCTTGATCTTTTTGATAAACTAAACAGAGTGAGTAAGTCTCATCATAAGGCATTTTTTTCAAGCCCTCAAATAATTTTTGTGGCTCTTCTTTGTACCCTTTCCAATTTTTCAAATTCCTGTTGAAAATATGGGCAGAACTGGTTGAAGAATTCCATATCAGTCTCACCAATACTGTATGCAGAAGCAAAATTCATGAAGTGTTGATTAATCACATACATTTCCCAATCAGGGAATAGAAAAAAACCTGGTGTGACTTATGTCATTAATCAACACAGCATGAATTGTGAATGTTACAACTGAATATTGGGTTATGAGGCATCTCGCACTACCTGCTCTTAGTGTGAAGGAGTCTCATCTTTGCTTGCTGTGGATCAGCTTTCTGAAACCAACAGCCTTTGGCAGCACTTAGATATATTTATAGTGAAAATAAGAATAAGTTTATTATTAAAGACTAGAGATTCAAGTGATAGCTAGTAAGAAAACTGGAAACAAATAGTTACATATAAAACAAAATCATAGCACACTTTCTAGGGACTAAATTTATCTAATTGGTTAACCTCCTGTCTAAATAAGTTTATCTCAGAGTCCTCTTCAGCATTTTCAACCCAGGCTAGCTGAGACCTCACTTTCATGAATGCAAACACATTATCTGCTTACTTTCTAGGAACAGGATGATAGGATGTCTTCTTTCTCTTCTAGAAATACCCCCAAATTTAATCCCCATTACTTATAGACAGAATGAGCCCGTGGCTTGTTTGTTTTTTTTCCCTGTGTGCTCCTTTCTCACTGATTTCACATCTCTCAGTTAACAGTTGACTTTTATGTAAATAGGCATCCACTGTGTTAGCTTACAGTGCTTACTTTACATCCTGTCACAGAGATACATGGTTCTTACCACCTGTCTGGAGGAACTGGTCTGAGACCTGTCACCTTTTAATGACCTGCTTTGAACTTACAGGCTGAAGAACATAATTTTCTAGTCCAGATACATAACTCCTCACACAGTACATGTACATACATGTCACAGACTAGTGTGACACCGGATTTCATTTGAGACTGGACATGACTTTCTTTGCTGAACCAGAATGTACATACCAGAACCAAGAGATACCTGTATCCATCTGCACTCCCTTGGCATTTGGCATTAAGAGGTTCTTGGGTCACAAATGTACAATAAGAAATGTATTTTCAAGTAATAGCCAATTTGAAAACCAGCTTTTAATGGACATCTTGTAAATCTAAAGCACATAGGTGTTGGAACTAGAGGTGCAGGGAGAGCTGGAGCACCCCCTGGCCTGACGTGGTTTCCATCATATCCAGGGTTTACAGGTTGGTTCAATGGCTCTCAGCACCTCCACTATACAAATTGTTCCACCGGCCCTGCTAAAGCAAGTGAATATTTGCAGGAAGCAAACAAGAAAAGGTCACAAATATGGCTGGACTGAAATTTTCTTTTGAATCTGAAAGATAATTTTTTACATAATTTGTGCAGGTGTATTGCTTATGGTGTGTTTCAGTGGCTCAAATGCCTGCTTTAAGGCCTGACCCAAAGCCCACTGAAGTTAATGGCAGGATTCCCACTGACTTCAATTGGGTTTGGATCAAGCTCTTGCAAAGCACAGCTACTTGGCAGCATACTGCAGGTTATATGAATGGACACTTCCCTTTACTCTAAGCCATCACCATCTGTTCTGTCCTCTAATTGCAAATGCAAAATGAACATAATTAAATATTGGCATCACACAAAAATAAGTTAGATGTTATTTCAATGAAGATGTGTGTCCTTTATTAAATGCAACAAGCATCTAGTCTGTGGGTTTGAGGTGTTGTTTGGTTTGTTTTGAGACACAGATGGGTGAAATCGCATTTTCCTGACAGAAAGGTTTTTTTTTAATAAGCAAATTGGAATTTAGTACATGAGGGTAGCACTCTACAACAGTTGGTAAATTGCACAAATTCCATAAATACAGATTCAGGGCTGAATTCTCTTCTCCTGGGGCAGTATGAGAGTAAGCGGCAACAGAAAGATTGTGATTATACAGTATTCTGGTTATTCAGGGAAAATCAAGCTTGGTGCATTTACCTGTGGATAGCTTCACTGATCAATGAATGGACTAGCACTTCTAAATAATGACAAGGCTCTATCTGTATTATAGTTGCATCTTAGGCTACTTGCCTCCTTTACATTGGCCCAAGCCGAAATCTTGCTTTCTACAGTGGTCTAGACTCCACCTAATCTAGGGATTTATAAGGCTTCCAATATCATAGTATCTAAGCACTTCACAGCTTTAATGTATGTGAGGTAGGATTAACCGGATTTTACACATGAGGATCTGAGGCACAGAGAGTGGAATCCTCAAGGGTACATAGGTACCTAAACCCCAGGTTTAGGCTCAGGTGCCTAAACTCACTTTGCACCAAAATTTTCAGGGTAAAAGTTCCCTAATCACCTAAATTATGGCCTCTGAGCATGTGCACGGCAGCTCCCCTCTAGGCATCCAGACACCTACCTCTCGCCTAAATCCCAGAGCAAATCACAAGCTGAGGAAGACAGGCCTTCAGCCACCCATCTCATGTACAGAGCCAAATCTGATAGGTGGCCTCTGAGCACACCTACCAGCTTAGGTCCCATTCACAATCTGGCTGTAGGATGTGGTGGTGAAACCCGCCTGGTACCTTTTAGCCCAGTGGTTAGAGCACTAACTTGGGATGTGGGAAACGCAGGCTCAATTCCCCCCTCTCTGCCAGAGTGGAAGAATGGATTTGAACAAGGGTCTCCTATTTCTCCCGAGAGGGCTCTACCCACTGGAGGATGGGATATCCTGAGTTTGGCCTCCCTCAGTCTCTCCTTTTGAACCTGTTTCACTGCGGCTAAATAGTGAGAGTGACTGTAGCAGGGGACTGAGGGAGAAGGAATTTAAACTGGGGTTTCTCACCTCTCATGTGGGTACCTAATCATTGGACTACAGAATTACTCTTGGTTTTGCTCTCTTTTGTGGTTAAATGTGTTTAATTATTTATACACAGTGCAATAGTCATTGGGCTGAGGGGTGGGATGGGGGATAACTATGTAGTCCAGTGGCCAGGGCTCCCACCTGTGAGGTGGGAAACCCTAGGTCCCCCTCTGGCAGAGAGGTGGCATTTAAACCTGGCTCTCCCACATCCCAGGGTAGTGCTCTAATGCCCCAAAAAGTTATAAGAAGGGCAGCATCACTGTCTCCTCCAGCTGTTTTGTATGGAGCAAGGCAGGTGACTAACTAATTCCTGCAAGAAATGCCTGAGGTACTAAAGCCACCTTACTCTAGGTTGGAGATTCCTGTTTGTGGATCACTACTAAGCAGAACTAGGTGCCTCCCTGCAGCCTGAACTTAGTCGGGCTAGGTGTGAGAGAGAGAGCAGGGCTTAGCATACACCCGCCACGTTGGTATCTCCCATTGGCTAATTTAGGTGGCTCTCTGCCTAGCATGCTGGCTTTTGCAGATCGTATGTAGAGGTGCCAATTCTATAGGAAGCCTAGGGACCTAACAGCCTTTGTGGATTACAGGGTTATTCCTGTGATTGACTAAGTGCTTAAAAGTTAAGAGCCATAGCATTCAGAACTGCAACACTTAAGTCCCTTTGTGGATCCTGCCCAGCTAGACTACGTGACATAGTGTAACTAGATCCCATAAGCATTCTGGAGAAAGGATTTGAATCCAGGTCTTTTAAGTTCTTGGCTGGTGCTGGTGCCCCAACTATAGGGCCATCATCGTTCTCCACTACGTTATTTACTTTCTCATAATCAACATTGCCGGTTATCCACTGCACCCTCGCAGTCTGATCCACGGCTTTAGTATCATAGGCAGGGGAGGCTCCAGGCCCCAGCACGCCAAGCGCGTGCTTGGGGCGGCAAGCTGCAGGGGGCACTCTGCCGGTCGCTGGGAGGGCGGCAGGCAGGCTTCGCTGGTCCCTTCGGACCGGTGACCGGCAAAGCGCCCCCCTCAGCATGATGCCGTGCTTGGGGGGCGGCAAAATGTCTAGAGCCGCCCCTGATCATAGGTGCTGGAACTACAGGGGCAGAGGGTGCTGCAGCAGCCCCTGGCCTGAAGTGGTTTCCATCATATGCAGGGCTTACAGTTTGGTTCAATGGCTCTCAGCACCCCCACTATACAAATTATTCCAGCACCTCTGTTTAGTATAAATTTAACATATAATCATTTCATCAAGTAGGAGCAGCTCTTGACTGAATGATCAGTTAAAAATGAAAGTTGCACCAGTGGGCACATGAGTCAAGAGTAACTTCTCCCATGGCTCCTAAGTGAGCCCCTCCTACCTTCCTGAAAGCTGTTGATCATAACTGATGTAAAACTTGCATAAGTGCTGACTGGTATTTAGAGCACAATTCACTAATTTGATATTGCTATCACTCTTTGTTAGAAAGAGGCAGACTATGACAGAGACATCAATTAGCCTCATTCATGATTTTTTAAAGATGGGCCTGGGATGCAGAATTCAAATCCGAGGCTGAACTTACCCATATTTTAGGGATGTTCTGAATCAGTGTTTCAGATCAGACCCATGAATCCGAACTGCAAAGTTTGGATCCATATCTAGCTCTGGGTTTTCCCAAAGTTCAATGGGGGCTGGGAAGAAGGGTCTATGTCTGTTGCTTTTAAATGCAAAGGTTTGTCTGAGGAGGATAACATCAGATTGGGAATATACCTCACCCAGTGTGAGCAGAAAGCAGTTTGTTTTGCCAGCAGTTCTGGTGAAGTGTTAATTTAAAGAAGCAATAATATAACTCTTAGTTCAAACATTTTGTTTCCATCACACTGCTCTATTAAGACACTTGGGTAGTCAAACAATGTTACCTGAGCTCGGTGGGCACTATTTTCTTTTGGTAAAAGGGCGCTAGAGCAAATTTCAACAAGAAGGAACAGAAAGGGCTTATTTAAAAAAATCAACAGTCCTAAATAAGGCTTGAATATGAAAGGAAAATATGAAACAGATGGAAATTATTGAGACATGTTTTCATATCTTTCTTTTCTTTGAAGATGTTTTAAAAGTTTCCTTCACTGCCTTGGCTTTCTGCTGTTGAGTTACACGAGTAACAGATTTGTTCAGCAGCAGCAGCTGGGAAGTAGCCATTGACTGCGCATTGTAGGGCTGCTAAATGAAGTCAATGGGAATCTTGCAGTGAATCCCCAAAGCAACTTAGCCACTGAGTTCCGTGGGGCCAGGAGTTTACCTCTAGTGCCCCAGACACAAATCTGGGTACCCTACTTACCAACCCAACAAGTTGAGATGTAAACAGGTGCCTCTGTTTGGCACCTCAAATCAAGTGTACCTCTCTTTCGAGTTAGAGGCTTGAAAATTGTAACAAAGATGAGTAGGGGTATGTTTGAAATGACGCTGGACTCTTTAGCCCTCTTGTAACTCAGCAGCTGAGAAGGAATTTTTGTCTCCTTTTCTGCTCCTCCTAATTAAGACATAGTGGCCATTGCAGCTCTGGGGCCCTTTCTTCAAGCCATTGTTTCTCTGTATTGTTTTACTGACACATTAAAAAAAGGCTGAGGGGCAGGAGTAACAAGGTATTTTCTCCTGAAGCTTCAGCTTTAAAGCTGGGACTCAGACTGCTTCACTCTACAGCTGACAATTTAGCAAATGGTCCATGTTATGCTGCTTTGATCTCGTGAAAGTTTTCAAAAATTTCAGCCTTGAAGAAAGCTGCAAACCCAACAGATCCCCCAGTTCATTAGCAATCCTTTAGCAGTTCCCAACAATTAGAGCTGTCAGCCAGCTGAACTCCGTTCCGAGGCCGCACATTCAAAATCCCTGACTAATGACTTGTTAAAAAGGCTTGACAGTATGTTGCAATTTGTTATAATTGAATCTAAGCTGCATTAGCTGTTTGAAGGGCTGAAATGTTTTCAAACATTACATTGATTTAAATTAATGCCACAAAAATATTCAGAAATCGTGTCTGTCACATTCAGTGCTAATAATCGTGTTCTCTCCATTTCATCACCAGTTTGAAAGCATTGTCAGAAAGGCAGTTTAAGTCTTCCCTGCCCTTCCCCCCCTTTACATGAGAAGTAAGGTGACAATCCTTATTTTTCATGAAAGGAAAGTGCTAGGTAACTGTAGGAGAATCGGTTGGGTCTCCTGGGCAGGTGTACATAGAGGTAGAAAAATTTGCACAAGCAATTTGCTTTAAAAAAACTCCCTAAAAGACTAATTTGCTAAAACATTAAAACTTACCAATCAATTCTCTGTTGATAATGGGAGAAAAGGAGGAACAGGTTTTTTACTCAGTGCCTGTCTTTATTTTAACAATGGGCCAGGAATCCGAACAGTAGGACATTTTACAACTGAACTTGCTGCACAAGCTTAATGGTTAAAAACTGTATCTGCTTTCAGAACAACTTTCACTAGAAAAGAGTCAGACAACGCAAGATATCAAAGCAGCTTTATGATCCCAAAATCAATCATTTGTCCTATTTTCTTATAATTCTCTGTTCTTATTATAGGAAGTGTCACAGGAAGGCTGGCCCTCTGTGACTGAAATAGGTCCAGCACTCTGTGCTGGGAGCAGGTGCTCCTAGTTGAGACAATTAAGGGGGTGGGACTGTACCTGGGCAATAAAGAGTCAGAGGGAGTTGAGCGAGGGCAGGGGAACGGGGAATGACAGAGTGAAGCTGGCTGGGCAGGGATTGGCTCCTGCAATGGTCCTGGAAGAAAAGAGGTAAGATTGGGTAAGAAGACCCAGCTAAACCTTTTGTTTTCCTTTGGGAGAAGGAAGGTCAGTCCTTGTATCTTCTCCAGCTGCTTAGAGTCATAGAACTGTAGGACTGGAAGGGACCTTGAGAGGTCTTTTAATCCAATCCCCTGCACTCATGGCAGGACTAAGTATTGTCTAGACCATTTCGAACAGGTGTTTGTCTAACCTATTCTTAAAAACCTCCAATGATGGAGACTCCACAACTTCCCTAGGCAATTTATTCCAGTGTTTACCCACCCTGACAGTTAGGAAGTTTTTCCTAACGTACAACCTAAATCTCCCTTGTTGCAATTCAAGCCCATCGCTTCTTGTCCTATCCTCAATTTTTCTCTCTCCTCCTTTATAAGTACAATCTTTCATATACTTGATAACTGTTATCAAGTCCTCACGCTCTCTTTCACACTCACTCGCACGCACAGTCTTCTTTTCTCAAGACTAAACAAATATACACACACACAGTCTTCTCTTTTCCAGACTAAACAAACCCAATTGTTTCAATCTTCCCTGATAGGTCACGTTTTCTAGACCTTTAATCATTTTTGTTGCTCTTCTCTGGACTTTCCTCAATTTGTTCACATCTTTCCTGAGAACAGGAAAGGATAGTACCTCAGACAGAATGGGCTGTGACCAGCTTAAGGCTCAGGGGAAGATTTGTTTTTGTGCTTTTGGAACTTGTGGTAATAAAGAAACCAGACCCCAAGAGGGGCTGTGATTGGATAAGCAAGACTGGATGGAGTTTTGTTTAAGGAGCTGGAAGAAGGGGGAAACAGAAAAGGCACTGTAGAGGCATCTCTGGCCATGAAAGGGTGCTGATGTGGAGGTCATCCCTCTTGCAGTTCATATTAGAAGGGTCTTGTTCTAAATTGTGATTGGCTGGATCTGTATTTTAAAATTTTGAATGTTCCAGAGTTCAGGAGAGAGGTTTCAGCTCAGTCCTTCATAAATATAGAGGCCACTTACAGAAGTGAGCTCCAGATCCAGGTTGGGATTTCAATTATTCCTAAAGTCAGGGACGTTTGGATTCAGGGATTTGCTTTTAAATTATAGGTGTGTATCCATCTGTAACAAAAGCACTCTTTTTAGCTAAAAAAGGTGAAATGTTCAGGTTTTGCAAGTGCAGCATCTTCAGCTGCACAAATATATTTTAAAGAACTTTTCACCCTGCACTGTGTGTATGGAACTGTACAGGATTTGGGAGCACTTCCTGAACTACAGCAATCAGAGAGCATGACTCCTCCCTTTGTCTAGCGTGAAAATGAAAGCTGGCCCAGGATGGTATTGACTGAGCTGAGCATACTAAGGATAGACTTCATTTCTCTAACCTCTCTGGAGCCTCTCTTGACACCAGTTCTCTTCTTCCAACATGCACCGAATTGATGTCCATAGAACTTCTGAATATGTAGAGGGATCAGATTCATACTTGTCATAACTTTCCTGCTCAGATCTGAACCTTAGAGTTCAGAACATGAGAAGCTAGCATGAAACCTCCAAACTTAATTACCAGCTTGGATCTGATATCGCTGCCACCAGCCAGAAAATTCCAGTGGCTGGCTCACTCTGGTCTCCCCAAAACCTTCCCTGGGGACCCCCAAGACTCAGATGCCCTGAGTCTCACCACAAAGGGAAATAACCCATTTCCCTTCCCCCTGTTTACCTCCTCCCAGATTTCCCCGCCCTGGGTACTCTAGGAGATTCCCTGCTTCAAGTCCTTGAAACACCACACCGAGAAATCAAATATTTCTCTCCCCTCACCCAGAGGTTATGCAAATTCAGGCTTAGTAAATCTAATACAAAGAGATTCTCTCTTCCCCCCTCTCTTCTTCCTTCCATCAATTCCCTGGTGAGCTGCAAACTCAATCCCCTTGAGCCCTCACTAAAAAAAAATCCAACAGGTCTTAAAAAGAAAGCTTTATATAAAAAGAAAGGAAAAGACATAAAATGGTCTCTGTATCAAGGTGACAATATACAGAGTCAATTGCTTAAAAGAAAAAATGAATAAACAGCCTTATCCAAAAAGAATACAATTTAAAACATTCCAGCAACTACACACATGTAAATACAAAAAAACAATATAAACCTATTGTCTTACTATCCTTGTACTTACAACTTGGAAACAGAAGATTAGAAAACTTGGAGATAGAGAGATCACTCTCAGAGCTGAGAGGGTCACCGAACCGAGACAAAGAACTCACTCCCAAACTTCCCTCCACCCAATTTTGAAAGTATTTTGTTTCCTGATTGGTCCTCTGGTCAGGTGTTTCAGGTCACTGTTTGTTAACCCTTTTATAGGTGAAAGAGACATTAACCCTTAGCTATCTGTTTATGACAATACTGTTTGCATTTTTGGGTATGCTGGCTAAAGTAAGAAAAGGAGCTTTCAGATTCTCATAATGAATCAGACATCTTTGAAAAATCTGATTGTTTGAATAATTAAAAAAACCTGACTGTGTATGCAACTAACTCCTCTCATCTCCTGATTCTCCTTTTCCCCACAGTCCTAATTCCCCAACTGGTTGGGAATTAGGACCAAATAGAAAAGAAGAGCCTATTATCTATATAAATATAATTTGTAATCACACACACAGACACACACATTTATGAATTATACTTGTAATAGATTATAGGGTACATAGAAGCTGGGAAAACCATATTTTAGTATTGCAATGTTTACATAAATATATACAAACACAATATGGTTGTGATAATGAAACATCATTATTTGGACACTACAGAATATTCTTGAAGAAATCGACCATGCAGATCAGGCAGAAGAATGTAGCCTTCGGAAATGACTTGGATACAAATGTAAGGGTTCTTTGATGCAAGGTTGTTAAAATATGTGTGTAGCTTTAAAGGAAATTGAATACATTTTTGATCCCTGTGTGATTTCTACAACTTTAGGTTTATGTATCGGTAAAAGGGAGAGTTGGGAGATATAGTTATACCTAGACACTCTTTTAATCTTGCCCAATTCACAAATGAATATGGATCATGAAACTGCTTATATGACTGATTTGTGAACATTTCAAAATTTTAGACAGTCAATTTTATCTTTTTACAATACACCATCCATACCTGTTCCAATGGCAAAAGAATTAATTGCACTTCTAGGCACATAGTGCTCACCATAGTTACCATTAAACAAATCACAACAGAATCCTCTGGTAATATGGAGTAAGAATATTTTCTTATAACCATTCTCTTCAAATATTATGGGTCTAATTCCATTACACAAAATAAAATCAATTCAAATGCCATTTCAGGTCAAAATGCTATTGTTTATTAGATGCTTAGGCAAAGAAAGTTCCAGAAACATCCATGAGGTTGTAATGAGGAATTTATATTCTCACAAGGCCATTTCCTCTTAATTAAACCTTCCAAAGTTCCTTACGAGGAGCTGCGTAACAAATGTCTCTCTTGTTCCCCCTAGGGGCCTGCACTATGAGCTAGGGTGGGTCCCTTCCTGTACTTATGCTCACATAGTCTTGCATCAAGCTAGTACAAATATAAATAGTAGTGTAGCTGCAGTAGCAAGGGCAATGGCAGTGGAGGCATGGCTTAGCCGTGCGGAGTACAAACCCTCCTGAAACCGTTGGGTGCATACTCAGTACGACTAAGCCATGTTTCTGCTACTGCTACCCATGCTGCTGTGGCTATACTGTTATTTATACCTGCATTAGGTCTCGTCCAGTTAGCACAAGTGTGTGTATACAAACAGGGGAAGCACACCCTTAGCTTGCAGTGTAGATGTAGCCATTCAGGTTATTAAGGTCCCATTACATAGCAGACCTCATATCAACAATTAAGCCATTTTTTTAAATTATGTACCTAAAGTGAGGCTCCTAAATCCATATTTCGACATGGACTGATTCCAATAGTGCTAAGTATCCAACATCTACTGAAGCAGTGGGAACTGGTGGGAGATCAGCACTTTTGACAATAAGGCCATGAATTTAGGTGCCTAAATATGGATTAAGAAGCCTGAACTTTGAGCACTGTTTTTTGAAAATATAGAGTAAAATGTACTCACTACGTTAATGAAATATACGAGTATGTAATTGACACATTTTTGTTCTGAGAATCTGACTATTTCGTCAAAAAGATGCAATTTCCCCTTGGATAATGGATTTGTATTTTCCTGTTGAATTTCTGAGTCAGTTTTTACACCAAAGCAGTACTTTCTGATTGGATCATGCAGCAATCATTCCAGGTTACTTTTTAAAGCATCCCTCACCCTTCTTTGTGAATCACTTTAATTTTTTAAAAATGTGCATCGTCTTTTGAAAAGGCTGTTTGCTTGAATGTTCGGTGTAGTTTCATTTTTGTTCATTGATGTTAGTCTGATCAAAATATTTAGCATAAAATAAAAGCTGATATAGGGAAAAAGTGTAATCGTACAAAGGTGTTATATCTACAAAAAGAGCCAAGTCACAAAAGGATTATCCATTTAATTTAAAAAGCCAAGTCAAACAAGACACAACTGGAGTTAACTTAGCTTTCCAGGCATTCATAAATCAAGACTTGGGAGGTCGAAAGAGAGAGTCAATTAGCTCCAATTGTGCCTTGTTTAACTTGGCCAGTTGAATAGCTAACCTTTTTGTAACTTGGCTCTTTTTATAGATATGACACCTTTGTACAACTGAACATTTTTGTAACTTGCATTTTTTATTGATGTTACATATTTTTGATCAAATATCACTTTTTTTGGCATGGTAGCAACAGAAGTAAATAGTGAGAATGCAGCCATACTTTGTATTTCCAGCGGAAAACAAATTAAGGGCAGAATTTTGAATAAAGTCACAAACTCAACAGGCTTTGTATTCAGAAATTCCTGAAACAAAGCCAGACACGTAATCCACTGGACTATACAGAGCCTTTGGTGAAAACTTGCTGGATTCTCCATGTGTTAAAGTAGCCACCCTAAAGAAGCATCAGTAGTCCCTTAAATGTAAAAAAAGCCAACATAAACTATTTTAAAACGAGCATAGAAAGAGCTACCAACTTGAAAAACTGTCTTCCACAATTTGTTTTGCTCTTCATATGGCATGTTGATAGTAAGATGAAGATCATACTATTCATTAATGCCACGGATTAGATTATTTTTGCATTAAAAATGTCACTAAAATTATTTTTTATAGTACTGTGACTAGAAAACTTGGTCCCGCTCACAAAACCTGAGTAACTGAGCTTTGCTCAAGGGAATCAAAGCTGTCATTTACTATAATTCTCCCCCAACTCAAGAGGTAGGGAGCAGGCTCCTAACTGCCTTGCAATCCAGTAGCAAGCTCCATACTTAAATTAGTGGTGAAATTCTGAAATTCCAAGTCCAGGAAATATGATGTTTTTCATTGCAGCAAGTCCATATCCCTGGAACAGTTAATGATTATGAACTGTATCCGGAAGCCCTAACTCAGGGAAATCTAAGGGCTTGTCTACACTGTGCATTAGTTCAGTGTTTTTCAATAACTGGTCTATGGACTGGCACTGGTTCCTGAGAGCTCCCCTGACACAGCTTAGGAAGGCAGCAAGCTGGTCTCTGACTTAAATTGTAGACCTTGTTGGCAAGCACAAAAAGTTCCCTAGTGTGCATAGCTTTAGTACTGTTTAAATTGGTACTACGTCAGTGTGCACTAAGGGAACTTTTCGTGAAGCATCACCAGGGTCCACATGGTCAGTTAGTGCACAACATGCTAGTACGCACTAATGTTTACACTCCAGCTGGTGAGTACTAATGTACTGTGTTGACAAGCCCTCAGAAGGCCTATTCTCCTGCTGCAGGATGCAAGTACAGTAACTCCCACAGAAATCAGTAACAGCTATGGGTGCTCTGATCCTCTGAATATCAGGCCCACGATTTAGCTGTCTAAATATGGATTCAGAGGTCTATCTTTAGGCACCTATGTTTGTAAATTATAGCCTTAGCTCATAGACTGATAAAGTATTCAGATCATAAAGCTTGATAGTGATTCAGTCTCCACCTGCATTCTCTGTAGCAATGGGAAAGAATTAAAAGAGATCCAGATAGTGCATCCATAGCAAGTGTTGAGGGCTCCCTTTTGAAATTTTCAGGTAGGGATGTTAGATACCTAGTTGCCAGCTGAATCCAGCTTGCTTGGTATATTTTCATGGCCCCTGTGGCATATTTAGATTCTGCAGAATCTTCTAGCCCTCATGAATGTGGCAAAACTTTTTTAAATGCAGAGTGAGTATAATTGAGGCAGGTGCTATCTGCCTGAGTCTGCAGAAAGCCTGAAACAATGACTCTGAGGGATGTGAACAACCTCCTAGTTAATTTCATTAGGCTCTCAGTTTTAAAGCCCAGTGATGACAATTGAACCAGTTCATTGCTGCTAATTTTAGCAGATGTAAGGGGCTGGAATGAAGCCCCCAGAAGATGGGAAATAAAAGTTGGCACAGGTAAGGAGTTATAGAGGGGAGGAGGGAAGAGAGAGAAAAAGGCAGGGAGGTGGGAGAGAAACAAAGAAATGAGGACAGCGGAAAAGAAATGAAAGATAGAAATGATGATAGGATAAAGGTGATGCCAAATATAATGAGAAGGTCATGAACAAATGATAAATAATAACTAAAAGTTTAGTTACTACATACAGGCCATCCCAGGTTTGATCTTTGTGCAAACCTCCTCAGGCAAGAGACCAGAATGAAAATTAGAAATTTACCAACTCCACTTAATGAGTTTGTCTGGCTTAAGGTGTATAATACAGATGACCTAATTGGCCCATGAGTCACCGAAAAGTGAGTCAGCCCAACACATGGGTCTGCAAATGTGAGGGCTGCCAACTTGGCATACCAGGAATTGAAGCAGGCACCACCAGAGCTAAAAGACCCAGGCTCTCTGGCTGAGACATGCATTCTTGTTGACCTAGCTCAGAAGGGGACATGTAACATGTAGTGACCAGTGGGTTATTTCACAGATTCCAAGGCCAGAAGGGGCCATTGTGATCATCCTTCTGTATAACATGGGCCATAGAACTTTCCCAAAATAATTCCTAAAGCATATCTTTTAGAAAAACATCCCATTCTGATTTAAAAACTGTCAGTGATGGAGAATCCTCCATCACCCATGATAAATTGTTCCAATAGATAATTACCCTCGCTGTTAAAAATGTGTCTTATTCCTGGTCTGAAATTGTCTAGCTTCAACTTCTTGCCATCAGAGCTTGTTATTATCATCTTTGTCTGCTAGATTGAAGAGCTCCATGGTGAGTGCTGAGTGATGTCAGCTTCCATGGTAGCCAATGAGAGTTGAGGGTCCACAGCACCTCTCAGAAGAGATGAAGTATCTCAGAGTACTGGGCCCAATGTGCACAAGACTGAATATCTGAACAGCAGCACATCTATTTCCCCTATTAAAGAAGAAGGTTAGCGTGCAGCCATGTTGTGCATGGCACAAAAGTGTAAAGTGATGGGGAAGGGGATGAAAAGGAAAGCAGGAATTATCTCCCAACAAACCAAAACCCAGCTGACAAGACAGTCATTCAGTAATGGGAAATCCAGGGCCAGTAAGTAGATCAGATACAGTTGAGTGATAGCCATGACCTGTATCCGTTACTCATGGTCTATTTCAGAGTCTAGCAAGCCAGACTCGGGAAAAGAATGAGTAATGCAGAAGGAGAGGCTGCCAGCAAACTCTCAATACTTGTTTCATAGTATAGAACTATAGAGAAACGCAAGAGACACAGTGACACTGTGTCAGTGCTCCACCTGGGGGAGTTAGGTCCAGCTTCTACAGATGTTAAATGAAAGGCACCTATTGATTTCAAAGGGAGTTGGGTCAGGCCCTCCGTACATAAGACATGAAATGTAGAGAAAGAAAGGAATGTATTACCAGCCTGGTATCATCCAATGATTCATCCTTTGAAGATGAGCCAGTGATGAAAATGAACACAGAGTGTTCATCTAAATCAATCAGCAATGGCCACCACCACACTGATACCATGACTGCCTGCTTGTATGGTATGCACACATTGTAGATACCTCTGGTGGCTTTAGCTTGTATTCTTTATGCAGTCTGCAGAGAAACATTCCAGGAGTGAGCATGCTACCTGGCCATCATTTCACCCATCCTTTGCCACATCCTGTTCGGATTCCTAGTTTTTGAAGTATGCCATTTGAATGAACAGTTGTCTCACTCTCTCGGCCACAATATTTGTTTCCCAGTATGAAGCTACTACTATTAAAGTGTTCATGCAGGCTGTCCATCCTTCCTATACTCACACCATAAATTTAACTTTTTGACTGTAGCTAAACAGGTGATCAGGCCTGAGAATTGCTATAGAAATCTTATTTTGATAGATGACAGCTATCTTGGAGCTTATGTACCTACCAGTCAGTTTCTAGAGTGTCACTAGGAGGTCTGATAGCTATGCTTTCCTTTTGCTTGTTTTGTTTGGAATGTTCCTTGGATAAGAAGATTTAGTGCAGGTCATTCCTAAACACATTGGCCCAGGGAATAAAAGAGTTTCCTTCTGGATGAATTGAAGTTACCTGCCTCACAATATAATGCTAATGTATGTTGTCACCAAGCCATCTGGAGATAGCATTTCTTTCTGATATGTGGTTATGTTGTACTTTAGTTGCTTTGTCTAGTCATATTCCTTAGAATTACTGAGATACTGGAAATGCTTGCACTTCCCTACCCTGCAAAAGAGTCATGCATTTTCATTACTTTTAATTTAAAGGACCTTTGGCAATTTAAAGAGGTTAGAGATGTATTTAGCTACTGCCTGGAATTAATCTGACTAAGATGAACACAGCTCTCATCAATTCCTGGAGATCATGGATAACTCAGTGTCAGCTGTGGCTGGTTTTTCATATGCAGGGCAATGAAATCGTATGTACCAAGTCAGCAGACAAAATAAACTCTGTGGTTAGCCCTCTGATTTTGTCATGAGCACATTCTAATTCAGCAGTTCTTCCTGACTACGCCTTCCAAAGATGTTTGCTGTCAGAGTACTCTAAATGATGTTAAAGGTACACACACCCTTACACTTTATAGCACAGTGCCTTATGTTGTAGTGTGCTGTAGTTCTGTCCATGCTGAGTCTAACATTAACTTCCTCCCCTTCAAACTAGCAAACTACACAACTGCACTTGCAAACTACAAATCTTCAAGCCTAGTGAAGGGGCAGAAAGAATACACTGAGTGGGAGACAGAGCTAACTAGAGGAGACAGGGAGTTAGAGGAGGAGGGAATGACCATTAATTAAATAGGATAGAAGAAAACATATCATAGGGAAAGTGGCATAGAGAAGAGGACTATCCTTTCTGAAAGACAGGCAGCTAGGTGTTGGGCTGCAGTGTCACATTTTGGGGTCCAATTCAGGCCAGTGAGAGGTTGTGTGACCTCAGGGAGCAGTCAGGAGCAAAGATTGGCCTGTGTTTTAATCCCTCAACACGAGAAGCCTCTGTGAGCACATCACTCCTGTGCTCCAGTCTCTCCATTGGCTCCCAGTCCATGTCTATTGCCAGTTCTAATCCTTGGTCCTGCTCTTCAAAACTATTAACAAGGCAAGAATCAGCAAACTCATCTCCATCCAATCGATCAAGGCAGCTGTGCTCTTTTCAGACATCATAGTCCTTAAATTTAGGAGAAAGTGCAGAAAGTGTTCTCAGTCAAAGGGGTATAGCTATGGAACAAGCTCCTATAGGAGATAATCCAAGTGTGACCACTTCTAGGGCAGGTCACAAGCCCTTTAATAAACCTCTACAACCACAACTAGAATGCTGGGGTGTAAATGGAAGAACTATAGATGTATCCCAAGCAAAGCTTCCCATAACCAGGTAAAGGAAAAGAGCAGAAGACCCCATGAAAGTCACTAGGGATTTTGTCATGTGAATCTAATTTATCTAAGAAGCACTTAGACACTAGGATGATGGGTGCTATAGAAAATCCTAAAACACCTAGACAGAAATTGTGATCTATTATCTTTTCTTACACAATTTTTCTTTGAGAAGTATCTGTTGGACCCAAATCTTTTCTTTAGTATCAGATGATAGAAATACAAATCATCCTCGAGGCAAAGCTAACATTTTCTCAGTTCTAGCATTCCAACACTAAATCAGCACTTTTTGGTTGTGGCCCTGTAAGGAGGAGCATGGATTAGTAAACTGTATAAAGTATGAAGTATTTTGTGTTGCTATGACAGTGAATTTGTTGCATTTTGAAAGACTTCCTATATTTGCTCTTCAGCCTACTTCTGACCATTCCACCACTGCTGTGATTTGATGTGGTGGTGATTGTTTCTACAATAGACTTAAATATTTGCAGGGATTGTCTACTCTTGCACTTTATATCTTTGCAGTCCCTGCAACTGTCTTTCAGGCAAGACTGTCAAGACAATGTATTTGCATTCTAGTGAGTTCAGCCAGCCTGGTGTTGAATGATGATTGGCTTATGGAGTATTATTTTTTCACAGTCAATCTGTGTGATTCAAAAGGCACAGCTGTTGTGTGTGCGTGTGGGGAGGGAGCTGCTAGATTTTTCAGGCATTCATCAAAACATCAGCTACTAAGAAGTAATAATCAGCTGTTATGGATGTCTTTAGACATGGACTTTTCCATCAACTGTGCTATCTCACTGTGGCAGCGTGAAGGACTGACAAGTCTTCTTGATACATGAAGTCTTAATTTTTTGGTTCAGAAAATATACCCTGATAACTGTTTAAATGTGAAAGGTTACAAAATGAAGTATCTCACTGTCTAAATTGCAGCCTTCAAGGCACAATGAGTCTGTTAATCTCCCTATATAGTTACTATATGGCAGCTCGCATGATGGAATTTCTTCTTAGCACAATAATAATGCAATCAAAAAAGAAACTGTTAAGCTGTGGAATTTTCCCCCCTGCTTTGACTTACTTTAATGCTACCAGAAGATTCAAGAATAGCAGGTGTTCTGTTGGCATCACTTAGTCCCATGATACCTCGTGCATAATATAGTCACATTTGTCTCAGATATCCCTGATTGCCCTTGAAGTTCACATTTAGTGTGTAAAACAAGACTGGTTTTTTTCTAACTAGCCAACTGCAGAAGCATACCTAGGATTCACTACACCACTCCATAACTGATCCTTGCCATTGCAGACTCCTGTGGCATCAGTGCTGATTGCTGGCCTGCATTCTAAGTGTCTTACCTACATCACCTCGTATCAGTCTGCACAACCATCATGATGGTATTATTCAAGCACAGACATCTCTTCACACTCTTATGATGCTTGAGCATCCACATGTGGTGGCTGTGTTTGAAGCAAAGTCAGCTGCATACATTGCCATGTAGCAAATTTGCACAAGCTGTGGGAATTTGCCCAATGAGAGCTGCTCACAACCCATTTATTCTTTATTAATATTATTATTTATTACCTGTATTGCCACAGTGCCTAGGAGACCAGGCCCTCATTGTCCTTGGTGCTGTACAAACACATAGGAAAAAGATGGTCCCTGCCCCAAGGTGTTGTTTGGAAAACGTACAAAATCTTGCACTGTTCTTCAGCACCTTAGAACCTGACACAAGAGATTCCTGCTAGTGATGAGTAAATCCTCAGAACTTAAGTGTTTAAATTACCTAAGATAAGCAATTGCCCCAAAGTGCTGCTTATCCAAAACTCTTGGATCTGCACCATTGAGCTGGAAATTATATGACATGAGGCACTCGTACATTTAATCCCATCTGCTGTAAACAGAGAACCATGAACATTCATTGGATAGACAAACAGAGACATTCTAAGCAGGGGAATTGTATTAATGTTAGAATACTTCCAATGGCTTTGTATGCAAACTAAATCTTCTGAAGCAGAGTCAGTCAGGAATTCCGCTCTCCTTCCCCACCAAAAAGCAGTTTTTCATTGGATACGCTGATTTGTCAAAATAAAAAATATCAGTTTCGACAAAACTATCAGGTTTGTTGAACACATGATGAGCAGGATTTCTTGTCAGCTCACGTGGTGGACTGCTGGGGACTGGGACTTCCAGGATCTGTGGCTTCAAAGCAGGCTCACTATGCAGACTGGCCAAGGCTTTTAGGGTCTGTGGCTCTGGGGCACCCCCCATCAGGTGGAATCAGGGATCCCAGGCTGCCAAGTTCTCAGTTCCATGGCAGGGAACCTGAAAACCCCGAGAACCCAGCTCAAGCCAGGGCTTCCAAAATCCATGCTGTGGAGCTGGGATCCCTAGCTCCCAAGCGCCAAGGCTCCTGGCTGAGTTGTGGCTCTTGGCTCAGCTGTGGTTTCTAGTCTTTCATCTCCTTGTCAGTCCACTGGGACTTCTTCAACCAGTTTTCCCTCCTCTGCACTAGCCAGATCCCTGTGGGAGACTGATCTTGCTGATCTGTCCTGAGAGAAAAAAATTCTACTTCAAGAAGAATTTTGACAGAAAGACCTTAATTATAGAAGAGAACCTCGAAGCGGGTGTGCTTGAAATTTCAGAGGAACCCCAAACCTGGAACTACCCCAATATACTTTTCATTTCCCTGAAGAAGGTGCATGTGTGGCAAAGGGATCAGATTGCACTGGAAATTTTACTATTTGATGACATGTACATCCAACAGAGCCTGGTGGAAAGAGGTGCTTTAAGTGGTCCTTCCTTTCTGTTGCTTGACAGCAGCTTTACATGGCTGAGCACCAGGGTGTGCCTGGGGTTTGTGGGGATAGTTTGTCTGGAGTTCCAGTCTACTCTCATTAAAGTACATGAGATTTTTGCTACTGGTTTTAAAGAACAGGATGAGACCTCTGGAGCACAAGCTGCATGATCTTGCCACTGACCAGATCTTGCCATCCTAATCTTCTCAAGAGAGCTCATTTATCTTCTTCAGACTCTCATCCATGACATGCTTTGGCTTCAGACAGGTATCACCAAAGGACTCTTCAATACCTTCTCTTCAGAGACTGGCATTTTCTTCATTTTGTGGAGTCTGAATTTCCCTAATGATCAGTTTAGCTGCTTAAAGGGCAATTCCTTGGAGCCCTAGGATTGCCTGGTCATTACAAAGGCTAGATGCACAAGAGCCAAGATGGAAAAGAAAACCAAAATAATGAATCTACTAATATATTTAGAGTATGAGACTGTCAGGATTTAGGAAACTCTATAGTTCAGAAGGCTGCAATAAGTCTCCACAACAACACCATCTACTTCAGTTCTCTACACTGAGTTCCCACAGAATTTTGAATCAAGTTCAAGGTCTCAGTCTTAATTTTCAGAATTTTCCATGGCCTCAGCCCAGGATATCTAAAAGACCATCTAAAGCTCTGAGGGGAAGACCATGGTTGACAACTATGCTTCACTGGCACAATGGAACTCAAAAATAAAAGTAAAGCTTATCTGTGTGGGAGACAGAAATTTCTCTGGGGATGATCCAAGACTGTGGAATAAACTCATCATTTTTTCTCTCCAAATGTAAGGCCCATTTTTTTAATCCTCTCTTCCATAAACATATAGCAACAGGCAGGTATATTTATATTAAACTAACAAACAGAAACCCTACAACCTACCAAAACAAGACTCCCCACTGCACACACTTCTCTCTCTGGGCGAGGATGAGAGAACAAACAACATGTGACAGATATGTAGTCATGTTACTTAATGCACTCCTGGAAGTGCTCAGATGCTACAGTGATGAGCATGGTATAAAATAGCATATCACATGAGAATGCTGAAGTACTTTATAGTTCATTAGTAACTAAGGAAGATGTGAGTAGAGTGACATCTACTAGAGATAAACATTTTCAACTCAGCAGGCCTGGATAACTTCAATCCAAGAGTCCTAAAAGAGCTGGCTGAGGAGATCTCTGGCCCACTGATATCAATATTTAATACATTTTTGAATACTTGGAAAATTCCAGAAGAATAGAAAAGTGCTAGTTTTGTGTCAATATTTAAAAAGAGCAAGTGGGATGACCTGGGTAACTTTAAGTTGGTTAGCCTGACCCCAATTCCAGGTGAAATAATGCAAAAATTGATACAGGATTCAGTTGATAAAGAATTAAGAGACATTCAACATAGTTTTATGGAAGATATGTCTTCTAATACAAACCTGATTTCATTCTTTGAAGAGATTACAAGTTTGGTTGATAAAGGTAACAGTGCAGAAGTAACATACTTAGACTTTTTTAAGGCATTTGATGAGTACTGTAGAGCATTCTAATTAAAAATTAACACTGTACTGTATCAATAAAGCACACATTAAATGAATTAAGAACTGCCTAACTGACAGATTTCAAAGAGTCGTTGTGCATGGGGACTCATCATTGAATGGAGGTGTTCCTGGACGGGTTCAGCACTCTGCCTGACAATAGTCAACATTTTCATTGATGATCTAGAATAAAATATAAAATCACTGCTGATAGAATTTGCGGATGGTACAAAGATTGATGAAATAGTAAATAACAATGACAGGGTAGTTTTAAAGCGTGATCTGAGCCGCTTGGTAAGCTGGGCCCAGTCAAACAAAATGTGTTTAATACAGCCAAATACAAAGTTATACAAGTAGAAACAAAGAACACAGGCAATACCTACAGTGGGGGTGGGAGGAGAGGCCAGGGCTGCCCAAAAAGAGAGGCAAGTGGGGCAATTTGTCTCGGGCCCCGGGCCCCACAGGAGCCCCCATGAGAATATAGTATTTTATAGTATTGCAACTTTTTTTATGGAAGGGGCCCCCGAAATTGCTTTGCCCCATGTCCCCTAAATCCTCTGGGAAGCCCTCCGAGGGGCTGTATCCCAGAAAGCAGAGACCCTGAAAAGGCTTTTGGGGATCATAGTGAACAAGCAATTCAGCAAGAGCTCCCAGGGCGATGTTGTGGCAAAATGGGCTAATTCAATCTTTGGATGTAAAAACCAGGGAGCAATGAACAGGTGTGATGACTAGGAGGTGATTTTACCTCTGTGCACAGCATTATTGAGACTGATACTAGAACACTGCATTTAGTTCTAGTGTCCACATTTTAAAAAGGTTCTCTTGGCCTGTAATACAGTGTCAGCATAGGCTTTGAGGAATTCATTATGTTCCATCCTGTCTAAATCAGGCTTTGGTTTCCACCATTGGCACTCAAGTTTCTGCCCCTCTCTGTTCGTCCATTGCAGGGCATCCGAAAACCAAGGATTTGTGTGGGCAATGGGAAAGAAAGGCTGTTTGAGAGACACGTGTAGGATGGTCGTGACTGATTAGGTCCTTGACTAGAGGAAGAGGCGTTGTCCTTTAGCACACTTGCAATTTATGGGAGTCCATGTGTTTTTGTTGTCAAATCAGGATCATGGGTCTTCCTTGTTGCTTGGAAGGTCTCTGACACAGGGATGCTCTTCCATGTGTCCCAGGAGTGTATATCACCCCAAAGGGAGCATGAAGGACACAAGACTTATTGCTAATTGCACTGTTTTGCTTTGCAGGCCAAACTCACCAGAGGGAAGTTGTCCCATCACCCAATACAATACAGTGATTTAGTGCCACAATTTAGCTCAGCGACTGTAAATTACTTTTGTAAGGTCAGTCAAGTCTGTAGCAACATCAGGAACTTAAATCCTGACCTCCTTTTAACTACTAACTGCTGCTTCTCCACATTCCTAGACAGCTTTGCAAAGTGAAGATTATTTTCTAAAATCCACACAGGGTCTTTTCTCTATTTGCTAAACGTAATTTCAGAATAGAATGGGATCTGTCTTTTTTATTTAAAATTCAGTTTACACCTCCCCCTCCCACCTCTTATTCTTTAAATAATGAAATATGTACCGGGGCAATAATAGGTGCATACCTGCAAATTTCCCCTTAGCTTGTTGCTCCGTGGCTCCCTCTACAAAACCCTCTGACTGTGCAGAATAACATTTATTTGTTTGTTTGTTTATTTAATTCATTTTCCTTAGTGTTCTGCATCCTCCACATGGATATTTCAGGTCATGCTGTTACACAAGCAAAAGGGTTCCATAAATCAGCATCTAGTCATCATACATAAACATTTTTTTAGGTTTGGGGTTTTTTTAATCAGAGCCAGCATTATATACACACATATATATGTATACATTTTCCTGGCACATTTTGTATAATTTAAATTATTTTGGTATTGTATGTTCTTTCTTCTGTTCCCATGGATTAGTTAGAATAATGTCTGCCAATAATGAACACAAAAATCCAGTACATGAATACTCGACGAGATGAATAAATGTATAGGCTTTACATATCCATTTGTGGTGAATGTATCATGGAACAAATGCACAGAAGCTGATTTAACTACCAGGCAACACAGATAAAATTGATGGCATCTAAGTGTAATTATATTATATGCAAATAAATAAGGAGGTATAGATAGCACTGTGCTGGGTAGGTAGATATTGTAATGAGTATCAGGTGGAGGGGCCCTCTGCACAGACAATGCATCACTTCATGGCTTTAAAAATGTAACATCCATAGAAAAATACCAATAAGCAGCAATGGTAATAGGTAGAAAAATAAATGTATTTAGAATGAGACAAATTAGTGAGGGCTAGGATGAGGTTATGAGTGCAGAAATGAATTTGTGCATGTGGAAGGAGGAGGTGATGGGAATGAGGTGACATAACTGTAGGCCCACTGAAAATGATTGCAGTCATGCCATCACAGATTTGAATCAGGCCCCACAAGATGGAATACTCCATATGCAGCATGACCATGGTCCTTTGAAACCTTAGTTATGTTGTTTTCTTTAATTTTTGACTAGATTAAAAACAATATATTTTCTCAGTTCCTAAACCTTTGAAAATCTCCCTTATGACAAAATAATACTAAGTATTTTTAAACTAGGTAATGATTTTGAGACGCTTAATCATCTGATGCTGTGGCTATACGTAATACAGCATAAATGTAAACACTAAGAGAAGTTGTGCCTTAAACTTTACCTTGGCGGTTTCAATAAAATGCAATTTAATATAGCAAAGAACATGTTTCATATCTAATGCTGACATTGAGGGATCTTCTATTGCTTTTTTTACCAATACAAATGACAGTGATTCATCAGCTTTTGTTCCACTTTATATTGCTCTCTTGCTCCACAGTTCCTTCCGCCAGTGAAGTTCTTCTAATCTGTGATAAACTTTACTTATTGAGTTCTTTTTCGTGCTGCCTCTGAATCCCAAAATATATCTCTGCAAAGGCTCTGGTATTTTCATTACATTCCTGATAGTCACATCTGATAGTTTCTTGTCCCTCTGGAATCTGAAGAATTCTCTCTCAAATGACTCCTTTTTTGAAAACGAAGATGTAATGACCAATGTGTCATTCTAAAGGCTTTTGGAGTTTTTGGTTACCCTCCCCCTTTTTTGAAGAGATTTCCTTGATTTCTGTGTGTGAGAAGAGGCGGCAGAGTTTGAAAACCATGTTGGTTAGCATATCCCTAAGATATATAGCCTTATAAATATTAATTGCACTCTTTGTCAGTAAACTTGATTTTGCACCACTAATTCGATTAATAATTTTTACAGCTCATATGTTCCTTTTTATTTTGTGTGCCAGTCTACATAGTGCTTTTAAATATGAGCCAAGCAGGGGTACGTTCTGTTGTCCTTCTGCACAGCCAGATCTGTGTACAGCTTGAACTTCTCCTTCCACCAAGTCTATCACTGTGCTAGGTTAGCATTTGCAAAATCCAGCGCTCCAAAGGCCTTCAGACTGAGTTCCATGGCTCATGTTGCCAGCTGCAGAACTTCAAACTGCACAGACACTGCCACCATGTTTCATTCACAAAGAAAAAGTTTGGATGCAGGTTAAGTTGAACAAGAGGTATGTGAAATGGAGCGATTCCATCAGTACACCTATGACCATCCACAAACCCCAAGAAATTATCATGGAAAAGCCTCTTAGTGCTCCAAAGAGATTGCAGCACAAATTGATGCATCTTCACAGTTTTACCAGGTAGAGATCAGATATTGTTTAGGACAATCACTGTTATTAGCTGTATCAGCAGGGCGTATATACTCAGCACATGCAAGTTGGGAAAAGGGGATCAGAACATAGCGCAGATTGTATCTGATGAGAGCAGCAATGGTTGCAGGGGTGTGGAATCCATTGTCAATAAAGTATCTTCAAAACTTATCTGTAGGCATTAAGTGAAAACTCAGTGTGCAAAACCCTATACAAAATATATACATGTGTGTTCATAAACACATAACGGGCCTATAAAACTTCGAAGGAAGTATAGGTGCATATAGAGGGAAGTACCTTTAATATGTGGAGGTTGCTTTTACTGATGACTCATGTGTTAACATGATTTGTATCCCTTTCATGTTTTTCTTCCACTGTCCACTGTTGCTGCCATGAACAAACACTATACTCAATTTTCTGAGAGAGAGAGGGAGAGAGAGAGAGACTTAAAATATTTCACCAGGATAGACTGCTTTCTTGCTTCCAAATTTTCTCGGGTGGTTAAACTCAGGAGCATAAGCGTGGGTCAAGTAATTTATTGACACACACATAGACAAACACATTGGGGAAGACAAGGACACAGGCCAGCTGCCCTAACATGAAAGGGCAGCCTGACTTTACACCGCAATGCTGTCACCCCACCTGAACTCTGTGACAGCTCTCTCTGAAAGCAAGCAGAGAGTAAGCAGGCTCCTCTTTTCCATAGGATTTTGCTTCCTTGCATTCATTGGCTAAACTAGAAATAAAAACCCAGAACCAAATATCACACAGTTTTCAAAAGCAGTCAGTTGCTATGATACAGAAAAATTGCCAAAGCTCAGACGTTGATGGCCCCAGTATAAATCAGGAGTAACTCCACTGAAGCAAACAGAGTTACACTCATGGGCCACTGGTGGAACTGGGGAGAATCAGGACTACTTTTTCCAGGCTTCGGTGTAATTGTTGTTGCCTATGTTTTGCAGTGAACTGCATCAATTGAGAGTGAGCTTCAGCTCCAAAGTCTATTCCAAGGACATGCAGGGAGTTTAGTTGGAAGAGGAGTTCCCTGCTCATGGTGCCTTATTTCCCATCACAGTGATGAGGCTGAGTATGATTATACTAAAGTAAGTTTTATTTTTGTTTTAAATAGGAAGAGGATATAAGGGATGAAGCAGCAGAAACCTCATGGAGGAAGTGAATGAGAAAGACCTTGAGCAGGAGAAACTTCCTGCTAAGGTGAGTTGAGGTAGGAGAATGAAGAAACTGGGAACCTTTAGCAATTCTCTCGCTCCATCTAATAACACGTAATCTAGTAAAACTATACGTGCTACCCTTGTCTGGCTTACTGCTAGGAAAGCTGACTGTAGTACATGGATGTGAAGAAGACTGTGAAAAGAAAAGGGTTAGATGTGGTCAAGGAGAGAAAGCTGAGTTAAATAGTCAAGGAGCAAGGCAAATGTCAGTGCAGAGGAGAGTGGGAATGGTAGCTAGTTAAGAATACTGCAGCAACACTAGAGAGGTCTACGATTTTTAAAGAGAAGCTGTTGTATAGGTGACTGAACCCTGAGCCAAAGGCCTTAGGTCATCTCTCTAGCATTTTCTTTTTCTGACAATAAATACATTTTTGTATGCTCTTGAATAATGTCACCCCTCTGCCAAGCAATAGCAGATGTGAGTGACTTGCAGGCAGACTTCCCATTGGAGGATAAATTTGTGATGTACTGTCTGGCTAAACTTAGGAAGACTAGATAGCAAGTATGAAAAATTGGGACAGGGGGTGGCAGGTAATAGGTGCCTATGTAAGAAAAGTATCAGAGGGGTAGCCGTGTTAGTCTGGATCTGTAAAAGCAGCAAAGAGTCCTGTGGCACCTTATAGACTAACAGATGTTTTGGAGCATGAGCTATCGTGGGTGAATACTCACTTCATCTCATGCATCTGACGAAGTGGGTATTCACCCACGAAAGCTCATGCTCCAAAACATCTGTTAGTCTATAAGGTGCCACAGGACTCTTTGCTGCTTTTATGTAAGAAAAAGCTGCAGTCCTTAAACAGAGGTATTTACAAACAGCATGCAGACATTCCTCTTTCAAGGCTTTCAGCCAAATACCAGTACCCAGTTTCCAGGGAATAATTTCCCCAACAATTGACACTAGTTAGAGAGATTAGGGCAGAGATCAAACTTGCTTTGTTCTTGCCTCAATGCTCCTCCCCCCCAAAAAAAATCTATAATAAAACTAACAATTTAGTATCTCTTCAAAGATAGAACGTTGCTTGCACGCTATGAACTTGTAAGACTGTGGGTAACAATACTATCTAGGGAATTCTGTCATAACAGAAACATTCTTGTTACTCAGTATATGAGCTGTGCAAATAACTGATTTTCTGTTTTCTAGTCAAATTGAAAAGTTAAAAAAACATTTTGGGTCAATTCAGAACAAAATTATTTCAAATTTTTGAGCAAAGTCAAAAAGTTGAAAAAAATCCCCCTTTCCTTCATTTTAGAGGGGGTTTTAAAACATTTACTATAAAATTGTAGTCTATTTTTTAATGAGAAGTCATTTAGAATCAAAATAGCCATATGTTTTATTTAAAAAATGATGGAACAAAACATTTTGCTTTTTCCAGATGTTTTATTACTGACCAAAATTATTCAGAGAATCTGACATGAATTTGCAAAGTCATTCTCTCAACCTGAATCTGCACTTTTTCTTTTTGGCAAAAAAATGGTTTGTGCAAAAAATTTTGATGCAGTTCTACTTGTTATGCTACCACACTTCAAAGTCCTGATCCTCCTCTAATGGAATTCAGTTGAAAAACTCCCTCTGACCTCAAGGAGTGGATAGATATGATTTTCTGCTTTATTTTGCACGATTATCCATTTTTCCAGAACTTTAAACAATAAGGTAAATAAAATGTAAGAAGGGTCTGAATGAATGCTTCTCTGACAGCTAGCTGGGAGGGGAAATGACTTGGGTGTGTTTATGTAAAGACAGTTTGCTCCTGCTCTGCTTACATATTCAGCAGATACACCAGTGTCAAAGTGATCAGCTTTGGCTGGTGTTGGGTACAAATCACCTTAGTACTGAATGCAGGTGTTGTGAAATAAGGTTACCAATGTTGTAATTATTGTAGGAATACAAGAAAGCAGGACTGTGCTTAATCTGTCTGAAATTAGGGGGCCACCTTCAGCTGAAAGAACCTACTTAAGCCAGGGGCTCAAATGTCAGAGCCCTGTGAAAGTAAGAGGGGTGGGGACAGGTATCCCCAGCTAGGAGGCTGCACACTCTCATCAAGGGTCCTCCCTAGACTGGTTTAATCTGTTCCTTCTCACTGTTCAAAGAATAGAGATAAATAGGCTCCACTAGGAGCCTCTTTATGTTAAATGCCAAATCAGAGCTGAAATCTTTGAGATGAGGCAGAGTTTCTGCCCAGCCTGCAAAGAAGTGAAAATTACTAAGAAACTGATGCGCAGAGGTCACAGCAGAGAGGCAGAAGGCAGCTGACAGTCAGCTGGTGAAGGAGTGGCTGGTGCGGTGGAAAGGCATGATGAGCAGCCAGCAGGGCGGCTTGTGGAGAGGCAAGGCAAGAGCGGTGAGCAGCCAGCCAGCAGTGCAGCGGGTGGCGAGGCGTGGCGAGAACGGTTAGCTGGCGGCTGGCAGAAGTGGCCAGCAGGGTGGCTGGCAGAGAGGTGTGGGGACTGAGTCTGGGGACTGAGCAGCGGAGCAAGTAAGGTACCTCTTTACCCAACCCAGAATGGGAGGTGAACTCTGCAGATGCACCTCTGAACTTTAAATCTGCACTGACGAAGGACAGCAACTGTGAGTAAGGTGCAGAGAAGGGTTGGACACATGAAAGGGACTTGTGGGTTGCTGGACTTAAGAACCTGAGGGGAAAAGGACACTGCCCAACCTACTTGCTAGTGGGTTTTTTACTCATGGTTATGTTTATGAACCCTATTTGCAGTGTTTTCCCAAATTAGCACCAAGTAACTTCCTTCCTGTTATTAAAAGTTTCTTTTCTACACTCGGACTCTATACTTGCAAGTGAGGAAGTATTGTCTCTCAAAGATGCCCAGGGGTGGTGTGTAAATTTCCCAGGTTACTGGGAGAGGGGGGAGGGCTCGAGCGGTTCTCTGTTGTATCAATGGAAAGGAACCCCTAGGCTTGGCAGATTTTTTATTTTTATCTTTTTATCATTTCAAAGGATAATAGCAATGCTTTCTAAGCTTTTTTTAATTTTTATTGATTTCAATTTTCAGAATTCCAGGAAATTATGGGGGAACAGACAATTATTTAATGAGGGTATACATTGAGATTTTAAAAGTTAAAGCTTTATCACTTTTAAAATATAAATTGTGAACATCACATCAAAATACACAAAGTAAATATCCTTAAATCAATAAAACATACCTGGTTTTACTACTCATTTGCAAATCCGTTTGTGACAAGCCTAATTCAGAATTTTAAATCACTGGTTTTTGACTTTACCAAGTTCTCAGGCAGCATTTTTCTTATTTTACCTATTGTTTGGTTGGTTTGTATGTGTATCACAAAAGTGACAATTACAATAAAAATCTAATCCTTTGAAGCCTACTTATAATGTATTGCAGTTTGGAGTGATGAAAGTCAAATGAATGAAAGACTCTAATTTAGGAGAGGGATGAGACATGTAGGGCCTGATTCTGCTTTCACTTTCAGCAGTTATACAACCATGTAACTCCATTCATTTCAGTGGTGTTACTCCAGGTCTACGTTGTTGTTAGGGAGAGCAGAACAAGGTACATCTACACAGCCTATGGAAGTGAAACTCCCAGCCAGAGTTGACAGGCTTGGGCTCACAGATTCATGCCACCATGCTAAGAACAGCTGTGTAGACAGCACTTTTAAGTTGCCTTTTGGGGCCTGAAGCCCACCCCCGTCCCTAGGTTTCAGAGCCTGAGCCATAATGTCTACACAGATATTTTTTTTACAATAGTGTGAGTCTCGTGAGCCCGAGTCTCGTTGAACCGGGATCAGAGGTTCGCTGCTGTGGGCTGTGTAGACATATGCAACAAGGCAGATTTGTGCCTTGAAGTTAATAGAAATATTAAAAATACTCAGGAATTATTGATAATGTGTTTGTTTGGCTTCTTGGCAGCAGCCTCAGCATTCAAATATGGGCTGGTTGCTGACTTCACACATACACATGAGTGCACGCACATACACCCATATACATCCACACCCTACTGCACCAAGACACGAAATAATCCACTTCAGGCCAGCCTGAGAAGGGGTTCGGGTTTTCATCCATCCTTCATTTTAATAGTCAGTTATTCCTTCTCATTTCAAACCCCAGTTCCTGCTCTAACTCATGTGCCATAAGCCTTTTATCTGGGAGAGCAGGTGGTTTCCTGGAACTCTACCATGCTACTTATCCTGACAGCTAGGAGAGGTACCTGCTGTCTCTTTCTTCCCATTTCCTTATACCGCCTCTAATACAGAGGCTCAATAATGGCCAAGAAGGGTGGGCATATGCAATATGATTTGCATTCACTCCTATAGAATACTGTAGAGCTTTTATATAAGCGATGCTTTTGTTCTCTGTGACCATGTGATGAGTGAGAAACTAAAACACGAGTTTCTCCAAGAAGCATTAAGTGCAATTCCACCAAGCGCACTCATGAAATTGCCAAATATATTATCTGGGAATGTTTTTGAAATGCGCATCTATCAGACAGGCATTCTCTGTATGGAGAACAAAATATGCTGTTTAAAAGGAAAAATAATCCCCACTGTAAACATTAGGAAATGACAAATACACTCAGGACATATTTATGTATCCAAACCAAAATCAATTATTAAAGAGACAAGGGGTTGGAGGGTAACAACAAAATTTAACTAAAAATAATGCAGAGTGTTTAATAGATTTGTTTAAGAGTCATAAACAAATAATCCATGAATACTTTAAAACAGTGAGTGTTGCAGGATAGAGATACCCAGAAGAGTTTATTAAAGATTCAAACACTTATGGAGTGTGCTCTAGAGGTTAGTGCAGGGGACTGCCATTCAAGAGAACTGACTTCTGTTCCTAGCTCTGACATAGACTCACTGCGTGATCCTCGGCAAGTCACCTAACCACTGTATGCGCTGGTTTACCCACATATATAATGGGCATAATAATACTTGTTTACATTACAGTGTTTTGTGATGTCTCATTAATTAATGATTGGCAGTTTCAGCCTAGGGAAAGGCCTATTAGATAGCCACCTAGGATGCCGCAATGCAGGAAGTATCACCACTTATTAGGAAATTTCTAGCTGGGAAGTGGACAGGGTCAGGGATTAGTAAAGGTAGAAAGCAACTTCTTTAAGCTTTTGTCCACCATTCAATCAGACCACTCTGTTTCTTCACCCAAGTGCCACTGCAAACGGTTGCAGGCTGCATTGTGTTGACAAAAGGGGTACTACTACCCCTGAAATGGATCTTTACTGGCAGTGGAGCAGGTTACCGTCATACCAGTGAAAAAGGTCCACAGTAATTATCTTCAGTACACAACAGTTTATTGAGAAGGAATTACACAAGCAGTAAAGGGTTATATTAAGCACATAACTCCTATGTTAGACATTAAGAGCTATACATTAAGAGCTATACATTCCTTTTAATGAGTCTCTCTTTCACAAACCTATACAAACAGGCCCTGCGCTAGCCTCACGCAGTTCCTGCTTGGCAAACAGAGAAGGTAGTTACCAATTTTATAGATGGCTTCTCCTCTCCTGGTCTGTTCTTCTCAGCCCTTTGGTTTGTTTTGGATTCGCTCGAGGCAAGGCCTTGGTTGCCATGAGATCCCCTGGTTTACAGCCCTACTCGAGCCCAGGGAGAAGAGTTTTGGTTACTCTGTCTAGCAGCATTGCTTCTTCAGGCATCAACTAAGGAATCCCAAACACAGTAATTTACTTTGCTTGATTCTTATGACCTTTTTCCTCAAAGGAGTCACGTCTTAAAAGCATGCCCAATGGACATGTGGTTACTAATTTTTACCTGATTAGTATTTTAGAAGGAGTTGGGGGGAGGGGTACTGAACAAAGATCACCTCATGTTTACTCACTCATCAATCATTCACTCTATGTCTCTGTGTGGCGTCCTTGCTGTAAGGTCACTACAATCCAGACCTTCTGCATCACAGTTCAGTACCTTAAGCAAAAAGCCATCCTCCTCCTATGCAGATGAGACACTCTCCTCTTTCAGCCTCTCACTTGGCATTCCGCCAATGGAACCTCACTGGCAATATACAATGGTCTGGAGTGTCTTGCACTACCGTCAGCAGCAAGGACAGAAGCTTGCAGAGAATAATTAAGAGCCTTGGGTGAGCCCTTTATGCCTCACAGATCTCTCCATCTGACTCTCTCAAACATCAGTGCTGCTTCCCTGCTGCCTATTACTCCCCTCTCCTTGGGGAAGAATCTATGGCTTTTGATTCATTCAAAGGTCTCGGGTGACCTTTCCCAGCCCCACCTGGCTGAAGAGGTGAGCTCTCATTGCTGTGGAGACTGGAGCCAAAACTAGTGCTCCAGTCAAGAGGATTTGGGGGCAGATTGTGCCTGGAGTCACTGCTGTAAGTATGATTGTATTTACCTGAGACCCATTTCCCCACCTCCTGACTTCGAAGAGAAGGATTAGCAGTGTAAACAGACTAAATGGGAAACCTGCTCATGGCTGCATCTGCAATGCGATAGACTTTATTAAATTTCATAAAGGGACTGCTACCTCAAATTGTACATCTTGGCTAATCCCAGATTAGTACATGCATTACATGTATTAATATTATTTACCTTGCAGTAGCACCTCTAGGCCCCAGCACCATTGTTCCAGGCATTGTACAAACAAATAACAAAGTTATGCCCAGAAGAGTTTACAATCTAATTTTAACGCTAGAGACAACAGATGACTATGACAAACAGCCGGGGGAGCACAAATTAACAGGGAGACAATTGTGATCAGCTTGGAAAACTGCAGTCACAGCAACTAGCTGCCTAGCCATTGCATGGTACCTTAAAAAATGTGATCCCTTTTATAGCTAGATGGATAATGATAAGTGTAACGAAAACATTATATATGTAGTAGCTCTGTCGACACCAACTCTGCTATGGTAGGAATGTAATTCATTAGGCCTTTTCTGAGTTATGCAGTCATCTACGATTAATGAAAATGAAGGACCATTCCATTGCTCGCCATCCCATTTTTTTATAGCTGGGTATGTGTTAAATGATATCAGGAGAAGTCCTTCTCCCCCATCCTGGTGAAGAGATTTAGCAAGTTTCTCCTGTTTCTTTTTTAAATATCTTAGGAGGAAATGACAGATGTGCATTTCTTCCTTTAAGAAAAAGGTAAAAAAGAATACAGCTATCCCCGTTTTCTTGTAATCCAGGCTCTAAGCAGATTTAATGGTCCTGTTATTGCTGAGCAAAATTAAGTCCTTATGAAACATGTTACAAAGTACCTTTGTAGATCCCACTTTTCAATAAAAGAGGGGTTTAGGTCATGTTGAACAATCTGCTACTTATTAGCACTTTGCTTTCAATAGGTCACCTTTCAGAGTGCAATACTCTGTTTTCATTAAGCATTGAATCCAAAGGGGCTATATTTTAGAATTCAAACAAAATATATAACTTGTATTGTGAGCACAGTATGAAGACACTCAAAGCATTTAAGTCCCAAACTCTTATCCTGTTCAAATCTGTCAGATCCAATACTTTTAGTTTCACTAAATGCTGTGATCATTAAGGCAACAGATCATATTTTTTTTTAATTTAAAACCTCAAGCGTAACATTTGTTGTCCAGCCAGTTTTCTTTTTCTACAGCAATAAACAAAGATGATATTTGAAACAGAACTTACAGGCCATAGCATGATCATCTGGTCTACATCTCAACTTCCTCTCCAATACACCACGGAAGAAAGAAAATAAGGTATTATAAAAGTTAGTGTGCAATAATTGTAATAGATTAAAATAACTCTAGGTACCATATATCATACATTGTTCTATGAATGATTTTGTTTTATTTTTAATGCATCATCTTCCTTTCAGGTTTGTTTTAGGAATATTTTGGAGGATTTTTAAAATTCTTTTTCCTCACCCTCACTGATAATAGTTACCTCTTCTGAGAAGTTCAATCTGTGCCCTTGTTGATATTTCCTCAGTGTTACTGCAGCACAGGGGCACCCTTGTTTGTTGCTTTTGACCTGCTTGTGAATGTTTGGCTGCTCCTATTGGGTCACATTCTGCAGAGCCATTACTTGGGTGCATAGCGGTGAAAGAAAGAAGGAGCCTTCCTACCCTTTGCCAAGCATGCATATAATCAGGCAGAATTGGTGCCACTCAGAGGCTGCTTCCTCCTCCCGCTTCCCTTAGGAACACAAGACTGTACAAATAGTGATGGTTGGTAAGTAGGTGGAGCCAGGACTCTCTTTGTCTTTATTCACCAGCCCAATAAGTTGGCCAGTCACATGACAGGGGTAAGATCCTCCCCACAAGAAGGTATATAGTGAATATGCAGTTTCTGAGGTTTCCAGGCTTCCCAAGGTATTTAGGCACAGGAGCCACAAAGGCACTTAGGTGTTGCAAGGCTCAGTATCATGGCACCTACCTTTTAAGCACCTAGAAAATCTCTCGAACAATCCTGCAATCCACAAAGCCTGAGTTAGGCACATAATCTCCCTATACAATGACTGGGAAGAGACAGGTGCCTTAGAATGGGATCCACAAAAGCTAGGCAGCTCCCTGGCTAAGCTAGCCAATGGGAGATGCTGACAACAGGGGTAAGTGCTAAACTCCACTCCTCTCTCTGAGATAGGTGCCTAAATCCAGACTATAGGCATATGCCTGTGTCACCTTAGTGATCCACTAATGGAAACCTTTCACCTGGACTCATACAGCTTAGGTACCTAAACCACTTATTGAGGGAATGACTTCGGCTCCTGCCTTGCTCCACACAAAACAGCCACTGGAGGATGTTTCATTATCTGGTTCTACTAGTTTATGCTTGTTCAGTTTTGATTGGAGGATATAACAGTAGCCAATGGGATAGATAGACACTGACACTCGCCATCACTATTAACTTTTTGCAACCCTGTCCTGCATTTGGTAGGTGGAGCCAGGAAATGAAAAGCAGTCTCTTACCAGCACTCCTCTGTTTGATACAGAGCGGGAGGGAATTTCAAACACCAGGATTTGTGTGTCTAAATGGTGTACACAGTACACAAATCCCTCCTGAGCTGAGCACTAGAATTAAGTGGGAGAAGAATTCTGCCATCGAGCCATTTGGAAGCAAGAGGAGAGCTCCATGGAACCTACTTGAACCTATGGGCTACATTGGGCTCCTTGGCCTCAGTGTGGGGAGGCAGGGACTGTAGGATCCACATAATAGTGGTTCTCCTGGCCCCACCCCTGCCCAAGCCCCAGAATTCCCATTTGCAAGAAGCATCCTCTGAGCTGAATTCAGTGTCATGTGCCTTCTGTAGGAACACCCCAAATCTCTTTTGTCCAATAGAACCACATAGGTTCCACTACCTGTGAGGTCCTCTATATGTGTGGAAACAGGATTTGCCTCAAAGTGCCTATAAGGGTGTATGATTTGATGAGCAGTTAATGGTAACCACTGTATTAAGGCCCTCTGTACACTGAAGTATCCCTCATTTTCAGTAGGGACAGAACTGGAACCTTAAGGTAACTTAAAATGTTGGAACGGTAATTATCTCTCAGTGATATCTATTTAAATCAGTATTGCTTTCAAAAACCATATTGACATAGTAATGTATACAGTATTTATACTCTTTTGCACATACACAGCATACAGTTGATGTGTACAGTATCAGTGATGATAAATATTAACACTTTATTAGTGCCTCTCTGACAAATGATGAGTTGTTTTACATGAAAGTCTTTTTATCTGGGTGGAAAGGCAGAATTTTAATTCTCTTTATTTCTATTCTCGGTGGATTAGAAATAATTTCTCATCACACCATTAATTTTAACTGGTGTGAACATCCATACAAGCAATAACTGTATAAGTTTGGGCAATTATTCCTGAAGATGTTATTCCATTTGAGAATCCTGCATTTTAAATATCAACTCCAGTGCATATTGGAAAAGAAGGCTGTGGTTAATATATGGAAACAATATTTGTATATAATCATACTATTGGGAGTAGTTAGAGTAAGTGGATGTAGACAGTTTACAACGCACAGATTGTTGCTGCAACCTAGCTTGCCATGAGCATTTTTCCCCTTAGTGCTGAATAAATGAGGCACAATAAATTTCTTCCCCTTAGTGCACAATAAATGAGGTCAGCATTTGACCAAATATTTCTATCATGTAAGTTAGACTGAGACCTATTAACTAAGGTTACTCAAGAGTCAGGAAATGTGAAAAAGAAGGTAGAATGTGCAACCTTAACATTGCCTTTTGTGCACTTTCCATGTATGCCACAGTAGCAAACACCTCCCATTAACAGGTGCAGCCTGGGCTCTCCCTTGTGCCTGACCAGTTCTCCTGCACTGTGAAGACAGGGTGGGGCTATGGCTCCTTGCTGACCTCTTCCAGAAAGCTAGCACCAATGTGTTGTGAGCAGCATTCACTGGAGTCAGTTCTGCTTCCCAGCCACAAGGTAGCTGACTCCTGCACTGGGCTCAAAGGGTGAGTTTCTATCATTTTGCACAGCAGTGTCAAGCCAACACTGGACCAGGAATAGAACATACAACATGTGTTCGGTGGGTAGAGTTAATAGTACCGGGATGAGTTTCCAGAACAAATTAAGCTAATTCACATTCTGAACCCCATTAGAGAATCCTGCAAAATCCCTTTCACTGATGAAATCTCCCTCCCATAACTGGACAATGGACTTGAGTGTAAATACATTCCTTAGGCAAAACCTCCTGTATACCAAAAAGCAGAAGACTCTGATGTCTACTAACATACATCTAATTTTCTTGGGACTCACTTCAATACTACAACAATGGACCTCATAGAAAAACTGAAGATGGTTAAATAAACCCATATCTATACACATGGTGCAACTGCGTGCCTAACCTTTACAAATTGCCCTTAAACTATAGCTGTAGCCATTGAGAGCTTTGCACTTAATATCAATTTTGCTGCCTCCTACATCCGGGTAGTATGTAGTAAGATAGTGAAGTAAGTGAGCTTTTGTTCTTTTGTTCAAAGGAACAAATACACTGCTCCTGTGGAGTTCTGTAACATAAGTGTACAAAATTAGAGTTACAAAGGAAAATGTTGGGGTTGATATTCCTGACACAGCCTTTTTCACTGAAGTAACATCTTATACTTGCACATCTGAGATGGAATAATGCAGTAGTCCAAGATCCCAGGAGGCTCCTGGTACCATTGTCTTTTAGTTTTTTAGCCTGTGGCATCAATTGAAAGGAGAGTTTCAGTTGGGAGTACTCCTGCTTTATTATTTTTTTAAAAATAGTTATTTCTGGTATGCTTTGTGAGGCAGGAAAAAAAGGGTTTTAAAATATTTGCTCTCTGCTCCTGTGTAAAAAGTTCTGAGATGGAGTTTGGCAATTGATGTTGAAGTAGAACTAGGCAGCCTTTGAAATGCTTACCTGTTCACTAGTAATATGGAAGATCTAATTCAGTGCAGTTTGGATTCATAGATAGCATTTTCCATTTCTGTGATCAAAATGCATGTGCATTTTGAAGGTTTTATGATCAGAGCTGAATCTACACAACCAGGCATATGTTTCTGAGGATTTTACTAGCCTTTAGCATGATAAGTCAGTGTTGTAATGGAAAGGGGGTATATAGGAGTCAATCTCATTTGTAGTCTACAATACTAGAGTCTTACATGTACAAAGTATTTTAAATTTCAAAATTAAATTTTCAACTTCAGTAGGCTAGAAAATTGAATTAACATTGTTCTCTCTACATATGTTTTCTCATACTATTGAGGGAATGGGCTGAATGTTGGGGAGTTTATATTTATAAGGTAGGTGGATGGGTACCTAATGCTATATTTTATATGTTTGAATAAGCAACAAATATGTATAGTGAAAGCTGAGAAATGACTCTTTTCAAATATTAAAACATTACATTCAAGGTGAAACGTTCCCTATTTGGTGTTTATTCTGGGCACAGCCTTTTAAAATGAAATTTGGCAAAAGATCGTGACGTGTACTCCACATTCAATAGAGTAAATAACCTGACCAGACCTTGGGTCCAGGTGAATAGGAATAACAGCTTCTGTGTACCTGCTTAATTCCCCCAGACCAGGTGAATGAAGAGAGGTGGGGAAATGGGCGGGGCATTAGCGACACCTATCGTTCCCCCAACTGGTTGGCCAACACAGCTCTGTTAGTGTAGATCTGCAGCAAATATTACTGCTCAGAGGAAGGAGGAAGCAGGCAACGAATTTTTACTCACATGTATGTCTGAGTCACAATGTGCCCTGAAGCTAATACTGGAGCAGTGCTGCTTATGTGCCACCCTTTGCTCAGGGCTGTGCTCAAAGTCACAGTCTAGCCTGAAGAATGCAAAGTTTGTAACTCTAATAATTTTCCTGATGTTCACTGAAATTTGAATTCAGTAAAGACAATAAAAATAATCTCATTTTATAGTTTCTCAAGGAGGAAACAGAATGAAATGAGGGGGAAAATCTTTAATAACCAACGATCCTATTTTTTCAAAAATATCTATAGAAATATAAGAGGAGGAAAAGAGAAATGTGAAAAATATAGGTTATCAGGGGTGAAATCCTGGCCTTACTGAAGTCAATGGGAGTTTTGTTACTGATTACAGTAACAAAGATATGACCCAGTGAAAATAGTGACCCAAAGCCTGATCTTTTAGTCAGACAAAATTTATAAGTACATAAAATACACAGAAACAGACCACCAGCGAGTCTTTAAAAATGTGAATGATAATAAAATAAGTAAAAAAACCCTTCCTCTGCTATAGATGGTAGCAGTTCAGATAGCCACTGCTAGATTCCACCTAACCGATTAGTGCACTGCAGCTCCAAACATTGTTCCACTGCTTCAGCTCCCTCTTCCAGTTGCCACTCTGGTCCTTTGCCCCAGAAGACAAATGCTGCCAGCCTGTTTCCATCTTTCCTCAGATGAGTACTGCCAGCCTGATCCCATCTTTCCCAGTCCTCACTTGTACTGGTTGCATGGTAACCATTTGTATACTCTGAGTCAAGGAATGTGCATTTCCACAAAGGGGAAGATGGTGCAGTGTGTATCAAGGTTTCACACTCTGTTTCTCTCCCAAATATCCCTGTCTCTGCTCTATTGTTAATTAAAACATTTAACACAAGTTCTGTTTTCTTATTTTTGTAAAAATTACCGATGAACCCATTTTGGGGGAAACCAGTTAAATAATGGTCTACCTGGTAATTTAATAAAATAAATAATTATGTGAAAAATGTTCTCTATGGATTAGAAATAAATGCTAGGTTATGCAATCCAAATAAATATGTCCTAGGAGCATACAAATATCAGCCTTTGTTCAGGAACACCAATGCTCCTGTTGGTATCAGATAAGTGAATACTCATGTATCTGGGTTGCTCACCTTCAGAAAGGCTTCCTCTGCCAGGACCCATACACTGTTCCCAGGACCCTTCCTGTCCCTTTGATGTCTTCAGAGAGCAGTTGTAATCTCCTTTCCAGTTCCTCTCCAACGCTGTACACCTTCACTCACTCTTTGCCAGCTCTTCAAGGGGTACCATGTGGCATTTCCCCACCAGGAACTGTCTTCAGGGGCTGCTTGGTATTGCTGCTGCCTCTCTAATCCAAAAATTTTAAAAATGCTTTCTGAGAGGTTGGAAGTTTTGTCCTTGAAAGGCATCTGCTGCTCTCTGTAACAGGCACACAAGGAAGACTTGACAAATTATTTTATTATATTTATATTGTGGTAGCAATCAAAGGTCCTAATAAGACTCAGGACTCCAGTGTGCTAGGAGCTGTGCAAACAAGAAGATTTGGTCTCTTACATGCTTGCCATCTAAATTAACAAGACAAACACATAGTAACCATGTAAGCAAAATGTCAAAGGCATGTGGTTTTAAAATGTTTTTAAAGCCATCTCTCTATCTAAGGGCCAAGTGAACCAATCAATCGGCACCACCAGTGCAGACTCAAAGGGCCCTTCTGCTCCATGCTACAGATACAGGTTCAGTGTGAGTGTATCTGTTAAATAATTCACAGCTAACTGAAGTCCAGTCAGCCATTGGTGACAGATGGGCATTCTCCACAAATGTCAGTTGTGAATGGATGACCCCTTCTCAGCACCTCACACTGGTGATCCAACTTTATTTTTTCATACTAGCTGGGTATTGCTATTTGACTAACAGTGTGCTATGTTCCTGGATAGCTAATCCATTCATCAGAGAAATCCTTTGTCTCTGCCACTGAAAACAGGTGAGGAGCATACTAAAGCTCTCTTCCCTTAGTGACCAGTGCTATTTGTCTGTATGGGCTGTACTAAATGTCTGATTTTTGCCAGCCAGTGTAACCTACTTCTCAGATTCCCTAGCAGAAGAATGACTCTTACTGGATGAAGAGTGGCTCTCTTTCTTACTCACTTATCATCCTTTAATTTGATAATAAGAATATCCCAGGTCTGAATCAGGTCAATATTTCAGTTTGGCAATATTCTCCCTAACACGTGCATTGATATGGTATGGAATTGGATTTTCCAAGCCTTTTAGATTGTTTTAATTATACAGTAGTTAGGTGAGGAATTTCTCTCTTCACAAATTAGTCTCTAGAGTCTTGTTCCAATACCTGTTAAAGGTAATGGAGTTTTCCCACTGACTTCAACAGGCAGTCATTCTGCATGGTGGGTTCCTCAGTGTCCATAAGAGCTCTGTTATTTAAAACTAGAAACCGACCCATAATTCTGAATGACAATCCAGTTATAAGTAATTTGTCTTACATTTACTAGGTAACTTTTTTTAAGTCTTCCCCTCTACAAATTCTCCCTGTCAATATAGCTACAGCTGTGAACTCTATTGATCCAAGTTCTCAGAGAATTTCCCATTGGACTGGCCTGTGTGTGAATCTCAAGTCATACATGTGTCAATGCATTTCTGCGAACACAAAATCTCATGTTAATGTCTGCACAAGCTCAAACACTTGCCATTTGTTCTGAACTTCTGCATTGCACGTGAGTTCACGTGATCCTAGTGTTAATGTATAGCCAAATTACTGCTGATTCTGTGCACACTGATGGTCACTGGTCTGAAGATGACCAAATCAGAGTTTGTCTCATTTCCTTGTACTCCCCTCATTGTCTCTATTCATCTGTGGTCTCTGGTACTCAGGTTGTAAGCTCTCTGGGGCAAGACCATCTTCTAATTCTGTGTTTATACTGCACCTAATACAACAAGTCTTAGTCCATGACTAGGGGTCCTAGGTGTTACAGTAATACAAATGATGGCCCTCTCCACAACAGTCATTTCAGACAGTAAAGAAAGTTTCAGTGAGACAGCACTCCTGTAAATGAAATGTGGAAACTGAAAGGAATTACAAAAAAATAACAGGTGTGGTAGGGGGGCATTCCCATACAAAGCTGATATCTTCAAGTGTTCAGTTACAAAGCAACCAGAAGACATAAGAAAGAGACAAACAACAGATCTCATTTGCCAACTGGCTCTGTAAATGATAAATGAGTTGTGCCCTGAAGCCCCAATTCAGAAAGGCACTGAAGCACATGCTTAACTTTAAGCATGAAGAATGTTTTGTAGTATTTTTGAGCCCCAGCAATGAGATCCTATGAACAATGCTGGAGTTAAAAACAAATGGTTAAATAGGGAGTGATGGTGGGGAGATACCTGGGCTCCCTGACTAACTGACTCTTCTTGTCCAAACCCAGGACCAGAATCATCTGACAGCCTGTCTCAGTTGCAGGATGAGCTGCAGCTTAGACCCCTTTTCATCCCTCTTGAGTGCACTCCTTAGTGATAGGCCTGGCTTACTGCGCCTCACTCTGAGTCCTCCCATTCTTACAGAGGATCTCTGGGCTGCAGCCCCTGTTTACCAATCTTATTAATGTGACAGTCCCAATTGCATTTGGCACCTGTAAGCCCCCCTCCCGCCCCAAGGATCAGTGAATTGATTGAAATGACTCAAAAACAATGTATTCAAAACAAAGCCTTGTTTGTGATTTCCCTCAAAGATATAAAGCACACAGAGCAAAGAGCATACACACACACAAAAAAAGGCCTCTGGGCATGGACAACCCCTGGCCTCTTACTCAAGCCTCATCCTTTTTTGAGGCCCTGGGATCCTCTAATGTTTGGTATCCTCTTTTTGATTCTAGCCTTGGGAAGGGTAAACAATTCTCAGCTTTCCTGCACCCGGGTAGGCGGTATTCTCTAATAAACAGCTTCCCCATTATTTCCTCCAGAACCCTTGTCTGTGTCATTGTTTTGTCTTTCCTTGGCTTCTTGTAATGGGGGTGTGACTCACAACCACAGCGCCTCCTGCTGGCCATCCTGGGAATTAGTTTGGGGGTTGCCAGTATACCCTTCTCAGGTGGTGTCTTACCCGTCATCTTGTGTGTCTCCACCTCCAGGACCCTTGTCACTCCCCAAACCGCGTTGTCCTCTTCTGGACACAGCCTCGACAGTTTCCCAGTCAGTCCTTTCCCCACTTCCAGGGGAGCAAGAGTCCTTAGTCCAAACACTTGCCTCAGTGGCAAACTGCAGTCCCAATTCTAGCTGCTCATCTCAGTGGCAAACTGGAGTCCATTCACCAGCCACTCCTCTCAGTGGCAAGTGAGGGCAGAATGGGGAACCCGGGCCCACCTGCTACTCCAAGTCCTGACCCAGGGACCCTAAAGCTGGCAGCCACGTACTGCCCCTCTAACTCTGCGGTCTCCTTCCCTGGGCCACTTCCCCACAGCCCTAGCACCTTCTCCACCCTTGTATTAGGGCCTCAGTCTAGCAGCCTGAAGCTTTCTCCTCCTCTGCAGACCCAGCACTGCTCTGTCCATGGTGCTCCAGCCTTCTAAGCAGCCAGTCCTCCTCCCTCATCCTTCAAGGAGTGACTTCTTCCTCTTCTGCGCAGCAGCCCCTTCTTATATGGGCCAGTCTGGCCCTGACTGGCTGGCACTATAAGCCTTTTCCTCATTGGCTGTCTCCTGCGCAGCCTCCCCAGGGTGGCTTTAACCCCTTACCTACCAGTGAGGGACGGCCACCCCATCAACAAGCTGTTTTGATGAACTCCATAGCAAGTAACCCATAATAAAGAAACATGCAGAGGCATGTACCGCATTCATAAAAAAATATACACATAGTTTCCTTGTAGGCAACTGACAGCAGGGATCACTCTGAATTCTTTACCGAATTTTTGTGTTTATGGGAATTCTCTGACTAAGCTTTCCCATTGCCATTCCCATTCCCTCTCTTTCCCCTTCACAAGTGATATCACAGGGCTACTACAGCTGCAGAAGGAGAGCAGGGCCAAGATCTTCAGAACTCCAGCAGCAGCGGGGGAGGGGCAATGATCTCCTGTCTATAAGACTAAGGAACTTGTGCACTGCTAAGTTTCTGAGCCACAGTGATGGGTGTACCAGGCCCGGAGGCCCTGTTCTGGAGGCCTTACAGTCCTACTACACCCCTCACAGAAAAAGGGCAGTAGAAGACAGTCCTCCAAGCTACCTAGAGCAGCTGTGTGGGACTCAGCCAACTGGCTACAAGGAGCAGCCAATGAGAGCCCAGCAGACTCTCATAAAAGGAGCTGTAGGGCCAGAGTGAGTTATCTGCTGGCAGGAACTGGAGGAGCAAGGAAGGTGCTTCTCGCCAGCTGCTGGAACTCAAAGAAGACAAGGGCTGTAAGGAGTTGGTTAAAGGAAACATAGTTAAAGCGATGTGGTGCGTGGCTGCTACTTAGATGGTCTCTGGGTTGGGACCCAGAATAGTGGGCCTGGGTCACCCCCCATCAGCCACTGGTGAATACTCAACTGAGCCTGGAGATGCTTGTGTGAGATGAGTGCACCCCATTGCAGCCAGTATTAAAAAGTGATAGAAAAAAATATGATAGCTTTAAAAAGAAGTGTGTAGATACAGTAGAGAGCTCTCTGAAAGACCCATTTGAACATAAATGAACACAGTAAACTGAAGCTGAGGTCCATTCAATGTCCTACATGGTTTGGAAACCTGCAAGATTTATACTCATTAGTATGAGTATAAGCTTATCTTTGTAGAGTACCTCTAACTATTTGACCCAGACATTTGCAATGCATTGACTTCAGGAATTCTCTCTGGGCTTAGATTTAGCGACTACAACTTTTATGACCTTGTCAGCCTGACAGTCATTTCTTTGCTGAATCACTCAATGCTCTTTATCTCAGCCCTCCTAATTGAATATTTCCACTTTCTGGTTTGGGAATGGTTTGTTAGAAAAGATTTTCCAGTGCTCAGAATACTATAGGGGTAGAATCAAAACTCTACCACAGTCTGAGAACATTTCTTAAAAGATCACTGCCTTGTAAACTATTGGTGATTTGAACCCAACAAGGAAAGAATATTCTTTTTATTCAAGTCTACATCTTTGCTAGAATCCTTATAGTTCTCTGACCTCAGTACTGGTCTAAGCTGTAAATTGTCTATTGGTCCTTCTGTATACATGCTCAGATAGTACTCTGCACTGTACTAGCAAAATGCCAATAAATAAATTAGAAAATAAATAAGTATTTTGGAGAATAGTCAAATATACATCTGGGAAATGAACAGTTACACTGTAAGAAAAACATTCTAGTGGAAATTCCTTGAATATAGGCTTAAAAATGTAGAATTCTTTAGGAATGCCTGACCAAACATACTTTGAACTGCGTGTGTGTTAACAACCACATAACATATATAGCTAGTGTGTGTTTAAAATAATGTAAAAGAAAAGAAAAAACACTTATTTTGATGGAGCATCTTTACTTAAAATGGAATCTAAAGAGCCTAAAACATCAGAAACTCTTCAGAGTTACAACTGGAAATGGAAGAAGTGCAGGTTCTCTGAGAGCTTATAGTTAATACCAGAGCATAGATGTTTTGCATGTGTATGTGGGGGCGAGGGGTACTACATTTCCCTAATGCTGTTTAAATTTGGTAACAAAGCATGTTGTGTATTGAGCTGATTAAGCTACCCTTTTATATCTTGACATGTACACTGACTAGACATTGTCCAGGATTTTCCATTGACATGCTTTTTTGATTAAAAGTGCAGTTTCCACAAAGCCAAAATTTTCCCTGGGAAAATTTCAATTTTACTGAAGTTTTCCAACTTTCCATTGGGAAAAGCTAAATGAAATATTTCATTTGGTTTAGTTCAACTTAAATGAATATATTTTGGTTTGCTGAACTGACCCAAAGCATTTAGTTTCAAGTCAGTTCAACATTAAATTGTATTTCCCTACAGACAAGCATTGAGTCATGGGAGTTGTAGTTTGGGTACCTGATGCCCCCATTCTATCATCTGGGCTAGGCTCTTTGGTCAGACAACAGGTCTGGTATCAGTATGGTATCACCTCCAACTCAAGTAGTTCATCATGGAACTCACATGGCTGTGGGTGCATCATAGGAGATATAGTCCAGTCAGGGAGCCTAGCCCCTTAGGGAAGAATGGTGTAAACAGACCCGAACTACACAGGAAAATGTAGTTTAAAGTAAACTAATTTGGAATGAAGCTTTTTGAGTCAGCTGAACAAATCAAAATAAAAAAAAGTGATTTGGGAGTATGCTGAACTGAAATGTTTCTGAACTGAGATTTTTCAGAAAGTTTTGTTCCATTAAAAATTTCGACTTTTCATCGCAATTTGTGACAAAAGCCAATATTGAAATATCAGAATTTCCCGCAAGGAGCAAAATCCATTTTTTTTCTCAGTTCTAATTGACAATGATAAAGGACAACTTACAACAGTGAGCTATCAAAGTAAGAAAAATATTACAACAGCTTATAACCATTTCTGTAAAAAAATCAAGTCTGAGATTATATCAGAAATAGGCACTCTTCGAAATGGCAAACCACTGGCTCATACCTCACTAGTACTGGACAGAAAACTACTAGTCCTTTAGAGAGCAAAGTGAACTGTGAAGAATTTCAGAGACCTAAAATAAGTAGGTGAGTGGGCCACACGATGGCAAATGAAATTCAACGTTGATAAATGCATACACCTTACAGGGTTCGAAATTAACTGTACCAACTCAGGAAAGGGACCTGGATGTCACTATAAATAGTCAAGACCTCTGTTCAATATAAACTTGCAGTCAAAAAAGCAAACAACACATGAGGATGTATAAGGAACTGGGTGGTTAATAATACAAAGAATATAATAATGTCTTTATAGATCTAAATGGTACAGCCTCATCTGGAATATTGTGTGCAATACTTGTCACCCCATCTCAAAAAGGATATTGCAGAAAAAGTGGGGTCTAGGAGAAAGGTGACTAGAATGATCAAAGACCCGGAGAAACTCTTATTAAGAGAGATTGAAAATATTGAGAAGTTTTACCTTAGAAAGGAGATGTATAAGAGAGGAGACAATAAAAGTATATAAAACAGCCAACAGTCTAGAAAAGATAGATTCGGAGCTTCTCTCTGTCTCAAAACAAAAGAACAAAGAGATATTCCAAGAAATAAAAGGTGGGAAATTCAAAACCAGTAAAAGGAAATCCTTTTTCACACATCATGTAATTAGATTGTGGTACTCACTGCCACCAGACATTATGAAGTCCAAGAACTTAGATTTTAAAACAGCTCAAACATTTATGTGGCTATTAGGAATATCAAGAATTAGCCTAACTAATGATAACAAAAAATGTAGAAGGCTTTTTAAACCTCCTGCCATTAGAAACCAGGCAAATTAGTGGAAAGTAAATTACTACACATCTAACTACTGTGAGGTTCTTGCACTCATATTTCTCTGAAGCAACTTGAACTGGACTAGATGGACCTTAGGTCTGATCCAGTAAAGCAGTTCTTATGTTCCTAAACCTTTACTAGAGCCATTGCAGACATTTCAGAATTCCTTGAAGCTGGAAATCTATCCAAATACAAATACAAGCTGCAAGATCACCATCCTGCTGATCCTGCAGAGAGAAGATGATTGCAAAATTTGCAAATCTTGTCTTCCACAAGGCTTTCAAAATTCAGCTTTAATGTTTTGGCCAAAGTATTTGCTAACTGATTAGCCCTATGCTTTATATTTATATATATAAACCAGTTGGAAACCATCTCAGGAACATCAACAAGCAGCAATAATAATAATATCTACCTCTTATAGAGCACTTTTAATTATTAGTTCTCAAAGTGCTTTACAAAGGAGGTCACTATCGTAAGACAGATATATTATGTTCATATTAGATGAACATCAACCAGAATTCCCTAAACTTAATAGACTTCTGTCCCCTCTTGAAAGCCGCTTATTATGTCAGTTGGCAATTTTTATTGCAAGTCTTAGAAAAGGTAGGCAGTTTATCTCCTGATTAAAGATGTTTTACAATTCACTAAACTGTTTTCATATTTACATAGCATACAATCAGAAAATTCTTTTCTTCAGTGGGAGACTAGAAAGGGCTGTCTTCTGTCCCTATGTTTTGCTGTTTTCATAAAGCCTCTAGTAACTGTGATGTGAAATTCACTATCTGCCTAATTTGGTTCCCATTGCAAGCAATGAAAAGTTTCCTGTTAACTTCAGTGGGAGTTGGATTAGGTCCTATTTCTAAAGTAAAGTATTAAAGTAAATGGATATGAACACAGAATGTAACCTACAAATAGTGCTAGTTTACCATTTTTAAATAAGCCAGCTACTCTGTTTCTTTTGAAACTTTACAGAGGGTTATCAGGATTTAAAATCAATATCAATAAATCTAAGACAATATGCTTGGAACATTTAATTACATTTCACCTCCCACCAGACTTCCAGGCCAGCTGGTTATCTCAGGGCTTCAAATACCTCAGGATTCATCTTTTCCCCCTGAATTGTTCTCAATTAACTTTGGATGCCTGCTTCAAGATCTCGGAACCAACAATCCTAGGTGGCATAATCTTCTGTTAATTTAAGGGCAGACCTAACCTAATAATAATGTCCATCCTCCCTCCACATGCTGTATTTTTACAAGTTTTTCCAGTACTGCTTCCAAGATGGTATAAGAAGGAACTCAGAAAGATCTGTTGGAATGTGGTCTGGCAGGGAAAAAACCTGGAACAGCTTGTTAAGATCACACAGAACTAAAAGTAACAGTGAAATTAATCTACCTAACTGGAAATTTTACAACTGAGCAACATTATCTTGGGTGTGATATACGTATATATGTACAGTCATATATATGACTGGCTCTACCATGAAGGAATTCCAGAAAAAGACCTGGCAAAGTTTCAGTTGATCTTGTACATTTTGTTTACTATAATGATACTTTTCATCCCCCTATAATTCAGGGTAACCCACTAATATACGTTTTCCAGAGACATCACTAGCAACAATTCCTCAGAGTGAGATTGTTAGAATGTGGAATAGTCTCCTAAAGAAAGTGGCGGAACCTCATCACTTTTAAAATTTAAAATTATACTTGGTAAAGCACTGGAAAACATGCTGCAGGGGTGCTTCTGTACTGACAGAGAGAGGGACTAGATGAGTGGTCTCAAGATCTGTTGAGAGGATTCTCGCCCTTGAAATGACTGTATTGCAAAGAAAATTTGTATCTATGAACTGAAAATGTGTTCCTTGAACCAGGCCCTGTTACTTTTAAACTGAATTGTTTGAATGACTACAGACAGGGAATGGGGGAACTACTTGCCAGGCTGTGGGAGTTTCAGGGAGTATATTGGCTTTCCATGTGCTTTAGGGAGCAGCTAGTGAAGGATGAGTCCCCTTCCTTTCACAGGGCAGTGCTGGGGAGGAGAAAGAGAAAAGATGAGAACCATCAGCTCCCTGATTTTCTTCCACAGTGTAGGCTAGAGAAGTCTAGGGGCTTCTTTAACTTGTGCCAGCTGGCTGTGGTCCCCAATGGAGAATAAGCCCACTGAGTATAGCAAGAGTTCAACAAATTCCAGCTACTCTCCCTCTATCATTCCAAGATACCCTCTTTGTGAGGGTCTGTGGGGATGAGGCATACAAGCCAGATGCTAGCTCTATGCCGTGTCAGCGGAATCTCCAATAGGGGGCTTGTGGGTGGTTTGCACTGCCTTTGTTCTGCCTAAGCAAGGTAAAGTGACCAGAACAGGCAGATGCTTTGCCCCAACATATTGCCTGCAGCCCTTTGAAATAATATGTTTGGCCTTTGGTCTGGAAGGATTGGACACCACTAGATTGGATAACAGAAGAAGTCTTTTCCATCTATATTTTATCTCGTGTTCATCTAGAACTGTATATTTCTGTCCTTCCTTGGAAGCATCTCATAAATTCATAGACTGTAAGGCCAGAAGGGACCATCATGATCATCTAGTGTGACCTCCTGCACATTGCAGGCCACAGAATTTCACCCATCCACGCCTGTAATAGATACCTAACCTCTGGCTGAGTTACTTAACTCCTCAAATCATGATTTAAAGCCTTCAAGATACAAAGAGTCCACCATTTACTCTAGTTTAAACCTGCAGATAACCTGTGCTCCAGGCTGCAGGAGAAGGCAAAAGAAAAGCCAATCTGACCCGAGGTAAATTCCTTCCTGACTCCAAATATGGCAATCAGGTGGACCTGGGGCATTTCAGCAAGACCCAACAGCCAGACCCTGGGAAAGAATATTCTGTGTAGTAACTTAGAGCTCTCCTCATCTAGCATCCTATCACTAGCCATTGGTGATACTTCCCTATTATCTGTACTTCAAGGAAAGATTTGATTTTGAAACAGCAACACATAGACTCATAGACTCTAGGGCTGGAAGGGACCTCGAGAGGTCATCGAGTCCAGTCCCCTGCCCTCATGGCAGGACCAAATACTGTCTAGACCATCCCTAATAGACATTTATCTAACCTACTCTTAAATATTTCCAGAGATGGAGATTCCACAACTTCCCTAGGCAATCTATTCCAGTGTAGAGAGGTGCTTGGTTCTTTCAGAAGTGTAGATGGTCGGAAGAGTCTCTAGAAAACACTATACTCTTAGGCAAGTAGTAGGGAGAGCACTGCTTAAAAATTAACACACAACTCATTGTTGCAGAAAACATACCTCTGTGGACCACCTGGAAGTGTTCGGAGAGATTCTGGGAATCCACAAATGTTGTTTCTACAGTAGCCTCAGAGACATGCACCATTTAGCTGTCGTGACTGATAATTGCGCTGATTGCTGTAAGAAAGCTAAATGATCTACAGTCTACCTGTCTCTGTCTATGTGAGAAGGAGGAGAAAGAGGAACATGGCAAATAGGGTATGCTGGGAAGGCAGAGATTGTCAGCCATCCTTGTTTGGAGGGCATCGACATTTTACCCACCGAGGCCTTGACAACTATAATAACTGATCCAAAATACCATTAAAATCCTAATTGCACATTATGATAGACCATGCACTTTTGACTCCAGAGTCTAATTTATTGAAAACATTTACCATATTTATGGCCAGAGAATGTCAGATGTGCTTTTTTGCAAAGATGCAGTTTCTTAACTGGTTTACTAACATCATTTTGTTATTCTTACTTAGGGGATTTAGGGAAAACACAGTTCCTCAAATAGTTACCATGAAGGCCTAATGTTCATAAATGCCAGGTTGTCAGTCTCATCAGGTCTAAGCAACCGAAATAGAAGGTGCTTTTTAATGCTACCCCAGAGTCAATTAAAATACAGTAATGCTGACATCTGCAGAATACAGAATGATCAAAGTAAAGAATGCCCATACAGCTTCTGACATAAAAACAGTGTGTTTGGCGGCAGAGTGACACAGTGTAACAGGTCAGGTAATTATGAGAAAATCTATGATGTATCTGTTGCAATTGCTTAGCTTCTTCCCATTATCAGAGCCATCAAACAGAACAGCGCTCTCACTTCTCCTGATGGATCGTAAAGCTAGTGACACCCTCGCTCTCCTGATACAGATGGCATCTCAGGAGCAGCTGAATTAATTTGACAGTAAATAGGTGATAGCAATTGCTGCTTCTCTTTTTTTTATTATTATTATTTTTTTTAATTGCACCAGGACAGCTTTTAGCACTTCTGGGAATAGCTCAGAAAGCCACTGCTATGATTAGCAATATACCTTCCTCTCCCATAAACCCCCTCCAATGCTCTTTTGCTGTTTTTATTTACATGATAATTGCTTGATGGCAACAAAATTTTATCCGTCCCCCACCCCCACGAACCCTCTGTCTGAACCATGTGCATTAATTATGATGATTAAGGAATTCTCTGATTTTTTTGCCTTGATGTGTTTATTAAATTAATGAAGGAATCTGACACATGGGTTTGTATGCTTAGGGTACAGTTATGCTAAAGCCATGGATATATTTTAGATGGCTGCATATTTTCTGCCTCAGTAGCATTATAATTGGCTTAATGGATTTTCAGTTATGTGCATTGGCTTTTTCCCCTCTCTAAAGCAGACTAATTACAGCTTTTTACATTAAATTCTAATAGATTTCAATTTATCTCCTCTAAATTATCACAATAATTACAGTAATAAATTAGGCATGTAGCTGCCATTAATCTAAACAATCTGAATTGGATATCATAGCAGTGCAGCACAGACTGCTTCCTAAATGTGTATTCTAATATATGCTTAATTGTACAACCATTGTGTGGGTGGGTCTGATTTCCCAACAAACTGCAAAACACTGAAGGCGGGATGGGGCGGTGGAGGAAAGTCAGGAGAAGCAAAAAAAGATGAAATTGGAGGAAATACTGCAGAAAATTAACAATGTCCAAATAATGATTTCATGCAGGAACATACCGGATGCTTCCTACCAGCCCACAGACTCCTTTGCTAATCTCTGACCCCAATTTCCCTCATACATACATATATTATAAGGTGTTTTGTCTGCTTAGAAAGAGCCCTAACGTCTCATTTTAACAATGTGGATAACGGTACCATTATACTTGAGAAGAGGAGAAGCACTTAGATAAGTACCCTAATTAGCATTACCTGTCTTGGATATTCCACAGATGCAAACATTTGGGTTCATAGATTTTGTATGACACTACATACACACACATCCCCTATAGATGTATATATTTCTCTGGTTTCTCAAACCGTGAAGGTGCATAGAGCCATGTATGGTATACTTGTGTGAAGTTTTGGCTGCTTCCACTGTAAACTTTAACAGAACAGACTGTTGCAACTGTTCACAGTATTAGACAAGTGATGTTTGTAAAAAGCCCAAACTTTCAAATTCCTGGACTGCAGTTACATAAAGTGTATTTTGAACACTAGTACTGTATATATATTACATAATATTTTAAAGCTTTACTGAATACAAAATATGAATATCTAATGTACAGTCTCAACTGAACTTCTATATGCAGAGACACTTACTAGATTTTTGTTATGTTTCCTCTGGATGAAAAAGAAGTCACTGACTTCTTCTCCGGGTGACTGTATCATTTTTGCAAATTCAGGAGTTTCTGTGAGCCAGGAAGGCTTCAAACTGGTAATGCTTAATGGCACATCGATTTTTGCAGCCTTACAATGGAATTCCTCTGGAAGGCTGCATGACCTCTCCATTAATATAAAATGAGCTCCTTGTGATACTTTAATGAATATGCAGAGTCCCCTCAGTGACATGAGTAACATTTGAAACCTTTATGCAATTTGAATGGGCATTCACCTAACCTAATCCTCGGAGCAGTTTCATTCATAGTAATATTTCCTGTAATCTGCTTACAAGGTTATGATTTTCTAACTGTTTCAAATTTGCCACTTAACTCCAAACAAAGAAATGGCAGCATGCCAAGACAAATGATCCCCTCAGTAACTGTGTTAGATTTGCTGTAAGCGTGCTGTTGTCTAGATACTACTTCCTGTGTGGAATACTGCAGCATTAGAGCAACCTCTGTCCTTTGTCTTGAGTTAGTGTAAAATGTTAATCTCTTAGTGCTTCTTCCTAGAATTCATTTACGTAGTATATCACGTGGGGGTAAAAGCTCAGGATTGGGACTTGGGAGGTCTGAAACCTATTCCTGTCTTTACCACAGAGTCACCATGGCCAGATCCACAAAGGGATTTAGCTGCCTAAAGCCCAGATTTAGGCACCTAAAACCCAGTTTTAAGCACAACTGTGATCCACAAAACTACTGCTCAGCTGCTGCCTAACCCTGTAGGTGCCCAACTGAGGCTTTGTGGATACTAGTGACTTTTCAAGGCACCTAAAAGTTAGAAGTTGCAATGCTAATCATTTCAATGTGCCTAAGTCCCTTTGTGGATCCAGGCCTGTGTGAATTGCCCTGTGTCTCAGCTTCCTGAAATTTACTACCTCAGAGGAGTGTTATGAGGCTTAATTAATATTAACATATTGAAAAAAAAACATTTGCCACCTTTGATCGCTGGATGACAGAGAAACACAAAGCATTCTGATGTTAATATTAGCTATGATTGTTAATAAATGCACTTTGTCATTGTGATATTTGCAACTCTACCATATTTAGATTTTAAAAAGGTACTATGGCAAATAGCACAATGGCAAGTAATTATGGCAATATGCTCAGGACATAGTGATGCATTGTTGCTTGAAAAAAAAAAGCCCACCATAAAAGATGTAGCCCTAAGATTATCTGGAAGGGAGTATTTGACAATTTCACGGTAGGTATACACCTCTTGAGAAAAACAAATGAACAATCGTGTGTGTGCCTCAAATTTAGGGCCATTGTTAATCAAAGTTTAGGGGACTTTCGATCAGGTCCTTGGAGAACTGGCAGAAGAACCTGCAAATGTTTCTTCGTTCTTGCAACTGGCACAGGGCTTGAAAGCCTTCTCAAACTGTTCCTCTTCGCATTTCCACACCCCAAAATACTGCTAAAAAGAAACATCATGAAGAGGGTTTTCTATTCTGCAGCATAGTATGTTACTTTGAATGTGTCACCCATTTTCTCCATTACCCATTTTACATAGTATATACATACTTATTAATCAATGCGTGACTAACAGGATCACAGAAAATGTCTGACTAGGGAGAACCAGATTTCAGAGGGGCTGCCATGTTACTCTGTATCACTTAGTCCTTTCCCTGTTCTTACCTGCTGTTCTCTGCTTCCTGGGAATGTATTCTACTTATAGACTGGGACTGGGACTGTTCAGTTTGGAAAAGAGATGACAAAGGGAGGATCTGATAGAGATCTATAAAATAATGAACAGTGTGGAGAAAGTGAATAAGGAAGTGTCATTTTCCCCCAACACAAGAACCAGGGGTCACTCAATGAAATCAATAGGCAGCAAGTTTAAAACAAATATAAGGAATTACTTCTTCACATAACACGAGAACATAAGAACGGCCATATTGGGTCAGACCAATGGTCCATCTAGCCCAGTCTCCTGTCTTCCAACGGTGGCCAATGCCAAGTGCTTCAGAGGGAATGAACAGAACATGCAATCATTGATTGTTCCATCTTTTGTCATTCCCAGCTTCTGGCAGTCTGAGTTTAGGAACTCCTGGAGCATGGGGTTGCATCCCTGACCATGTTTGTTAGTAGCCATTGATTGATCTATCCTCCCTGGACTTATCTAATTCTTTTTTGAAACTGGTTATAGTTTTGGCCTTAAGAACATTCCCTGGCAGTGAGTTCCATGGGTCGACTGTGTGTTATGTGAAGAAGTACTTCTTTTTGTTTGTTTTAAACCTGATGCCTAATAATGTCATTGGGTGACCCCTAGTTCTTGTGTTATGTGAAGGAGTAACTAACACTTCCTTATTCACTTTCTCCACACCATTCATGATTTTATAGACCTCTATTATATTCCTCCTTAGTCTTCTCTTTGCAGCACACAGTCAACCTGTGAAACTCATTGCCAGGCAATGTTGTTAAGGCCAAAAGTATAACTGGATTCAAAAATGGATTAGATAAGTTTAAAGAGGGTAGGTCTATCAATGCCTATTAGTCAAAATGGTCAGGGACACAACTCCATGTTTTGGGTGTCCCTAAACCTCTAACTGCCAGACGCTGGGACTGGATGACAAGGGATGGATCACTCAATTATTGCCCTGTTGTGTTGGTTCCCTCTGAAGCATTTGGCACTGTCCACTGTCAAAAGACAAGATACTGGGCTTGACAGAGCATTGGTGTTACCAGTATAGCAATTCTATTTTTTTTATGTTCTTACATATAGATAATATCCACCTAAATTGCTCCTCAAATGAATAATGGAATTTACTGCTCTCTCCCAGATCTAAAAAATGTACCATATAATAGCAGAACAAGAGGGGGAAAATTAAAGCATTTTCTAATAACGATTAAGTGTGGTGATAATATATAGCTAGGTTTTTTTCTTTTCAGTCCTAAATTTGCATTAGCCATCCTTCATTTATGTGGTGACATTTTCAGATTGTTTATAGCCAATGGACAGCAGGATGAAAGGCATAAGTGAAATAAGAGGGGAAAAATTGCATAATTAACTTTCTAAATTAATTCATGACCCAGTTTAAGAGGACAAGGAGCGGGTTAGTAATTAATTACGGTGGGAAACCCTGTGGGCCTGTGAGATTTGAAGAGTTTTAACTTATCAGCCAGGTTAAAAGGCTTTCTAAGGGGCTACTCAGCCCTTACTGAATCTGGAGTATAACTGATAATCATAAGCAAAAGAACAAACAAAAAAACCAACCAAACAAAAAAAACTATTGTAAATGGATTTCAGAAATAAAATCTCAAAAGCAAAAATGTAATTAGGAGGAATCCTAATGAATGCTTCCTCAGAATGCTAGAAAGGATAAACAATAAAGGCCAGATCCTTAGCTGCTGTAAATCCATATAGCTCTGTGGACTTCAATGAAGTTATGCTGATAAACACAGGTGGTGGGTCTAGGCCTGAATATTTAAAATAATATAACTTAGGCCCTATGAACTTCATAAAAACCAAATGATTATTAATTAATTATTATTATTGTAATAATAAAGTTATATAAATAGAATTTTCCACTCTATAGAAACACTGTAATTGGGAAAAATAATAATTACATTTCCTACCCATGTAGATATGGATAGACATGGCTCATATTTCAGTCTCCAGAAAATCACTTGATGATGTTCACATGGAGCTCCCAACATTCCTGGTGCACATGCTAGAATAAAGCAGCATTTGGAATGTGCTTGTCTATATTTGAGTCCTTCTTAAAGACTCATTTCAGCTATAGTGGGTGCTCAGAGACTACAGAGAGGGGTGCAGTGTAAGAACTCAAGAGAACTGAATAAAATAGACTTATTGACTTGTTTAAAAAAATCTTAGCTTGTTGTTCCCTTTCTTCTAGCCTCAGCCTATTTGTTTCTCTGTCCTTAGACTGTCAAATCGTGATGGTTAGGAACCATTTCTTCATGAATGTCTGGAAAATCCCTAGCACATTGTGGGCACCACCATAAACAAACAAATAAACAATAACCCTCATCATATGAATCTGTGAAATAGAATGTTGTTACTTCTCACTGGCAATATTGTGTTTGAAGTGGAGCACATGGCTCACTGTTTTATTTAGTCAGTTCCATATTTGGATCATCTGTTGCTAGATATCAAGATTAATAGATTTCAGCTGACTTTTAATGCCACCTTCTTTTTGCAGCTGGTATTGGCTGTGTGTCTCTGTCTCTCCAGCATTTGGCAAAGTCTCAATCAGAGTTCAAACACAGTCACATTGTCTGTATAATTACAGCCAATCTTTACTTTTTCCCAGTTGCCCTCCCTGGAATATCAAAGATTTTTTAAAAAAAAGTCAGAAGAAAGGAAGTGAAAGTGGTACTACAAACTGTTAGAAAATTAAGGGAAAATGAAAATTCTGATCACTGGAGACAGGCTTCTGCTAATGGAATTTGGGTCTTTTTTTTTTTTTAAGTCACGCTAGCTGCGTTCTATTAATGTTCCCTTTGGCAAGTAGCAATCTTCATTGCTTTATGCTTCTTTTTTTCTTTATCATACTGCAGCATTTTGGTGTTAGAATTTTAAAATTAAATCTTCTTATTGTGCAGGCAGGATGTCCAGTTTTATTCTATCAAATGCCACAGAAACAAAGGGTACAATCCATTTTTCCTGATAGAAGCCAACAGTTCGTAAGAGGTTTGAGATGAGTGTGAGGATACAATTTGCCTAGAGAGTGCCTGAGGATCAAGACAACCTGACTTTCTACGGAATGAGTCTGTCAGCTGGCATCTTGCAGTAATTGCTTCCCATGGCAGGACCTTACCAGCCAAGGGAGGACTGCTCTCGTCAACCCAAGAATCAATTTCTACAAGAGCAGAATGATAATTGTTTGCTAAGGCTTGGGGAACTTGTTGCCAAGTCTGAAATGGGGGCTGGAGCTATGATTGGCACTCATTAACCTGGGATTTGGGTTTGATCATTTACCTTATTCAAAGGAAGGGGGGGGGGGGGCGTGGAAGCTCTTTTGTTTGGAGGAAACAAATGAGATCAACTACAGAATGGGAATCTGGACGTCAAGCCTGAAACCAAATAGCTAGCTTTATTCACTCAAATGGGACCAAATAGCATGCAATGTGAGGTGATTGCATGTTTTTCTTCAAGTATAAATAAATATCTATTTGGAATTTTGTTCTGAAATATTCTATAGTTTATTTGTTTTGTCCATTATGGTAACTAGATCATCACACTGACAGCCTGAAGTTGTATCGCTTGGCTACGTGAACAAAGAAAGAACTAAAAGACACGTCACAAATACAGAAGACTAATTTTAGGCTGCCATACACATAAAACAAGCTTTAACTTTCATATACCTTTATTGTCTATACTTGTAAATCCCGTCCACTGCTACAAATATTTACTACGTCTGAGCATAGTCGTCTACAATCATATCATGTGCCAGTGCTGAACACAGTTTATCCTGGTGTAACTAACCCCCAAACTATGTTCAGTCCAGGATCAGTTAACATGATTGTTAATAATCCTGTTCAGACATGATAACATTTTGTAGTGCAGATCAGACACGGGGGAGTTTTATAGTAACAAAATCTCTGTCTTTGACCTTAATATTATTTTCCTATTTTCTGGTAGAATGCTACACTACTTCTTGATGCCTGCAGGCTGGTACAACACATTTTAGTTCTAGATTAGAACAATTTAACATAAATCTTTCTAACAGGTTTAAAGCAGGAGAAGGGCTGGTTATGTGGTTAGAGCACAGATGTGTCATGTGTGCTTTAGGAAACCAGGGTTCAATTTCCTTGCTCTACAAAATTCTTGTGTGACTTCAAGCAAATCATATAGGGCTAGACTTTCAAAGGTAGTTAGACACCTAGTGAGATTTTCAAGAGCACCCAAGAAATGTAGATGACTGAGTCCCATTTTCAACAATGTTTTAAAAAGTGTTAATTACTCAGTTTTGTGCTGCTGAAATCATCAGCATAGGGAATTTGAGGTCTGTGGAAATGCATCCATTCAGACCTGACACTGAAGTCATATAGCACACTCAGTATGACTTAAAAGGACAGAACTAACCACACTATTTTGTGTTGCAACTTAAAAACATATGCCCCCTATTTCATAAATCCAATTTCACTGAAACTCTGTTCCTATTACTCTTATATTCATATGCACTGTTGACCTAACCTCTAGCATTACACTGTGACCCTGGAAATGTACCAACTTTTTAATTCTCTTGCTCATGATCAAATCTTTTCATTTGCATTGTTTGCATGTGCTCTATTGCTCAACTTTCCATCTACATTTCATATGAATTTAAAATACAGTAAACAGAGCTGTCTGAACTGGCCTGCTTGAATTAAGAAAGTTATGTGATTGGCCTTGGTGCAATTTCAAACCCACAAACCACTCATGATTTGCTATAGGTTTTTTTCCAGTCTACAAAATTTACCACACCACCACACCTTAAGTAGGAGGGACATTGTCCAGGCTTGCCAGAGGAAGAGTAGCAGAGAGGAAAGCTTGAAAACTGGCAAGCCCAGATGAGAGAAGCCCTTTCTTTACACAACAGGTGAGGCAGCACCCAACCTCCCTTCCCTTCAGGTGGCAAAATACCAGGTTTGGGCAGGATCTTCTGTGGGCATCATGCTAGCTGCTCCTTTTAAGGGGAGCTGGGAAGGAAATTTTCCCTCACCACTAGATTGGCCTAAGTGGAGTGGGGGGTTTTCACCTTTCTCACAGCGGGTTCAGGGAGGGCTTGTTATGGTGAGAAGAAAAGAGGGTTAGGCTGTATATCGCGACTCATTATGTGAGTGTGGGGTGGATGTCCACTGCAGGTACTCCCTAGTCATCCAGTGACCAGATAATGGCTTGGTAAAGGACTTTAAAAGGAGGTGTTGGTTAAAGGAACAGAATGGGGGGGAGGAGGTTTGAGGCTTCTATGAATGGTACAGCAGAGAGCCAACCCCCCTTTCTTCTAGTGCACTTAACCCGTTCATGGGAGGCGGGGGAAGTGTGAATGATATGATCCAGCCATGGGTTGGCTGGGAGACCAGGATGGAAAATGAAATGGGACTGGTAGAAGCCCCTATGTAGTTATTGAAAGAACATGGAGTTGTCTGCACTGTACACTTGTATCTGCTGGGTAGTCCAAGACATCTAATAGTAAACTTGTGGCCTGATTAAATGCATATCAAGTGTCTCCTGTCCTTCTTTTGGTAGAACCGGATTCTTGCATAGTAGCTTATTGAGATTTTTTTTCTATATTAGGATAGTTTTTAATTTTATCAGGTTGCGATTCAAGATGAATTTTGAATTCAAACCTGATTCATTGAGATAGATCACATGATGGAGGTCCTGTGGAACTTGTCCACTTTCCTGTGCACAGTGGTGGCTTGACACTCCAATGGTGGATGAGGCACCTACATTTAGGGAGCTAGATTAGCTAGTCAACTCAGCTAAGCAGAAGGCAGCTTGACTTGCTTTCTAGAGAAAGAGGCTGCATTTACTTGACCTCTGAAAATTCAGCTTAAAAATAATTGTTCCAGCCCCTTTGTCCTTCTGCGTCTGGTAGGCAGTGACCAATTATACCACGTTTTTTGAAATTCCCCAGTTATCATGCACCGCTTCATTATTTATGTTTGAGCTCATGTGATAATTATATCTCAATTTGATATTATGGAAATTAATTTCCTCTTCTAAACGTTCTATTGTTGCATCAGAACTGCATCTTAGTCTCAATTACAGTGATGCAGCAAGTTAGCATGAATGGACATGAAGTCACTGAACCCAAGCCTTGCCTATGGATTCAATAAGCTTCAAACATGAAACCAGCTTTGTTAGAATGGTTAACCTTTCTGAGTGTCACATCCAGCAAATCCATTTAAATTAATCTCACACCAAAAAAATCATAGCCCCCTTGCTAGCCAGTCCTGGAAAGAGTCACAAATCTTAAACCAAAAGTTCATATTATTTAAGGAAGAAGGCTTTCAGTCTAAATCATACTGTCTGTCTCTCAGTATATGGACAACCAAATGATGCAATGGTTTTTAAACAAACAATACTTTCTTATGTATTTACCCATATGTCATTTTCTACTCCCTCTGATTAGATCAATATGTTACTTCACATAGGATACTGAAGATGACTGATTGTTGTTCCTTACTGTGGCAAGAAAGACTCACACTTGAATTCTTCTCAACATGCATTCAATGCTTCAGATAGTTTATATCAAACAATTAATGCAAAGTTTCCTTTCGATTTGAGAGATGTATTTGTTACTTAGTGCACTAGACCCAACATTTTCAAACTTGGATCCTTGAAGCTAGGTCCTTAAAATCACATATAGATGCCTAAACGATTATCTTCAAAGGCATTATACACCTGCAGCTCCTACTGAATTCCAGTGCCTAAGCAGGGATTCAGGCACCTAATTTTAGGATCTAGACCCACAAAAAGATTTAGGCACCCAAATCCACAAAGAATGTGATGACTTTAGGGTCTAAGTCCACAATTTAGATCCTCAAAACCACCATTCAGCTGTTGCGTACCCCACAGTTGCCTGAATTCCTTAGGCAACTAAGTTTCCACCAGTACAGTCGCCAAGGCACCTGAAAATCTGCCTATGAGCATGCATACAGCCACCTAAATCCTGTCTCCTATTTCTTGTCAAAGCCCAGTGAGCTCCTTAAACTAGACAGTCTCCTGCCTATCTCGCCTGCAGGTCCCAATCCACGAGGCATTCTCTGAGGCTGCCTAATGGGCAGGTGGAGGAGGTGGTGGTTCTATTTATACAATTGTAAAGAAAGAAAATGTTCTCATGGAATGCAAACTTCTGGCAGTTGAAAAAAATGTTTAACCCCTAGAAAATCAGTGTTATCTTACTCCTCGTGGACAAGAGTGTGTAGGGCAAGAGGAAAGGGTATATGAATGTGTATCATCCTTCACTGCATCCAGTGAAATGGATCAACTTCTATAGGATATCGCTATGACCATATTCCCCTGAGCTACAGGAGACATTGTATCTACACCACATGACATATGGGTTAAAGTCACAATGTAGCCTCAAATTAACATCATATAGGTCAACATTTTCAAATTTGGGAACCGCCCTACTTAGCATGCTGGCTTTTGCGAATCCCATTCTTGGGTCAAACCCTCTTCATGCATTGTATGCATAACTGGGTGCATAACTCAGGGCTGTGGATTTCCCTAGGTGGCAAGGCACCTAAAGGTAGGCACTACAATAGTGATTCTAAAGCATCCTTTGTGATCCAAACCAAATAGTTATGCAAGAGCCTATTTATGTTTCCAAATTTTGCAAATGCGACTATGGATAGTTAACCTAATTGAATTACCTGCCATAGCTAATTTCTGTCTTGTCATTCTCACTGATACCTATCCCCATTGGTATAAACCATCAGCAGGGTAATATTATAAGGACTGTAAAATAAAATAATATAGGAAGGACTAGGCATATAATTATTTGTAAATGGTGATGGTCATCAAGAATTTTCAGGATAAAAACAGTCTCCAGAGCTTCCGTTTTCAGGCTGCTTACTATCAGTTAGATTCTGCTCCTGTTATTTAAATTGAACAGTACCTTAATCTTGAGTACTCCTGTTCAGAGCAAAGTACTATTCATTCTGAGTAACGGAAACAGAATCAGATCTGCGTGACTAATTACATTCACATAACAAGCATGCTGGAAGCTATGGAGTAATACCGCATCTACTCCACTTTCCCCCAGCCCCCATCACTTGCACAGGGCCTCTGGCTCTGTGATATCTACCCAGCCTGCACCTGGCCCACCCACAACATCACCTCTAGTCCAGCCTATGTTTGCCACACAGAGGGTGTGGCAGCTCTTCTGTAAGGCTACTGTACCAGTGTTTCCCCATCCCAAGGCATAAGTAGTGCAGAGCCCTGCACCCCTTGGCCTTCCACATTGGGGTGAAATCACCCACCATGTGTTCCCCAGGATTAGTCAGAAAAAATGTTGTATTTCATTTTTAAATAACAAAAAGTCAGACACTTCGGATACAAAGTATGTGAAGAGTATTTAAATATTTGGGAAAGGTTTATTCCAGTCTATTTCACTGGAAGGCTGCCAAAGGCAGCTTGGAGCCTGTGGGGGGAAAGTGTTTATTGTGGTCAGTGTGGTAATATCAGAGGCAGCAGGAGCAGAGCAGGATGGAGATGCAGCAGAAACAACTTGATTGTAGAAAGTGCAAAAGTCAAAATAATCAGTCTGTGAGAAGTCCAGAGTGAGACAGATACATTTGGTCTTTAGAAAAATTGGGAGCTAATTTAATAAGCTTGGTGGCTGTGAAACAATTTAGCTGTGGCATGGCCTTTGTGCCAGAAACATATAAAGAGGACATGGTGCCCCATCCGAGTACCAAATAGAGGCTTAAAACATTGACTTTTCTGTCTTCTCTTCTTATATCAAACCTGCATAGTGTGGCAAACCTGTGCCCTCTTCATACAAACCATACGTGCCCTGCGAAATGGTCTTAATGCTGTTTTTCTGCTTCCTTGTAATTTCTTATTTTTTGTCTTATTTTCCTCTTTCACAATGGAAAAAAAAGGTTAGATTAGAAAACTTCAATTAAGCCTTTAAAAAGACCATCTGCTGAATGCTGACTGGGGTTTCATGTAAACAAAATGCCTGCGCTGGTTACAAACAAATGATCTTATCTATTGTATTGTGTTACAAATTAAAATTAGATTAAGCCACCTACATGGTACCTCCACTGAATCTTAAATTTCTTTTGGAAACTGAATGTTTGCTGCAAGTATTCATTCGGCCTGATGAGAGCCTCATTATTTTTGTACCAGCAGTACACACTGGGTATAGCATAATCAAAGCCTGGGGGTACGTATTAATTATCCTTTTGAATAGTGATGAAATTTTAAAAAGATCTCCTTTAGGCTCACATCATCAGCAGATGAAACAAAGCTTTGCACAGCTTGTGAGCAGTGGCTCACATGTGTTTTTACATCTGTTCAGGATATTTCAATTTGAAGCGCAACAAGCCAAGTCTGGGATTAAAGACCAGGATAAAAAAAAATCTGCAACAACAAACAGGCCACACCCCTTCCCATCTAAAAGGGGGGGGAGGTGGGAATTAACTTGTTAAAAATGCACAATTCCAATGTTTTGTATTAGTGTTATTTAAAAGAGGGATTTAACATTTAGAGTCTGTCATGTTGTCTACGTGCCAGGACTGATTAACTGGTCACCTGTTATTGTTCCTTGATCGTTCAATATAGCAAGATTTCAGTTCTGTGCTATTAGCACTAGATGTGATCATGCTAACACACTGCTGTTTTCCTCTTTATTATACATTACATTAGAATTAAAGGGAAAGGAAGCTTAGCTCTTCTGAATTTGTGCAGATCAGTGTTTTCCAGTTTACAACAAGAATGAACAAATGATTGGGAGAGAGCAGAGCCCCTTTGTTGAAAGACTTTTATTATCCTCTCTGAATTATGTTACAATTACATGGTAATTGCTTTGAATGAATATGAATGCATCAGATACAAAATATTTTAGTAGGGCAATGCAGAAGCTGTGAGTGACAGAGAGCAACAAAATGCATGATTTAACTCCTACTGCTGTAATGGGGAAAAAACCTAACTGTTCACTAAGGATTGAGATGTGTCAGCCTTTATCTTTGAATCTCCTGTTTGTTTTGAGTGCATGATACAATCATAGGGCCAAATTCTGCAATAGTAATGTAGACAAGTTCCACTGAAGGAAGCTTTGCCTCTATAAGGACTGCAGGATCAAACTAATAATATTTTCAAGTCTAAATATCCATTTTTTTTGTTTTCATTCCATTTCTTTCTGTCTCTTTTCACTTGAGAAAGGTGTAAATATCATTAAAGCCAAATTTTAATGAGGAATAAGTAGGTAGAATTAATGGAGTTCCATCTGCTTACACTAGGTCTGAATTTGGATCATAATATTTACCTATAATGTTAAAAGGTTAATTTACCTTTGGACAATACATAGGGCCAAATTCTACTCTTGCATACACATGCACAGTTCTCAACAGAAGTCTCATGATTCTTCCCATGGAGTTAACAGGATAAATTAATTTTTATTCATTGACTTGAACAAAGGCTGTACACATATACATGAAGGTAAAATTTGCCTTTAAGCCTGGAAAAAATACCTTTGAGCTCTTATGATATCAAAAATATTTTGAAAAGGTGCACAGTAACACACAAACCAACAGGAGCCTGTAAATATATTATTTGAATTGCACAGTTCTTCAGTATGTTAGAATGTTTGAATGAAGCTGTGTAATATTTATAGATTTTTTTAAAGGCACATATAAGTCACCTGGTGGATTGGGCAAAAAGGAACCATTGCACTCATATCTATATACATGATGCAAACAAACAAAAAGCATCTTAGTAATAACTCAGTGGACCATTTCAATCCATCATGCTAATCTCTGTTAGTGTATATTCTAAAATGAGCAGGATTAATGGAATCATCTGATTGGAATCGGAACCTCATTACCAGCTGCTGAAATACTGTGCCCTAAACTTAGGGCAAGGTGCTTTGGTTTGTGCATGGATCTCTTGTTAAAGTGAGTGGAAGCGTCACAAGCATCTGAGGACAGAATTTTGCTCACAGGTTGAAATCTCAGGGCTTTCTCCTGTTCCCATTAGTGTCACTGGTTGTTTTGCCCGAGTAAAGATTGAAAGGAGCAAGCCATATTTAGTTATGATATATTTTTCATGCAAAGAATGAATGCTGCTATTATTAAACATTAACAATGCTTAGAAGTGGAATAACATACTACAAATTGTGTGGTTATAGTGAGAGAACAGCTGTTGGTGTTTTTGCCTAGGTGCTGCAAGTCCTATCATTTACTGTTCTTCACAAGATCCATAGCATGAGCCATAAGAATATATGCTTAAAAACATGATTTAAAATAGTTACAACATATGGATAGTAGCCAATCTGCAAACATGAATAAAAGCTAAACTTTTTTTTTTATGTAGCATGGCTTATATAAAGCCTGTAGAATTGAATAATGAAACTTTTTCTGAGTTAGAAATGACAGTGTTAAAAACTGCTTTCCTGTAAAATAAAGTGACCAAAAGTAATTTTTTATCATATTTATAAAATAGTGCATGCAGGCTGACACTTTGCAAGCCAAGTTTCAGACTAAAGCGAATTTTAACAGCTGATTTATAAACCCCTAAAAATAGGGTTTTGTAATGGAAGTGCTGACACAACTTTATCTATCACAGTGAGAATAGCACAGCTATAATTAAAAGCACATAGTGTACTTTGTCTTTGACTAACATAAATAGCTACCAGGATCGCTTGCAATACAGTTTCTTCATGTTACATTGACAGCAGGACAAGGATAAGCTCATTTTTATTTTTGCCCACTGCTGTGAATTATTAAAAGTTAGTGCGACCATTAATTTCTCCACATACTTATATGCACACACCCCTAAAAATCCCTACAAAGTGATGGACACCATCCAGCAATTGGAATAGACTATGACACTATTTTAGCACAATACTGAGGCAGAACAAGGTTGGTTTACCTATCTGAATGATAAATTAGAGGTTCAGTTGGCTCCAATTGAAATTAAAATTTTGGATAGATGTTGGGGGCGCATCAGTTGGAAGCGATGGAGGAGGAGAAGGACCTTGGGGTACTGGTTGATAGCAGGATGACCATGAGTCGCCAATTTGATACGGCTGTTAAAAAAGCAAATGCGATTTTGGGATGCATCAGGCGGGGTATTTCCTGCAAAGATAAGGAGGTGTTAGTACCGTTATATAAGGCGTTGGTGAGACCCCATCTGGAATACTGTGTGCAGTTCTGGTGTCGCATGTTCAAGAAGGATGAATTCAAACTGGAACAGGTTCAGACACGGGCTACAAGGATGATCCGAGGAATGGAAAAACTGCCTTATGAAAGGAGACTCAAAGAGCTTGGCTTGTTTAGCCTGGCCAAAAGAAGGCTGCGGGGGGATATGCTTGCTCTATATAAATATATCAGGGGGGTTAACGTTAGGGAGGGAGAGGAATTATTTAAGTTTAGTACTAATGTAGGCACGAGGACGAATGGGTATAAACTGGATATTAGGAAGTTTAGACTTGAAATTAGATGAAGGTTTCTAACCGTTAGGGGAGTGAAGTTCTGGAACAGCCTTCAGAGGGAAGTAGTGGGGGCAAAAGACTTTTCTGGCTTTAAGACAAAGCTTGATAAGTATATGGAGGGGATGTTATGATAGGATCGTTAATTTGGGCAATTGATCTTGGATTACCACCAGATAGGTCTGCTCAATGGTCTGCGGGGAGATGTTGGATGGGATGGGATGGGAATTGAGTTACTGCAGAGAATTCCTTCTTGGGTGCTGGCTGGTGAGTCTTGCCCACATGCTCAGGGTTTAGCTGATCGCCATATTTGGGGTCGGGAAGGAATTTTCCTCCAGGGTGGATTGGCAGGGGCCCTGGAGGTTTTTCGCCTTCCCCTGCAGCGTGGGGCACGGGTCGCTTGCTGGTGGATTCTCTGCAGCTTGAGGTCTTCAAACCAATTTTGAGGATTTCAATAACTCGGTCCTGGGTTAGGGGTTGTTATAAAATTGGATGGGTGGAGTTCTGTGGCCTGCCTTGTGCAGGAGGTCAGACTAGATGATCATATTGGTCCCTTCTGACCTATGAGTCTATGAGTCTATGAGTCTATGAGTTGGCTCCAATTGAAATTAAAATTAATGCCCATTGACTAGTCAAAGTCTTTGGAGTAAAGAAGCCATAAAAATGCAAAGCACTGTTGTTGTTGTTTTGCAGTGACAATTTTTTTTAAATTATATTTTACTTGATAAGTGCTATGTAATTAAACCGAAATGACCAATTTTGATTTCCCAACACATCTCTTCTTTCTTGTTTCTCCTTCCCTCTCCCCATCTACTATGCTTGTATGTCTCTAGCCTCTTCCCTGGGAGTTCACTTCTCCCTTCCTCTGCCTCACTCTACTTTGCAGGCCTCTCCCCATTTGTCTCCTTCCCCCTAAGTACTTCCAGTATTTATCAGGTATAGATTCTGTATTCCCTGCACATCTAAAATTCCCATTGAAATCATTGAGCATTTTGGGTACTCAAGGGAAGCAGCATCAGGCTTTTTGTGCCTGTCTTTACTCTCCCTTTTCTGGGAGGCTTTGCAGATATAAATTAGGTAGTAAAACAAATGTAAAATCCAAGGCCCTCATTCTGCAAACACTACATACATAAATAGCTTTACATGAGTTACTGTTCACTTGCATAAGTGTTTGCAGGATCTGGCCCTATGTTATAAAGTACTTTTGATTAAACTATTTGGCAGAGACAGAGTAGAGATTGTGCCTGTCCCTGACATGAAAGTACCTCTGTGAGCCACTGGTCAACACCGCCATTTTCCAAAAGCAAAAAAGTGGGTTCTAAAAGACAATTCTTCCAGGAAAGAACATGCTCCTAACAGAACGTACCCAAGCTGGATACAAGGGGGATGATCCTCAGCTGGTGTAAACTGTCACAGCTCCATTAAACTGCCCCAAGAATTTTTGGAGAAGGATTTAAGAGAGTGAAATGGGAAATACAGGAAGAAAGGACAACTTCCTAACCAGGATACAATAAAAAGTGGAAAATAGATAATAAAGAAAGAATAAAATAGATAATCAAAGACAGTCAAACATTTTTGGATGAAAAACACCCTTTTTCTAAATGAAATATTTTGTGGAAAACATTGTTTCTTTCTAAATGTCCTGGAGTTTTTTAAATTAAAAACAAACAAAAAAATTAAAATTATGGGAGGGTTCAAGATCAAAAACCAAATATTTTTCAGTTCATACTAAAAAAAGTTTGTTTGTTTTGTAGTTAAACAGGAAAATGTCCATTTAAAAATGAAAATGTTTCACTTCTTTTGAAATTTTTAATTGGAAAATATTTACCAATCCACTCTAGTGGAAAATGAATATGAAAAAAATTAATTGACAGAGGTGTGTTTTTATTGCTTATAGTTTAATTTGTCTGCAGATCCTTTGGGGATTTTTTTAGGGGCATAATTCTTTTCTTTTATTCCTAATAATATTTACACAGGATCATGCTAAAAATACAATTTATGCTGGGACATCTCTTTTCCGGTGGCTTCGGTGCTTGTATTTCGGCCTCATGCCTAACACAGCCCACCCAAGGCACAGCAATATCCCAGTATAACACAAACTTGGTCATGTCTTGTTGCTTAAATAACACAATAAGGAAATTAAAAGACTTGTTGGATATGATTTTCATTGTTATGGCATATGTAGCCCTGAAGAATTTTTTTTCAATACCTATGGCTGAAAAAAATCCTCTTACTAAACTTCTTTTGATATTGATACAAAATACTTATCCTTGTCCATCTTCACAGATCTCAGATCATGCAGCAGTATAAGCACTTTCATATTTGTCCTAATGTAATACAGCAATAGTGCGCCATTTGTCAGTTCTAAGGCTGGATCAGTGTAAGTTTAATGCCCTCTACTGGGAGAATCAATAGGTTAAGTGATTTGTCTTCAGATCTCTATTCACTAATGTTGGAGCCTTAGAGATGTGGTTACTAGAGACTTAAAAATAAAAAGTGTTACTTAATTCACCAATGTAGTCCTTTCACCAAAATATAATGGGGGTGGAAAGAGAACAAGGCTCTAATTAATACCTAAATCCTTTCATGAAACTGCAGTGCCAGTAGCAAGAAGAAAAGAATAAAGAGCACAGGATGCAGCTCCACAACCATGCTGTTTTAATGCAAAAGCATTCAGAAATAGTGAATAAGGCCTGAACCCTCAACATATCACTCAGGGGCAGAATCCTCTCCATGTATGGAGCCCCACTGACCTCACTGGGAGTCTGCAGGAGTGCAGGAGTCCAAACATATGCAACAAGTGGTAGCATTGTGATATTATTGTGCAAGTACTTTGTATGGTATCAATACTCATTGACTGAATATAACACTTCTGTCTGATTCCTTGAAAAAAATGTTGGTTACACTTAGGAGTTTGCTTAGTAAATACAGCTTTAGAAATGTGCAAACAACCAATTTTTCAGTCTGGGAACAGAATCAAATAATCAAGAAAAAATTAAATTCAGGCCACTCTGAAATTATTTTTTTTTTAATTTTGGCAAACCAAGGAACTGAAATCTTTTTTGTTTCAGGTTGAATGAAATGCTTTGTTTGACCCAAAGGAAAATGTTTTGGCTTTGAGGGATTTTTCTCTTTTCTTTAAATAAAATTGAATTTAAAAAATTAAAATTTGAAATTAAAAGTTGTTTAGAATAAGAAAAATGTAAAAACTTGGTTTTGAAAATGTCAGAATAAAACATTTCAGATTATATTTTTCTGAAACAATTTAGCAAATTCAACAAATTTACAAAATATTTCAGTCAACTCAAATTTGCAGTTTTGGGCAAAAAAGTTTTGTCTTACAAATTTGACCCACATAATAGCCAGCAATAAAAAAATCTGCATTCAGTGGCTGGTGTAGGCAACACAACTGCATAGTTATCTCTGTACTGACATTCAGGACCTTCTTATATTCATTCCCAATCTGTCCTTCACTCCCCAGTCCAGGAAAAGTAAATAAAGTTGGGAAGGCTGACTGATGGGTTAGTTCCTAAAGGGAAAAAGTGACTCCCATAGTTCAGCAATGACCCTATCTAATAAGAGCCGTGGTGGTCAATGAGGGATGTTCATTCAAATCCTTTAGCTTGGAGAAGGATGATTGTATGGCATATCAGAAGGCCACATAAGTGGAAGAAAAACATATGACAGGAAAAAAGGGAATAAAAAAATTGGGACAAGAGTTTCTTACACATTGAGAAAGACAGTGCAGCTTCACCTTTGCAACTTCACGCTTCACCTTGCAATGAGTTCAATGGGAGTTTTGCATGCAAAAGGTCTGCGGAATCTTTTTTTCCAAAACAGATTAACATTAGGAACCATTAAGGAGACCACAGATGAGAGGTTTTCCTTGTGGAATTTTCTGCTAAATTGTTTAATCAACTGGGGGAGGGGGAAGGAGTTGCCTTCTGACTCTGGAAAAGGGTGTGGGTCCCATAGAGAAACCTTAGGTGTTCCTCTAGAATCTGAATGGATTCTGAAAGGCCATTTAAACAGGAAAATCCAGCCTTTGCACTGACGTCCCTCCCACTGTGCTATGTAATGTCTAGGCACTACTGGGTGGGATACAGAAACTGTTTCCACTTTACCTCTGAATTTGATCATTTGCATGGTCTTAAATTAAACCCATAATGATCTGAGTGACTATTTTGTGCTTTAATTCCCTTTGCTTTTCCACCGCAGTAATTAAATAAGAAAGAAAAAGAGTCAGAGATAATTGATTGAACTGATTCCAGAAGAAAATGTTGCTCCTGTTCCTCTTTTGCTGTATTTGGTGTTAAAAATAGATCTGGGTGAATACTGCCAAAAACAATTCTATGAATATTCCTTTGTTATTTTTTTAATGGATTAACTTCAGCTGTGTTCATTGCCCTTTTGTGTGCACTTTCCATGAACATTTGAACAATCTAGTTTGCTCATGCAAAGAAAACATGAAGCTTGTATGTTTGAATGGTCACAAAAAGTGAAGATGAAATTGGTTTCTATGAGCATTCATACCAGATGCATGTTTACAAGGTTTATGCATATCCAATAAGAAGGCAAGAATGGTGCCATGTGACATATGTAACCAATCAAAACTAAGAATATGGTTCAAATTCACAACAGATTTTCGGGAGATATCTATTAGAACTGCTAAAAAATATTTTTTCAAAATTTTCATTTATTTTGACAAAAATATTTGCTGATTTCCAACCAGATTATAGACAAATTGATTTGTTTTTGAAAATTAGAAATTTTGACTTTTATATTTTTGACCATCTGTACTATTTAGACATCATGTTTCCATGACTGGTGTGTAGTGAATACTTATTTGAATACTTGGTGTTTGGGATTGAGTGTGATTGTCACATAATATGGCTCCTGTTCCTCCACTGGAGAACCTAACCTTTAGAAACAGAGGAAGTGACTGAAGAAAACATTGAGATGTAGGAAACACATTAGTAAAATAGAATAAAAAAGGAAATAAGCTGGCCTAAGAAAATTTTGAGACATTTAAAATCTTTTACTGTCCTGTTTTGCTCAAGACATAGTTAACAATATAACTGAGCCCCAGATTAAAAAGCAGTTGGTTCCTTGCACAATGGGGGATGGGATATTATTGCTAACCTAAAGCATTAAAAAATCATGAGTCAGGCCATAGTAAATAACATGTGATCTTTAAAAATAATAAATTTTAGGTTCAGTTTATTTGTCTTCTGGTTTGTGAGCTGCTAAAGTATAGTCAAGTCATGTTTTCAAGCTTTGCTCATGAATTATGAAGGCCAGAAACTTACCTACAAAATATGAAAGCTGGGTTTTTTTTCATAATCCTAAGAATCCAGGTCCTGGGGCATTGATAAAAACACGAGATCATGCGATATAAAATCATCACAGCTGGTAGCACTGGGGAATGTGTCTGCAATGTGGAACGTTGTATGAGCCCTAGAATCCCAGCACATCTGCAACTGGCTGGAATGTTGGTGGGCAGAGCCAAGGCATCACCCCTTCCTTGTTGCTGCTTATTCTCATCCATATGAACAGGGATGGAGATACACAACCTTGTAGAGGTTGTTTTTTTTCCTCCCACCCCATGCAGCTACACTGTTCTGAGTAGGCAGTACAGAGGGGAAAAGGAGGGTCTCATATGTTCACTTCATCCACTGAATGGACATGTAGGATGGGTCACACTCTAGTCTTACAATCACATGACTGATGGTTATTTCCAAAATGAAAGTGTGGCACAAAATGGTTACATGAATGTTTTCAGAAAAATGAACAAAAAAGGGAGACCAAACATAGTCAGATCAAATCATGTCTGCAGTTTAGAAGTGATTGCTATATTTGTCTGTCTGTCTGTCTGTCTATCTAGGACCTCATTACCACAGTATCTGATTCCTACCTATGGGCTTACAGTTCTTTTGAGGCCAACGGGAAATACTGCCATATCACAGCCTCAATCTAAATAAGCATGGAAAACAATTGTTATTTCAGGTGGTGAGATTCCCTGGAGAAAATAACTTTAATTAATTTATTTTTCTAATTCATAAAAATGCACCCAAGCTGACCTCTAGGCACATATGCAAAAACTGTAAAATCAGATTCCTTCATTAATGAATGGACACCATGTCAACTAATATGGGGGGGAGGGGAAAAAAACACCTCCTCCCCAAATACAAGCAAAACTCAAACCACTTCTCAGAAATAGCCTTTGTAAATAGATAGATCTGGCAACATGCCTTGAAATTCATCAGTCTTGGATGACAGAGAGAATGGATTCCATTGTTGAGAGGTCACTGGCTATATACACTACCACTCTTTTTTTTTAATTTGATTTTTTAGCCATATGTACTCACTTTTTTTCTTCCCTTAATCTTACCTCCTTTTCTCAATAATTTAAATACAAAATAACAACATTTTGAAAAGTTGATTGGAGAAGCAGTGTGGCCTACTAGAAAATGTGCAAGGAACTTTTGGTAAAAGGATAAATCAGTGCATCAGGAATGCACTCAGGATGGGAACATGCTGCTTTATTCAATTACTAACAGAGGGTGGAGGGAGGCAGGGAACACCCTCTAATGAAACCAAGGAAGAAATAGAGCCTGGATCCAACCCGTAATACTCAGAGTAACCAAGTTAACCCCTTTACTATTGCACAGGACTGAGAAATTGAGTCAGGAGACCTGGATTCTATTCTGCTTTCACAGGTGTGTTGCATCAGGGCCAAAATGCAGGGAAAGTATGGGTTCAGAGACATACCATTACAACAGCTAGCACCAATCAGAACAGGATCCCATGATGCTAGGCCCTGTACAAACACAGAGTAAGACAGTCACTACCATGAAAACTCACATTACTTCCATTTTCATTTGTCTTGCCTTGTGATAGCCAACTGTGCTTGGAGAGAAATATTATTTTCAGCGTATGGTTTCTTATTCTTATCCACGTGAAACTGGCCATTCTGTAAGAGACAGCTCTGCAGCGTGCGTGTTGAACTAATGCTTGATGGAGCATATGAGAGAACAATGAGTCGCTCACCAAATAACTGAGACCTAGGCTGAGGAATTACCCTATAAGGTCATTTCAGAACTGGACTTGGAAAAAAAATGCTTTAATGCCTGGGCTGCAGTGTGCTAACACCAGTTCAATAGCACTGGTGCAAGCTACATTGGTAGTCCTCCTATGGCCAAACTCCTAGCTGCTGCCAACATTTTAACACTGTGTCATGGAACCCTGCTCCAAGCGAGCCTAACAGAGAGTGTTAAGGCTGCCAGAGGCTGGCTACACTAGAGCTCACAAAATTACTAACACCAGGGTAGCTGAACCAGCATTAGCAACAGTGGAAATTTATTAGAGGCGGCATAAGAAAGAGAGAGGTGACGGGTTAAGTGATCCATATGGACCCAGTCCATCTCCCATTGAAATCCACTGCAAAATTCCCATTGATATCATTCAGATCAGGTCCTGTATACTTTTCTCACAGAGGTCTCAGAGGCCTTAAATAAAAAGTGCTATAGAAGTTCAAATTATTATTATTATTATTTCATCAGCAACTGTGGGTTTTCTATTAGTACCTTCTTGTTTTGCATTAGAAAATAATGTAGCATGGCTTACTTTATAAATAAACGTATTTGAACATGATGGAATTTTAACTGCTATGTGAGCCAATTTTTCAATATTAAGAAAGAAAGTTTGTGTCTGGGCTTTCCATATAAACCCCTATTTATAACCCTGTGAGGAAAAAATATCCTTTGGGGCTGAAACCTAGTATACAAGTTTGAACAGACCAGGTTCTGTTCAACCTGGAGAGTTTCTGCTGAGATGAATGCAGATCAGTGCAAAATTTCTTTAAATTTTTAGGCTAGGAGGAAATCTGTTTTTCCCTACAATTCTGCTAAAATAGATCTGAGATAGTTTTTTCTTATTGCTATTGTTGCCAAGGAACAAAAAACACAATGGGTTTATGTAGTTCATTTTTTCTTACTTCTGTTTTAAAAAACATATAAGAATGTTAAAAAAGTCTAACTTGACAAAATTTATGGCCTATGTATATGTATATGGGTGTGATGGACCCCAGCTCCAGGATTGTGTAATCATATGCTTACCACACAGACAGCTAACTATTTATGCTGTACTATCTCTCCGATCTTGTATTAGCTTTCACACTCTTAGGACTGTTCCCAGATCTGAGGAAGAGCTCTATGTAACACAAAAGCTTGTCTCCCTCACCAACAGAAGTTGGTCCAATAAAAAAAATGACCTCACTCACGCTGTCTCTCTAATATCTGGGACTGACACAGTTACAACAACGCTGCGTACAACATGGACAGCATGGCATAGTAACTTCCGAAAGTGAAAGAGAGATTTTATCTGTTATTTATATTTATCCCAAAATAAACATTTAAAAAAAAAAAACTAGCAACATTTGGAACTTAGTCCATCTTAGTGTCTTTTGCTGCTTGTTTATTAATAACTGAGAGACTGGTATTGACGATCATTTTTTTCAGCAGTTGAACATGTTATCTTTTGCGCATGGGGAAAAAAAGCATCCTCAAACATTCACATGCATTTTTGCATATGACTTGAATTTGCAGCTGCACATCAAGTAAGTGCATGTATAAAGCGAAAGTCGTCCTGTGTGCACAAATGCGAGTGTATGCATACAAATGGCTTCTGCCTTAAAACCGAGCTTTCATAATGGCTGCTGTGCAGGTTTAGTGAAAGTATCACAGTATTTAAGGGTTTAAGAGTTGAATGCAAAAAAGGAACTCTACTGAATCAAGATTTCCCACAGATTTCACTGGGATTGGACTGGCACATTGCTAATGCTTCTCAGTTTCCTGTGCACTTCCATGGAAGCCAAATTGATTTGGAAAGAGAGGATCCAGTTGGAGTATGAAGACATCTGTAATCTACTAACATAATATAACCTGAGGACATGTATGCCCTAAAACTATATTAAACTAATATAGAGCAAAGAAATGCGCCAGTAACAGGACAGTATATTTCCAGTACCAGCTGAGACCCAATAAATCTGTTCAGTACATGCCACAGTGCCTTAATAGCACTGGAGGAGATGCAGGACGTTTTCTCCCTCATAGTATACTTCTTTGCTGTGCATCACATTGTAAACACTCTTTTAAAGATAGTGGTTTGGTTTTGCACAGATAAATAATTTTTGTGCCACGTGTCTGTAAATCCATCATACTGTGTATGCTACTAATGTGCTACAGAAATCTCAGCCTATTCTAGCTCCCTTCTTCTATCGTGTTAGCATCTGTTTGTGGTAGGCTGAGATGATGAGGTGCTAATATGATACAGTGAAGGAAGTATAATCCCTGAACATTTTTGTGTCACATTTGTATAATATACTACACTGATCTGACCAGACTTTCATGTGCTAGTACCCTAAGAATGCTATTCAAGCTCCCCCCTCATCAGTGCCTTTGAACATTCGTGAGTGATTTCCTGTACATATTCCATGTAAGAATGTGCACACATTCTTTTCCTGGTCAACAAAGGAGGGTTTTCTATGGCCATTTGTTTTCAGAGTAATGACATTCAAAAGCGAATTGCACTAAAGAGGGAAATGTGTTCAGTGTTCTTTTTTCCTGTGGGTCAGAGTAGAAGAAATAAAAGGTGCAGACTCTCCAATATACTCAAACATCCATTCAAAAGACTTTGTGCAGCTGTCGGGAGCAGATTTTTTAAAAATGTTAGATATGAATCTACAGATTGCAGAACAAAAACACAAACTAAGATGTCGGAGTAGTCCGTGGGACATTAATTATTCAAAAAGCTGTGTGGACCAGTGGACTGGGTAACAAATTGAGTTGTGGGAAGGCCTGGTTCTAGTCCTAGCTCTGTTGTTGATTTGTTGTATTGACCTTCGGCAAGTGTATGTTCTTCCTTTTCCCATTCCACACTTTCTTTGTCTTGTCTATTTAGAATGTAAGCTCTTCAGGACATGCAGGCAAATTATACATTTAGTGTGTATTTCTTCCTGTGTGTCTGTACACAGGGCTTAGCACAATGAAGACTTGTTCTTGGTTGGGGCCTCTAGTTGCTACTGTAATATGAAAAAAATCCAACACCCCAGCATCTTACAAATAACATAATATAAATAAACTGGATAGTATTATATTCATTAAGTGTAGTGGGCCTCATCCAGCAGCCTTTACTCAGGAAAAGAATCCCATCTAAGAGAGGCTAAAAGAGACAAGTTTAAAACTTCGGAAAGCTTCTGCTGATTCAATGCAGATTTCTCCTGTCTATGCAGCCAGAGTGTAAGTTAGACACAAAAACCAGATATATAATTGTGAAAACTGACCTCACCATAAAGGCTCAGTGGTGGAGGGAAGACATAACCCCATCATGTAGGTAGTTAGGAAGTACAAGCATGATATCTCCCAGAGCTCTGGAGAGCCCAGCTTTCAGAAGGGGTGATGTGTGCACCTCCTCCCTTGCAAGGGGTCGGGTGTAGTGGCTGGTGATGACCCTTACACCACTTTGGGGAAGCTTTTCTTGACCACTTTTTATCTTTTTATTTGAACAACTGGAATATAATTTGCCCGCACGTCTGAGCTCGGAATCTGAACTCCTGCCTTTGTCCTTTAAAATTAAAGAACAACCTCTTTGTCAAAGAGAAAGACTGTCATATGTTTACTTTGGACCTGAACCTGCAAGATTCTGAGCTCCTTCAACTGCCATTAAAATAGTGGCCTAGAGATCACTTCCTCTGACAAAAAGCCCCAGGAAGCAAGGGTCTAGCAAAGGAAATCTCAGCGAGGATCCCTGTCATAAACAGATAGCTAAGGGTTAATGTCTCTTTCACCTGAAGCACCTGACCAGAGGACCAATCAGGAAACCGGATTTTTTCAACTTTGGGTGGAGGGAATTGAGTGTCTGTGTCTTTGTTTTCTGGCTGCCTGCTTTCTCTGAGCTTTGGAGAAGTAGTTTCTTTTTTCTAGTCTTCTGTTTCTAAGTGTAAGGACAAAGAGATCAGATAGTAAGTTATATGGTTTCTTTTCTTTGGTATTTGCATGAATATAAGTGCTGGAGTGCTTTGATTTGTATTCTTTTTGAATAAGGCTGTTTATTCAATATTCTTTTAAGCAATTGACCCTGTATTGTATCATCTTAATACAGAGAGCCCATTTGTATTTTTCTTTCTTTTTATATAAAGCTTTCTTTTAAGACCTGTTGGAGTTTTTCTTTACTTCAGGGAAATTGAGTCTGTACTCACCAGGGAATTGGTGGGAGGAAGAAATCAAGGGGAGATCTGTGTGTTGGATTGCTAGCCTGACTTTGCATTCCCTCTGGGGGAATAGGAAAGTAATTTTGTTTCCAGGATTGGGAACGGAGAGGGGGAGTCCCTCTGTGTAGTTTCACAGAGCTTGTGTCTGTGTATCTCTCCAGGAGCACCTGGAGGGGGGAAGGGAAAAAGGATTATTTCCCTTGGTTGTGAGACTCAAGGGATTTGGGTCTTGGGGTCCCCAGGGAAGGTTTTTCAGAGGGACCAGAGTGCCCCAAAACACTCTAATTTTTTGGGTGGTGGCAGCAGGTACCAGGTCCAAGCTGGTAACTAAGCTTGGAGGTTTTCATGCTAACCCCCATATTTTGGACGCTAAGGTCCAAATCTGGGACTAAGGTTATGTCATGGTGTGCAGCTGGTGGGATATAGACAGAATCCAGAAGCCAGTAGGAATATTATATTTTTCTCTTCTCTGCTAAGGGCTTTTTAGCAGAGAGAAACAGTTGGTTTTAAAAGGGAACCAGAGAGATTTTTTTTTTCTGCTCTCTCTCGCAGTTTGTGGCTTGCATGTTAAGCGAGAAGCCATTAAGAAACTGTTGAGGGTCTTTTGTCATGCAATAGCCCTCCCATTAGGAGGCAAGTAACAGCACTTATATGCATGCAAATAAAGTGGTTTTTCTGGTTTCCCTTCATTGAACATTAGCTAGAGAGAGAAAAGGAAAAAAAGCACTGTTGCTAGGCAGACTTCAGGAGGCAACAGAACCTGCAGTTCAGAAGATAAACACCGGAGGGCACCCCAACACAAGAAAACAGGAACCATGACTTCTAAGGCAAAAATTGAGGCCGAAGAACAAATCAAAGAAGCTGAACACAGGCGACAGATGGAGATGAAAGAAAAGGAAGAAAGCATGAAACTGGCAGCCTTCCAAAGAGAACAGGCAGCCCAAGAGGCAGCACACAAAAGAAAACTAGAAGAAGAAGAGAGAGCCTACCGAAGGAAACAAGCAGAAGAAGAGTTGGCCCACAGAAGGAAGCAAGAAGAAGAGGAGGCGGCCCACCACCGAGAAATGGAAAAACACCAAAAAGAAATGGAAAAAACACCAAAAAGAAATGGAAAAAACAACAAAAAGAAATGGAAAAAACAACAAAAAGAGAATGAAGAGAAGGAAAAACAGAGAAAACATGAACTGGAGTTGGCAAAAGCTGGGCTGCATGTGCCAGCCAACCCTAACAACCCGGCGCCAATTATTGCTCCACAGCACAGGAAATTTCCCACCTACAAGGCAGGTGATGACACCGAGGCCTTCTTGGAAAATTTTGAAAGAGCCTGTCTTGGGTACAGCATTCCCGAAGACCAGTACATGGTAGAATTGAGGTCACAGCTCAGTGGACCTTTAGCAGAGGTGGCAGCTGAAATGCCTAAGCACCAAATGAATGACTATAAACTTTTTCAAACCAAGGCCAGATACAGGATGGGGATAACCCCAGATCATGCCCGTCGGCGCTTCAGAACCCAAAAGTGGAAACCAGAGGTGTCATTTCCCAAACACGCCTACTACATTGCAAAAAACTATGAGGCCTGGATAACAGGAAACAACATTCAAACCTTGGAAGAACTAAACCTCCTCATACAAATGGAACAGTTCTTGGATGGTGTTCCTGAAGACATCACACGGTACATACAAGATGGAAATCCCAAAGATATCGCTGAGGCGGGGGAGATTGGAGCCAAATGGATGGAACTGGCAGAAAGCAAGAAAGCTACTGTCAAGGGGAACGATTACCCCCGGGGGCACACAGACCATAAACCCTACAACCGAGGACAGCCAAAGACCCCACATACCACCCAAGTAAAGCCACAGATACCCTACCCTTCAACCTCACCAGTCTCCAGTAACTCACCTCGGCCCAGTGACCCATCAGATGGAAGATGCTTTAAGTGTAATGAACTGGGACATATCAAGGCCAAGTGTCCCAAGAACACCATGCGAGTGCAATTCATTACACCACCATCACACCAAAGATCCCCAGGCCCGGATGCCTCTCAAATACCCTTGGAGCGAAGGGAAAATTTGAGAGTGGGCGGAAAGAAGGTTACTGCGTGGAGAGACACGGGGGCACAAGTGTCAGCTATCCACCAATCCTTCGTTGACCCCAAATTCATCAACCCAAAGGCCAAAGTTACAATTTACCCCTTCATGTCACAAGCTGTAGACTTGCCTACAGCTCAACTGCCTGTCCAGTACAAAGGCTGGTCAGGAATGTGGACTTTTGCAGTCTATGACAATTATCCTATCCCCATGCTACTGGGGGAAGACTTGGCCAACCAGGTGAGGCGGGCCAAGAGAGTGGGAATGGTTACACGTAGCCAAACCAGGCAAGCTTCCAGACCCATTCCTGTTCCTGAGCCGTCCACAGAGGCCCCGTCTGTGTTACCAGAGACCCAGACAGAGGTAGTGGACCCGGATTCCATGCCTACCACTGAAACAGCCACAGCATCTCCAGTCCCAGGCCCGGAACTGGAACAGCAACCAGCACCAGCAAGTGCAACCCCATCTTCAAACTCAACGCCAGAGGGCGCCAGCGAGCCAGAACTGGCAGAAGCACAAGACAGCCATACCCAAAAGGCTCAGCCAGAGCCTGAAATACCCTCAGGTGCACCAGCGGAGAGCGGTACACCAGCAACGGAAACAACACCATCACCTACATCGCTTCCAGAGGGACCAAGCCCAAGTCCACAGTCTGAGGAAGAACTGGTGACCCCAGCCTCAAGGGAACAGTTCCAGACTGAGCAGGAAGCAGATGACAGCCTTCAGAAAGCTTGGGCGGCGGCACGGAGCACCCCACCGCCTCTCAGCTCTTCTAATCGATCCCGGTTTGTTATAGACCAAGGACTTTTATACAAGGAAATTCTTTCTGGTGGACACCGGGAAGAATGGCAGCCGCAAAAACAGTTGGTGGTTCCAACTAAGTTCCGGGGGAAGCTCTTAAGCTTAGCCCATGATCATCCCAGTAGCCATGCTGGGGTGAACAGAACCAAGGACCGGTTGGGGAAGTCCTTCCACTGGGAGGGGATGGGCAAGGACGTTGCCAAGTATGTCCGGTCTTGTGAGGTATGCCAAAGAGTGGGAAAGCCTCAAGACCAGGTCAAGGCCCCCCTCCAGCCACTCCCCATAATTGAGGTCCCATTTCAGCGAGTAGCTGTGGATATTCTGGGTCCTTTCCCAAAAAAGACACCCAGAGGAAAGCAGTACGTACTGACTTTAGTGGACTTTGCTACCCGATGGCCAGAAGCAGTAGCTCTAGGTAACACCCGGGCTAACACTGTGTGCCTGGCTTTAACAGACATCTTTGCCAGGGTAGGTTGGCCCTCCGACATCCTTACAGATTCAGGGTCTAATTTCCTGGCAGGGACCATGGAAAAACTGTGGGAAACTCATGGGGTGAATCACTTGGTTGCCACCCCATACCACCATCAAACCAATGGCCTGGTGGAAAGGTTCAATGGAACTTTGGGGGCCATGATACGAAAATTCATCAACGAATTCTCCAATAATTGGGACCTAGTGTTGCAGCAGTTGCTGTTTGCCTACAGGGCTGTACCACATCCCAGTTTAGGGTTTTCACCATTTGAACTTGTGTATGGTCACGAGGTTAAGGGGCCATTACAGTTGGTGAAGCAGCAATGGGAGGGGTTTACGCCTTCTCCAGGAACTAACATTCTGGACTTTGTAAGCAACCTACAAAGCACCCTCCAACACTCTTTAGCCCTTGCTAGAGAGAACCTAAAGGATGCTCAAGAAGAGCAAAAGGCCTGGTATGACAGACATGCCAGAGATCGGTCCTTCAAGGTAGGAGACCAGGTTATGGTCTTGAAGGCGCAACAGGCCCATAAGATGGAAGCATCATGGGAAGGGCCCTTCACGGTCCAAGAGCGCCTGGGAGCTGTAAACTACCTCATAGCATTTCCCAATTCCTCACTAAAGCCTAAAGTGTACCATGTTAATTCTCTCAAGCCTTTCTATTCCAGAGATTTACAGGTTTGTCAGTTTACAGTCCAGGGAGATGATGCTGAGTGGCCTGACGGTGTCTACTACGACGGGAAAAAAGACGGTGGCGTGGAAGAGGTGAACCTCTCAACCACCCTGGAACGTCTGCAGCGGCAACAAATCAAGGAGCTGTGCACTAGCTTCGCCCCATTGTTCTCAGCCACCCCAGGACGGACTGAACGGGCATACCACTCCATTGATACAGGTAATGCTCACCCAATCAGAACCCCACCCTACCGAGTGTCTCCTCATGCCCAAGCTGCTATAGAACGGGAGATCCAGAACATGCTACAAATGGGTATAATCCGCCCATCTACCAGTGCATGGGCATCTCCAGTGGTTCTGGTACCCAAACCAGATGGGGAAATACGCTTTTGCGTGGACTACCGTAAGCTAAATGCTGTAACTCGTCCGGACAACTATCCAATGCCACGTACCGATGAGCTATTGAAAAGTTGGGACGTGCCCAGTTCATCTCTACAATAGACTTAACCAAGGGGTACTGGCAAGTACCGCTAGATGAACCTGCCAAGGAGAGGTCAGCATTCGTCACCCATGCGGGGGTGTATGAATTCAATGTCCTTCCTTTCGGCCTTCGAAATGCACCCGCCACCTTCCAGAGGCTGGTAGATGGTCTACTAGCTGGACTGGGAGAATTTGCAGTTGCCTACCTCGATGATGTGGCCATTTTTTCAGACTCCTGGCCCGAACACCTACTACACCTGGAAAAGGTCTTTGAGCGCATCAGGCAGGCAGGACTAACTGTTAAGGCCAAAAAGTGTCAAATAGGCCAAAACAGAGTGACTTACCTGGGGCACCAGGTGGGTCGAGGAACCATAAACCCCCTACAGGCCAAGGTGGATGCTATCCAAAAGTGGCCTGTCCCACGGTCCAAGAAGCAGGTCCAATCCTTCTTAGGCTTGGCCGGATACTACAGGCGATTTGTACCCCACTACAGCCAAATCGCTGCCCCATTGACCGACCTGACCAAAAAGACCCAGCCAAATGCCGTTAAGTGGACTGATGAATGTCAAAAGGCCTTTACCCAGCTTAAGGCGACGCTCATGTCTGACCCTGTGCTCAGGGCCCCAGATTTTGACAAGCCATTCCTAGTAACCACAGATGCATCTGAGCGTGGTATAGGAGCAGTGCTCATGCAGGAAGCAACAGATCACAACTTCCATCCTGTCGTGTTTCTCAGCAAGAAACTGTCTGAGAGGGAAAGTCACTGGTCAGTCAGTGAAAAGGAATGCTATGCCATTGTGTACGCCCTGGAAAAGCTACGCCCATATGTTTGGGGACGGCGGTTCCAACTACAAACTGACCATGCTGCACTAAAGTGGCTTCATACTGCCAAGGGGAACAACAAGAAACTTCTTCGTTGGAGTTTAGCTCTCCAATATTTGGAGCTTCTAACAAAGTAGCTGATGCACTCTCCCGTGAGAGTTTCCCAGAATTCAGTAGTTAAAAAGTGTTCTTAAAATGTAGAAGTCTGTTAGTTATATACTTAGGAGTATATGTAAAGGTCTATGTGTTGTATTAATCTGTTTATTTTCAAGTTCTAGAAGGAAATCGCCGCCAGTGAGCTTCCCCACTGTCTGCAATTTGGGGGGCGTGTCATAAACAGATAGCTAAGGGTTAATGTCTCTTTCACCTGAAGCACCTGACCAGAGGACCAATCAGGAAACCGGATTTTTTCAACTTTGGGTGGAGGGAATTGAGTGTCTGTGTCTTTGTTTTCTGGCTGCCTGCTTTCTCTGAGCTTTGGAGAAGTAGTTTCTTTTTTCTAGTCTTCTGTTTCTAAGTGTAAGGACAAAGAGATCAGATAGTAAGTTATATGGTTTCTTTTCTTTGGTATTTGCATGAATATAAGTGCTGGAGTGCTTTGATTTGTATTCTTTTTGAATAAGGCTGTTTATTCAATATTCTTTTAAGCAATTGACCCTGTATTGTATCATCTTAATACAGAGAGCCCATTTGTATTTTTCTTTCTTTTTATATAAAGCTTTCTTTTAAGACCTGTTGGAGTTTTTCTTTACTTCAGGGAAATTGAGTCTGTACTCACCAGGGAATTGGTGGGAGGAAGAAATCAAGGAGAGATCTGTGTGTTGGATTGCTAGCCTGACTTTGCATTCCCTCTGGGGGAATAGGAAAGTACTTTTGTTTCCAGGATTGGGAACGGAGAGGGGGAGTCCCTCTGTGTAGTTTCACAGAGCTTGTGTCTGTGTATCTCTCCAGGAGCACCTGGAGGGGGGAAGGGAAAAAGGATTATTTCCCTTGGTTGTGAGACTCAAGGGATTTGGGTCTTGGGGTCCCCAGGGAAGGTTTTTCAGAGGGACCAGAGTGCCCCAAAACACTCTAATTTTTTGGGTGGTGGCAGCAGGTACCAGGTCCAAGCTGGTAACTAAGCTTGGAGGTTTTCATGCTAACCCCCATATTTTGGATGCTAAGGTCCAAATCTGGGACTAAGGTTATGTCAATCCCCCTTATCAACAACAAGAAAAGGGGTGGCCCCCACCCAGTCTATATGCCCTCTACCTGATTTGATCCTGTGATATGCTTAGTACCCTCAACTCTCTTTAGGTAGAAGGAACATGGCATCTTGAGGGGTCCTCAGCACTCTGGAGCCTTAAGTCCCCTATGTGGATACCAGACCCTAGAGAGAGCCCTTTCTTCAGTTGGGAGCATCCCCCTGGGGGCAAGGGGAAGCAAGAAGGTACAGAGTAGTACAGAGCATGGGAGGCCTGCATGGCAATGAGCAGGGGTGGCCGGGGCATGATGATGGAAAGTCTGGTGAAAGGTTGGAGCTGGGGCTGGGATAGGTTCTGTAGAGTTTCTGTACCTGTGCTCCATTGTCTGGGGAGGAAGATTCCTCCCTTTGCCTCTCATAGCTTCGCAGACTTCATTCCAGATACTCAGGTGGTCTCTGGGATGTGGGTTGTAGTTGTACTGAATAATTCAAGGAAGGCTAATGGAGGACTTTAAAGTGTTTTGGGGGGAGGAGATGGTTTCTTTTGATGTATTCAAGAACGTCCATTGGATACTGTGGAAATAACCACACTTTCTGAAACAAGAGATGGAAGTTAGCTCAATATCTCTGATAGTTCACTGATCATTTAATTGTATATTCGATGTATTTTAAGAACTTTGCTTTGAGGGGGGAAAGGAACTAATGTAATTGCTGGGGGTAAACCCAAGTTCTTTTCTCTAACTCTTGCAGCACTGATTCAGTCCTAAAGGCTAGACTTGCTAATAAAAGGCAGTATCCACCTTTCACAACTCTCCTCTCAATGCTGCAATTCTGGCCACTTTGGGTCATCATGGAACTCATATATATAAAGTCCCAATCATTTAACAAAAAAGGTACACAGAAGGCCCATACATTATACCCAGCTGCTAGATCTGACTTGAAAGTACATTAATTAATTAAATAAACACATTACCGTGTAGCATATTTGGTAGCTTTGGACTGAATAATCAGCACTTGTATTAGTCATTGAAGAAAGAGCATATTAATAGCTGGGCTACCTATGGTGTTATTGTTAAATAATATATGGAGGGGGCTGGTAACATTCAGGCCTATTTTTAGATTGACTCAGAATACTGATATTGTTTAATGTACACACACAAAGTGACATTTACAGTAATCCTTGTTTTAAAGATGTGGTATATGTTAAATTTATTACCTGCCAAAACAAATTATCTGGTACCAAGTATCAGGGAGTAGCCATGTTAGTCTATATCCACAGAAACAAGGAGGAGTCCAGTGGCACCTTAAAGACTAACAGATTTATTTGGGCACAAGCTTTCATGGGTAAAACCCCTCCACTTCTTCAGCTGCATAGAGAAGAAGAGGGTATTTTACCCATGAAAGCTTATGCCCAAATAAATCTGTTAGTCTTTAAATAATCTGGTGTTACCACCTGTTGGGAGAAGTGAGCAGTGGACACATTTTTCCGTGTCCTGCATGCTATTCTAACACAACCTACTGTATTGTAAGGGAGAAAGTGAATGCCAAAAGATACAAACTTGAAGTTTGATTATCCAAGCTAACTGGGGACAAAGGTTGTGTGATCTGTTTAGATAATCAAGTGCCAAAGAAATTACTATTCTAGTATAACAAGTCAAAAGTTTTCAATTTATGTTCTGTAAATACATGCAAGACTTCAGAAATTGGTCTTATGGGGCCATTCCTATAATAGAGCAATCCAGATAATTGAGTTTGTGCAGTAAATGAAATACACTGTAAAGGGATTAGATTGTAATGTATACAGTCTTTATTGGTGTAGATAATGTCTGCTTGAATGTCTGTTGATAGCTCCACACTGCCTATAGAAAAAGGGACTCATAACTGAAATTTAAAGAGACACAGTTCAGATATGATGTTACCATGGCTTCCCTTAGAGCAGTGTTTTCCAAACTTGGCAGGCTGCTTGTGTAGCAAAAGCCCCTGGCGGGCCGGGCCAGTTTGTTTACTTGCCCTGTCTGCAGGTCTGGCCAATCGCGGCTCCCACTGGCCGCAGTTCGCTGCTCTAGGCCAATGGGAGCTACTTGAAGTGGCAGCCAGTAAGTCCCTCAGCCCGCGCCGCTTCCAGCAGCTCCCATTGGCCTGGAGCAGCGAACCCATGGCCAGTGGGAGCCGCGATCTAATATATATATATAACAAGACCATAAAATTGAAACTAATCTGAGCTAACTCAACAAGTTACTCAGACCACCTTAACTCTCTACAGACTATTGTACATGACAAAAGAGAAAAGGAAATTCACAATAACTTCTTTCTTAAACATTTCTATTTTTAAAAAAGCATGAGAGAATTAATACAGAAATTAATGACAGATTTTTGTTTCATGGATGCATAGAGAATTTTTTAAATACCAAACACATAGACCAGGGGTCAGCAACCTCTGGCATGCGGCTCGCCAGGGTAAGCACCCTGGCAGGCCAGGCCAGTTTGTTTACCTGCCACGTTGGCAGGTTCGGCGGATCACGGCTTCCACTGGCCGTGGTTCACCTTCCCAGGCAGGAAGCGCTGAGGGAAAAGGGATGTGTTGGCCATGGCTTCCCGCCTCCCACATTGGCCTGGGATGGCAAACTATGGCCAGTGGGAGCCGCAGTCCACTGAACCTGCAGATGCAGCAGATAAACAAACTGGTCCAGCTAGCCAGGGTGCTTACCCTGGTGAACCGCATGCCAAAAGTTGCAGATCCCTGATATAGACTCTCCTTAGCATTAGGTAACATTATGAAACTTGTCCTTATTTAGCATCTGTGCTGGACACAAGGCCTCAGATAAAATAGAAAATGCTTCTTTTTTATACTAAACAAGACTGAAATTGAAAGAGAGTTTGGGATTGTAGTTCACTTGTTACAAAAGTAATAATATTTTTTTCATATATAACATGAGTATAGTCCTGTATCCATGGAATCCAATGGCAAAATGAAACAGGATTAGTCTCTCTGTGAAAGTACACATTGGCCTGCAACTCTGTGAACAGGCATAAACATATATTTAGTAAGTGCATTTTTTGCATTTTAAAGCTTATGAAGTTAGGAAAAAATATCAAGCCGAGTACCCATTTCAGAGAAGATAATCTTTACAAGTAAATTTTTCTTTATATTTTTCTCTTCCAAATTTGACTATTTTTCTTGCACTGAATGAAATTATGACAGAAACAGGGTTGCTAACTAGAAATTATGGGGAAAATCCTGCCCATCATACTTAGTCAGGACAACTCTCTAGACTTTAATGAGACTACTCTCCTGTATATATCAGGGATAAATCCTTCCTGCTTATATAACTATAACTATATATAACTATATAACTATATATATAACTATATAATTATCTATAACTATATATATATATAGAGAGAGAGAGTTATAGTTATAGTTATATAATGTCTTTATATGTGTATGTAAATGCATGTGGGTGTGTATAAATTCCCCCCATCTGATCTGTTTTCAATACATGATCCGAGGAAATTTCTCTATCCAGACATGCTTGTGCTGATTATTTTTCTTTCCTGTCCATCTATAAACATTTTATTTTATCCACTTGCCTAATGATTCCATTGACAGGTGACTTCAAAAGATTAGAATCAGTCTTCTTGTTGTACAGGATGCAAGAGGATCTGTCACCTTCAGCTAGCATCCCTGCCATGAGCCATTTATCGTAACAAAAGGCACTATGTTAACGACACAGCTCATCATCAGTCAGTCCTGGTGCAGGAGATGTCAAATCCACTGCTGGAGAACAAGGATAATTTGGTCTTTGCTTTTTTGAAATGGAGAGATGGCAGGGGCTGTGAACAAAGTCATTGGTAAATTGGTTGATGATTCCCTGCTTCTCTTCATAGAAAATCCCTACTGCTGACCTCTTTTTTTTGGAAGGCCCCTTGGTTTTAATAGACTAGGATATTTTAGTTTACTTTCACATGTCAAATTTGAAGAAATTTATATATATATATATATAATTCCCTGTCCTACTGTGAGATGTTGCTTTCATGATGCTGAAGTTTGAAGGGCGGAGATTGGGGAAACTGAAGATAGTTTTATAGAAGTCTTAAAAAGCCTATGAGTCTGTCTGCTAATGACCTATTTCCTTTAATATTTTGGTCTTTCTTTTTGTAAGTTTAACACTAACGTTAGCAAGAAAGCAGCTGTCTGTTCTACAAGGGGAACGATAGTTTTAACAAGTAGTTGAGTTTCACTATGCTGTAACTAGAGATAATTGTACAGAACTCTCAAGTACTTTTTGCCAGTCTTTTCCCTTAAGGACCTTATTTTTTTAAGATTATTAGTGTCTAGGTATTGGCAACTCCTTCGTTAACTCATGTGTGCTTTCTTAATTGGATTACTGAACAAAACGGAACCTTATTCTCCACTGACTGAGCTGTGCATTTTTTAAAAAAAGATTTGGGGCCTGATGCAAAATTCATTGAATGCAATAGGAGTCTTTCTATTGACTCCATTGGGCTTGGGCTTATGCCCTGGATGCATTCAGCGTTCAGAGTTAATGGACTCATGAACAATAAGAACCCATGATTTATAGATCTGTTGTTGAATTACAAAATTAGGGCACAAACCTGCAAATGCTTAGACACATGCCTTATTTTAAGCATGAAAAGTCCCACTGACTTCATTGGGACTTAAAGTTAAGCATGTGTGTAAGTGTTTGAAGGATCAGGGACTTAATAGCTAAATAGAATGGTGAAAGATGCAATATATTTGCACTCTGCTATAGCATTTGATATATGCAATGTAGTTGTAGCTGTGTCAGCCCCCAGATATTAGAGAAACAAGGTCCAGTAAAAGATATTACCACACCCACCCTGTCTAAAGCATTTGATATGGAGTCTCATGAAAATTGGAGTCTCAAAATTAATTCAGTTTGATTTGAATTTACATGCTGGTCTGTGGTTTGAAAACTGTTCAAAGACTATGATAAACAGTCAAGTTTCAAGTATCAAGGTTGCTTCACCTGTCTAGTGAGGTTCCAACAGGATATGTATTAGGTGTTATTTATTTTAAGTGTCATTAAAGAGCTCTAGAAGAGCAATTCTTTTAGTGAAAGCCTGTTAATGGAATGTTAAATACCACATTTTAATTAAATTAACAGATGATAGTACATTGGAAAAAGTTGCAAACAATAGCTGTCACAGAGAAATAATAAATAGGGACATAGACTGAAAAAAAGATTCAACTTGCAAAAATGTGATACACATGCAGAAATATATTGTAATGCAAAATATAGATAGTCAAGAAACCAGTAATTCAGAGACGCTTTGGAGTGACAGCGAATAGTAAAAAAGCCCTACATCACTTTGTACTACCTGCACAGAAATCATGTCATGAACCTTCTTTATATGTTGTCTGTGTGATGATATCTTGCACATTGTATGCATTTACTGGAGTCTCTCAATCAGAATGATATTGATTGATACATTGGATGCACGTCAGAGAAAAAGAAGAAAAATTTTGTGAGGGTTGGAAGGCCTAGTTTACAAGAAAAGATTAAAAATTAAATGTGTAAACAATGACTATAAGAGGAAAAGATAATGGTTCACCAATATCTGAAGGAAGGAGAAGTATTATTTTGGGCAGTAAAAGACAGCAGAACTACGGACAATGAGCTGAACTAAAGAAAGAGTAAATTCAAGCTGAAAATCAAGAAAATATACCTGATGGTAGCTCTTTACGTCTATAGTATAGTATTCAAAGTAATGTTGAGAAAATCCCCATCACTTGAACTAGTTAAAACTCTAATCCTATATTAGCAGGGAGATGGACTACATTACTCCCCTTTAAACGTTTATTCTGTTTGAATGATTCTACCTCTTGAGAGAATCTCACTGGCACCAGTAATATCTCTCAACAAAGAAGAAAGCTTTTAAGTGTGACCATATCTTCTCCATCTCTAACTTCTAAGATTCTTTGACAAAGATAGTTCATTTTGTTAATCACGTTCCCCTGGCGTATATAGAAGTGTTTCTCCTGCCCCCACCCTGATAGCTCTGAGGTATTCTTGGCATCTCTTGTTCCGTGGCATTGGGTAAAACTGGACAGATTTTAACAGAAGAGGTTCATCTTTAATTCTGTGCAATAACACAATAGTGAAGGCTCTCACTGATGTCCAGTTTTCCCAAAGGGCAGTACGATTCCTGCAAGACATCCCCCTTGAGCTATAGAACACATGTAGCTGAAGACAGTGCATATTGGTCACATCCTATTTTAGAGCTATCAGGGAAGGACCTACCCCGTTGATGGGTAGACTGTCTTGAGAAGAAAGTATTCTGTGATTGCCTGTGCCTTGCTAGTTGCAGTTGGAAATGGTATTAATGAAAGCTGTTGAGTAACTTGTTCAAACCCTGGAGACTGCTCTGTTGCCTGAAACCATAAAGAAAAATGAGCCACAATTTGAAAATAAACAGACCATACCTGGGATGAAGGACCTCAGCAGGAGGTGAAGAAGATGACAAAACAAATTGGCACTTCTGATAGGATTCAAACAAAATGAAGGAAGACATGTTTTAACGGTTTAAGAACACGACATCAGCAAGAGCAGTGTTTCTTTAATAAGCTTCAGTCAGAGGGTCTGTATTGCTATCAGCTGCTAATGGAGTAGGAAGACATGAGTTCTGTCTCTGCTGGTTCTGTGAAATTCCAAGTGGCCATGATAGGTGGCACAGAGACATCTGTGAAGCTCCTGGTTGTTTCTGTTTGGATTGTAAGCTATGGCTTTAAACGTGGTGGATGTTTCATGGTCTTGGTTGCTGGCTAGAAGGCTCTGTAGCAAAGCATGTGAGCGGTCAGGATGGAAAGAGCCAGCTTAAAGCAAAGTGAGGTGAGATGTGCCTCTCTGCGTTAGGTAGCAGCCTGTTTTCTCTTTCACTGTTTTGGGATTCTTGTGTGTGTTATTGTTAAGAATTCTAAGAAATAAAGTAGTATTACATTGTCACTTTCTAGCAAGAGTATTTATATTTTTTATCTAACTTCTGTGGGTGTATGCTGTCAACATAACACAAACTAAGAGCTTTCTGCTGAAACCTGTCATGTCCAAGGGGATGCTAGCACCTGGTGGTCATATGACAAACACATAAGCTGGCATTTATAGGACCCAATTTATCTAACCTAATTTTAATTAAGATAGATCTCTATTTTGCTGTCTGACATTTTCTGGTTTTCTTTCTCTGTATATAATTTAATTATCTTCTTCCTAGTAGGAACTTTTGATTGATCCATTACTATATTATCTATGGTGCCATATACCACAGTGATTGATGCATATATACCACTTCTTCCCTCTATGTCACCTAGGAGAAGACTGTGACGGAGTTCCCAGTGTGCAACCTAGACTAGTTTGTATGTGCCTTAATCCAGCCTTGGCCGTGTCTCAGGATTGTTTTAAAACATGGCATGCTGGGATCTGATAGCAATACTCAATGTAGTGTAGACCACTTTTCCTTACTACAGTAATGTTTTTATTAAATTGACACAAAATCAATATTGTTGTTGCACAGCGATAGGATTTAAAAATAGCAAATAGTAGTTTCTTGCTAGCTAGATAATGGTGGGTTCCAAAAAAGAGACAAAATGCAGTTGGTGGATTTCCTAGAGTAAAAAGTTTGGGAACCACTGTCTAGGAAACATCACTATTAAAAGCACAATAACCAGTTCTGGTCACACAACTTATTGAGCCATGAAAACTGAAATGAATAGCAAACAACTAGACTTAGTAAAAGCATGCCTACAACAACTATTTTCTGTTCTTTTATCCCTTCTAATGTATCTGATGAGTGACAAAAAAATAGTGAGCATTTTCCTCATTATCCTTCTCTTTTCCTTTTCTTGGCTCAAAGGTCACCCCCAAAAGCACAGTCTGCAGCTTATACATATTAGTTCCTTTTTATGAACGTCAGCCTTGACATCAGAAGGAGAGGGATATTTTTTTTCAGTAAGTGACTACTAAATAATCAGGAATTAATGATGCCTGCCCTGATTAGACTGATTAAGACCTGCTAAGAGTAAAGATCTCATTGCATTTATACAAATAAAGACCTTATCTACACTAGAAAGTTATACTGTTATATCATATAAGGCACCTTTATACCAGAATAACTGTGTCCACACTAGGGCTTGTACTGGTATAAATATGTCAGTAACAGTATGTCTACACTACGAAATTAGATTGATTTTATAGAAGTCGATTTTAGAAATCAATTTTATACAGTCAATTGTGTGTTCCCATGCTAAGCACATTAAGTCAGCAGAGTGCGTCCTCACTGCCATGGCTAGCATTGACTTATGGAGTGGTGCACTGTGGGTAGCTATCCCACAGTTCCCACAGTCTCTGCCACCCATTGGAATTCTGGGTTAAGTTCCCAGTGCCTGATGGGGCCAAAACATTGTTGCAGGTGGTTTTGGGTACATGTCATCAGTCGCCCCTCCCTCCGTGAAAGCAACTGCAGACAATTGTTTTGCGACAGACACTAGGGTGATTAGAAGAGCACAGCAAAGTGTGCGGCGCATCAGAGAGGCTTTGAAAACCAGTTTCATGACTGACCAGGCTTCGGTGTAACAGTTGTGTGTGTTTCTCCTTGATGCAAACCCACCCTCTTTGTTGATTTTAAATCCCTGTAAGCCAACCACACTCCTCTCTTCAAAATAAAGTAACTATTGTTTTAAAACCATGTATTCTTTCTTTATTAATTTAAAACAATGAGATAATGAAGTAGCCTAGGTGGGGTGGCAGAGGAGGGAAGGACAAGACCACGTTGCTTATTGTAGTCACTCTAAAAATCAAACTGTTTGAATGACAGTCTTCTGTTGCTTGGGCCATCCTCTGGAGTGAAGTGGCTGGGTGCCTGGAGCCTCTCCCCCCAGCCCGCATTCTTGAGCGTCTGAGGAGGCTATGGAATGTGCGGAGGAGGGTAGGTGGTTATACTGTGGTTGCAGTGGGGATCTGTGCTCTTGTTGGCTTTCCTGCAGCTCCAACAGACACTTCATCATGTCCGTTTGCTCCCCCATTGCATCTTGTCTCCGCTCTTCATGTTCACTTAATTCTTTCCTTGCCTCTGCCACTGAATGCCTCCATGCATTAAGCTGTGACCTATCAGCGCCGGAGGACTGCATGAGCTAGGAAAACATGTCATAGCAAGTGCATTTTTTTCACCTTATAATCTGCGATAACCGCAGGGACGGAGATGATAGGGGGAGCTTAGAAACGTTCTACGGTTTATGATTCTGGAGGGACTGTCTGGTCATCTGTGCTGCTGAGTTCGCCATGCTGACCAAACAGGAAATGAAATTCAAAAGTTCTCAAGACTTTTCCTGTGTACCTGCCTAGTGCACTGGAGTTCAAACTGCTGTCCAGAGTGGTCACAATGGAGCACTCTAGGATAGCTCCGAGAGGCCAGTACTGTTGATTTGCGTCCGCACTACCCCAAATTCGACTCAGTAAAGTCGATTTTAGCGCTACTCCCCTCGCCGGGGAGGAGTACAGAAGTTGATTTTAAGAGCCCTTTAGGTCGACGGAATGGGGTTGGTTTTGTGGACAAATTCATTTTAAAATCGACCTAATGCAGCTAAATTTGACCTCACCCCGTAGTGTAGACCAGGCCTAAGAAGTCACATGCCTAACTGACATAGTTATAAGGGTATAAGGGTCAAGTGTAGTACAGCCATAATTACAATTTGCAAATTCATCTCTGGAGTAATTCCACTGACATCAGTAGAGTTGCATTAAGTATGAGTTTGGCCCAATTTAAAAAATATGTAAATAAAAAGGTTTTAGTTAGATACACGAAAGGTTAAGCTTTTCCCCCTCTACTCTGTTGTTCTCATTTAACTTCCTGAGACTCTTTTTAAGGAAATGAGAGTCAGAGAGCTTAAGGCCAAAAGGTACCACCAGATCGTCTAGTCTGATCTCCTGTGCATCACAGGATTAAAGTTGTAAGAAATTCATCATTTTCGTTTTGTGGAATTTTGTGGGGGAACTATTAATGATTTTATTGTATACATGTTGCAACTCCCTTCAGGTTCCAGTCAAAGAACTCTTTTTGCTTAAAGACATGTCAACTCATGCATTCTCATGTTTTCAATTCAAAAGCTATCTTGGCTTAAAAGAAACCTAGCCTATCTCATACATATTATCTAGCAAACAGATTCTATTTTGCTTAAAAATGAGGCCATTTTCTCTGGGAAAGAGGGCAGGTCACAATACTCATGACAGTGAGATTCTCCATGCTACTGGGCCCATCTCTGAGGTCAAAACAAAATGCAATAAACCTTGAATTTAAACAGTTTTGTATTTAGCTATGAATATTTCAGCACCTCTAGTGAGAACAAATGCATGTTTGTAGAGCACTTTGAAATCCTCAGATGAAAGAGATCAAGTGCAAAGCTTCATGCTACCACTAAAGTGTTAAAAATGTGGCCATTGAGGTAATTAGGAATAGGATCAAACCTTATTATTGTTTGAATGATCTGTTGGATTCTTAGAGGCAGGACTGTGCATAGCAAGAGTGGTATTAGTGGCTTTTGTTAGAAAGAAGTTGCCAGATGCTTGAAGCAGTACTGCAGAGCAAAGCCTCATAACTTTGACTTTGTTTAAAAAGGGTTCATTCATAACTTCCTCTGTGAAAAATCCATGGTAGGAAGAAAAATTTTGCAAGGTTCCTCTTGCAGAGTTTCCTCCACATTCTTTCTATGGGGTAAGAAGGGTAGACTTACCTCTCTTTAAATGAATTGGGGAGTTGCCAACCAAGGATCTGCAGTGATTGGGGTGAATCGTGGAAAAATCTGCTGAAGGCATAGAGCCACCAATGTGGAGTCCCTCTACTTCTGCATTGGCTCCTGATCTCCATTGGAACAGCGTTGATGGTGACTTTTCAGCCTGTAGTTGTCCGAGGACCTGTTTTTAGAGGGGTTCCCCTGAGTAGAGAAGCCTCAAAAGAATTTTAACACAGCTTCCTTTTTGAGCATTCCCTGTGGGACTGGTGGAATGAGGATGCAAATTCCCTTGATGCATCTAGGCCAGCTTTCTTCCCTTCCTAATCATGGAGACCCAGACCTGTGAAAGCTCCTTCATGGTAAGTAGGGCACAGGGGAACAGTGGAATACAAAGGTAGTTGTTCCCTTTAGCATGTGTGGGATGAGTGGAGAATGCCTTGACACACAGTTCTAGGGAGTACAATTCACTCAAAATTCCCGCCCCCTCCAAAAGAGCCCAATGCAAATACTCTTGAATTTTTTTGTTTTTAATTCTGCATTTTGGGAAAAAAAAATAAGGTTCATGAAACATTTCCCCCTTAATTTAAACCCATTGTTTTCCAAGGGAAATTTAATTTGAAAAAGAAAATGTATTTCTTAGTAAGTGGGAACAAGTGCTATGCAAACAAAGAATCCTACGTAAAAGTAATTCTGGTCCTGCTGATAGGACAACATGGAGGATAATAAATAAATAAATAAACCAAAAATGTAGCATTCCAAAACATGTGTTTTGCCAGAACAGAAAGAAATTTGAACCTCAAGAATTTGTGGGCTAGATCCTCCTTTGGTGTAAATCAGTGTAGTTCTATTGACTTCAAGAGAGTTACCCATGGCTGAGCGTAGTAAGAGGAGGCCCTGAGATATAAACCTTGGTATCAGAGGCCTGGTATGAGGCCTAAGGCCTGAACTAAAGTAATGGTCAAGACTTTGCTAACATAAAGCAAAGTGAAGCTGTGAGCCAGAGGCAGGCCCTCCTCACAGAAGCTGGCAAGGAAAGGGCTGATGCTGCAAGAAGATACGTACCTAAAAGGTACTGAACACTAGATATCAAAACATTCACATACTTGTACACACCCACAGACAACAAGGAATAAGCTGACTCATCCCAATGACAGAGCCAAAAGGGTAATATGGTGGATAGAGTTGTTTTGTTCTAAGCAACATGTACTAGGTGAGAGGCGGCACCTTACTACGTAGAGGGGTTGTACCTTGCTACGTAGAAGGGTTGCACCTCAATACGTCAGGAGTGATGTGTAACTTGTTTGTATCTGTGTATAAGAATGCATCCCTGGGGCGGTGTCTTTGTCCAGCCGAGGGGGCAGTGGAAAGTCCCACCACTGACTGAGCCGAGTCCATTGACCGGGGACACTCTCTTGTAGTATGCCTGGTAGACTAAGTAATCTACGGGGAACTGCAATTGTGTCCATACGGCAATAAACCTGGCCGACATGCCTTTGTACCTTACTAGACTCTGTGGTCATTGGGGGTTCTCTTCGGGTCTGCTGTGTCAGCTATCTTCGAAGAGCTGGGACAACACTGTGTTGTCAGATGCTACCGGTGTGGTGCTCTGCTCTGTTCAATGTTGATATCACTCGGCTGCGTGCGTATGTTCCCTCTGTGTGCTGTCTCCCTTCTGACTGAGATATTTCCAGGCTGCACAGTTCCCTGCCTTCACTGAGAACTCCCCAGCAAGTCAGACTGCCTAAGCAGGCCTGCTATACTTTTATCTTCTAAGGCTACAAACATTGTAATAGCCATGGTGATAAGTTACCACACAGCTCTTTCTAAGCAAGTACATTTATTGTTAAGATAAAAACATTACAGAGAAAACATATTAAAACAAATGAAAAAGCCTATATGCATGCTAGTAATCTTACCAGAGATCGCCCCTCCACTCCCCATCTCCAACAAGGGTTCTGGTCAATATCAGTCCCTTCCCTTGATCTGAAGGTCTTGTCCATTTGCTGGATCAGAACAAAGGCCCCTAGTCAATTTAAAATAAGGTTATTTATTCAAAAGTCCTTCCTTTTGTCTGTTGGTCTCCAGAGAATCCAGTTTGAACCAGTATATGCAAGTCTCTCCAGGTGGTGGGGCCACTCTGGAGATCTTACCACCTGAGTGAATTTGCCTAATCACCCACACTGTTCTTAGCTCCCAGAGGGCTGTTGGTTCGCCTTCCCCATGTAATTACATACAATCCCTGGCCCACAGTGACACACAAACTTAATTCAGTAAGATCTCCCAAAGATATTGCTGGATATTGCCATATCTGTCACGCTGTACTCCATAAATACAGTATAAGCTCTATTATCCAAATAGCATGGGGGGATATGGAATATATTTAGATAATTAGAAGTTTGAATAATTGAACCATTCAGCAATGGGATGGCTTTTTGTGTGCCCAGAGGCTTGTCCTCTTCCTCCCAGTCCTAGCCCGGGGTCTCTGCTGTGGCCTGCTCACTTGCTCCCATGACAGCAGGACTGCAGATGGCTCCCTGTGCTGCTGCAGGGTTGGTGACACCCAATCCTTGCAGGTTCAAGGGTGCGTGCGGGAGGTGGAGGAGGCTGCGGTCCAGGTAGGACTGAGCAGAGACCCTTTGGTCAAGACTCTACTCTGCCCCACCAGGACAGCAGCCTTCCCTGTATCTTGCACCTGCAGGGATTGAGCGTCACCAGCCCTGCAGCAGCTCCACTTTCAAGGGCCTACTTATTCACTCCTGTGATGACAGGGCTGCAGAGGGCTCCTGGTGCCACCACAGGAGCCATTCAGCAGCAAGGTGGCCTCCCACTCAGCCAGGGGCTTGTCCTCCTCCTCACAGTCCTCACCAGAAAAAGAGATCACACTACAGAGGGGATATATCTCACACTGGGGGACAAGGAAGAGATTAAGATAATGCAAAAGTTCGGCTAATAGAGTTTTGGATAAATGGGAGTACACTGTAGTCCCATCGACTTCAGTGGGACTTCATGTGGAGTAAGTTACTGCTGAAGAAGAGGATTGCAGTCAATTTTCAGTATTTCACAAATGTGCCAGTGCTCTAGACACATGTAGAAGTAATTTAACATAACAAGAACATTTCAGGCCCTTATTCGAAAACAATAATATATTCTCCCAAACCTCCACTCTCTCTCCTAGGAGAAGCTTAGGAGAAAAATGACCCTTCCAATGTGACTTGAAGGTCCACAGATTTGGGCTATGACTAACTGAGGCAGGAGACAAACTTTGTAATGGAAGATCCCTCATTGAGAGTACCTCACTTTTGGTCACTTCAGAATTAAACCACAAGGAGTTATCTCAGGCATCTCAGATTATTTCAATGGCTATAATATCACTTAAGGCAAGAGGCAAATTCTGAGGTAATCAGAACATTCCAGCGCTTTTCTATTTGCCAGGTCCATCACCTTCAAACTCTGGATTTGGAACATCAGCACGTCAAAGGAGCATTACCACATGCTGCCACAGCACAAAAACTGCAATCATGAAAGAAATCAGTGCAGATAATATGGCAGGAGCCATAATGTTGAATGTCCTGATTTTATATGTGTAAAATCTAAACCATAATATGGCATTAGCATAGATTTAAACATTTAACATCCTTGCAATTTTTTCTTGAAGAAGAAGAAGAAGAAGAAGAAGAAAGAAGTCTGATCTCACACTCTATGTAATCACTGAAACAAAACGGAGCTGTATTCAGTGTTGCAAAATCTTGTGATGTTATTGAGAGCCTTGTGATATCTGGAGTTTTTCTGAGAGCCCCAGTTCCTGGAGTCAGGTGATAACAGGAGAATTTCAGCTTTTGTTTTTCAACAATGTAAGTTTCTAGCCCTATTGCTCAGGAAAAGAGCCTGAAAAGACGAAGCCTCGAGGCTCAAAAACCAGCAGGCAAATAAACAGCAAAATGGTTTAAAAATCATGAGGGTTTTTTTAAATAACATAATTTCATGATATTCTGGAGCCTGGTTCATATTTTTGAATGCTTGGGGTTAGCAATACTATATTCAACCTGCAATGCTCCAGATTGATTGTGTGCACAGTGGCTCATACCTGCAGCATTACAGCTCATTGTGCTGTTCAAACAGAGTGCAGCGCAATAGGCTACTCCAAATGCTTCTACAATCATTACTTGTAAACTTTTTTTCCCCAAATGTATTTTTTCACTAGTCCTCACTGAGGATTAAGCCTACAGTGAGCTTATGTGTCTTGGGTCTGATTCTCATCTCTCAGTAGTGTAAATCATGAAGACTGTGATTGGAGTAAATGGAGCTACACTCAGTATAAAACCAGTGTGAGAGCAGAAGCAGGCCCCTTATGTCTATTTTTTTGGAATTGTCAATGTGTGTATATATGGAATGGAAAACAGATTTGCAAAATGTCTTAACTAGTGAAAAGTATAATCCCTTCCTCCTCCCATTCTAAACTGTTGGCTTGTGTTTTGCCTTTTTATTTGTTTGTCTTGTCTTAATTATAAACTCATGAGGGTAAGAACCATGTATCTTTCTAGTTGTGGGAATTTGCTAGGCTCAGATGTAGAATACGACTATGATTCGTGCTTTTACTCAGATATCACAGAAAAACCTCGACATGGAATTTCACCAAAGTCAATCAACCAACCCAACAACAACAACATAATCATCCGTGTGCTGGGAATAAACCTGAAAGATATCAGCCCAAGTAGTGACCATTTCAGAAAGTTATTAATGCTTGAAAATAGGCTCTTGCAAAGGAAATGCTTTTTGGTAATAAAAGGAAATAATCAACATTCTCATAAACTTGTACAGACATTTTGTAAAATGACAATGGGGAAAAGAAAAGGAATGACTATCATCATTGTCACTCAGGTCTGATCTGGAAAGGAGCAGAGGACTCTCAATTGCTATTGATTTCAGTGAGAGCTGAGCGTGAGACACTGAACATCCCACACAATTCATCCCCCAGCAGCTGTTTGTGATTTCTTGTACACTCTAAAGAGATCTGTAACAACCCCAAACCTCTTCTATTCCGAACTCTTCCTCTGTTCTAGAATCTAAACTGTGTTCCTGGAGATATTCTCCTTTCCTGGCCTGCTAGCATTTTTGACCTCATAATGATGTTGTTTGCTCTAGTCACAACCTTTTGATTAAGAACAATCTTCTCCTGTTAATTATTCTGAAAGGTTGATCAATCTTCAACTACTGTATCTCTAGCAACTGACATTTTGCTTTGAAACCTCTGATGACAATTTGTGTATAACTTTCCTGTCTGTTTTGGTGCTTCTTTGGGATTGTTTGCATTTTATAAGGTTCAGCTGGAAAATTCTCTCTGAATTAGTTTTTTTTCCTCTAACATCGTTTAGGATAATTAATACCAGATAGAATCTATTTCTCACATATAACCACAATCAATTAAAATAAACTTTTTAACTGTACTATAATGAAATTAAAAGACCTCAGTATTAAAGGGCCAGTTTCTGTTCTCAGTTACCATATGGAATAACTCCATTTGAAGGAAGAGTTACCACTCCAGCTGTGTTCTAGTGCAGTGGTTCTCAACCTTCACAGACTGCTGTACTCCTTTCACAAATCTGAGCTGTCTTGCATACCCCAGTTTCACCTAATTTAAAAAATATTTGTTCACAAAATCAGACATAAAAATACAAAACTGTGACAGCACACTAGTACTGAAAAATTGCTTACTTTCTCATTTTGTCTGTATGAAATTTTAGTTTGTACTGCCTTCACTGGTGCTTTTCATGCATCCTGTTGTAAACTAGGCACAGATCTAAATGGGTTGATGAACCCCCTGGAAGACATGTGCATACCCCTGGGCGTATGCATACCCTTGTTTGAGAACCACTGTTCTAGTATAACTGAGAGCAGCTTCTGATCCAAAGGCACGGAGTGTGTGGGAAGACCGATAAACAAAGCTACTCAATATGATCGTCCTTCACATTGAGATCGATGTCTCTTATTCTCTTGAGTCAAACAAATTTATAAGGCACCTGTGACAAAGTTCTGAAGAGCAACAAACTGGGGCCTCCAAAATGTCCTGGTATTGGATGTGTAGTAGGTGATAATATGGCTATGTACCACCATTGGAAAGCTGTGCTGTGCATTCTTCATTGTAATGTGCCAAATCCCAACTGACAAATGACAAAGATTTCTTCTTTGCTACCTTGTCACCCATTGTTCTTTTGACCAAGATACAAACAGTGGTTCTTAGCTGTTGCTATTAGTCTTAACTCCCTAACACAATTCAGTTGTCCCAAATCAGTTAAAAACTGGAAGTAAGATTCAACTTTTTAACGGTGAAGGAAATTAATCATTCAAACCATTTATCAAAGGATGTTGTAACTTCAATATCACATGGAGTTCTTAAATCAAGATTGGATATCTGTTCCAACTGAACCATACTTCGCTGAGCTGGGGAAATAGCATGGCCTCTGTTATGTAGCAGGTCAGACTAGATGCTCACAATGTACCTTTTGGCCTTAAAAATCTATGAATCAACATTTGGTGAATTGGTTTATTTCAAAACAAACAAACTAACTCAAATAATCAGGAGCAGGCACTTCCCAGACAAACAAAGGAGGTTGCCTCACACACAAAATATATTTAAAATATATTTTGACACTTAAGCCAAACCTAGAGAAAGAAAGCTTCCTTTCATAAATAATCTTCACCTTACAAATAAAAAAAATCTAGTCACAGATGAAAGTTTCCCTTTTAACAATAAACTATTTAGCAAATGTGGGTCCTTGGCTTCTCACCTTTACAACCAAATAATTAATTATGACCTCTTTAGTGCAGTTACTAAGGGTTTTACCTCCCCTTCAAATTCTTTTCCTTTTCTAACAGTGTACCTTCTGTGCTGTTGGTTCACAGGCTGAAGTAGTTGTAACTCGTATGAAGCATCTACAGATCAAAAGGCTGGGGAAAAGATTTAATGAAAAGGGGCAATGTGGCAGACAAAGGGGGGGGGACAGAAAATTGAACTGGAAAATGACTTTTCTTTCTTTGTTGCTGTTGATTGAGGTTATTTTGTGGGTTGCTTTGCATGGATAGACACATGGAATTTATCTAAATTTATGACAGGTTTAATGCAATCCTCTTCCTCCTTATGTTAGGATGTCTCTCTTAGCTCTGGTGGCACTATCACCTCTAGCTCCAAAGGGTGTGGGTTTATCTCCGAATGGCAAACTCAGACCTGATGTAAGTGGGTTGTGATTCCACTGAGATCAGTGGAGTTGCTCCTGCTTGCCACAGGGCTGCATTTGGCCCAAGGTTTTTGTGCAGTTTTAGCACTGGAGTGCAGCAGTAGGGGAAGCTGCACAATGGGGAGCCTTGCCCTGACGGTGAGGTATTAAACTGTGGTTTTCTAGTGGCTGTCATGGTGAAAATTAAAAGATTGCGTGAGAGGTTTTAAAGAATAAAGGAGAACTGGAGAACATTTCCTCTCTCAACAAAACAGGAGATCCATGCAGAAATTCTGGCTGAAATTCCTACGTAGGCTCTAGAGAAAACACAACTGAGTGGTGCTCTTCCACCACATGAAAAGGTGCAGAACGTGCTGTCCCCCATGCTGGCTCCCCTCTAGTGCCACTTAGTCTAGAAAGTTCTTGTGCTCAGGGAGAGCAAAGACTACAGTTTGCGACCAGTCCCTGTACAAGCCTTCAGCCCAGTTTGGGGACTCAGCCAGGGCCAAACACAATCTGGCCCTATAGCTGGACAATCATCAATCCTGCCTGCTAATCTTGATGAAGCATTATTTTTAGTCCTCCACGGATTCTCCTTGATTTTTGCTGAGGCATAAATGCTATTAAAATAATGATATTGTTATAAGGAAGAGATATGAGATTCAGCCTTTTAACATTTGCTTGTGGGGTTAAAACTCAGCTATAGTGTCCTCGATACATTAAAGTTATGTACTTGTCAGATGACTGATAAGAGTTTTTCTTTCTTTTCTTTCTGAGCTATTGTGAAAAAAAGACTCCCCTCCGAAAGAAAATGAGGCAGAGATCTGCTGCCACCTTCTGGCAGTTACTGGGATGAAATGAAAATGTCAGCAAAAAAGCTCAAAGGTGGCTATATTTCAGGCAAGGGTGACAATATCCCGCTGTCTGGCGCATGTGTATGTGTGTGTGTATATATATATATATATATATAGTTTGTAATCAGTTTGTGAGAACTTTTAGATCTTTGGATGAAGACCATATAAAATAATGTTAATGATGATATTAAGAAATAGTGATTTTCATGTATGTAATCCATTTCATAATGAAAAATTACAAAATTCTATACAAACTAATAATGCTCATTATCATGTATTATTATTATTTAGTAAGAAACTGCAGAATTTGTAAGTCTTAATAGTTGGCATGTCAGCAGTGGAAAAGAATGTGTGTCTAATGAGGTATTCCTGTTGATAGCCTTTTTAATGTAAAGCACTCAGGATGCTGCCACTTTGCTGCACTGTAATAATTTTCTTTAGAATTATTCTGGAGTATAAATGCTGATAATAGCTAATTATAATATATAGTGGCCATATACATATACATACACCGCAGTCATCAGTGAGGATAACTTCCAAAACCTTCATTACCAAAAGCACCCATCTGTCCCATCTGAGCTAAAGGCTCCTTGTCTACAAGAAAATAGCTAACTAAACAGTCATAGCAAACATCCACAAGAAGGGCAGTATTAAATGCTCCTCTATTAGATAACTGTATGGTCAACTGTTAAAAACGAATGAGGGAGGTCCCCCAAAAAATACGAGACTGGTTTAAAAATCATGGAGGGTCCCTCATCCACTGTTACCTGGAGGGCATTAGTAACAGGGCAGAAGTGCTGGGGAAGGAAAGACTGGGCCAGTGATTTTGATCTTATGTGGATCCACCAGCTTTTGGCCCCTGTGGAATGGAGGCACTGGCAGCTTAGAAGCTAGGCAAAATGTCTCTGTAGCCTAGGAAGTAGGATTCTCTCCTTCCTTCCCCAGCGAAGAAATCCAGTGCACAGCCATGCTGTTTAGGCAACGTGGTAATTTATATGATGTGGTCCAAATTGCAACAGTGCCACGTGTTCTGCCCTGCAAAAATTAAGTGATAGTTCAGCTGAGGTAACTGCTGTTTCCTATTCACCCCAGTGGAAAAACACCATTGGGGAACAAAATCTGGCACTAACAGAAAGTGTATTGTGGATGCACACGTCCAGGCTCCATACTTGAGGTTCAGTTAAATTGATAGAGACCTAAATTTTCAGTAATGACTGTTGATTTTTGCAGACTGCAATTTTTGGCTACCATCTTGAAAAATATCTCACAGGAGCCCAACTCTGAGGAAAATACTGAGCACCTACTTTCAGAAAAGCAAGCCCCTTTAAGGTGTCTCAAAGTAAGACCCCCCCTCTCAAATCACTAGTCACTATTGAAAATCTCAACCCAAGATTGTCATGACGGTTAGCCTTATAACAAAGAGACAAATCATGATTTCCTATAGTCTGTAATATATGGATGAGGGTAAAGTAAATATTGCTTTTACAAAGTTACAGATTCAATTTCCTATCTCTTTTCACTAGGGCTATTGTAGGGAAACATTTGGGTAACCACATGTTTTACTGAAAAAACCCTAAACACCAGCAACATTTCCTTTCTAGGAAACTAGACATGTGAATGATTTAAAGCCTGATTCACAAATTGGCCCCTCCTTTACTCTCAAAAGCAACAGGGGGTTTTGTGGCAGAAATACATTGCACATTACCAGATTTCCAGGATTCTGCATTTTCTTATTCATTAAACTTCGCATTGAATATGCATCACTTCTCCTCACATAGTTCCAACCCTAGGGAGTAGACAGTCCACATGTATTTTAATTACTTTATTTATTATTTAAATTAATTTAATTACAAAAAATAACAGTCTCTGCACATGTTTGAAAATGTCATGCTGTATAACTAAATCTTGGGTAATTGTTAAATTTCTTGCAGGCCTCCTGCTAGGAAGCACTGTTTTTCTTTAAAAGTGAGAACACTATTATATCCGTCAGTGGAAAGTTTACACATTGTATTTCTTCTTTCATATGCTGTTAAACATGAGACTCTTTCATTTCCCCCTTTCTTCAGAAGGCAACAGACCCATCTGGTAATATTCTACAGATCAGCATTTCTTAAGGGCAGTGTGATTTAAGTAGTGGTTTGTTGAAGGCAACAAAAAAGAAACTGACAAACCCAGGTTTCAGTACTATGTGACATCCTGGGATTAAAGTTATTCTGTGCATATGCCATGCCAAAGATGAAGTTGTCTTTAAAATGCAGAAAATAAGAAAGCAATATCCCTGCTAATTATTTTCCAGCTTTGTGTCAGACCAGCAAGCAGTGAAAATATGTCCACAGTTTGGCTGGTCTCTGGGTTACAGCAGTTACTTTTGATGTGAAAAGAGGAAAATTGGTTTGGATGTAATATGTGTCTTTCCACACTCATGTGTTTGCCCAGTTTTAAAACCAAAATTAAAACATACCGTTTTTGAGGTTCGGAAATTCGTCCACAACTTTATTACTTCTATTTTCTGGCTGGCACTGGATCCACAGATACTAGAATATGAGAAGAAGGGTCTTTCCAGCTTCCTACAGACTGAGAGACATCCCAGTAACTCTCCTTTTCTATTTGTCTTTGAACAATGTGCCCAGGATGAAGCATGTGAGAGCTGGGGACAAAGCTTTCTTAATTGGGGGATGTGGCTCTGGAACAATCTGCCTGGCAAGATCAGGAGAATCCAAAGACTGGAAAAATTGCAAAACCTTCTTCTTTGAGAAAGCTTTTCCATTACAAGTGGTAATCACAATAAAAACACCGCATTTTATTTCCAATCCGGTATGAAACCCCTCTTTCCAAAAAATAACCCCACTATCCATACCAGAGTTTTGATGCCAAACAGGAAGAATAACCAGAGACTTTGTGAAGTCTGCTAGGGACTTTGTTATTGCAACTAATTGGAACATGCTCAGATACTGTGATGATGAACAGCAATATAACCTAAGACAGACAGAACAAAGTAATATAGGAATAGTTGCATCAGATCAGACCAGTGGTCTTTCTAGTCCACATCCTGTCTCTAACAGAGAACCAGATGCTTCAGTCTTGACTAATATAATAATTATGCCATCTACAAATTTTATCATCTCACTCTTCAGCCCCGTTTCTGGATTACTAATAATTGTAATCATATAGAACACTGGTTCTAGACCAGAACCTTGGAGTACACCAATCTTAGTCTTTCACAATGTTGAGCATTGAACATTTATTTTTACTCTTTGTTTCCTGTCACTTAGCCAGTTTCTGATCCATGATATACATTACTCCTCACTGCAAGACAACATGGTTTCCTAAACAGCCTTTTGTGAGGAATTTAGTCAAAGGCTTTTAAAATCCAAATAAATTCTGTTTACCTGTTCTCCTTCATCTATTATTTTGTTTACATATACAGAGAATTCTACAGTGCATTTATAGAATCAATGCTATTCATGTTTTGAGTTATTTCATATTTACACTGGTGTAAATGCGAGGACATTCAAGATCTATGTGCCAAATTTATTCCTGGTGTAACTTCATTGACTTCACTGGAATTATATAGGGAATGAATGTGACCAAATATGTATTACATGGTAGGTTATTTATAGGATATAAATCACAAAATCATAGAAGTGCAGGACGGGAACGTACCTCCATAGGTCATCTAGTCCAGTCCCTTGCTCTCAAGGCAGGACTACATAATAACTAGACTATCCCTGACAGGTGATTGTCTAACCTGTTCTTTAAAATCTCCAATAACAGAGATACCACAACCTCCGTAGGCAATTTATTCCAGTGCTTAACCACCCTGACAAGAAGATCTCCTAATGTCCAACCGAAACCGCCCTTGCTGCAATTTAAGCCCATTGCTTCTTGTCCTTTCCTCAGAGATTAAAAGGAACAATTTTCACCCTCTTCGTAACAATCTTTCATGGACTTGAAAACTGTTATCATGTGCCCTCTCAGTCTTCTCTTTTCCAGACTAAACAAACCCATTTTTTTTTTCAATTTTTCATCATAGGTCATATTTTCTAAACCTTTAATCATTTTTGTTGCTTTCATCTGGATTTTCTCCAATTTGTCCACATCTTTCCTGAAACCAAGTGCCCAGAACTGGACACAATACTCCAGCTCAGGCCTTATGAGCATAGAGTAAAGCAGAAGAATTACTTCTCGTGTCTTGCTTCTACACTCCTGCTAATACATCCCAAAATAATGTTTGGGTTTTTTTGCAAGTGTTATACTCTTAACTCATACTTAGCTTGTGATCCACTGTAATCCCCAGATCCTTTTCCACAGTACTCCTTTCTAGGCAGTCATTTCCCATTTTGTATTTGTGCATTGATTATTCCTTCCTAGTTGTAACATTTTGCATTTGTCCTTATTGAATTTCATGCTATTTATTTCAGACCATGTTTCCAGTTTGTCCCTAGCATTTTGAAATTTAATCCTGTCCTCTAAAGCACTTGCAACTCCTCCCAGCTTGGTATCATCCACAAACTTTATAGATGTATTCTCTATGCCACTGTTTCCCAAACTTGGGACACTGCTTGTGTAGGGAAAGCCCTTGGCGGGCTGGGCTGGTTTGTTAACCTGCTGTGTCTGCCCATTTGACCGACCGCGGCTCGAACTGGCCGTGGTTCACTGCTCCAGGCCAATGGCGGCTGCAGGAAACGATGGCCAGCACATCCCTTGGCCCGCGCTGCTTCCCGCAGCCCCCATTGGCCTGGAGCAGCGAACCGTGGCCAGTGGGAGCCGCAATTAGCCGAACCTCCGGACATGGCAGGTAAACAAACCAGCCCGGCCTGCCAGGGGCTTTCCCTAAACAAGTGGCATCCCAAGTTTGGGAAACACTGCTCTATGCCATTATCTAGATCATCTATGAAGATATTGAACAGAAAACCAGACTCAGAACTGATCCCCACAGGACCCTACTTGATATGCCCTTCCATCTTGACTGTGAACAGCTGATAACTACTCTCTGGGAACAGTTTTCCAACAAGCTAGGCACCCACCTTATAGTAGCTCCATCTACTTTGTATTTCACTAGTTTGCTTATGAGAATGCCATGTGATCACAAGCCTTACCAAAGTCAAGATATACCACATCTACTGTTTCCCCCCATCCACAAGGCTTGTTATTCTCTCAGAGAAAGCTATTAGGTTGGTATTACATGATTTATTCTTGACAAATCCATGCTGACTGTTACTTATCACCATATTATCTTCTAGGTGTTTGCAATTGATTGCTTGATTATTTGCTCCATTATCTTGACAGGTACTGAAGTTAAACGATTGGTCTGTAATTCTCTGGGTTGTCATTATTCCCCTTTTTATAGATTGGCACTATATTTGCCTTCCTCCAGTCCTCTGGAATCTCTTCCATCTTTCATGCATTTTCAAAGACTATCACTAAAGGTTCAGATATCTCTCCAGTCAGCTGCTTGAGTATTCTAGGATGTATTTCATCAGGCCCTGCTGACTTGAAGGCATCTAATTTGTCTTAGGCCATGTCTACATTACAAAATTATGTTGACTTACATCGGCATACAGCCACTACAGTTATTAATTGCTTCTGTGTGTGCACACATGGCTCACTGTGTCGGCCAGAAGCTCTTGTATTGATTGTACTGTCAGTGTGGAGCATTGTAGGACAGCTCCTGAAAGCCAGTAACAGTAAATGTAAGCAATGCAGTGTAGACAGCATAGGCACTGACTTTTCAAAGTGCCAGGGGGTGCTCGCCCCCCAGCTCTGCCCCAGGCCCTACCCCCAATCCACTCCTTCCCTCAAGGCCCCATCCACGCCCTGCCTCTTCCCGTCCCTGCCCCATCCTCGCCCCCTTCTTCCCGCCCAGTTCTACTCCCTCTCCTGAGTGCTCCGTAAGCTCACTCCTCCCCCTTCACTCCCAGCCTCTCTGCACACCACAAAACAGCTATTTGAGGCACACAGGGGGCGTGAGAAGCAGGGGAAGCACTGATCTGCTGAGCCTGTGGCGGGCGGGAGGTGCTGGTGGGATGGGAGGCAGATGATAGGGGGACTGCCGGTGGATACTTGGCACCCACCATTCTTTCCTTGTGAGTGCTCCAGCCCCTGATCACCCATGGAGTTGGCACCTATGGTAGACATTGTCGACCTAATTACCTCAGCCATGAATGTGCCACTCGGGGAGGTAGTATTATTACATCGGCGTAGAGAGGCACTTATGTTGGCAGGAGCCAAATTTAATTATAAACACTTCCACAGCTAGGTCAATGCAAGGAAGCTTACGTCAACGTAACTGTGTAGTGTACATCAAGCCTAAGTAATTTTTAACTTGTTCTTTCCTAATTTAGCCTCAGACCCTACCTCACTTTCAGTGGGGTGCGCTCTGTTAGATATCCAATCACTACAAACCTTTTTGGTGGAAACTGAAACAAAAAAAATCATTTAGGAATTTTGCCATTTCCATATTTTCTGTTATTATCTTTCCCCCTTCTCTGAGTAATGGGCCTATCCGTCTTCCTCTAGCTTCTAATGTATTTGTAGAATGTTTTTTTGTTTCTTGTTCTTTATGTCTCTAGCTAGTTTAATCTCATTTTGTGCCTTAGCCTTTCTAATTTTGTCCCTGTGTGCTTGTTTTGTTAGTTTATATTCATCCTTCATAATTTGACCAATTCTCACTTTTTATGGAACTTTTTGGGGTCATATGTAGTTAGAAAACACTATTTATGAAAAGTATAAAGTTATTTGAAATTGCTCCTTGGCTTTGGTTCCTTATTTTACTCAGATTTTTTTTACTCCATATTCCCTTTCTTCGTTTTCTATTTTCCCCTCTCGCTTCTCAAGCTTCTTTATGTTCATTCTTTAGGACTTTTTATAAAGCTGGGTTGTTAGGAAAAGACGTGAGTTGGACTCCAAACATACAGAGCTCATTCTGGTCTTATCTGACCAGGTGTTCACTCCATGGGCTAAGAATCAACACAGAAAATGCTCTTGCTTCTGAATGTTTCACCTTCACATTGAAAGGCTGTCTCAGTGAGAGCAATTGTATGGGTGGTTTGCAAGCAGAGAGGTGACCTTTGGTATAGCCTAGTTCCATACCATTAAGGGCTTTAAAGATTAGTAACAGGAGCTCCAGTTGGACCTGGACACCCTTACTTTCTCTCCTGATGATACTACAAAGATTTCCAATTCCACCAGACTTACCACTTCTCAGGACCGGCGCTAGGGTTTCTCGTGCCCTAGGCGCACGGCCATTTCCCCCCCCCACACACACTGATCCCGCAGCTCCGCTGGAGCTGCTGTAGTCATTCCGGCGGAGGGTCCGTTGGTCCGTGGCTCCGGTGGAGCTACAGCAGTGGTGCCTGTGGGCGGTCAACCGGAGCCGCAGGAGCAGCCGACCATCCGCAAGCATGACTGCGGCAGCTCCACGGGAGCCGCAGACCAACGGACCCTCCGCAGGAATGACTGCGGCAGGTCAACCGAAGCCGCCTGCCGCCCCCCCGGCAAAATGCTGCCCCCCCCGAATAATCCTGGCACCCTAGGCGATTGCCTAGGCTGCCTAAATGGTAGCGCCAGCCCTGCCACTCCTCCCCTAAAAGATGTCTGCACCCAGGCCTCCACCACATGATGTTAACAGCATACATGACAAGCTGGGTCCTGTTGGGGGTGACAAATTGTACTGTGATGCAGGGGGACTACTTCTAAGTTTGGAAAGTTTATGTATATTTTGGATACTTTTCTGAACCTAACTCCAAATTCTACACTGTGGAAGTTTATGTGTATCATACTCCTTTCCCCATGAGACTAGGTAAATGCAGATGTGATCTATGATACATTTGGCTTCTAGGGAAAAAGGCATCAGTGAAGTTACTGTTCACGTTAATCCAGGGGTGAGCAAACTGTTTGGCCTGAGGGCCACATCGGGGTTGCACAACTGTACAGAGGGCCAGATAGGGAAGGCTATGCCTCCTCAATCAGCCTGGCCCTTGCCTCCTATCCACCCCTTCCCACTTCCTGCCCCCGGACCGCCCTCTCCCAGGATCCCCGCCCCTTATCCAACTCCTCTGTTTCCTGTTCCCTGACTGCCCCAACCCCTATCCACACCCCCACCCCCTGACAGCCTCACCGGGACTCACACTCCCTATCCAACCGCCCTCTGTTCCTCATCCCCTGACCACCCCCTCCCAGGACCTCTGCCCCTAACTGCCCCCCAGAATCTCACTCCCTTATCCAACCCCACCCTGTTCCCTGTCCCCTGACTGCCCTCCTGACCCCTATCCATGTCCTTGCCCCCTGACATGCCTCCTGGGACTCCAACTCCCAACCCTCCCTGTTCCCCATCCCCTGACCACCCTGCAGAACCTCAGCCCCATCCAACCGCCCCCTCCTCCCTGACTTGCCCCCAGGACCTCCCGTTCCTTTACCCAACCCCCCCCCACAGCTCCCTTACCAGCAGCGGGAGCTCGCAGCCACGACACCTGACCAGAGTCAGCTGCGCTCTCCATGCTGCCCAGCAGGAGTGACGGGCTAGAGGAGTGCAGTGTGGCTGCAGAGGAGGGAGGACAGCAGGGGAGAAGCCAGGAACTAGGCTCCACTGCCGGGAGCTCAGGGGCCAGGCAGGATGGTTCTGCGGGCCAGATGTGGCTCACGTGCCGTAGTTTGCCCACATCTGCATTAATCCTATCAGATAGGACAGTACTTCAGAGAGAACTGTGTATTTGGCCTATCCCAATCAGAAAGAAAAAAGTCAGGGAAAGAGGCAGGGGAATGAAAAAGAAAAGGAAAAGTGATGACTCCACAAAAACTGAGTGGGGCTTTGCTATAATGAGATGAACCTTGGGTAATGTAATAAAAGACTAGTAACTTAAATTGATAAAATACCTTTCAGCATGCTCTCAAAGCACTGCACAGTTATTAAAATCTAATGCCAAATTTAGTACTACTGTCATAAGACAAAACAAAATCAGTCGAACCAGATACTGAAATACGCATAAAAATAATGAAGGAGAGTAACTATAAGCCCTGAAAGGTCTTTTTTCTAAGTTTGGAAATACAAAGTGATTCACAAGGCATACAGTCATTTTATGAAAGGGAACATGAAGAAATTAGGCAATGCAAGTTGATGGGGCTGATTGTGGACAGAGAGCAAATTCATTGCACATGTTATGGGAATGTCCTAAAGCCAGGTATATAAGAAAATATGTATTCAGCATGGCTAGTAGAATATTGGTGCTTAAAATTAAGGTTACTCCAGAATTTGCCCTTCTGTGGGTAAGTAGGGAAAATGGATCCATTCTTATGGAGTCACAAGTTATTGGGCTCGATGCAGGAATTACTGGGTGAAATTTTGTGGCTTGTTTATGCCAGAGGTCAGCCTAGATTATCACACACTGGTCACTTCTGGCCTTAGACTATATGAATCTATTGTATAGTTACTGTTAAGACACTAGGACAATAAAAAGACCTTGTGGAGAAAATGGAAGAAATGAATGGCTGAGAAGGCAACACTGTATAGTAGTGGAAGGAAGATGTTTCTTTTTTACAGGAAGAATGGGCCAAATTCTCAGTTAAAGGACTGTTGATTTACACAAGCTGGCCATCTACAGGAGAGGTAAAATTTTAAGGCTTTAGGACTGCATATGAATGATTAATACACCAGGCAATACAGTGTAGACAATGTGATGAGATATGATTGAAATCCCTTCTTAAAAGGAAGAGGGGAGTGGAAGTTTTAGGCAATATTTTTAAACCTAAGGCACTTAAACAAAAGCCTGATTTTCAGAAGTGCAGACTACCCTCAAATCCCACCAACTCAGTGGGAGAGAAGTGCTCAGACTCTTTGAAATCATGCCAGTTATAATCAGGTACCTACGTTTTCGGAGTCTAACTTTAGGCACTCAGTTTTGGAAAAACCTGGTCATAGTTTTCCTTCTTCCAAAAGGGATCCCCATGTGAAGCGACTGATAAGTGTGTGACCACGTTAGTAAATGTCTGGATTCCAAAGATACCATCAGACAAATTCTGCCTTTAATTACACCTGTGCATCCACAATGAAATCTGCTGTCCAAAATCTTCCCCAGCTTATATCTGGGGCAGTCCCACTGAAGTCGCAGGGCTGCATGGAGTTCAAGTCAGAGCAGAATGTAGTTTGTTGGGTATGGCAACACTGCCATAAAATACCTGCAGCTGGTCCAGGTCAGCTGGCTCGGGCTCACAGGGCTTGGGCTGCAAGCAGTGGCATCGGAACTGGGGGGGGGAGGCAGGGCCCTCCCACTATTTGAAAGTGGTGCCAGAGCAGATCCCAGCCTCTTTGCCTCCCTCCGGCCAGGCCAATGTGGAGTCCAGCTGGGAAGCCTGGGAAGTTGTGGTAGGGAGCTGTGCAGACCCTCCACCCGCCCACAGTGCAGGGGCAGTGAGAGCAGTCCTGTGTCTGTGCACCCACACCCCTCCTGGCCCAAGGCAAGTCAAGATGGAGGGTCCATGATTCCATGCTGGCTCCCCACAGCTGCCCATGTGGCTCTCCACAACCCAGCTCCGGACGGGGGGGCGGGGGGGCTTGGAGCCACAGCCCAATCTTGGTAAGAGTCATGCGGGCAGCTGTGGGCAGCTACACGGACCCTCCTCCTGCCCTGGGCGGGGGGCCTAGAGGGTGGGACTCAGGTTATGTTTGTTGTTACTTCAGAATAAAGGAAAGTCGCAGGAAGGAAGGTGAGGTTTGGATAATAACTCATTGTTAATGTGCTGTGTTGACAGCAGAGTGGGGACACCACCCATTTACAGCCATCTTCTGAATGAAACGTCAAACTGAGGTTGGCCCTGACTACTTGTGCTCAGTAAAATACATCATAGTACTTTATGGATATTAGGAAAAACTTTTTCACTAGTAGGGTGGTGAAGCACTGGAATGGGTTACCTGGGGAGGGGGGGTGGAATCTCCTCCTTAGTGGTTTTTAAGGTCAGGTTGGGGTGATTTAGTTGGGGATTGGTCCTGATGTGAGCAGGAGGTTGGACTAGATCAGTGGTTCTCAAACTAGAACCACCACTTGTTCAGGAAGGGCCTGGGCTGCTTCCCGCAGCCCGCATTGGCCTGGAGCAATGAACTGCAGCCAGTGGGAGCTGCGATCGGCTGAATCTGTGGATGTGGCAGGTAAACAAACTGGCCCGGCCCACCAGGGGCTTTCCCTGAACAAGTGGCAGCCCTAGTTTGAGAACCACTGGACTAGATGACCTCTTGAGGTCCCTTCCAACCCTGATATTCTATGATTCTATGTCTCCCTAAAATTCCCAGTGTAGTTAATCTTTACTCCTGTTCCTAAAAAGAAAACTGTTGCATACTATTGCTGATGCAGAATAGCTGTTGAATTCCACCCTAGAAATTAATAGGTTTTAGTTCTGGGTAAATGGTTAAAAATTACTGTGGGATCCTTCAGGATGAACAGTGTGATATAAATGTCCAATAGATTCTATTATTATTTCACATGCAAGAATTACTCATTCCCTGTGGGGGAAGGAGCTTCACACAAGCAGGTATAGTACTCAGTGAGGATGGGTAACCTGGATAAAACATTTCCTGAATTTACTAAAAATGGCTGAATAATATACCTGCAATCCTGTCTTATGTCACCAATCTATCCCATCCATCACCTTCTCTGTTAGCTTTTCATGAACAGTTCTGGAGCCTTAAAATTCCTCCTGTCCTGCAAGCTGAATTCCATTGAATAGTATTGAATTCCAGTAGCACATTTGATAATCAGTGCCCACCTCAGCCTACTTCTGTCAGCAGTATCTGACAGCAGCAGACTGGGGCTAAGAACTTTCCAAGCTCTGCTTTCCTGCCCAACAACACTTAAGCTGCCATCAACCAGCCAGGTGCTCCCCTTTTTCCCTTGTATTGATGGGAGAGCACATATTCTGTTTTACCCCTCTGTATTCCATGCAAGCTACTATATATCCCAACACCAGGCCTTCAAACCCAAAGGGCCTATAGATATTTAGCAAGAAGATGACAGTTAGTGCTACTTATTTCTGAGCCTTAGAGGACCAGGAGACAGAAAGTCCTTGCACCTGCAAATCAGATAAAGCAGAACAGCAGAAAGATGAAAAGAAAGTTTGGATACATTGGTCACCTTGGAGTGATGGATAGATTCTGGATATTAAGACCCCCACATACATATATCATCTGAATCCACCAGTTTGCTCATCCTTGGTACCTGCTTTGCATCCCGTGTTCTTGGCAGCAATTGTGTAATTTTGAGAAGCAAATAAAAGCCTCTTTCCAAAGGAAAAGCACAGCAACTTTCCAACTGAGAAGCCAATTGCAATAACTCCACCTTATTAGTATCAAATAATAGCTGGTATTTTTGAAAACTATTCAGTGATTGATGGGGGGTGCAATGATCCTGAGAAATATAGCTGCATTTCTAGAGCACAGATGTTGCACTTTAAACCCTGTTCACAACACTAGAGTTCCAAACAGATTCAGAAGACAGTTCCATTGGGAAGCAAACATCTTACGGGAGAGGCCCTTCAAACAGCAGTACGAACATGGCCATAACATTGAAAAGAAATCCACAACAGAAAATTATAGCCTAGGGTGCTTTGTAATAACAACAATAAGAGACTGAAATTCCATGTCTTCTTCACAAATGATATCACTGAGTCCATCTGCTCACTTTCTCCATGCTCTTAGCCTTGGCTTTCCCCTTTCTGAGCCGACCTGCCCCTGAAGGTCACCGGGCTACCTGATCATATTTTAGCATTTCTCTGATTGGTTCTTCGAGGGAAAGCAACTCAAAAGCTGCCAGTAATTTTTCTTTGTAGCTGTATCTTATAGCATTTGTAAGCATGCCAAGTTCTAAGCCATTTGTCTAACCTCTTACCCTCATCAGGGCAGGGTTCCTTGGTGACGTCTGTTGCAATTAGCACTTCTGATCCCTCCCTAAAGTAACAGAAACTAATTCCACCAGAAGTAACAGGGGTCTTCTACTGGGATCAGAGACACTGGTCTGAGCCTAATAAACATTAATGCTGGAGCCTAATTTCTTCAGAACAGACCTGTTATTTAGGTAGATTTTTTATCACATCATCCATCACAAACACTAGTTTTAGCTTGCTGCTGTGATTCAGTTTCACTGAGTTCAGGGACTCAGCTAATTACATGGTTATATACTCACAACAGAAGTTTTGTCTTATTTGTCCATTGCTGAAAGAACATTTTTTCAACTAAAACTCACTCACAGTCATCGTGTAACCTCTTGACAAAGGAAAAAATAATCACTATCCCCACTGCAAATTAGAAAATGGCTTTATTTAGAGACAACATGCCACACAGTAAGGAATTGTTCAATAGATTTGTTTATGTCTTATAGGGTGAAACGTCATGTAAAACAGAAGTCCTCATAGTCTGAGGGGGGGAAACACCACTCTGCACACTAAAGTGCAATTTAATCTGAGATGATTTGCTTAATCAGGAAACTCAGTAAAAATTATGTGTTTCACACAGCATAAACAACATATTTAGTTTGCATACTGGCATCCCGTTTTGCAAGCTATCAGCATTTCAGCCCACCCTGCCTTTATCACGTTTATATAGTCTTAAATCTGTGTTGACAAAGGCCAGTGTTGGCCAAAGTGCTGAGAGCTTTCAGTATGTAAATACTAATACATAAAATAATGGTATTTTTTTCCAGCATAGGCTGGGTAAGTGTTATTAAGTTTGATGATTAAGTGAAAAAGTTACAGGGTGAAATGCAATCGTGCATATTTTCTTTATTCAAAAGTAGATCCATTTCCATCCAGGCAGTAAGGTAAATCATGCAAAGGGATTTTTCTAAAATGACCTACGTTAGATTTTGATTGCCAGCAAAATAATTACATTTCTCAGCAGTATAAAAACTTAGGCTAGAATAGAATAGGGATAAAAATTTCCAAAATAACTAAGTGAGGTGGGGGTCTAAATCCTATTTTCAAATGGGAATTAGGCATTTGGGGGTCCCAAAAGGTATTTAGGTGCCTAAAGATGCAGAGAGGCACCTAGAGGGATTTTCAAAAGTGCCTAAACAGGTTAACTCCCATAGATGCTTTTGAAAATCCTGCTAGCCACCTCTCTACATCTTTAGGTGCCCAAATACCTTTGAAAATCTAGCCCTTGGGAGCCTAAGTCCCAGTGGCTTTCAATAAAAAAATTATCTACAGTGACACTAAGGGGAGCTGTTTGAAAACCAAAAGAACGGTTGCCAGGCTGAATTAATTATTCAGAATATATTTCTGCTATTACTCTGACCTATCGATCATATTCCTCCCACCTTGAGCTCCTATTCCTGCCTCTCATATTTTTAAAAGTTCAGACAGAAGTTATTGGCATGATGCATAAATTATTGGATGAGGCTCTTGGGCTGGAGTTGCAGAGGAGATCAGACAAAGATGGTCATAATTAGTGGTTTCTTCTGGCATTAAGATCTATGAATGAATTCATCTTTAGCTGGAAGCTTGCCAGTTGTGGGCCTGATCCGAAGCCCATTGATGTCAACGGCAGTTTTTCTATTGATTACAATAAGCTTTGGATCACGTCCTTTGACAATTTCAGGTAGCTGCTGCTGAGCAGTCATGCTGGGTAGGAGGGACTCTGTAAAGGTGATTGGCAGCAAATCAACCACTGACAAAATGAGTCATTGACAAAATAGCTACATTTTTTTAGTGAAAGATATATTGGTGATCAGTATATAAGAGATCTCAAAGTATCTGTGGAGCTTACATAACTTTCACATTACAAGATTGCCTGACTCTTTCCATTATAAGCCCCTTTTTCCAATGACTTGTAGCTTTGTCAAATTTTAACTGCTCGCCCCCATCAGTCTGGATTTTTGGAAAGTTTCAGCAAAATGGTTCTGCCATTTCTGAGAACAAGGTTAGAGAAAAATGGGGTGTTTTGCCCATGTCAAATAAAAATTACAACTGTTTCTTTGAAGAGCAGTTGCATCACCATATTTTGAAGCAGGGACTTGATATTTACTAAGGATATATTACTAGGCCTAAGGAGGGCCTCTTTTATTGTTCCCAAGAAAATTCACTCAGATCTGGCAAAGTTATAGGTCTCTGTAAATTTACATTTCAAAATGCTCATTAGAATTATTCAGAAGCCTGCTGCTAATATCTCTGAACAATCCATGTACTCTGTGCATGCTCCAGTGCTGGAGAGCTCTCTGCAAACCCACTACAATGAGCATGATCAATCACTATGGAGTTTCCTATGTGCAAACTGAATTTAGTATGCTCACAACCCCAATGGAAACGTAAAGATATTGTCTCTAAATACTACTTGTGCTACAGGATCCTTGCTTCATTCAATGCACAAGATAGACAATGAATGAGACAGGGGAATTCAAGAAGAGAATGTTGTTTACTTGTGCTTAAAATGCTAAACTGAGGTTCTGCTCCTGACTACCATGGACCCTCTAGGTGATGCCAGGCAAAACTTTTATCATAGAAATAGTGTTGAAAGGGCAATTGTAATTTCCTGTCTTCTGAGTGCTGGACTTTGCATTCTTAACATTCTTCTAACATAGCATTTTTTCATCTTACATATAATTACATCTGTGACGTTCTGTACTTCGGGGGAACACCCAGCACCCCCATGTGCATCCTTGTAAAACGATTGTGTGGTATCCAATGCAAAGTTTGTCACATCAAGTGTCTTAGGAAGGCTCATGATGCACTGAGCATTGTTGTTATAGTAATGTTATAGGTTATAATTTCATGTATTAGTTATGAGGCTGAAAATGTATCCTCATGGCTTAAAATAAGCCTAGGCAAAAACTCTCCAAGAGCAGAAAGGCAATTCACACCTCATCAGGACAGATATGGGACAAACCCAGCCCAGCCCTACAGGAGGAAAGGACACTGGCCTAGGCAGCAACAAAAGAATCCGTTGGACTTCAAGTGAGTCACCCCCTTCCTTTGGCCACTTTGAGATTGCGATGAGGTAATGCTCACCTGACTCTGGAGGGGGGGCAAAGACAAGAGGGAAGAAAGGACATGATAAAAGGGAAAGATATTTGCCATGCTCTTCCTCTCAGACACCACACCAAGTGATTGAAGTGCTGATCAAAGGAGAGAGCCTGGCTTAAGAGCAACCAGCATCTACATTTGTAAGGGTTTTGAAACTGTTAAGCTCAGCTTAGAATGTGTTTTGCTTTTACTTCATTTGACCAACTCTGACTTGTTATGTTTTGACTTATAATCACTTAAAATCTATCTTCATAGTTAATAAATCTGTTTGTTTATTCTACCTGATGCAGAGTGTTTGGTGTGAAGGGTGTTAGAGTCTCGTCTTGGGGTAACAAGTCTGGTATATATCACTTTCTTTCTTAAATTGACGAACTCATATAAACTTGTAGCATTCAGTGGGCATAACTGGACACTGCAATATGGAGGTTCCCAGGATTGTGTCTGGGACCGGAGATATTGGCTAGTGTCATTCAATTGCAAAATCCAAGGAGCAGCTTACATGCCAGAGGCTGTGCGTGAACAGCCCAGGAGTGGGGGTTCTCATAGCAGAGCAGGATAAGGCTGGCTCCCGGAGACAAGGATTGGAGTGACCTAGCAGATCACTGGTCCAGAGGGGAATGTCACAACATCCCCAAAACCTCTGTTGAAAGAATGATAAGCTTACAAAGCCAAGCACTCAGAAGTTAGGAAATGTCAGAATTAAGGTGGCATATTATTTTTATCATCATCATTCAGTATGTGGTCCTAGGTCTTATTTATTGCATACCATTTAAAACCTGCACTGAATATAGAATTATTAATTTCCTCATGAGCTTTCCTATGGTGCTCTCATTGTACTGTATTACTGCATTACAGACATTAATGAATGTATCTTCACAACACCACTCGTAAAGTGAGGGCTATTACTTTCCCTATTGTATACATGGGGAACTGACGCACAGAGATTAAAGCCAAAATGGGCAATTACAGGCTGGTAAACCTGACTTCAGTACCAGGCAAACTGTTGAAACTGTAGTAAAGAATAAAATCGTCAGATGCATAGATGAACATAATGTGTTGGGGAACAGTCAGCATGGTTTTCGTAAAGGGAAATCATGCCTCACCAATCTGCTAGAATTCTTTGAGGGGGTCAACAAGCATGTGGATAAGGGGGATCCAGTGGATATAGTGTACTTAGATTTTCAGAAAGCCTTTGACAAGGTCCCTCACCAAAGGCTCCTAACAAAGTAAACTGTCATGGGATAAGAGGGAAGGTCCTCTCATGGATTGGTAACTGGTTAAAAGATAGGAAACACAGGGTAGGAATAAATGGTCAGTTTTCAGAATGGAAAGAGGTAAATAGTGGTGTAACCCAGGGATCTGTACTGAAACCCGTCCTATTCAACATATTCATAAATGATCTGGAAAAAAGGGGTAAACAGTGAGGTGGCAAAATTTTCAGATGATACAAAATTACTCAAGTTAAGTCCCAGGCAGACTGTGAAGAGCTACAAAAGGATCTCTCAAAACTGGGTAACTGGACAACAAAGTGGCAGATGAAATTCAATGTTGATGAATGCAAAGTAATCCACATTGGAAAACAAAATCCCAACTATACATATACAATTGTGGGGTCTAAATTACCTGTTGCCACTCAAGAAAGAGATCTTGGAGTCATTGTGGATAGTTCTCTGAAAACATCCACTTAATGTGCAGCAGCAGTCAAAATGTTAGGAATCATTAAGAAAGGGATAGAAAATATCTTATTGCCTTTATATAAATCCATGGTATGCCCACATCTTGAATACTGCATGCAGATGTGGTCTCCTCATCTCAAAAAAAGATATATTGAAATTGAAAAAGTTTCAGAAAAGGGCAACAAAAATGATTATGGGTCTGGAACGGCTTCTGTATGAGAAGAATTAATAAGACTGGGACTTTTCAGCTTGGAAGAGAGACGACTAAGGGGGGATGTGATTGAGGTCTATAAAATCATGACTCGTGTGGAGAAAGTAAATAAGAAAGTGTTATCTACTCCTTCTCATAATACAAGAACTAGGGGTCACCAAATGAAATTAATAGGCAGCAGATTTAAAACACAAAAGGAAGTATTTTTTCATACAATGCATAGTCTGTCTGTGGAACTCTTTGCAAAAGGATGTTGTGAAGCCCAAGACTATAACAGGGTTCAAAAAAGAACTAGATAAGTTCCTGGAGGATAGGTCGATCAATGACTATTAGCCAGGATGGGCAGGGATGGTGTCCCTAGCCTCTGTTTGCCAGAAGCAGGGAATGGGCGACAGGGAATGGATCACTTGGTGATTACCTGTTCTGTTCATTCCTTCTGGGGCACCTGGCATTGGCCACTGTCAGAAGACAGGACACTGGGCTACATGGACCTTTGGTCTGACCCTATATGGCCACTCGTGTCAACTAATTTTGGGCACCCAATATGAGAAACCTATGGCCTGGTTTTTCAGTATATTTAGCATTACATAGTACTTTATATGTCCAAAGCACTCTTCCCATTAACTGAAGTTGTAGCTGTCATTCAAGTGCTCAGCACTTCTGCAAATCAGACCACAAGTGTCCCACGTTTGGCACGCAGAAAAAGAGGAACATACAATGGCCACCTCTGAGAACTATGATTTATGTGACTTGTTCAGAATCACAAAGGAACTCTGTGGCAGAGTTCTTCAGGGCAGCATTCAACTGCCTTAGCCACATGACCATTCTTTCTTTTCCTGAAGTTTCCTGTCTCATTCATTATACACCTTTAAACTTCTGCAAGAAGTTCACTGCACAAGCCTGATTCATTCTCTGAGCACCATCTATTCTGTGCACTGAATGAGGCAGGAGTCCTGTGGGGAAAAAAGCATGTGCTCATGTTATTAAAGACTATAGCACAAAGCATACACACACAGGGACTGAATTACACTTGCACAGGAACCTTTAATTCTGGCATTTCCTAACTGTGAGCGATTTTCTTTGCAACCCTAACATTCTTTTAACACAGTTTTTTGGAATGTAATTTCTGACTTAAAAACAAAATAAAAAACAGAAAATGTGAACCCTCATTGTCCTCTTCCCCTTTCTCCATCATCCTGAGGGCATTAGAACCACAACACAATCCTCTAGCACTTGAAATAAGGACTAAATGGTAGCTGAAGAAAGCTTATTTTTTGTTTGGACCTGCCACTAGAGGGGGACGGAGGCACACAATTTCCCAAGAAGTTTCATAGTTATTTGCTAGACAGCAAAGGAACGCTGAGACTCTGGAATAATGGGCTCTCTTCCAGGTTCTGGAGGGGAGTGTTCTCCAGTGGTTACAGACCTTTATGTCCCTCTCTCCTCCCATCTCTCCCTTTCCCCTTCTACTCCAGCACCCTTACCCAGTTCCAGTCCCTGTCTTCCTGCTCTATCATCCCATCACAGATCCTGCTCCTTCCCCTCCCCTTGACCCTGCTCCCTCCATCTGTGCCTATCCACCCCACCTTCCATGGGTCCTGCCCTTCTCTCCATCCTTGTTCCTAACTGTCCATCTTCTGACCATCTCTGCTCTTGTCCACTGTTCTTGCTCCTGCTTCTAACTGCCTCCCTTCCAGATCCCTATCCCCACTGCCTCCCTAAATTTCCCCCTCCTGCATTCAAATCAGGCTGTCTCCTCCTTCTCTGCAATGCTTCCTGAGTCCCAGCAGGATGTACTGAGCACACAAGAGAGAAAGTTTTGATGCCTTACGCCACCTTGGCCTGCAGCAGTCAGAAAGAACAATAGCTGTTAAAGTTTTGCTCGGCCCCTGCGCTGGATTATGCTCAGCTGCTCTATGGAGATGACCCATGCTGTTTGGTCAGCATGTAGGAGCTGTGAGAGGATAGCACATAGTCAGTGCAGACAGAATCTTTGGTGAACTTAGTTGCCATGCTAACAAGTCAGTGTATGTGAACTAAGATAATTTTCAGTTCTTATAACTGAGCCAAATTTTGGCAGATTTTTGCATGGATGGAAAAAAGACACATCCCTGACATGAAGGTGAGTCTAGTGCTAAATTTTGAGGCCTTGTATCAAAGCATGGAGGTAGATCTTCTTAAGGTAAGAAATTTTTTCACATGAGCAAATTTAGTGTAGTTAGTATATTTTCTCCTAACCTTAGTCTCATAAATGTCTGAACCATTTTAGCTGAATTTAAAAAACAAAAACAAAAAAACAAACAAACAAAAAAACAGCCTAAGCTGACACCCAGCATAGAAAATTGCAGCCCAAACAGTTTTGGTTTTGCAGAGTTATAAGCAACGGAAAACAGAGTCTTATAATGGAAAGTGACAAGCAACCTTAACTAGCAGTGTTGCTACTGCACTGTCTATATTAATGTAACTCAAAGGTTATAAAGCCTTTTGCACTATTTTGTATGTACAGCCAGAGCTCCACTGGGCACCAAAGAAGGAGAAAGAACATTTGATCTTGTCTTTTATCTTTTTAGTTAAGTCCACCACATGGCTGAGAAATGACACAGTATTATGACATACTTGGAAGCCATATATTTTGAATATTATAAAGTACTCATGTGCCTTTCTCATGAGAACATAAGAATGGTCATACTAGGTCAGATTAATATGGTCCATCTAGCCCAGCATCCTGTCATTCTGCCATCTAGTTTGTGTCAGGTATTTCAGAGGGAATGAACAGAACAGGGCAATTATCAAGTTATCCTCTCCCTTTCATCCAGTACCATCTTCTGGCAATCAGAGGCTGAGGCCTGTCTCTTGTCTGTTGATGTCATGCTATTTGTTCCCACTTTGAACATTTTTAATTCCAGTTTTTATTTTTACCCAGAACTCTGCTTTCAGTTTTACATTACTCAGATGGTAAAAATAGCCATCTCAGAAACATCTTCAGGTTGGGGTCTATGCTGTCCCATGCCAGTAATTTGCTGTTAATTATAATAATTTCTGCTATTTGACTTTATTTAAAGTTGTGAGTGGAAATTGTCTTCCAATTCTAGACTTACTCTAGCTGCATTAGCCTCCCAGAGCATACTATTTAACATGCAGAGAGAGAGAGAGAGAATTCTAGTGATTCTCTGCAACAAAATGGATAGATTATAATTAGAGATGGGTCCAAATCAAAACCCTTGATCCAACTTTATGAAGGGTTTAGAAGCCACATTCAAATCTAAATCCAGATTTCACATCTGCCCCTCACCTCTATTTTTGAGATGACTCATTAACCTAGAACCTGAACTTGGGAGACATTAAAATCTGGATCTAAGCTACAACTCTAGTCCATCTATAATTTGAATATTAATATGCCCGTGTGCACATTGCTCTATAGGTATTTTATTCCTAACTTCATGTCCTGCTTAACCAGCCCCATATGGGGAAGACTCTCCATTCTCACTTTTGGGGTTTGCTAAGCATCTTGTATGTCAGGACAGTGTCATTAGAAGTTGTATTACATATTTGGTCTCAGTAAAATCCCAATTTCCCTCAAGATTGGATTCTTCAAGACATTTATAGACAATAATTTCTCCTGACTTTTGTTTGTCCTGGAAAGTTATGTGGCAGCTGCATCAGTCCAGTCAGTTATACTAACAACATCCTGGTCCTCAGCAAATTCTCCCACACCACAGCTCCAGGCATTCCATGGGATCATTCTGCTTTTGTTAGTTGGAAGTCCCTTACGAAGCTTTCATGCTCAGGACTTGCTGCAAGTTACTTAGTGTGTAGCCATGTACTAAATTAACACTAATAATTAACTTTTACATAGTGCATGCTTGATTACCTGCCTCTGCTTCTGTAAGAAACCAGTGCTCTTGTGCTAGCTATCTGCATTTTCTTTTCTGCACATTTTTGTTCAAGTTACAAGATGTTTGAGGTCTGTTGTGTAAGTCCTGATTTTAGATGCTTTTTCATGGACTTCGACGCTAACTGTAGGTGTCCATCTTTAAAAAAATACGTGTAGAAATGTAAAAGCTTTGAAAGGAAAATGTATTCAGATAAAAACATTTTAAAATGAATAAATAAGGCCCACAATGGCATATAACCTGTCAGGCCAGAAAAAGATGTGCCTCACATGATACAAGTAAAACAGAACACGCAACCCTCAACCGACATTTAAAAAATCATATTTGATACGTTTCCATTTACTTTTATCTATGTAATCTTGTATTAAATGGTTCTAATGACATCTTATTGTGTGAGATCAAAGGAGTCTGCATTTAATATTTTCACAGGGGCAATTGTCCATGTGGTCTGAAATTATCTTATTGGAACATCAAAACTTGTTTTAAATTTCCTCAAGTATCCCCCTTGAGCAAACCCTATATTCACATGGAAACTGTTTGCTGAGAATTGGGGTTGGCTTTTATGTATGTGAGAGAGAACATATCCTACCTTCAGATGGACCACCAGGAAATATTTTGGAAGAGGGAATGCAGCAAAGCGGAAATGTGCCACAGAATGTGAATGGTTACTGAGAAACTCCTATTATTTGTTTGCTGGGATATATACATAGGGTGTCATTTGTAATATGGGTCTTTCCCATCCTGGTTGGGAGGCTTGGGAGAGGTTTAGAATTTCCTGTTGCCAGACTCTTTGGTTTCCTGTGAGTTCAGGTAACATTTTAAAGTCTAGCAATTCTTTTTAATGGGTAGCTATTATGTATAGGAATGACAGTATGCTTTTTAAATGGTTTGTGAGCCCTCTAGTGGTGCTCACTGCATTCTGTACTTTAGAAACTGCTAAAAAACAGTCAGTATGTAGCCAGACCTTGCAAGTTTGTGTATGTTTAGCAAACATGTTTATTTGGGACCCAGCTGTATCCAGGTGGTTGCTGCATGTTATTCTTGTTCTGTAAAGAGCAAAAGATGCAACAGGAGCAGTTGACGGCTATATTCTTGGACACTTTAATAGCTAGGCATTTATTGCAGGGTCTGCTAATAACTTCAGTCCAAAATGATTAAATACAGGATGCCAATCTCAAGAGAGCAAAAATAATGAGTCAGGCTCTCAAAAACTATAAGGCCTAAAAAATCATGAGGCTTTTTTAAAAAATCTAACCATATATTTAACTGTATTTTGCATTTTTAACTCACCACTATTCCTCTGTCAATGCATGTGTGATAATTTCAGGTTGAAAAGTCAGCCTTCAATGCACATAAATATGCACACTGCTCCATGGCTGCCCAGAGGGAGACGGTATTTATCCTCTCCTCACTCCTGAGATGGCAGTTCCCTTAGCCATTTTCTATACTGTCTTGACACAGCAGCCACACTTCTCTGCCTTCTGCTGCCCTGGGACTTCTCTGCCTGGGCCCCAGTAGCACCACTTCCTCAACTCCCCAGCCCCCTGCTGCCCCAGAGCTTCTCCTCTGCCAGGGTCCCAGCAACAGTTTTTCATGCAACTTCTTCTTTCCTTGCCTCTCTGTGCTATAGGGTCATACGTGAAGGCAGGACTTAATGGCAGGGCAGGTCTCTTGTCCTTAGCCCCAAAGCTCCCACACAGAGCTCTACCCTCATGCCCAGCTCTGAAAACTGTGGGAACAGAGGAGCTTCTCATGCCACCATAAATATTGCCTATGAAGAGATTTCTGGGGGCATCAGAATGTGGCTTGCCTCAATAGAGTCAAAGACTATTTGCCCTGAACCCTATCAGTGATCCTTATAGTTAGTGACAAGATGGAACATCCAATCAATGCTGGTCTTATTTAATGGAGTTAAAGCAGAGGTATCATAGATCCCAGTTCAAAGGCCATTGAAGTCAGTGGGAGCCTTCTCACTGACTGCAAAGCATTTTAGCTCAGGCTAAGAGTGCATTGCACTGTTTAATCATCAGTAGGCAGCTCATTAGCTCATTTACTTGTTTATGGTCATTAAACAGGATAAAATTGTACAAGGGATGTTAACCTTTATTCTTAAGGACATAAGGCAAACACTGACTACATTGATTTAGGGAGAACTTCTCCCATGTTCTTGCAATTGCTTCATTGTCCATTAAGAAGGTTTTACACCTTCTGAAATACATGTCATCAGCCACTGTGAGAGAACACTGGCCTAGATAGACCACTAGCCTCATCCTTTCTGGCAATTCCTGTTTTCCTAAGTTTCTTTTCAGGACACCACTCACTCCCCAATAGTCTTCTAACTCAGAGTCTCTTTTAGGATGTTGAGGGAAGCCAATGAGATCATCTTTAAGCCCTGTCTCAACCCTAAATATGTCTGTTTCATTCATAACAAAAAGGGGCAATTTTTGGATTGGCAGTTGCTTTGTTGAGGTGCCCTCCCACCCTGAGGCTAGAAGCCACAATGGCAACTCAGAAAAGGATCTGAGCCAATTGTACCTGCTCAATCCCTAAACCTTTTAGGGGAGGAATTGCAGGTCCCAACTCTTACCAACGTTGCTACCTGCATCCCTTACCAACATTTGTCTGTATTTACACATGAAAGTAGTCCCACTGATACTCTATGTCCCCCAGTAGGACTGCTTGTGGGTATGCTCATGAGTATGAGTCCGTTGCACAATAGGACCCTCTTTGCTGATATATTTTTTGTATCTTATTTCAAATGTATTAAAGCTTACACTTAAAGCACTATCTAAATAATTATAATAATTTTTAACAATAACAGAATCCTATGAGGTTGAGGAATGCCACCTGGGATATTTAATAAGGGTTTACTTCAAGGACAGGTGAGTGGCCTTTATATACCTTTACTTTGTTCAGCCACACTATATTTATGACAGATAAATCAGTTCAGAGTGTTTTTGATAGATTTTATTTAAAAGTATAAGCAAGCAAAGATACAACTAAATAAATATTTTACAAACTGAATGTACTATAACTTTCCTAAATCAAAGATGGAATAAAAACAATCAGTTTGAAGTCTCAATCAGCAATAAAATTAACATAATGCATTGATCAAATCAAGGTTACAACTGAAATAAATCAATGGTTCAACTTATCAGTATGTGCAATTAACACAACAGCTATTTAAGATAATTATAGAATTCCCGGAAGAATTACTTAGACCCAGGAGAGTTAAGAGTCTCCACCAAGGGACACTGCCAAAAGCTGGTAGTGATCTCCCTCGCTGGTCCCAAGGAAACACAGCTCTTAGAATGACTTCTTTATTACATTAGCACTTCTCCTTAAGTCCCACTGAGGAAACTTCTATTTCACTGTACTTACTGTACTTATTCTGCCTGTACACACACAGCCTTTATGGCAGGCTTGCACAGAGTTGATCTTTAAATCATTACATCATATTCTAGCAACTTTAGAATGAGCACTTCTTTCTACCTGGGGAATCCTTTACTAATTAAACAACAGACTGGGGTTTTAGTGTCTGCCTTGAAATATACTTAAAATTGCTATGAAACACACATACATACATAGAGACATTAACACACAGATGGAGCATTGGGCATTTAGAACATCTCTGTATGCCACACAAAAATAACAAGGAAGAGGTCTCTCTTCTTTTTCTTTCTTTCTTGGGATCTTTAACTCATATGATGGAGAGTTTGTGCTATCCTGTGTGAGGATAATCTACACAGAAAATGATTTAGGTTTAGGTTTTAAAATATTCATCTAAGGAAAGCATTTGTAATGTACTTCTCTAATTCATTTGGGTCCAAGTCTGCAGCTCTTTCTCAGGCAAAACTCCCATTTATATCAATGATAATTTAGCTTGAATAAGGACTGCAAGATCAGATGCTTCACCAGTACAGGGAAATGCTCTGGTATAGTGAATGACTCCTGCCAAACCTTGACCAGGCATAATTCTTGCACTGAAGACATGTTTAAAGTCAATGGCACTATTTATTTACATGACTGAGAATTACTTGTATGAGTAAAGTTCTAAAGGGTCAGACTCTGAGTGACTTTTGATGTCCTCAATTCCAACAGGAGAAATACAAAATTCTAAAACCTGGTCGTTGTAAGGAAATAAAGGAGGAAATAATTTTCTACTTGAAGCTATGTAATTTGTAAATCTGCTACTGATTTGAGATTTTAAACAGTTCATAACTTAAAAGAAACAACCCACTTTCTCATTCACCTTTAAGGAGTTCATGAAAAATTAATTTTTGACTTGTGATTAGGCTTCTTCTGACCTACTAGGCTCTTTCATGTCCCCAAACACTCAGCACCTCTTACATTTCCATAGACCTTTTGGTTGCAACATGTATGCTTGTGTTCTGTGAATATAAGAGTCCTTAGAAGTGTTTTTTTTTAATTTAAAAAATGAATGTGTAGATGCAGTAAGCTGAATTCCTAAGCAAATTAACCCGGGGCATTTTTATAATGGTTCCTTTTTCCAAAATACCTAGAGGCACTTGACCTGTATTACTCAAGTAGTATGAGTACAGAAACACATCTGATACTACTAAGATTTATTTTGTGCTTGTGTGTGGTCTGATAGCCTAGATATAGCTAAAGGAATATTTTTCCACTAAAATTGCTAAATAGTTTTGCTCTTCATGATGATTTTGTTTGCAAATCTTCTGCCTAGATTTATTTTCATTCTTCAGAAGACAAAGTTATAAACCTATGCAAAAGCTGACATGGCACTGATGCTGAAATGAGAGTTATGTGAATAGCATCAGTGAAATTGTTATTCTGTCTTTTCACCTTACTTCAGTTATGACAAAACCTTCAGACTAGAGTCATAGCTTCAAGAAGATGCTACTATTACACTTTATATAAGAGATGGCTATTATTACTATAATAGGCCCGATTCTCTTTTGTCCTACAACTTGTGCCATCATTTACACCAGTGCAAGCTGGGTATTAAATATCCAAATCATCTTACGCACCATTCCCACTCACTTTTAAATTACATTTTTGCAAAATAATTTGTTTGTCTTTAGGCAGCGTGTTCCCCATCCATCTAAATGAGGTCACATGTCGCTGAAGCCCAAAGAAAATGAGTTTTCTTTGTAAAAGAAAAGCAAAAAGGAATATGTAATCTTATTATATACCCTTTAATTTTCTTTTTTTTAGTTTCTGCTTTGTTATTCTATAGGAATGATGCTTAAACATTTCTCCTAGACAGTGCTGGATGTTCAGAGTGCAGTTTAAGTAATTGTACTGATTATGGAGGATGTCTGTATAATATTGAGTCTAAATTTTGAGACTCTTTGGCTCAGTTAATGTGTAGCTAAGTTCATAACAAAGTCAGATAGTAGCTGCTTTAAGAGAGGTTTTTAATCATTGAAGAAATGTGTCCTGCAAGTAAGAATGCTCTTCCTTCTTGAAAGAGGCATTTAATTTTTCTATGAATTTTCCTGTTATTGCATATGCAACATTTGTTCAAAAGGTTATGTAAGTTCTCTGTCTTTCAACTCCTTTAGTTTCTGTGCTTCAAAGAGCCACATCAAACTATCTAGAAACAGAACAAACACCAGCTGGAGTTTCCTTCAGCATTCAGCAGTTGTCAAATGGTGTAGGTGTAGGTTGCCCAGTGGAATGCTGGGAAGTGCAGACAAATTCTTCCCTAACATACACCTGAGCCTGTGAATGTAGGAGGGAGGGGTGTTTCTTGAACCTTGCATTTTTTTTAAATGATGCTTTCACATCAAATTGGTCGGTGCGGGGGGAAACTGGCTTATATTGTTTCAAAGTAAAAACCTGCTCTTTGAAACATTTCATTTGGTTAATATTGTAAAACAAAAAGTGTCATGATACATATGGGTGCTCACTTTCTCCAAACCTCCCTGGAGTGCACTCATGATTAGAGAAGTGCTATTGATTTCAGTAGGAGCAGAAGCAGACTGTAACCCAGGGTGTTTTACTGGGTAGTGGCCTTTGAAAACAACTTTTTGGCTGATTTTAGCCTAAACTAGAGAATACCTTTCAGTCAAGGATTTAGCTGAAATTAATGGAAAACACAAAGATATCTTCCACTACTTGTTTTACCTCTCATCTTTAATGGATAACATATTACCCAGGCTACCTATGTCTGCCTGCCAGTATGCTCAGCTTTAACAGACCTTTCTGATGAGGAAATATCCATCAACAGATGGGCTTTCGGATCATTTTCATTGCTGATTGTGATCTGAAACCTCCTGCAAAGTAGCATGCAAGAGAGTTTCTTTCAAGATGGTTGCACGCATATAGATGCCATGAGAGATAATCGTGAACATCTGCTAGACTCTTTGTGCTAGTGTTTACCACTGTACTTTGTGCTGCAGTTCAAGTATTCTGAAGTGGAAAAAAACACAGACACACACACACACAAGCATCAACTTTTTTATTAACAACAGCATGAGCAGAATATGAAAAGGAACAAAGGCATGTGTTTTCAGTAGCTTTTTTTGTATTGTTCTTTTATGGTAGGTTGCACTCTGACCTGCTGCTATGTTGTCTTGTGCTGTTCTGTCTGTTGTTTCTCCTAAAGTAAACAGGGTCGGGTAAACTTGGTATTCAGGTAGGAGGCTGAAGAGGTGCTGCTGAAGTGGTATTAGTGATCCACTAACAATAGGACTTTTTGAGAGCTGACAATCGGCTCAGCCCCATAAAGAAAATAGAAGTTAATGAGATGTACACTCTTCAGTGCCTAAATCACTTTTGAAAACAGGACCTAGGTTCCTAAATCACTCGGGTGCTTTTGAAAATTCTTCTTTTAGGGTTAGATCCACAATGGGGGCTTAGACTCAGCATTGCGGCACCTAACTTTAGGGGTCCTGCCTCCTGGTGCAATCCACCACCCTGAGTTAGATGCCCAGGCTCCCTATATAGTGCCTGGGGAGAATTAGGCATCTAAAAAAGGAACTGAAAAAGCAAACAAACTGAGCCAAGAGCAATCTAAGCTAGCTGGCAGGGAATGCCAAGGTGAGAGATTGGTCCTAAATCCTGCCCCTCAAATGGAGTTAGGTGACTAAGCTGGAGCCAGAGGGAGGTGCCTCCTTCTGCTTGGGATTTGTACTGTGAATCCTCTCCTGGAGTCAGGTACCTAAGTCCTTTGTCGTAAACAAAAGAAGGAGGAGGAGGTGCAGCCCGCCACAACTTATAAACTTTAGCCCTGTAGTTGGGGCATTCAGCTGTCATGTGGGAGACCCATATTCCAATCCCTTCTCCCCATCAGGCAGAGGGAGGCATTGAACCTAGGGGTCCCACATCCCAGGTGAGTGCCCTGACAAGTGGGCTAGAGGTTATAAAAAGGGTACAGCATCCTCCTTCTTGGGCATTATTTTGGGGGGCCTCGTAGAGTTAGCAGCTTCTGCGAACACCCGCCAGATTGGGTCCCACAGTGGAGATAAACAAGGGAATGCCTACTTTGAGTATCCTGCGGGGGTTTAGGCATGAGATGGGCTCCAAGGCTGATGCTGCTATGCACATGCTTACTGTCAGATTTTTAGATGTCATTGGGGACTTGATTGGCAGAAACTTAAATGCTTAGGGACTTGAATTGCCTCCAAAGTTTGGCAGCAGCTTAGCAGGGGGTTGAGGATCTAAATTTTGGATTTGAGGGCCTATAGTGGCAATTAATTGCCTAAATCCTTTTGTGAATCTGGTCCTTAGTCTCTCTGTGCTTTGGTTCTCCAATAATGGTTAAAAGGGATATTGTGGGGCTTAACGAATTAATTTTATGAGTTTCTCAGATAGTGTGGTGATGGGGGCCATATAAGAAGATAGGTCTGCTAATTTACCCCTGTCACACATAGATCCAAGGGGCATTTACTCCTGTTGATGAACGGAAAGAGTCTTGTCTCCACTTTCCAGCTAGTGGGGCTTTGCTCTAAGACAGGATATGACAAGTGGCAGACACCATTGGAATACATTTTGAGCTTGCTGAGTGGAGAGTCCGACATGCAGCTTTTCTAAACAATAGTGGCACTATGTGATGACATTTAGACCAATTCTCTGTGATAAGTCACAGTGGGAAAAATTTCCTGAAGTACTTTCTTTCAATCAAGTAAGGCAGTAGGTGGGTTGTCTGCTTTTTGTGTTAAGAGGTTTCAGACCCAGAGAGGCAGAAGGCCATTTCTATATCGTAGGCTTCCTTTAATGTCCTTTCCCCTCTTCCCTTTTGCTTTCAATGTATCTTTTTTGCCAGGAAGTTGTGAATACTGCTTAAGAACAGTTCTGCTTAGCCATATCCACAAACCAGGCATTCCAGGGGTACTTTTCATCTGAGGTCTTTATAGGACAGCACAGAGCAGGGAGCCAGTACTGTCAAATAATAGTTTTAATTACTGGGTGCACATATATGAGAAAAGATAGAAGGAAAGAAAGTAAGGTAGAGCACTGTGTGAGGAAAGTTATCCATTGTACCAGGTAAAGGTAAAGCCTCACCACTCACTACTATTTCAGAGCAGCATCGGTTGGGTATTTGGTAACCTAGATAATAGAAAATGTCTGATACTTAGTTATTTTGCTTTGTGTCACTATAAGTCATGCTAAGAAATAAGTGCAACAATCACAGGAATCCATTGTAATATCAGTGTGTGGGGATGATTATTCTTCTTAATTCACCACATTGCAAAATAACCATCTATTAGGTACTGGTTTTCAAGAGAAAAAATCATGGTTTCAGATTACTGTAGAAGCTTATCATTTTCTATAAATCAGCTCTGCACTGTACTAGCTGTAAGATACATACCATCTGTGGTAACTCAGCAACACAGAGCCTGATTCTCCATTGCATGTCTGCAAAATGACTTCAGAATCTCTCCTGTTGAAACTGTTCTACTTTGTATCAAATATATAATAGTCGCTGGACAAAAGAGTGTGAGAATAACTCTATAGCTCAGTGGTTAGCGCATTCACCTGAAAAGGTGGGGACCCAACTTCAAATCTCTGCACTAATGAATATTTAATGAGTTATACAAAAGACAGCAGCTCCAACAAGAGACATTGAGAAGTACCTGCTCCAGTGGTCAGGGCACTCTCATGGAAGAGGCAGGATTCAACTCCCTGCTCCACATCACGTGGAGGAGGTGGGTTGAACTTAGGTTCCCACATTGTGAGTAAGGGCTCCAACCACTCCAACTGGGCTAAAGGTTATATGGGAGGCAATACTACCTCCTCCTGGCTTCCATGGAGGACTCAATCTGGCAGATGTGTTATAACAAGGCAGTTGAGAATGTCTACCAGATTGGGCCTGCCGGGAGGGGGAACGACTAGTTTGTGAATCCTGAAGGGACTTAGGGATGAGTTAGGTGCTAAGCTGCTCACTGGCATCAGAACTGAAAGGGCTGTGCACGTGCTACTGACAGACATGTAGAAGACTTTACCAGTGGAGCCTTAGGTGCCTAAGGAGTGGCTACAGAGTTAGGCAGCAGCTGAGTGTAGGTTTTGAGTATTTAAATTTTGGATTTAGGTTCTTAAAATGGCAGCTGGGTGCTTAAATCCCTCTTGGGAAACCCACCCTAACCCTTCATACACTTATGCACGTGAGTATCTTTAGCCTCATGTGTAGAACCCTTTGCTACTTCCATTCCTTGCTTGCCACAGTTCACTTCTGATTCAGGAAGAGCAGCAGTGGGAAAAGGAGATTTGTGTTGTACGAGTGCAAATAGTTTCTGTAGAAATGTAAGCTGCAACCAATAAATGGTTTAAAAATTGACTTTAAAAGCTTTTATTAGTGTAGCCTAGTGATCGGGTGGATCATGGGGAAGGACCTCTTTGTCACCATCTATTGATGACCTGGGGAAAGAGAGAATCAACAGACCTCATTTGCATGTGTGCCTCTTTTTTTTGCCAGAGTGTACCTTTTGGTTGTTTTGGTTAAAATTCTTTAAGTTTTGGATATAGGGGTAATGAAATGCTATCTTCATTGTGTCTCTAAAAGGCAGCAGAACTGTACGTAATATGACCTAAGTGAGGGAATCACCAAAGTTTGCCATGTACACTGGGCAGTAGAGCTTGACATGTGTAAGGAAGAAAGCTTTTGTTTTGTAGGGAGGAATGAATTTCTTATGGGAGGAACCCTTCTCAGTAATGTTATATATTATTGACTATGGATTATATGGTAGAGCCTTGGAACTGATGTCATGGTCAGAGATTATAGTAGCTCTCCCCTGAAACTGCAGAGGACAGCAACAGGGCTGAGTGAACTTTAGTGATGGTCCCTCTTTGCCCTCCATTCACAGAACTGAATTCACTCCGGTGGTCGGGGGGGGGGGGTGGTTGTCATGCCTTAGGACTGGGCTCAATTGGTTTAGACATGGTAGTATTGTGGTTAGAGGTGGCAGCATGGTGAAAGACAACTCAGAGGTGGCAGCAAAGTGTCTCTTCATGGAAGCTAGGCAATGCTTCCTCCTAGTAGTTGAAAATGGACCTGCCCTGAGTGAATTCACAGGCTCTGGAACTTCACTAAGCAAATAAATGATGAATGGGTAGCATCAGAGGGGAAAAATCAGAGGGTGGGGAATGAGGTATCAAATGGGCATTTGTTCATCAGATGTTCACGCTGGTAGATGGGGAAACTGAGGCAAAGATACTGTTGGGGTGGATGCCCAAGAAAGTGAGAGTGTGTACTTATATTTGTATAAACATATGGTTGATTTACTGTTGTATTTTCTTAATGGTTTATTCCTTTTCCCCTACATATCATTTTTGTTATTTTTATACACAGACTCAGGCCTTGAGAGAAACCTACTAAGGGGCCCCAGGGGAGGTATTTAGTTTTCCCATGAGGGGCTTGAACCAGTGCATTTGTTAATTTTAGAAGACCCCTTCCTCCAAACATTTGAATCCAGACCTTGGCACTGACAACATCTGGCAGAAGGACTATACAGGACATTGTTAAACATGCTTTTGTTTGTTTCATTGCAAAAGAAGCAAGCAAGTTCTGCTCAGACAAATGTATTTGCCATATAAATAAACTTATAAATTTTGAGGAAATTATACAGCACTAACATAGCCACAACTAAACACAAAAATGAGTAAAAATAAAAGCTGCAAACCAGGTTCCAATAAATCCTGTTATCTGTTTAAAAGAGCAGTGTGGTTTCCTCCCACCCTTCCTTTCACTGGAAATCATACATCAAAAACAAAGCTAACAATATAGATATTACCTATATGAATGCAAATTGGCTCAGTATAGGTATATATAATGCATACATTTCATGAGACACAAATATACAGTTTGCTTGTTTGCTGTGAAAATACAGTTCAGTTAGTCTGTACAGCTGCATGATGTGCAGTTCTTCCCTTTCAATGAGATATAATTAGGAAGAAGATGTACTATCTGAGGGACTCATCCCTTTGAAGAACATGGACACAAATCAGATATTAGGAATGGCAATATACAAAAACCTGTAGGAGAGCACTTCAACCTCCCTGGCCACACTATAGCAGACCTTAAGGTGGCCATCCTGCAGCAAAAAAACTTCAGGACCAGACTTCAAAGAGAAACTGCTGAGCTTCAGTTCATCTGCAAATTTGACACCATCAGCTCAGGATTAAACAAAGACTGTGATTGGCTTGCCAACTACAAAACCAGTTTCTCCTCCCTTGGTTTTCACAACTCAACTGCTAGAACAGGGCCTCATCCTTCCTGATTGAACTACCTCATTATCTCTAGCTTCCTTGCATATATATACCTGCCCCTGGAAATTTCCACTACATGTATCCGACGAAGTGGGTATTCACCCACAAAAGCTCATGCTCCAAAACATCTGTTAGTCTATAAGGTGCCACAGGATTCTTTGCTGCTTTTGAAGAACATGGTAACTTTTGAATAAATAAAAGGGAGATGGGAAAGATGCTGTGTTACCCTCCTTCTCACTGTGGGGAATTGAATATGCCTTTTTCTGACTGGTTATTTAATTTGCTCTCACATAACTAGGGGTGTGCAAATCTCTCCTAACCCACTCTGATACTTTATCTCAATGGTCATTTAACCATCCAGCCAAATGATCAGCAAAGATAGGAGGTGACTGATCCTTTCACTGCTGCAGGCAGAAGGGAAAGTGACAACAAAATGTTAGGAAATGGCCCACCAGGAAATGAAGTTGTAAGGAGAGGCTTCAGCTCTTGCTAGTCATACTCTGTCACTGCTTCAGAAAATATCTAAAATAGCAGGCCAGGGCTGGCAGCACAGCATATCACAAGGCTTCCTGATTTATGCTACAGTGCAGCACACAGTTCTGCCACAGCACAGGCACTGGGCAGTAGAGCTAATTGGTTACAATGGCGTTTCTCAAGCTAGGGTCTGCGAGAGTACTCCAGGGGGTCAGAGGGCCCCGCCGATCAACTTCTCCCCCTTCCTCCCTCAACTCTTCCTGCTCCCTCCCAGGACCTCCTGCATGCTGCAAAACAGCTGTTCCCCAGCATGCAGGAGGTGCTGGGAGGGAGGGAGGGGGAAGAGTCTAGGGCTGGGAGAGAGGCCTGGGGCTGAGCAGGGAAGCTTGGTGGTCCGTGAAAAATTTTAAATCAAAATGGGGGTCCTTGGGTTACTAAAGTTTGAGAACCACTGGGTTACAACATCATTTGACAACTTCCAGGTTCATAATCTGAAAAATGCACCACAAAGTGGAATTGTAACCAATGCACAATGTTTAATGGCACTGTCAGAGGTTGGGAGGATCTTTTTTAAACTGGCAGAAGGTGTCAACTTTCTGGGACTCCTGATTGGCTCAGGAATACAGCTTTACTCCTGCTGAGCTGCCGCCTTCTGTAGGTTTCCATGTGCTCCCCACGAGATAGCACTTTCTGTTCTCCCATCCCTGAGTCAGGCTCCAGGAGTCCATTTTGTCCTGAATCACAAAGAATCTCTTTCTTCTTATCTGTCACTCACTGAAAAAGCAGGGGCGATGAACCCACTGTTTTCCACTCAGAAAGGCATTCAAAAAGAAATAAACAGGCCTGGAGGAAAAAGGTAAATTGACAAAGAATCAAGTGAAAGAATGGGATGACGGCAGGAAAATGGTCAGGCCTGTGGATCTGTGCAATTCAGGTAGAGAATTGTGCAATATATTCTTTTAGCCACTTAATCACATTATACAAGTTGCTTTGACAAAAGACAGAGCCTGGTACACTGTGGGCAGCATGGCATCATAGCACCAGCAAAAGGATGGGCTTGGCTAAGTGTGCTCTGCGTGCATAGGACTAGGGCAAGGGAAAACAAAGGTATGTCATATGAATGACCAGGAAGAAGGGACATCACTGCATTAGTTACAGTGGCAACCCTACTGCTTGTAATCCCTTGATTTAAATTTAAAAAAACCAACTAAACAAACAAAAAATCATCTTGCTGTAATGGGCTATAAATTATCCTGAGATGACAAACCATTTGTACTGAAAATACCAGCAGGTGTGTGGATAAGAAAATCATCTGCATTGGTCTGGGGTATCCCCTTACATAGCATTAGGCCCCAGCCCTGCATTATGATCCATGCAAACAGACTACAGTGCCTATGTGAATTGCAGTATGAGAAAGCATAAAAATGTATACTGCTACAAAGGAAGTTGTTTGTTTGCAAAAAAGGGAAGAAAAACTCAAAGCTCTGAAAGTGTACACATAATAAACTGTATGAAATGGCCTTCTAGTCCTCAACTAGAGTTGCTACGTGTCCAGTTTTCAACCAAACAGCCAGTAGTAAAGGGACCCTCCCGAACCCTCTCAAGACTGGTGAAAATGAGCATGTGAGTGAGGGTAGGGAACAGCAAGCGATGGAGGGAGGGGGGATTGAGTGAGCAGGACAGGGCCTTGGAGAAGGGTGTGGGCAAGGGTGTTCGGTTTTGTTCAGTCCAAAATGGCAATTCTATCCCCAACACAAGAGAAAAATAATACATAAAAAGTGGATTCCAGATTTTCATGCCTACATTTTCAAATGATTTTAGGTACCTCCAGTGTGCGAAGGAGGGCCCAGCTTCAGACACCTGGCAGGGCTGAAGGATCAGAGAGTGCTAAGCACCCACCCACATGACATCAGACCCCTTTTAGGTATCTCAAGTCTGGCACTCAAAAATTCAGCCCCCCCAAATTATTAATCACTTTAAAAAAAATGATTTTAAAATATGAAGTTAATTGGAACTGGGGAGTCTAACAAAAGAACTCTTAAAACAATTGTTCTCTAATCTGCTGTATAAAAGAATACCACATTTTTAAATTAAGTCTCTTAAATTTTCTTATATACATCTTTAAGAAAATAAATTATGATAAGATGATGAGATTGCTGACAATGGCGTGTAGCTAATCTGCATTTGCTAGCAGAAAGTATATCCAACAGCCAGTGATGGGACACTAGATACGGAGGACTCTGAGTTAGTACAGAGAATTCTTTCCCTGGTGCCTGGTTGTTGGGTGTTGACAAAATGCCCCAAGACCAACTGATCACTATATTTGGGGTTGGGAAGGAATTTTCCCCTGGGTCAGATTTGCAGAGACCCTGTGGTTTTTCCGCCTTCCTCTGCAGCATGGAGCATGGGTCACTTGCAGGTTTAAACTAGTGTAAATGATGGATTCTCTGTAACTTGAAGTCTATAAATCATGATTTGAGGACTTCAGTAACTCCGCCGGAGGTTATGTGTCTATTACAGAAGTAGGTGGGTGAAGGTCTGTGGCCTGCATGGTCAGACTAGAGGAGCATCTGTCCTTAAAGTCTATGAGTCTAAGATACTCAAATCTGTACCTTAAGTTATAGGATGACCACAGGAAGAACTTGGAAGGTTATCGCAACATCCTGTTGGTTTTTGTTTTTCCTACTACATACAGAGGGGAAGAAATGGGATCTGATTCACTTACTCATATAAAAACATCATGGAAAAGAAATTGTCCTCAGAAGTATATTTGGGTTTGTAATAATATTTGAAGTACCTCAGACAGTCTTAGCATAATAAGTTGCATATCTTGAACATCAGATGTAGCAATAATTTGGTTATGATAGCAGTCAAGGGATTTTCTGAAATCACTGAACCATCTATATTTCAGTTATTAAATGTCACACCTCTTAACTGGTATAGTACATTTTCTCACTTCCCCTCCCAAACTGTACATGTGTCACATTTTGGGCTAGATCCTCAGACACCACAGAATGATTAAAGCCTTATCACATGTAACCACAACAATCAACTTCAACACTTGTAAGAAAACATCTTTTTTATTTCTTTAATCAATATTTTAACAGCTTTGAATACATGTGTCTAGATGCATGTGGAAGACAGAAATTCTGTTTTGAAAAGAATTTTGAGATTGAAAAATTTGGCTTCATTCTGAATCAGAACAAACTCCCAAATGTATATTCACAAAGGTCCAAAACCAACAAATTGTTTCAATTGACCAAATGTTTTGTTTCTGTTTTGACTTTTTATTTTATATTATTATATATAATATAATACATTACAAATTTAAAATGAAAAGTTATTTCAAAATTAAAAAATTGATTTATTTTCCTGAAAAAGTCAATGTGCCATTTTGACATTGTGGCAACTTTTCTTTTTCTTTTTTTCTTTTTTTTTTATTTGTTTTTATTTTTTATTTTCTCCACAATGAAATTTTGGTAAAATCAACATTAGTTCATAAAGCATTTCTATTTCAAAGACACTTTACTGTCTCACAGAAAATGACTTCATCAATGGTTTTTCTGACAAGCTTCATTTCCATACAGTAATGTCAATTTACACTAACTGAGAAGCTAGACTGACATATTAATCCTTGGTGTACCTACTTTGCCTTAAATAGACTTATGCCAGTAATGAATTTCATCCTAGATGTTTGACTACAATGTTTGCTTTCAAGAAGCATGCACATTAAATGATGTAGGAAGACATACAAAACACAATTTGGATGAATCGAGTGGGTTTTCCCGAGTCTGCCATCTAAGAGAACAAAAATATGACATATTTTAGCTGAAGTTGGAACACATACAATAAAAGGCTGATATATGAACAGCAAGTCATTAATAAAATCTACGGTTGCTGAACATGCTAAAAGAAGATTTAAAATATCAAGCAAAGATGAGACTTTCTCAGTCAAATCAATCCTGCTTTAAGGGTAACTTATCCCATTTTTCTACAAGAATGTGTCTACTATATGAAGAGAAAACCTTAAGGACATGGGCATAACTAGATGCTATTAGCCTGATCTTGCAATAAGGTCCACATACACAGACTTCTGTGCCTGCATGGACCTCCTGCTACATTTGAAAGGGCTGCCCAAACAGATCTCATTGCAGGATCAGGACCCAGTATGATTCTGTACATCCTCACTATCATATTCCTGGGGGCAAATTCTGTTTTTTTCAGATCCTAGCTCTATTAGGTTCGGTGCAAATGTTCACTCCACCCATGCTAGAAGCATTGTGCTTGCGGCAGGAAGGATGACTTCTGGAGAGCAGAGAGTGCACAGCTCCTGCCATCCCCTTTGGAAAAGTGTCACATGTACTCAACCATCTTCTGCTACTGGGTGAGAAGGAGAAGGCAAGTTGATGGTGCTGCCTTAATTCTTACATTTTCTGCCCACTCAGGGAGGCTAGGGCTATTGTTTTCATTAACTGCACATAATATGTGCACTCCCTCAGAGCAAGGACTGTGTTTGTGCCCAGCTCTTAAAAGGCATGCAGTGAGTGAGAAGGGCTCCTTGAACTCTCACCATGCAGGACGGGGCTCGGTTTAGCCATAGAGATGGGCCACACTAAATCCCGAAAACCAAATACACCTGAATTGCCATGCCCTCTTGTTTCTCTAATGGGCCTACATAGGTTGCCGCTAAATTCTGGGAAAGGTGCAATCCAGATCCAGATTGGATAGCCTTCTATGTTATGCTAGGTAAGCCTGATCCTAACTTTTTACTGTACTTAGATGCTCCTTTAAACTTATCAGGATCCTGTGTACCTTTTCCAGATACCATATGTTCCTACTGCATTATATAGTTTCATAAGACGACATACTTGTCTTCATTCATACAAAACTTAAAACTCCTGAAAGAAACTGTATCACTGGCTGCTGGTGGCAGGCAAGTGTTATGAGCAGAAATCAGATAATCTCCTTCATTCATGTTTGATAATTCACAATGCTTTTCACTAGCTTCCATCTCATCTTTCTGCTCAGTTCTCTCTTCAATGATGCACTCATGTTCTACACATTCCATCTTGGTTTGGCCCATTGCATTGTCAGTTTTGTCAATCCATTCCTAGGAGAATGAAATGTTGGTGTCAGCACACGCCCTAATTTCATTTGAAGCAAGCACAGGCTACAGTGACCTTCACCATTGCTCCAGTAATGGCATGAACCCAGGACCTACACAATTGAGGGATGTCATGTTGGAAAGAAGAAAATAGCAGGCAAGCAGGAAATAAGACAAAAGCAAAAAACATGAATGCACACAAAGAACAAGGAAAACTTCAAGAAAATTACCACTAAGGACCCTTCAATGTTGGATTTAATTATTATGTAGCACTTACAGTGATAGGTGCCTTCAAAATACACTAGATGAATACATTACATCCCTCCCCCCCTCCATTTGTCATGGTTTTGCAAATTCTTTAAGCCAAGTCCTACTTCAATCAAAACTCAAATTGACTTCAGTGGGAGATTTGCCTGATTAAGGATCAGGCCCTTTATTATTATTTTGCATTGTATTATTAATTATTATTATTTTGTATCTTTTCAAACTTACCTTGGGCAAGTACATTTTTGACTCACAAGTAAAACATTATTATTGGTTTTCATTTTCTTTACCATTGTAATGTTGGCCCACTATTATGCAACAGATAGTGAATATTCCTAATTATTTTGCCAGGCTGCTTTCAGCTATAGCACAGTCTAAATGGTAAGGTGCTGGGCAGATTCAAGAGTATTCAAATAAAAATGCTCTTCATGTAAGCGACATACATTTCAACTTAACGGGAAACAAACACTAAGTTCGTTCCTCTGTCAGACTGTCTGAAGATTTGCTGTTTCACTGCAAGCTGTGCGCTAAAGGATTGGAGGGAATAGTGGTTAGTCAGGCAATTTGGGAAACCATGGTTAGTTTTGTAAAGGATAAAGGCTTGTGGCTTTTTGTGACAGGAGGTCTGGAAAGGACATTGTACAATAATTTGGCAGGCTGTGATCTCTGCTTTTGATACTGACCACCATTGCTTCAGTCTCACTCTGTGTGTCTCATAGCTATTATAGAATATGAGGGTTACAAGGGACCTCAGAAGATCATCTAGTCCAACCCCCTGCTAAAAGCAGGACCAATCCCCAGACAGGTTTTTGCCCCAGATTTCCTAAATGGCCCCCTCAAGGACTGAGCTGACAACCATGGGGTTGGCAGGCCAATGCTCAAACCACTAAGCTATTCCTCCACATACTGTCTTTTCTATTTTCACTACAAGCTCCCGTGGGCAGGAACTGTATTTGTATGGTCCTTAGCACATTGAGTCCTCTTCTATGATTGGGGTCCCTATGTGATACTACAGTGCAAATCATTCTTCTGTAAGACCAGGTGGTCAAGTAGTAGAGTGAGAGGCTGCTTTTGGATCAGAGAGCACTTAGTTTAAACTTCAAAAGAGACCACAAAGTTTAGGCTGCATTTTTTAAATTATGTGCAAAGTAGGACTGTTGTACTGGAATGAATGCAACCTCACCAAGGAAGTTCAAGAGTGCTTGGATATTTACCTGGAAGTTTCCATTATGATCATTAAAGAGATCAGAAAATATATGCTTTGGGTCAGGTATAACAGGCATGACTGACTTCTGAAATCTGTAAATGGAACAAAACAAAGGAGGGTAAACATTCAGCTGCTCTAAACTCTGCCAGCTGGTAACTGTCCCAAAGGAACTATCCACTGGCAGGGAATTACCTGAGCACAGTATATCTGGCCATGTCCCTCCCCTCCCTTCTGGAGTTGTGATGTAGAAGCCAATCATAGTGGTTGTATGCCTGCTGCAGAACTGAGGCATGTTTCCACTTTTCTGCTATTCAGAGTAGCATAAACAGAGTGCATAGAAGAAGCAATTCTGGGCCTATAACATCCATGGGCTTTCCAGTAACACTTATCTCCAATAATGTAACTATGGTACAACAGCATGGGATTTTTCAGAGAGGAAAAAAGCTAATTCTGTGGTTTTGGCAGTTGGCAGCTTTTGTAGAGCTGTAATAAGTGTACTGTAGATCTAAAATGATGACCACAGACATGTAAACCATAAATCTTAACAATGGCATCATCTTGTATGGGCTGACTTTGCTCATCAGTGCAACAGAGACTGATGCCAAGATCACTGGTGCTTTGATCTTGTCCAGTACTGAAGCAGGCAGTTGACAGAGAAAAAAGGAGTGAAAGTTTATCAGTAATAGGAAAAAACAGTTGGTTTTAAAAAATTAATTTGGGCTTTACAAAGGAGCAATAAATAAAGTGGAACAGACAAAATTTTGCCCTGAAAAACTGTCTTTTAATTTCCTCTGGAAAACTACTCTAGTCCTGGCCTATGTAGGCCTCATAGGACTGGAAAAGTCACCTCTGCAGCCTCACAATCACCCTAGTGATCCCTGAAAATGAAAGGAAGAAAAATCTGGGGAAGTACAAGAAAAGGAAGTTCCACGGTACGGTATATCTGGAAACCTGAATTAATGTGTTGGCTTGCAGCTCCTCAGCAGCCATTAAAGCTGACTTCATTATCAGGTAAGTAATTGAGTGCCAAGCAGTGTGATCTTGAAGTCAAATCCAGCAATAGCATGGGAATTAAAAGTAGCTCCTTCCTAGCAGCCAGTGTTCAGATGAGATTCTACACTTGGCAATCTGAGAAGCTTCAAGTACAAATCAAGAGGTGCTGCAGGGCCACTGTATGGAATTTCATAGTTACTCTTGGAAAGACTCAGGCTATGTCTACTCTACAGACTTTACAGTGGCACAGCTGTATCGCTGTAGCTGCCAACTTAAGGTTTCTTGTGTAGCCGCTCTGTGCCTACAGGAGAGAGCTCTCCTGTCAGCATAATTAAACCACCCCCCAAGGAGTCAGTGGGAGAGCTTCTGTTGGTGAAACTTATGTCAGTCAGGGGTATGTTTTTTCACATCCCTGACCAACAAAAGTTTTACCAGCAAAAGTGCTAGTGTAGACAGACCCTTAGCTAGAGCCCTCCCACAACTCACACATTGTTGGAAGGCTGACAGAAATTCAGCTGGAAGAGATTGTCTCTCTACTTTATTTTTAAGTCCTATTGATGTTTGGAAAGAGATGATTTGTTTTATATTAAATGGGCAGATGTGACTCTTTAAAGTCAAGCTTTCCAAAATGTAGCCATTAGCTGTAGTATTGTTATTTGTATTACTGTAGTGCCTGGGAGCACCAGTTATGGATCAGGACCCCATTGCACTAGGACAGAAGTTTCCAAACTTGGATCATGGCTTGTTCAGGATAAGCCCCTGGTGGGCCGCGAGATGCTTTGTTTATCTGAGCATCCGCAGATACGGCCACTCACAGCTTCCAGTGGCTGCAGTTCGCCATTCCCAGCCACTGGGAGCTGCGAGTGACCGTACCTGTGGATGTTCAGGTAAACAAAGCATCTCGTGGCCCACCGGGGCTTACCCTGGACAAGCCGCGAACCAAGTTTGAGAACCCTGCACTAGGACAAACATGTTTTCTTTCATGTAGCCTTCATGCCCAGAGGCCCTTTCCCAGGCCCACCTGCCATGCTTCCACTCTTTCCTGTTCTACTGCTTTGTCAACCCAAGAAAGTTGTACTCATTTAACTTAATATCAGTTTTTAAAATAATTTGCCTGAACCAATGCAAACCCTTGTATGGATGCTCTTATTTGAGGTTAAAGGCAGTTTATTTTGGTTTAGCTTAAACTGATTTCTTACTCATTTGAGCTAGACCAAAATAAAATACCCCTGCTAGCTTTAATCTAGCTAGTAGAGCTAAAATAGCAGTGAAGACCTCGCTGTACACACTCTACCAGGGGCTAGCAATGCCAGTACACGTTTAGGATTCTGGAGGCCTGTACAGCCTGTGCTGAAGCCCATGCTGCTGGGTCTATACTGCTATTTTTAGCAACCTAGTTAGATTAAAGCTAGCATGAGTATGCCTACCTGAGCTGCAAATCACAGCTTTTATTGCAGTGTAGACATAGGCTGAGTTACTTCACAAAACACACTTCTTCAAGGAGAATTTTAGTCTATGGTCACACACACACACACACACACACACACATACACACACACACATTATTTTTCTTCATCCCCTCCCCTCACACATCCCTGCCCTATATTTGTCCCTTTATATTGTGCCTGTCTTAATTTAAGTTGCTAATCGCCGTGCATAATGGTTTTACAATAGAAATATACAAACAATAATGAATATTCTCAACTGCAGCTTCTTTAAACACCATTCAGGTTCCATAATAGCTATCACTCTTGCAACATGCACCCTTTTAATATTTAGTACTGTAGCTCAAAAAATTAACAGAAACAGCCTAAATTCTCCTTGGAATTGCAAGCCAGAAGGACTGTTAACAAGACAGAATGTTCATAAAATGGATTTTCTTTTGCGTGCTCACAGCTGTTACAATTATGTTATAATGTGCACGTCAGTGCCACGAAGTTTCAGTTTTTGTTTCTCACATTTCATTTGTAATAGATCAGATGGAGCAGGAAGGCAAGTGAGGGAGTTGGTAAAAAGAATCTAGTGCCAATGTTTTATAAACCCCAGCCAGGAGATGCTATTTTTAAACTATCTTTACAATTGATAAAAGAAAGAGAAAAGCAAATGCAGATGTCTTGGGGCTTTGATCCCACATTTGTCATTCAAGCAGTAATGTAAGTCAGAATTATTACAATAATACTATTTCCATCCAAGGAGCCCAAAGTGCTTTCCAGGTACTACTGACAGAATCTTCACAACATCCCTGATGGTTATGGTAGTCTTGTTAAGGACATTAAACAGATCAGGAGACTGTCACTCTCTTCACCTCTCCTATCCCCTGCTCCTCTACCACTATTTGAAGCCCTCCCATGTAATCACCCTTTACATCTTTTCATCTTTTACCTGCCTCCTTTTCTTGCTCATCTGTTCCTCCACCACTTCCCCTATTGTCCCCTTTCACATCTTTTGCACTCCTCCTCTTTACTTTTGTCATCCTTTCTTCTTTGTTACCCTGCCTTTCTCACCCTGCCACTCCATCACCCTTCCAACTGTCACTCTTCAGGTAGAAGGAAATTTTCACTTTCTGTTCTTAGCTCCTCTAGTAGAAAGTATGCGTCTGCAGCTGCAGAGTTCCCTGCTTCTATGAAGGTGAGGGTTGGGATCTCTGATTATAGGCGCTCCAGAGACGTGCTCTGTACAGGGATGGCAGCAGGAAACTAAAGAGTGAATGACTGGGTCTGCAGTCCATAGACTGTAGGCTAAAGGTGCCAGAGATTCTTTGGTTGGGCAATGATTCTATGGCATCATAAAGACCAGTGAGAGTATATTAGGTTGGGGAGCATATTTAATTATTCTTTGTTTTCCAGTATAACCTACAATGTGCGAGGCACAGGACACAACCACAAGGAACACGCAATCCCTGCCCTTGAGAATTTGCATTTTAAGAGAACAAACAACACTGGATGGTGGGAGAGGGAGAGAATCAAAATATGCACTTTTTTTTACACATGTTGTATTATCATGGCACAAATATCAGTAGGGACCAGTAACACTTACCTTTGGCATTTGCATACAAAAATCTGAACGAGGAGTATTACTAGGACTGCCAGCACAGAAATTAAAAGGATCACATTGTCTGACAGAGGCTTTATATCATCAGCACATGAATCTAGGAGTAATCACAAAAATAATATTTTAAAATGTCATGTTTCTATAAATGTAAATTTATAAATGTGCCTATTGCAGATGTTCTCTTTAAAACAATAGCAATGTTAAGGAAGAAACAAGACAAACTAATCTAACTCTGCAAAAGAAAACCACAATTCCTTCACTCTTGCAATTAAATGCCTTCTGGGGGTGTTGGAGAGACAAGGTAGGAAAGGTAATATCTTTTATTGGACCAACTTCTGTTGGTGAGAGAAGCTATGTCTACAGTGCAGACCTTACATCAGCACAGCTGTACCACTATAGTTCTGCCGCCATAAGGTCTCCCATGTTAAGGGAGAGCTTTATGCCAAGGGAGAGCTCTCCTGCTGGCATAATTAAACCATCCTCAAGGAGTAGTGTTAGCTACATCAGCAGGACAGCCTCTCCTGTCAGCGTAACCGTGTCCACATCAGCGCTTTTGATGGTGAAACTTATGTCAGGGGACGGGGGGGTGCCAACAAAGATTTTACTGACCAAAGTGATAGAGTAGACAAAACCAGAGACAAGCTTTTCAGCTTACACAGAGCTCTTCTGCAGGTCTGGGAGACTACGTTCTTATAAAGCCTAGTGAATGGCACCTTGTGGAGATCTGATTTAAAGGTGTGGGGACTGAGTGACTGCCTGTGTTTATGTAACTACAGCAACTCTCTCTATTGGTTCATGGTATTCACTGCGAGTATTGCTTTCCCAGCAAAGCGATAAGGGATCATCCCAAACCTACTAAAGCTGATGAAAAGTGTCTTGTAACTTAATGTGGTCTGTCTTTGAGACTGTATTTAGAAGAACGAGGCACAGAATGGCACTAGGGGGTCTTGTTAAATCCAAAGCTTCTGCTTGATGTTCATGTAGCAGCTGCTGGCAAGAGTGCCAGGTTTTCATTGTGCTTGACGAGGAATGTGCAAAGGAAAAGGTCAGAGGCAAACCTAGCCGGAGACATGATTTTCTGGAGTGCTGCATCTTGAAAGGCGGCTGCATCTTGAGACCACCAAACACTGAAGCTGGTGCAGCAGGTAGTTACTTGCTTATTGATACTGTAACACTAGTGATCAGTGAGCTGCACTGTCTGCCTGTTACTTTGTAGATGTAATTCGAAGTGGTGATTTTAACTTACACATCCTTGAAAGTGAGCTGGCTACTTGGGAGACACCTTCTCTCAGCCTACACTGGTAGAGTTCTCTCATTTTAAACATGATTGGATTGCTGGTGTGGCATTTTCTGTGAAGGCCACTCAGCTCTGGGTTATACTTCCACCTTTGGCCTGCCAGAACCTGGATCTGTTAACCTTCCAGACATGCTGAAAAGCCCCTCTGTTTTTGGAGGATGTAGGGAATGGTTGGCTGATGGTTAAAGGCATTTAGTCTTAGTTGGATCTGGGTATTTCAATTGTATTTTTATTGGCGGTTATTGTGGTATTCTATTTTATTCTATTACTATATTGCACTACACTCTTTGTATTATCTCATAATTATAGTGATTATTGGATGCATGAACTATAGCTAAATTTCCCAGAGCTATGGATGGGAAGTTTGCATTTATAAATCAAAATAAATAAATAAATAGCAGCAAGGAACCCTAAATAGTTCTATCAAACAGGTATGTCAGCAGCATATATATCTTACAGACTGGCCAGACAAGGTAGATAATACAGTGGGAGAAAGGAAATGGTATTATCTAGAACAAAAACATTAAATCATACATATGAGATCTCAATGGCAGAGGCAGCATCTTTTCCTTATTTATCTCTGTCATTGAAAAATTGCACACAACATTTGAACAATCTATGAATCAGCTTTGTGTATAATTATCAGTGTCACTGTTATTTTGAAATTGTGCAGTGACAAACTTCCCACTTTAGAGAGAAATTGTACAGGGCCTAGCACAATTGGAAACTAATTTCATTTAGGGTATCTAGGTGCTACTGTAATACAAAGCCTGTTTGTTACTGGCCAAATCAGTACTTGCTTGGGATAGCTACAGCAATATAGATATGAATTGAAGGATCAGGCCACCAACCCAAATTTGCATTCACGAATCAAATTATGTTTGAAAGGGCTATGAATTAATCTGATACATCCATCGTCATGATGGCAAATAGCAAAGGGACGTATTCTCCTTGCTGATTGAGCACCACCCACATCAATCTCTACCTGGTCCTTTAAGTGGTCTGGCTACATAGACTCATAGACTCAACGACTGGAAGGGACCTCAAGAGGTCATCGAGTCCAGTCCTCTGCCCTCATGGCAGGACCAAATACATATTCAGTTTATGTCTATTGCTGGCAAATTTATTGTGCCACCAAAGCTTTTGGCGAACAGATGATTGTCAGCTGTGTAGCAGCATTCCTTGATAAACATGCTTCATAATTCATTGGCATTCCATCCTATTAATATCTCTGTACCAAGAAAGCCACTGAAACCAAACCATCATTGATCGAGGTGGCTGTCGGTTTCAGTTTCAAATATCCTCATTTCTGATCTTGTCCTGCCACTTAATATGGAGCAGTGATCAAGTTTCACTGCCATACAACAGAGTCGGTATAACCACAGTTGTGTAGATCCACAACTTTGTAGCAACCTTGATGTCACGACCACCCCACAGAAGTCACTGAAGAGCTTGAAACATGACAGCAACTGTCTGTGTCACTTCCCAAGTATTTAACAGATTCGAGGGAAATTCTCTACTTCCATGTTATTGTCTTAAATCATTGATGCACTTCAGGGCAAAGGCCAGAATGCTCAGTGCTGCTTTAGACTCTGTTGTTCCATTGTTGACTAGATTTTTACTTTGAATTAACCTGATACACCTCCTGACATCCCGTCTCCCAGCCTCCCCTCCTCTGATTGTATTTCCAGCTAAGAATATGAATGTATCTTAACATTTACCTAGTAAGCTGCCATTTCTCCAAACTGTTACCTCTGCCCATTCACTGGCATAAGGAATTCTATTGCAATCGGGTATTCTTTCCAGTCTGACCCGGAAGGAGTAGCACTTTTCAGGATCAAACCCTTGCTCTTCAACTTTGCAACATGCAGATTTTCTAGACTGGCCAGGAAGATATTTGATCATTAATTATTAGTTCCAACATATATTTTTCTTCTCACCGTATTATATATATCATTGTAATAACAAACATGAGAAATGGGCTGACACAGTTGGGATTTTGTGGTTCCCAGTGAGTCAGATGCTCAGTAGAGTCAAGGGACTTCGATCTGATGCGATGCAATTCAATTCGATGCGATGCGATTCGATTCAATGTGATTCGATGTGATTCAACTCAACAAGGCTTTATTCAATGTGCACAAAGGAGAGCCCCTGGTACAAAAATCAGGCAGAATCCCTCCAGCAAGGAGCCCCTCCCCTTGCCATTTTATAACACATGGCACTTACATAACAAGTTATATAACATGAACCTCTAACCAATAAGAGTTAACCTTTCCATATATGGATTTGTGTATCACATGCCCATAGTTCTCCACTACCCTATGCATAAACACCCTGCAAACCACATTTTATCAAAAATGAACACAAGCAAACTCTTCAACACAAACAGAACATCCTCAAAATTTTAGGAGATCTGGACCTTGGATGGATTTTCCTTGTTCAGACACATTTCTAGCATTAAACAATGTTACAGTTAAGTTAACATATAGTTCTTTGTTACATTTATGCCTCAGTAATTATTTGCAGTGAAACAAACAGAATTAGCTTTGGTCCACAAAGCATACACATGTTACTTATGAGCCTAGGAAGAATTAATTCCATTAAATGAAATGTAAAGCTGGTAGATAAATAAAATGCCTGGAACATTGTCTCTTTCCCATCTCCTGTTCTCTGTTGTTTTTCTTCTTTCTCCCATTTTTTCATCTTCATTTCCCACTTATGACTCCCCTCCCTGCTCCATTTTTTATATATTGCCTTTCCTCTATGTCTTCTTGACATGTGCATAAGCAGTGAAGTGTAACTCCCTTGAAATGTGGTCATTTACTGGAATGCTGACATTTAGCACACACTAGATATCCAGTAGTTTAGCAAATGTTAGGGCTTGCCTTCACTGCTAAGAAAGATATGTTTTTTTACTGGGGGTAACTAACACTTCTGAGCTATCCTGAGGTAAAAATACAGTGAAGACCAGCCACTTAGTTTACCATGAGGTAAACTCCTCAAGGCCAATCCCTGGAGGAGGTATAGGACTGTTTTGCTTGACAGCTTTACCTTTCTTTAAATTAAAGTGTCTGGCCTTCAGCATGTATTTACCTCAGGATAGCACATGTGTGTTCGTTACCCCGAAGGAAAAAATGCATCTTTTTTGCACTGAAGACTAGTCCTTATTCTGCTGCCAGTCCATCAAGTGTATGTTAATGGGATGGGATGGGCCTGCTGGGAAAACCTATGCTGTCTGTTCTGTGAAGGTGCCACTCCCATCTCTTTCCTGTGTTAAGTGAGAATTGCAAACTCTACCCACCTGCCATTCTTTGTCATACTTGCTTGTATACTGAAGTTCGAGCTGCAAGCACCTTGCTGGTGTCTTTGGTTTATTACATTCTATAGTAACTCTATCTCCTTTCCAATGGAAGGTTACGTTTTCAGGTGGATTGGGTTTTACTGAGGAAAAAAACAGATACAAATTACACAATACCCTTTTAAAATGAATCACTACATCTCACTTCAAACCACTGCCCCCACCCACAAGCCTTCCTGGAATTCTTTAGACTGTTATTCAGTTCAGAGGTCCTGAAATGTTCAGTTCTCCAGCTGGTCTGTTTTCTGTGCATCAAAATGTAATTCAGACCCGTGGCATCATGCATTTGAGCTGTTCTAAACTGACACATTGTGTACAGATGGTCAGCTGTTATGGGCACAATATTTTGAACCATTTGGTTGTTTACCTCTGAGCCGTGGAAGTTGCATCTTCTTGAGATTTGGAGCATAACACCCCTTCCTAAAGTACATTAGTGCACCCTCTCTTTTGATCCACCCCACCTGCAAAGAAATCTAACTACTTCATTCCCATTCCTGTAGTATCTGAGCATCTGGTAAATATTACTGAACTTTCACAACACCCCTGTGAGGACTGAAGCACTATTATCTCTGTTTTAGGGATGGGAGACTCAGGCACAGAGATCCAAAGTGACTTGCCCAATGTCTCACAGGATGTTTGTGACAAAGCTGGGAATTAAACCTGAGTTCCTGAATGCCACTCCAGTGCCTTGGCCATAAAACTAGCCTTCCTCCTGGGAAGCTGTCCTAATTTTAGAACACATGCTCAATGATGTTCTATAGCTGGTTTATTTTATTTTATTTAGTATTAGTTCCTACTATTATGTAGATTTCTTTGCAATAATAGTCATTACATGTTGAACCCATAAGACACATCTACATACTGTGACAAAGTTCCTCCTCTACCTTGGTGGGTCCTGCGCTTATTGGCAGCTTTGCTCACCTCAGTGATCTCCCCCACAGTCTGAATCAACTCCTCCTGTGTCTGATCAGGAGTTGGGAGGTTTGGGGGGAACCCAGGCCCGCCCTCTACTCTGGGTTCCAGCCCACAGCCCTGTGGATTTTCAGCTGTCTATAGTGCCTCTTGTAACAGCTGTGTGACAGCTACATCTCCCTGGGCTACTTCCCCAAGGCCTCCTCCAAACACCTTCTTTATCCTCACCACAGGACCTTCCTCCTGGTGTCTGATAACGCTTGTACTCCTTAGTCCTCCAGCAGCACACCCTCTCACTCTCAGCTCCTTGCACCTCTTGCTCCCAGCTCCTCACACACACTTCCTCTCCTCTGGCTCCTCCCCATCTGACTGGAGTGAGCTCCTTTTAAAACCCAGGTGCCCTGATTAGCCTGCCTTGATTGGCTGCAGGTGTTCTAACCAGCTTGTCTGCCTTAATTGGTTCTAGCAAGTTCCTGATTACTCTAGTGCAGACCCTGCTCTGGTCAACCAGGAAACAGAAAACTACTCACCCAGTGACCAGTATATTTGCCCTCTACCAGACTCCTGCACCCTACTGGCCTGGGTCTGTCATAATACATAAAACCAATAAAAGTGTAAGAGAAATGGAAATGCCTTTCTCTTACTCTTCCAGTGCTTTCTTACTGTAACCTGTTGTCATTTTGGCATTGTGGTATCATACATTTATCCCTCCACTATGAAAATGGAACCAAGGCTTCCGGTTGTTGCTACATGTACGTTTACATGTTTTACATAGTCAAATATACTAAATATTTCAAAATCCAAACATACCTACATTTTGAGTGTTCAAAACCCAGATTTCGATCTGAATTTGGGGGCCTTTATTCAAAACAAGTAGCCCCAGTGAAGACAATGTGACTAGGGAAGTAAGTGTTGAAGAAGCAGCCTCAATATACCCAAACAGAGAACAATATTCTATTTTGTCCTTCCTGATAATATTTTAGACACTTAACTAATTCATCGTCTTCCTTGATAATATTTTATACTCTGAAATAGTTCTCTCTCTTCATCTCAGACTCAATACAAAAGAAGATCACTGAAGGCACTAGCATTGCCAAAGAATTTGGTAATGTCATTACTCACTCACTTACTAAAGAAATCGGATTTTAGCATATAATTGAAAAGTTCTTCAGTTCCATTCTTATCCTTAAAAGAAATGTTAAGAGTGGGTCCCTCTGTCTTGAAGAGACAGCCAGAATTGTAACCTTGGTCAAGTATATAGTTGGGGCATTGCTTCCAAGCTCTGTTTTGAAGAGCTGTGCCAAATCTACAAGTAAAAACAAAATAAAATTAGATTACGCAGTCATTTTGTTATCTATTGAAATGAATTAGCTGCTTTTTGTCACTTTAGCTTATTAAAATACTTCTCCCAAATGATATTTGCATGGGAGATTTATAGATGGGATTTTCAAAGTGGAGAAGGGGAGTCCAGTACCCAATTCCCATTGCCTCTCCAGACATCTGTTATTTACAATTTGAGATTGTGAGGTTTCTTTAATATTGTCTTTTCTAAGAAGGGAAGGATTTGCTTTAACAGCTGTGTCAGACATTCACCCTTTGATGACATGTCCTATTTCTACACCATACTACTGGAAATGCTGTCTCATATACCCACTAACAATTGAGTAAACCTCCTACTAGCTGACTTGTCATTGACCCAAAGCAATTATAAAGGTTTCATTTCCATTTTCAGCTTCAACTGATTGTGGCACAGCTCTTAATTAAACACCAGATAAAGCTGTGAGTGTGTGTGAAAAATGGTTCCAAATGTTCTGACACACGGATGGGCATCACAAGAATGGACAAAACTGTGGATGTAATGATTTGCATGCCACTAAGTATTCAGCAGATCTGATGATTAGTTTGGAAAATAGGGTTGTGGTGTGAAGCAAACATGAACAAGTCTGCATATTGATCTGAATCAAATATAAGCTTCTCTTTCATTTGCGGGTGTAGCTCAAACACAACTTGGACTGAATGAGATGTCTAAGGGTAGGTCTGCATTGCAATTAAAACACCCACAGGTGGCCCATAACAGCTGACTCAGGCTCGCAGGGCTTGAGCTACGGATTGTAAAAATGTGGTGTAGATGGGCTACCAGACCCCCACAAGCCCAAGTTAGCTGACACAGGCCATGGGTATTTAAGTGCAGTAAAGATATACTTTCAGAATCACTAAGCAAAGCCATTAACCAAGGGGAAGAGGATAGCCATTACCAATACTTACCTGTAAAAAAAAGTCACAGTCCTGTCAGGGAAATAGTCTTTAGCTGCCCATGTGATCTGCATCCATTCACCATTGAAATTGACTGCTGTGATTTTGATGGTTTCTTTCAAACCTGTCATTGCAATAACAGACAAAACAATTTCAACCCTAGATATCAAGGACATGACCACACATTTGTTAAGAGACCAGTAGTTCTGATTTAATTACTCCACAATCACAGATAACAAAAAAATGAGAGGTGATGTGAAGACTTGCAAGGCAGGGAAATAAGACTAAAGAACATATAGAGGTTAGAAATATGGGTGGAAAATAATAATGGTATTGAGATTGGAAAAGTGCAAAACAAAGCCTCTGCAAAAATATAATCTGAAACATTTGGAAGGAGAAACCTGGAGAACAGTAGTGAATGAACTACACCTAGGAACTGTTAGGCCTAGTCTACAATAAAAAATTAGATCGCCCCAACTGCATTGCTTGGGGTGTGAAAAATCCACACCTCTCAGCGATGTAGTTAAGCTGACCTAACCCACTGTGTAGACAGCGCTAGGTTGGCAGAAGAATTCTTCCATTGACATAGTTACAGTATCGCAGGGAGGTGGATTACCTACACCAGTGGGAGAACCTCCCGGCTGTGTAGGTAAAGTCTACGCTGAAGTACTGCAGCAGTGCAGCTGAAGTGCTGCAACTGTGCTTCTGTAGCATTTCAAGTGTAGACAAGTTAATAGTGTACAACAATAGATATGAGTTTGCAAGGCCATGTGGCAGCACAATAGGCCCATAAACATATGCAGAGACATCACACAGCAGAGCAGGTTGATGTCAGTCCCTCATTGTACAACTCCAGTATAAGCGCTCTGGAATATTTCATTTTGTTCTGTGCAGCACAATACCAGAAAGATGTCAGCAGATTAGGAGGAATGTAGAGAGTAGCAAGAAAAAGTGATTAAGTATTTGGGAAAGAAGAATGATGGTCCTGATTTCTTCTCTCACACCAGTTTTGAATAGGTGTAACTCCAGTGTCTTCAACAGATTTACTGCATATTGGTAGCAGTCTGAGAGAAGTATCAGATCTGAATTTGGGTAGCTTGTGGGGCTATACTGAAATTCAGTTTTGAATAGCTCTTCAGAGAAAATCTAGCCAACTTTCTGATATTTGGCTTCAGTCAAATAATATTTCAAATACCTGCTTGAAGTGGAATCATTAGAAAGTGGCACTGCCTCCATAGAGTATATGCAGCATCACTGATCTGGCCATTTTTGATCCCTCTCCTTCCGAATTAGTTTGGCTAGGGTCCCAGATTTGGATCAGTGGATAAAAAGGAATTTTATGGTTTCTCCCAATGGACCTGGCCACTTTTACCTACCTCCTTATGGCCAGGTCACCTCAGAGCATCTTACTATCCTCACATCCTGCTCCCCTCTACCAGACTTCCCTCTCGCTCAGATTCTAGGCATCTGATCAAAGCCAATGCTGCTTCCAGTTATTCAGGCTTGATTAGAATACCACATTGGTACATCAAGTATAGTCCTCAGAGCCTGACTAACAGACAAGATAAACAGCTACAAATATTTGAAGGGTGCATATATCAAGGAAACAGAGGAATTCTTCTGCGTTATACAAGAAGCATAACTATAGGTAGTGGAATGAAATCAAGAGTAAGAAAATTTATGCTGAATATCAGAAACAAAACTCCTAAAAATGAGCTTTATAAATTGTAGGTTCCAGTTATCACATAATACAAGAAAAATTACTATAGGGAACAATTCTTCACTTGCAGGATACAGGTGATTGGACCTGATTCTTATTGACACAAAGGCCACATTACACATCTCTGGCAGTGTGAAAGGGCCTTAAAGTGGGCATAAATTATATCTGTGAATAGTTAAACAAATTTATTGTGTGTTTTTCCTTACTTTCCAATCACATCTCTTCTTTTAAATAAAGATCCCATATTATTAAATTTTTAAAAATTGAAATATTTTTATATTAGTGTATACAGAACACTAGACATCTTGAAGTCCCTTTACACACATTAACTCATTAGTCTTCACAACAGCCTGTAGAGGCAGGCAAATAAACATTTTGATTATTATCATTATGACAATTTTTCATTATATAAATCAAGTAGGAATTGTTAACTTTGATATGTTAGAATAAAAAAAAACAAATAGTGCATGTTTGCATTGCATCCTTGTTTAATCACATACTTTGAAGGCTAAGTCAAATTCAATGCTCATTTAGTTTTCCAATGTGGGTGTGTCTACACTACGGTATTATTCCAATTTTACATAAACCGGTTTTGTAAAACAGGTTGTATAAAGTCGAGTGCACGTGGCCATACTAAGCACATTAATTCGGCGGTGTGCATCCATGTACCGAGGCTAGCGTCGATTTCCAGAGCGTTGCACTGTGGGTAGCTATCCCGTAGCTATCCCATAGTTCCCGCAGTCTCTCCCACTCATCGGAATTCTGGGTTGAGATCCCAGTGCAAAAACAGTGTTGCGGGTGATTCTGGGTAAATGTCATTGCTCAATCATTCCTCCGTGAAAGCAACAGCAGACAATCATTTCGCGCCCTTTTTCCCTGGATTGCACTGGCAGACGCCATAGCATGGCAACCATGGAGCCCGTTTTGCCTTTTGTCACTGTCACTGTATGTGTACTGGATGCTGCTGACAGAGGCAGTACTGCAGTGCTACACAGCAGCATTCATTTGCCTTTGCAAGGTAGCAGAGATGGTTACCATCCCTATTGCACCGTCTGCCATGCCATTATAAATTGGTGATGAGATGACGGTTATCAGTTGTTCTGTACTGTCTGCTGCTGTCATGGGTGCTCCTGGCTAGCCTCGCTGAGGTCGGCCGGGGGCGCATGGACAAAAATGGGAATGACTCCCCAGGTCATTTCCTTCTTTATGTTTTGTCTAAAAATAGAGTCAGTCCTGCCTAGAGTATGGGGCAAGTGTACTAGAGAACCGGAGAGCACAGCCGCTCCGTGTCAGAGCCCCAGAGATCCCGCAGAAATGATGAGCTGCATGCCATTCTAGGGGGTGCTCCTGCAACAACCCCACCCGTTGCTTCCCTCCTCCCCCAACCCTCCTGAGCTACCATGGCAGTGTCCCCCCATTTGTGTGATGAAGTAATAAAGAATGCAGGAATAAGAAACACTGACTTTTTAGTGAGATAAAATGAGGGGGAGGAAGCCTCCCACTGCTATGATAGTCCAGGCAGTACAGAATCTTTTCTTTAGACATGAAAGGGGGGAGCTGATGGAGCTCAGCCTCCAGTTGCTATGATGAAGGCGGTTACCAGCCATTCTGTACCATTTGCCGGGAATGACCGGGAGTCATTCCCATTTTTACCCAGGTGCTCACCGAGGCCAGCCAGGAGCACTGATGGGCTGATGATGACGATGGATAACAGTCATATTGTACCATCTGCCACCAGAAAGGGGATGCTGGTGTTCAGAGCTGCAGCACCTCATCTACCAGTAGCATGCAGTAGACATAGGGTGACATTGAAAAAAGGCGAGAAACGTTTATTTTCCCTTTTCTTACTGGGGGGTGGGAGGTTGTAAATTGATGACATATAACCTGAAACACCCGGGAAAATGTTTTTGACCCTTCAGGCATTGGGAGCTCAGCCAAGAATGCAAATGCTTTCCGGAGACTGCAGGGACTGTGGGATAGCTGGAGTCCTCAGTAACCCCTCCCTCCCTCTATAAGCATCCATTTGATTCTCCAAAGGTAATAACAAAATGTTTTTAAGCACATCAGAAGCAGGAAGCCTGCTAAACAATCAGTGGGGCCCCTTGACGATCGAAATACAAAAGGAGCGCTTAAAGATGATAAAGTCATTGTGGAGAAAACTACATGGATTCTTTGCTTCAGTCTTCACAGCTGAGGATGTTAGAGAGATTCCCAAACCTGAACTGGCTTTTGTAGGTGACAAATCTGAGGAACTGTCCCAGATTGAAGTGTCACTAGAGGAGGTTTTGGAATTAATTGATAAACTCAACATTAACAAGTCATCGGGACCAGACGGCATTCACCCAAGAATTCTGAAAGAACTCAGATGTGAAGTTGCGGAACCATTAACTAAGGTTTGTAACCTGTCCTTTAAATCGGCTTCGGTACCCAATGACTAGAAGTTAGCTAATGTAACACCAATATTTAAAAAGGGCTCTAGAGGTGATCCTGGCAATTACAGACCGGTAAGTCTAACGTCAGTAGCGGGCAAATTAGTCGAAACAATAGCTAAGAATAAAATTGTCAGACACGTAGAAAAACATAAACTGTTGAGCAATAGTCAACATGGTTTCTGTAAAGAGAAATCATGTCTTACTAATCTATTAGAGTTATTTGAAGGGGTCAACAAACATGTGGACAAGGGGGATCCAGTGGACATAGTGTACTTAGATTTCCAGAAAGTCTTTGACAAGGTCCCTCACCAAAGGCTCTTAAACGTAAATTAAGCTGTCATGGGATAAAAGGGAAGGTCCTTTCATGGATTGAGAACTGGTTAAAAGACAGGGAACAAAGGGTAGGAATTAATGGTAAATTCTCAGAATGAGGAGGGGTAACTAGTGGTGTTCCCTAAGGGTCAGTCCTAGGACCAATCCTATTCAATTTATTCATAAATGATCTGAAGAAAGGGGTAAAAAGTGAGGTGGCAAAGTTTGCAGATGATACAAAACTACTCAAGATAGTTAAGACCAAAGCAGATTGTGAAGAACTTCAAAAAGATCTCACAAAACTAAGTGATTGGGCAACAAAATGGCAAATGAAATTTAATGTGGATAAATGTAAAGTAATGCACATTGGAAAAAATAATCCCAACTATACATACAATATGATGGGGGCTAATTTAGCTACAACGAGTCAGGAAAAAGATCTTGGTGTCATTGTGGATAGTTCTCTGAAGATGTCCACGCAGTGCGCAGAGGCAATCAAAAAAGCAAACAGGATGTTAGGAATCATTAAAAAGAGGATAGAAAATAAGACTGAGAATATATTATTGCCCTTATATAAATCCATGGTACTGCAAGATCTCGAATACTGTGTATAGATGTGGTCTCCTCACCTCAAAAAAGATACACTGGCACTAGAAAAGGTTCAGAAAAGGGCAACTAAAATGATTAGGGGTTTGGAGAGGGTCCCATACGAGGAAAGATTAAACAGGCGAGGCCTCTTCAGCTTGGAAAAGAGGAGAAGACTAAGGGGGGATATGATAGAGGTATATAAAATCATGAGTCGTGGAGAAAGTGGATAAGGAAAAGTTATTTACTTATTCTCATAATACAAGAACTAGGGGTCACCAAATGAAATTAATAGGTAGCAGGTTTAAAACAAGTAAAAGGAAGTTCCTCTTCACATAGCGCACAGTCAACTTGTGGAACTCCTTACCTGAGGAGGTTGTGAAGGCTGGGACTATAACAATGTTTAAAAGGGAACTGGATAAATTCATGGTGGCTAAGTCCATAAATGGCTATTAGCCAGGAAGGGTAAAGAATGGTGTCCCTAGCCTCTGTTCATCAGAGGATGGAGATGGATGGCAGGAGAGAGATCACTTGATCATTGCCTATTAGCTTCACTCCCTCTGGGGCACCTGGCGTTGGCCACTGTCGGTAGACAGATACTGGGCTAGATGGACCTTTGGTCTGACCCGGTATGGCCGTTCTTATGTTCTTATGTTCTTTGGCTTTCCATTACGCTTGTCACGTAGCACTATTCTATGGCCTCTGTCTATCATAGCCTGAAGATTTTTTCAAATGCTTTGTCATTTCATCTTCTATAACGGAGCTCTGATAGAACAGATTTGTCTCCCCATACAACGATCAGATCCAGTATCTCCTGTACGGTCCATGCTGGAGCTCTTTTTGGATTTGGGACTGCATGGCCACCAGTGCTGATCAGAGCTCCAAGCTGGGCAAACAGGAAATGAAATTCAAAAGTTCGCGGGGCTTTTCCTGTCTATCTGGCCAGTGCATCCGAGTTCAGATTGCTTTCCAGAGCGGTCACAATGGTGCACTGTCGGATACCGCCTGGAGGCCAATACCGTCAATTTGCGGCCACACTAACCCTAATCCGACATGGCAATATCGATTTCAGCGCTACTCCTCTCTTCAGGGAGGAGTACAGAAATTGGTTTAAAGAGCCCTTTATATCGATATAAAGGGCCTTGTGGTGTGGACGGGTGCAGGGTTAAATTGGTTTAAAGTTGCTAAATTTGGTTTAAATGCATAGTGTAGACCAGGCCTGTCAGAATGCACTGACTTATAGGTAAACATAATGGCAGGCAGTAAAGAAGTGTTTCGATTCATATGTAGGATCCGTATGTAAGCTCCAAAATGACTCTGGAGTACCTTGAAGCCCATATGCTATCTGCTGGCTATGAGTCCTTCTCAAGGGGAACTACTTCTTTAATGTCTTTCAGCCAGCTATTGCTCTAAGAAACTGTGCCACATAGCACTGTACTTTTTTTAGGGGAAGTACTGGTCTGAATTTCTTTATATACATCTGAGAAATATTGTGGGTGGCCAGATGTGAACATTTTTGCATTAATTCCCCTTCAAATTTGTGGTGACTATTAGTACATATCTGGAAGTTTACTCCTACATATCACAATGACCTCTCAACATACTCATAAAAAATAAACCATAATTCCTGTCCTTTTGAACAAGTCTATAATTTATTTCTTTTAACAAGGAATAACTAATCCCTGTGGAAGATGCCAGACTGGCATTTAATCCTTGGTCTCAATGGTGAGATTACCAACAAGGATGCCAGCTCTAGGGCTAGTTGTGATGATGGGGTATTTTTGGGATGTGGACCACAAGTGCACTGAGGAAGGGATCAGAAAATGTAACTTATTTTACTTAGAACACCTTACAGCTATCATATGCTAAGAGCATTTGATCACTGCTGACCTCCTGTCCATACTAATCAGTGACTAAGAGGTGAAAGGTTCTGTAATCCCTTTATCAATCCCCTGAACCAACCCTTCCTCAAAACCAAATCCTGAAGCTCTTGATTAAGTTTCTGCCTTTCCCTTCCATGTGCAAAGGGGAACTTAAATGGAAAATTCCCCCATAACCCCCACACCCCATAGAGGCCTCTCATCAGGAACTACGTACTGTTCCAAGATCTGCAGACTCTGAGTGGACACATCAGGGAAGCCACTGGGGCTCCTCTGGATTCCCTTTCAAAAAAAAATAAAGGCTGCCAGGGAAAATCAGGGTCAGTTTCTGCCTATTTAGAGAGAACACCCACCCTTACACACCCCTCATAAGCACAAGGCAAAATCCCAGGTTCTGTGATCACTTCCTTCTGACATCCCAGAGCGGTTGGAAAGGGATGGGGACGAGGTGGGGCTAGGGGTTCTCGTCCTCCAAGAAAAAGCCAATAGAGATGATTGGTCACAAAGAACAGAGTAAGTTGCTTCCCACGAAGAATGCCTCCTAGTTCTTCTCCTGTGGGAGGATAGCTCCATACTATCCTGTAGTATAGGCTGTGCCTTAAAGGCTCAATCTAACCCTGGATAAAGACCTTATATTGTGGCTTTATATGCTTTTTGTTTGACCTTAAAGACTATCATTTTGATTCCAAGCCTGCAAAGACTTACCCATATGCTTAACTTTACATTTAGTCCTCTTGTCTTCAGTGGGACTATGTGCATTGTGTAAAGCTAACCACATGCAGGAATCTTTGCAGAATCACAGCCTTATTCTGCACATAAGTATAGGCCAGCTGCATATTATCGACTGGAATTCTGGGATTTTCACATCTGTATTTGACATCTAGCAAAATGGTCACTGATGTGCACATCTTGTAAATACATTAACAATAAACAGTGATTAATTAATAGAAAGAGAGTGGGAGGTTATAATAAATCATCTGGTGAGGTAGGAACAATCTTGATGTACTTTGGTTTCTAAGAACTTTATAAGAGGTAACTGGTGACATAACCTGTTAAAGATTTTAAAATAATGTACTCAATTACAGCGGACTTATATAATTTTAAATACATTTTAAAATAATTTGATTATTAAAGTATGCTTTGCTGTTGAGGAAATGAAATCAGGATCTGCACTTTTTGGGTCTGATTTAGTATTACATACACATTTCACAGCCCTCTCCAATACAATATGTGTTCCAGAGAAGGGACCAGGGACCAGATCCTCAGACTCCCCCTGAAATTAATGGGAATAAAATACCTTTGAGGATCTGGACCAATGGCGGCTTCAGGTACCAGTGCTCCAAGAGCGTGCCTGGGGTGGCAAGCTGCGGGGAGTGCCCTTCCAGTCCCTGTGAGGGCAGCAGTCAGACAGAGGGCCGGCTCCAGGCACCAGCTGGTGCTTGGGGCAGCATTCTGCAAGGGACGGCAGTCCCTGTTGTTTTGCCCTCAAGCAGTGCATGGAATTGCCGCCGCCAGCGGTGCGGGTAGTCCATGTGCCCTTAAGGTGGCAGGCGTGTTTCCGCAGCTGTGGCAATTCGGCAGTAGCTTCTATGTTTATCTGAAGCCTCCCCGGACAGCTAAACATAGAAGCTGCCACCGAATTGCTGCTGCCATGAAAACACGCCTGCCACCCTAAGGGCACACGGACTGCCCCCACCGCCCGCAGTGGCAATTCCACACGCTGCTTGGGGCAGCTAAAACTGTAGAGCTGGCCCTGGTCAGACAGCCTTCAGCAGTGCGCCTGAGAGAGGCCCGCCGTTTTCTGTGGATTCAGCGGCAATTTGGCAGCAGGTACACTGAAGCCGCGGGACTGGGAACCTCCCACAGGCTTGCCGCCGAACGCAGCCTGCCTGCCATGCTTGGGACAGCAAAAAAGCTAGAGCCGCCCCCTGATCAGGACCCATGCTCTCTCCTTAAGTATTGGGACCATACTGTGTGCATCTTTACAAATAATAATATAAATAAAGAAAATGTATTATATAATATTTTAAAAGGTTGACTCAGACCAGCAACCAGTAGTTTGGATTCTTTTCCATAGCTTATCCAAATGCTGACAATCCCCTCTTATGCACTACACTTCCTGCCCTTTTTGCTGCAGGGATGCTTATTGTTCTCTGTGGGCAGCCACTGCATTTTTGGAAGGAGAACCATCTTCTGCCAGTGGAAAGTGGCTTTCATGGGAGTCAAGTTAGATAATTTTAACTTAGGGGGTGAGGCTGGGAACAGGGTAGAGTGATACAACGGGATATTTTCTCCCCTTTCATAGGCTTCATGATTCCAAGGAAGATAGGTGGGATGGTCTCAAACATTGAACTATCCACACAGACAGGATCCTTACAAGCCAGTCTGGTGCCTTATTTCATAATAATTGTAGCCCCCATTTTGCCCACTGCCCCAAAGTTGCACAAGGGCAGAGAGGTCACATGACAACCCAAAATGACAGGGAAGAAGCAAGGTTATTAATTAATGATCATTATAATTATTTGTTACTGTAGCATGACTGGAAGCCAAGGCCCCATTATGCTAGGCTCTGTACAACCATACAGCAAAAAGACAGTGCCTGCCCTGAAGAGCTGTTCTGGATGCATGCCCTGTGTCAGCCAGCGGACATGGCCAAGAACTCAGTCAGGAGTCTCTAGCACTGCTGGAAGGGCCACAGCAAGGTCAAACGCTTCCAGCTCTGGGGAGAACTCTACTTTTGTTCTCTGCGGGAAAATTCTTGCTAGAACTCCAACAGGATTGATGGTGCACCACATGGCTCTCAAAGACAGGGTCTTATCAGCACAGTTGAGCACTGAATGCACCAAAGTGTGTAGAAATAAATACATGAAATACGTGATCTCTGCATGTGCAGTAAGTCGTCTGATAGGAAAAATAAGCAGAAAATGTAACTATTAGTTGAGCCCACCATCCTCAATCATTTATGCAAGTAGAACCCAGAGCAATTAGGTAAGCAGCAGAACTGAGAACCACAAGTTATGTTTTTCTTTATTATTGAACCAAAAGGAACACTGAAATGTAATGGAACAGACAAAAACCACATATCTACAAAGATAACAGAGTGGAACACAACCGTTCTGGAACGTTGCAGTCTCACCAAAACAACAAAACAGAACACAAAAAAATCACCACTTCTGATTTCCCCAGACTGATTAAACCTAATAAGCAACCACACACGCATTAGCTCCTAGCCTCCTGTATTGAACCAACCTGAGAATGATACTCTGCAACTGATCCTGCAGCCACTACTTGCACTGAATATTACTTATCCATGACAGCAATCTCATCTAAGTCAGTAGAACCACATGTAGGAAATAGTGCTACTCAACATAAGCATTGAAAAGCATGAAATGAGCTCCCATGACTCAGAATAAAAGGTAAATGAATCTCTGTCTTAAAAATGAGAGGGAGTGAGATGGAGAGAGAGTGCATATGCCTGGGGGAGATGTATTCCTTATTACATCTACTGGGCTTCATAGCAGGTGGAAGTGGCCCACAATTGGTAGGATCAGCAGACACTGCAGTACCTAGGCACTACTAGGCTGATTCTCCACAGCCTTGCATCTTGTGAGGTCATTTATGCTTGTACAAATTGGATCTAACATGTATGAATAGTAGAGTGTTACATCCACTTTGTAAATAACTACACCAGGTAATTAGCACTGGAACATTGGTCCTTGTGTCACTGAGTTGCCATAAGTGATATGTTTCAGACATATCATATAATATAGAACAGATTTATAAAGAAAATGATAAACTGTTGGAAGAATCTTAAATCATTATTTTTTTCATGAAATTCAGAAATGAAAAACAGTAAGTTAGTGTTAACAAGAATGAAGGTTAAATTATCACCCATGTGTGCTGGGTGGGTTTTCTTTGTGGATTTTTGAGTCAATTTGTTTATTTCTTAGCATTAGTAATAATGATACTATGCAATATAACTAAAATCTCAAACAGATATTCTAATGTCCAGGTTACCAAATATCCATTCTGTTACTGTGGAATAATAATAAGTGAGGTTTTTCCCTCTGGGAAATGTATAATTAAGTATACACTTTTTCAGTATCCACAGGTCAATGGATAGCTGCATATTTTCCCACATACTGTTTAATATGAAAGAATATTAATTAAGTCTTACTTTAATCTCTGGTTTTTAATATGAATGTCTGGCCAGAAGATTGCACTTCTATTTTTGTACGTGATCCCTGCTAGCATAATTCATAACTTTGACAGTGTGTACCACTCCTCAGGGTTTTAGGAGGCCCTCCCCTTATTTCAAACAAAACTTTACACAGGTCTTCCCTGAATGTTAACTGGAAGAAACCATTTTAAATATTTCTGTTATATCCCTATAGATTTGTAAAGAAACAGGGGTCAAATTCATGCCTGGTGTAGCTCCACTGAAGTCATTGTGACTTGTTACACCAAAGATAAAGCAAGCCTTATTTTTTTAAAAGGTATTATACTGGATAAAACATGAAGCAAATAAAGCATCCACATAAATAATGTAAATCTGCACATCAGGTTTTAAACTTAATATCTGGAAGTTCAACTTACTTTGTGCAAGCGGTTGAGAAGCCACCAGGTTGCCCAAGATAAAGATTGCTGCATGGGCTTGAAGGACTAACCCCATACTTGCAAATTTTCATTAGTCTATGATCAGATTACCACTGGAAGCCTTAATGGCATTTCTTCATGAGAAATCTTAACCTCCAGAGTTCACCACTTAATATCGGAGACTGGAAGGAACTAGAGGAAATGACAACAGGAAACAAGAAATTAATTTTCCTGTAGATACAATGTATGAATGAAATATATATTACTACAGGAGAGCAACACTTCACGTGTCTGCCTGTGTTATTCACATTATGTGATACCACTGTTAGGCAGAAGAATAATAGCAATTGAATAATAATAATTACTAGTATAAGGCTTAATCACGCCTATTAGCCTCTGGTCTGCATTGGGGGAATAGGTATTTTTAGCACTGAAGGCACTCCAGGACCCAGTGCACCATGACACACTCCATTACCGGGCTCTATTACTGACCACAGTTCCACAAGCAGGGGGAGAGCAGGATTCATGAGTAAGCAAAGGAGAAAGGGCAGAATATTCTGGCATTCTGGGGAAGCTGCTATAGCCCTGAAGAGGATGCAGTATGTTTTCCCCTCTGCAGCTAAGTGGTCCCCTGGTTGCTGTACAAGGGCCATAAGATGATTTTCTTTTTCTTGCCACACTTTCTATTGGCTAAATCTCAGTTGGACTGCAGCTGTAGGAAAGAGGTCAGGAGCTGCTGTTATTCCAGGCCCGGGTGGGAAGGAAGACACAAGGAATAGGTTCTTTAGCACTCCCCTCACTAGTCCATAATTACTAAAGAAATGCTTTGGAAAGGATATATTTAAAGTCAAAGCTACTAGATTCCCCTTTTCTTCGTTCAGGGACTTACACTGACTTCAGAAACCAATCCCCAAGACATTGGGGACTGTAACCAAAGCCCCTTAAAGTCAACAGACAGACTCCCACTGATTTCAGTGGGTTCTCAGACAAACCCTAAGGAAGGGATCTCCTTGAGCATGCCTAGGTGACAATCTGACTGCGTAAAACAAACTAACTCCACAGAGATGCTGCAGGAGTCAGGAGGAAAGAGTTAACCACCGTTTCAGTTAGCTTGGCAATTACCTGTTTTTATATATTTTTTCAACAGATAAATGATCTTCAGTCCATGAACTAAGATGCTGTGAGCCCTGAGATCTGTTCTGCAGTGCAGCCACCTGTGAATCAAGGAGTAGCTCAGGTTTAGGGTTTTGTTGGGGGACGTATAAATGATTAACTCACTCTCACCCTCTTGGTCTTTTTTCCCTGTGCTCCTGAAACTGTGCCACAGCCAAGTTATCTTGGATCCTCTGCTCCAGCCTAACACCCCAAATGCCTATCTCCATGTCAGAATGGAGAAGAGAGTCCAAACTAACCTAGCTCCGGCACAGCCTCCCTCAGGCCCAGAGGGAGCAAAGACCAAGAGCAAGTTAATCATTTATAGGCATAGGTACTGAAGGAGGCTGAGCTGAGCAAGGCTGTAAGCTGCCAGGTGACAGCTGCTAAAGAATTACCCAGAGAGCAAGGGCAGTGCCTTCTCTCCTAGGGCCTGACCCAGCACTCATTAAGTCAATGGAAATATTCCCTTTGAGTTCAATGATCTTTGTCTGATAAGCAACTCCTGGCCCTCTGCCGCAATTGTGTCCTTCACCCAGGATTAGCTGCTTTCAGAATTGCTCACCTATCTCATCCTGCAGCATGTGCAGCTGCTCTCACCAGCTTCCTTCCTCTCCTTTTCATTCCCCTACCTCACCTTCAGTTTGAAAAGGGCCTTTGATCATCGGATAGCTCAGTAAAGTAAATTGCCTCAGACAATTTACTTGTTCCTTCTTCTAGGGACCCAAATAAACAATAGCCCATGTATAACATCTTCTTCTTCTTCTTTGTTGTTTTGCATTGCTACACATTCCATGGAACAGCTAATGGAAATGCAAACGGAAAGTTCACACTGGTTGTTCCTGTCTGCAGTGCAGAACACTGTATTTTTATTACCAACACAGCACTCTCAGTGTGCTCTGTGCTGTACGAAGTGGAGGAATACACATTAGTAGAGAATAGTAAGGTCTGATGCTCAGCTGCTCAATGAGTTTATCAGTTTAAATCAGATTAGCTCAATGGAGCCAATTTGTACTAGTCTGGCCTTCAGTTTGTACTACTCTGTGAATGACATGGCCTGAGGGCTCTAGTGTGCCTGTACGGCACAACCCCTCATTGTAGGCAGAGTGAGAGCTCTAGGTGGCATAGACACAATGTCTCCAGAAGCTCTCAAAACATCCAGAAGCTTCCAATCATCTCTTAAGAAAGTGTAGTGTATCTGGTGCAGATACATGGTCTGCATCTCACCAACGCCCAGTGATTCCCCACCACCTTTGATGTAGAGAGTGCCCCTACCAGTGCTAGCTTTGGATTCTCATTTTGTTGAGAGATGTGTAAAGACTGTGCCCGTGCAAGCATGGGTGAGATGCAGTGGATGGAGGCAGGAAAGCAGGAGATATATCACTGGTAGTATCAAGTGAATAAGACTTGTTGTGACAATACTTTCTGTGCGCTCATACAGAGAGGAACTAAGAAGTATGGTCGGTGGATGGAGGCAGGAAAGCAGGAGATATATCATTGGTAGTATCAAGTGAATAAGACTTGTTGTGACAATATTTCTGTGCGCTCAGACAGAGAGGAACTAAGGAGTATGGTCGGAGTTAGTCAGCCCAGGCAGAGTACAATGAGGAAACAATAGGAGTTAGCACACCTTCACACATTTTAAGTTCAGAGGGGACCCTTATGGCCAGCTAATCTGTTCTCCTGTATAGCACAGGCCACAGAATTTGATCCTGTAAATCCTGCATTGCAGCCCAGTCATGGGAATAATCCATGACTGAAAATGAATATTGTGCCTGGGAAGAAGGGCAGAATGGCAACATTCAGATTCAAGCCGTGGGTGGAAGGGCTCAGACTTACATCTGTTCATCAACCATGTGATGTCATTTCAAAAGGGGCAAATTCCATTCCGGTGTGTATTTATAGGAGTGTCATATGTAAGTCACAGGAGGTATTTGTTCTGCTCTGCTCAGTAGTGATGGACGCCACAGCTGGGGTACTGTATGTAATTCTAGGCACACACTTTAAAATAGATGTGGACAAATTGGAGAGAGTCCAGCAAAAAGAAACAATAATGGTAAGAGGTTTAGAAAACCTGACCCATGAGGAAAGGTTGAAAGAACTGAGTATGTTTAGTCTAACGAGGAGAAAGTTGAGAGGGCACATGATAACAGTCCTCAAATATGTAAAAAGTTGCTATACAGAAGACAGTGATCTGTTGTTCTCCATGTGCACTGAAGGTAGAAAAAGAAGTAATCACTTTTGAGAAGAGAAGAAACTGCTCTTGTACAAAGAGATTTAGGTTGGGGGATTAGGCAAAATGTTCTAACTGTAAGGGTGGCTAAGCATTGAAATTGTTTACCTAGAGAGGTTGTGGAATCCCCATCCTTTGAGGTTTTTAAGAATAGGTTAGACAAACATCAGTCACGGCCCTGCTCTGGCAAATGGGGATAATCTAGATATACTCTCAAGGTCCCTTCCAGCCCACACCTTGAATACTGCATGCAGCTCTGTTTGCCCCATCTCAAAAAAAGATATATTAGACATAGAAAATTGGTAATAAAAATTATTAGGATCATGGAATAGCTTCCATATGAGCAGAGATTGAAAAGCTTGGGACTGTTCATCTTGGAAAAGAGACAACAAAAGGGAGGGAATATATGATAGAAGTCTATAAAATCAAGAACAGTGTAGAAAGAGTGACTAAGAAAGTTTTATTTACTCCTTCACATAACACAAGAGCCAGGGGTCACCCATAGGAATTAATAAGCAGCAGGTTTAAAACAAACAAAGGGAAGCACTTTTTCACACAACATACAGTAAACCTGTGGAGCGCATTGCCAGGAGATGTTATGAAGACCAAAAGTATAGCTGGGTTCAAAAAAGAATTAGGTAAGTAACCTCTGACTGCCAGAAGCTGGGACTGGATGACAGGGAATGGCTCTCTCAATAATCGCTCTGTTCAGTTTATTCCCTCTGAAGCATCTGGCATTCACCATTGTCAGAAGACAAGATATTGGGTCAGATCAGTGGTGGGCAAGCTGAGGTTTATGGGCTGCATGCAGCCCATCAGGGTAATCCACCAGTGGTCTGCCAGACAGTTTGTTTACATTTGCGAGGCTGCATGCAGCTCCCAGTAGCCTCAGTCAATGGGAGCTGCGGGAAGCAATGGCCAGCATGTTCCTGCGGCCAGCGCCACTTCGATGGCCACTAGGAGCTGTGGGCAGCCGTGCAAATGTAAACAAACTGTCTGGCAGATTGTTGGTGGATTATCCATGACTAGGTTAGATAGACCATTGGTCTGACCCAGTATGGCCATTCTTATGTACATTTCTATATTTTTATGTTCTTCAGAAATCCCTGCAGATTTCCCTTATGCAGGGTTTATTCTTGAGCAAATGATTTTTAATTCTTGGTGTGTGTTCAAGAAAGTTATCTATTTAACTTTAAGCTTGGCATCAAGCATCATTTTTGTCTGTTGTAGATTCTGGATGTGATTACAGCATAAACATTTATCACCACTGGAAGTTTCCTGTTGCCTCTCAGTCACTTGCATCATATCACTATAATCTGCATGACACTATAGAACTTTCTGACTTGATCTTTCATTCGTAGTTGAACATTTATCATCACCCAAGTGTTCTGACTCTGTTTGCTTCCATGTCAGCAAGTATGAACCACAGCAAGCAACAGCTGAAAGTCTATGAACAAACGTAAGGCCAGGTCTACACTACAGACGTACATCAGTGTAACTACATCACTCGGGGGATGAAAAATCCACACCCCTGAACAACACAATTATACCAACTTAACGCCTTATCTCTCATGTTGACATAACTATGTTGACATCACTACATCTCTTGTGTAGGTGGATTAACTAGGCCAACAGGAGAAGCTCTCCAGTCAGGGTAGTAGTGTCATCACTGAAGCGCTTCAGCAGCACAGTTGCCGCAGTTCAGCTGCACCACTTCAGCGTTTTAAGGGTAGACCTGTCCTAAGAGACTGCAGCTATGTACATCAAATATAATGGCCTGAGTTTCCATCATCTGGCACCTTGTGCAGCCATTGGCACCAGTGCAAAGTGACTATAAAATGCTGCTATTCTGAACTGTCCACTTCACACTCAGTTTGCTCTGGATTCAATGACTATCTCAATGCAGAGCAAGTAAAACTATATTACACAGAAAAGCTAAATGACAAGAGCATTATTAAAGTTGCAAAGTCAAGCACTCAAAAATTAGAAAATGCCCGAATTAAGGTTCCTGTGAAACCTTAATTTCTCCCCCTTGTATGTATGCTTTATGACACAGTCTTTAATTACATGATCATGTGCTATTTTTTCCAACCACAGGACTCCTGTCTCATTCACAGGATGGGCAGTGTTCACTTAATCAGCAGCTATTCCATATTTTGCTTACACAAAATATTCAAGGTGTGGCTCCTGGCCTTACTTCCTGCACACAGTTCAAACTCTGCTCTGAATATAGAATCATTCATTTTCTCATGGGCTTTCCTATGGCACTCATCAATATCTGAATGCTTCAAAACATTAATACATTTATTTTCACAATGCGCCTCTGAGGGGAGGGCAGTGGGGTGTGTAATCCCTATTTTACAGATGGGGAATTTAGGTACACAGAGATTAAGATCAACAGTATCCACTTATTCTAAGTTTCCAATATGAGATGTTTAGGACTTGATTTTCGAGAGTCCTTAACATTAAACTGCATTTTATATGTTCAAGCCCAGTTGCCATTGATTTCAGTGGCTGCTGTGAGTGCTCATCTCTTCCACAAATCAGATGCCAGCTATCTCAAATTGGGTATGCAGAAAATGAGGAACACATAGTGGCCAACTGTAAAGTCTTTGGTTTAAATGACTTGCCCAGAAGGGTTGCCAATTTTGGTTGGACATATTCCTGGAATTTTCATCACATGACATAATCTTTTATTAAAGATTAATCTTTAATTCCTGAAGACCAGGGGTGGCAGGTTTGTAGAAATTTTGGTGGTGCCCTGAAAGCCCAGAGGCTCCCCCCAACTCCATTCTCCACCTGCCTAAGGCTCTGGAAGGGAGTTTTGGTGGGAGGAGGAGGTCTGGGGTGCAGGCCCTGGGCTGGAGTAGGGCATTGGGGTGCAGAAGGGGTGAGAGGTTGGGCTCTGGGAGGGAGTTTGGGTGGGGGAAGGAGTCTGGAGTGCATATCTGGGATGGGGCAAAGGGTGGATGTGTAGCAGGGGGTGAGGGGTGCAGGCTCTGGGAGGCAGTTTGGGTGCACATTCTGGGAGCAAGTGTGGAGGGCTGGGGTACAGGCTCTGGGACGGAGTTTGGATGCAGGCTCTGAGTTGGGAGTTCAGGGTCTGGGTGGGAGTTTGGGTACTGGGTGTGGGTTCCGGGCTGGAGGTGGGGGTGTAGAAGGGGGTGAGGGGTGCAGGCTCTGGAAGGGAGTTTGGGGATGGGAGGGGTGTGGAGGGAGGCGGTGCAGGCTCTGGGAGGGAGTGGGAGGTGTGGCACTTACCTGGGGCTCCTAGGCAGGGTGGGCTGGGGGTCTCCGTGCGCTGCTACCCCCAGGCACTGCCCCTGCAGCTTCCTATTGGTCACAGGAGCACTTGGGGTGGGAGCAGCAGGCATGGACACAGACCCGATGCAGCCCACACAGAGGCTGCAGGGAGGGGCTGGCAGCCACGTGAAGTGTGCAGGCAGGAAGTTGCTCAGCTCCCCTGCACTGCCAGTGGTGGGTGAGGGCCCCGGGCCATTTTAAATCACCTGGTGGACGTGTGGGGACAGAAGGCAGGGCCAAGGGAGAGACCCAGCCTCAAACATTGCTGGAGCTGGGCCTTGGGCCAGGAATATTCCTGGTGCCCATGCAACATGGGTCCATAGAACTCGCCGATCATGTTGGAGGCTCCAGGACAATCCGGGAGGCGTGACTACCCTATTGCTCAGAATCACCGAGGAACTCTGTGGCAGAGACAGGAATAGAATTCAGTTCTCCAGGGAAGCATTTCACTATCTTAACTATAAGCACATTCTTTCTCTTCCCACAATCTCTTGTCTCTAGCCATAACTTTTTTCCACCTAAAAATGCACATTTTGGTTGTCCAAAATATTTTGAGAATTTATACAGTTTTTGCTTAATTATTTTGTCAAAATAAATTGGGGGAAATGTGAGGCTAGATTCAGAAAACACAGGAAGTGGTGCTCCTTTGTATCCAATAGCCCACTCACTGCAATCCCCATTCTGCAGCAGGTCTTCTATATCCCAGTGAGTGACCTAACCAATTGGCTCTTGGGTATAAATGGGACACATCCCCCTCGATTTTGTGAATCTAGCCTGTAATTTCAGCTGATTTTATAAAATGAAAAGTTAAAAATGTCTGGAAACAAAATGAAACAAAACATTTTGTTAAACCCAAAACAAACAAACAAAGTCTGACTTTTCAGTTCACTGAAAATCTTTTACAAATTCAGGTTTGGGAGCCCTGAAACATTTTTTTTTTTTTGATGAACTGGAATGAGTCAAAAAAAATCAGTTATTTGCATAGCTGTAGTCACTCTTTTCTGTAACAAATGAAGATAGGGACCTACAGACAATTCTTCTTTATAGCATTACCCTGCTCCATCCCCAGAGCAGGTCCATCCTGTGTACTGAATGAGATAGGGTCCTATGGAAAAAATAGTATGTGACTAGGTAATTATAGACTGTATCAGAATGCATAAGTACAAAGATACTCAAGTCTGACATTCCTAACTTCAGATCTACCATGCAGGCTTTTGACACCTGAGCTAATGGCAGAATGATAGCATTAACAGGTTGTCATCCTCTACATGGACCATCACTAGAGGAGGATGAGAAACACACTTTGCTTGGGAGTTTCACCAACATTTGCTGAAAGCAGGTCTGGATACAAATTCTGCTTCTGTCCCCTTTGTCTAAAACTGGCTGAGTCAAAACCTTGAATGCAAACACTATACATCTTTGGGGTATTTGAAATCCAGACCAAAGTGTTGCAATTTAGTTCTATCTCTAGATAAAAATGCACAACCAACATATTAAATACATCTGACAATGTTGTTTTAACCACAAGGTCCTCTTAGGAACTAACCTATAAGAGACAAAGGAGTAATTGTATAAGAGTATTTATGATGGCCTTTTAATCATATAATCATTGATGTTGGCGATTAAGAGTACCTATTGGGTCATCCAGTTGCTCTGTTTGCTGAAGCAGGATTTTTTTCACATCAGTTGCTAGTACTCTGATACAGTTTTAAAGTTTCCAATTCTCTGCCCTATTCTTTTCCAGAATAAGGAATTTAGATAGCTTCACTTGCTCTGTTCTTGTGAAAGATGTAGCTTCCTTCTGACCCCATGTGACACACCAGAGGGCTTGCAAGAGAGACTGAACTTTATTCACTTTTGCAAGGAACAGTGTAAAGGGGTTAGAACAGGGGTTCTCAAAAGGGGGGTCAGGAACCCTCAGTGGGTTGCAAGGTTCTTACATGGGGGGGGTCGCCAGCTGTCAGCTTCTACCCCAAACCCCGCTTCGCCTCCAGCATTTATAATGGTGTTAAATGTGTTTAAAAGTGCTTTTCATTTATAAGGGGGGGGTCACACTCAGAGGCTTTCTGTGTGAAAGGGGTCACCCGTACAAAAGTTTGAGAACCACTGGGTTAGAAGGAATGCTGCCCAGAATAGAGGCTGATGTGTTTAAACTGGACTAGGTGATAAATCACCAAGCCATATACTTATGGCAGAGCAGCTTCATAATAATTTTTGTTTTGTGATTGTGTGGCAGAGAACATGAGTAGGAAATAGTTGTGGGAAAGTATGACAGACTACGTGGGAGATGAAAGGAAAGCAAACAACGTGAAAAATCAGCGGCAGTCAGGGAGAAAAAAATGTACTAGCACTAACTTAATTCATCTTCACTGCACCTTCCCCCACATCTTAAAAACTAAGAAGAGAAAATACATAATGTGAAAATGGCAGCCAGTGTTTCCACTATCAAAGGGAAAGAACAAATGATAGAGCAAAGCACAGCAGCAGTAACCTCTCTTTCTTCCACTCCACACCTATTTCATCCCATGGGGGCTCTGATCTCAATCTCCTCGGAGTCATCCCTTCCCTGAATTGTGATAAAGAATTCAGCAAAGGGGCATTTAAAAGCAGCACTTCTTATTTGAGTTCTCAGGTGGTTATTTCAGGATACATAAAACAAAACTGATTAGGCCTAAAGGGGGTGATGGAATCTATAATACATATTAGAAGGAAGAGAATCGCAGCAATTAGAAGTCATGGGGGTTAAATAGATATTTGAAGGTGACTCGAGGCTTGCCACTTTACAAAGATAATGTATTCCATAGAAGCTATTCATTGACTGAAGCCCTGTTATTAAAATCTTGGTATATCTTGTAGACAATGAGAGAAATCAAATTGATTTTGAGATTATATATTTTTCCCCGCACCTGGGGAAACTGTAAAACATCAGGCATAGCTGTGTTAGTTAAACATTATTATTATTTATTATTATTTTACTTCAAAACCTGGGGTCCTCACTGAAGTTCAGTTTTTCACAGACTTCGCTCACCCAGAATTCCCACCTTATCAGCTAGTGACTTTAATGAGAGGTTTGCCTGAGTAATATCTGCATAAAAATGGAGCAAGGATTTCAAGATTCAGCCCAACAATAAAGTTATGATCCTCTTTTGTTTCTTATAAAAAGATGGCAGACAGATTAGTGAGTTCTGTCATTGTGGAAGGTGAATGCAACAGAACTATTAATGCTGTCATTTAATTACTTAGTATTCACATCTCATTCTTTTAGAATCACCAACTTTGAACCTGAAGAATATATATGCCTCAGCTGTTTCCATGGACAGTTCAGTCTCAGTCCATACTTAGTTAAGAGGAAACAGCACATCAGTTGAAGATCTTTCAATACCATTTTCCAGGATGCAGAGCCTGGATTGCTGCTTTCCTGACTGTTTTTATGAAGATTGCTTTCTGAACAGCTTACATGTTCCTAGTGTCTGGAACAACTTGTTACAACAATATACAGGACAAAATCCTCTGTAATCTGCTCTTCGGTGGATGATCAATTTCTATTTGGGATGTCATGACAAATAGTTAGCTGGGTTGTCCTTTGAACTCTGTGTCATTTGGTATAGCTGCAACCAAGAGACCATAGTTCTATCTGAGCTGATAAGCTAGATGCAAACAAGTTAGCTGAAGATTCTTTCTAGTGCTTCGTGATCAGTTGACCTGTTCCCCTCTAACTGCTTGGATACTGATGGAATCTATAGAGGGATACTTCTATATGATGTGTACAAACTGACATGGAAAGGATAGGATTCTCTGTTCCTTTCTATTGGGGATTAGAGTAATTTCTGCAAAACTTTATTTAGGGCTAAATTGTGGCTTTACAGGCAGCCCTGTGTAAAGAATAATGCATAGCTGTACTACCCCAGGAGTAGTCCAGAGAAAGAGTTCTTCCACTACTCCCTTTGCTCTGCCTTGCTCTAAAGCCCCTTACCAGAAGCTGATTATGTTCCTCACCTGTGAAGACTCCACTGGCTAACACGTTGCAGAGTGTAGGGGAGTCAAGGCTTCACCATCTCCTGCCTCTCTTTCCCCCTCTACTCTCACCTGCTTACTCACACAGCCTGTTCACCCCCGATTCTAGAATGTTGATCTAGGGAAGCTGCATGGCAGAGGTTCGGGAAAGAGGGATATAAAGCTGGGCCACAGTTTGCTCTTGTATCAGTACAAAATAGGTTTTTAATCCTACATTTCATAAGGAGAGGGAGGATAGGAAATGGAAGGGGTGAGCCCTAGAGGAGCATGTAATGGTGATAGAGTAGGGCATAGCTATCAGGAGAAAAGAGAAGGGGAAAGAGTAAAAGGAAAAGCTACATGTGGAGAAAATTATTAATCTGATTGGTTGTTTGGAGGCTCAGTCACATACTGCTGCACCCATGATGGGAAGGAAACTCCACGAAGTTCACCTTGGAATTTCCAGTGGGCTTTTCTTTCTTCTGTGGGCCCTACTTCTAGAGAAACTCATCAAGGAATATATAGAAGGTTATAGTTTAAGAGCTTTTCCGGAGAAGCCTCTGCCTATTCAGTTAAATCTTAGATACTGAAACTAAGATAAGAAAACTCAGAGATTTTTTTCCATGCCTTGTTTCATATGTAGAAACTTTGTACATTAATTTTCTTATACTACAACAAAACAGAAATTTTTGCTGCTGGATGCTTAATTAGACTCTTGGGTCAAAGTATGTTAATGAAATAAATTGTAGCCTAACCAGTACTTCCTGCCTCATAGAGCAAAAGGCCGAGAGACAGATGGTGCTCACTGCAATGTCTACACTGACAACGGCAAGAACAGAAATCATTCCAGCTGCAACACCAGCTGCAATAACCAAGGTATTTCTCCTCCCTCAAACCAGCATTTCACTTTAAGTATTAGGGGTGAAATCCTGGCTCTGTTGTAGTCAATGGATATTTACCATTGATTTCAGTTGAGCTAGGATTTCATCCTTGGACTTTTTGAAATGATGGAATTGCCCTAGCAGCTCCATAGTTAATATTGTAGTGAAAGTTGGACTTGAAGTAGACTAAAATCCCTGTTCTTCACACTATAATGAGTGAATCTTTTCTCCACACTCTATAGGCCAGATTTTCAAAGAACTTGACTTGCATTTAGGCACTTAAACGAAGTGGCTAGGTTTGAAAATGCCAAATTGATGGTATGGCATGCTGTGCCTCAAAGCAGCACCCTGGAACCCCTGTATTTACCAATGTCATAAAATTTTAATATATTTTATACAAAGTATGCCTTGTCAGGTATCATTTTAAAGTCTTGATCTGTTGAACATTAATACCCTGTTAGATTGTATGTGCTTTCGTTGTACGTGGAGTTATGAAGTTTTGCTATGTGTGTGTTACTGAAATATGTTGTGAGGTTGGGAACATCCACAACCAGCCTTTCAGGCACAACAGTGGAACAGCTAGATGCTGTTGAGGGCCCAATAAAGGAAGTCCACACTCACAAGGACTATCCAAGAACTGTATAAAAGTGGAGACTTTTCAGAGATATCACCTAGACAATGGAAACTGCTTCCATTGGCCAGCTGAATGCATCGCTCTTCACAGGCCAGCTGAATTTCCCGTAGTATTTTAGACAGTTTGTTATTTTGGTCAACTTGCTAACTTTGGCAAAAAGAACATTTTTAAATGAGTCCTTTTTGAAATTCACCCTGAGCTGCTGTGTAGCTGTAAGTAACTGCTGTGGCCTGAACCCCTAAAGAAAAGGGAGCTCGCTAGTGACTCCTGTTGGTGAACAGGGAAAAGAGTTGCTTGAGAGCTCCAGATGGGCAGGGGGTTTGCTGGGGAGGGAGCTCTCTGCTAGCATCTGTTAGTGAGCAAGAGGGAAGGACTGAATGGGCCAGGTCCCATTTGCATTACAGTTGTGGGACAGTTTGAGGCATTTTGCATAAAATACAGTTAAGTTTTCAGTTTGGGGCAATAAAATGTTACTGTCCCTAGTGGGAAGGGAAGGGAAAAGAGATCTACACCAACTATGCTTGGGGGAAAGGGTCACTCTGACTGACCATGATCAGATTCAGTTGGGTAAGTGAGCCTGGAGATGGCTAAATAAACAGAGAAAGAAAAAAGGGGCTCTGACCTTTTTCTGGGAGTACCTCCCTGCTGGGAAGGATTGTGTCAAGGGTCCTATATTCCATCAATCCCTCTCTAAAGAGCTATGATGAGGCAGTTACAAAACGGAGGACAGAGTAAAGCTGAGGTGACTTTGGAAGCAATAGCTGGCGCAGATGCAGCAGTGGCTTAGTGACTGTTCTGAGGAAGCTTGAGCTGAAGCAGCAGAAGCAAGGGACCCTACTCCAGGGACTCCGGAGTAGACCTCCCTACCCAGCAATTAAGCTGAAATCCTTCTTAAATCAAATCTTTGGTCCCTGTCAGTCTCCCATGCCCATATGACATACATAAAAAAACAATTAGCAGCTAGGAAACTCAGGATTGCCTAATGCCAAGGTGCCACTTCTATAGCTCCCATTTCTCTCTTTAAAATGCTGTTACTAAAACAAAACAAGGATGCAACAACAGTGAAATGAAGAATTAAATTAGCTGAAGTGAACCAAAAACTAATTTGAAAAGTCCCTGTCGTATGGTAGTTAGAGCAACTTGAGAATTAGACATGCCACTAATTCTATAATCTCTATTCTAAAAGTTGTCTTCTCTAAAAAAGAGAATTCCCAATAAGCCCATCAACATTGCTAGTTTCCCCTTTTCGGACCATGATTGTTTGTTTGGGGCTTTTTTCAACTGCTGATCCAGCCTTTGGTTGTGGCACTCCTTTAGTAACCACGGTACTTACTCAGCACAGGAGAAAACCAAAGTAGTAGAGATGGATTTAATGGGATCATATGCAGGTAACAAGAGCATTTATCAGAACAGTGGGTTTTTCCAGTTGAAGTTTCTGCAGTCAGTTCATTTTCTATAAGCAGCCTTGCCACACCACTTCCAAAAGCCATACAAATGAGTTCCTCTCTTGATTGGCTTGTATGTGGGATGCTAACATTGGGACCTTCCTTAGCCATCTTCTTCAGGAACTATGGCAAGGACTCACTGTCATATTTTTTTTCCTTTGGAAGACACTGTTACCTACTCTGTTTCAGCATTTTTTCATCCATTCTACACTATAGGAGTAGCTAAGTTTCATCCATAGCAGCTGGTCTCCTGTTTGGTTTGAAAACTCTTGGAGCAGAGTATTGTAACAGCCGGCTGCCGACAACATAACAAAACAGTCTTTAAAAATGAATCACCACTTTAAATAAAACATATTGAGGATGCAGCCCCAGCGGTGAATTGTTTATACATCATACACGATATTGCAAATCCATCCTAGGCACAAGAATGACAGGAAGGAAGATAAAGTACACACCACTCTCACAGTAGGATGTTAAGGATTTTAAAAACAACAAAATAAGGCTTGGGGTGGAGGGTGGGGGATGGTACATGCCCTCTTCCTCATGAAAAATTTATTATATTGTTTCCTACATCTGGAATATCAGCTTCCTTCCCGCACTGAAAATGGTAGAAAAGAAAGAGAATGGCAGTGCTAAGAGGTAACAAAGAGTATTGATTACACAGTAATAATCTACAGAACGGCCTTTGTAGCACAAATAGGCATTTACGTAAACTAATCAACTCCACTAACACTGGTTCACATGAGTTGTCCAAACATTCCACTGTCTCTTCAGTGAACAGGAGTTGCACAGATTTAGTGGCACTCTCACTCTGCCCCTCTATATTTGGAGATAAAATATTTCTAAATGCTTACATCATTTCTAATATGGCTCATTATTGTTAGTGCAGACTGGAAAATGAAAATATGGTTTGATTTAAAAATTCAAGAAAAGTAAGATGTTTTCACTTTGAAACTGCTTTTTTGTTGTTGTTGTTGTTGTTCTTTCAAACATTTTTGTAATTGTTACAGTGATTTTTTTAGAATTTTTTTTACCAAAAATGTCAAAAATGTTACCAAAATGAGTATTGAACGATATCATTTACCAGCTACTCAGTTTTTGTCAAATGAAAAATTTTCATTTCCCTGAAACCCCTTTTTCAGTGAATGAAAAATTCAAGAGCCATTTCAGTAACATTTCTGGTAAGGTTTTTAATAAAATTTTAATTGAAACTGTCAATTTTTAAAAGACAAACTTCAGTAAGGTTGATAATGTTTAGTGAAAAAAAAACAAAGGCATTTTTGAGATCAAAACATTTTGGTCCTCTCTCATTATTTTGGGGCCTGTTCCCACACCCATAAAAATAAATGGAAAGATTCTAGCTGGCTTCAGTAAGCATTGAATTGTGCCTTTAGAGAGAAGCATATGCACCATCGCCACCTGCAGCCTAAAGTCCTGATTATGGTAGAGTGGTTAGATATCCTCCCAAGAGTCCCCCCCCCCAAAAAAAATAAGTACATCAAAATGATACACTTGTATCTTAAAATTAAGATAAGAAAAAGAAGAAAAAGAAGTAATGGATAAAATATTATTCGCAAGCATATATGAGAAAATGTTGCATCTGTTTTTCAAAATTATTTTAAAAATGTGCCATGCTTGTGTGCATAATTTGCAGCGTGCAGTTGCAGTGATTGTGCATGCAAATCAGGTAATTCTTAGCTGAATAAACAATTACCTGATTTGTATAATCATATTAATTTCTGCATGCACATTAGGCACATAAATACTTCCATTTAATTCAGAAAACCAGGCTCTGTAGAACTTGGCACATATCTTGGTTTTACCATACATTTTTATGAACTTTCACCACAAAGTCATTTACAAAATGATTTAAGCCTTGATAAAGTTAAGCATCTTCTTAACTTTAAACAGATGAGAAGTCCCCTTGACTCCAGTAGGACCATTCTCAAACTTAAAGTTAAGCATGTGCTTAAACATCTAGTGGAACTGGGCCCATGGAGACTACCCTTGGGGATCATTTAAATCCTCACGGAAATGCAGTTATTCCTAAGGTAGGTTAACCAGCACCACTTTCTGTACAATTTAGGACAGGATTTGAAGAACCATATAATCAGAGGAACATAGGGCTACAAGGAACCTCACAAGCTGATCAAGTTTAGCCTCCTGCACTGAGGTAGGACTAAGTAAACCTTGACCATTTGTCCAACCTCTTCTTAAAAACCTCCAGTAATGGGGATTCCACAGTCTCTCTTGGAAGCCTATTCCAGAGCTTAACTACCCTTATAATTAGAAAGTTTTCCCTAATATCTAACCTAAATCTCCCTTGCTGCAGATTAAGTCCATTACTTCTTATCCTGTCTTTAGCTGAAGTGGAGAACAATTGATCCCTGTCCTCTTTGTAACAGCCATCAACATATTTGAAGATTGTTATGAGGTTCCCACTCAGTGTCTTTTTCTCAAGACTAACCTTGCAGTTTTTTTAACCTTTTCTTGTAGTGCAAGCTTTCTAAATCTTTTATTATTTTTATTGATTTCCTCTGTAATCTTTCCAATTCATCCATATCTTTCCTAAACTGTGGCACTCAGAACTGGACACAGTACTCCAATTGAGGCTTCACCAGTGCCAAGTAGAGTGGGACAATTACCTCCCATGTGACACTCATTTTAATACACCCAGAATGATACTGGATTTTTTCACAATTGCATCAGACCTATCCAGGTATTCCTCATTTTGTAGTTGTGTATTTCCTTTTTCTTTCCTAAATAAAGTACTTTGCATATATATGTATGTATGTATGTATATATATATATCTTAAATCCATATAAATAAAGATCCAAAATAACCTCTAATTTCTAGGTGTTTAAAACTTGTATAAAGGAGAATTTAGTGTCATTTAAGGATTCATCAGCTGAAGGTCACAGAGCCAACAAAAGGAGTACAAGAAATTACTTGCAAAATGACACATTAATTTTTCCATGATGCCCTTATTTTTAAAGAGCCTGATCCTACAAATCCTTACTTGCACAAGCAAAAAGTGTCATTGGTTTCATTGGGTGAGGATTACTAATGTCAGTAAGTATTAGTAGGATCAGGCACATAGGAAAATGTCTGGAGGAGTTAATCAGAACCGAAGCGTTGAGCCTTTTAAAAAAGTTATATTTTTCATATTTGTGAAACCAAGACTATAAAGTGGTAAGAAATAATTCTATGGAATTTCTTAACTGTAAGGAATGAAACCTGAGGATGAAAGGATGGAGGGCTTTTTTAATAGTTTTTGGCTTGATTCTTCAGCTCCCATGCAATGCTGAGTTTAGGAGAGCTGAAGTGTGTTATTTAAGCTGTCTTCAATTCTGCCCCAGGTGTTGGTAGCATATGTTCTGAACTGTTTCAATATTTAACTGATGAAAGCTGAAGCATTGTTTTCAAACTGTATAATTGTATTTGGAACACTGGTGGAGTCCCAAAGATGTGGAAGCAATCTAATTCTCTCTCTTAAAAAAAAAAAATCCCACCTTGGTTCTAATTATCCTAAAGCCTAACTTCAGTTGTAAGTAAAGCTGAAGGAAACAATGAGTCATCCTTGTTACCATCTTTTCAGACAAAGACTACACAGCTCACTCTGAATGCTTTTAGTAGCCAACTTATTTTATAAGTTGAACTAAGAAATTCACACTGTCATTATATATTACAGTGTAGAGCTGGTTGAAATTTTTCATCAGAAAAATATTCCTGCCAAAAAAAAGGGTTTTGTTGAAAATGTCATTTTCCACAGGAAAATGTCATTTTCAATGACATTTTCCTAGAGAGGATTATTAAATGAAATTAAACAAATATTCATTTCATTTTCAATTTAAATATTAAATATTTGGTTTGGTTTACAAAAATATAACAATTTTGGAAATTTAAAATATCTGATTTGTCCCTGTTTCTCCCCTTCCTCCTCCCATCTTTTCCCACTGAATGCAATAGGGGGAATAATTTCTACAGTCTCAATCCTGAAAAAGCATACACAGGTTCTTACCTTTACTACTACGATTAGTTTTATTGATTTCAATGGGACTATTTGTAGTCATAAAATTACTCCTGTGTGTACTGTCAAGATCAGAGCCCAATTTTTGAAAAAGCTATGAAAAAATGAAAGGAAAAATGAAACACTAACGTTGCCATTCTGTACATTTTCAGAAGTTGAGGAAGTTTTGAAAAATTACAGAATAGCAGAGTTATAGATTCCTTTTTTCTTCTTGCTACTCTGTAAATTTTCCAAAGTTGGGGAAGGTTTGGAAAGTTAGATTGGAAAAAGAAAAAACAAAAACAAAAAAAACCTGCATTGGACATTAGTCCTTTTTTTGCATTCAGTGGCAAAAATAATAATAATAAAGGAGGAGGCAAGGAAAGAGTAAAAAAGGGAAATTTCAAAATTCATTTTTTCTAAAATTATTGGGGGGAGATTAAATAAATTAAATATTATTCCATTTTGAATCCTACAAAATGGAAACAAATTCAAAAATTTGAAATTTTATGTGGAAATTGTTTACTCATTTTTCAACCTGCTCTATTACATTGTCTTTTCATGATTTTTAGGATGATACAGCGGTTGTCTGCCGATTTTATATTGTCTTGCTACAGTGTGATAAAGTATTAAACAGCATAAAGGGAAAATAAATTCTGACTTTTAAAAAAATGTCTGCAGGAAAGCTAAACATATAAGTAGGTTTGACAGAATTTGATTTTTGTGTGTTTATAATTTCAATGGATAGTATCAATGTTTATTTTTAAGCATTTTTTATTTTTATTGATTTAAATTTCCACAGTTGTGGGAAATTATAAGTGGGTTAGCCTAATTATTTAGGTAGATGTTGAGATTCAAAAAGTTTAAGCTTTATAACTGTTACAATTCAAATTGTCATACACATACAGCAAAATATACAAAGTAGATATACTTAAATCAAACTCTCAGGTAGGTTCTCAAGCAGCATCCTTTTTTTCTTTGCCTGTCAGTTTTGATTATCAAGGGAAATTTTTTTTATCATTTTGTGTCTTAACAGTGAAATCAACATTTACTGATACAAATCGAATCCTTTCAACCCTACATATAAAATGCTGCCTGCAGCTTTACCATACTGGACTGTGATAATACTGGATCTCATGAAGTGTGCAGGGTTTGGGGCTTGCCCAGTACTCACTTGGATGGGAAATCTACTTCCGCAGGAATAATGGTGCCTGTGAGTCAGTAGGCAGCATTCTTCTCACTGAACTATTGACTTCAGTAGGCTTTGGATCAAGTCCTAAGTAGTAATTGCCCTAGCAGAGTAAATATTCTGCTCTTAGAGTTTCTAGGCCTGCTGCTCTCTTGCCCTGAGTAATCATTTATATCAGTGCACAGTGAGTTGAAAGTGAGGGGAGGCTGGTTCATTGACCACTTAGAGTGCCGTGTAATCTATACTATATGCTGAACATATTCTCTTAGGCAGAGTACATTGTATAAATATCCTAATGAGAAGTGGAGAAAGAAAACATACTAACTGGTGGCATTAGTTCCATGCCAGTAAGCAGATGAACCATCAGGTCAACATCACCTTGGCCAAAACACATGCTCACCATATACAAGGCAAACCCTGCCTGGGGAAAAAGAGGTTACTTATCTTTCACTGGAATATCTAATGAGGATACATAACTGTGACCCAAAGAGCTCCTTTATGCCACCTGGCACACTCAACACACTGTTATCAGTATATTTAGCCAAGCAATGTCTTAAGGTATCATAAAAACTGGTGACACACTGGTCATGAATGTCACTCCGTGATGTATGTCTGGGTTGTGTATGAAGAGTTATATGTATGCTGGAAGTATATTCTTATACTGTGTTCTGGAGGCAATGAAAAAACAAGCATGCTTTAGTCAAAGGAATGTGGATTTACCCATCTGCCTATCCAGGCAATGGACAATGTAACAATATATACATATACTGTAAACAAAGCCATCAAGCTAACAAGCTATGGTGGAAACACCTGGTGAGCACATCAGGGGACCTCACCTCCAGGAGGTCTTCCTGGCTCTTGACACAAAAAGAATGGACTTTGGGAAATACAAGAAGAGCACAAAGATATTCTTCCTATCCATCACTTAGGGGATAGCACCCCTCTGCTTCTGTGAATGTTGTATCCTCCTACTGGAAGGGTTGGAGATGCTGGTAGCTTGATGCAAATAAGAAAGCTGTTTAGCCAAAGGTTGTAACTTGCTACAGCTATGTCTTAGACATTAGGAAGCTTGTATTATTTGTAACCTTTTTCTGTTTCTGTTATCTCTGCTTACTATGACTTAAATTTCTGTTTTTTATTAATAAACTTATTCTTAGTTTTACTACAAGCTATCTCAGTGTTGTGTTTAAGGTATAGAGTGTCCTCGGAGAGCCAGCAGGATAATGTCTCTTTGGATATTATCTCTTTGGAGGCAATGAACTTAATAATTTCTATGAGTGTCCAGTGAGAGGGACTGCAGAGACATCTCTGGGGAACTCAGGAACTGGGGTTCACTGAATCTTACCTGCAAGGCAAGGTTAAGGCTGGCAAGCTGCATGGAGTTTGCTGGTGAGGTGTGCAAACTGGTGTCTTAGGGAGCTGATACACAGTTTAAGCTCCAGCAGAGCTCTCCGATGCTGATGCAGAGAGATAACACAGTGGTTTACCATTCTGGGTGCTCTGAGCAGAGTATCACAATAACACAGCATAAAATGTCAAAAGATTAGGATGTGCAGCAAGAGTGATGGTAAGCACCCTGCATGACATTGTAAAAACCATGTGAGATGAAATCATTGTCTTGCACTGTATTTAAGAAAGTTACTTTCAAGCAATCTTATCTTTGCTGCCTGGAACCTTGGCTGAAGACTTCATTTTAATCATTTCTACCTGGTAAAACAATGAAATAAACTGAACTTATATAACCAAAAGAGATAAGGAGATAAAATGAGATGAGAATGGGAGTTATTTTCTTAGTAAATATCTTCAGGGCCTTACATTCTAGGGCAGTGGCTTCCATGAAAATAGTAGATAGCAGACTTTGGTCCAACAGAACATTACAAGAGGATGGTGTTCCACAGGTCTATTAGGTTTGAAAAGACATATTTTTTTCAATTGTTCACAGATTACAAATTTAAGTGCTTACTTTTTGAGAAGTTTACACTGTGCTTCTCTCAATATAATCAGCAGAAAAAGTTGAACTATTCCTCATGAGCAAATTATCTCTTGAATTTAGCCTTTATTTTTTCCTTTAGCAAATCATTTGAAAACCAACCCTGATTTCTGTGTCTATATTAGCAATACATTAGTATTAGCTAGATAGTTTGGACAAGATGTTGAGCCCATGGGATGATCACAAACTGTTTACTTTGAGTATTCACTCTTTGCTATTCATTTTGCATATTTGGTCACCTAATTCTCATTGTATTGTTTGAACACTGTTCTTTGGCAGGATTTGACCAACAGTAGTAACAAATGTGATGAGGGTTCCAATTATTATTATGGTAGTACCCCAAGGTCTCACTCAGATAGGATAAAGACCCATTGTGCTTTGTCTTGTACAAACACAGAGAAAGAGACATTTTCTTTCCCAAAAATCTTACAGTCGGAAGCCCTAATCCTTCAAAGATTTATTCATGTGCTTAAAGTCCTATTGAGTACAATGTAGTTCACACATGTTCACATATACCTTCATAGGCTTTGCAAGATCAGGGCCTGGTTTTATGACAAGAGACTGCTGCTAAGAAGAAGTAGATCATAGATTCTAGGTTTAGAAAGAACTCAAAATTTTGAGGCTTGAGCTGTATCTTGTCTCTGGTAAAATGTGAATTTGAACATTTTGGTTTGGTCTGGTTTTTACTTTGTTCCCTGGTAGCCCTAGAAAGAGGGTAAGAATTACTTAGGGATAAGAATTATTCTCAATAAGAATCTTAAAATTTTTTGCATAGTATTTGTTCCTATTTGAACAGATACATATTTATTAATTAAATGTTATTAAAATCTAATGGTCTAAATAATGGAGACAAATATTTTATAAAACTCAAAAAGCTTAGGAAACTTACTTCTCTTTTTTTTTTTTCAATTTCTAGAGGTTTTGCAAAACCCCAAACTCCCTCTTCCGTGCTTCTGGTTAAAGCAGAAATATTATAAGAGCAAAGTCCATCTTGTGATATTTTATCACTTCCTTCTGTGAAAGTAAAAACTGCAGGGAAAAAAATCTAAATGTGTTCAGTCATTCAAATTGATTTAGTTCAGATATAGTTTGAGAATTGGGCTGAGAAGTTTGAATTTGATCTGACCCCATTTAGCCATCTTGTTTCAATCCATGTTTGTAAAATGTCACTTCTATACCAAGAAAGAAAATGTTGTATCAGAAAATTCAGCTCTAATATTTAGCCACTAATTATACACATCCTGACTGAGGATGAAATCCTGGCTCCATTGAGGTCACTGGGATTTTTGTCACCAAATTCAGTGGGGCCAGGATTTCACTCTGAGAATTCTGAAAGTCACAAAAAATTGCAGTATACTTTATTCAAGAAAGGTCATAGTCTGAAGAACTTATTCAATTTTGACTCAGACTGAATTCCATCTGATTTCAATGAGAGTTTTGCCCATGGAGCTCTTTGAAATTTCCCATCAGAAAATGTTCATTTCATCAAAATCAAAACTTTCCAAGGGAATGTGTCACCTTTGGTGAACTTTCATTTTGAAATAAATTTAAAAAATAATTTTGATAAGGTTGAAATGGAACATTTTGATTTTTCACTTCAAAATGAATTTTTATTTTGAAATTTATTATATGATAAATTATAATATAAAAAGTTTAAAAAGTCAAATCTGGAATAAAATGCTTCAGTTTTATCAAAACGGAACATCTAAACTGACCTGAAACAACAAACTGTCATGGGAAACTTTGAATGGTTTTGGTTTTGTTCCAATTTGGAATTTAAATATCAGAATTTCACATCAGACAGAGATTCCAAATTTCAACCAGCTGTTTTTGCCTGAATAAGAACTTCTAGGCTTGATATAAATTTGTAATGACATAATGCTAAATTCTCACTGTTTTTAAACTTAAGCTCCAACTCTGCAAACACGTGTGAATAATTTTATACACTCTGGGCCCCCTGCTGTCCCTCCTTTTGGGCCTTCAGAGGCTGGAGAAGGACCAGGACATTTTAGCTATTTGCCATTATGTCATTATGTCATGATGATGCTGACCAATGACTGCCCTCACTGCAACTAACTCAACACATTTCTGCTCCCTCAGCCTCCCCCCCCAACACACACACTAACAATATTTCAGGCAAATAATTTTACATACAGTGAAGTTGAAAATATAGTATTTTTTTGCTTCTGGAGACCAAGAACAATGGAAAATAAAAGTAATTCAGGCTTCCTTCATTAGCAGTCTGTGATGAGACTGTAGCAGTGCTGATAGGGATTGAGATTTCTGGAGGCTGAGGATTTCTGCTCTGCCTTTTATTGGGTCTGAGTAGAGGTAGCCTAAGAAAGAATGCTCAATCTGTGTTCTGCCCTTTGTGTCCTAACAGAGGTGAGGCTATAAAAAGAGGCTGTACCAGGCTGAAAGTTTGGTTAAATATAAACTTGGTGAGGAGGAGAATTGGATTGAGGGAAGGCTTATTTGTCTATTTCTATATAGACAGGCACTGGCAAAAAGAGATTATTCCTATAATCATGACCAGACATCTGTGGTGCTAACTTGAGTCCTGAAGATTTAGGATTACCCACAAATAACCAGTGAAAATAGTTCAGCTTCAATCATCTGAGCCTTTACTAACCAAATTGCGTTATGTCCTGTGATGGCTATTAACTAAACTGAAAATTCCCTTGATTATCAGAAAACACAATTACGTGAAATTATTCTACATCTCCCAAGAAGTTTCAGTAACTGAGGCTGCACAGTATATTGTACCAGTGCGAGTTTAAGTGTTGTTCATGTGTTTTTTACTTCTACACTTCTTTCAGATTTTTCACACAAAAGACACCGTGACCTGACCTCTGTTTTTGACAGCTTCATTTCCAGGGGCGGCTCCAGGCACCAGCACGCCAAGCGCGTGCCTGAGGTGGCAAGCCATAGGGGGCGCTCTGCCGGTCGCTGCAAGGGCAGCAGGCAGGCTGCCTTCGGTGGCATGCTTGCGGAGGGTCCTCTGGTCCCGTGGCTTTGGCGGACCTCCTGAAGGCGTGCCGCCAAATCCACGGGACCAGGGATCTCCTGCAGGCAAGCCACCGAAGGCAGCCAGCCTGCCGCTCTTGAGGCAGCAAAATACCTAGAGCTGCCCCTGTTCATTTCATATCCTCTGCTCCAAGTTTCCCTCTTCCTCACCACCACACAGTTTATCTGCAACTGTCTAAAGGAATGAAATTCCACACTTCAGATCATAAAATGTATTAAGATAAGAAGAGGAATACATAGCTGGTAAGAAATTAGGGCCAAGAAGAATTGTTAGAAGGCATTGGAGAGCTAGTAGTATTCAAGACTCATAGGTTGGCCTCCAGCCTTCATAGTACCTGTGTTAGAAGCTGGAGTATTAGTAGCAGGTTGGCATTGCCTATACCCACTGACAGGCAAGCGAGCTCAGCTGTAAAACCTCATCAACACCATTTGAGCAAGAGGTTTTTGTGCGTGGAGGGGACTTGGGTTGGGGTGACATTTGAGTGAGAGCCTTGATTAATTATGCAGTGAAGAGAATCCCATAAAGACTGTGGGGCAGATTCATCCTTGCACTAGCTCAAGTTCTGGCACAGCCATTGGAGTGGAGATAGCTTAGACGTCCATTATTCAGATCACAGCAACGGGCCAGTACAACCCTTGGTAGGTGTTGGAGCAGCTCTGAGAGCTGCCCTATATTGTACTCCTGTTTCAGTGAACTCTGTGGGGCTGATCTCTGAGGGAAGTCCTCCCTTGGCCATGCCTCTTCCTACCTACCCTTGATCCACCTTCTCCTTCCTCTTGCCTGCCCACACCCTTCCTCCATTCTGCCCCAGACCTGGCCTTTAACACCCTCTGAACCTGGAGCTGTTGTAAGGGGTCATTCAGCACTGGCAGTTTCTTGCACAGTGGATATTTCCTGAATGAGGTGTGTCATAAACAGATAGCTAAGGGTTAATGTCTCTTTCACCTGTAAAGGGTTAAAAAAAAGTGACCTGCAACACCTGACCAGAGGACCAATCAGGAGACAAGATACTTTCAAATCTCAGTGGAGGGAAGCCTTTGTGTGTGTTTTTGGGTTTTGCTTTGTTCTCTCTGGACTCTGAGAGTGACCACACATACCTACAGGCTCTCTAATCTTCTATTCCCATTTTGTGAGTAAAAAGGTAGAAAGGCAATATAGTCTTTTTATTTCTTTTCCTTTACTTGCAATTGTGTAGTTTGCTGGAAGTATTTTAAATTGTATTTGCTGGGGGGAGGCTTCTTTTTAGTTTCTATAAGCTGACAGACCCTGTAACCTTTTACCATCTAAATTGCAGAAATAGACCTTTTACTTTTTCCTTTCTTTTTATTAAAAGTTTTGCTTTTAAGACCTGTCTGATTTTTTCTCCTTGTTGAGGCTCAAGGGAATTGAGTCTGTACTTAACAAGGAGGGAGGGGAGAAGGGGGAATCCCTTTGTTTTAGATTCAAGGAACTTGAATCTGGATTGCCTCTGGGGAAGGTATCATTCCTCTCTGTGTGGTGATTCAAGGAGTTGAATCACGATGATCTCCTAGTGTACCAAGGGCAGGAAAGAGCTGGAAGGAAGAAAGGAGGGGGAAGGGAAATGGTTAATTCCCCTTTGTTGTGAGACTCAAGGAATTTGGGTCTTGGGGTCCCCAGGGAAGGTTTTGGGGGAGACCAGAGTCTATCAGGCGCTCTACTCTAAGTCCTGATTGGTGGCATCACTACAGGATCTAAGCAGGTAATTAAGCTTAGGGGAATTCATGCTAGTACCCATATTTTGGACGCTAAGGTTCAAATTTGGGAATTATACTATGACAAGGTGGCCCAAAATGACTCCAGAACAAAGATGAATTGGGCCCAACATTTTTGGTGCATTGCCAAGTTGTACATTATAAGGACACATCTTCTGAAAAGAGTGGCAGGCTTGCACCCATGCAAGGCTGACTGGAGGCGAGGTAATGTGCAAGATTAGATAATATAGTACTTAAAGGGAAACTCTTGAAGGAGAAAAAAAAACCTACAGACATCAGCTTGTGCCAGCACCAGCCTGTTCATTTGCTTGACAATCCTCACTATGTTACAGCTTTGGTATTTACAGCATGTCATCTTTTGCAAGTTGATTGAAAAAGGAAACGGGGCCCACTTCAAAACTACACAACAGTTAATTGAATTTCAAATTTTGTTTTTCAACAAACCATAGAAATCTTGAACATGGGGAAATATACGCAATATTAACTAATATACAACAATACATTCAGACACATGTTTTGAATTAAACTTAGTCCATTTCTGGTAACAGTATTAAATTTGTGACGGCCATGACCAGGAGGCATATGGTGAACAAAAGGTTGTGGCTTTTATCAAAATAGAGCTAAAGGGGAAGAAAGGATTTGGGGGAAGGGGAGTTCTGCTGTTTTTGCAGCAAATAACCTAGAATGGAGAGTAGAGACTGGGAGGGACTGGGGTTGGGGATGGATGGAAAGATCACATTACTTGGGGGCAGAAGGGGGCTGTTTGTTCTTTGCTTTTTGTTAAAGGAACATCTTTTCAAGGTGTATTCATTTCTCTCCACCTCATCTTACGGCTCACAGTAGTTTGATCTGAAAACTGAGCCTGAAAAATGGCACCTGCTCTCTCAATAGATCTGCTCCTTGGGCTAGATATTTTGGTCTGGCTGTGCTCCAGCACCCATGGCTATAGGCTGAAGATTTTTGATACTGCCTTTACACCTTCCCTATTCTGTGACTGCCTAAGGCTCAGGGATGCTCTAACTTGACCCTAGATACAAGGATAACTAGCCCCATATGAATCAAAGAGTGAGAGTCAAAGCCTCTTGCTCTGGTGACAAAAATAGATTTGGCGCGTCAATTCGTAGGTAGTGTTTGCAGGGCTGGTAGTTAGAAAAATCATTTTTTTTACATCTAAAGTGAGTAGATTTGAACTTAAAATAATGGAGAGACAATGAGCATGGAAGCCCCCATGATGCCCTATTTACAGAGCTGTTTTCAGCATAGACCCTCACTTGGCTCCCTGCTTTGGGGATAGAATCTACATGGGCCAGCAGATGCGGCATTAGCAAATATGCCTTGCACCTCATACAATCAGTTACATCTGTGCAAGGTGGATGTAAAATGCTACCAGATCGGAATGTCCTTATTTTACATCCATTTTTCATGGGTATAAATGATGGCATAAGCTTCAAGACAGAGGAAAATCAAGCTCTGTTTGTCTCTTCTCCATTACTGTGCTGCCTACCTACAAGTGTGGGGCCCTATAGCCACGATGGGAAAGTTCTCCCTCTCTTCTCATTCTCCCCTCAAAGGAAAGAGTTACCCTTATACTAGAGAAAAGGATGTAACGTGGACATCCTGCCAGTGACGGACTAGTTGCACAAAGAGCAGACCCTTCTGCATCCTTGCCTTGCATTCCTCTCTTCTCTAGCAGCACAGCTAGGGCTGCCATGTCATTGGCTATTACTCCTGCACTCTATCACCGCTCCTTGATGGGGTATAAGAAGCAATAGGGAAGTTAATTCTACATGCACTCAGTTTGGTGGTGCCCAGCAGCAACTGACAAATGGTGCTAGTCAGGGGAGGCTCTATGTGTTTTGCCACCCCAAGCACGGCAGTCAGGCAGGCTTCAGTGGCTCGCCTACGGGTGGTCCGCTGCTCACACAGATTCATACCCGCTACTGAATTACAGCCAAAGCCGCGGGACCAGTAGACCTCCCGCAGGCATGCCGTCGAAGGCTGCCTGACTGCTGCCCTCCCAGCGATTGGCAGGCCGCCCCCTGTGGCTTGCCTCCCCAGGCACGCGCTTGCTGCTCTGGAGCTTGGAGCCGCTCTTGGTGCTAGTTGCTTCTGATGGAGTTAATTTAGCAGGGTGCCATGAAAATACACAGTTCAGTGTCACCTGACAGTGCATTTATAGAAAGAAAAATAACAGAACAAGATGTATTTTTCTCTTTTCTCTTATCTCTTGGCCCATAATCTCTTCCATCAAGTGGGTATGGTGCAGATAACACTAAGAACATGAAGTCACATTCAGAGGTATTATCTAGGCTTACTGATTAAATAGATTATTTCAACCTCACTGCATATTCAAAGAGGACCTTTTACGCAAATAGTTTTACCTGCTTTGCCCTGAATCATGGATGTTTGTGGAATGAGACACCATTACTGTGCCAGTATATGTCATTGGCGATTCCTCAAGGTTGAGGATGATCTCTTTAACTGATTTTATTTTTCATGGGTCCTCTGGTGACTAAGGAGTCTGATCCTTGAGCCACAAAAAGTAGATGTTCCCTCTCTGACAAGTCTTCACCAGTTATCCCTATCCTGGGCTGCTGTCTCTCACTGTGTGGTGTCAATGCCATATCTCTTGATGTTTATCTTGAGAATGTGTAATGGCCTCACCATTTCCTTTCTGCTTTGGTGAGTTGGGCATACAGCAGTTGTTTTGGTAACCACATATCAGGCATGTGCACACAGTGCCTGCTCCACCTCGGCTGGTGCTGGATAATCAGGGCCTCAACACTGAAGATGTTGGCCTGTCTGAGGACACTGACATTAGTGCGATGGTCCTCCTCCCACTTTACGTTGAGGATCTTCTGAAGAAAGTGCTGGGGCTGGTGTTCCAGGTTTTTCAGGTGTTTTCTTTTGGTCACCCAAGTCTCAGAGCTGTAGAGGAGAATTGGGATTAACACCGCTTTGTAAACTAGAAGTCTAGTATGCGTTCTGGTGTTGGAATTATTGAACACCTGGCAAGTCAGTCTGCCAAAGGCAAGGCTGTCGCAGAGGATTCTGTGCTGAATCTCGACATCTATATCTGCCCTTTGAGAGAGATGGCTGTCAAGATAGGCAAAGTATTCTACATTTTCCAGTTCTTCTTTGTCAATGTAGATCTTCCTTGCTGGGTCTGATGATTGACAGGGGACTGGCTAGTGGAGAACTTTTATTTTGCCGATGTTCAGAATTAGCCCTAGGCTTTTGTAAGCTTCAGAGAAGCATTTAAGGGCTGTTCATAGACTCTTCTTTGAGTGTGCAACTACAGTGCAATCTTCTGCATGCTGGAGTTCGGTTATTGTTGCCGATATTACTTTAGTTCTGGCACAGAGATGAGAAAAGTTGAAGAGGTCATCATCAGTCCGATATTGGATTGTAAAGCCCTACAGTAGACGGTCTTGGATTAATGCTTTTGTAGCTGCTAAGAATATGGAGAAAAGGGTGAGTGCCAATACACATCCAGTTCAGATGGCAAAAGGTTCAGAGATAGAGCCACTGCACAGGATGAAGTCAGTCATCTGGTTGTTGAGGAGTCTTACAGTGGTGATAAATTTGCCAGTCTATGTATATCTGGTTTGGTTCACAGTCTAAGAGACTCTACATAGATTTGTTGTAAACAGGCACTAGATCTCCTTCATAGACAGTAGAATGAATAGTCATGAGCTAGTTGTATTCATTTCACAGCCTTCACTTTCTCTGCTTTTGTCAAACATGCAAGAGCAGGCACTGATATTCTATATGAGTTAGCTCATACTTCTCCACAAATGGAGTAAAGAAGGAAGAAAATGCCAATGTTCAACTTGCAGAATTGTTTTATATCCTTCCAGTTAGATTTGCTTTCCTAACACCCATCTCTTCACATGCAGAGAAAGCAGGGAGTCTAACCTCAAACCTCACAGATCCCAGCCTTCCTCTAAATCAGGGGTCGGCAACCTCTGGCACATGGCTTGCTAAGGTAAGCACCCTGGCAGATCGGGCCACTTTTGTTTACCTGCTGCATCGGTAGGTTTGGCCGATCACAGCTCCCACTGGCCGCGGTTTTCCGTCCCAGGCCAATGGGGCTAGCGGGAAGCCACAGCCAGCACATCCCTGTCCCGTGCCGCTTTCTGCCACCCCCATTGGCCTGGGATGGCGAACTATGGCCAGAGGGAGCCACGATCAGCCGAACCTGCTGATGCGGCAGGTAAACAAACTGGCCCGGCCCGCCAGGGGGCTTACCCTGGTGAGCCACATGCCAGAGGTTGCCAACCCTTGCTCTAAATTATTTATTCAACAGTATTCTAAGCAACTGAGAAGCTAGATGGACCATTAGTCTGTTCTGGCATAAGGATTCCTAATAGAATCCAACCGATTATTTGAGCTATTTACACCAAGCACCATCTATCTCTGGTGAAAAATAAATTTTTATTTTTTAAATATTGTTTCTGAGTTATGTTTACAAGACAGAATAAACATTAAAAAAAATCTTCAACTATAGCAGGGATCGACAACCTTTGGCACGCAGTCCACCAGGATAAGCACCATGGCGGGCCGGGCCGGTTTGTTTACCTGCTGCGTCTGCAGGTTCGGCCAATCGCAGCTTCTACTGGCCTCGGTTCACCGTCCCAAGCCAATGGGGGCTGCGGGAAGTTAATAGGTGCTCATAAGAGCTCGTACCCTGCCTGGGCTTTACAGGCATAGAGGATACTCTGGATCCTGAGGTGGCCCAGTATAGGTAATGTGATTGCCAAACTACTCCTCCCACCCATGGCTGGAGCCTGACTCTGCCCAGTTATGTATAGCAGCCAGACTTTGGGTAAGGTTGCTAGGAGATAATTAATTTCCCATGTCCCAGTGAGGAGAAAGATTAAGGGTAGTTATTCAGAGCTTTGCCGTTGACTTCAATGGGAGCAAGACTGTATGGACCCTTACATTGAAATGTTAACACTGTCTTTTGTATTGAATGTATTAGGACCAGGGCCAGTGCAACAACTAGACAAAGGGTGCCAAGATTTGGGGGTGTCAAAAAGCAGTGCCCAAAAATAGGACCAGATAGGAATCAAGACGCTGGCTGCAGATCGCAGACTGTAGTGAGGACGTATATGATAAGAACCACACTCCCAATAAATTGCTCTCCTGCCATTTAGAAAGCCAGCTAAGTCCTTTGATTATATCGCAGATTGTAGGGAGGACGTATATGATAAGAACCACCCATGCTCCCAAAGAATTGCTCTTCTGCCATTTAGAAAGCCAGCTAAGTCCTTTGATTAGATTGCAGGGAGGACATATATGATAAGAACCACCCACACTCCCAATGAATTGCTCTTCTACCATTTAGAAAGCCAGTGAAGTCCTTTGATTAGATCGTAGACTGTAGGGAGGACATGATAAGAACCACCCTCCCAATGAATTGCTCTCCGACTTCTGCCATTTAGAAAGCCAGCGAAGTCCTTGGATTGTGAATCGATAATTGTACAAATATTGCTGTGTTGGTAGGCACATTACAATAATAGCACCTCTGTCTTGTAGATTGCACAGCAGCCAGAAGAAAAGTGGAGCAGCTTGCAACAGGAAGGGTAAGACCCCAGCTGGGGCTGAGCTGTGCTGTCAGTGCATTGCAGGCAGGGGTTGGCTTGCACATGGCATGCTTGGACTGTGGGCTGCAGGTTTTCCAGGCATAGGCTTTGCTTTCTGGGGAAGGAAGGTAGGGAGGTCGCGGCTGGCAGCTCTGTGGGGTCTCTCACATGGAGGGGCTAAGCCACTTTAACCCAACTCCCTGTGCCCCAGCTTTCTACCCTCCCGACCCTGCTTTGGCATAAGGGCCATGCATTCTGCCTGCCCCATACCCTCCGCCAGAGTGAGAGCCCAGCATCAACTCCCCAGCCCGGGCACAGGATGGACTCGTGAAGACAAAGCAGGCGACGTGCTCCCATTGCCCTGTAGCAATTGCACTTGGCCCACTGCTGCATGCCAGGGACTGGAGAGGAGAGCGCCCGTTTCACCTTGCGGCTCTTTGAATCCTACCCTGTCCGCCCCCCCTCCACACCCAAACCCAGTCTACTTCCCTTCCACTCTCCATTAAACCTGATTCCCTCACTGACTGAACCCAGCCTGCTTCCCTTCCCTATCAAACCCGACTCCCTCTCTGATCAAACCCAGTCCACTTCCCTTCCCCACCTAACCCTATACCCACTGATTCAACCCAGTCTGCTTCCCTTCCGTTCCCCAGCCAAACCCAATCCCCCACTGACCTGAACCCGGTCTGCTTCCCTCTCCTTCCAGCCAAACTCGAACCATCACTGACCAAATCTGGTCTGCTTCCATTCCCCTCCCCAGCCAAACCTGAACCCCGACTGACTGAACCCAGTCTGCTTCCCTTCCCCACCTAACCCAAACCTCTACTGACCCAAACCCCATCTGCTTCCTTCTCTTGGTCAAACTCGAACCATCACTGACCGAATCTGGTCTGCTTCCATTCCCCTCCCCAGTTAAACCCGATCCTCCCAGTGACCGAACCCGGTCTGCTCCCCTTCCCCAGCAAACCCGATCCCCCAGTATGGTGGAGTATCCTCTATTCTAATTTTATAAATTTTATTAATAACAATCATTTGATATTATAAAGGTAGAATAAACTGTAGTCCATTTTGATATGAAAGAATGAAGGAAGGAGGTATACGTGATTAAAAAGGGTGTATTTCTGATTACAATCAACATTGCTTAATTTTAAGGAAAAGTCATCTTGATCTCTTAATCAATGTTTACGTCAAACAGTTGATGACATTCAAAGAGTGGCTCGCAGTTTGTAAGTGATGTATTCTCTATTCTTTACTTTTAATAGTGAACAAGAAAAAGAACTGACAGGAATAAAATTTCATTTTTTTCATTTTCAGTTGATGCAGCCTCATGGCAGATACAGAAAAATTGTCTGGGCCACAATTTTGGGGAAGGAGGGTGCAAGGTGGAAGTTTCACCTAGGGCACAAAATATCCTTGTACCAGCTCTGATTAGGACAAGTTCCGTTGTCATTTTTGCAGTGACGGGGAGAACTGCACACATCCTTTAGCATCTGTATAACCACAAGAATGAACTGCATGTTAACAGAACTCTTTTGAAACTATGTGCAATAAACACATACTGGTTACAAACTGTTTGTGTTTTTCTCATTTCGGTTTCTTCTTAGATAAGTCATTTCACATCTTTACTTTCTCTGTAAAATATTCTCTCATTTATGCTATTTATATAGCCCTTAACACCACATGAAGAAAAGTATAATTTCCTTGTTCGTGGGCATTTAAGAGCTGGTTTGTGAGTCACTGAGGTCTTTTAGTCATCGTGTTAGTGACTCAAATATAAGCATCACTTTCCACAGTGCTTCTAAGTAGGAATCCTACTAATCAGTTCAGTCGCCAAAATGTTCTCCTTGTAAAATTTGCACAATTATCTTAAGGAAAGAAAGATTTTCTCTGATTGTTATAACTGGCCTATCCCCAGCAGCGCATATATTTATATAGTCAGAGCTAGGCTCAGAAACTGCAGCTCGAATTCAACCGACATACTGCATTTTCTGGAGATATTTTTTTTCTTTGTTGGTCAGATGCCAAATTCAGCTTTAAATCCTCAGTTTCATACAGCAGGTCCTCCAAGCTCATTTGGAAGGATAAATCTTTTGCCTTTAGTTATATCTGCCCGATGATTCTGAGAACAGAATCATAGAAATGAAGATTTGGAAGGGCCTTCAAGGTCATTTAGTCCTTTTCCCTGTGCTGAGGCCATCACTGAGAGGTGTTTGTCTAACCAGTTCTGAAAAACCTCCAAACGGAGATTCTACAACCACTCTTGGTAACCTGTTCTAGTACTTAACTCTCCTTAGAGTCAGAAAGTTTTTCCTAATATCTAACCTCAATCTCTCTTGCTGCAGATTAAGCCCCACTACTTCTTGTCCTACCTTCACTGGACAAAGAACGACTGATCATCATCCTCTTTATTGTAGTCTTTAACATACTTGAAGACTATCAGTCTTCTTTTCTCAAGGCTAAACATACCCATTTTTTTAACTTCACATTTTCTAAACCTTTTATTATTTTTGTTGATCACCTCTGGATTCCTCAGTTTGTCCCTATTTTTTTATAGTGTGATGCTCAGAACTGGACACAATACTCCAGCTGAGGCCCTTCCACTGCCAAATAAAGCAGAACTATTACCTCCCATATCTTCCATATAACTCTTCTGTTAATATATCCCAGAATGATATTAGCCGTTTTTGCAACTACACCACATTTTTAGCTCATATTCAGCTTGTGATCTACTATAACCCCCAGATCCTTTTCTTCAGTGCTATCACTTAGCCAGTTATTCCCCAATTTATATTTGTGCATTTGAGAGCTGTCTGGTTAGTTCTAAAGTTCGATTTTCACCATTAGAACAAGGCTGGCCTGGGCTAGAGCACTTCACATTCAAAATTCCATGCCTGAATGAGTTAGGTACTGTATGTCACAATTCAAGGCAACTTCACCTGCATTTATCCTTCATGGTCTGGCAAGGGCATCTACTCTTGGCTTCTCCCTCCTTAGTCATCTTCTCTTGGGCAGAGACCTGTATCTCCCTCCCTTCTGATCACTGTATTTCCAGGCTGCAGTTCCCTTCAAGACCCCCCAAGAAATGTTCCTGTGGTTACATGTTCATAACCTTCTTAGCTCAGAACAAACACCCCCATGATTCTCAAAGTTACTTCTCAGGATGTCTGGAGTGGCTCACATCTATGAGTGACTATCTCAGGGCAGGCTGTCAGAAACAGGGCAGACATCCTAAACTGCTAGTATGTCCTATAATTAGATTTCACCAACCCAGTAACAAATGTGAACTTCTGGATCACTGTACCAATCTTACCATGGAGTTACAGACAGTCCCTTTAGATTCTCCAGTCTACCTTGCCACACCGACAACTGGACTTCATGATAAAAGGTCACTCAAACCAAAAATCACAGTACATCAGGTTTCTCCCAGTCTCAAGAGACCAGTCACTTAACCCAGATCAATTGGTACTCTGCATTTTACACCAAAGACAACGCTGGAAGCCAATTCAATAGTAAATGAATTAAAGGTTTATTAGCTAAGAAAAGGAAGTGAGAGCGACTGAGAGGTTAAAGCAGGTAAACTGTATGCACAGCTGAGTCACAGTCTGTAATTCCAAATGGTAGCAGAGATGTAATAAACTGCTAGTTTCCAAAAAGTGTCTCTCAGGGCTATCCAGAATAACTCTGGGGATCTCCATCTTCTCATTCAGTTGTTCTGCTTTGTTAGAACCCCAAAAGTCCAGAGATGAAGGATCTTTCCTGAATCCATTCTTATAGCTTCGTCTCACAGAAAACAAGCTGATAATATCACTACCTATGAGGGCTTTTCCTTTGATGACCGGGAGTGAGGAATGCATTTAGAGTCTTTGCCTCCTATCATCAAACACGATGACCACTTGCTGTGAAATTACCACTTTGCAGGTAAAGATCTTCATTTGCATTCCATATGGCTTCTTTCTTCTTGATCGGTTATTTAATTACAGGGGTATTCACACATAAATGTTTGCTATTACATTATAACGGGATACATATATGTGAAAGTGAAGTTTAAACACCAAATACTCTCTTATACATTTAACAATCACTTTGATCTATACTAATACACAAGTGAATTGATGTGGGGCTTTGGCATGAGCTGGCACTTGGTCTGCCAGCATCACATTACTCCTTTATGCCACTTGGGCCTTTTGATACTAGGAACAGATCGTTCGTAGACAAAGGTCCCTGTTCCATGGAAAAGCTTTAAAAGATCAGGTCAAGAGGATGCCTTTGCATTCCCCTCCTCCTAAGTATTTCCTAGGAAACTTACTCAACAAACAGTCCATTCTTGTCTTAGTCCGTTGTTTAAAAGAGTCCTTTGAAGCTCGTAATGTTACTCAAGCTTTACATTACTCATGTCTCCTAGAAAAGTTACATACAATCGCACAGAAACATTTGCATTTTCAAAACAGTGAGCTCCTAAGATACTTAATTTAATAAGGGTTACCTTAATTCAGTAAGGCTTGTCCAGAAGATTGCCACACTGTGCACAGAATGTTGTTTCAGTTTAGATTTAAATTGAAGACTCTTTCATTTGTGAAAAGCAGATTTTCAGTGATTGTGAATGCTTTTGTTGCAAAATGCCTTCTTCTTTTCTGTATTCAGCTTAGCTGAAATCATAAATGGCATTTGTTTTATGCCAGTAATAGACAGTTTTCAATAGCAGCTAATAGTATCTTGCTAATGTTTGTTCAAGGCCCCTTTCAATCAAATGAGTGTGAGTTATACATGTAAATTAGAAAGATACTACAGAAGGCCAAGAGGAGGTAGGATCCAGTCAGACAGGCCTCAACTGTGACTCAAGAGACATGAGTTCTATTTCCTGCTCTGTGACACTGGGCAAGTCACTTCACCTCTCTGCGTGTCTGTTTTACTTCATGCCCTTTGTTTGTCTCTTCTGTTAGATTGTAAGATCTTTGGAGTAGGACATGTCTCTCACCATATGTTTGTACAGTCCCTAGCACAAGAGAGCCTTGGTCTTGGGTTAGGGCCTGTAGATACTGCCACAATATAAACAATAATAAGGCAGAGTTTTGATTAATCTAAAGGGATTTCAATGCAAACATAATGAGAGAAGTAAGAGTTCTGAATAATAGGGAGGAGGAAGGGAAGGATAGCTTTAGAGAGACGTGGGCAGGGACAGGAAACTGATTCAATCCTATTTCCTCCCATCAGAAGGGTAAAAGTATTAAAACTCAGCAATGAGGGGAAGCAAAATAATACAAAAAAGGTGTTCATTGTAGCAATACAGTTCAGAATGTAATTTCACAAATGTCAGGGGGCCAAATCGTAGCCCAACTAGAAGACTCATTCCCATTACTCTGCTCTTTGTGTAGTCATTTACACCCGGACAACATGCATGGTGGTTAGTGGGTGAAAAGTGCATTCCAGTCCTTTGTACAGCTCTGATGCCACAGAACAGACGTAGGGTATGTCTACACTACAATTAGACACCCCCAGCCGACCTGTACCAGCTGATTCAGGCTGGCGAGGTCATTTAGTTGCAGGGTAGGCTTCTGGGATGGACTGGGATGGAGCCCAAGCTCTAGGACCCTGCAAGGTGGGAGGGTCTCAGAGCTCAGACTGCAGCCCAAGCCCAGAAGTCTCCACTGCAATGAAACAGTCCCACAGCACCAGCCCAAGTCAGCTAGCACAAGCCAGCTGCGGATGCCTAATGACAGTGCAGTGTAGGAAAATCCTCACGTAATATAGGGCTGATACAGCCGAGCCTATGCTACCTCCACTGTCAGCCCCTTGTGCAAAGGCCATTTGGGCAGTGTCAGCTGGAAGGCTGTGGCTGCAGCACTCTGTATTTTGGAAATCCCCAATTACTGCAATGACATCTCAGGCTGCTCTAATTTACACCAGGAACGAGTCCATCTCATGGCACCCCCGAGGATCAGGGAATCACCAGGTGATAAGCACAGCTTGTCCAGACCTAAAGACCAGGCCCAGAAAATGTAGTGTGATTGTTCCTACAGATGTGTATGCATTGTAATAGGGTGTTTCATTGCATAATCACAGAACATGGATAGTGATATGAAATGCACATATGTGAGAAAAGAGTGCACAATTTAATTATAAATTGTGTTCACCCATTTGAGTCACCTAAAGTAATATTGGATATAAATGGTCACATCAAGTTATCAGCATATGCAGTGAAATTGAAATGTACATGTATGCTTCTAGGAAAATGTGTAGTCCAAACATATGCCAGGAGTGTATAACAGATTCTTGAATGTTTATTGGGACATCTGAATCAAAATGTAGCTGAAGAGAACGAGAAAATATATATATGCTGGGAAAAGGTTCAGTTTAAACATTATGTGTAGTCATTTGCATCTATGCATAATGAGTGTAAATGCTCACCAAATCAGGATTCTTCACTGACATACACCTGACTAGCATTATTGAGATTGTCCTTTCTAGTCACCCTCATGAGGTAGTATACAGAGAAGGAGTTTGAATAGCCCTCATCACGTTTCTAGAGAGGCATGGATGTGTTTGGGGTAGGTTCCTATCCTTTTGAGGCTGCTGTACATATATAACAGTCACACACTTTATGGGGCTAATTGCAGGTATCCCACCATCTCTGTTCCGTGCATGAGTCATCCATAAGGGATGCCTCTAAAATGTACCATCCCTTGTCTGCATGACTGAGAGTCATCCAAGGAAGAATTTACGCCCCTGCTGGGGCACAGAGGTGCACAGCTCATAGCCAATGCACCCTGACATCATTACCCTGAGCCTGACTGCTCTATCTAGCTAATCGAGTCAGACTCAGTCCCTGAAAAGGAGTTGGGGAGCTAAATAGCCTATACAAGGGTCCCTTAAGAAGAGGTTCCCCTCCTTCCTTCCTTCCTTCAGAACCTAGTGTGTCCCTTATGACTGCAGAACACAGGGAGCCTGCAACCTCCCAAGGAGTCTGCGCTGCAGAAGGTTTGGGATTACTGCATTTACTAAAGACATAACTTAGCTTGACTAGTTGGCATTAAATTGTATGTTGTTGACTGTGTCTTCGGTGCCTCATAAAACAGTGTGGGCTAATACGGAGAAATAGGCTGAGCCGTGAGAATCAGAGGCATTTGTGAGGTGACTGACTGACACCTAGTGTTTGAAATCAATTCATGTGGATAAAAATGCTTTCTAAATACAGCCAGAAAGGTCTTCTTGAACCACGGAGTAGAAGAAGAAAGTCTCCGTTGCCCCAGTAAAGCACATTGCTGCCCTAAAGGAAGTACGGGGATGCCGCAGGGAAACCTCAGAAAAGATTGTGCCTCAGGAGTGCACCAGGCTTCCCTCTGTGGTTGGTTAACGCTGCTGGACAGTGGTGAGGTGGACAGTGGAATACAGAGGATTTGCCACTGCCCCATTCCTCCCTGCCCCTTTTAGGCTGGTTAGCAACACCAGAGGCACTAGGACCAAGTACCTCTTAAGTAATGGTGCAGTGGGTGTGCTCCCCCTGTGCGCTGGGAAGCTCCTAAAGGCATTGTATGTGTCCTGATGGTCTATGCACAAGGAATGTGGTAAGGTAGAAACTGCCCAATACAAACTCACTGAAGCGGTAACTAGACAGAGGAGCATCTCTACACTCCAAGGAACCAAAGGCCAATAAATTGTAACTGAAAAAACAAACGAATGAAAGAACAACAGCAAGAAACCCTCCTGCTTTATTGAAACAATTACATTTGATTGCTATTTACAGTGTTGTAGGCATGCTGATCCCAAGATATAAGACAAGGGGAATGTGAGAGTTAACACTATTTTGCTTGTGTGCACAATAGTTTTAATCATATATTATTTCTTGAATAATACAGTATAATAGCATATAGTTTTCTTCAGCCTCAGACATGTTTAACATCTTGTAATATTTTTTTCATTCTTAAATGCTAACACTAATTCCATAGGCAGGATGGTCCAGTCTCACCGGGATTCTCCATTGCTTGCAGTCTTTAAATCAATGCTGAATGACTCTCTGAAAGATAAGTGTTAGCTCAGATGGATGTTATGGGCTTGATGAGGAAATTATTGGAAAACATGTTGGATGAAGTTCTGGGTGAAGTTCTTTGCTTTGGACTAGATGAGAATAGTTCCTGCTGGATTTAAAATCTATGAATCTTGATAGACTCAAGTTTTCATAGCACATGTTCTCTTTTCTCTAGGCAGTCATTTTACAAAAGATTTTTGTTAAGATTGTAGATTTTGGATGTGCTGTGCCTAGGTAAAAATGGTAGACAGAACGGGACATGGAAGCTATTTTAAGAGTATATGGTGGACATAACTGTAGAACTTTGTTAACTTGATTAGCTTGATTCACTGGTATTTACCATTGTTCTGGTTTTACTTAATTTTCTGTAAGTGAACCCCCTAATTAAAAGTAAAACTTAACTGAAATCACAGGCTCTCATACTTGTGACCCAAGGGCATAATTAGGTTTGCACAACACTGGGACCTAGTGACTAGCAAACTGCCAGGTGTTGTAAGAACTGAAACTAAGCTTGCAGGCTTTAGGAAAGTTTTGCCTTGAAAGTCCTGGCTCTGGCTTTTCTGCTAAGATTGCCAAAAAGAGTATCTGTCATAGTGCAGGCTGATGCTCTACAAATTTCCCTCACTACGCTATTTTATAACTTTATATTTAACTGCAATATTATGCATTTTTATGACAGGCAGCCTGTTCCTTTTTATCTTTCAGCGGAAAGCAGATAGAGTTTTACTAAACACAAGATTTCAGCTTAGCACTGGGTAATTAAAGGTATGAGTGGAATCACGCATGATAATAATTGAGGAAAAAAGGACTATGTATAGCATTTAAACCTGGTCTTATGGGGTTTTGCCTTTCACTTCAATGGTGTTTTTCCCACCACGTCATGCACACACGTCTCTTTTTTTATTTAGATATCACTGAACATGGATTTTCATGCATTTGAAATTATGAAGTTACATTATATCTGCCATACTTCAGTTTGCTGAAATCTCTGCTTGTTGGAGTGACTAAATTAGCACAGGAAATGAAGTCAAGATGGTCCTGAACCAGAACCTTGGATCTAAATATCAGTATACTTTGCTGGTGGAAGAGTCAAACTTTGGACCCAAATATTGTGATTCAAGCCCATCTCTGCTCAAGAAGAGTATCTTGAGCAATGGTGACCACAATATTGTTAGTTGCAACTAAATAGGCTAGCCTACAATTTCTTAACAGCCAGCCTATCAAACATTACACCTCTAAAAATTCACAGAAATTGATTAAGTACTGTGAAAATTAATTTAGTTTTATAAGTACATTTAGTCCTGACTTACACACTGTTTTTATATTGGGATAACTATGTTATTCTGTACTGATATAGTCATACTTGTGCTATCCCTAGTGTGCACAGTTATACTGACATTAAGGTTCCTTATACTGGAATTGTTTATTCCCTTTCAGAAAGGAGTATAAGCTATCCCAGTATAATACACATTTATACCAGTATATCATGCATCCACATGGGGATGGGGACTGTTCCACTTTAACTATACTGGTATATTGCAATACTGTATAACTTTTGTATGTAGACAGACCCTTGATTAAGCCAACAGGAAAGCTTTAAAAATAGCTGAATCAGTGAGAGCATGTCATGTGTCCAGTAGGTGGCAGCAGTGAACCACTAGTGTAGTCTGCAAGCACTCTAGCTCAGCACATGTCCAGGTTTGGGGATTGCTTTACTGGCAGTGCCTACGAGGGTCTTACTTTCGCGCAACTGTGTAGTCATCAGAGCACAAGGATGTAACTGTTGTGCCTTGTGAAGCTTCACTGTGGTATATAGTACCCCCAAGCACCATGCTTTTCTGGGTGGGTGTATATCACTATGGTCCCCATTCAGCATGACAGGTAAGCTAGGTATTAACTGAGAGTTAGACACATACTTAAGTGTCTTCCTGAATCAGAGCCCAGGAGATGAAAGAGTGAACATGACAATTCCTAATATTTCATAGGGCTTTATAATGTTAAGGATAATTTTTGCATCCACTGCCCAATATCATTAATGGGATTGAAGTTTCTGCATAAATGGAGGGAAACATAAATCCTCATATGCTGTGTGCACTACAAAAGCTTTTAAGAAGTCCCTGCCACTTGAGGGCTAGATTTTGGAATCTTTACTCATGCTGGTGACCATTTTACTCACAGGAACATCCTCACTGACTTGACCGAGACTAAACAGATACCTAAGTGCTCATCAATGTGAGTAAAGGTTGTACAGGCTGTAAGTAAATTATGTGTTATAATAATGTGGACAACTAAATACATCCCTGCAGCATAACAATAGCTCTGAAGAAACTTTTCTAGGCTCACAAAGTATTAATACTAGATAGAACTGGATGCAATTATTTGGTCAATATATTTTTTGGCCAAAACAAATGAGTTTTGGTAACACCAAAACAGTTTGCAAACTCCTGTAAATTATGTAGAATTTTTCATTTTGAAAAAATAAAATAAAATAAAATAATAGATTAATTATTATTTACTATAAATAAATACGTACATAAATTTAAAATATGTGTTTTGATGTTTTTGATCTAACCCAAAATTATTTTGTTTACTTTTTGAAATGGGCAACAAACTGAAAAAATCTATTATTCACTTATCTCTAATTAACACCAATTTAATGTATAGCAGAACCACTACTTTCAGATACTAAAAATGTACTGAGTATCTAATGGACATTTTAAAACTATACACATATAAATTGACCTTCTTGTTTGCAAAATAAATTATACTGTTTTATAACCTTCTAAGAAAAAGTTATTTAAAGATGTGTTAAACATGCTAGTTCGAAATTGAAATTTTCTGTCTCAATTACAGGTACAATGAGCAGAGAAACAGCAGCAGGAAAATATCCCTTACACAGTCCTGCCAACATCCCTCAGCCCTGGACTGGGCTTTTTGGCTGAGATTGCCATAGAGGGTGCTGATGTGACTAAGTTAATGCCTCGCAGAGTACAGGCGGTGCTCTACAAGTTTCCTTTACAAAGCTTTTTGCACCTATTTGAACAAAATAGGCCTAAAATGAGACCATTCAAGACAGAGTAACTTTGATTTTACAAACTGGTCATTCGGTTTATTGTCCAGTAATGATGACACACTATTTTCACTTGTATAAGCACCATGTGTCACTTTAAATCCCAACACCAGTTGTGAGCTAAGACTCTTTCAGGCCAAATAATATTATTCCATGCTCACTGTTGCCTGATTCACTGTTTGAAGTCTGGACTCCAGAAGTCCTTCGCTATTGTGTAGTATTTGTTTACTTCAGCTGCATTCCTGCTATTTTAATACTTCCACCTTATGAACTCTATATCTTCAACTGTAGAGAAAGCCTGTGAATTAAGGGCTCTTGTTTCTAAAATACCTCCTCTGGTGGTTTGAGTTGGAGAAGTGACACCTTCACCTCATGCCGTGTAGCACTGCAAGTGTAGAATGGCTGCCATGTCCAGCCACAGAATTAGCCACATTTCCGAGCTATCACTAGAACTACAGCCAGTAGAGTACTTTGGGTGTCTGACCTTCTGAGTGAAAGATAAATGTGTTGGTAATGGTACCTTTCATTTACAATTAAGAAACAAAAGCAGCTGCAATGATGATCTGAAACAGGATTTGATGTGTAATAACTAATGAGCATTTCATAGGGTACAGGATGATAGCTGCAGGTGGGGGAGCACTGGCATGCTTACCTGACACAAAAACTTCATGCCATAGAGACAAGTAACAATAGCCAGGATGCTGTAGATCATTTGCCACTCTCAGCGGTTGCTATGGGCCTGACCCTGCGCTTACCAAAGTCAGTGGGAACCTTTTATTTATTTCATTGGGGACTGGATCAGGCTTTATGGTTGTCAGCACCCATTCTTAGTATTCTTTGTGGAGAAAGACTGCAGCCTTCTCGATGACTGTTCACACAAACTATTACCTGACTTTGCAAGTCCAGGGTATTTTGTTCCCTCTCAAGGATCAGCCAGTGACTGCCCCAGCTAGCTGTTCAGAGAGCCAACTTACTATGTTTTCCTCAGAATAAACTCTTACTGCTGAGAATTGTATGGAAATGGAGAGAAAAAGCTCTTTAAAGGAGAGGAAAAAATAAACAGCCGTAGATGGACAGCACAGAACTGCCACTCAGTTATAAAAATATTGAAAAATAACCTACAGGATAGCAGAAAATATCCTCCTTTCTCCTCTTACTCCCTAAAGCTGTCTCCCTTTGCTAGCACTTTGTTCTGGCAATTCAGAAAATTGCATGACTAGAAACTCTTTGCTCCAAAATCTGCTCAGCTTTGATGTGTAACCTTCTGCCAGGTGGATTCAGCAGCAACTAGGGCCAGGTTCAATATCTAGGGGTTCCTTTTCAATGATACAACACAGAACCGATTGCGCCCCCACCCAGTAACTTGGGACAATTTCACACCACCCTGGGCACGTCTGAGAGGCAATACTTCCCCACTCCCAAGCACAGAGTCTGAGTGTAGAAAACAAACTTTTAATGAAAGGACAGAAGACGACTGATATTAATTAGGGAAAATGCCACAAGCAGGATTCATAATCATAAAACTCTGAGCTGGACACCCACCTCAGTGTGCATGGGGCAGTCATTTGGTCATTTGCCTCATGTTTTTGAGTTCTACAACTAGCAGTTGCTTTTCTGTGCCCCTCTCTGCTTCCTCACCATGCCCCACTCACTCCATGAGGACGCAGGGTTCAGAGGTGCATCTGTGTGAGTTCACCTCCCACCCCGGGAAGAAGGCATCTGGCTTACTCCGTCATATGAACACTTGCTCTGGTTGGCTGCCCTGCCAACCATGGTTCCTCACCGCTGGTGGCCTCGCCAGCCACTTGTTTGGCTTGCCACCTGTCTCTCTGTTGTAACCTATGAACATCAGTCTCTTAGTGATATTCACCTCTTTGCAGGCTGGGAAGAAACACTGCCTTACCATAAGTTGTTTCAGCTCTCATCTGAGCTTGTTAACATTACAAAAGGCTCTTAATAAAGCCTATTTAGCTCTCTCTTTGAACAGTGGGGAAGAACAGATTAAACCAGACTGGGGACTGTCCATGCCTCATAGTTGGGATACCTGTTCCCACCCCTTTTACTGTCCCAGAGGTCTGGCATTCAAGCCCCTGGCTTAGCAAGTTCCTTTAAGCTGAGGGTGACCACTCAGTTGGGACAAGTTCAGCACAGTTCTGCTCCTCTTTAGTCATACAATGAAGATAACATTTTTCACTACCCCTGCATTCAATGCTAAAGTGATTTGTAACCCAACACCAGCCAAAGCTGATCACTTGGAGCTACACAACTCCTGTCTGCTAGATACCTATGCAGAGTAGGTGTTCATGTAAATACAGTTTGCTCCTGAAGTCTCTCCCCTTCCCAAACTAGCTGTCAGGGCATAGTTCATTCAGACTTTGCTTACAGATATCTGTAAGTGGACATGCCTGTTCTGTAGTGCCCCTTTCCGGTTAAGTAAATATAGCTCTTCTGCCACGTGGAGCTGGCAGCAACCAGTGCTGGGTTCAATATCTAGGGGTTCTTTTCCAACAGTACAACACAGAAGTGGCTCGAACCCCCTCCCAGTAACCTGGGACAATTACACACCACCCCTCAGTGCCTCTAAGAGGCAATATTTCCCCACACGCAAGCACAGAGCATGAGTATAGAAGATAAAATTTTAATGAAAGGAGGGCAGTTACTCAACATTAATTAGGGAAAATGCCAGAATCAGGTTTAATAAGCATAAATCTGTGAGCAAAACATCCACCCCAGATGCATGGGGCAGTGTCTTCTGTCTCGAGATCTTAAGTTCTACACCAAAAGTTCTCTTTCCATGCCCCTCTCTGCTCTCTCACCACACTTCACTCACAGTGGTTGTCCTTGGTCAGTGTGCACCCAGAGTTCAGAGGTGCATCTATGTGAGGTCACCTCCTACTGGTTATGGGGGGTGAAGGGCACCTTGCTTGCTCCACCATCCTAGTTTGGTCTGGTTTCACTTCCTTGCTGGCCAACCACTGCTCCGCTGGCCGCCTCGCCAGCCGCTCCCTGTTAGGCTGGCTGCTCCACCAGCCGCCACTTCACTGGCCGGCTGTCACTCCACCAGTCGCTGCTCTGTCAGCCACCTTCCTGCAAGCTACAGTTCTACTCCACTGGCCACCTTTCCAGCTGCTGCAATACACACAGTCACCTTCTGCTGCCCGCTACCTCTCTGTTGTGATCGCTGCAGGTCAATCTCTTGAGGTTCACCTCAGTGATTGTCATCTCTTAATGGGGGAGTTTGGCTGCTGAAGCAAGCTGGGCAGAAATGCTGTCCCAGAACAAGTGATTTAAGCTCTAGTGATGACTTAACAAAACAAAAGACTCACTTAGCTCTATGGTTGAACAGTGAGGAGAGGCAGATTAAACTATGCCTGGGGCTTTGAAATAGAGTCTACACCTTCTGGCAGGGACACCTATTCCCACCTCCTCCTACTTTCACACTGGTCTGGCATTCGAGTCCCTGGCTTAGTGAGTTCATTTCATTTGAAGGTGACCTTAGCACAGTTCTGCTGCCCTTTACTCATACAATAAAGATAACAACATTTAACTACCCCTGAATTACGTACTAAAGACATTTGTAACCCAACACCAGCCAAAGTTGATCACTTGAAGCTACATAGCTCCGGTCCGCTGGATACCTAGGTGGAGTGGATGTGTTCACGTAAATACAGTCTGGTCCTGAAGTCTTTTCCCTTCCCCAGCTAGCTATCAGTGGAAAGCTCATTCAGACCCTCCTTTCATAAGTCTCTGCTGCAGCCTGCCTCGGTTTTCCCTTTTGATGAGGTAACAATGAGGTCACTTTAACAGCCCCATCAAAAAGAAGCCAAACTCTCTAATTAATGTCAGCGTATCTCCATTTAATAAAGTAATCTGAAAGGAACAGTGGAAATGAGTTAAAATGTCTACCCTCTGAGCCCAGACAAAACATAAGAGTCCCCACACAAAAGTTTCTGGATTCCAGCAACAGATTCTTCTGCTGTAGGGCCTTGGCTTCTCCCCTGCCTGGAGAGCCCTGCATTCCTTCTCCTGCTTGCTCAGGGTCTCTCTCTGCCTGGAGAGCCCTGCATTCCTTCTCTCACTTGCTCAGTGTCTCTCCCTGCCTGGAGAACTTTGAAGTCCCACCTTTCTGTTTCTTCAGAGTCTCTCTGACCTCATGGCTTCCTGCTGCTCTTCTATAGATAGGCTTAGTACAACTCAATTTTTTTCCCTCTCTCATGTGTGACCCATAAACTATCTAGCTGGGACTGGCCACCTCCAGGTCTTTGGCTCCTAAATGGGCAGGCTACCCCGTTATAATGTCCAAAAGCCAGCTCTTCATTAGCATTAAAGGATCTTACATCTTTATACAAGGCTATTACTTCTTTGCTGATGTCTGCTTATCAACAATATGATTGCTTATACAGGTTATCAGATTATACATGTCTCAAAGTTCTATATAGTTGTTACCTCCAGGAATGTTATAAGAAACAGTCATCGCCCACAATTCATCTTGCCCATAAATCAGTCAGGTGTTTAACAACTACCCATTGATCTTGTAAAAACAGCTGATCTTGTTCTTCTGGCCACAATCTCATGTGATAACAGTGCTATGAAATGAAAACCCAAATACTATCCCTGATTTGACTTTCGACTCTAATCCCAAATCCTAGTTTAATTTGCATCCAAAAACCATCTCATGTTATTTCACCTGAACAGGCTCTAACTCTCTATTATGTCGTTATAATAGTGTTGTGGTTAAGAGGAGGAGGATGAGTAAAAGACAAACTGCAAGCTGTCTCTGGTGTCTGCTTTTGTGACCCAAATACACACTTCAGGAATCTCATAATGTCACTAGTAGAACCTTTTTAAGATCTGTCAAATTGCTGGGCTCATACTGGTTCCTGGCTCAGACCTATTTGGATTCAGCAGGAGTATCTCCACAAGATAGTTAATCACAGAAAACATAACCCACTCACACAGCAATGAGGATTATCATCCCTCAGGATACATATGCTAGTACATGTAGGCTGTTTTCCAGATGCTTAAGAATCTTCATTAGCTAATCCTCTTGTGTTTGTTCTTTTCCAGAGGGACCAACATGATCTCGGAGTTCACTTCACTTGTGTCGAAACTTAGTTCTGTTGAGTAAAATTTTATTACACACAAATGCATTCACTCAGTGGTGTAGCAAACGAGATCAGATTCTGAGTTCTGTTACCTATGTGCAAATCATGTGTCATGTACAGGGTTGGGATAGATTACTGGAGCAAAGTGGGAAACAGAGATTACATTTTCAGAGTGGTAGCCGTGTTAATCTGTATCACCAAAAACAACAAGGAGTCCTTGTGGAACCTTAGAGACTAACAAATTTACTCCTTGCCCCAGCCAACTCACTCTCTGAATCCCAGTATGGTCTGTGGTCTGCTCCTGGGGTAGTGTAACTATGCAACGTGGGCTTGTGGCACAGTCACACTCTATCCCCAAGATAAGGGGATAGGTTTATTTGTGGATAAAACAGATTGGGTCTGGGCAAGTCTCTCCAGGCATCTTGACACTAATAGCCATTTTTCTGTGTCTCACTCCCATCAACCATTATTTTGTATACAGGATCTGCCAAGTACTCTTTATTCCATATACCAATCTCCCTCTTCTGTCAGCGACATCAACATTCACCCCTGCCATTTGTTGTCACCAGGTCAGCAAACGCATGGGTTTCCTTGGACCTACCTGTGACAGGTGTGCTCAGATCGCTGATAAACAGCATGTCGGGCGTTTGGAGAACCAGGCCATACTCCTGCTGTGTTAATAACATACAACGTCAGTAACTGCTTGTTCTGATCTTCCATTCACATAATGAATAAACAAGGTTGCCGAAGTAAGAAGAGACTCTGTGCCTTCTGAAAGAAATGTCTTACAGCTGCTAAGGGACATGCTTAACATAGACACAACCACCATGGCTTGGTCCTTACAGTTTGGCAGGCCACAGCAAAGTGCTGGACAGAAATATCAGTTTAATTTGCACTGCTCTATTGAGGAAAGCGATAAGGCAATCCTTTTTAGCTGAGAAAAGGTGGCAAATGAATTTGTCCAATCACAGAAGGAAGTAGAGACAGATATTGTGTCTTGAGAAGAGAAGGCTCATCTTCCCCTGAGTTCTGGCTGGGTTTTTCGTCTCCTGAAAGAGAGGGTGGTGTGACCTTTTTCCCAGTTACTCCTCAGGACCAAGAAATCGACAAAGCTTTCTGAGAAGCTGAGACTATGGAAAGAAATCCCACAGAAACCAAGGAGTATCACAAATCTCACCACCTTATGCTCTAAGCGCAGGGTGCATTTCTTTGACCTCATAAAAAAATCCCAAATGAAGCTCTCCATTCCACGCACTGCTCCCTCTCAGGAGTGGATGAGAAAACAAACACCTGGCAGATGTTAGTCATCTTGCTTAATGCACTAGTCAGACACTACAGCTATGAGCGTGGTATAAGAACCTATCTGGAATGGAATGAAATTCAATAGGAGAATGAGGATCCTGTGGCATTGTCAAAGACAAGTGTTATTAGTGGATAGGGAAGAGGAGATCCACATATTAACATCTTCTTTCAACAGTGTCTCAAAAGGGGAATGGCAGGGTCACATACACTCCCACACACCACATACACCAAGCCACCCAGCTAGGAGATGGCCATGGTTGTCCCGGAGGCACAATCACCCTCCGAGCTCCTCTGGAGCATGGGGTTCTGAACTGGCACCAATGCAAATGGCTGCCCCTAATTTTTCTCCAGCTCAAACATTCACAGACACTGAATCAAAGGTGTGGAAAATTAGATCCCAGCTGCTCTATCGGCTAGAGATAGAAGAATACTCCAGAATATTTCTTTGCTATTATTTGCCCAGCTGACTAAGTTTCTTCAGCCATACCATCCTGACCCTCTATGTACAACATACATAGCACTGTATGGGTGGAAAAGATCAGCATGTACTGTACCTGAGACAGAGCAGCATCAGAAGCTAACCAGATTCTGATTCTGTCTGAAGGGTGTGGGATAGGTGTGAGTATAGGATCAATGCATTTATACCTAGAAGAGAGAGAGAGAAAGAGATGAAAATACAGGGTTGTTATTGCTGTTAAATTTCTGCAGGAGCAGATTGTTCATGCCAGGGTATTTTTATCTTGTTTGTAAGCACATGTAAAATAACATGTTAAGTAAACCAGCAGTATACACAGAGAGGAAGCATCAGTCTAAAGGCAACAAGGTCTATTGGTCTGAGGCTAGGACAATGTATCAGGATTGTATAAGTTCTAACCTTGTCTCTGTCCCTGGCTTGCTCTATTGTGTGGTCTTGGGCAAGTCACTAGAGGCTTGATCCTACCAGCTGTGCATGCTGAATGCTGTCTGTTATCACAGAAAAAGGTCAGCTTCTTCTAGCACTTATCAAGTGACTGTTAGCAAAGGAAAAACAACATTGTCCCAAAAGCTCGTCCACCTGCCTCTCTCTGCTTCACTATAGAACTTCTACCTAGCACTTTCCCAGGTTCCCCTCCAGCCAGGCTTCCTGCTACAGCTTTTAAGGAACAGTACACATATGCTCCCAGCATCCCTAGTGAAGTCAGCAGCTGTTATGGGCCCTCAGCCTCTCCTCAGATTAGTCTTCAGAATTGTAGCCCCCTAATTCACAATGACCTGATTATTCTAAGTATAATGAACCCCCTATGAAAAGGAAGATCTATTTTTGATTGAACATTGATTCATCAAAGTGTTTGTTTATCCTCAGAAAGACAAATCCCCCTTTCCCTCCCCATCTGCCCCTCCCCAAAAATGTATATTACCTTCTACAAAGAAATATCAGCAATCCTCCAGTGAAGATCACGGAGGGAAACAAAATTAGTATGAGCAGCTTCCAGGTGTTCATTTTATAATCTTTATATTCTTAAAAAGAAGAGGGAAAGTTAGTTTTAGTAAAGTGAAGAGAATATAGAATCTTCAAAAGGTACAACCATAAATGGGAGCATTATACACTCTAGGGCAGGGGTGGGCAAACAGTTTGGCCCAAGGGCCACATCTGGGTATGGAAATTGTATGGCAGACTGTGAATGCTCACGAAATTGGGGTTGGGGGCTGGAGGGGGTGGGGGTGAGGGCTCCGGCTTGGGGTGCGGGCTATGAGGTGAGGCTGGGGATGAGGGGTTTGAGGTGTAGGAGGGTGCTCTGGCCTGGGACCAGGAGGTTCAGAGGGCAGGAGGGGGATCAGGGCTGGGGTGATGGCTCCAGCTGGGGGGTGGGCTCTGGGGTGGGGCTGGGGATGAGGGGTTTAAGGTGAAGGAGGGTACTCTGGGCTGGGACTGAGGGGTTTGGAGGGTGAGAGGGGGATCAGGGCTGGGGCAGAGGGTTGGAGAGTGGGGCAGTGGCTCAAGGGTGCAGGCTCTGAGTGGCGCTTACCTCAATCAGCTCCTGGAAGCAGCGGCATGTCCTCCCCTCTGGCTCTCACATGGAGGTGCAGCCAGGCAGCTCTGCTGCGTGCTGCTCCATCTGCAGGCACCACCTCTGCATCTCCCACTGGTCGCAGCTCCTGGACAATGGGAGCTGTGGAGGCGGTGCTTTGGGCAGGGGCAGTGTGCTGAGCGGAGCCCCCTGTCTGCCTCTACACATAGGAGCCAGAGGAAAGACACGCCACTGCTTCTGGGAGCCATCCAGAGCAGACCCCGGCCCGGCTGGAGCGCTGGAGCAGAGCAAGCCCCAGACCCTGCTCCCCAGTGGGAGTTGAGGGCTGAATTAAAATGGCTGGCAGGTTGGATGCGACCCACAGGACGTAGTTTGCCCACCTCTGCTCTATGGCCTCTTTTCTATAAATTATTGAATCAAATGATATTATGCTTCTTTTTGTAATGCTATAAATCCAAAGAACACTTCTCTGAGATTTTATGAGAGGTAGTGGATAGAGCATTGGAGTGGAATGAAGGAAACGTTGGGTGTATACCTAGTTCTGCCACTGACTGGCTGGGTGACCTTGGGCAAGTCACTTTGCTGCTCTATGCCTCAGTTTTTTCCGTCTGCAAAATGGGGATAATGATACCGAACTCTTTTGTAAAGCACTTTGAGATTTGCTGATGAAATGTGCTATATATGAGATAGATGTTAATTTATTATTTTATTATTATTATTATTATTATTATTTATTATAGCTTTCAGAAGTGTTACTGTTATGCTGCTATTCTATGCACAATAGAATTAGGGACATATAGTAGGGACATCTGCTTTTGATGTAGATATTGCATAGGTTCAGGTTTTATAGCACAGAACTTGCTCATACATTATGTAGTTCATTCAGTGTGGTTTATATTGAGTACATTGTAACCTTGTGACTAAAGTTGTTCCAATTCTTTGCACTCAAAGCTGAAACCATGCAAAACGTGCCTGAATCAAGGTTCCTTGTGCATTCAAAACTGACTCCCAGACTCAGCAAAAAGTGTCATTACATTTCTGATTAGATTGTAAAATCGTTAGGGCAGGAATTGTCTTCATGTGTGTTTATACAAGACATATTGTGCTAGGCACTGCTACAATACAAATAATAATAACCATCTTTGAGTGAAGTCTAGCTATTTCATGGTTTTAGCTCCGACTGGATGTGGGCTGAGGAGGACATATTTCAAAGGTGAAAGGATAGCTCAGTGGTTTTGCGCATTGGCCTATAAACCCAAGGTTGTGAGTTCAATCCTTGAGGGATCTGGGGCAAAAATTGGTTCTGCTAGTGAAGGCAGGGGGCTGGACTCAATGATCTTTCAAGGTGCCTTCCAGTTCTAGGAGACTGGTATATCTCCTATTATTAATGTGGATTTATTTTAAATTAGGGTTGGGGCTCAAAGCTGAACCAAAGCTTAGGTTCAGATTCCTTTGAACAACACAGCTCACAGAATGTAACTCAAAATGGCAGAAACCAGGTAAGGTTAGCATTCAGGTTTTTCATCATTTTGTGCTCCAGTCAGGCTAGATGTGTAACTGGTTTTAGATCCAACCCAGAGCAATTTCAGAGCATGAAGGGCTTGAATATGGGCTTCCAGTTTGAGCCTAACTACATATATTTCACATGGTTCTATTGTGAAATCAGGAGAAACCAAGCAATTTACAAACTGGTAGGCAGAGTTGTATGTAAGAATGGCCTTTAACAAACCTTTATACACCTTAAGATGAACTAGGTATTTTTCTCAAATGTATGTTCCAGAGATCAGTTCAGAGCAGGGTCTGCTGCTTTCCATTTTAGCAGTTGGTTTTATGCTGAGTGAACAACTCAGCTAACTCTAGGTCTCCTTAGACAGACCAGAGAGAAAGAGCTTAGAGCACACCTTACCCCAACCAAAACATCAGGTCTACTCTCCTTCTGACCACACTCTTTGGGGACCCAGGAATAAAAAACAGCACACATTTCCCTGTCCTCCAGGGCCCTGGTTCAGGAAGATATCAGACTGGCTGAAGTCAGGGACTGCTCGCATGCTTCAGGTTAGGCATATGTTTAAGTACTTTGTTCAATAGGGATCTAGGGATGGGTAAAGGAAGGCGGTGCTCCTGGCAACCTCCCCACCCTAGCACACAAACCATACAAACTCCTGAGGGAAGAAAGGGAAAAAGAGGACCAGGAGTATTTGTAGGGTGGAATGCAGGAAGGAGAGCCTAGCGAACAGGCTTTTGAAAGGGATGAAGCAGTGGAACATATTCCCCAAATATCCAAGGATACTGTTATTGGATCATGTGGATAATTCTCAGATTCTGTGCTTATCCTCAGGGTGTATCATAAGTTTACAGTAAACCATGTCTGTTTTTAACATGATCATCTTTGCAATTTCTTTTAGATTTGCTCATATCTGAAGAGCAGGAAACCAGCTACTCATATGAGGGAAATCTGCTATTCAATTTCTGTTTCTTTTTTCTTAGCAGTTATGGGTGGAGGGTAAATAAACCCATTTTCTCTTCTCAAAGGATCAAGTCTTGTTCTCATATTTTACATCCCCTGAGCCATCCCTGATTCATGTCCAAGATGAAGATGATGCCTGGGTTACAGGGCTGAGCGACTGGCAGGATGGTGGTGTTGTCCATAGTGATCAAGGAAGGAGGCAGCAAGAAGGGTTTGGGAGGAAAGATTAAAAGCTCTCTTCTAGACATGGTAAGCTTTAGGTGTTGGCTAGGTGTTCACAAGAAGATGTCAGAAAGACAGGCAAAGATCTTCATTTGGACAGGAGTCAGGTCTGGAGCAGACAGGTAGATCTGTCAGTCACCAGCATAGAGAATTTGTGTTTGTGGATGAGATTGGGCAGAGATACGGTGGAAAGATGGAGAAGAAAAGGGGACCAAGGACAGAGCCCTGTAGAAGCCCCACAGAAATCTGGATGGCAGATGAGGAGGGTCATCTAAAGGACACACTGAAGGAATGATTAGATATGTGTATTCCCTCCCATTCCTAGCTCTGCCAGAATGAAAAATTGTCCCCATGATCTATTAACAGGGCTGAATATATTAGGCCAACTCCTTTGAGGGCAATATGGCTGCTTTGCATTTGTGCCATTGATGGATTTTGTTCATAGGGCCAGTGTTTCTGCTCTCAGAAGGATCACTCCAGTTCAGGGGGATGTTCTCCGGTAATGCAGAGCCAATGAAGAGGCCACTAAGCTAGCTCTGTGCTTTAGAGTAAGGGAAGTGGCTGGAGGAAAGGAGTCAGGTTTGGGATGGTCCTACACTGTGCTAACCCCCAGTCGACGTTTTCCCTCTTGGAACAATTAGCAGCCAGCCAAGAGAAGAGCCCTGCACACAATGGCCCCAGAATCAGGAGAGTGGGATCTTTGGGGGCAAGGACTGTCTTTCTATCCCGTGTTTGTACAGTGCCTAGCACAACGTGGTTCTGGTCCATGACTAGGGCACTTCACTCCATCTTTGCACCCCTTCTCCCAGCCTGCACTGCATGAAGTCTGGCAGGCCCCAAGATGTGGCCCACTATTTCTATTTATTCTGGCATTCCCTTTCGGCAGCTAAAGTTCTTCCCTTTTATATTAAAAGTCATAGAAGTCTGGTAACTTACCATCATTAATAAAAACTGGTTCACTCCATTCACTCCAAAACTTGTTACTTATACATGTTGTTTTCTTTGCTCTGACTTGAATAACATATTGTTTTGCTGGATCATGAATTGGATGCACATATTCCTCTTCAGAAACATCTACGGGCTAGCACAGTTTTTGTTTCAGTAATTTAGCAATACAACTCAGAAACTTATAATACTAGAGACCTCAAATATCATTGTCTCTCTTTCAAACCTAATATAGATATATTTTAGTTACAGTGTTTATGGTAAATCACAGTCTGATTACTAGCTGGAGTATATGAAAAGCCAGATTCCAAAACAAAAGAGCAAAGCCTGGGAGCTGATAAGATGAGAAGCTACAAAATAAGAGAATTTTGATATACAAAGAGTAATGACTCCTTTTTAATTTTCTATTAGCGTGAGCCTGAAAAACATATTAAAGCCAAGCTCGTTTGTTTTTATTAGTGTTTGGTTTTGGTTTTGTTTGTTTAGGGTTCTGTTTGTTTTGGTTTGGTTTTGTCACAGATTTGTATTTGTTTCCCTAAAGAAATAGCCTACATTTTCAAAAATAACTAGCAATTCTGGGTGCCACAATTTTGGGGTAACTAACCTTAAAAAGGACCTCAGAGTGGCTGTTCAGCATTTGTGAAAGTCAGGGCCCATTAAGATCTCTCAAGTTGGACACTGAAAAATTGAGGTACCTAAAATAATTAGTTATTTATGAAAATTGAGGCCAACTATCAGACATGCACAATAATACATGCTTTACAAGAGGCAGGAAAAAAAGGAGGGGAGGGGACTGTTACTGACAAGGAGAAGCAATAGTGGAAGGAATAAACTAAGAGGCAGAGAGCTGTGCAGGGAGGTTGTGATAACATAAGCAATGAGGTCTGGAATCATTATAATTTTTCAAGGCAGAATGACTCCAGTGGTGTTGGGGAAGCATGTGAGGTGCTGGCTACACTACACCTTTAAAAAGATTTAGCATGCTGTCTTCTCAGCATGGTGCACAGCATAGTTGTGACCCTATGCACCATGTGACTTTACTCTCCTCCTGCAAATCCTTCCTGACGTCCATCTCAGCCTTCGCTCCAGAAATGCCACAAAGGTTAATATGCTAAAACATCTCCGAGGAGGGGAGCGGGGAGGGTGTTCAAAGGCACACATGGCAGTTAGACGACCAACTCCCACTGACTTCAAAAGGAAGTTAAGCACCTAACTGTCCTTTGGGCTTTGACAAATCTTCCTCTAAAATACCAAACTTAGCCTGTTTAACAACCTTTCACTGATATAACCTTCATCCTTCTCTGCCCTCACCTCCAGGCTTTATTCATTGTTGTCCTTTGTTGTATGATACTTAGATTAGATCCTGACAATGTGTTTCATGTGAGCCCTCCTTATGCACAGAGCTACTCACATGTTGACTTCAGCAAAGGCTACAGGTGCTCAGCACCTCACACACTCAGCGTACTTGTGTGTACGTGTCTAACCACAGACTTGGCTAAAACCTAACTTTTTGCACTGAATTTGAAAATGCTGAGCAATGCACGTGGGTTTTTTTGAAGAGGAAAAAGTACAGTTCTAATAGTTCATGTGGGTTACAAAGGCAACAATATCCAACCCAGCACACTTCCACTTTATATTGTGATTTTCAAAGAATGGGTCTGTTGGTGTCACTAAGCATAACCCTACGTAACTCGGGAGGGTGGAAGGTCACAAGAGTATGGAGCCTTCCTGGTTTTAGGCCTCAGCAGACAAGAGTCCCTCCATGTTTGAACTTTAATCGACCTAAAAGGCCAGGTGTAACAGCCGTTATCAGTTGCAACAGTTCTAACTGGTCTAAAGCAGAAATAATGAGGCCTGTGCACCTTTAGCAGAAGGACAAGATAACTTGCAGAAGGAAAACTTACTAACGAGCTGCCGTGGCCAAGATTACTTAATGCACCTGCGCTTACGTAATTGCTACAGGGGGAGGAAGGAGGAGGAGGGAGGGGAAACAGGGGATTGCTAGTCAGTGAGAAAAGTTCTCATGGATATAAAGGAACAGACTGCTTGTTTTAGGTGTGCTTGATCTGAGTCAATCTCCCTGCACCGCTTTGAGATCTCAAATAAACTTGGTTTGCTTCTCCACCCTGGTGTGTTTATTGGCGCGGCACAGCAGGCGACGGACCCCCCCCCCCCCCCCCGCTGTTGCTTGGCCTCAGGCAGTTATCTGCCGGCAACAGGTCTATAACAATTTAATAGGGCTGTCAAGCGATTAAAAAAATGAATCGCGATTAATCTCACTGTTAAACAATAATAGAACACTATTTATTTAAATATTTGTGGATGTTTTCTACATTTTCAAATCTATTGATTTCAATTACAACACAGAATACAAAGTGTACAGTGCTCACTTTATTTTTATTTTTTCTTACAAATATTTGCACTGTAAAAAACAAAAAACAAAAAATTTCAATTCACCTCATACAAGTACTGTAGAGCAATCTCTTTATCATGAAATTTGAACTTATAAATGTAGAATTATGTACAAAAAAACTGCATTCAAAAACAAAACAGTGTAAAATTTTAGATCCTACAAGTCCACTCAGTCCTACTTCTTGGTCAGCCAATCACTCAGACAAACAAGATTGGTTACAATTTGCAGGAGATACAGCTGCCTGCTTCTTGTCACCTGAAAGTGAGACAAAGGTTTGCATGGCACTGTTGTAGCTGGCATTGCAAGATATTTATGTGCCAGATGAGCTAAAGATTCTCATGTCCCTTCATGCTTCAACCACCGTTCCAGAGGACATGCTTCCATGCCGACGATGGGTTCTGCTTGATAATGATCCAAAGCAGCGTGGATTGATGCATGTTCATTTTCATTATCTGAGTCAGATGCCACCAGCAGAAGGTTGATTTACTTTTTTTGTCATTTGAGTTCTGTGGTTTCTGCATCTGAGTGTTGCTCTTTTAAGATTTCTAAAAGCATGCTCCACACCTTGTCCCTCTCAGATTTTGACGGCACTTGAGATTCTTAAACCTTGGGTTGGGTGCTGTAGTTATTTTTAGAAATCTCACATTGGTACCTTCTTTGTGTTTTGTCAAATCTACTGTGAAAGTGTCCTTAAAACAAACATGTGCTGAGTCATCACCTGAGACTGCTATAACATGAAATATATGCAGAATGCAGGTAAAACAGAGCAGGAGACATACAATTCTCCCCCCAAGGGGTACAGTTAAAAATTTAATTGATGCATTATTTTTTTAACAAGCATCATAAGCGTAGAAACGTGTCCTCTGGAATGGTGGCTGAAGCATGAAGGGTCATACAAATGTTTAGCATATCTGGCATATAAATATCTTGCAACGCTGCCTACAAAAGTGCCATGTGAACACCTGTTCTCATTTTCAGGTGACATTGTAAATAAGAAGCAGGCAGCAGTATCTCCTGTCAATGTAAACAAACTTGTTTGTCTTAGCAATTGGCAGAATAAGAAGTAGGACTGAGTGGACTTGTAGGCTCTAAAGTTTTACGCTGTTTTGTTTTTGAGTGCAGTAATATAACCAAAAAACTCTACATTTGTAAGTTACACTTTCACGATAAAGGGATTGCACTTCAGTACTTGTATGAGATGAATTGAAAAATACTATTTCTTTTGTTTATCATTTTTACAGTGCATATATTTGTAATAAAAAATAACAATATAAAGTGAGCACTGAGCACTTTGTATTCTGTGTTGTAATTGAAATCAATATTGAAAATGTAGAAAAACATCCAAAAATATTTAATAAATTTCAATTGGTATTCTATTGTTATAAGTGCGATTAATAATCGTGATTAATTTTTTGAGTTAACTGACATTAATTGACAGCCTTACAATTTAGCTGTCCATATAAATTGAACATAACTTTTCAGTTCAGCTGCTTACATTTTATAGAGTCAGGTGCTTTAAAAAACACTAAGGCAGATGAGGTCCCTGTCTAACGTAAATATTACAAAATTTTAATATTACACTGTATTCATTAGTAAAACTAATTTAGATGCTTGAGCTATACAGGGAAGTTTTTTTCAGATCTTCACAACATTCATAAAAAACCAAGACTGGATGTTTTATTGTAGGATTTTTGCCATCACGTACATATTATGGCATTTGAAATTCACAGGTTATAATCTCAGTCCTGCAAAGACCTACATATATATTTAATGCAGGTGGATACTGCCACTGAGTGCAGTGTGTGTAACATTAAGTGCACTGGTAAATCTTTGCAGGACTTTGCAGAATCTTTGTAAATCTATATTTTGAGAGTGAACTACATATTTAGTTTATCTTTCCAATACCTTTTTATTTTGAAGGGAGAAAAATATCTGATGGAAAGGTGGCAAGTCTTAATTAAATTCATGCTGAAATTTTTATGTTCAACTAATTTCCTGTTAAAATGCAACATTGTGCTTTAAGGCCCTGGTTCAAGAAAGCACCTAAACACATCTTTAAGTGCTTTTCTGAGTAGGGATGGTTCCTTCTTGGGGTTCAAAAATACTCCAGTCCATTGTCCAGAGTTTTCCAATGTTATTGTAGTCCTAGGTTTTAGCTTCGATTGGACCCAGCTCACCAGCAGCTCAGTGAAGGGCACTCTCTCTGTTCTGAGCACAGACAAAATTCAGAATTCCCACAGCTTGCTTCCTGTGCACCTGGAGTTCTGTCTACACTTAGCTTTGCAAGCATTAATTGTGGAGCCCTTTCTCTGTTTTTAGCTTCCAGTGTCTTTTGTTTCAAAGCTTATCTACCGGGCCGGCTATAGGTCTTTTGCCGCCAGCCCTGGGCTCTCCCCCCCACCTGCACCCCCTGCCGCCCTAGCTCTAGGCCTCCCCTGCCCTGCACCCCCCTGCCGTCCCAGCCCTGGGCTCTCCCCCACAACACATCCCGTGCCACCCCAGCTCTGGGATTCCCCCTCCCCTCTGACCAGTGCCCCTCACCCACACACCCCCTGCCACCCCAGTCCTGGGCTCTGCCTCCTCCACCCGCACCCTCTGCTGTCCCAGCCCCAGGCTCTCCCCGCCGCCACCTGCACCCTCCTTCTGCCCCAGCCCTGGGTCATTGGTAACTTGCTCCCAGGGCGAGTCATTCAGCGGGAATTTTGGATGTGCACAGAACACAGACAGGATTGGTTCCCATATGGTTACAGAATTGCAGTAAAATTGAACAATTTTCAGCTTGTGTGATTGGAGGATATCTGGATGCATATTATAAGACTGTACTCCATAAATGAGGAAAAGTTGAGGTGCCTTTATTATTCTTTTGTTCCACCCTTTATTTCTATGGGGAATTTGCCAATGCATTATCACTGGCTTCCTTTTAAACAAATAAAACTGAAAAAAAAAAGGCAATGGCTGTTGAAAATAGAAATTCCAGTCCTAAAAACCACTGGGAAGCATTTCTTGCTCAATTTAATCCTACTTTTTCTACAGCAAGTTACAGTGGATCAGTATATTTGATTTGGGAGAATGAGGTAACAGCTACCCAAACTGAGCTTGAGCACTCCTGAATTTTGAGAGTGTTCAAATCTGGAAGGCAGGCTCTAGATTCCCTTTCTGAATATTAGCTAAATCTGGAAAGGAAAAGTCAATTTCTGCTTCCATGGCTCAGAAGCGGAAATCCTCCTATGTGCCTGGTACTGTATCTAAAGCTGCCCAGGTCCAGACCTCCCCTCCCTTACTTTTCATTTTAAATTCTAGTGGGATCCACATACCTCCCTTGCTAGGCTTCAGATAGAGAGCGGCACTGTTCATTTAGTCCACCCAATTCCTTCTTTGGGGGCTGCAAGGTGAAGTCACACCAGTATCCCTAATCCAGTCTGGGGATGTCTTCTGAAGGCGATATCTGGGCCAAAACCTTCTACTCCTTGGGCACACTTCTTCCCCATTCACAGTGCCATCCCGCTCTAGTGGTGAGCTCTCCATTCACAGCAAGCTGCAGCTTGAAGTTTCAGCTACCATACTACCTCCCCCTCCCTTTCCTGTTGATAGCAGCCAAGGGAATGCCGGGAAATGTAGTTCTTTCCCTGCTCCAGTTCTGGCTCTATAGGCAGGGAGCTAACCAAGGAACTACAGCTCACAGGGCCCCCTGCTGGTTCTCAGCTTCCAGGCTGGATCCCTGCTGGCTGCTGCCCCTGAAAATGGGCTGCCCCAAGCAGCTGCTTCCTTTGCTGGTGCCTAGAGCGGCCCCTGCTTATCTATATGTATATGAATTTAAAACTGTAGCAAGAACTACAAAAAACACATTTAGCAAGCATTCTTAAGGGAAGATATGCATAAGGCCTAGAGCTTAGGATATGTACTCTTTCACAATTTCAACTAAATATTGCAATGATGACAACATTTGCATGCATATAACACCCCCATACACTCAAGCACTCAAAATGCCTATGCCAAGGCCTATGGAGATCAGTTACTTCTATTCACCAGTTTCAGAGGTACTGAAACTGTAGAAGAAATTTGGGAAAGGAGTATAGTAAAATAGCAAATCTTTAATTTGACCAGGACACACCCATCCTCTTGCAAAACATATAACAAGCTCTTAAATGACAAGTGAGTCTTCATTTTAATACCTCATCTCAAAGACAGCCTCTCTTAACACCCCAGTATTTGCTAAGGAAGTTTTTATCAGCAATGACTCAGAAGTAGAGTCTGCACAAAAGAGAGAGACTGCACAAAGATTCAGAGTCAAACTGGTCTTTTCAATCAACATTTCTCATAGAAATTTGTCAGTGTTGTTGATTTTTTTTTCATTTTTCACAATTAATGAATGCCTATATTCTTAAAATTGAAAATATTGAGATGGTTAACAAGATTTTTCTTTTACCAAAAAATCTGCTGCTGAGTAAATTAAAAATATCAGTAATTATTTTATAGTGCTTTCAGTAAACAAAACAAATGAAAATCTGGTTCCTTTCAAAATGAAGAAAACTTTCTACATCTTCATGAAAATAGGTTTTCACTTTTTGACCAACTCCACTGAGAAGAAAGAATGGTAAATGCTAGGTCATTTGCTGCAGGGCTTGGGATTTCTCAGAAGTTCAGCCAAGACTTGATTCTGTTTAACTGAGCAGGGAATAAGTTGGTATAGAGCTGAGGTTATATTGGTTAAGAAAGATTACCATATATTACCTCTAGATCTGTAATTTTCACTTGGTATGTAAAGCATTTTTTTTTTGCTGAACCAATAGTAGGTGGTGGTTTCCAGTTAATTTTAATCCTTCTGTTTTCAAGTGATATAGACACATTGATTGGAGGGTTCAGTTTCTCTGACAATAAACAAAAACAGAATATTTCATGTTCTTTCAGCAAGCAGGCATGTGAATGGAATGCAGTATACTGGCAGACTGCAGCTTCTGTTTGGCAGTTTCAGTCAAAGTACGCTGTTCACCTTTTGGTTAGGTAATCACAGTAGTCTAGTGTAGCTTAAAGCTAAACTAAAATGTATTGCTGCACAAGTTTTCCTAGGGTCTGAACAAAGAATTCACACCAGAAATAAGTTCAAAGGTCCACATAATGATCTCAGTTACAGTATAAATCTAAGGTGAAGCCAGTAAATCCCAGTGATGTAAATCTGTGTAAATAAATTCAGAATCTGGGTCAGAGTGTAGATGAGTGTAAACGTGGTGGGCCATCTTCTGAAATAAATTATAGTGGTGTAAATCTGGAATGCCTGTACCAATAATTCTGTTGCTCGGTTATTAATTGAGTTCATAAATTCTCAGAGTTAAAGGCCTCTAGAGGGACCATCAGATCATCTAGAGTTATTCCAGATTTATGGCAGTGTAACTGAGGTTTGAATACAACCGTTTAGGTTCATAATGTAAAAGGTGGCTACATATTTATTGTAACTGAGATGTGAACTAGAACCAACCAGGAAACTACCCAGACCTTTTATGAGAAGCTTTTCCTCCTCTTCTTCAGGTTTAATTCATTGAAGTAAATTAATAAAAAACTTATTGGATCAGCCATAATTATCAACAGAGTTACAAATAGCACTCACTGAAACTCTTCAACTAAAACATTTTGCATCAAAAGGTTTCAATGAAAATTCATTTTTAAAAAATGAATATTGCCAATAAGTATAGTTTAAAATCTTCCTTTTTTATTTTAACCCCAACATGAAAATTTTATGGATTTGGTTTTTAGTTTTTGTTTTTATTTCCCCTTTTGTGGTTGCAAAAAGGGGAGAAAAGAAATAAAGAGAATTAAAATAGGGGGAACGCAGGGATAGGGGAAGAAATTAGGAGAAATGAAAACTTCAAAAACAAAAATGTTCTATGAAAATGTTCATAAAATGTTCTAAACTAAAAATCATTATTTTTCAAATTGTGCAGGACAGAAATGATTTTGAAACAACTGCATTTTTTTTACAAAACAATCGTTACCATTTTTCAAACAGCCTTAATTAAAAAGTGATTTATATAAGAGATTCTTTGATTTTTGATCTTTATGTCAAACTCCTACAAATGTCAATGCATTATAAAAGCAGAATATACCCCTTTGAATGTAGTGAGTCATGCTTTTTCCCCTTTCTCCCCTGTAGGAAATCACAAGCAATTGAACATTTCACAATGCTAGACAATAATGAAAACACCTACCTAGTCTTTGAGGTGTAAATTTTTTGTAATAGGAATGGTTTTCTGAACTGTTGCTTAGTTCCTTTACAGTTATATTAAATCTGATTTTATTAGCGTGATTAAAATATACTTCTTTCACGTGACATCCAATGTTTTTGTTCTTTGCATTTGTTAAATATAGTTGGCATTGAAACTCTTCTCTACTGTGCCTGTAGGTAGCAAATAGAAGTAATGTAAAACTCTGATGATTTTTTAATAATATTTTGTGCTTGTTTTAACAGGATCCTTACCTGTAGGAAAGAAAATACTGAGCATCCTCAGGAGCTTCTGTTTTAATGTCCCAGGTACAATTTAAATTGGAAATGTTATATATGACGCATGAGAAATTTTGGATATATACTGCAACCAAAAAATAAAGAAAGAAAAGAGAAGGATATTAGCATGTTGGTTGTTTTACATTGATTCTTGAAGTGATTGGTGCCAGTACAAATCCAGGAGAGAGACAGAGAGGGAGAGAGGGATCCAAGTTTCTAGAATTGAGTTAAAGGATGTGCCTGCCTTTGCCTTATAGGGCATTGAGAACATTTCTATTCCTATTGCCAGAGGTCCCTTTTGAGACATTTGCAGAAACACTCAATAATTCCTATTCCAGTAGCTTAAAGAGCCCTCCTGGGATTTCCCAGGAACCATGTGCTATGGGACTTCCATAATCCATTCAGTTGCTAGGGAAGTCCAATAGGATTGTAGGGTGCTTCTGTGTCTGAGTCAATAGAATAGAGGTGGTAATTTTGTAACTGTAGCATGCTTCCACCCATCTCTCCCATTATGCCTGTAGCATGGAGTTGTGTCCCTGACTATCTTGGCTATTAGCCATTGATGGACCTATCCTCTATGAACGTATCTAATTTTTTTTTATTAACCCCGTTATATTTTTGGCCTTCACAACATCCCTGGCAACGAATTCCACAGGCTGACTGTGCGTCGTGTGAAGAAGTGCTTCCTTTGTTTGTTTTAAACCTGCTGCCTATTCATTGAATTGGGTGACTGCTGGTTCTCATGATATGTGAAGGGGTGAATAACACTTCCTTATTTACACCAGTCATGATTTTATAGACCTCTATCATTATCCTTCCTTAGTGTTTTACAAAAATGCATACCAAAAAATAGCCAGCACAAGAAAGAGCTATTAGTCAGGACTTCAGAACTGGTGCATTTCTAACTTTTTTATCGGATACTTTTAATATCCTAATACTATGCAGAAAACTAGCTGACCTGGTGGTGCCTTGTAAGTAAATTCAGTCCAGTTACTCTCCTTTATAATGTCTTCTGATTCTTTTGAAAGAAGCTGTGTTTTAACTTTAGCATGGAAACCAGAGTGTAACCCAAGTCTTATCATCTTTTCCTTTTCTTGAAGTCTTTCCTGGAAGAAGAAACTGCATTATAATGAAGAGTTCTATGCAATAGCCTATTATTATTATTATTATTATTATTATTATTATTATTATTATTAAAGGAAAGCTCTGCAAATTACCAGACATTAAATAAGGCATTATCGTATTTTACCAAAACTGTGTGTAAAGTGTGTTGCGACTTACTGTTATTTCCTTAGCTGTATCGAACTTATAAATCAAAACATACTTCACATAATATGTCTTAATTTCTTCTGTAATGTTACTGTTCCAGGACAGAATAACTCCAAAGTCATGCTTAACAATGTGCAGATCACTGGGTGCCATAATAGAAGCTGTAAATACAGTAAGATGAATGATAATTATTATATTATAGATGGGGCTGATGGTACAGCCCATTCTTGAGGTTGCCCAACACTTCTTATTCTAAGACCCTGTTTTCAGTAGCTTCTAACTTTGCCAGACTTTAACTGTTTGTGTTAAAACTTTTCACGTCCAATGTTTGCCTAAAGCTGAAGTGTTGTGCCATTTCTGAGAACAAGGCTAGCAAAGAATTCATTGTTTGACCTGCTTAAAAAAGTATTGAGACCTTTTATTTGAAATACTATAGAGCGCCAATGCTTTGAAGCAGGGACTTGACATTTGGCAGGCGGGATGGCCTTTGTGTCAGATATTTCTTATGCTGTCCTCATGAAAATCTACCCAAATTTGGCCAATTTATAAGCCTTTTGAAAAACTGCAGTTTGCACAGGTTCAGTTGAGAGTTCTTAGATTTTAGCAGTTAAAGGCTGTCATAAACAGATAGTTAAGGGTTAATATCTCTTTTACCTGTAAAGGGTTAACAAACAGGGAACCAAAAACACCTGACCAGAGGACCAATCAGGAAACAGGATACTTTCAAATCTCGGTGGAGGGAAGCCTTTGTTTGTGTTTTTTGGGTTTTGCTTTGTTCTCTCTGGGTCCTGAAAGGGACTAGACGTGCAACCAGGTTTCTTGCCAATCTCCCTGCTACAGTCTCTTATATATTCAGAATAGTGAGTATTAAGTAGAAAGGCGGTTATAGTCTTTTGATTGTTTTCTATATTTGCAAATGTGTATTTTGCTGGAAGTATTTTAAATTGCGGTTTGCTGGGAGTATTTTAAATTGTATTTTGCTGGGGGGAGGCTTCTCTCTAGTGTCTATAAGCTTAAAGACTCTGTTACTTTTACCATCTAAATTACAGAGACAACTTTTACTTTTTTTTCTTTCTTTTTATTAAAAGTTTTGCTTTTTAAGACCTGTTTGATTTTTTTCCCCTTGTTGAGGCTCAAGGGAATTGAGTCTGTACTTATCAGGAAATTGGTGAGAGACAGGGAGAGAGAAGGGAGGGAACGCCTGGGAGGGGGTGAAAATGGGGGGAAAACAAACCTGATTTCTCTATTTTGAGATTCAAGAAGTTTGAATCACAGTAATCTTCCAGGGTAACCCAGGGAGGGGAAGCCTGGGAGAGGCAACGGTGAGGGAAATGGTTTACTTTCCTTGTGTTAAGATCCAGAGGGTCTGGGTCTTGGGGGTCCCTGGGCAAGGTTTTGGGGGGACCAGAGTGTACCAGGCACTGGAATTCCTGGTTGGTGGCAGCGCTACAAGTACTAAGCTGGTAATTGAGCTTAGAGAAATTAATGCTGGTACCCCAACTTTTGGACTCCAAGGTTCAGATTGGGGATAGAATATCATGACAAAGGCCCCAAAGATTCTTTCCACACTGAGCAAGCTCCAGCCCTGTGCAATTGCCACTCCAGACTACTACAGGCTGTGCAAGGTCTGGGCACTAAAACTGAGAGCAGAGAGCTTGTCTCTCCTGTGCTCTCAATGTCCCATCTGCTGGGCCCAAGCAGCCTGGAGGAGGAAGCTGCCTGATTCAAATTCAGATGGGATGAGAGCAGTGGCATAGCTAGGACAGGAAAACTGGGTGGGCCCAGCTTTCGGGTGGGCAGGCAATGATGGGGAGGGGAACAGGAGGGATGGAGGCCTTGGTGAGGAGTGAGTCAGGAAGGATTGGGGGTTGCAGGTGCCCAGGGGAAAGGCATGAGGTAGGAGGGAAGGATGGGAGCCAACTTTCCCCCACCCCCATTTACTGCTCAGCAGGCATCTGGGGCAGACAGGTTGTGGGGAGCACCCATGGGATAGATGGAGGTATCACTGGGGCTTGAGCTCTGGCCACCCCTCCCAAAGCAGTGTCAGTGTCTGTCAGCCCAGCATTGTGCCCCTCCTGCCTGTGCCATGCCCTACTGCCCTGGTCTCTGCCTCCAATGCTCAATGATAGCCCCACCTAGACCTACCCCCATGAGGCGCAACCCCTGTGGGGCTAATGCTGGGGCCAGAGACCAGGGCAGCAGTGCACAGTGCCAGCAGGATGGAGATGCGGCCAGGCTGAAAGACACTGAGCCAGGGTCAGGAGTCCCAGCCTGTAAATTCAGGGGATTACGGCCCCAATTTGGGAGGGCCTGGATGCTAAGTGTGTGGGCTGCAGCCACTCAGGCTCACCCAGGGCTATACCCCGTATAAGAGCCAAACCTATGGGTGGGAGGTGGCAGGGCAGAATAGATTTGGACAAGGATCTTGTAAGGGGGCAGCAGATTCAGACTAAAGGCTCATGGTGGGGAGAGGAAAACTGGGACTGGAAGTTAAGGTTGAGGGGTGACTGGGATTCCTGAGCAAGAACACTAGCTCTTGGAGCTGTTGGTAGAGGAAATTGGAACTGGATGTGCCGGGGGCAATTTTAGTAATAGGCAATGTTATAAGCCCCACCAATGTTAATGACAGACAAAAACCTACACTAAGAGACCATTATTAAGGATACAAGGAAAAGCAATCCTAAATTCATCATCATCATCATTGTCATTCCCATAACCACATTGGTTGTTGGGGAACCATCACTGGTGAGCAATCAACCAATTGTCTCCACCCTTGATGCTTGTGTGTCAGTGCTTGAGTCTCTGCGAAGTCCATTCCTGTCCATTCTTTTAGTTGTCAGTCCATCTCTTCTTCTGTCTACCTCTTCTTCTCTTATCCTGTACTGTCCCTTGGAGGATGATCTTGGATAGGCCAGATGATCTTATTACGTGGCCAAACCACTTCAGCTTATGCTTTTTCACAGTCATCAGGAGGACTTTGTATGATCCAGCCAGCGCACTGGATGATGATGTTGCAGACCTCTTCATTAGCGACATGGCTGAAGTAGGAGAAGCCCAGGATTTTACGGAAGTATTTCATCTCTACTTCCTGTATTTTCCAGTCAAGTTCTGACGTAAGAGTCCATGTCTCACACACATACAGATAAATAGAGATGACCAATGCATGCAGCAGTTTCAGTTTGGATTCCAGGGAGATGTTCTTATTCCTCCAAATTGGCTTTAGCTTTGCCACTGCCGCTGTTGTTTGTGCAGTTCTTGCCAGAATTTCTGCCTTGGATCCTTCATCAGTGATGATTGCCTCCATAAAGTTGAACCGCGTCACTGTCTCCAGCTCTTGTCCACTGACAGTGATATGTGAGCTGATCCCATCACATTTGTTTGTCATCAGCTTGGTTTTCTCTGCACTGATTTCCATGCCATATTTTGCAGAGGTTTCATCCAATCATTTCACGAGCTGGCAAGTTCATCTTTGCTGCCTGCCAGGCCGTCAATGTCACCAGCAAACCAAAGATTTGAGATTGATCACCCCCCAATTCTGACTGTGCATATGTGATCTCCTAGGGCATCAGTCATTATGTGCTCCAAGTAGATGTTGAATGCTGTGGGCAAAAGAAGGCAGCCCTACCAGATTCCAAATGTGGTGCGAAATCAGTCTCCTATTATGCCACTGACAAGAACTGCACTGCTGGCCTTGGCCTATAGTTGTTTAATGGCAAGAATAAACTTACAACCAATATTGTACTTCATGGTTGTCCAGAGAGCTTTGTGCCATACTCTGTCAAACGCCTTCTTGAAGTCAACAAAGATGTGATAGATGTCCTGCTGGTGTTGTAAGTACTTCTCACACAAGACATGAAGGATGAAAATCTGTTCTTTGGTACTTCTTCCAGAACGAAAGCCAGCCTGTTCTTCAGCGATGATACTCTCTGCTTGTGGCTTCAATCTGTTTAATATGACTTTGAACATCACTTTGCTGGGATGGCTAATTAAGCATATAGTTCGGTAATTCTGACACAATTGCAGGTTGTCTTTCTCTGGCAGAGTGATGATTAGTGACTGTATGCATGTGGAGGGCCACTCACTGGTCTGCCATGTCTTGTTCCAGATCTTGGTGAGTACATCTATTACTATTTCTCCTTCGAATTTCATCAGTTCGGCTGGGATGTTGGTAATACCTGTAGCCTTTCTGTTCCTGAGTGATTTCACAGCTGTCTCCACTTCTTCACATAGAATTGGAAAGTTATCCTCCTTCCTTGAATCTGGGCTGTCTAAAACACTAGGATCTCCATTTCTCTGGTGGTTGAATAGATAAGAGCAGTAATTTGTCGATTTATTGATGATGTCCCTTTCTTCTGTAAGACTGTTCCCTTCTTTGTCTTGAATTGCATTAGTTTTGGTCCATCTTTCCTTCTTCAGATCTTTTACAATCTGGAAGGCTCGTTTGCTATTTTTATTATTGATACACTCTTCAATTTTAGAGCATTGTTTTACAATCCATATCTCCTTGGCCACCTTCATTCCTTTCTTGATCTTTCTGCCAATTAACTCCCTCAGTGTATTTATCAACTCCCGCAGTGCTGTTCTTGTCTCTCTTAAATTCTCTTCTAATGTCACACATTTGTAGTATTTAATTTGTGACCCATGGTTTTGTCTTCTTACAATGTTTCCCAAGGATGTCCATTGCTGCCTCATTCATTACAGCGTTGAAATTGTTGGTAATTGTTTCTACATCTTCCTCTAGAGCAAGCAGTGGTGCAAATTTTCCGCTGATCATTGATTGGAATGACTCTGGAATGTTTTGGTCTCTGAGTCTTTCTAAGTCAAACTTGGTTCTGGTGAACTTTGGTCTGATGATTTTCCTTAGCAAGAGCCAAAAATTTAGCAGCACAAAGTTGTGATCACTTCCAATATCAGCACTGGGGAATCTCCTTGCTTTCCTTCTGTTAATCCCAGAATGATATTGGTTTTGCACCATGATGTAGTCTATCTGGCTGTGATATAGACTATTAGGTGCATGCCACATTGATCATTTGGCTGCTTTATGTGCTCCTAACATGTTTGCAAGACCCAGATTGTTATAGCTGGCAAACTCCAAAAGTCTCAATCCTCTCTCTTTGGTTACTGCATTACAAAAAGGGCCATAATAATCTCACCAATCTGCCTGTGTGTCAGTACCCACTTTAGCATTTCAGTATCCCTGTACAATCAGGATATCTTTCTTGTGTACCTTATCGATGGTCTCCTGGAGCTCATTGTAAAAATCTTCAATTTGCTCATCATCATAGTCTGTTGTAGGGTTGTAGACTTGTATCACTATGATATTAAACAGTACTGCCTTTAGACAGATGGAAATAAGCCTGCTGGACATCGGGTGGCATCCTAATACTGAATTCTTGATAGCTTTATGCACAAGAAATCCTACACTGTTGACATGTTTGTCCTCTCCACTGTAATAGAGCACATGGCCTTCTTCTGTTAGTACCTCTCCAAAGTTCTTCCATCTGACCTCAGAAATTCCTAAGAGGTGCCAGGTGTATTTTCCATTTCATATGTAAGTTCTTTCAACTTCCCTATTTGTCTCAATGTCCTTACATTCCACATGGCTATGGTGATGTTATCTCTTCTATGGATCCTCTTTGTTGGGTTTACGCCAGTAGTATACTTGTTGTGTCCACTCTGGTGGGAGATGGTTTAACCCGGGCTGCGATCAATCTGTATGGACATTGTTGACTTGCTCATCATATGGTGTGTCTTGGGCAAATTTCTAACCTGGCAGAGCCTATTCCTCCCCAGACAGCCCCCTTTTAGTTGCAGGACATAGAATCATAGACTTTAAGGTCAGAAGGGACCATTATGATCATCTAATCTGACCTCCTGCACAGCGCAGGCCACAGAATCTCACCCACCCACTCCTGTATCAAACCCCTAACCTACGTCTGAGCTACTGAAGTCCTCAAATCATGATTTAAAGACTTCAAGGTGCAGAGAATCCTCCAGCTACTGACCCATGCCCCACATTGCAGGGGAAGGTGAAACTCCCCCAGAACCTCTGCCAATCTGTCCTGGAGGAAAATTCCTTCCCAACCCTAAATATGGCAATCAGCTGAACCTTGAGCATGTGGACAAGACTCACCAGCCAGACACCCAGGAAAGAATTCTCTGTAGTAACTCAGATCACACCCCATCTAACATACCATTACAGGCCATTGGGCATATTTACCGCTAATGGTCAAAGATCAATTAATTGCAAAAATTAGGCTTTCTCATCATACTATACCCTCCATAAACTTATCAAGGTTAGTCTTGAAGCCAGATATGTATTTTGCCCCTACTGCTCCCCTTGGAAGGATGTTCAAGAACTTCACTCCTCTGATGGTTAGAAACCTTCGTCTAATTTCAATTTTAAACTTCCTGATGGCCAGTTTATACCTATTTGTTCTTGTGTCCACATTGGTACTGAGCTTAAATAATTCTTCTCCCTCCCTGGTATTTATTCCTCTGATATATTTATAAAGAGTAATCATATCTCCCCTCAGCCTTCTTTTGATTAGGCTAAATAAGCCAAGCTTTTTGACTCTCCTTTCATAAGACAGGTTTTCCATTCCTCGGAACATCCTAGTAGCCCTTCTCTGTACCTGTTCCAGTTTGAATTCATCCTTCTTAAACGTGGGAGACCAGAACTGCACACGGAATTCCAGATGAGATCTCACCAGTGCCTTGTATAATGCTACTAACACCTCCTTATCTCTACTGGAAATACCTCGCCTGATGCATCCCAAGACCACATTATCTTTGTTCACAGCCATATCACACTGGCGACTCACAGTCATTCTGTGATCAACCAATACTCCAAGGTCCTTCTTCTCCTATGTTACTTCCAACTGATGCATCACCATCTTAAACAAAAATTCTTGTTATTAATCCCTAAATGCGTGACCTTGCACTTTTCACTATTAAATTTAATCCTATTACTATTACTCCAGTTTACAAGGTCATCCAGATCTTCCTGTATGATATCCCAGTCCTTCTCTGTATTGGCAGAACCTCCCAGCTTTGTGTCATCCGCAAACTTTATTAGCACATTCCCACTTTTTGTGCCAAGGTCAGTAATAAAAAGATTAAATAAAATTGGTCCCAAAACTGATCCCTGAGGAACTCCACTAGTAACCTCCCTTCGGCCTGACAGTTCACCTTTCAGTACAACCCATTGTAGTCTCCCCTTTAACCAGTTTCTTATCCCCTTTTCAATTTTCATATTGATCCCCATTTTTTCCAATTTAGCTAATAATTCCCCATGTGGAACCATATCAAATGCCTTAGTGAAACTGAGGTAAATTAGATCCATTGCATTTCCTTTGTCTAAAAAATCTGTTACCTTCTCAAAGAAGGAGATCAGGTTGGTTTGGCAAGATTTACCCTTTGTAAAACCATGTTGTATTTTGTCCCAATTACTTCAATGTCCTTAACTACTTTCTCCTTCAAATTTTTTCCCAAGACCTTGCATACTACAGATGTCAAACTAACAGGCCTGTAGTTAGCTGGATCACTTTTTTTCCTTTCTTAAAAATGGGAACTATGTTAGCAATTCTCCAGTCATATGATACAACCCCTGAGTTTATTAAACGTTATTCATTAAAAATTCTTGCTAATGGGCTTGCAATTTCATGTGCCAGTTCCTTTAATATTCTTGGATGAAGATTATTTGGGCCCTCCGATTTAGTCCCATTAAGATGTTTGAGTTTGGCTTCTACCTCGGATGTAGTAATATCTACCTCCATATCCTCATTCCTGTTTGTCATCCTACCATTATCCCTAACCTCCTCATTAACCTAATTAAAGACTGAGGCAAATATTTGTTTAGATATTGGGCCATGCCTAGATTATCCTTAACCTCCACTCCAGCCTCAGTGTTTAGCAGTCCCACTTCTTCTTTCTTTGTTTTCTTCTTATTTATATGGCTATAGAACCTTTTACTATTAGTTTTAATTCCCTTTGCAAGGTCCAACTCTACATGGCTTTTGGCCATTCTCTCTTTATCTCTACATGTTCTGACCTCACTAAGGTAGCTTTCCTTGCTGATCACACCTATCTTTCACTCCTTGTAGGCTTTCTGCTTTTTCTTAATCACCTCTCTGAGATGCTTGCTCTTCCATTTTGGTCTGCAATTCCTGCCTATGAATTTTTTCCTCCTTCTTGGGATGCAGGCTTCTGATAGTTTCTGCATCTTTGACTTGAAGTAATTCCAGGTCCCTGCCGCCTTTAGATCCACAAAGTCTTCAGTCCAATCCACTTTCCTAACTAATTTCCTTAATTCTTTAAAGTTAGTCCTTTTGAAATAAAAAACCTAGTCACAGATCTATTTTTGTTTATCCTTCCATTTCGTTTAAACTGACTTAGCTCATAATCGCTCGAACCAAGGTAGTCTCCTACAACCATTTCTTCTATGAAATCCTCACTACTCACCAAAACCAAATCTAAAATGGCATCCCCTCTTGTTGGTTCAGCAACTACTTGGTGAAGCAATCCATCAGCTATCACATCCAGGAAAATCTGATCCCTATTATTATTACTAGCACATGTCCTCCAGTATATATCTGGGAAGTAAAACTCTCCCATGAACACACAATTCCCATTAGTATTTACTTCATTAAAAACATTAACGAGGTCTCTATCCATATCCAAATCAGATTCTGGTGGTCTATAGCACACCCCAAGCACTATCCCAGGGGAGGCTCTAGTAGCTTTCTTCCCCAATGTGATTTTTGCTCAGACAGACTCTGTCTTATCCATTCCATCCCTTCTTATTTCTTTACAGTCTACCTCATCACTGAAATACAATGCTACTCCACCACCTTTGCCTTTATTTCTGTCTTTCCTAAACAGCACATACCCTTCAATACCTGTAATCCAGTCATGACTACTATTCAATCATTTTTCTGTTATACCTATAATATCTGGTTTCACTTCCTGCACCAGTAGCTCTAGTTCCTCCATTTTGTTACCTAACCTCCTCACATTGGTGTACAAACATCTTAAGTTTTGCTGTTTGGCTTTGCTCACATTCTTTACCCGATGAGGCCCAGAAATTCTACCACTAATATCACCTATTAGACTGGTATCTACACTACCCTTCCTCCTTATGTCCATTCTCCTACCCATGGCTGTATCCTTTCTTACATTTCCTTCCCTCTCAATGTTAAAATCTGGCATGGAGATTACCTGGACATCTCCCAACCATCTTACCCCAATTCCTAATTTAAAGCTCTCTTAATCAGTTGTGCCAGCCTCCATCCTAGAAGTCTATTTCCCTCCCTACTCAGGTGAAGTCCATCCTGAGAGAACAGTCTTCTGTCTATGAATGCTTCCCAGTGGCCACACATCCCAAAGACATCTTGTCACACCTTTGTTGCCCTTCTCTAGGAACAATGAGAATCCCACTGAAGATCACCGGAGCCTCGATTTTCTCATCTTCCCCAGCCTGGCATAGTCTCCCTTGATACATTCCAGCGAGAATCTAACCATATCATTTGTTCCCAGATGAAGGACAATTAGTGGATTCTTTCCCGCTCCCGTTAGGATCCTCTTCAGCCTCAGGTCCATATGCCGTATCTTAGCACCTGCCAGACAGCACATCCTTCTGTTCTGTGGATCAGCTCTGTTTACAGGCCTGTCTATTCTTCTCAGTAAGGAGTCCCCAGCCACGTAGACTTGCCTTTTACCAGTGATGGTGCGATTCTCTGGCCTATCCCTTGTTCCCTCTGGCTGCAAGTTCTCTCAATTTCTATTCTCCTTTGCAATCCTCCACAACCCATGCAAGAGGACAGGGGCCCTATTCTGTCCCGAGACCCATAAGGGAAATTAGGAAATGGCAGAATTGAGGTTGCCTATATTAACACCCATTGTGCGTATGCATTGTGATACAACCTTTAACTGTATGATCACATATTATTTTTCCCATAGGATCCCTGCCACTTTCAGTGCTCCTTTCCTATCCAACCACAGCATTTTTAAATGTTTTCTCTGAAAAAGTGAGCATTTCACTACAGAAATAACCTGGACATTTCTAGTGCCAGATTTGGAAACTAAATTCAATCTTAAAGAGGTGAAACATGGAGATTTTATTACTATTTTAAATGCAAATCTTAAAGCAATCTAAATTGTGGAGTCACTACCAACATCTGCATAATTAGAACATGACTAGCACTTGCACTGTATTTAAGGTTGAGGACAAAGGTTTTTCTAACCCTACTTGCAGTGAAGTTATATTATGCTATGTAATGTTCTGAAATATTTAGGAACAATTAAATAACCAACATAGATAATGTTACATTTTAAAGATGTGGGCTCATACGATATAAAAGAGCAACTCTTAGTCACGTATATTTTCAAAGTTATACTTAACATTGTGGCAGGACATTTTCCAGCCTGGGAGCCTGCCTATCACTTGGGATTTGGCCCAAGCACCTCCATAAGATACCCCAATCCTAGAGAGGTCATGTTGTGAGGCTATGTATTGACAACCGGAGGAATTAATGTGTGAGAGTCCCCTCTTCTCAAGACAAAACTGCAGATGGCAGCGATTGCAGCCTCTCACTACCTGCATGGGATCAAATTCAAAACTAATCCCTAAAGATTTGGGAGTGTGGCTACATACCAGAACTTTATCAGGCTGTTTTGAGTTTCATCTTCTTTGTATCATTTTAAATGTATCACTTTAAATGTCACAAAACTTACCAGTTATTGCTGGTTCTCCATTTGCCAGGCTAACAGAAATCATCTCATACCAGGTAAGGCTAAGCAGAAGCATGATCGAAGGCGTAATTGTAGCATGTGCCCTTACAAATACTTTGCACTTCAATTGAATTTGAAACTAAAATACTTCGGTTCTGTTTGAGGCTGAAAAGAGAGTTAGGATGTTACTGTTATTTTCAAGCTGTGAAAAAAAAAACTTTTAAACATTTTAAGTGGTTTCTTAAAAAGACATAAACCATGAATACAAAATGTCATTCTGGACTTTGTTGTAAAAGAAATAACAGTCCCAATTCTCAGGTCTGATTGAGCTCTATTTAGTCCAAGTGGTGGTGGTAGTGGGGAGGGGCAAGCCACTGTATGCCACTCATGTTTAATACCTGCCGATCCTCAGGGCTGCCAAGGGCTTAACCATTGCTTCAGCTCTGAGGTTTGCAGGGTTTGTGCAGAGCACATCTGGTGAATTAAGGAAGCAGGAAGTCTGTGTCGGAATATGAAAGTAACAGATCTCAGGAGTTCTGACAGCTAAACTTTGTATGGTTTAAAGCAATTACTCAAGAGACCTATATATAAGATATTCTCTTAAACTATGTGTATGTGAGGGTGTAATAGAGAGACAGTTTACTGTGGGTGGGAACTCTGATTATTTTGCTAGAGGACACACAGAAATTAGGAAAAGAGGATAACATTTTAAAAAGCAGCATTTTTAAATGTTTTCTCTGAAGAAGTGAGCATTTCACTACAGAAATAACCTGGACATTTCTAGTGCCAGATTTGGAAACTAAATTCAATCCTAAAAAGCTGAAATATGGAGATTTTATTGCTTCTTTTAATGCAAATCTCAAAGCAATCTAAATTGTGGAGTCACTAAAACAGCTGCATAATTAGATCATGACTAGCACTTGCACTGTATTTAAGGTTGAGGACAAAGGTTTTTCTAACTCTACTTGCAGTGATATTATATTATGCTATGTAATGTTCTGAAATATTTAGGAACAATTAAATAACCAACATAGATAATGTTACATTTTTAAGGTGTGGACTCCTACGATTTAAAATAGCAACTCTTAGTCATGTGTATTTTCAAAGTTATACTTGACATTGTGGCGGGACATTTTCTATGGGATCAAATTAAAAAACAAATCCCTAAAGACTTGGCGGTGTGGATACATACCAGAACTTTATCTTAAGTCTTCAGACTGCTTTGAGTTTCATCTTCTTTGAAATGCCAACAGTCAGTTGTTACCATCTCTTCCCTTGACTTCATTGGAAGAGAAAGTTTTCAAACCACTCTGTATCTTGCTATCAGCTCTTGTCTTTAAAGAAACTTCCAGGACTTAAATGAAATTAAATGAATCAACAGCTACTGTAATTTCAAAAATAAAAGTTCTGATTCTAGGAAAGATTGTACAGAACTTACTACAGCCTCATGCGTCTTGCTGTATGCAACAAATAAAAAGGAAACAGATCAGCAAAAGAGCTCCAACCCTAACTGAAGGGGAAAGAATGACCAGCCTCCTCTTGACAAAAGGAACTTGACTTTTGCTACCAATTTCACTTCTGATATCAGATCTACTTAACTTAGTTCCTGGAATCGTCCAGCTTTCGTCTTGTTTATTCTGTTAATTATATTTTTAAAGTATTTTTAAAATTGTAATTTAATTGTGTGAGAATACTGACCTTTGATTGGTGATTGTTCAGGACTTCCTCCCCAGGGGCCTGGTTATAGGCTGGGTAGGTAGTTGTTTATAACTTTGTCAAATTTAAACTGTTCAAGCTGATATTTTCCATCCTGAGTGTCTGGTATATTGGGAGAAAGGTTCAGCTAAAATGGTTCAGACGTATCTGACTATCAGATTAAGGAAAAATACATTGCTTTTCCCATGTTTAAAAAGTGCTTACATCTGTTTCATGACAATCTCTACACCTCCATGTATTGGAGTAGGGATTTAAAATTTGACTATGGGGGAGAGGTAGGCCTGATATCAGGAATGGGCCTTTTGCCACTTCTGTGAAAAGCTTCCCAAATTTGGTAAATTATAAGCCTCTGCAAAATCTCATTTTACACATGCTCAATGGAGACTTGTCAGAGTTTGGCAGCTAAATTCTCCGAAGACTCACAGTGCTGCAAGGGCCAAGCAGGACTTTCTCTGCTATTGCAGCTACTGGCTGCTAGGGAGCAACTGTGGTGCCAGGTGCCAGAAATGAGAGCAGGGAGCCTGCCTGCCCTGAGTGTTTTCAATGCTCCTTCTGCCAGAGCCCAGCATGCAGGCAAAGGAGGAAAGTGTCCAACTCAAATGTAGAGGGGTAAGTAATGGGATTGAGATGCATAGTGGGAAAGGGGAAATAGAAGCATGTGGGGGAGCAAGGTTCGGAGCAGGAGCTGGGAGTGGGCATAGGGGCAGGAGTAAATGGGTGCTGAAAATACAAGAATGGAGATATGAACAAAGTGCAGCTTAAGATGACAGGAGCCAGTGACTAGGGGGAAATAGGAACAAGGAGGGAAAGGAAATTTTCACCTGGTCTCAACATTTCTGTGCTGTCTAGTAAATAGCTGTGAAAACTACTGGCAAAATATGTGTCTCCATCCCCCTCTAGTAGCAGGACCACATGCACAAATACAACCTTCTCTTGCTGTTAGTTACTTCATTAGCTGCAGTGGTAGAGAACTGTGCTATGGAGCAAAAGATCTCAACCCTGCTGAGGAACCATGTCAGAGGTCTATACAGGTCCACATGTGGAAATTTTTGAGTTTTTTTTCTTTTTAGTTTTTGAAAATGTAAGAAATTATATTTAAAATCTACCTTACAGAATGTTAAGGTTGCAAAGTCAAGTACTGAAAAGTTAGGAAATGCCAGAATTAAGGTTGCCCAGGTATTCTTGATTCACCCCCTTCTGCACATTCCTTATGACACCATCTTTAATTACATGATCACATTGTATTTTTCCAAAGAATCCCTGCCTCATTCATTACATCTACCGCAACTCCTCTGAGGATGAATCTGGATTGTGCAGAGAAGGAAGCTGTTGAATGTAGTACCCCTGCTTCATTTGCTGAAGACATTGGAAGGTCTGCAGTGCATGAGGCAGAGGTGGAAAGGATGGTCTCGTGGTTAAGGCAGTTGAATGCTGCCCTAGAGAGCTGGATTCTATCCCTGCCTCTGCCACAGATTCCCTGTGTAATGCTGAGCAAGTCACTTAAATCAACTGCTTCTTTGTCTGTATTTCAGATTTACTTTTAAAAGAACAATACTTAGTTTTTTGTGCTGATGGGTCCTACAATGGCTAACACCCAGTATTGTAATGTATATGATTCAATACTTTACCATAGTTTCAAAAAAAAAAAAAAAGTACCCTGAGCTAAATGTATCTATGGCCACACACACAGAATACAATTAAATGTGTGGGGCTGAGGTTGACATTGAGGTCTTTTTCTCATGTCATGGTGATTCTAATTGCTTCACCAAAGAATTTTTTTTCAGTGCTGGCCATGGACTTAGGCAGGATGCCTGGATCCAGACACTCAAAAGTAATTTCTCTCCAGTATGCATCTTTTAACAGTTATATTCAGTAGAATAGACTCATAAGAGTAAATTTATTACACCTGTGCAGCCCCATTTAGATCAATTGAGCTGCATGTGTTTAACTGAGAACATGGCCCATAATCATAGATCAAGTACTAATAATGCAAATTTAAGCCTGGTTCAGTACTTTATCTATTAGACGCACGGCAAAATTTTCTTATGAGTGTCTTTCATTTATTAGAAAAATGAACCATTTTGTAGGATTTAAACATGTTATGTTCACAGCACACAGATGGAGAAGGTTGATAAAACATTAAATACTCTTGCTGGAAGGTTGCAACTTAACACTACTTTATTTCTTAGAATGATAGCACACAAGAATGCAAAAACAGAGAGAGACAAAGCAAACTGCTCCTTCAAATAGCAAGGCACAACTAACTTTACTCTAGGCTATCTGGGTGCAGACTGACTGCTTCTAGGTCCAAATCACATGCATCCCCACAGACCACCCCACCCCCCAGCCTGGAAGCCGGACCAAGAAAAATGTACATTAATTGTACATTGAATTAAAAGCTGTGTATTAATATTACTTTCCTTTCTGTCTTCTGCTCTGCAACCACTCAATGTTATCATTGCTGAACACCCAGATAGCCGTTTCAAACAATTTTCTCTCACGGGGGTTTCTTTCCTTACAATATTTTCAGATAAGTGAAAAAGGAAATGAAACTTATGTTTACTGGAGATAGTAGATGTATTTGACTGGGAGTTCACAAACTGACAATGTTTCCAGCAACTCAAGAGCCATAGTAATTCAGCATTGTTCTATCTGTCTTCTATCCTTAATATATCATCATTTTGAACAGAAATATGTATCCAGTTCAGCAAGGTACTTCAATGGAACTACTTGTGCATGTCAAGTGGACACATAAGTACCTTGCTGATTCAGAACTTGTATAACTAATTATTTAGAACTAAATTTAGGTTGACTGAGCTATGTTGCTCAGGGATGTGAAAAGTCACACCTTAAGAGATGTAATTAAGGCAACCGAAGGTCCAGTATAGACATCTCCTTTCAAGGGGATGGATTTATTACAGTGATAGAAAACCCCTTTCTGTCACTGTAGCAAGTTGTCTACACTACAGTAACGTAGCTGCAGTACTGCAGCTCTGCCGCTGTAGCGCTTGTAGTGTAGACATACCCTAAGCACTGCAAAGTTCCATTTCACATCACTTCTGGTAGAAGAAAGAGAAACTGGTGTCACGTTTCTGACATTCCATTTTCTCATGGATCTGCTTCTTCTCCTAAGGTACATTTGTGGCAGAAGGGGCGTCTTTCTTTGTTTTGCTTATATTTACATCAGCAGAGTAAGATGAGAAAATCACATCCTTAAAGTTTTATTGGTGTGAAAATCACATTACAATGGTCCAAACAGTTGAAAATGAAATGTTTTACTGCTGTGGGACAGCTAGTTGAGCTTTAAAGAGAGCAGTGTGGGAAAGATAGGAGAGGAAGTGGATACTAATTACTCACTGTACTGCTATATGCGTAGAATCTAAATTAGAGTCTAACTTAACCTTTCCACTACGCCCCAGATTTGAAGTGTTTACAGAAACTGACACAGCATCTGCTTTTAGGAGAAAATGTTCTCTGTGTCTATCTCAACAACATGTTGAATTTGGATCCTCAACTTAATTTTCAAAATTTTTGGGGGAAATATTAATTCTGATTTTTTAAAAAATAAACACATTTACTACTAAGCTGCAATGAATACATTGACAGCCTTCCATAGACAGGAAGTTCCTGGCAGCCATTAGATTGATGGCATTTAGTAAATCCCTAGTGTGAATTCAGCTAGGTGGCTACAATACTAGAACTGCTGCAACTTGTTCAGGTCGGGTCTACCCTTAAAAACAACTCAGAAGCTGCTACTAGTGAGGAATGCAGAAATCCACTTTCCTGGTGAATTGGGTGGGTGAGCTCCTATTACAGTGTGACCTAGTCGATAGGGAACTGGGGTGAGACTCAGAAGAGCTGGATATCGGCTTCTTGGGTGACCTCAGGCAAATTATTTCATCTCTCCGTGCATCAGTTTCCCCATCTGTAAAAAGGAAATAATGATTCTGGCCCCTTTGGTAAAGTGTTTAAAGGTCTATGGATGAAAAATTAAGAGCTAAGTATTATTCACTGGTGCTCTGCATGCTTCATGGCTTCTCCGTTCCCAGTAGCTATGAAGTTGGACTTGATCTACATTGTCTCAGACCTGACTACCTAAGGGTAGGTCTATACTGCAATCAGAAGATGTGTCTGCAGCTCATACAAATGTAGATAGCTGGAGTACTGAAGTTATGACGCCATGACAGCGTGCAGCTCAGTGCAGACTGGCCACCTCAGTTATTACCCAGTAATTGTAAGACCCATGCTGAAGCACTTGCTGCTGCAGCTTCACTATTTTGGTGCCCAAGTGAGCTAGACTAATCTCTCTCGGGCGTGTCAGCATTAAATGCAATCACACTCCATGGCTGCAGGATAGACATCCGCTAAGAGAGTGTTTTCCTGCATGCATTACTGTGATTTCTGAGTCAACCTCTTACTCCTAGACTTGAACTCTTGGAGACTGAGGGAAGAACCCTTTGGATGGAGGGTCCATGACTGGGAAATTAGCTTCCCCAGGTAGCATCATAGGTTGAGGGACCAGAGAGATCTTTCTGGCCAATCACCAGACTATGGCTCATCACTGGGCACATTTTTCTCCTGACTGGGGCAATACAAGGAGTGGTGCTGTTTATGCTGTCTGCTCTGTGCCATGTAATTTAATACACACAATGCAATCAGATGCTGTGATTGTGGAAAGAAAAATAATAAATTAAAGTAATAAATAACCACATATGAATACATTTCCCACTCCAAAAATAACAACTTGATTTTTCACAAGGTAGCAATTTAGAAATCTAAATCAGGAACGTTTTTTCTCCTGTGCATCGCTAGTTGTGCAGCAAGTCAGATGTGGGTTCTCCCTTGCTCCATTTACTCCTCACTAATCCCAGAGGCCTACAAGAATGAATTTCTTTAAACAGTCATGGAGTGAGCTTGAGGGAGAGGAGTGAAAAAGAATACGTGGGGTTTTACAGCCCAACCCAGTTCCCAGTAAAGCCAATGGAAAGACTCTCAATGCTTAAAGCAGAGTTTGATCAGGTTCACAGAGTCCAATTCTTCTCCAAATTGAATCAGTGGGAGTTTTGCCATTGATTTAATGGGAATTGGGTTGGACTGTAAAACCTAGGTTGAGTCCAGTCAGATAGAGCTGGGACAGACGCAGAGGGCACTGACAGGCACCCGTTTCTTCCATTTCTCCATTCCACTCAGCAGAGCTTTGGGGAACCTGGGCATGTTTCCCAAGTTACATACTAGGTCTCTAGAAAGAATCCAATGTAACTTCAAAACATATTTGTTTACCCTTTCTGTGGTTTACCGTTGAACTACTTCCTTGAGAGGGTATGTGCTAGAGAAGGGCAAAATACTACACAAAACTATTTCTTGGAAATTATGCATCACCCTCCTTCCCCAAATTTTCAACCACCCCTCCCACAGTATCTAACCTTTTTCTCCAGGCGGGTCAGCTAGGCTAGTACAGATTACAGCAAGTCAGCTATGCTAGTACAGGTTACATAGTCCCCGTTACAGCATAGCAACAAAGTCACTGATTCTTGTGGACTAGAACACAACTCCTGAGAGGGACTATGACACCTTGGAGTGGCTGTATGTCATTTTGGAGAGAAACTCAACTCTATTGGAGTCCTAAGACTAGAATACACAGAGTAAAGTGGCTAGAACACTCTCTTGCCTCAGTGATGAGAGATTGCTGAGAAATACAGTTTCCTAGCAGCCCATGGAAGTCCTGGGTTAAGGTAGGTATGCTTAAAAAAGGGCCATATAAATTCTGCCTTCTTCCACCAGAAAGAGGCTTGGAGCAACCTAGACAGGCTGAGGAAACTCATCCAGAAGAAGGGGCAAGATTCCCATTGTTTCTTTGATTTCTTTGTTTTCATGGACTGGGCTTTTCCATTTAAAAAAGGACTTTGAAGTAAAACCTTCTGGGAGGAAGCTATGCTAGCTTCAGCACTAGGAATGGAAAGCCCCGGGTAGGGGAAGTTTGGGTATGTGTTTGTTTTGTATAAAGGAACTCCATGGGTGTGGCTATTTGATTTGTTCTGCTGCAGCATGTTACTGCTCAGCGAAGGGACGCCAGACTCCTTATTCATTATAGAATCATACATTATAGAACAGTTATAGAATCAGAAATGTCAGGCTGGAAGGGACCTCAAGAGATCACCTAGTCCAGCTTGTTCCAGGACCAAGCATACCTAGAACATCTCTGGTATTTGTCTAGCCTGTTCCACATCCTCCCCTTCATAACTGTTCTAGTGCTTAACTATTCTAAAGCTAGGTCTACACTACAAACTTACATTGGTATAACTAATGTAATGAAAAATCCACACCCCCTGAGAGACATAGTAATATGGCCCTAACTCCTGGTGTAGGCAGGCTATGTTGGCAGGTGAGTTTCTCCTAACAACATAGCAACCACCTCTCTCAGAGAAGGCTTAACTATGTTGATGGGGGAGGAGAAGCTCTATCATCAATGTAGTAACATCTTCATTCACTAAAGTGCCAGCTCAGTATTATTACTATTACTATTTATATTACAAATGCACCAACAGGTCACAGCTAAAATTGGGGCCCCAAAGGGCATTGCATACATGCATAGTAATAAGCAATCCCTGCCCTAAGAAGTTCATAATTTAACTAGACAAGACAAAAAAAAGTGGGAGAAATAGCATGCTATTATCCCCCATTTTAGTGATGAGAACTGAAGAAGGGAGATTAAGTGAGTTACCCAAGGCCATGCAGGGTCTGTCTACACTGCAATTGGAGGTGCGATTACAGAATAGATTGGCATTCTCCTGCTAGCTTTGTTCAAACTACTGCAGCTAAAAATAGTGGGAGGATGCAGCAGCCTGCACTGTATCAGCCTGCCTGGAGCCCCACATCTTGTTCATGTTCCTAGCCTACTGTCCATGCTGCTGTGTCTTCACTGCTATTTTTGAGCCAGGCTAGCTAGATTAACACCAGCAAGGGAATGCTGACCTGTTCTGTAATCACAGCTCCAACTGCAGTGCGGACAGACTTATAGAATATCTATGGCATACCAAGGAATTAAATCCAGATCTCCCAAACCATTATCCAGCCGCAGGACCCTCCATCCTCTCTTCAGGGTAACAAGTAGCTTATGGTTAAAAATTTCTTCTACTGCTTTAGCACTTTATCTGTTTAGAATAGATATGAACAAGGAAGGAAGGAATATGATTGTGCAGTGTAGGAGAACAAGGAAAGTTTTTATGATATACTCAGTTTTTTCTTTGTATTATCATACAAGTCCCATACCTGAAGTCCTAACTCAGTCAAAACTCCCAGTAACTTTGCCAAAGTAAGACATTTAGGAATGGGCCCTTTGTAAACAATTGAATTCTGAAGAAAGATCATTTATTCATTTAGTAAATCTCTTCCTTTGACAGGACACCATTCTCTTTTACTTTACACTTCATTCCTACTATTGCTTCAGTGGGTATTCTTTCAAAATGGCTTCATTATATCTTAGTTTCCATTTGGTATACAGCAATGTATCCTTTTAACAGGCTTGTAAATTATTTCACCTTATGAAATCATTAAAACCTCAGGCCTTAATTCTCACAGTAGTTCTTGAGCATAAGCTTCAGAATTTGGGCATAATTTGGGCATAAACTTCAGAAACAGACTTCAGAGAGAAACTGCAGAACTAAAATTCATTTACAAATTTAACACCATTAATTTAGGAGTGGCTGGCTCACTACAGAAGCAGCTTTGCCTCTCCTGGAATTGACACTTCCTCATCAATTTTTGAGAGTGGACTACATCCACTCTGATCGAATTAGCCCTATCAGCACTGGTTCTACACTTGTGAGGTAACTCCCTTCTCTTCATGTGTCTTTACAATAATGCCTGCATCTGTAATTTTCACTCCATGCACCTGAAGAAGTGAGTTTTTTACCCATGAAAGCCTATGCCCAAATAAATCTGTTAGTCTTTAAGGTGCCACTGGACTCCTTGTTGTTTTCATAGAATTATAGAATCATCGAAGATTAGGGTTGGAAGAGACCTCAGGAGGTCATCTACTCCAATCCCCTGCTCAAAGCAAGATCAATACCAACAAAATCATCCCAGCCAGGGCTTTGTCAAGCTGGGCCTTAAAACTTGTAAGGATGGAGATTCCACTACCTCACTAGGTAACCCATTCCAGTGCTTCACTACTCTCCTAGTGAAATAGTGTTTCCTAATATACAACCTAGAACTCCACCACTGCAACTTAAGACCATTGCTTCTTGGTTTGTCATCTGCCACCACTGAGAACAGCCGAGCTCCATCCTCTTTGGAGTCTCCTTCCAGGTTGTTGAAGGCTGCTATCAAATCTCCCCTCACTCTTCTCTTCTGCAGACTAAATAACCCCAGTTTCCTCAGCCTCCCCGCATAAGTTATGTGCTCCAGCAACCTAATAATTTTTGTTGCCCTCCGCTGGACTCTCTCCAATTTGTCCAGATCCCTTCTGTAGTGCAGGGACTAAAACTGGACACAGTACTCCAGGTGTGGCCTCACCAGTGCCCAATATAGAGGAAAAATCATTGCGCCTACTAATGCTCCTACTAATACAGCCCAATATGCTTTTGGCCTTCTTGGCAACAAAGACACACTGTTGACTCATATCCAGCTTCCCATCCACTGTAATCCCCAAGTCCTTTTCTTCAGAACTGTTGCTTAGCCAGTAGGTCTCCAGCCTGTAGTGGTGCATAGGATTCTTCCTTCCCAAGAGCAGGACTCTGCACTTGTCCTTCTTGGATCTCATTTCCTCCAGGAGTTTTTGGATTCCCTGCTAGACTGGGTTTATTTTCCTTTTGTGATTTTCTTTTCCTGAACTCTGCTGAAGTTATTTGGCAGCTTCTCCTCCACAATTAATTGTTTAAATTTTGCCTGCTGCTCTTTCTGTTTCCATTGAGTTTCAGTGTCTGACAACAATTGAAAGTTTATATGCTCAACACCTCTGAAAATCAGGCCCTAAATGGCTAAAATGACTTGCCAAATGTCATTCTGTAGCAGAGTGGAGAGCAGAATCTAGATCTCCTGACTCTCAGTCTATTCCTTGAACTACTCCAGTGGTGAGCAACCTGTGGCCTTCAGGGCATGTGCAGCCCATCAGGGTAATCTGATTGCGGGCCATGAGACATTTTGTTTACATTGATCATCTGCAGGCACAGCCCCCCTCAGCTGCCAGCGGCTTCAGTTCGCCATTCCCAGCCAATGGGAGCTGTGGGAAGCAGTGGCCAGCATGTCCTCGTAGGCCGCAGGTTGCCTACCACTGTCCTAGACCATGCTGCTTGTCTCAGATAACTCTTGGAGTGGTTCCAAGCAAACCTATTAAAGTGCTTCAAAAGGGTTAGAGCCGAAGGCTATATTCCACTGTCAGCACAAGGCACATTTTCCTTTGTCCATCTCATACTGCACTGAAATAGAGCATCATTCTTCTGACCTCTTTGACTAGGGAAAGGGATGATTCCAGAAATTCTAACAAGAAGTTACACATGAAATAGATTAACAGAGTCAAGTTTCCTAGACCCCAGTACCTTTGTATTGCTCTTGCGTAAATTTCTCTGTTTGACAGAGCACTATGGGAAACATCTTTCATGGGGAGATATGACTAGCTCTCCTTAACCTGGAGAATAAAGACTCTCCCCAGTACGCATACACACACAGCCAGACAAAAAGAAATGAATAAGTGAAAAATTCACTTAATATACAATAATGTGACTTCACTATTCACATGAGTACAATAGCTAGAAACTCCCTGGGTTTCCCAGCCTTTCTGAAGTATACGTGAAACTAACAATTCTGAAGAAACGGATTCCTGTCTACTCCAAGCGTCATCTGCATACTGCTGATTAATAGCTAAAATCCTCCTTTCTCTTTCAGTGGAGAAATGATAATAATGAAAGCAGTCTGAATATTCAAAAATGCCAAATTAGCATAAGAAGAACATTTAGCACAGCAATGGGACAGACATCACTGGACAGGGAGAAAGTTAAATTCAAATGCCTTCCAGAGCAAAAAATAAAAATAAAATAAAATAATAAAAGAGGACATTGAAAGAAGATATTCTCAGAGTATTAAAAACACTGGCTAGACTGCTTCCATGTTGATGATGAGTTCTTTTTTACAACAATCCAAAGCAATGTGGACTGACACAAGTTCATTTTCATCATTGCAGTCAGATGCCACCAGCAGAAGGTTGATTTTCTCTTTTAGTGGTTCGGGTTCTGTATTTTCCAAATTGGAATGTTGTTCTTTTAAGACTTCTAACAGGATGTTCCACTCCTCGTCCCTCTCAGATTTTGGAAGGCCCTTCAAATTATTAAAGTTGGTTCGAGTACTGTAGCTAGTTTTAGAAATCTCACATTGGTACCTTCTTTGCATTTTTGTCAGATCTGAAGTGAAAGTGTTCTTAAATTGAACAACATATGTTGGGTGGTCATCTGAGACTGCCATAACATGAAATATATGGCAGAATGCAGGTAAAACTATGGAGCAGGAGGTATGCAGTTCTCCTTCAAGGAGTTCTGTCACAAATTTAATTAAAACATTTTTTAATCTGCATTATCAGCACAGAAGAAGGTCCTCTGGAATGGTGGTCGAAGCATGAAAGGTCATACGAATGTTTAGCATATCTGGCACATAAGTACCTCGCAACACTGGCTACCACAGTGCCATCTGAACACCTGTTCTCACCTTCAGGTAACATTGTAAATAAGAAGTGGGCAGCATTATCTCCCGTAAATGTGAACAAAGTAGTTTGTCTTAGCAATTAACAGAACAAGAAGCAGGACTGAATGGACTTGTAGGCTTTAAATTTTACATTGTTTTGGTTTTGAGTGCAGTTCTGTGACCCAATGAAAATCTACATTTTGTAAGATGCATTTTCACAATAAAGAGATTGCACTACAAAGGTGAATTGAAAAATATTATTTCTTTGTTTATCTTTTTTTCCAGTGCAAATATTTATAATAAAAAATAATAATACAAAGTGAGCACTGTACCCTTTGTATTGTGTTGTAATTGAAATCAAATTATATATTTTAAATTAATTTTAATTACTTTTTTAATCATTTGACAGCCCTAATTCTTATAATTCTAATATGTATTTTAATGACAGTAACACACAGGTGAGCCAGACTGAATTCCACTATGTATTTGTCAGCATTCTGTTGAGGCTTGGGGACCTTGCCATAAGCTGGCATCTGGTCTGCCTCCCGCACATTTGCCTCCCGCAATTCTGGGACTGGCCAGGGACTGAACTGCTCCCCAGGGGGCCTCTAATTTGTATTGCCTGGAAGCATCTCCCTAGTGGCCATGCCACCTGCCCAGAATTGCCAGACTAGCTCTGATCCCTCCCATGCCGGCATGCCCTGCCTCTGGGTCCTCAACATTGAGGAGGGTAGAACAGGAGTAATAAAGCCAGCACAGAGGGATCAGGGAGAGAAACTTTAGCCCTGAGAAATGCAATGAATAAAATAAGAATGATTAGGTGGCTGACTAATTCATCTCTCCTTTTCCCCTCCCAATGTAAGTGTCATTCCCTTGGTATAATAATAATAGTAACAACGAATTAATACTGCACTCTCAGATAGCATTTTTCATTGTACTTCTCAAAGGAGATAATTTCATTCCCTCCATTTTATAGGTGGGGAAGATGAGGCACAGAGATGGGAACTGACTTGCCCAAGTTAACCCACCAGATCAGAGGCAAAGCCAGGCAGATAACCCGGGTCTCCTGAGTCCCACTCCAGTGCTCTTTCCACTGGATCACACTGCCTCCCACTGTCAATTCTCATGACAGCAGGAACTAGTCATGACTAGAGGCATTGGTATTGTATTTCCATGTACATTCTATTGCTGGAAGCAGTCCTTTCATTTCCATATCTTCTTATATGCCAAATACAGGGAAACATGATATGGGGCAGATCCTTAGTTGGATTAAAGCAGCAGAGCTCCATTAAGGTCAGTTGAGCTATGCTGATTTACTGCCGGTGAGGTGCTGGCCTGATATCTTTCCTATGTGGCTTATTTAGACTTTTCTTCTTTTGTGACTGCCCGCTTACGATGTTCTTCATACATTCTGGATGATTTTCTGAAAAAGCAATGCTCTGTGAAATAGTTTGGGGAAATTCTATGGCTAGGTTTATGCAGGAGGTTAGACTAGATGATAACAGTGGTCTCTGCTGATCTTGGAATCTATTAATCTGTGATAAAATTTGCCAAGTCTGCCACAGCTCCTGCTCATTAACATTCTTAACTTCAGCTGCACTTTGTATACGAGCTATAAAGTGTTTGGGGTTGGAAGTTGAGGCCATTTGGTTTTGTCCTAGTAGACAACTCGGAGTGGACCTATGAAAGGAGAATACATAAGAGTGGAAAGGATTTACATTTACTTGTGAAGCTTATGATTCAGGAAAAGTAATGTGCCAAATGAGAACAAATCTGTATTTCCCCATTACACTGTGTTGTGTGTATTATATGGTCATGGTTTTCTCAGTTGCAGGAGAAAGTCCTCCACCTGGTGGGAAGCCTTGTTCACAGCTTGTTTCAATGTATGTCTGCATGAAAGCACTATATGAGCTCTAAAAAGCTAGATGGTGGTGTTATTATTGTTTTGATTGTTATATAACTACAAAGTTTGACAAAAACTGGGCTTTTCTTGAATTTAATGTAAATTTAATTTCTTTTCTCCTTTAACAAAAGAGAGACAATACTTCTTCACTGTCTAGTAATATGTTCTTTTTCTTTTGTAGTCATTTCTTCTAAAACAATTGGGAGCTATTACATTTTGTATGTGTTGAATTAAGCATAATTTCTTTTCTTTAAAGTACATGATGCTAGTTGTCCATTATTCCCCTCCCCTCCCCCCACAAATGACACTGAGAAACATTCTTTGAAATGTCCACTAAGAACCCTCACAGCACTGAATTCTTTTAAGTCTGCCCTTAGGAACACTACTCACCCGCTGTACTCCCCTTTCAGCCATCTCTGGTGGCTTACAAAAGCAGATAGCAGCATAATCCAGATAAGGCCCCTAAGAAATTTTCTCTAGTTTGTGGATAGCAGTCGCACCTCTCTGGCCAGATAGAGCTCAGACTCCTGTGAAATCTCATTGTCAGTCAACCTAGCTAATAGTAAGAGACTCAGAGGTGCTGGCTGGCTCCTTTCCCTCAGAGGGGATTGAAGAGGTTTCTACTTCACAATAATGAGAGTTTCTTTTTCAGGGCCACAGTACTAGAACACTGAATAAAGCTGTTGCTATTTCTGGCTGAGTAGCCCATAACATCATGTTAGATAGGGAAGTTCACTAATAGACAAAGAGTTAGATCCACAAAGATACAGAGGCATCTAACTGCCCTATAGGAGCATCAGTTCAATATTTAGGCTCCACTGACATCTTCAAAACCATCCCTCAGCGACTGCTAACGTTACTGGTATATAAAGTATCTTAGGTGACTACGTTTCTGCTAGTGGGCATGCACAAAGCTGCCTAAGTCCTGATGCTGCCCCACAATGAAGGAGCTGCTTGGAGCTCCCGCTCATGCTTAAGTCATGGCAGGATTTTCAGACTAGGTGTTCCCCTGCCTATCACCCCAGCGAGGCCTGATCTGTTAGGTGTTTTCAAAGCACACCTACAAGATCAGGCCCCAAACACAGAACACAGCAGAGGGTGAGCAAGTTGGAAATTCAGCTGGCTGTGTGCAGAATGCCCTGCAGTTAGGGCACTCAGCTGAGATGTGTGAGACCCAGCTTCAAATCCTTGCTCTAGTTACTATTTAATTATTTATACAAAGTGGAACAGCTCCAACAGGAGAAAATGGAGGGAACCATGCCCAGAATAGCCAATAGCAGGTAAGAGAACAGAGTGTAAGTTTCTGCTCCAAATCAGGTGGGGCAGGAATTTGAATCTCCTGCATTCCAGCTGAGTGACATAAGCATGGGGCTATTGGCAACAATGGGAGGATTTTGGGGAATCTCTCTCTTTTTATTGCAAGGAAGGGTGGCTTGCCTTAGGCATAAAACTCCAGGCAAACGTGTATAACACCAACAGACCCTGGTGGGTGGGGTTGAACCTGGCACCTCTGTAGCTAAGTGCATGAGCTAAAAGCCAACTAGCTATCAGTGAAGACTGTAAAGCCAAATCATTTTTTTATATGATTTCTGTCTCTCCCTAGTGCCACTAGATGGGACAGAACCTCACACCCAGGAAGTGTGTGGGTTATATGTGCACAGCTCTGAATCCTGAGCCAAGATAGGTGCTTCCCTCCAGCCCATCAGTCAGGTGCCTGCGGACTAGATCAACAGAGTTCGGTGCCTAAGGACCTTTGTGAGTCTGGGCCATAAGCCCCACCCCTTTCCTCTGCTTTTTACTCATTGCTAGCTTAGACTGCTGCCCACTCAACATGCGGACTTCTGAGGATCCCTTTCTTAGGTGACTAACCCTCCCCAGGTGTTGTCCTGGAAGCCTGGGCTGAGGCTTCTACCAAAAGGCAAAGTACCTAGAAGTTGGGTGTTGCCACACATACGCCTCTTTGTGGCTCTAGCCCAAAATGATTGCAGACTGTAAAACAAGAAGAGATTTTAAGTAGCTCTATTAAGGCAGTTCCTGAGCTCAGAGTCTGAACAAGCATCTGCTGGAGGCAAAGTCTAAATGGTGAGTTGATCAACACCCAGAAAATTATAATTAAATTGAATCAAAGAAAATGTGATATTTCAAATGAGAAACATGTTGGCACTGTGTTTACTTGCATGCTCCTTGGTGGACTAATGTTGTAAAGACTTCCCAGTCACAACAGACATATTACAAATTATCAATCCACTACTATTCTATTGGGTCAACTCTAAGGTTGGAAACCTCAACAAGGAAAAGGGAAGTTAATTCTCCAGCAGCATGTGGAAGGGTGCAGGATGGCACATGTAGCTTTCCAAAGTCCCATACAACAGGAGATCTGCTGCATGGAGGTAACAGATAAACTCCTGGCCAAATATTCTCTCTCATGAGTGTATGGTCACAGCAGTCAGGCAACTGAGGGGCATAAAGGAAACACAATATCGTAAATTTTAGAGAATTCCATATTTAAAATCCTAAGAAACTGGCTGCTTTTGGATTAATTTGACATTTCAAATACAAGTGGCTTTTCTGTGGTTTGGGACATTTTTGGAGGAAGTACTCCGAACTTTCTGAAAAATCAGGCCCTGAAGAGGTATCTCAGGTTGGGCATCCAAAATCATTTTCGATCATTTAAGCCAGTGGTACACAACCTTTTCGTCTGGTGGGCGCCAGACGAAGGACCATGGCGGCAGTTGAGCATCCGCCGAAATGCCACTGAAAATCAGCGGCATTTCGGCGTAATCGCCTCTGGATGACGTCGCTTGTTGACGGCAAGCGGCATCATCCAGAGGCATCGCTGCCAAATGCTCGACCTCCGGCCAGGATGCGGGCACATTTAGATGCCCCCGTGGGCACCATGGCTTCCAGGCTTCCAAGGAACCTGCAGGCACCGTGTTGGGGACCCCTGATTTAAGCCACAGTGGACAGTCCACTACTAGAACGTTTACTGTTATTTGAACATACCCAACACACTAATCCTGTTTTACAATAAAACTCAGTCTCTGAAGAGAGATGTGACTGCAGCTGTTCACTTAGCTGAGTTTGCATCGTTCAGAAAAAATCAAGTTGCATTGTTTCATAAGATCTCTTCAACAATATGTGCTATCAAAAGTGCAATGTAAGTTTCCGAGAAGTCTGGACATTGCACAAGTGCTGTTTATTCTGTTACAAGACAATTCCCCATAGTAAGAACTCCCGCTAATCTTTGAATAATATGAACATAACCTGTTTGACTGATTTCTTTTTTTCAGCTTTAGTTTTAAAAAAAATACTTCATATGTTGCTAAGACTTTCTGAAGATTTTACTTCAGGGTAGTATTCTTCTAGGTCTGCTCATCATCCAAGCTGCTCTCACTCTTGATGCTAAAGTGACATGCCATTCACAGTAGATTGGTTTAGAAGATCTGCACAATCATCCCACTTTTGCTGCATATTTTGCTCAGCTGTGAAATAGTTGACATTTCCCTTTCAATCAACATCATTGGGCTTTAGAGTTAGGCTCCTTTGAAACAACTAAAAGTCGTTCATCAGGAAGACATTGCCTCACCTGTTTCTGTTCACATTTTGAAGGTCATCTTCATAAATATAAAGACTAGAGACTCTTTAAAAATGAAAATATGGGGTGAGATTCTGTGTTGTGCCACTAAGAGTATGTCTACACAGCAGCGGGGAGGTGTAATTCCCAGCTCGGGTAGATGTACATGCACTAGCCCGACTCAAGCTAGAGCCTAAAAATAACAGTGTGACCACTTAGCAACACAGGCTAGCTGCCCACATATAGATCTAGGGGGTCAGGAGGTTTGTACTTGGGTGGCTGACCCACACAGCTTTGGCTATACTGCTAATTTTTGCATGCTAGTTCGAGCAGCATTAGCACATGTGTACATCTGCCCAAGCTTGGTGTTAGGAACCAGGACATAGGCAATCTGGCCTACCGGTCAGAGCAGGAGTCAGGTCTAGTGGGCAGAGCAGGGGTCCAGGTCAGCTCAGCTTCTCCTGCCGACATAGCTTGCACCTCTAATGAAGGTGGAGTAATTAACATTGGGAGACCCCTCGCCTGCCGGCTTAGAGTGTCTTCACCAGACACACTACAGTGGCAGAGCTGCATCAGAGCAGCTGTGTCACTGTAGAGCTTCTAGACTAGCCCTCAGAAATTCACGAATCAAGAGCTGATGTAAACTTGCAATTTTAGCCTGGAAACAAGCTATCAAAATCATAATGGCAGCATTTTACACCCACTCTGCCTTCACTTTGCACAAGTGTAAATTATTACACCAGGTGCAAGGCTGCGGAGAATGAGGCTTATTGTCACTTTTTTTTAAGAGAAAGCCATTTCTGTGTGTTACAGTGTTGGGGATACAACTCTAAGTTTTGCAGCTAGGGAGTGTTGAGCTCTTTAGCTTCAGCACTCATTGTAGCACTATGCAATAGCTTTTTTTAATAAAGAAGCAAGACATGAAAAATAGGAAGTGAAATTGTAAAATCACCAGAATTGAGGTTTTCATGGGTCACTATAAATTTTTGGAAACAGTCCAGTTGCATGAATAATGCTGTGAAATGTCACACCACTGGCTTGGAAAGGGGTTGTGTCTAGTTTTAACTTCTAGAACTGCCTGACTTGAGAATTTTTTATTTCTCAACCTGGCTACTGGGGGGCATAATTCCAGCACTTCAGTGTCTGAGGGTGTAGGTCTAGAACCCAGGAGTGTGGGAGCCCTGGACCTCTGACATTGCCACTCAAGGAGGTAGGCAAAGCATTAGCTCTCTAAACGTAGAGGGTCAGGCCACCACCAGGCTGTGCTACTGTGGCCACTTGCTGCCTAAGCCAGGAAGTGAGGTTGGTGAGCTGTCTAAGGGTATGTCTACACTATGAGATTATTCTGATTTTACAGAAACCAGTATTTGGAAACAGATTGTATACAGTTGAGTGCACGTGGCCACACTAAGCACATTAATTTGGCAGTGTGCGTCCATGTACCGAGACTAGCATCGATTTCTGGAGCGTTATACAGTTGGTAGCTATCCCATAGTTCCCTCAGTTTTCCCCACCCATTGGAATTCTGGGTTGAGATCACAATGCATGATGGGGCAAAAACAGTGTCACGGGAGATAATGGGGAAATGTCATCAGTCAATCCTCCCTTCATGAAAGCAATGGCAGACAATCATTTTGCACCCTTTTCCCTGGATTGCCCTGGCAGATGCCATAGCAGGGCAACCATGGAGCCTGTTCAGACTTTTTTCACTGTGACCGTATGTCTACTGGATGCTGCTAACAGACGCGGTACTGCAGTGCTACACAGCAGCAAGTTACAAGAGACGGTTACCAGTCATATTGTACCATCTGCTGCTTTGCAAATTGGCAATGATGGTTACCAGTCCTATTGTATCATCTGTTGCTGTCATGGGTGCTCCTGGCTGGCCTTGGTGAGGTCGGCCGGGGACGCATGGACAAAAATGGGAATGACTCCCCAGGTCATTCCCTTCTTTACGTTTTGTCTAAAGGTAGAGTCAGTCCTGCCTAGAATATCAGGCAAGTCTACTAAAGAACCAGAGAGGCAAAGAACTGTTCTGGGTCAGAGCCCCAGACATCCCACAGGAATGATGAGCTGCATACCATTCTAGGAGGTGCCCCTGCAACAATCCCTCCCATTGCTTCCCTCCTCCCCACCCTTCCTGGGCTACCCTGGCAGTTATCCCCCCATTTGTGTGATGAAATAATAAAGAATGCAGGAATAAGAAACAACACTGACTTTATTGAGATAAAATGGCGGGGAGGCAGCCTCCAGCTGCCATGATATTCCAGGCAGGACTGAATCTCCATTAGACAAAGCTTAAAGAAGGGAATGACCTGGAGTCATTCCCATTTTTGCCCAGGTGCCCCCAACCGACCTCACTGAGGCCAGCTAGAAGCACTCACAGGATGATGACGATGGGTACCAATCCTATTGCACCATCTGCTATCAGGAAGGGAAGGGAAGGGGATGCTGCTGTTTAGCGCTGCAGCACTGCGTCTGCCAGCAGCATCCAGTAGACATACGGTAACATCAAAAAAAAAGGCAAGAAACAATTTTTTTCCGTTTTCTTTCACGGGGGGTGGGGCGGGGAAGAGATTTATGACATATACCCTGAACCACCCGGGACAATGTTTTTGACCCTTCAGGCTTTGGGAGCTCAGCCAAGAATGCTCCTACCTTGCCCCTGCTCTGTGTCTGAGCCTTGTCTCTCTCCAGTTCCTTCCCTTTCACCCTGCTCCCAAACATTGGCTACCAGTCCTGTTCTGTCTTCTGACTCCAGTTGTGGCTGAAGCCTGGGATCTGGCATTTGGTATCTGATGCTGCCTCTGATCCTCAGCTTAGGTTCCTGGTCCTGGCTGTGCCTCTACTCTCTGACTCTGATCCTCGCTTCAGTTCCCTGACCTGGACCCCTGCTCTGCCCACTAGACCTGACTCTGATGCAGCTCTGCCACTGTAGTGTGTTTGGTGAAGACACTGTAAGCCGGGAGGCAAGAGCTCTCCCAATGTTAATTACTCCACCTTCATAAGAGGTGCAAGCTATGTCGGCGGGAGAAGCTGAGCTGACCTGGACCCCTGCTTTGCCCACTAGACCTGACTCCTGCTCCGACTGGTAGGCCAGATTGCCTATGTCCTGGTTCCTAACACCGAGCTTGGGCAGATGTACACACGTGCTAACGCTGCTCGAACTAGCATGCAAAAATTAGCAGTATATCCATAGCTGCGTGGGTCGGCCACCCAAGTACAAGCCTCCTGACCCCCTAGATCTATACATGGACAGCTAGCCTGTGTTGCTAAGTGGCCACACTGTTATTTTTAGGCTCTAGCTTGAGTCAAGCTAGTGCATGTACATCTACCCGAGCTGGGAATTACACCTCCCCGCTGCTGTGTAGACATACTCTTAGTGGCACAACACAGAATCTCACCCCATATTTTCATTTTTAAAGAATCCCTAGTCCTTATATTTATGAAGATGACCTTCAAAATGTGAACAGAAACAGGTGAGGCAATGTCTTCCTGATGAACGACTTTTAGTTGTTTCAAAGGAGCCTAAATCTAAATCCCAATGATGTTGACTGAAAGGGAAATGTCAACTATTTCACAGCTGAGCAAAATATGCAGCAAAAGAGAGATGATTGTGCAGATCTTCTAAATCTATCTACCGTGTATGGGTTTTTTTAAGCTAAAGCTGAAAAAAAGAAATCAGTCAAACAGTTTATGTTTATATCATTCAAAGAGTAGCTCGAGTTCTTACTACATGGAATCGTCTTGTAACAGAATAAACAGCACTTGTGCAACGTCCAGAGTTCTCAGAAACTTACATTGCACTTTTGATAGCACATATTGTTGAAGAGATCTTTTGAAACAATGCAACTTGCTTTTCTCTGAACGATGCAAACTCAGCTAAGTGAACAGCTGCAGTCACATCTCTCTTCAGAGACTGAGTTTTATTGTAAAAAAAGATTAGTGTGTTGGGTATGTTCAAATAACAGTAAACGTTCTAGTAGTGGACTGTCTACTGTGGCCTAAATGATGAAAAGTGATTTGGGGCACCCAACCTGAGATACCTTTTCAGGGCCTGATTTTTGAGAAAGTGTGGAGTATACCCTCTGAAAATGTCCCAAACCACAGAAAAGCCACTTCTATTTGAAATGTCAAATTAATCCAAAAGCAGCCAATTTCCTAGGATTTTAAATATGGAATTCTCTAAAATTTAAGATAACGTGTTTCCGTTATGCCCCTCAGTTGCCTGACTGCTGTGACCATACACTCATGAGAGAGAAGATTCGGTCAGCAGTTTATCTGTCACCTCCATGCAGCAGATTCCCTGTTGTATGGGTCTTTGGAAAGCTACATGTGCCATCCAGAACCCTTCCACATGCTGCTGGAGAATTATCTTCCCTTTTCCTTGTCTAGGTTTCCACCCATAGAGCTGATCCAATAGAATAGTAGTGGAGTGATAATTTGTAATATGCCTGTTGTTACTGGGAAGTCTTTATAACATTAGTCCACCAAGCAGCATGCAAGTAAACACAGTGCCAACATGTTTCTCATTTGAAAAATCACATTTTCTTTGATTCAATTGAATTCTCTGGGTGTTGATCAACTCACTGTTTCGGATTTTGCTTCCAGCAGCTGTTTGTTCAAACTTTGAGCTCAGGAACTGCCTTAATAGATATATTTAAAAACTTCTTATTTTCCACACCATTCCACAGCAGTTATTATATCAATTCTGGGTGTGCACACTTATCTTCTTGTGTCAGCAGTGCAAGTCCTCACTAGGAGCACTTGTATTGATTGTGTTATCAGTGTGGGGCATTGTGGGATGGCTCCTGACAGCCAGTAACAGTTGACACAAGCAACACAGTGTCTACACTGACACTGCATTAATCTGATTACATCGACCGTGACTCTATGCTGCTGAGGGAAGTGGTGTTACTAACTAGCCATAGAGAGGCAGTTATATCAACAGGGCCCAAATTTAAGTGAAGATACTTCCAGAGCTAGGTCAATGCGGGGCAGTTTATGTCAACCTAGATCCATAGTGTAGAGCAGGCCTAAAGCAGCAGTGTCTCTTTTCCATAAAGCAGCTTAGGACCTTATTTGCACACAATCAGTTGTTCTGACATGTAGTGGGGGTGAATCCACTGTTTCCTTTTTCTGGGTCTTTTTTCTGGGTTTAAATGAGTCAGACTACATTTTAGCCACTTCCTACTTTGTTTTACATGAAAAGTATGGTGAAACAGATATGTGGGTTCACAAAGAAGAAAAGATACTGATTGTTCCTCAATTAATATACATTTTTACTTCGGAAGAACAGCATACCTGTGCTAGTACATAGCAATCCCTTACCACAGAGGCAGACGAACTAGGCATTGTGCCAACACATAGGAAGACCTGGTCCCTGCTCTAAAAAGCTTACAATTCTGTGCCAACAGGCACATACAAAATGATACTTCTTGCTAACAATGGTAGTAGTTCAACTCATCACAAAGAGGTTCTCCAAATGTCAAGTGAATATGTAGTAGAACATGTTATCAGTAATTGTCAGGACTTCAGATTTAACAGTCTGAACAAACAAATTAATTTATGGGAGAAAAGAAGTCATCCAGCCACAGGTTCTTTTGTTTGTTTGTTTGTTTGTTTGTTTGTTTGTTTGTTTGTTTGTTTGTTTGTTTGTTTGTTTGTTTGTTTTTTGTGGTGTTAGACAAGTATCTATGTTTTTTATCCATGGCACAATCTTTACAATGGTGGTTAAGCAATAGCTTTCTATTCTGTATAGGTTTTGACACTGCGCTCACCACCATGGTATCTGACCATCTTCCAGTAGTACATTGACCAACATCTCTAAAATCTGTCATGCTTTGTTCTCTCATCTTCTCCCCATAGGGAGAAGTATATGCAGTGAAGTGTCTCGATTCAGGTCTATTGTGGGTGTTTTTGTTTTAAATCCACATGTTGCTATTTATTTATGTTAGAGAAGGCAAGGTCAAAGAAATGCACCTTCCACTTGGGATGGAAGATGGTGAGATTGGCAATTATCCTTATTTCTTAGGGGAGTTCATTCCAAAGCCTTGGACTGATCCACAAAAAATTTCTGTGTCCTACACAGACGAGCTTTACCTTGTGGTAGAAAGTCCCACTGGAATAGAGGTGCACAGTTGTCAGCCACAGTCTTCATCCTGGAGCTTTAGATGACCTTTTAGGTACCGTGGCCCCAAATCATGGAGTGCCTTAATGATAAGGCTCAAGACCTTCAACTTGATTCAGAATTCTATGGGAACTCAATGTAGAGACTGGAGGACAGGTTTGATGTGCTCGTGGTGTCCTGTGTTGCTCAGAAGATGCACTGCAGCATTCTAGCTGAAGTTTCCTAAGCACTGGTGGCTTCATGCTCGGTTATATTGCATTGCTTTAATCTAGATGAGAGGTGACAAAGGAATGAATAACTGAAGCCAGGTCATTGTCCACCAAGCTAGCCCTTTGAAGATGGTAGAAAACATTACTTGCAGATGCTGCTTAGTACCAGCAAGGAATCCAAGAGTACTAGACAACAAACTGAATTGACCAAAAAGATTGCATCATAGTTTCAAGCTCTTCAAAATTCTTTCCTGTGCTTAGCAATATCACCTCTGTTTTTGCTCAAATTCAGCTTCAGTCAGCTGTTCTTCACCCACGAGCTGATCTTGTCCAAGTGCTGAGCCATTGTAGGTGGTAGTGGTGTGGTCAGATATAGTGAAGGTTAGGTAGAGCTAGGGTGACCAGACAGCAAGTGTGAAGAATCAAGATGGGGGTGGGGGAAAATAGGAGCCTATATAAGAAAAAGATCAAAAAATCAGGACCGTCCCTATAAAATCTGGATATCTGGTCACCCTAGGTAGAGCTGTGTGTCATCTGCATAGTGCTGGGAGTTGAGTCCATGTTGTCTGATCAGTTCAACTACTGGCTGGATGTACATGTTGAAAATGATGAGGGGAGAGAATTGATCCTTGTGGAATTCTGGAAATGAGAGGGCCTGTTGATGTTGTACTGTTTCCCATCACTATTCATTGGGTGCATCCCCCCAGGAAGGACTCAAACCATTTTAGTGCATTACCCTGGGCCCCTGCCATTTATCTGAGGTGGGACAGCAGTATCTCAGTCAACAGTGCTGAATGCTGAAGAGAAGTTCAAGGTGATGAGAATGGATGTCTGTCCTCTATCCACCTACAGCAGAAGATCACACATCAATGCCACTAAAGTGATTTCAGTTTCATATTGTTCCCTGAATCCATATTGTACCAGGTCTAAAATGTTAGTTTCAATTAGATGAGTCTGTAGTTGGCCTTTGGCTAGCGTCTCCATGAGCTTCTCAGAAGCAGGAGGTTTGATACTGGGCAGTATTTGGCTAGAACTGATGCATCCAGGGTGGGCTTTTTCAGTGTTGGTTGGACTATTGTATGTTTGAAGAAGAAAGGGAAGATTCCTTCTGTAAATGATACATTATCTATTTCCATCAGGAGTAGCACCAGTTTTTCATGACTGTCCTTCACAAGCCAGGAAGGGCATGGGTCAGATTCACAAGTCTTGGGTCAAGACTCCTCTAGGGTGTCCAGAACTTCTTGATAAGTGAATGTACTGAATTCTGGGAAGGCAGGAAGGCTGTGGTTGGCAGGTACAGATAAAGCAGATCTATGCTGTTTGAGAAGGCTTCCTGAATGTGCATAATCTTTTCAGCTAAGTTGGATAATAGTTCTTCAGAGCACTTGTGTTCAGTTTTGATGCAAGTTGTAGGTATACAGGATTGATGAAGAGGTTTACCACCCTCGGTAGCTCCTTGAGGCAAGTTTTGGCAGCTTCTGCAGAGGCTGAAAGGAAAATACTTTACTCTGTAAGACAGCCTCAGCATATGCATTGAAGAATTCATTATGTTTCATCCTTTTAATTTCAGCCTGTTTTTTTCCACTGCCATCAACACTGAAGTTTCCACCCCCCTCTTCATACGGTGCAGGGGGTCAGAAAACTTGGGAGAACTGTGTGGGCAATGGAGAGGAAGGGACCATTTGAGGACCAGTGCATCAGTGGCCGAGGTCAGTGAAGAATGGCAATGATTCACCAGGTCTTGGTGATCCAGGTATATTGGGTACTTAATTTCCGATGAAGTCATGTATTGTTTATTATTTGCAGCAGATCTTGCATTGTTCAGCCTCAGCTTTAGTTTGTCTTGCTTTGTGCTGTCTGCTTCTGACCTGTGCCTAGACAGTGGTCCTGTGCAGTGTGTAGGTGTCAGATGTCTGGAAACTGGTTTCTGATGTCTGCTTTTCTATTTCTTTAGACAGGTCCTCCCACTTTGAACTATGACAGGTGATGAAGTGGACAGTGCCATGTGATGATCCGAGTGGAGGAAAAGTTGTCTGGTTGCCAGATGCCATGGGAAAGGCAGGTCTGTTGGATACCTTTTGGAGCTATAACCTGATAAATCCTGGAAACAGGGAAAGTTGAGGCAATGTGCTTCTGGGGTAGAGTTGCTGTGCTGGAAGCATGGTGGCATAACAGCAATGGAAATAGTAATAATAGTGACTGTTGGTAACTTTCCTCTACATCTGAACTCTGAGATTCTGGAAGAGAGTCTCATTGCTTGTATTTGAAACCAAGATCTCTTGTGGCTTTCTGTTGCAGCATCATGTGAAAGCTGGTCGACACACAAACTTGGCGTGAAATAACTGTCACCTTTAATTCACACCATGTGTTATTTCAGTGAGAGTCAGAATAAAAGTGCTATAGACTGAGAAGCAGCAAAGAGTCCTGTGGCACCTTAAAGATTAACAGACGTATTGGAGCATGAGCTTTCGTGAGTGAATACCCACTTCGTCGGATGCATGTAGTGGAAATTTCCAAGGGAAGGTATATATATATGCAAACAAGAAGCAGGCTAGAGGTAACGAGGTTAGTTCAGTCAGGGAGGATGAGGCCCTATTCTAGCAGTTGAGGTGTGAACACCAAGGGAGGAGAAACTGCTTTTGTAGTTGGCTAGCCATTCACAGTCTTTGTTTAATCTTGAGCTGATGGTGTCAAATTTGCAGAAGAACTGAAGCTCAGCAGTTTCTCTTTGAAGTCTGGTCCTGAAGTTTTTTGCTGCAGGATGGCTACCTTTAAATCTGCTATTGTGTGTCCAGGGAGATTGAAGTGTTCTCCTACAGGTTTTTGCATATTGCCATTCCTAATATCGGATTTGTGTCCATTTATCCTTTTCCATAGGGACTGTCCAGTTTGGCCGATGTACATAGCAGAGGGGCATTGTTGGCATATGATGGCGTATATTACATTGTTGGACATGCAGGTGAATGAACCAGTGATGGTGTGGCTAATCTTGTTAGGTCCTGTGATGGTGTCGCTGGTCTAGATATGTGGGCAGAGTTGGCATCGAGGTTTGTTGCTTGGATTGGTTCCTGAGTTAGAGTTATTATGGTGCAGTGTGCAGTTACTGGTGAGAATATGCTCCAGGTTGACAGGTTGTCTGTGGACAAGGACTGGCCTGCCACCCAAGGCCTGTGAAAGTGAGAGATCATTGTCCATGATGGGTTGTAGATCCCTGATGATGCGTTGGAGGGGTTTTAGCTGGGGACTGTATGTGATGGCCAGTGGAGTTCTGTTGGTTTCTTTCTTGGGTTTGTCTTGCAGTAAGAGGCTTCTGGGTACACTAAGACTGAGAAGCAAAGTCAAAATAGGACACTTTTATTCCAAACTTTCACACAGACTTGCACCAAAATAATACAAGCTGAGAACTAAACCTGATTTAGTTCTTTAGATGCAGATTGGTGTTTAAATAAGCCCCCAGGATATACACTTCTACCCAACATAACGCAACCCAATATAACACAAATTTGGATATAACGCAGTAAAGCAGTGCTCCAGGGTGTGGGGCTGTGCACTCCGGTGAATCAAAGCAAGTTCAATATAACACGTTTTCATCTATAATGCGGTAAGATTTTTTGGCTACTGAGGACAGTGTTATATTGAGGTAGAGGTGTACTTGTAGCTCCTGTTGTTAGGCTGTAGCTCAAGTGGTAATAGCTTGTACTGTGGTACTGAAAAATTAGTGTTCAGTCCTCATGATAATTTATGAGGGGATGGTTGGTACATAATATAATTTGATATTCTCTTATTTCCAATTAAAAGAAAAAATACCTAGGAAGTTACATTAAAATACATTAAAAATGTTATTTAGGTTGGACAGTCAAGTACTTGAAAGTTAATAAATGCAAGATTTATGGTTGCCTGTGCAACCTGATTCTGCTCCCTTGTGTGTATGCATTATAATACTGTCTTTAGTTACATGTTCATATGCTACTTTTTTTCCCACAGAACCCGTCTTATTCAGGGCACAGAACTAACACACTGGAGGTCAAGTGGTTGATTTTGCAACTGAAATAATCTTTTAATGTGTGGGGGGAGAGGGGGGCTAGTCTATGTATATATAGGAGCAGATTCTGATTTCAGTTATGCTGGTGTAAAGCCAGAGTAAATCCATTCTGGAGTTACTCCAGATTTACTCCACATGAGATCAGAATCTGTTTCATGCAATCTGTGAAACACTCAGGATGAGATGATTTGAAAAAGCGAAGGAAAGAGGAGGCGAAAGAATCTTACTTCTGCAGCTACCATGATGAAGTTTGCTCAGTGAATAATATCCGGCAGGATCCTCGGCGGTGTTGTGGCTGAAAGTGAGGAACTGAAACCCTGAAGAAGAGGAAACATCTGCTTGAATTTGTATAGAGGGAAAAGTTGCTGTTGAGAATCCAGCTGTAGGAGATCCAAGCAGCCAAAAGCACTGCAGGTTTGAGGAGATTGATGTTTGTATTTTTTCCTATTAGATATAACATGCAATGTAGACATGTGAGTTACCTGTAAATATATGGGTTTTTTTTTATTATTATGGTCATAGTCCCCAGGAAATTAAAGACTAAAAACCATGTGCAAACAAAATTAAGGTTGAGGAGACTTAGAAGTGACAAAAGCAGAGAAATGCAGAGATATGGTATACATTGTAAGCTCTTTGGGGCAGTGATGGTATTATTGTTATTATATGTGTGTACAGCACCTGGCATAATAGGGCCTTGACTCCTGATTGAGGCCTCTACGTGCTATAATAATAAAATAATAGTAATAATGAATAATAAATAGGCTGTCCTCGACTCATTAATTTTGCATGTAGTAAGATTTGTAGGACACAAGTATGAAATATTATGAACTGTTCTAAATCCCCTGAAATGAATGGGCACTGAACGGAGAATAAAGATCGTATTTATGATCATACTTATGACAGTATGTTTCAAATCAATTTTTTTCTCTTATTAAACTGAGTTTTATGATTATGAACAGATACAGCACACATCCTGAACTGTGGCACAACTCCTAATAAACCAATGTTCATTTTTACTTCTAGATATTTGTGCAAGTTAGTATTTCAAGTTGTTGGGCCTGGTTCTCCTCATGTGTACATGGAAGAGTAATTCTATTCAGGAGTGACTCGAATGAAAGGTAATGCAATTTCACATGTGTGAAATCCATGTGAGAGGGGAAGCAGTCCTAGGAATGCATATTTAAAGTTCAGCTATCTATACTATTGTTTACTTGTTATCCAAGCAATATTTTATATTTGATATGGTAATAGTAATAAATACTAATGTTTGTTTCACAGTACAGAGTAGACATTTGTTAAACAGATACACTGAGGTGCCTTGATCCTGTTACACACAATTATACTTCTGTGTTTGCATCGATCCTGTCTGATAAGATACATAGTGGCACAGAAAGCTCATTTGGGGAGAAGAACTTACAGGCAAAGTATTGTTTGTGGAAGCAGGCTTATTTGTAGGAGATCAATTTTCTATAAGTACGTTTATATCCAATGGTAGACCCAAAGGCACAAATTGACTGGATGAAATGGGAAGAGGGTGTCTTATTAATTAACTTGATGTTCATTTTGTGAGAAATTCTTTATATTCTGCAGATTCCCAGCACTGACTGCCAGGTCCAGGAAAAACATTATATTCTGCAAACAAGGGGATTAAAAAAGTTCCGGAAACTGCAAAGGAAATGACCCAAAGAACTATTTCAATATCAGTCTTGCAACACTTGAATGAGATACTATGCAGTGATAAAGTATTGTTGCAGCAGTACGACAGCTTCAGGCTCAAGCATTTCAATCATCTCTGAGGCTCAGACCCAAGACGCTAAGGTAAACGAGATACCAGCCTTTTGCAAGGAGGAGGTAAGCTAGTTTTTGTCTTTTTTTGTTTGTTTGTTTGTTTGTTTGGGGAGGGGTGATTGTTATTTTTATTTCTCAAGGCTCCTATGACATAACACAAACATTTGCAATGGAAAAAAACCTATATTAGATTGAGTTCATCTACCTCCAAGTGCAGATTTGAGGATGGTCTTAGACAAAATTGTGATGACACATAATTATTTATAATTTATGATCTGAAGGATCATAAGGAGACATATCTTAATGTGAGTAAAGTGAGTGATCAGATTCCCAGCACTGCCTGCCAAGTCCGGAAAAAACATTTGCAATATTTTCCCTTATCTGTTGGGTTGCTTTATTTTGTCTGACATCTATTTTGTGTATCCAGGAGAAATGTTGCTATCTCTTTCTTCTTTTAAAAAATAATCTAACTGGAAGCATTTGTATGTTGTCTCCTGTACATGGGTTTGGGTTTGGTAAGTTGCAGATCGCTCCATAGAGTGAATCAGTTCTAGGAATAGCATGAATTGAATGTACATTTCAATGACTGATAAGTATCCTGGATTTTAATTTTATTTCAATACTTTAATAGTGAATGTTGCACATATATGGTGCTCTTAGAATCTCAACGCAATTTATAAGCATCCATTTATCCTCACAACACCTCTGTAAGGTAAGTAGTATTATCTCTATTTTATAAATGGCATTTCTATTTGAGATAGAGAAGTCTGAATGCCATTGTACAAGGCACTGCTAAGCCCTCATTTGGAATTCTGTGTACAGTTCTGGTTACCCATGTTCAAGAAAGAGGAATTCAGCTGGAACAGGTGCAGATTCTATCTTAGAAGGAGAGACTCCAATTGGCTTGTTTAGCCTATCAAAGCAAAGGCTGAGGGGGATATGATTGCTTTCTGTAATTCTAGCCATCAGTAAATTTGGGCTGGAAATTAGAAGCATTACAACTAGGGCTGTTGATTAATCACAGTTAACTCACATCATTAACTCAAAAAAATTAATCGAGATTAATATATTTTAAATGTGATTAATCACATTTTTAATCACACTGTTAGATAAAAGAATATCAATTGAAATTTATTAAATATTTGGAGGTTTTTCTACATTTATATATATATTGTTTCTGTGTTGTAATTGAAATAAACATGTATATTATATTTTATTATAAATATTTGCACTGTAAAAATGATAAACAAAAGAAAAAGTATTTTTCAATTCACCTCATACAAGTACTGTATTGCAATCTCTTTGTCATGAAAGTGCAACTTACTAATGTAGATTTCTTTTTGTTACATAACTACACTCAAAAACAAAACAATGTAAAACTTCAGAGCCTACAAGTCCACTCAGTCCTACTTCTTGTACAGGAGATAATGCTGCCCACTTCTTATTTACAATGTCACCAGAAAGTGAGAACCAGCATTTGTGTGGCAGTTTTATAGCCAGCATTGCAAGGTATTTACATGCCAGATATGCTAAACCAGTGGTCTCCAACCTTTTATGCCCAAGAAGACTTTTGAATTTAAGGGCAATCCAGGATCTATTCCGCCACTTCCCCGAGGCTCTGCCCCTACCCCCAAAGCCCTGCTCTGCTCACTCCATCCCCCCCGTAGCTCTCTCTCCCCTCCCACACTCACTTTCACCAGGATAAGGTAGGGGGTTGGGGTGCAGGAGGGGATATGGGGTGCTGGATCTGGGAGGGGGGTCAGGGCTGGGGCAGAGTGTTGGGGGTGCAGGAAGGAGTACAGGGTGCTGGCTCGGGGCAGGCCTCAGGGCTGGGTCTTGGGGTGCAGGAGGAGGTATGGGGTGCTGGCTTGGGGATGGGGCTCAGGGCTGCAGGTTGGGCTGCAGCTTCCTGCCATGCAGCACTCACCTCTAGCGGCTCCCAACTGGTGGCATAGTGTGGCTGTCACTAAGGCAGGCTTCCTGCCTACCCCAAGCCCATGCCACTCCTGGAAGGGGCCAATGTGCCCCTGCAGCGCCTGGGGGAAGATGGATGGCAGATGGCCCTGTGTGCTGCACTGCTCTGCAAGCACCACCCCTGCAGCTCCCATTGGCCACAGCTCCCATTTCCTGGCTAATGGGAGCAGCAGAGGCAGTGCCTGCAGGCAGGAGCAGTGTGCAGAGAGAAACCCCTGTCCCCGGGGCCATGCTGGCTGCTTCCAGGAGCTGCATGGGACCAAGTCAGGCAATTAATTGTGCAATTAATCATGCTTAATTTTTTAATCATTTGACAGTGCCTAATTATAACCATCAGAAGATAGTGGTTCTGGAACAGCGTCCCGATAAGAGTAGTGGGGGAAAGAAACCTGAATGGTTTCAAAATGGAGTTTATTAATGGGATTATAAGCCGGGGCTGCCTGTGATAACAGCAGACTGGACTTGATGATGCAGGAGGTCCCTTCCAGGTCTATGTTTGTATAGTCTTTTATATGTGTAAAACAGGCATGAGTGACTGCCCAAGGTTGCACAGCTGGTCAGTGGCAGACCTAGGAATTAGAATCTAAAAGTAGGTCTTCCATCCCTTTCTCTCTCCACAGATGACGCTCTCTCATTAAAGACCTAATAGAAATGAGTTTGTTGATATTTGCTCCCATATGAAAGCCAAGCTGATCCTACTTATCCAGTGATAGCGGCCACAGTAATGTTAGTCCTCATTACTTGAAAGTTGCATATAGGGCTATTGGAATCAGTTAATCACTATTTTATAATCTCACCAAAGGAGAATCAGAATCAATCTGTGGAAAATGGACACATCCATTCCAGCAGGATGGCACCTATTAAGAACTAACATTTCCAAGATCCTTTCCCATTTTAGCCTGGGTCTTGAGGGGAAGCTGAGATAGATTTGGATTATTATTTTCATATCACTGCATCCACCACGTCCCTTTCACTCTACCAATAATACTTGTCTTGGTGCCCTGTTTGGACACTTTTCCCACAAGCATCTCCACATTTTTCTCTATGCCTTTCCCTAAGCATGGAACACCTTTTCTTACCTGATCCTTTTCATACTGAAGTCCCTCCTGAAGACCCACTTCTATTGTAGTGGTAGTAATCAGCCGACAAGAAACTAAGCAGCTGATTGTGGCAAGGTTGGGAGTTACCTGGGAAAAGTCGATATATTTTATACTAGTTTAAAAAAAACCAAACCTTGCTTTAACATGAGTGCCCAATCAGAACGTGGCTAATTACCACCTTACCACACTGCTTGTGTGCTGTACATCCTTCCCCTACCCTCCATCTTGCTGTTTGGTCCTCTTTGTTTTGTCTGCTTCAGAGTGTAAGTTCTCCTTTTGCTTAGCAAAGTGTGGGTGCTTCTGAAAACATATAAATAATAATAGTAATAAGGCTTATCTACACTTAAAATGCTGAAGCAGCGCAGCTCACCACTGCAGCTGAGCCGCTGTAGCACTTCAGTTAAAAATCTACCTTAACCAACAGGAAGGGCTCTCCCACTGGCCTAGCACTGTCTACACTGGGGGCTAGGTCGGTTTGATGGCATCGCTTCTGGATATGGATTTTTCACACCGCTGAGCGAAGTTGTTCTACTGGCCTAATTTCCTAATATAGACCAACCCATCATTAATCACAGAAGGTAACATATAAATGCAAGGTTTCAAAGAGGGCAGTATGTACATTAGGAATGCAGTGCAAGTCCATAGCTCTTCCATTTATTTGTGCATTTTATATATTTTGATTTAAATGTTTCAAAGGCCTCTCCCCAGCTCTGGGTGACCTGGAGGTTATTTAAAACAACAGTCCATCCAAAGAATAATCACACAAGGAGCAACCCATAGTCCACATACCACAAAATGAAATTATATACAAAGGAATATCCCACCCACGACCCCCATCCCATTCAAATGTTATACCCTCCCTGAAAGCCCCAGTAGACAGATGGCCTTTGCAGCAGATCCTAACAGTCAACAGACTCAGGACTAGAGCTGGGTGAAATTTTTCAGTCAAAATTTTATTTGATGAAAACTGCAGATTTGGTTGAAATGAAATGTTCAGCTTTGGGTCAAGTGAAATATTTCATGTAACCTGAAATTATTATTTATTTTTTGATTCCTCAAACATTTCAAAAAGATCATTTTGGCATGACTCACGATGATTTGATTTTATTCTTTGATATTGTCAGTGAAATTTCCACTCAGGCTATCAGCAGAACAAGGGAAACAATTGCCAGAGCCATGAGGCTCTCACTGAAAATTCGCTCCAGCAGCTCGCTCTAGTTTACGCTGAGGGGGTTCCAGCTAGTCATGCCTCTGCTGACAATATTAACCAGGGAGGGAAGTGCTCTATTTCAGGCAGACTCTAGAGATGCCAGTGCTACACCAATAATGGCCAGTTAGTTATAAAGGAGCCCTGTTTACACTAGTATTGTACCAATAGCTGACTCAAAGTGATGCAGGGCCTTGCTCCTCACCGTGAGCCAACTGTAAAAGGGGTCATGATACTTGTAAGGTTGCTAAGGCGAAATAGGGACTTTTTGTGGCCTTGTATTCACCCCATAATACATTATTTAAAAAAAGAAGAATGAACTTTTAAAGGCCCCAGGATTACCCCCCAGTGAATTCCGAACATGTCCTGATCAAGAGAGTGGAGTTTACTCTTTGTTCAGTGGTGGGGCAAAGTCCATTCTGCCTGTGAACGTTTCCAACAGCAGCATCATAAAAACATGCACTGTGCTTGCAAAATCATGGCTAGCATCATAGTGGATGAGCTAAGCAAGGGGATAGTGAGATTTTGAAGTTAGATGAGGAATGACAAGGGGGAACAAAGAGGAATAAAAACAGAGTAAAAAGAAACAAGAAATTAGGGAGGGAAGGGAAAGAGGGACTGAGTGGGATGCAGATGAGCAAGAGAGCGATGGTTAGGAAGAGCTGAGAAGAGGGACCAACAGTATCTAAGATTCCTGAGCACATCATTGGAGAGAGATAGAAAACATCTTTTGTGTCCAATTTTCACAACTTTCTGATCAGCTCTATCACTCTGTGTGATTTGTACTGAAGCTTTAGCAAACTCTCATCCCAGCAGCTGTGTCCATATTGTTGCCACATAATGATATCATATGAATGATTCTGCAGTGTTTAAAAAGAGATGGTCTCTGCAGTGGTCTGCCTGCACTGCAATAACAGTATATCTTGGCTGTCCCAACCTGGGTTTAACATGGCTTTGAAGAACAGTAGGTACGAAACTACTCTCCTTGAAATGCGGGGTGCCCTGTGGAAATGTTTAAGGTTCTAATATGGCTTGAGGATATGGCTATAGTTCTGTCTGCACTACAAAACTGTAATGAGTTGTAACCAGTTGTCATGGATCTACAGGGACTGTGTTAGGCCCCAGACTTGAAGTAGTCTCCTGGGAGTACCTCTTCAGTGCCCCATGGCCCCAAGGAGTCCCACTTTTCCTCCAGGATAGGCCGCACAGCCTCAATACCACTGAGACCGGACCTTCAGGCTCCACCCCTCCCGTTTCTCACCGTGAGCTCTGAACAGAGAGTCTGACTAAGGTAGACATATGTTGAAAGACATTTTACCCTCTTCAGGGATCAATGTCCTTCATTAAGTATTTACAACAACACCAGGCATCCTTTTTAAAATGGGATGAGTTTTAAAAGTCAACTGGAAAACAGTGTTGGGAAGTCCTTAGGCTAGCAAAGAGAGACAAAAGTAAGACAGAGTTCATACTGGCTGAAGCCAGGGCTCCACCAACCCCGTCTGCCCTAGAATCCCCCCCCTCTCTCTTTCTCCCCCCATCCCCCTTTGACTCTGAGTCCTGAATGGATCCTGTGTAACAATCCCAAGCCCAATGGGGAGAGGCTTCCAGAGTATTCTCACTTTCAGCACATTTCTCCTGAAATGGTTTTAAATTGTACTGTAGAAAGGTCTTAAGAAAAACAATTCACAGAATAAAAAACTCATATTTCCATTTCCTTGATTTTGCGATATTAACCTCCCCTGAGAGCAATTAAAATCTTATATAAGAGAAGAACTTTTCTTATCATGACCAAAAATTCCAGTAATTAGTGTTGTTTCTTTGTACTGTCGTTGTTTTTCTAAAGAGAAAAAGGAGAAAATCTCCATAACAGCAAAACAGGTACTGAAGGAAAGAAAAGTTTTCTCCTCCTACAACAATGATACTCAGACTTCAGACTTCAGTAATTCAGGAGCCAAATTAGTGAGTGTTCCTTAGATTTCGGCATCACCCAAAAGAGCCACAGTTGTGTGAATTCATTGTTCCATTGACTCTAGTACAATATATTCATATTTAAACAGGATTAAATTCATAAATTAAACAGAATATTAAATGACAGGGTAAATATATATATATATATATATATATATATATATATATATATATATATATATCATAGCAGAATGACTGACCAAGTATTATTTTATCAAATGCAATTGGTTAATAACATAGTAAAAGCATCTGGATTGGTTAGTAACTTGGACTGGTTAATTATTAAATCACATCATGTTTTAATATCACATGCTGCAGAGAGACATAGGAGACACATTAAAGAGCCACTACTGCTCGCAAGCCTCAGTCTGAGTATCGGTGTCTTCAAGGAAATTCAGTTTCCTATGAGAGGAGTGAAATAATGGAGCTCTTGTTTAGTATTCCATAATTAGCCACTCCGAACTAAATTCAGATGCGAGTCTAACTGACTCTTAGGGAGTCTAAGCAGGTGTAACGTGGGTCTGCTCAGTGTTGTTACATAAACTTAGACTTGCACCTACTTGCCAATATGTTATTTACACTCTTACACATTCCCTCTCGATCTGGCCCACTGAGTCCAAGGCACTAAAGTCTTAGCATGAACTTAATTTCATTGGGACTGTTCATGCAGGTGAAATTAAGCAGATGTGTAAATTTTTGCAGGATCAAAGCCATAGCAAGAGTAGAAGAGGGGTCAGAAGAGAGAGATGTAGCAGAATAATGAGCAGATGAAAGAAGGCTGTAAGATAAGTGGAGGTCTGATCTACCTCTACCTTCCTATTAAAGTGCAAAAATAACCCTTTCAATATTAAACAGTCTGGAGAGCACAGTGAAAGTTTTGTGTGTCTCTCTTTTTTTCTTTTTACTAAATTTAGACCAGAACTTAAATCTGAAATCCAAATCCAGCTTACACCCAGCAACCCCATTAAAACATAAACCTCCAAACTTCAAAATGTATTACTTACTGGATATCAGGAAAAATAGCTACTTGTCATTTACTAGTAGTTATTTAGAATTGCTCAGAATTGTTTAATATTTGTTAAAAATTACTCCGTTTCTAAATACTTACTCCCAGCAAACTTATTACTTAGCATCTATTAGTGATTGCCTAGAATCATTTAATCACTAATAAATGACAAGAAAATAGTTTACTGAGGATTAGTAATATAAACCTAAGTCATTTCTAACAGATACTGAGTAACTCCAGATAATTTTTGTTGGGAATTACTTAGTGATTTTTAAGTAGTGAATTCTGATTTGTACTAAAGCAATCACTTCCTGCAAATCTGCAAATATAAAAAATGATTAAGTGAACACAAGTAAGAAATATTTTATAAAGAAAAAGGAATTTTGTAGGACCTCGGAGTACAGAGGCAATGCGGGGGCCCTGAGCACAGCTGGGAGAAATGTAGAGGGAAGACTTCATTGGTTTAAAGAGGCGTGCTGCAGAAGGTGTAGAAAGGGAAGATTCCCATATTAGGCTGTAGTCTCCGCTTTGCCTGAACCCTTAAACAGGGGATTTGCAGGGATATAGCTCTGTGCATCCTGATCCTGGTTGCTGCTAAGGGGCTCACAGTGCAAGAGATGCTTTCAGAGATAACTCTCTGGCTGTCTTTGCACTGGGCAGGGTCTGTGTAAGGGATGTTTTAAAAAAGTATGCTGCAGCCAAGTGGCCCCAAGGGAGTGTTCTGGTAGCTGGAGAGCAACATTGTGTAGGAAAAACCTGCTCACAGCACTTTTCTTCCAACCATACTGCTACTCATAGATTGGGGATTGGCATAGGAGCTATTACACCAGGTACCTCCTAAATTGGTGTAATTTCCCCACAGATAGCTAGGGATGTGGGGTAAGACAGTTATCTGGGGGAGAGTGCCCTCTCCCTCCCCAAATTTGTGTGACAAAGATTCAAAGGGTACAACAGGCCATGTCTGTAGCAGCTTGCCTGACTTTCACTTCCATTCTTCGAAGTTCCCTTTAGGAAGGATCTGAGGGCAGTGGGGAAGCCACCAGAACCAGTGCTGCCAAAAGCCATCAGAAAGCTGGAGATCAGGGAGGGCAGAATGATGGAGGCAAGAGACCTCCATGGGGATGGCCTCTGTCTCGGCAGACCCTCTGAGATTGGTGGGGAGCTGAGTCACTTGCAGCTCCTGAAGAGAGATCATCTCCACTCATCCCTCATGGAAGCAGTCCAAGAAAATTTAATGCAGCAATACATGGATACTTGGTCTGATTAGAATTGAGAAACTGTTGAACTGAATTTCTTCAAATAGTTTGTTCCTTAGATTTCACAAAGATTTACAAAAATAGCCAATGTTTGAACGGTTGTTCAGGAATTCTGGAGATTTCTGTATGCAAAGTTCCTGATTGTGATCTTTGGAACAAATATATTTTCTGCTCTAGAGTATTTTGTAAGAGAAAGTGTTAAGGAACTGAAAAGGAGGATTTCTAATGGAAGGGATAAAACAGTGAAGTCAATGACAAATAGCAGTGCATAGAAATATAGATAATTTCACCATCCATGGGTGGAGGAGCCATACCAAAAATTAAGCACTGTAGAAAGGGGATTTTTCAATAAAAAAAGAAGGAGCTAGTCAAAAAGTCCCTAAAGTCAAAAGTGAAAAAGTGAAAATCCTTAGATCTAGTATGGAGGTTATTTATTTAACAAAGACAAAGGCAACTATGAATGGTCCTAAACAAAAAAGCAGGTAGATAAGAAAAAAATATGGCAAGATGCAAGATTTTATTTCTCCACACAAATTGCCTTCAGAAAATAGAAATCTATTCAAATGAAGTCAGTTGAAAGCAGTATAAACTATGACAGGTAAGTGGGCTAAATCAGATTTTAAATAGCAGTTGGTGAAGACATTTAAAAAATAAGAAATAATTTAAATGTGTCAAAAGCAGGGTATCTGTGAATGAATTGGTGTGTCCACTCAACTACCAGGGAGTAAAGGGAGTGATTAAGGAGGAAAAGGACATTGCAAAGAACAAAATGATTTCTTTGCATCACAATTCACCAGAAAGGATCATGAGGGGACATTTACTCTTTGCAGGTAATAAAGATGAGGTACTGAAAGAGACTGAGGTGTAAAAAGAGATGGTGCTGGAACAAATTGATAAACTAAGGAGCAATAAGTCATCAGGATGAGAGGGCACACACCCAAGAGGAAGAATCAAGTGGCTGGTAGGCTAATGAGTATGCAATTGCTCATTAAAATTTGCTATTATACTAGAAGGCACCACTCTTTCAAAAATAGTACTAAGGGATATATAAGGAATTAGAAATTGGGAAATCTCACTTCAGTCCCAGGTAAATACGTTGAACCTGCAATAAAAAAATGGAATTAAAATAGACCTGTATGAACATGTTAGGTTCAAAGGACAAGCTTCTGAAAAGGGAAAATCATGCCTCTCTGATTTACTATAATGTTTTCAGCATGTCAACAGAAGTAATAAAGAAGAAGCAGATGGCGTAATATATTTGGACCTTCAAAAAGCCTGTGACAAAGTCTCTCGTGGAAGACTCTTAAAATAACTAAAGTGTCCAAGGTGAGGAATGAGTATTCCTGGATCAGAAACCAAAAGGCAAGAAACAAAGTAGAAAACACCATTCTGACAAGTTACAGTTACATACTAGGACTAGTATTCTTTAATATGTTTAATAACATTCTGGAAAAGAGGATGAAGAGTGAGGTGACCACATTTGAAAGTGGCACAAAATTCTTTAGGCTAGTCAGGACAGAGAGAAGGGTCAGGAACCTTCTGTCAGAGACGGGACTGTCAGAGACATTCAGGGCAGCAGATGAAGCTCACTGCAGCAAATGCAAGACAGTTCACATTGGAAGGAATAATGATAATCTCAGTTCCTCATTTCTGAGTTCAAAATTAACTATAACCACTGTGGATAGTCCTTTGCTCAATATGCATCAATGGTCAAAAAAGCAAACCATATGTAAGGACATAAAAGTAAAGGGAAAGAAAATGATACTGAAAATATTATAATGCATTTATATAAACCAATAATATGCCTTCACTTGGAATACTGTGTTCAGTTCCAATCATCTTCTCTCAAAAGAAATTGACCGATTCAAAGAATTCAAATATAATCAGAGCCATGAAAAGATTCCCATAGAAGGAGATTGAAAAGACTAAGAATGTTTCAAGTAGACAGGAAAAGAGTAAGAGAGAAAATGAAATAATAGATGGCATCAAGAATAATAATACCTAATGTTAGAGGGCTTTCCCTTCACCCTGTCCACTGGTTCTTGTCATGCAGATAGAAAGCAGAAGACAGAAGTCCCAAGTACAGGCAATTTAATGTTTCTTGGGGTTAGTTCCAAGCAAGCATATATACCACAACTCTGATGCCACAGTCTTGTTTCCCAGTGTCCCGTTCCCAGTTCTGATGCTGCAGAGCATTTACCCCATGTCCCCCTTCCCAGCTCTGATGCTGCAGAACTTTACTATGTCCCTCTTCCCACCTCCACTCCCTATTCCCTATTTCCTATTCCTTCTTCTTAGCAGGCTCAAACATACCTGCAATGCATGCCCACAATCCCACCTCTTACAATTTATGGTCATGTTCTGTTTTGGAGGGACGTGGGTCTGGGTCTTGGTCCCATGGGAGGCGTAAGGATTGAGGTATTGCTCTGGCCAAGGCCAGGCCTTTCTTTGGCTTTTAATGTGTCTTATGCCTGGCCACCCTTGCTCCTCCTAACTGGTTGCTTGATCTTGGCTTGAGAGAGGACCCAGGCAGCCTTCCAGCATATGCTCATATATCACACTCCCACCATACCCTGTAAGACTTTAGTTCCATCTCATCTCTTTCATCCTATCTGCCTGAGGGCAGATGTAACACACAGTGTCTCTGTCTTTTGTTTGCACATATTAGTATAAGATATAAGAGTATCAAAAATTCAAACCCAAAATTCTATCTCAGGCTGACAAACAAGCCTATATGCTAACACTTAACTCTTTTATAAATGCTTTTAATCAATAGCTCTCAGAAGGTTTTACAAAGGAAATAAGTAGATGGTCCCTGTTTCCATAATATCTGAGCACCTCACAATCTTTAATGTATTTATCCTCACCACACCCCAGTGAGGTAGCACAGTGCTGTTATCTGCTTTGTACAGAAGGGGAACTCAGGGAGAGAGGACCAGAACCACAAAAGGATTTAGGCATCTAATTCCCACTTTAGGTGTCTAAATCCAAAATTTAGGCACCACAGAAATCCTCAAAACCGCTACTCAGCTGCCACCTAACTTTGGAGGTGCCTAAAATTGTTCAGTGCAAACATTTCTGCTGTTAAAGTCCCCAAGGTGTCTACATTTCTATCTCTGGCTGTGCACATCGTTGCCTCAATACTGATGGCCAGTGCCTATCTCACGCCTGCATAATCCTCAAACCAGGTGAAACTAGGCAATATCCCACCTACCTCGCCTGCGGGGTCCAATCCAGTAGGCTTTAAACCATACAGAGAAGCCGAGGGAGGAAGGAGGCAGCGGTGGCCTTCCTTGTAATCTTTAGTCCACTAGTTAGAACACTCACCTGGGATATAGAAGACGCTGGTTCAGTTTCCACCCTTAGAAAAGAACTGCTTTGAACTTGTGCTTTCCACCCCTCAGATGCATGCCCCAACCACTCAACTATGGGATAGTCTCCTGTAAGGCTTTCTCAATCTCTCTTGTTGAAGCTGTTCCACTTTATATTTCATAAAGCGAATCCACATGTTCCACAGAATCGCTATGGATAGAAATTTCATGCTCTAATAAAAATATAACATTAGGGATCTATTATCGACCACCTGACCAGGACAGTAATAGTGATGTTGAAATGCTAAGGGAAATTAGAGAGGCTATCAAAATTAAGAACCCAATAATAGTAGGGGATTTCAATTATCCCCATATTGACTGGGAACATTTCACTTCAGGACGAAATGCAGAGATGAAATGTCTCGATACTTTAAATGACTGCTTCATGGAGCAGCTGGTATGGAAACCCACAAGGGGAGAGGCAACTCTCGATTTAATCCTGAGTGGAGCACAGGAGCTGGTCCAAGAAGTAACTATAGCAGGACCGCTTGGGAATAGTGATCATAATACAATAACATTCAACATCCCCGTGGTGGGAAGAACACCTCAACAGCCCAACACTGTGGCATTTAATTTCAAAAGGGGGAACTATACAGAAATGAGGGGGTTAGTTAAACAAAAGTTAAAAGGTACAATGACTAAAGTGAAATCCCTGCAAGTTGCATGGGCCCTTTTTAAAGACACCATAATAGAGGCCCAACTTCAATGTATACCCCTGTAGCGAGGGGGCCCCACTCCCCCGCGCTCCTGAGGAGAACAGGCCAGAAAGGGCATGGCCATGGGCGGATCCCCCACCGCCTGTCACCGCCCCCCGGAAGTCAAGGGGCGGGACCAGAAGTACAAAAGCCCGGCCCCAGCGCTCAGTTAGGAGGAGGCTGCCAGAGAAGGCAGAAGCTAGGGCCCGAGCTCCCACTGGGCCTGGCCTACCCCGTGCCAAGTACCCGGAGGGGTACTGGCCTGACCTCCCCTGGGGCCAGTACTCAGAGAAGCCAACTCAGCGGTCCGACGCTCGGCCTGTGGAAAAGCTGTCTGGACCTCCCAACGCCCGATACCCTGAGGAGTGGACTGAACCTCCTGACGCTGGACCCCCTGAGGAACCCATGGTCTGGGACCCCCCGGACGATGCCAGCAGAGGGCAGGTACCCAGTGAGGGAGAGGTTGGAAGTGGCCCGGGGGCAGCTGACCCCAATCAGGCTGCAGGCTCTCCTGAGCCAATGGCAGTGTGTTTCGGTCAGGATCCCCCACTGACCATCAGCGGTGTTAACCACTGCTAGGGCCCCGGGCTGGAACGCAGTGGAGCGGGAGGGCCTGCGTTCCCCCTGCCACCCCTTCAAGGGTGGCAGACTCCCTCTCCCCGGACCTGTGGAGGCTTATATACTGTTCCCCTGTGCTCAGCCCCGCTGACGAGGCCTGAACCTAAACTGTGTGTGTTGCCCCGCCCTGCCCAAGGGCCTGGGCATACTTATATACTGTTACCTTGTCGCTCAGCCCCTGCTGAAAGGCCTGAGCGTAGACTCTGTGTGTTGCCCCGCCCTGCCTAAGGGCCTGGCCCACTGGCTAACTGTTGTGGGTTCACTCCATCCCACAGCAAGGGACGGTCCCCGAGTCGACAGAGCGCGGTGAGCCGGTGTGGCTCCCCTCCGCCCACAAGGAGGGTTGAGCCCCGGCGCCACTCTCCTACAACCCCAAATTAAGAAACACAGTAAAAGAACTAAAAAAGAGCCACCGTGGCTTACCAATCATGTAAAAGAAACAGTGAGAGATAAAAAGACTTCCTTTAAAAAGTGGAAGTCAAATCCTAGTGAGGCAAATAGAAAGAAGCACAAACACTGCCAGCTTAAGTGCAAGAGTGTAATAAGAAAAGACAAAGAGGAATCTGAAGAATGGCTAGCCAAAAACTCCAAAGGTAATAACAAAATGTTTTTTAAGTACATCAGAAGCAGGAAGCCTGCTAAACAACCAGTGGGGCCCCTTGACGATCGAAATACAAAAGGAGCGCTTAAAGACGATAAAGTCATTGCTGAGAAACTAAATGGATTCTTTGCTTCAGTCTTCACAGCTGAGGATGTTAGGGAGATTCCCAAACCTGAACTGGCTTTTTTAGGTGACAAATCTGAGGAACTGTCACAGATTGAAGTGTCACTAGGGGAGGTTTTGGAATTAATTGATAAACTCAACATTAACAAGTCAGGACCAGATGGCATTCACCCAAGAGTTCTGAAAGAACTCAAACATGAAGTTGCAGAACTATTAACTACGGTTTGTAACCTGTCCTTTAAATCGGCTTCGGTACCCAATGACTGGAAGTTAGCTAATGTAACACCAATATTTAAAAAGGGCTCTAGAGGTAATCCCAGCAATTACAGACCGGTAAGTCTAACATCAGTACCGGGCAAATTAGTTGAAACAATAGTTAAGAATTAAATTGTCAGACACATAGAAAAACATAAACTGTTGAGCAATAGTCAACATGGTTTCTGTAAAGGGAAATCGTGTCTTACTAATCTATTAGAGTTCTTGGAAGGGGTCAACAAACATGTGGACAAGGAGGATCCAGTGGACATAGTGTACTTAGATTTCCAGAAAGCCTTTGACAAGGTCCCTCACCAAAGGCTCTTAAACGTAAATTAAGCTGTCATGGGATAAAAGGGAAGGTCCTTTCATGGACTGAGAACTGGCTAAAAGACAGGGAAGAAGGGTAGGAATTAATGGTAAATTCTCAGAATGGGGAGGGGTAACTAGTGGTGTTCCCCAAGGGTCAGTCCTAGGACCAATCCTATTCAATTTATTCATAAATGATCTGAAGAAAGGGGTAAACAGTGAGGTGACAAAGTTTGCAGATGATACTAAACTACTCAAGATAGTTAAGACCAAAGCAGATTGTGAAGAACTTCAAAAAGATCTCACAAAACTAAGTGATTGGGCAACAAAATGGCAAATGAAATTTAATGTGAATAAATGTAAAGTAATGCACATTGGAAAAAATAACCCCAACTATACATACAATATAATGGAGGCTAATTTAGCTACAACGAGTCAGGAGAAAGATCTTGGCGTCATCGTGGATATTTCTCTGAAGATGTCCACGCAGGTGCAGAGGCGGTCAAAAAAGCAAACAAGATGTTAGGAATCATTAAAAAGGGGATAGAGAATAAGACTGAGAATATATTATTGCCCTTATATAAATCCATGGTATGCCCACTTCTTGAATACTGTGTACAGATGTGGTCTCCTCACCTCAAACAAGATATTCTAGCACTAGAAAAGGTTCAGAAAAGGGCAACTAAAATGATTAGGGGTTTGGAGAGGTTCCCATACGATGAAAGATTAAAGAGGCTAGGCCTCTTCAGCTTGGAAAAGAGGAGACTAAGGGGGGATATGATAGACGTATATAAAATCATGAGTGATGTGGAGAAAGTGGATAAGGAAAAGTTATTTACTTATTCCAATAATACAAGAACTAGGGGTCACCAAATGAAATTAATAGGTAGCAGGTTTAAAACAAATAAAAGGAAGTTCTTCTTCACACAGCGCACAGTCAACTTGTGGAACTCCTTACCTGAGGAGGTTGTGAAGGCTGGGACTATAACAATGTTTAAAAGGGAACTGGATAAATTCATGGTGGCTAAGTCCATAAATGGCTATTAGCCAGGAAGGGTAAAGAATAATGTCCCTAGCCTCTGTTCATCAGAGGATGGAGATGGATGGCAGGAGAGAGATCACTTGATCATTGCCTCTTAGCTTCACTCCCTCTGGGGCACCTGGCATTGGCCACTGTCGGTAGACAGATACTAGGCTAGATGGACCTTTGGTCTCACCCAGTATGGCCGTTCTTATGTTCTTATAATTAAAAAATGAAATAGACACTGAGTGAGAGAGTTTGTGACTGACTCTACAGTCCAGCGATTAGGGCAGTCAGAGGAGAGGTGGGAAACCCAAAGTCAAATCCCTTCTCCACATCTGGCAGAGGGAAGAACTGAACTGGGGTCTCCCACCTGAGTATCTTAACCACAGGGCTAAAGGTTATAAAGCTACCACCACCTCTATTTTGTGTAGAATTAGGAGGGTACTTCTGCCATTCTTGCAAACAACAGCTTAGGTTCCCGACTCCAGGAGAAGGGCACATGGCTGCACATCCCAAGCAGAGATAGGTGCTCCCCTCCAGCCTAGATTTAGGCAGCTAACTCCCTGAAAGGAGCAGGACACATCCCTCTCCTCTGCATCTGCTATTGGCTATTGGCCAGCTTGGTTCCTAGCATGCAGGTTTTCATGGATCCCATTCTTAGGCAGCTGGCTTCCTCATGCATTGTACAGAGAGCTTAGGTGCCTAACCCAGGGTTTGTGAATTCTACTGAGTGCCAAGGCACCACAATGCATGTGTGCCTTGGGGCCAGAGGGCCTAAGCAACCAGCCCAAAGTCAAAGTGACAAAGAAGGGGCCTGAACCCCAGTCTCCCAAGTACCAGCACAATGCCTTAGCTACTGGGCCTTGTTCCTGGTGCATATGTGTGATGTATTTCGCTGATTCTAGTGACTAATTAAAACAGTCTTTGATTTTATCCTTAAAAGAAATCAAGCTTTATAGAAACCTAAGTGTGCTTTGGCATCTGTTTCTTCTCTTGTAGGTTTCATTTCTGTCTATTTCCAAGGACAAGAGGATGGCTGCCACTCTAGGACTTATTTCCATGCTTTGTTGCGTCATGTTATTTCCTAGGTTACATGCTGTCATTTTGTATACAGAGTGTAAGTATAATACTTTAATTGAGATAATCTAAAGGACTGGGTTTAATTCATCTCACTCACCTGGACATTTGCCCATCCAGTTATGCTGTGTGTTGTCATAGCAGGCCTGCTTAATACTAGCCTGTGCACTTGAAAACTTTGAAAAATCTTATTGCATTCTCTCTGATATTAACTCATAAAACTTTCAGCAAACTCATCATCCTCACCCATTGCCAACTTGACGCTGAATCCCGAAAAACTAAAGCTGACCTGGGACAGCAGTGTCACTGTTACTGAATACACCTGTTCTATGAAAGTAGGCAAGAGAGTAGTACGGAAAATGGTAAGTTTTCTATTTACTTATTAACAGAATAATTAACTGTACTTTTTTTCCCCTTTTATATACTCCATCTATTGACAAAACATATAAACCATCTCCCCCGATATAACGCAGTCCTCAGGAGCCAAAAATCTTACCATGTTATAGGTGAAACCTCATTATATCAGGGTGGAGGTGTACGTATCACTTGTAGTATCATAAAAACCTAGAAAATGACAATATGTTTCCAGAGTTCTTGGGGACTTTTATTACATGTATTACAGCAGATTCAGTTCCCAGTGAGGTACAGCATCTGAAGGAACCAACTAGAAACACCCCTTAGTCCAATGTCATTCAATATTTTTATCAATGATCTGGAAAAAATGTAAATTTAATGCTGGTAAAAACTGTTGGAATAGTAAATAATAAGGATAGGTCAGTTATACAGAGAGCTGTAGATGACTGGGGGAAGTGGGATCATTTGAACAACATGCATTTTAATGCAATGTAATGCAAAGTTATACACTTAGGAACACAGAATGTAGTCACATTTACAGAATGAGAGACTCTATCCTAGAAAACAGTGACTCTGAAAAGGATATTGGGTTAATGTTAAAAACCAGTTGCCAGTGCAACACTGTGCCACAAGTATGTCTACACAGCAACAGAGAGGTGCAGTTCCTAGTACAGGTACATATTCACACCCTAACTCTGCTTGTGCTAATGCTTAAGAATAGCAGTCTGGCTTTGGCAGGATAGGTGACATATTGGGCTAGGCACGCAAATACAATCCCAGTCTCCAAGCAGCTAGACTGACCCATTGTCCACACAACCACAGCCCCACTGCTATTCTTAGATGCTAGCTTGAGCAGAGATAGCATGAGTATAATTTCCAGCATGAGCAGACAAACTTCCCAGCTTCTGTGTAGACATACTCTGAGAGCACTAATGCGATTATTGGAAATATAAGCAAGAGAATATTGAATAGGCAGAGGGTGCTCTGTGTACAGCATTGGTGAGATTGTTACTGGAATATTCTGTCCAGTTCTGGTGTCACCATTTCAAAAGGATGCTGAAAATTGAGGAGTTCAGGATAGAGCTACATGAATGATCTGAGGTCTGGGAAACCTGCTTTGCTGGAAAAGACTTAGAGTATGTCTATACTACAAACGTAAGTCGACCTATATTAGGATGACTTATAGCCACTGCAGTAATTACATGTCCACACTAGCCTCCCTTTGTCTGTGGTGCACGTCCTCATGAGGAGCACTTCCACTGCCCTAAGAGAGGCAGTGTGGGGAACTGAGCCATTAGTGAGCTCGCTCTACTTAGCTTATCAAAGAGAAGATTAAGAGGTTACTTGATCAGTCTATACCTACCTATAGGGGGAGAAGTCTTCTAATAATATAGAGCTCATTCATTTAGCGGCCACCTTTCTTTGAAGCGTTGACTGCTGGCCACTCTCAGAAACAGGAGACGGGGTCAGATGGATAACTGGTCTGATCCAATACAGAAATTCCTAGCACACATTCTTTTGATCCACTGCATCTGGTAGATATAGAAAAAGCACAAACGTCCTCCTGATGACAGCATATCTTTTTATAAAGGACTGTTTGGAGACAGTGGCTGCCAGAGAGCAACTTTATTTGTTTTACATCTTGCTCTTTCTCTGATGGGCCAGCAGCACTGTTGGTGTTAGCCTTTTTTTGAGAATTAGAGAATTTACTGAAATGTTTGCCTGGAACAAGGAGGAAAAGGTTTTGTTTAGAACTTCCTGGATACCTTAGTGTGTGAAGGTTCCCTATGCAGGAATAAGCCATGTAGGGGAGTAGAAAGTCTGGAACGATTCATTTGCAAAATTTCCTCTTTTCTGTTTGGCTGTGGGGTTTGCCCTCACATAGAAGTAGCTGGTGATTTGGCCAGATCCTCAGATACACACAAATTCCTGAGAATCCACTGGAGGGAAGGGGTGATCAAACAGAAGGCCCTTGCTTCCAAACTGTCACACAACCCTGCACAGCCCCTGCACAGGAAATTACCAAATTACCAAATTCTGTTTGGCTTGCTTGTGTTTGGCCAAGTGAGAGCTTTCAGAGCTGAAGGATGGTCCAGGAGCTAGGGCACTAACTTTGTCTCTGCTCTGCCACAGACTCTCTGTGTGACCTTGGTCAAGTAACTTAGTCTTTCTGTGCCTCAGTTCCCAGCTACAAAATGGAAACACTCACTAGCTTATGAGGCAATCAGATGCTACGGTGATGGGGGCCATATCACTACCTAAGATAGCTAGTTACTCTGAGACTGATTCTGCCCAGGGAGAGGTCAAATCTTATGATGAGGAGTAGGCCACAGGGAATATAGCTCTTGCTGTGAATGCATGATAAACACAAGAGACTCCTGTTTACATTTTTTTAAAAAGAACAAATAAAACCTTACCTTTACAACTCTGTGAGTCAGGACTGCTTCCATTCTACATTCAAATAGGAGCTGCCTTCCCCATATACCAGGTTGCATTTTCAACATTTCAGCTTCCTCATGTACTGATTTTCATTTTCCAAGACTATGATCTCAAAGGGGATCGTAACCCCGATTTCTTGGTGTTTGAGAATTTTTCATTTAAAAATGATGGTCCTGAGTCCTGTCTGTGTCACTCTAGTTTATTCTGATGTAACTGTTGGATGTAAAACTGCAGTAATATAGTAGTGAATTAAGGCCAACTTTGCTAATCTTTCTGGGTATGAAGATAAGCTCCAGAATATAAATTGTTTCAATAATTTTTAACATATATTGTTGCGCAAATCTACAGATAGCAAACATTTTATAATTCTTGGGACAACAACAAACTTTTGGAAGACTTTTGATAATGCATACAATAGTTTTGCAAATTCATGGGGAAACTATTAAACATTCAGGCTCAGAACCTTCCCCAGGAAGTCATTCACAGAGGGAATCCTCTGGATGCAGATCTACCCTTGCCTTTCCAGAGGGAGCTTGCTGCTACCATCATTTGATCCCTGCAAAAGCTTCTAAACTCTTTGTTGAAGGAATTCCATAGAGTCAGGTGGGAGGGCACTAGAGGAGAGGTTACTGATTGCACCCTATGGCACCTCTCTCTGTAGATCCCTTAGACTTCTCTGCAGAAATATGAGAGGCAATTCATGCAGCTGGAACTGTGCAAACAAAGACCTTAATGCTGAAAAGACTTACACCTGTGTTTAACTTTACACACTGTGAGACATCCTACTGGTCTCAATTGACTTATGTTTGGACTTTTCCCATAGTTAGAAACAATTAAAACTGGGAAGGAAATGCAAAGGATTAATACAAGTGCATGTTATTTTTCAGGTGTACAATAAAACCTGCATGTTTAGCATGAGCCAAGCTAAGCCTATACATAAAGGGGCATTATTTCAAGTTCAAGCAACGTACAACCACACTTTATATTCAGGAGAAGGCAGATTCATTCCTCAAGGTAATGTATTAGTGTTTGTGAAAAGTTTTGTCTATCTGCAATATTTTGAGAAAAGAAAACGTCAGAATACATTTCATTCTAGAAGTTATCATTGATTTTATTTTTTATTACAAATGCTTTTGCAAATCTGCTCCAATGATGCCATTTTGTAACAAACTGTGGCCTCAATTGTGCTAGTGACATTGTGGTAAAGGAAGGGTCCACTTTTGCACAGTAACTTGCAGGATAGAAATATCTGTGTGTGATATAATTGCTTTTCTTATGTCAATCTCTTAGAGAAACTGAGGGCTAAAATGGTGTGTGGCAAAATAAAACAGTGACCACATTAGGCGTCTTCTGAAGCAATTTATGGCTAACATGAACCTCGTTCTGGCTGACTAATACAAACTGAGTCATATTGTTAATGATTATGACAACTAGATTTAATCACCATGGTTAATAGAATGCAAAAGTTTTCAAGCTTCAATGCCTAAAATTAGGCACTTAAATCCTTAGGGACCTAAAATCATCAATACAAGTTGCAGATGCTTAAATTCTCTCTGGATCTGACCCAGTGTGTGCAGAGTTGTACCTGCTTGTATCAGTAGTTCACCTTTTTTTCTTCTTCTTCTTCTTCTTCTTCTTCTTCTTCTTGACAAAGCCAGTTGGCAATCTATAAATACACATGTAACGTTTCTTGGTTTCCAGGCAAGAATGGAACTTCTGTTGAAAATTTCTCCTGTGTGATTTACAACATTTCCTTCATGAATTGCACTTGGGAGGCCGGCAGGAATGCTCCAGAAGATACCCAATATTTTCTTTTCTGGCAATACTCAAAGTAAAGAGTTTTCATTGGCTCAAAGAAGTTTTGAATTCAGATTTGACAGATGACATTTCTCGTGTTTAACTGAAACATTTTGGTATATGCAGGGAAGAAAATGAACAAGAGTGTCCACATTACATAAGAGATGCACCTGGAAGACACATCGCATGCAGTTTTCAAGATGTGAAAGACATTAAAAATACAGTTTACTTCCTGGTGAATGGGTCCAGCAGCGAATCGGAGATTCAGTTTTACGATGAGTACATCGCACTATATGAAATTGGTAAGGAAAAAGTTTCTTTCCATTTAATTTCCATTTTTACTACAAGTAGAGTGGACCATTCTTCACTGGGAGAAGGGCCTGCATTTGTTTCAGAGCTGTGCTCCAGAAATAAGCTTTTATCTTTCTTTTTTTTTAAACTGTTTCTAGCCCTTGTGGTTGCAAAGATATAATTCCAAATGTGAACTGATTCTTTATCAAAAGCTGACTCTTTATCAGATGTAATAGTGATTATTTTATTCTAGAAAAACTCACTCCTCCATTAAATATCACTGTAAGCTGTTCTGAAGACCGAGCAGAGTGTATAGTGCAATGGAAACGGCCCCAGCTAAGCCATATGAAAAGAAATGGAGATCGCTGCTTTGAGTATCAAATTGACATTCGAAATAAGAAAACTAATGTAAGTGTAACTTTTTGAATGGCTCTCACTAAGAATATATATTTTCTATTTATCAATCTATAATATATAGACAAACATCAACCTCTTCTACACTATGAGTCACCTCCCTTTCCCCATCTGTCATGCAGTCCTTTTAGATCCAGCCATTCCTGCATGCTACATACTTTATTGCCTCATTTGCTAACCTTGTCCCCAGAACTGTCTTTCAGCACCTGCAACTCTCTGTGCCCACTCTCTTAACTCCTTTTGTTTCTCACCAGCATTACACTTGCTCTTACATCATTGCTAACCCTAACTCAGCGATTACTTTTCTGAACTCAGATCCAACAGCATGATCCACAGAGACAGTGGAGAGAACTAGACACTACAAATTCCTGTCCACTGGAACGGGTGAAACCCCAGCTTATAATGCCATTCATTATCCTGGGATGTGAAAACAGCTTTTTAAAGCTTTTATCCCTAAGAGTGCAGGTCACTAGACGATTGATTCACTAATTTAACTCATCCTCACCTCCAAATATGTCTTTGTGCAATGACAACCCGTACAATATTATAGGCAAGGCTGATAGCACCACTTATTATTAAGGTTGCCCGACACTTCCCCATCTAAGACCTTGGTTTTGGTTACTTATAATTTTGCCAAACTTTAACTATTTGGGCTGAAATTTTCCATAGCAGGTATTAGCCAAAATGGTTCAGAACAAGACTAGAGAAAAATACAGTTTTTCAATATTAAAAGAATTCTAATAATCTTGTCTTTGGAAACTCAAGGCCTCCATTCTTTGGACCAGTGACATTTGGCAGAGAGTATCCTTTGTGTAAGAATGTGCCTTTTACAATCCCTGTGAAAATCTGCCCAAATTTGACCAGATGAGAAGACTTTGAAAAATCACAATTTCCACTTGCTCAGTAGAGACTTGCTAAATTCTGGACTCCCTGAGCATACCTGAGCCTCTCACAGCTCCTAATTTTGACTAGACTGTGCATGCGTGCCATTCCCACAGAGCTGCTGAGCATGCTCCAGCACAGGGCTATGAGGATATGGCTGCTCCCAGCTGCTCCAGGCAGGGTGGGACTGGACATTGGTACTGGGAGCTGAGCATCTGCCTTTCCTGTGCTCTCAGTGCACCCCTGCTGGTGCACTGCCAGTGTGGAGGAGGAAGAGGCCATCTGATTCAAATGCAGAGGCCACAAGAGCCCAACCTAAGGCATTGTAGGGGAGGCCTGGGGGGAATAGATTGGGACAAGGACCCTGCAGGGAGGAGACTGGGACTTGCTGGGCAAGGAGACTTGGTCTCAGAGTCAGAGAGGAAAATAGGTGGGCGGAAGAAAGAGAGTAGGAGGTGGGAACTGAGACTGGATGAAAGGAGACTTGGACTAGGAACCAATGGGGCAGAGAGAAAGAGGTTATGTGGGGAGGAGAGACAGATATGACAATGAGTTGGAGTGCAGGGAGTGAACTGGATCTGGCTGTGCAAAGAAATTGGAACAAGGAACCATGAGAAGTAAGGACTTAGAGTGGATGAGAAGCACAGGAATGAAGACTGGACCTGGAACCATCAGGGATGGGGAATGTGAGTGTGTGGAGGGGTGACTAGAGGGTGCAGGGAGAGAGAGGCAGATCAGGAAGTCAGGACAAGGACCTGGGACTGGTTGGACAAGGAGAAGACTGAGTCTGGGAGCAGGGCAGAAAACGAGGACTGGGTGTGGTGGAGACTCGGAGTGGGATTCTGGATGGGTGAGATTAGGACCTACTAGGCAAGGAGCCTGGGATTGGGATCAGAAGTCTGAAGAGTGGAGACTGGGACTGACTAGGTGAGGAGAATGGGACTGGGATAAGCAGCCAGTGTTGGGGTCTACAGGACTCGCATAGGTTAGAGGGGGAAGGGCAGAATGGGTCATGTTTATGGGCCATGGGCAGAAGAGTCTTTGTCCAGTAAAGAACACTCAGCTCCAGAGCCTGCAATGAAACCCAGGATCCCAGAGTCTCCACATTCTTCTGCCATCAGCAACTGTCTGTGAAACTCACTGGTAAAGTGTCCCATCCGCTTCTAGTGCTGGTCTGGTAGTGATCAATAATTTAAGACTGTATCATAATGCATATTACAAAGGGACCAAATTAAGTTTGCACAGGCACTTCAATTCTTATGGTACCTGAATTTTGGGTGCCTGACCTTGTAAACATAAAGTTCTTTTAACGCAGGTGTTTTGTGTGTAATTTCATAGATGGCATTTGGCAGGAGGTGTCCTTTGTGTCAAGGATGTTCCTATGTGTTTCCATTATAAAGATTATGGTACAGACAACCTTTGACATTTTCAGAGCTTCACCTTTGCACATTTAACGTTCTTTTAAAGTAGCTTTTTGTATGGACTATACTTTTCTTACACATGAGATAAATTGATTGTAAGAGTTTGTTCCAGGAGACAGGGATTTGTGCTAATTAACCAACCTTTTAATGCCTTCTGTATTCAACTGGTGTGATGCTAACTGTGCACTGGGTTACTACAACTGGCTGGGACTTGGATCAAGGTGAAATCAAGGCTGTGATGTGATGTTCATAAGCCCAAATTCAGCCCTGGGAAAAGAAGGTAAAGCTCTCATTGATTCTGATGGGAGTAGCTCAGGATTGAAGTTGGTCATTGGGGTTTCCATCTCTAAACAGTAAAGCATGTCGGTAAAAGCTAGACAGTTAATAAAGTATTCAATTAGGGAACTTAAGAGTAAAAGATGCCTGAAGGTAATAGTTTAACTATAAAGGGCTCAGGGCTTCTCTAGGAGCTGCAGTAGTGAAGACACTTCCTACAGCAACTGATGGGGCTTTTCCGTCACTGTGGTTGTCAGCCTTCCGAGAGGTGGTAGCTAGCTTGAAAGAATAATTCTTTCATCAGCCTAGCAGTGTGTACACCAGAGATTAGTAGCAAAGAATCCTGTGGCACCTTATAGACTAACAGACATTTTGGAGCATGAGCTTTCGTGGGTGAATACCCACTTCTTCACATGCATCTGAAGAAGTGGGTATTCACCCACGAAAGCTCATGCTCCAAAACGTCTGTTAGTCTATAAGGTGCCACAGGATTCTTTGCTGCTTTTACAGATCCAGACTAACACGGCTACCCCTCTGATACTTGACACCAGAGATTAGGTCAAACTAACTACAGAACTCAGGTGTGTATGCTTTTCACACACTGAACGATGTAGATAGATCAATCTAATTTTACAGTGTAGACCAGCCCTCAGTACTTACTGAGGCAAAACTCCCATTGGTTTAAGGATTGTGCCCTTTGGATGTTATATAAAAGGAACTCCGTACCAGAGCATAAAAGGAAAATATGAATTAAAAGGGCAGAGTATCAGACCAAAGGATAATTATATAAAATTAAGGGAGGAATTTAATCCTGTTGAAAGTGAAATTTAGATCTTCAGCCTACCAGTCCTAGTACAGTGCACAGGATGAGCAGATTTAACTTACTTTATCTTTGAAATAATGAAATAAAATGACCACATGATGGCAGCCTAGAATCCTAAATGAGAGCACTTTTGTTATGCTATGCTTCAGCATGACTGTCTAATGTTAACTGTTTCCTTGTAAAGAGAGATCCAGATTAAAACCTTAGATCCAGTCATCCTCCAGCTTTAGGGAGTTTGGGAGCTGTCTCTGAACTTTGCAGCTTGGGTCCATCTCCATTTCTTGGGCTCTCCTTGAAGACTGCATTCTTTCTCTCAGGAAACATCTTGCCTGTCTCTGGCAGCCTTCCTCTTTCCACAATGCAATAGCCTCCGGCACCATCCCTCACTTTCCTAAGGGTTAGCTGCCTTGCCTGGACCCGATTAGGCCAAAACTCCCCATCTGCTTCTCCTTCCTCCATCCCCCCACCAACTCAGAACATCTTTTAAAGACCCTTCCCTGAAGTCAGTGCTAAAATAGCATCATTAATCAAGTTCTCCTCATCCACTTATAGGAAAAAGGAAAAATTACAACCTAATCTTCAAAATCCTTACTTCTAAGACTGCAGTGGTGGACTATTATATCCCAGTGTCCCTAAAATCAGAAGGCTTCCTCTATGCCAGCATGGACTCATATCAGCACCTCTCAAGTCTCTTATATGACCTTCCACACCAGTAAGTCAGTGGATTCCACTGGCACCGGCAGTGGTAAGGGCCAGGGCCATGCCCCACCCCTTTTAACAAAAGAAACATAAACACAGAATTCATGTCCCCCACAGATTTCTTTTTCACCTCAGAATAATAGATTCTGCTGGGAGTGATGCTGCAATTACACCTTTTGCCCACCTTGTGGTGCCAGAAGAGAGGGCAGCTGGCTCACCACCAGAGCAGCCAGTCGTGAAGAGGAAGGGGGCACTTTGGCCTTGGCCCCTTTACTTCACCAAAGGTTCCAGCACCCTTGGACTCCACCCATTGACTTTTCCTTCCACCAAGGTTAGAGTCTTTTTCTCCTGTTCTCTCTCTACCAGGTTAGAAAGCCAGTACCTCGTTCCCTCAACATTAGCAATGAAATCTGAAGTACATCCCCCTGAGTCCCACTGTCCATCATCTACCCCCTCTACTCTCCTTTTGACAGCCTTTGGGGAATCTCTCTGCAGCCTTATGTTCTTATGCCTACCACCCACAAGCTGAAGCTTGGCTCCTGTTCTTCCCTTCCCTTTACAAGAGGGGAAGGTCTGGCTGGAACAAGGATCAGCCTCTCTGGCAGACCCTAGAGAGTTAGCTTTAAGGGCTCAGTCTCTCAGAATCTATTGCCCTGTCATGGGGTTTACCTTCTACCCTTCTTTCTGGGGCATATTGCTTTACAATCAGTCAGGGTGGCTTCCGGAGCTGTGCATCTTGCGGCTGTCTCCTCCTCAGCTGGACTCCCTCTGTTGCCAACAGTCCTGGGCTGGAGCAACCTTCTTCCTTTTTACTGTCCCTTCCTGTGGTAGGTTTCCCTCCTTTAAGCTCCTCCCACTCCAGGCTGAACAAGCCTTGCAAGTGTGTCTTGTTAGCATGGAACAGGCACAGAGGAGATAGTTAGCCTCTTCCATACCAGGGTGAAGGCATGTCCCTTCACATACCCTACCCTTGAAGATGGGAAACCCATTTGAGGTTGAGTTCTCTCCATCCAATCTGTGAAAATAAATCTACGTTAGCATGGTCTTTTCCCATGTAGTATTATACTTGGAAACTATACGGTTGAACAAGAGTTCGTATCCTTCATGGACTGGACCCAGCATAGGGGTGCATGATCAGCGATCAGAGAAAAGGTGCTGTGCAACGGGTAATACCTGAGGGCTGCTACTTCCCACTGGATAGCAAATGCATCCTTTTCAATAACGGAGTACTACTTTTCCCTTGTGTATAGCTTCCTACTTAGGTAAAGGACACAGCGTTCTCCCCCTTTGAAGTCTTGTGAAAGGACAGTGCTGAGACTGATGTCCAAGGCATCAGTGTATAGTATGAATTCCCAAGAAAAAAAGCATGGCTGCCTGGCATATTCATCTTTTCAGTTCTCTGAACTCTTCCTTGCACTTCCCATGCCAATGGATTTTCTTAGGGTTGTTTCCTTTTATGAGGTCCATAAGTGGGACTGCAACTGAGGCTAAGTCGGGGATAAACCACTCGTAATATCCTGCCAGGTGAAGCACTGAAAATGTCTGACTTACCTCATTGTCTGGGGCACAGGACGTGCCTAGACCTTATCGACCACCTCCTACGCAGTACCCCAAATAGGTCACTTCACTCACAGCTACCTTATATTTTGCCAGGTTGGCTGCAAGTCATACCTCCTATAGAATTTTTAACACCTCTTATAAATACCATAAATTCCCAGATGATACTGTAGATGATATTGATGATGTATGCCACAGCATATTGATGGTGGGGACTGAAGATCTTATTCATAAGCCATTGGAAGGTAGCAACAGTTCTGTGGAGGCCAGAACACATGGTCTTATATTGGAAGTGCCCAAAAGGGTGGACAAAGCCATTTTAACTTGTGAGCAAGGGGATAAGGGGATCTGCCAGTAAGCCTTTGTTAGGTCGATACTGCTCAGGTGCTTCGCTGGTTCCAGCCATTCTAATAACTTGTCCAACTTTGGCATTGGGTAGGTGTAGAATTTTGACCTTCCTGTAGTCAACACAGAATCAAACCATACCGTCTGGCTTGGGAACTAGAATTATGGTGCACCTCCATTCACTTTTGGATTCTATTATCATCCTCATCTTCAGCATCACTTGTACTTCCTCTCAGACCATTTCCCATATCCTTCGTGATAAGGGTCTAGGGTTCTCTTGGACTTCCTGGCCTGGGGTAGTCTCTAGGTGATGTTGAACCAACCGTGTTCTCCCCAGGTGGTTGGAGAACACTGCAAAAAAGTCCCCAATTAGTGGGAGAATTTGTTTCCTTTGTGCAGGGGAGAATCCTTCACCCCCTGGTACTGTTGCTGGAGCTTCGCCGCTTGGCCCCTGGGGTCCCAATTCTGGTTTTGCTGGAACAGGAGTTATCAGCAGGGCTTCCCATGCCTACAAGGTTTGAGAAGGTTTGCGTGGTAGACCTTGGTTTCCTTCCTCCTCCTGGGTAGTTTGATCTCATAGTCCACGGGCCCTGCCTGTGTGACCACTTTGAATGGACCCTGCCCTCAGACCATTAATTTAGACTTGGCTGAAGGCAGAAGAACAAGAACACGGTCACCTGGCTGAAAAGTCCGTAGCCCCCTTATTGTAATTTTGTTCCTGGGTGTGCTGGACATTCCTCAACTTCTCTCTGGCAAACATTCTTCTGTTTCTGAATTGCTCCCTTAACTGAAAGATATATTGGGTTGTGTTTAAGGCCCCCAAATCATCTTCTTCCCACCCTTCTTACAACAGGTACAACATGCCCCACAGTTGGTGACCATATAGCAACTCAGATGGAGAAAACCCCTTAGAGGCTTGTGTAACGTTATTGATATAATCTGGGACCATATAGAACATGGTTGCAACCAAGGTCCTGTAGTGGCACCAAATCTAATGTAAAGGGGGTCATATAAGGTGTCTAAGACCAGGTTATAGGTTGCTGGTTATGATTATGCTGTCTATATGTATGTATCATTTTGTAGTTGAAGTTATGAGTATTGGCTCTATACTGTCTGTATTTCAAATTTGTGCTGTGCCTCTGAGTGACACCCCAGACAAGTTGGTGTTAGCTCTGCCTAGCCTGCTTGATGGCCCATTAAGGACCACCAGCTACACAACTGACCCATTGAGAGAAGACAGATACACCTTGTAACTCAGCAAAGTGTGCAGGGATTTGCCCATGTGACTCCAGACTCCATTTTGCTGTAATTTTCCACAGTAAGAACAAAGAAGTGTTCTTACACCTGGGAAGAGCCTATAAAAGGCTGATGCCTCATCTCCATCTGGTCTTCAATTCTGCTTCTTACCTCTGGAGGGACTTTGCTACAAACTGAAGCTCTGAACAAAGGATGATGACCCCTTCCAGCGGGGGATGTACTCCAGAGACTTGATTTAAACCTGTAGTTTACTCCATCACTGCTACAAGCCTGAACTAAGAACTGTGCCATTACTGTATATAATTGATTCCATTAAACCAATTCTAGCCCTCATCTATATCCTTTTCCTTTTATGAATAAAGCTTTAGATTTTAGATTCTAAAGGATTGGTAACACTGTGATTTGTGGGTAAGAATCTAATTTGTATGTTGACTGGGGTCTGGGGCTTGATTTTTTGGGATTGAGAGAACCTTTTTTCTTTTATTGGGGTGTTGGTTTTCATAACCATTCATCCCCAGGACGAGTGGCACTGGTGGAGATACTGGGAAACTGGAGTGTCTAAGGGAATTGCTTATGTGAATTGTGGTTAGCTGGTGAGGTGAGACCAAAGTCCTCTTTGGCTGGTTTGATTTGCCTTAGAGGTGGAAAAACCCCAGCCTTGGGCTGTAACTGCCATGTTTAAGCGATTTGTCCTGAATTAGCACTCTCAGTTGGGTCCCACCAGAACCGCATCATCACAGCCTGTGGGACCTCCCTTTTGGCAAATAGAAGTGGTAGGAGTAGCCAGTCCCACTGCTTGGAGTTGTCGCTGACAAAGTGCATCAACATCCCCTTCAGGGTCTTATGAAACCGTTCTACTAGATTTGCCATTTGTGGATGGGACACCGAAGTCTTCAGATACTTGACCTTCTGAATGGAACATAATTCCTGCAGCATTTGGGAAATGAAATTAATCCCTTGGTCTGTTAATATTTCACAGGGAAACCCTACCTGTGAGAAGAGCTTTAAGAGTTCTGGAGCTATAGCTGACGCATTTGGGGAGCAGAGAGGAAGAGCCTCCAGATACCTGGCTGTGTAGTCTATGATCACTAGCATATAGTGATGCCCTGCTGCAGTTTTTTCTGAGAGTCCAACCATCTACACCCCTATTCTTTTTAAGGCGGGTCACAATGAAGGGCAGAGGGACCAAGGGTGCCTTGGTGATCCCTCTGCTGCTAGATAGTTGACACTATAGGCAGGAAGAACAACATTCTCACACTTCAATACTGGCCAGTAGGATTGGGCCAATATCCGAGCCAATGCCTTTTCTTTCCCTAGGTGTAATGCACGGAGGATGTCCTGTGCCTACTGCAACAAGGCCTGGTAGCACCTGCATGGTTCTAACAGCTGGTCCTGCACTTCCTCCATTTGATGATTCTTCTTGATTAGATACAAGCACTCCTTCTTGAGTGCAGGTATTGCTTGCCTCCCTGAGACTTTGTCTCTTCTCCATTTATGGGGGTCATTTGCTCATATTTACAGTCAAATAATATCCAGAACTCTTTGAGCCGAGTCCACACCACATAGTAGGAACATCTGGCCTCATTCATTCTTTTCGTGACTGGGAATTGGTATCCCTACCCTCTGCTTAGCAAGTGAGGTTCTGTTTAGGATGGCTCCCCCCTTTAGAGTATGCTAAGCACAATACTAAGTAGATATGTCTATGCAAACATTGTTTCCTCCTGAAGTCCTTTCCTCGGTGCATCATGACATGTCTGGGGAAAACTCACTCAGACCATGCTTACAGAAAAAAGAACAAAAGGTAAGCAAGAGTAGCCACATATGCACCCAAGGAACCAGCCTCAGTCTCAGCCTCAGTCTCCTCTTCCTTTGTGATGTCACAGTTAAACAGGGCAAGGGTGAGGGAGACTTTATTTCAGCATCAGCATCAGGCAATTGCTTGTGTAAGAAAGAAAGAAAGATTTGTTTCCTTTCTTATTTAACCTGAAATGCAAGAAGCCCAAACTTTGAATAAGAAACCAAACTCGGGCGAGTTATTGGAGCAGACTCAACAGGTTTGCCAGTCATTAATTACAACCACGGATATCTGTATGTGATAGGAAGAAACTTATTGCATTATATTGGAATCTTAGACGTTGTAAATTCTAGTTGCACCTTCTTCTGACCCAAGCAAGCAAGTAAATAATCAAAAAGGAAAAGAAAGAAAGAATTGGATTATTACAAGATAACAAAACAAATTATAAAATAGTAAAGATTTTTCTTTGTTTTGCAGGCCAATCCCAAGGAAAGCTGCAATGAGTGTCCTACGGTAACTATTCTCTTCCCATACTTAAATATGGTCTTGTCTCAGCTTAGCATTTAGTCTAGTGCAGTGTAAAATATTGTTACTACTTCCTAAATAGTTTTGGTGTCAGTATAACACTTAAGTAGCTGTGACCATGATCACTGGAGGGGCCATACAGAGATTGCTCTATCAGGGCCAACAGCAAAGAGTGGGGCAGACGATCCCCAAAACCGATGGATTATTCTTCTAATTAGGTTCACCAAATTAGACCACTCAGCTTCTGTAATACCATACTGCTTACCAAGAAGCTAAAATAGAGTTTCCCCCTAAGCAATCCAGCCTTTGGCTCCCACACAGACAGCCATGTTTATCAAATATGGTGAGGATTACTTAAAATCTTATTCACCGTATATGAAGTTCTTCCAATCCCAGGAAACTGGACACATTAATCACCAGATCAATGAATATTTCAAATTTGACTCAAGTACACGCTTACAGCCGATTCTTATTAGCTAATTTAAGATTTATTTAAAAACAAAATAAAAAGTTACTTTGGTTAGAAGATCATTATACATAAGATATGAAGAAAGGTCTTAGGTCAGTTTCATAGCAGAAATGGTGAGCTTCTGTTTTGCAAAAAGTCTTTCCAGAATCAGTTTAATAGGTTATAGTCCAATGGCCAGTCTGTGTATAGATTTTGTTCAAATTCTTTCATAAGAATTTGCAAGGACAGTCCAGGATATCTGGAGATCTCAGTCTTGCGGCTTGAACTTCTGTTGACAAAGTTTAAGCAGATCTGAGAGTTCTTTTATAGTTCGCTAGCAGGCTATGACACAGCAGGCATTTCTTGGATGAAGAATAGGTAATATACATTGTTGCTTTGAAGTAAATCTCTATTTCCTAGGCACACAACTAGCTGCATTCAATAGCATAAGGTAATTAACCATTCAAGTAGTTCATAGGTAGTTTACTACAAATTTCAAAGAGAAATAAAGATAATGGTATTATTACACCCCAAATTTCATGTAAATGTTAATATTCCTTTTTCATCCCTGAATCAACAGAATATAATAACAGACAGGAACAGATCTTTAGCATCCACAGACTAATCTCATCACATTTTTAACACCTAACAAGATCTAAGTAAACAGACAAATACACTCAGTATCTTCTTTTAATTCTCTAACAATGCTGGTTTACATTTCAAAGAATTTAGTCTACTTTAACATGGCTTTGATAACTATCTACAAGGAACGGCCCTGTTTACCATTTCAATACTTGTCTAATATGTCCTTAAGGTTGATTTTGGGTCACTTAGGCTGCTCACTGCTTAACCCTCACTGGCTCAGTGTCACAGTTGCATACTACAAGATATCTTTACGTATCGATTTTCCTAAATATATCGTATTCCAAACTGTTAGGTCAGAATCAAGGATTTATGTTATCTGGATGGACCCCTAAAAAAGGTTACATAGACATGCAGACCCCTTTGGAAATCTTAGACAAAGTCTACAGACCTATAGGTTGAAAAAACTGTTCTATGGTAATATCTTTTATGGCATGCTTTGTATGAAATATCACAACCACATATAAATGATGAATATGAGGGTTTCCTGGTGCCTTTTTGAGGTACAGTGTGTCACAACCATGTTCTGTTTCCATAAGCAGGCACAAAAATACTCTTTGTAAAGCTGGGATCAACAAATGAAAACTTGCATGTTATTAACATCTACATCTACAATGAAGACAAGGACTGTGTTTGCACAGTGTCTAGCACAATGGGGCTGCATTCTTGGCTGGCCCTTAGGCACTACCATAATACATGTTGTTCTTATTATTAATAACAATACTAATAATTGCTTTGTTTCTAGGTAACAGAAACAAGCTACACATTTCAGAATTACAATGGGGAAAAAGAATACACCTTGCAAATCAGAGCAAAAGGAGATATTTGTCGCATAAGCCAGAATTGGGGGGAATGGAGTGAGCCCATTGAGTTTGGTACAGACAGTGAGTATTTCTTTTATTTAATTTTTCCTTGGTAATTACCTGTCTGTTTCACTTACTGTCTCACCTTCACAGACACAAACAAATCTTAATTCTATTCAAATATTTATTCCTGCCTGCTCAGAAGGAAGTGAGGGAGGATACTATGTACCTTTTAATACTTGGGAAGTACTCAAATACTATGGTAATGAATGCCAGAAAGAGTTAAGGCTGAAATAGCAATAAGTGCTCAGCTACCATGGTTATGAGTGTGGCAGCCATGGTAAGCCAAAGAGTACATGGGGTTGGCTTCTACTGTGTTCATAACGTAGGATTGGTTTCAAACTGCAGTGCCCTCCTTTCCCACAGTAACTAATGCTGGTTCTGTTTGCCATTTAAAAGGAAGGGTTGTGGTTTTGGAGTGGATGTGCAGCACTCCCCACCCCCTGTGTAGCTATTCTCTGGGATGATCCCTTTTAGCCAAGCACAAACAGCCCAGTATGCCTGGGGTCTAATGTGTCTGGGATCACTAAACAGAGGCTATTAATGTTTCCTTACGAAACTTACCCTATTTCAACCAGGTGACCATGAATGATATCACTCTCCTGAGGCTGACACAGAAAAATAAAGACCGAATGTTGCATGAATGGGACCAAAACCCAGGACCATTCGCTGCTATGCTTTGTGCTGCAATGATTCCAGACGACTTGCTACTGGCTTGGCGTGGTAAAGTGTCCTACCATGGAAGGCGAAATAAGGCAGCCCTCCCCAGAAACCTTCTGCAAAGGCTTTCAGAGTACTTCCAGGGTAGCTTCATGGAGATGTCCCTGGAGGATTCCCGCTCCATCCCCAGATATGTTAACAGACTTTTCCATTAGCTGTACTGGCCACAAATGCATCCCAATTTTTCAGGGCAAATCAAACATTAAACACAATCGCTTTTAACCTGTGTAGTGTCGTTACAAATGTGCACTCACCAGAGGTGCCTTCTCCACCTTCAGGGTCCAGGAACCATAGGTGCTGCGAGGGTATTGGCTCCAGGGTGAGGAAAAGGTCCTGGCTGCCCGGGAGAATGGATTCTCTACTTGCCTGCTCCTCTTCCTCATCCACAAAATCCTCATCCGTGTTGCTTGAGGCTGTCAGCTTGCAGATGTCCACAGAAAGTGTTTGGGTGCTGGTAGGGTCCCCCCCTGGAATGGCATGCAGCTGATCATAGAAGCGACATGTCTGGGGCTCTGACCCAGAGAGACGCTTTGCCTCCTTTGTCTTTTGGTAGGCTTGCCCGAGCTCCTTAATTTTCATGTGGCACTGTGGTGTGTCTCTGGTGTAGCTCTCACCACCAGGCCCTGTTCAATTTTGTTATATATACAGGGCCATCATTAGCCATTTTGGTGCCCTACGCAGCTCTTCTGTGGGAGGGGGTGGGGAAATGGCCCCAGGCCTCTGCAGGGGGCAAGAGAAGGTTTGGGGGGAAGGGGGGTGATGATGTTGCAGAGCTCTTCATTAGTGACGTGGTCGAAGTAGGAGATGCCCAGGATTTTATGGAAGTATTTCATCTCTACTACCTGTATTTTTCATTCAAGTTCTGATGTAAGGGTTCGTGTCTCACACACATACAGAAAAATGGAGATGACCAATGAGTGCAGAAGTTTCAGTTTGGATTCCAGAGAGATGTTCTTATTCCTCCAAATTGGCTTTAGCTTTGCCACTGCTGCTGTTGTTTGTGCAGTTCTTGCCAGAATTTCTGCCTTGGATCCTTCATCAGTGATGATTGCCCCCATAAAGTTGAACCGCCTCACTGTCTCCAGCTCTTGTCCACTGACAGTGATATGTAAGCTGATCCCACCACATTTGTTTGTCATCAGCTTGGTTTTCTCTGCACTGATTTCCATGCCATATTTTACAGAGGTTTCATCCAATCATTTCACAAGGTTGGGAAGTTCATATTTGCTGCTTGCCAGGCTGTCAGTGTCATCAGCAAACTGAAGATTTGAGATTGATCACTCCCCAGTTCTGACTGTGCATATGTGATCTTTAAGGGCATCAGTCATTATGCACTCCAAGTAGATGTTGAACAATGTGGGTGAAAGAAGGCAGCATTGCCAGGCTCTAAGGCTGGGCTACACTAGTGGGGGGTTCGAACTAAGATTCAGTTATTTGCGTAGCTGAAGTTGAAGTATCTTAGTTCAACTTACCTGGCTGTCCTCCCGGCGGCGAGTCAACTGTCCCGGCTCTCCCATCGACTCGGCTTTCTCCTCCTGCCAAGATGGAGTATGGGCATCGATTCACGGATCGATTTATCATGTCCAGACAAGACATGATTAATCGATCCCCGATACATTGAACACTACCTGCTGATCTGGTGGTTAGTATAGAGAAACTCTAACAGTGGTGTGAAATCAGTCTCCTATTATGCCATTGACAAGAACTGTACTGCTGGCCTTGGCCTACAGTTGGTTAATGGTAAGAATAAGCTTACAACCAACATTGTACTTCTTCATGGTTGCCCAGAGAACTCCTTGCCATACTCTGTCAAACGCCTTCAAGTCAACAAAGACGTGGTAGATGGCCTGCTGGTGGTGTAAGTACTTCTCACATTGAACATGAAGGTTGAAAATCTTTTCTGTGGTACTTCTTCCAGCACAACAGCCAACCTGTTCTTCAGTGATGATACTCTCTGCTTGTGGCGTCAGTCTGTTCAATATGACTTTCAGCTTCACTTTGCTGAGGTGGTTAATTAAGCTTATGATCCAGTAATTTTGAAATAATTGCAGGTTGCCTTTCTTTGGCAGAGTGATGATTAGTGACTGTGTCCATGTGGAGGGCCACTTACCAGTCTGCCAGATATTGTTACAGCTCTTGATGAGTACATCTATTACTATTTCTCCTTTGAATTTCATCAGTTCAGCTGGGATGTTGTTAATACCTGTAGCTTTTCTGTTCTTAAGTGATTTCACAGCTGTCTCCACTTCTTCATGCAGTATTGGAAAGTTGTCCTTTTCTGTTGAATTTGGGCTGCTTAAGACACTAGGATCTCCATTTCTCTGGTGGTTGAATAGATCAGAGCAGTAATTTGTCAACTTATTGATGATGTCCCTTTCTTCTGTAAAACTGTTCCCTTCTTTGTCTTCAATTGCATTAGCTTTGGTCCATCTTTCCTTCATCAGATCTTTTACAATCTGGAAGGCTCGTTTGCTATTTTTATTATTGATACACTCTTCAATTTTAGAGCATTGCTTTACACTCCATATCTCTTTGGCCACCTTCATTCTTTTCTTGATCTTTCTGCCAATCACTCTGTATTTATCAGCTCCCTCGATGCTGTTCTTGTTTCTCTTAAGTTCTCTTCTAATGTCACACATTTGTAGTATTTAATTTGTGACCGATGGTTTTGTCTTCTTACGATGTTTCCCAAGGATGTCCATTGCTGCTCATTCATTACAGCATTGAAATTGTTGGTCATTGTTTCTACATCTTCCTCGAGAGCAAGCAGTGGGGCAAATTTTCGGCCAAACACTGCTTGGAATGACGCTGCAATGTTTTGGTCTCTTAGTGCTAAGTCAAACTCAGTTCTGGTGAACTTTGGCCTGATGATTTTCCTTAGTCGCAGCCAAAAATTGAGCATCACAAGGTCATGATCACTTGGGGAAACTTCTTGTTTTAACTCTGTTAATCCCAGCATGAAAGTGGTTTTGCACCATGATGTAGTCAATCTGGCTGTGATGTAGACCATTAGGTACATGCCATGTTGATCGTATGGCTGCTTTATGTGCTCCTAACATGTTTGCAAGAACCAGATTATTATAGCTGGCAAACTCCAGAAGTCTCAATCCTCTCTCATTGGTTACTGCATTACAGAAAGGACTGCAATAATCCTTGCCAATTTTTCTGTGCGTCAGTACCCACCATAGTCACCACTTCTCCTCTGCCCCCGGGGTGTTTGACACCCACCTCACCGCTGGACCCACCACTGCCCTACCCTCACCCTGCTCCAATTCCACCCCCTTCCCCCAAATCCCCACCCCTGCCCCACCTCTTTTCTGCCTCCTCCCCATAGTGCACTCCTCCTCCTTCCTCCCAGAAAGTACTAAGCCGCACCAAACAGCTGTTAGGAAGTGGGCGGGAAGCGCTGGGAAGGGGAGAAACAGGAACACAGTGTGCTTGGGGCAGGAGGAGGCCAGGAGGGGGTGAAAGCTGGGGAGCTTGGCTGCCAGTGGATGCAGAGCACCGATAATTTTTCCTCGTGGGTGCTCCAGCCCCACAGCACCCACGGAGTCAGAACCTATGGTACCCACCTTAGCATTCCAATCTCCCTGTACAGTCAGGATATCTTTCTTGTTTACCTTATCAATGATGTCTTGGAGCTGATTGTAAAAATCTTCAATTTGCTCATCATCATAGTCTGTTGTAGGGCTGTAGACTTGTACCACTGTGATATTAAAAGGTACTGCCTTTGGGCAGATGGAAATAAGCCTGCTGGACACTGGGTGGCATCCTAATACTGAATTCTTGATATCTTTATGCACAAGAAATCCTACACCATTGACATGTTTGTCCTCTCCACTGTAATAGAGTACATGGCCTTCTTCCGTTAGTATCTCTCCAAAGTTCTTCCATCTGACCTTAGAGATTCCTAGGAGATGCTACGTGTATTGTTTTATTTCATGTGTAAGTTCTTTCAACTTCCCTATTTGTCTCAATGTCCTTACATTCCATGTGGCTATGGTGATGCTATCTCTTCTATGGATTCTCTTTGTTAAGGTTACACCCATAGTATACTTGTCACATCCACTCTGGTGGGAGACGAATGGCGCGATCATTATTAACTCCCACTGCGATCAATCTGGTATGGACATGCTCATCATATGGTATGTCTTGGGAAAATTTCTAACCTGGCAGAGCCCATCCCTCTCCATGCACCTCCTTTTAGTTGCAGGACATGCAGGAGGACAGGGGCTTATTCTGTCCCTGGACCCACATGGGAAATTAGGAAATTGCAGAATTGAGGTTGCCTATTGTCAAGGCTGATTTCCTCCTCTGGAACTTCGAGTGCGGAAAGTGGGGGCCTGCAAGGACTCTAAAAACTAATACTTGCCACTCTAGGCTTGTATTAAACTCCCAACTTTACAGTTTTTCTCTGACCTTGGCTGGATAGATGCTGCCACCACCCAAATGCAAAACCCACTTGGAACCCAAGAAGACGAACTTGGGAATTCCTTCCTGTGGGGTACCCTCAAGCCCTTTCACCCCACTCCAGGGAAGAGATGAGAAAGGAAAACAAAGAAATCAGCTGTTGCCGCCAGCTAATTAAAAATATGTGCACAAACCTCTTAGGACACCAAATATCCAATCCTGTTCTTAAAAAAACGTATTTTTTATTTAAAAACAAAGAAAGAAAATACGTCTGGATCTTAGACTTTTACTAGATTTAAAAATCCTGCTTACAAAAAATAAACATCAAGAATAAGCTTCTTGAGGTCCAGCTTAAAGGTTACAAGCCAAACAAAAGCATTTGGGGTTAGCACAGATCAGTCCACAAGCCTTACAAAATAAAAGACATTAACCTAATCGCGCCTTTCTAAACATTTTTGATGTACTTACATATCTGAGTTTCCAAATAAGAAATTTCTAGGTATGAGTCTCATGATTTTCATACCTGGCCTTCAGCTTCTCACAGCATAACTGCTGCCCTGTTCCCCTCTTCCCTGGAGAACAACAACAGACACAAAGAGAAAGGTTTTTGTTTTTTTCCCAATTTAAAAAAGTTCTAGCCTTTCCATTAGCTCTTTTGGTCAGGTGCCCACTCCCTTCCTTTACCTGTGGACTTTTTTTTTTTAACCCTTTACAGGTAAAGCTACTAAGAGGGATTTTATAACTAGCCGGCTGGCTAGGTGTCCATAAAAGGGAGCTCCCCTCCCTTCATTTATCACACCTATATTAAGACACATTGTGCATATGCATTGTGATACAACGTTTAATTGTATGATCACATATTATTTTTCCCATAGGATCCCTGCCACTTTCAGTACACCTTTCAAATGCAATCACATCCGATCCAACCACAGCATTTTTAAATATTTTCTCTGAAAAAGTGAGCATTTCACTATAGAAATAACCTGGACATTTCAAATACCAGATTTGGAAACTAAATTCAATCCTAAAAAGCTGAAACATGGAGATTTTATTACTTCTTTAAATGCAAAGCTCAGAGCAAGCTAAATTGTGGAGTCACTACCAACATCTGCATAATTAGAACATGACTAGCACTTGCACTGTATTTAAGGTTGAGGACAAAGGTTTTTCTAACCCTACTTGGAGTGAAGTTATATTATGCTATGTAATGTTCTGAAATATTTAGGAACAATTAAATAACGTTACATTTTTAAGATGTGGGCTCATACGATTTAAAATAGCAACTCTTAGTCACGTGTATTTTCAAAGTTATACTTAACATTGTGGCAGGACATTTTCTAGCCTGGGAGCCTGCCTATCACTTGGGATTTGGCCCAAGCACCTCCATAAGATACCCCAATCCTAGAGAGGTCATGTTGTGAGGCTATGTATTGACAACCAGAGGAATTAATGTAAGAACCTCCAGTCTTAAGACACAACTGCAGATGGCAGTGATTGCAGCCTCTCACTACCTGCATGGGATCAAATTCAAAACCAATCCCTAAAGACTTGGAAGTGTGGCTACATACCAGATCTTGGTGTTAAGTCTCCAGAGTGCTTAGAGTGTCATCTTCTTTGAGACCCCAACAGTCAATTGTTACCATCGCTTCCCTTGATTTCATTGGAAGAGAAAGTTTTCAAACCACTCTGTGGCCTGGTCTACACTATACATTTAAACCAATTTTAGCAGTTTTAAACTAATTTAATGCCGCACCCATCCACACTACGAGGCCCTTTATATCGATAAAAAGGGCTCTTTAAATCGGTTTCTGTAATCCTCCCCAACGAGAGGAGTAGCGCTAAAATCGGTATTTACCATATTGGATTAGGGTTAGTGTGGCCGCAATCGACGGTATCGGCCTCCGGGCGGTATCCCACAGTGCACCATTGTGACCGCTCTGGACAGCAATCTGAACTCGGATGCAGTGGCCAAGTAGACAGGAAAAGCCCCGCGAACTTTTGAATTTCATTTCCTGTTTGCTCAGCGTGGAGTTCTGATCAGCACGGTTGGCGATGCAGTCCCAAATCCAAAAAGAGCTCCAGCATGAACCGTACGGGAGATACTGGATCTGATCGCTGTATGGGGAGACAAATCTGTTCTATCAGAGCTCCGTTACAGAAGACGAAATGCCAAAGCGTTTGAAAAAAATCTCCAAGCTACACAGTGCTGCGTGATAAGCGTAACGGAAAGCCAAAGAATCAAATGGATGCTCATGGAGGGAGGGAGGGGGTACTGAGGACTCCAGCTATCCTACAGTCCACAGCAGTCTCTGAAAAGTATTTGCATTCTTGGCTGAGCTCCCAATGCCTGTAGGTTCAAACAGATTGTCCGGCGTGGTTCAGGGTATAGCTTGTCAATTTACTCCCTCCCTCCCCACGTGAAAGAAAAGGGAAAAAATCGTTTCTAGACTTTTTTTAATGTCACCCTATGTGTACTGAATGCTGCTGGTAGACGCGATGCTGCTGCAGTAAAGAGCAGTATCTGCTCCTCTTCCCTCCCCAGTGGCAGATGGTACAATATGCTTGATAGCTACTGAGTACTCCTGGCTGGCCTCAGGTGAGGCTGGCCGGGGGCGCCTGGGTAAAAATAGGAATGATTCCCGGTCATTCCCAGTAGATGGTACAGAATGGCTGGTAACCGTCTTCATCATAGCAGCTGGGGGCTGAGCTCCATCAGCCCCCTCCCTTTCCTGTGTAAAGAAAAGATTCTGTACTGCCTGGACTATCATAGCAGCGGGATGCTGGGCTCCTCTCCCCCACACCGCTTAATGTCCTGCCTGAACTATCATAGCAGCTGGAGGCTGCCTCCCCCTCATTTTATCTCACTAACAAGTCAGTGTTTCTTATTCCTGCATTCTTTATAACTTCATGACACAAATCGGGGGGACACTGCCACGGTAGCCCAGGAAGGTTGAGGGAGGAGGGAAGCAACAGGTGGGGTTGTTGCAGGGGCACCCCCTGTGAATGGCATGCAGCTCTTCATTTCTGCGGGATCTGACATGAAGCGGCTGTGCTCTCTGGTTCTCTGATACACTGGTTCTCTAGTACACTTGCCCCATATTCTAGGCAGGACTGACTCTATTTTTAGATACCATAAAGGAGGGATTGACTCGGGGAGTCATTCCCATTTTTGCCTTTGCGCCCCCGGCCGATCTCAGCCAGGGGCACCCATAATAGCAGCAGACGGTACAGAACAACAGATAACCGTCATCTCATTGCCAATTTACAATGGCAGCAGCTGGTACAGAACGACTGATAACCATCTCTGCCATCATGCAAAAGCAAATGAATGCTGCTGTGTAGCGCTGCAGTATCACCTCTGTCAGCGGCATCCAGTACACATACGGTGACAGTGACAAAAGGCAAAACAGGCTCCATGGTTGCCATGCTATGGCATCTGCCAGGGCAATCTAGGGAAAAAGGGTGCGAAATGATTGTCTGCCATTGCTTTCCTGGAGGAAGGTATGACTGACGATATTTACCCAACTACAAAACCAGTTTCTCCTCCCTTGGTTTTCACACCTAACCTGCTAGAACAGGGCCTTAACCTCCCTGATTGAACTAACCTCATTATCTCTAGCTTACCTGCATATATATACCTGCCCCCGGAAATTTCCACTACATGCATCTGACGAAGTGGGTATTCACCCATGAAAGCTCATGCTCCAAAACGTCTGTTAGTCTATAAGGTGCCACAGGATTCTTTGCTGCTTTTACAGATCCAGACTAACATGGCTACCCCTCTGATACTTGACATTTACCCAGAACCACCCACGACAATGATTTTTGCCCCGTCAGGCACTGGGATCTCAACCCAGAATTCCAAGGGGCAGGGGAGACTGCAGGAACTATGGGATAGCTACAGAATAGCTACCCACAGTGCAACATTCCAGAAATTGACCCTAGCCTCGGACCATAGATGCACACCGCCGAATTAATGTGCTTAGTGTGGCCGCGTGCGCTTGACTTTATACAATCTGTTTTACAAAACCGGTTTACGTAAAATTGGAATAATCCCTTAGTGTAGACGTACCCTGGATCTTGCTATCAGCTCTTGTCTTTAAAGAAACTTCCAAGATTTAAATGAAATGAAATGAATCAATACCCACTGTAGTTTCAAAAATAAAAACTCTGATTCTAGGAAAGATTATACAGAACTTAGTACAGCCTCATATGTCTTTCTGTATGTAACAAATAAAAAGGAAACAGATCAGCAAAAGAGCTCCAGCACTAACGGATGGGGAAAAGCCTCCTCTTGACAAAAGGAACTTGACTTTTGCTACCAATTTCACTTTTGATATCAGATTTACTTAACTTAGTTCTTGGAACTGTCCAACTTTCATCTTGTTTATTCTGTTAATTATATTTTTAAAATATTTTTAAAATTGTAATTAAATTGTGTGAGAATACTGACCTTTGATTGGTGATTGTTCAGGACTTCCTCTCCAGGGGCCTGGTTATAGGCTGGGTAGGTAGTTGTTTATAACTTTGTCAAATTTTAACTGTTCAAGCTAATAATTTCCATCCCGAGTGTCTGGTATATTGGGAGAAAGATTCAGCTAAAATGGTTCGGGCGTGTCTGACTATCAGATTAAGGAAAAATATATTGCTTTTCCCAGATTTAAGAAGTGCTTACATCTGTTTCATGACAATCTCTAACATCTCAATGATTTGGCGTAGGGATTTAAAATTTGATTGGTGGGTGAATGTGCCTTTTGCCTCTTCTGTGAAAAGCTTCGCAAATTTGGTAAATTATAAACCTCTGCAAAATCTCAGTTTACACAGGCTCAGTGGAGACTTGTCAGAGTTTGGCAGGTGAATTGTCCGAAGACTCACGGTACTGCAAGGGCCAAGCAGGACTTTCTCTCCGATTGCAACTCTTGGCTGCTAGGGAGCAACTGTGGTGCCAGATACCAGAAGTGAGAGCAGGGAGCCTGCCTGCCCTGTGTTTTCAATGCTCCCCCTGCCAGCGCCCAGCATGCAGGGGAAGGAGGAAGGTGTCTTAAGTTGCACCTTAGTAAGACAGGAACCAGGAACTGGGGAAAGATAGGAGCAAGGAGGGGAAGGGCATTTTCACCTGGTCTCAACATTCCTGTGTTGTCTAGTAAACAGCTGTGAAAACTGCTGTCAAAGCATGTGTCTCCAATCCCCTCTAGTGGCAGAGCCACATACACAAATACAACCTTCTCTTGCTACTAGTTACTTCATTAGCTGCAGCGGTAGAGAACTGTGCTATGGAGCTAAAGAGATCAACCCTGCCGAGGAACCATGTCAGAGGTCTATACAGGTCCACATGAGGGAATTTGAGGGGGGGGGTTTCTAGTTTTTGAAAATGTAGGAAATTGTATTTAAAATCTACCCTACAGAATGTTAAGGTTGCAAAGTCAAGTACTGAAAAGTTAGGAAATGCCAGAATTAAGGTTGCCCATGTATTCTTGATTCACCCCCTTCTGCACATTCCTTATGACACCGTCTTTAATTACATGATCGCATTGTATTTTTCCAAAGAACCCCTGCCTGATTCAGTACATCTGCTGCATCTCCTCTGAGGACAAATCTGGATTGTGCAGAGAAGGAGGCTGTTGAATGTAGTACCCCTGCTTCATTTGCTGAACACATTGGAAGGTCTGCAGTGCATGAGGCAGAGGTGGAAAGGATGGTCTCCTAGTTAAGGCAATTGAATGCTGCCATGGAGAGCTGGATTCTAGCCCTGCCTCTGCCACAGATTCCCTGTGTAATGCTGAGCAAGTCACTTAAAGCAACTGCTTCTTTGTCTGTATTTCAGATTTACTTTTAAAAGAACAATACTGTATTTAGTTTTTTGTGCTGATGGATGATATAATGGCTGAGTAACACCGAGCATTGTAATGTATATGATTCAATACTTTACCATAGTTTCAAAAAAAAAAATGTACCCTGAGCTAAATGTATTTATGATCACACACACGGAGTACAATTAAGTATATGGGGCTGTGTAGTGAGGCGGTGTGGCTCCTCTCCAGCCCAGAGAAGAAAGAGCCCAGTAGGAGGCCAGAGTGGGCAGAGCTAAAGAGCTCAGAGCCCGCCCCCCAAAAGGTCGGGCGCCGACCCGGAACTATAAATGCCGGCCCTCAGAGCTCAGTCAGGCCCCAGCAGCTGGAGCGAGCAGACGTCCCTCAGAGAGCTTGAGACTGGGAACCTCCTGCCACCCAGGGCAGCCACCCAGACTGGCCGGAGCTCCCCCGTACCTGCTACCCGAAGGAGCTGCCAGAGCTACCCTGGGCTGACTTTCCGGAGGAGTTGCCAGACCTACCACCAAGCCCCGGCCAAAACGAGCACATGCTCCTGGATCCCGCAGAGGCTGACGTCAGGACCCAGGTAGGCCCCGAGAGGGAGTACAGAAGTAGCCTGCGGGCAGCCGACCCCAGTCTGACTGCAGCCTTAGTGGAGCCTATGTCAGTGTTTTGAGGCCAGGATCCCCACTGACTAAGCAGCGGATCTTCAGCCGCTGCTAGGGCCCTGGGCCGGGATGCAGTGGAGTGGGAGAACCTGTGTCCCCCCTGCCACCCAACTCCTGGATGGCAGACTCCTCCTCTCCCTGGCCTGAGGAGGCCAAAGCCTATCATAACTGTTACTGCTGCTCAGCCCTGCCCAAGGGCCTGAGCTTCCTGACTCAGTATTTGCTGCCCGCCCTGACCTAGGGCCGGGCTTAAAACTGTTGTTACTGTTGCTCAGCCGTGCCGAAGGACCTGAGCCCCTTGCCCCCACAGGGCAAGCGACTGCCGTGAGGACTGCCGGGCTATTTTCCCGGACCCACCGGTGGGTAGTGAGCCGGTGTGGCTCCCCTCTTCCCGCCAGAGAGGGTCAAGCCCCTGGCTGCACTCGTGTACAGGCTGAGATTGACATTGAGGTCTTTTTCTCATGTCACCATGATTCTAATTCCATCACTTTACATCAGCAGAGTAAGATGGGAAAATCACATCCTTAAAGTTTTATTGGAGTGAAAATGACATTACAATGGTCCAAACGGAAATGTTTCACTGCTGTGGGAGAGCTATCTGAGCTCTACAGAGAGCAGTGTGGGAAAGAGAAGACATGGATACTGATTACTGGCTGTACTGCTATATGAGTATAATCTGCCTCTAGTGAGGAAGCAGCAATCGACCTTTCTGGTGAATTCAGTGGGTGAGCTTCTATTACAGTATGGCCTAACCCTAGTCAATAGGGCACTGGGGTGAGACTCAGAAGAGCTGGGTTCCATTCACAGCTCTGCTACTGGCCTGCTGGGTGACCTTGGGCAAATCACTTAATCACTCTGTGCATCAGTTTCCCCATCTGTAAAAAGGAAATAATGATTCTGGTCTCTTTGGTAAAGTGCTTAAAGGTCTATGGATGAAAAATTAAGAGCTAGGTATTAGTCACTGGTGCTCTGCACACTTCGTGGCTTCTTCATTCCAAGTAACTATCAAGTTGGACTTGATCTACGTTGTCTCAGACCTGACTACCTAAGAGTAGGTCTATACTGCAATCAGAGGGTGTGTCTGCAGCTCATGCAGATGTAGCTAGCTGGAATACCGAAGTTATGACTCCATGACAGCGTGCAGTTCAGTGCAGACTGGCCACCTCAGTTATTACCTAGTGTGATGGTGCGAGACTTGCCCCTGCAGCACCTCCTGCTGCTCGTCTCTGGGAATTAGCTCATCCAGTATCCGGAGCGCCCACTGCAGGCCAATGTCCCACTTGCCGCTGGCCCCTGTGTTCCTCCTAGACCCCAGGGCCCTTTTACCTGCGGTGCTGCCTCTTGGCAGTAACCCCTTTCTCTCAGGGTCTCCACACCCCACGGACTCCCCACCCTCTATCCCCACCTCACCTCAGGCCTGGCTACCACCCAGTCTCCATCTAGCCCCCATTCACTGGGGCAGACTGCAGTATAAGCCACTCATCACAGGCAAAGGGGTTCAGACCTGCTGCCTCGTGCAACCCAAGTGCCCCTTTAGCCGTACCCTAGACCTGCAGCTTTCCTAGGCCGGGGCTTGGTCTTTCCCCAACCCTGCTCCACGCTAGGCACTTGGTTAAGCTCCATGCAGCCTGGCCATTCTGAACACAGAGAGAAACTGCTGAGCTCCTGGCTCCCAGCCTTTATATACAGGCCAGCTGTGGCCCTGTTGGGATGTGGCCCAGCTGTGGCCACTTCCCCAATCAGCCCAGCTTTCAGAGCTGCAGCCCTCTCCAGGGCTGCTTGTACCACTGCAGACCTCTTTCAGGGCTGGTTTCAAGCCCATCAGGGCAGGAGCAGGTGTCCACCCCTCTACACCTAGTAATTGTAAGACCCATGATGAAGTGCTCACAGCTGCAGCGTCACTGTCTTGGTACCCAAGTGAGCTAGACTAATCTCTCTCAGGTGTGTCAGCATGAAATGCAATCACACTCCATGGCTGCAGGATAGACATCCACTTAGAGAGGGTGTTTTCCTGCATGCATCACTGTGATGGCTGAGGCAGCCTCTTACTCCTAGACTTGAACTCTTGGAGACTGAGGGAAGAACCCTTTGGATCGAGGGTCCATGACTGGGGAATTATCTTCCCCAGGTGGCATCAAAGGTCAGGGGCCAGACAGATCTTTTTGGCCAATCACCGGACTATGGCCCATCACTGGGCAAATTTTACTCCTGGCTGGGGCAATACAAGGAGTGGTGCTGTTTATGCTGTCTTTTCTGTGCCATGTAATTTAATACACACAATGCAATCAGATGGTGGACAGAAAAATAATAAATTAAAGTAATAATCACATATGAATACATTTCCCACTCCAAAAATAACAACTTGATTTTTTGCAAGGTAGCAGTTTAGAAATCTAAATCAGGAACATTTTTTCTCCTGTGCATCACTAGTTGTGCAACAACTCAGATGTGGGCTTTCCCTTGCTCCATCTACTCCTCACTAATCCCAGAGGCCTACAAGAATGAATTTCTTTAAACAGCCATGGAATGAGCGTGGGGGAGAGGAGTGAGCAAGAATAAGTGGGGTTTTACAGTGTCATAGTATAATTCCCAATTCTGAACCTTAGCGTCCAAAATATGGGTACTAGCATGAATTCCTCTAAGCTTAATTACCAGCTTAGATCCTGTAGTGCTGCCACCAATCAGGACTTAGAGTAGAGCGCCTGATAGACTCTTGCGGACCCTCAAGACCCAAATTCCTTGAGTCTCACAACAAAAGGGAATAAACCATTTCCCTTCCCCCTCCTTCCCTCCAGGTGTTCCCTCCCTGGGCTCCTGGAGAGATATACAGATTCAAGCTCCGTGAATCTAAACAAAGGGATTCCCCCTTCTCCTTTCTTCCTCCCAGATCTTTCCTGCCCTGGGTACACTAGGAGATCACCGTGATTCAAACTCCTTGAATCACAACACAGAGAAATCAGGTGGGTTCCCCCCCGTTTCTCTCCCCCTCCCTTCTCCTTCCCTGTTAAGTACAGACTCAATCCCCTTGAGCCTTAACAAAGGGAAAAATCAGACAGGTCTTAAAAGCAAAACTTTTAATAAAAGAATAAAGAAAATCACTGTAAATTCAAGATGGAATATTACAGGGTCTGTCAGCTTCTAGAAACTGGAGAAAAAGCCTCCTCCAGCAGAAATACAATTTAAAATACTTCCAGCCAAATACACATTTGCAAATAAAGAAAAACAAATAAAAAGACTATACTGCCTTTCTACCTTTGTACTTACAAAATTGGAATAGAAAATTAGAGAGCCTGTAGGTACGTGTGGTCACTCTCAGAGCCCAGAGAGAAAAAAGCAAAACACAAAAAACACAAACAAAGGCTTCCCTCCACTGAGATATGAAAGTATCTTGTCTCCTGATTGGTCCCCTGGTCAGGTGTTTGGTTCCCTGTTTGTTAACCCTTTACAGGTAAAAGAAACATTAACCCTTAACTATCTGTTTATGACATACAGCCTAACCCAATTCCCGTTAAAGCCAACGGAAAGACTCCCAATGGCTTAAAGCAGAGTTTGATCAGGTTCATAGAGTCCAATTCTTCTCCAAATTGAATCAGTGGGAGTTTTGTCATTGATTTAATGGGAACTGGGTTGGACTGTAAAACCCAGGTTCAGTCCAGTCAGGTAGAGCTGGAACAGATGCAGAGGGCACTGACAGGCACCCATTTCTTCCATTTCTCTATTCCACTCAGCAGAGCTTTCGGGAACCTGGGCATGTTTCCCAAGTTACATACTGGGTCTCTAGAAAGAATCCAATGTAACTTCAAAACATATTTGTTTACCCTTTCTGTGGTTTACTGTTGAACTACTTCCTGGAGAGGGTATGTGCTAGAGAAGAGCAAGATATTACACAAACCTATTTCTTGGCAATTATGCATCACTCTCCTTCCCCAAATTTTCAACCACAGTATCTAGCCTTTCTCCAAGCAGGTCAGCTAGGCTAGTACAGGTTACATAGTCCAGGTTACAGCATAGCAACAATGTCACTGATTCTTGTGGACAAGAACACAATTCCGGAGGGAGAAGATGACACCTTGGACTGGCTATATGTCATTTTAGAGAGAAATCCAACTCTATTAAAGTCCTAAGACTAGAATACACAGAGTAAAGTGGCTAGAACACCTCTCTTGTATCAGTCATGAGAAATTGCTGAGAAATATAGTTTCCTAGCAGCCCATGGGAGTCCTGGGTTAAAGTAAGGTACATTTGACAAGGGGCCATATAAATTCTGCCTTCTTCCACCAGAAAGAGGCTTGGAGCAACCTAGACAGGCTGAGGAGAATCTGTCAGAAGAAGGGGCAAGTTTCCCATTGTTTCTTTGATTTCTTTGTTTTCATGGACTGGGCTTTTCCATTTAAAAAAGGACTTTGAAGAAAACCTTCTGGGAGGAAGCTATGCTAGCTTCAGCACTAGGAATGGAAAGCCCCGGGTAGGGGAAGTTTGGGTATGTGTTTGTTTTCTTTAAAGGAACTCCATGGGTATGGCTATTTGATTTGTTCTGCTGCAGCATGTTACTGCTCAGCGAAGGGACGCCAGACTTCCTTATTCATTATAGAATCATATATTATAGAATAGTTACAGAATCAGAAATGTGGAGCTGGAAGAGACCTCAAGAGATCATCTAGTCCATCTTGCTGCAGGACCAAGCATACCTAAAACATCTCTGGTGTTTTTCTAACTTGTTCCACATCCTCCTCTACAAAACTGTTCTAGTGCTTAACTGTTCTAAAGCCAAGTCTACACTACAAACTTACATTGGTATAACTAATGTAATGAAAAATCCACACTCCTTGAGAGACATAGTTATACAGCCCTAACTCCTGGTGTAGACAGTGCTATGTCGGCGAGAGTTTCTCCTATCAACATTGCTACCACCTCTCCCAGAAGAGGCTTAACTAGAGAGGAGAAGCTCTATCATTGACACAGTAGTGTCTTCATTCACTAAAGTGCTACAGCGGCGCAGCTGCAATGTGCAGATTTTTACATGAAGCCTTCCCGTTATAGTTAGAACATTTTCCTAATATCCAACCTAAATCTCCCTTGCTGTGAACTAAGCCTGTTAATTCTTGTCCTTAGTGAATGTGGAGAACAATTTATCACCATCTTGTTTATAACCTTTAACTGATTTGAAGATTGTTACCATGTCTACCTTCTCTTCTCTAGACTAAACTTGCACAGTTCTTTCAACCTTAGTCACAGGTCATGTTTTCTAAACATTTCTTATATTTGTGTTTGCTCTCTTTTGACTTTTTTCCAGTTTGTTCACATCTTTCTTAAATCATGGTGCCCAAAACTGTATACAGTACTCTAGTTAGGCCTCACCAGTGCTGACTGGCGGCACAATTGCCTCCAATGCCTGTCATCTCATAACTTTAGATTAGTTAAGAATGTCTGTTGACTTTTCTGAGCACTTGAAGTAAATTCTACCACTTGACCAAGAAGGCTTAGCTTCCCCAAGAAGGAGAGTGGAGACAGAATTCTGGGAGCGCACAGACTCTGCAAGTTTAGATGGGGAATGAGGAATGGAGAGAGAAGATACATCACAATGTATATTTGTCTCAGGTCCTCTGCAGATTATGGGATAATTTGGTGGAGCCAGTGAAAGGCTGGTAAGCAATGCCAGCTCAGTATTATTGCTATTATTATTTATATTACAAGTGCACCAACAGGTCCCAGCTAAAACTGGGGCCTCAATAGGCATTGCATACATGCATAGTAATAGGCAATCCCTGCTCTAAACAGTTTATAATTTAACTAGACAAGAAAGAAAAAAAAGTGGGAGCAATAGCATGCTATTATCCCCATTTTAGTGGTGGAAACTGAAGCAGGGGGATTAAGTGAGTTGCCCAAGGTCATGCAGGGTCTGTCTACACTGCAATTGGAGGTGCAATTACAGCACAGGTCAGCATTCTCCTGGTAGCTTTGTCCAAACTACTGCAGCTAAAAATAGCGGGAGAATGCAGCAGCTTGGACTGTATCAGCCTGCCTGGAGACTCCGGAGGCAGGATAACTAGATTAATGCTACCAAGGGAATGCCGACCTGTGGTGTAATCACAAGTCCAATTGCAGTGTAGACAAACTCATAGAACATATATTGCATAGCCATGAATTAAATCCAGATCTCCTAAGCCATTATCTAACCACAGGACCCTCTTTCCTCTCTTCAGGGTAACAAGTAGCTTATGCTTAGAAATTTATTCTACTGCTTTAGCACTTTATCTTTTTAGAATAAATATGAGCAAGAAATGAAGGAATATGATTGTGTAGTGTAGGAGAACAAGGCAAGTTTTTATGATATGCTCAGTTTTTATTCTGTATTATACATATCCCTTACCTGAAGTCCTAACTCAGTCAAAACTCCCAGTTACTTTGCCAGAGTAAGACATTTAGGAATGAGCCCTTTGTAAACAATTGAATTCTGAAGAAAGATCATTTATTCATTTAGCAAATCTCTTCCTTTGACAGAACACCATTCTCTTTTACTTTACACTTCATTCCTACTATTGCTTCAGTGGGTATTCTTTCAAAAGGGCTTCGTTATATATTAGCTTCCATTTAGTATACAGCAATGTATCCTTTTAACAGGCTCGTAAATCGTTTCACCTTATGAAATCATTAAAACCTCAGGCCTTAATTCTCACAGTGGTTCTATAAAACCCCAGGCCAGGCTCCGTTAATGCTGCTGTTGATTGACGGGAAGTTAGTTTTAAAAGGCTGTTTCCTTCTCTCGGTTTCTGGGGCTTATTTACAGTGCTACCTTTCCGGATACCCAAGCTAAATTGTTCATCTCATAAATCATGTGAGGGCCTTGACAGGAAGTGTGCAATAAAGACAGCTCTATATTGTGTTCTGAAGGAACTTACTCTGGGCTTTGGCTAATCTGACACACTATCATCTCAGCAGAACCTGGAGAAAAATTCCATCCCCCTGATAAATCCATCTCTTTTGGCTGCAATTTCCCAGCCCTCTGACATCCACCTGCAAACTCCAGTTGCCCAGGATGATCAAAACCAACCCTCCAAGCTCAGTCACAAATAAATAACTAAATAAAGCAATTGTAGGTGGCTGGCCTCTTTCCATCCATTGTCACTGCACAATCAGGAAAAAGACATGGTATGTCTCAAACATTTTCTCTATCTGCAACAAGAAATCCCAAGATTTGTACAGGAAGGGTATGTCTACCCTGCAGATGGAGAGCTCCTCCTGACCCGGGTAGATAGACTTGTGTTAATGGAACTCACACTAGCATGCTAGAACTAGCTGGAGGGACATTGCAGCTATCCAGGAGATATGGGGGGTCTCCAAATTGAGACTATTGCTTCTTGTTCTGTCATCTGCCACCACTGAGAACATCCAAGCTGCATCCTCTTTGGAACTCCCCTTCAGGTAGCTGAAGGCTGCTATCAAATCCCCCCTCATCCTTCTCTTCTGCAGACTAAATGACCCCAGTTCCCTCAGCCTCTCCTCGTAAGTCATGTGCTCCAGCCCCCTAATCATTTTCACTGTCCTTCGCCGGACTCTCTCAAATTTGTCCACACCCCTTCTGTAGTGGGGGGACCAAAACTGGACACAATATTCCAGGTGTGGCCTCACTAGTGCTGAGTAGAGGAGAATAATCATTTCCCTTGATCTGCTCGCAGTGCTCCTACTAATACTGCTCAATATGCCCTTGGCCTTCTTGGCAACAAGGGCTGACTCATATCCAGCTTCTCAGTCACTGTAATCCCCAGGTCCCTTTCTGCAGAACTGCAGCTTAGCCAGTCGGTCCCCAGCCTGTAGCGGTGCATGGGATTCTTCCTTCCTAAGTGCAGGACTCTGCACTTGTGCTTGTTGAACCTTATTTCCTCCAGGAGTTTTTGGATTTCCTACTAGACTGGGCTTGTTTTCTTTCTGTGATTTTCTTTTCCTGAACTCTGCTGAAGTTATTTGGCAGCTTCTCCTCCACAATTAATTGTTTAAATTTTGCCTGCTGCTGTTTCCACTGAGTTTCAGTGACTGATGACAATTCAAAGCATATATGCTCAACACCTCTGAAAATCAGGCCCTAAATGGCTAAAATGACTTGCCAAATGTCATTCTGTAGCAGAGTGGAGAGCAGAATCTAGATCTCCTGACTCTCAGTCTATTCCTTGAACTACTCCAGTGGTGAGCAACCTGTGGCCTGCAGGCCACGTGCAGCCCGTTAGGGTAATCTGATTGCGGGCCACGAGATATTCTGTTTACATTGATCATCTGCAGGCATGGCCCCCCTCAGCTCCCAGTGGCTGCAGTTCGCCATTCCCAGCCAATGGGAGCTGCATGAAGTAGCTGCCAGCATGTCCCCTTGGGCCATAGGTTGCCCACCACTGTCCTAGGCAATGCTGCTTGTCTCAGATAACTCTTGGAGTCGTTCCTCCAAGCAGACCTATTAAAGTGCTTCAAATAGGTTAGAGCCGAAGGCTATATCCCACTGTCAGCACAAGGCACATTTTTCTTTGTCCATCTCATACTGCACTGAAATAGAGTTGCATTTAATTACCATCATTCTTCTGACCTCTTTGACTAGGGAAAGGGATGGTTCTAAAAATCCCAACAAGAAATTGTGCATGAAATAGATTAACAGAGTCAAGTTTCCTAGACCCTTAGGACCTTTATATTGCTCTTGAGCAAGTTTCTCTGTTTGACTCAGCACTATGGGAAACATCTTTCATAGGGAGATATGACTAGCTCTCCTTAACCTGGGGGATGAGAACAAGAAAGACTCCCCCCATCACACACAGAGCCAGACAAAAAAGAATGATTAAGTAAAAAAATCATTTAATATACAATAATATAACTTCACTATCCACAATAGCTAGAAACTCCCTGGGTTTCCCGGCCTTTCTGAAGTATACGTGAAACTAACAATTCTGAAGAAACAGATTCCTGTCTACTCCAAGCATCATCTGCATACTGCTGATTAATAGCTAAAATCCTCCTTTCTATTTCAGTGGAGAAATGATAATAATGAAAGCAGTCTGAATATTCTAAAAATGCCAAATTAGCATAAGAAGAACATTTAGCACAGCAATGACATCACAGGAGAGGGAGAAAGTAAATTCAAATTCCTTCCAGAGCAAATAAAAAATAATAATAAAAGATAACATTGAAAGAGGATTCTCGGAGTACTAAAAACACTGGTTAGACTTAAATCTACCATACTAAAGGAGAGAGATTAAACTGCTTCCATGCTGATGACAGGGTCTGCTCGATAATGATCTAAAGCAATGTGAACTGACACACATTCAGTTTAATCATCTAAGTCAGACCCACCAGCAGAAGGTTGATTTTCTTTTTTGGTGGTTCGGGTTCTGTACTTTCCGAATCAGAATGTTGGTTTTTTAAGACTTCTGACAGCATATTCCACACCTTGTCCCTCTAAGATTTTGGAAGGCCCTTCAGATTATTAAACTTGGTTCGAGTGCTGTAGCTAGCTTTAGAAATCTCACATTGGTACTTTCTTTGTGTTTTGTCAGATCTGACGTGAAAATGTTTTTAAATTGAACAACATATGTTGAGTGGTCATCTGAGACTGCCATAACATGAAATATATGGCAGAATGCAGGTAAAACTATGGAGCAGGACACACATAATTCTTCTCCAAGGAGTTCTGTCACAAATTTAATTAACACATTTTTTTAATCAGCATCATCAGCACAGAAGAATGTCCTCTGGAATGGTGGTCGAAGCATGAAGGGTCATACGAGTGTTTAGCATATCTGGCACATAAGTACCTTGCAACACTGGCTACCACAGTGCCATGTGAACACCTAGTCTCAGTTTTAGGTAACATTGTAAATAAGAAGCGGGCAGCATTATCTCCAGCAAATGTAAAAAAGTAGTTTGTCTTAGTGATTGACGGAACAAGAAGTAGGACTGAGTGGACTTGTAGGCTTTAAAGTTTTACATTGTTTTGGTTTTGATTGCAAATGAAAAATCTACATTTTGTAAGTTGTGCTTTCAAAATAAAGAGATTGCACTACAGAGGTGAATTGAAAAATATTATTTCTTTTGTTTATCTTTTTTACAGTGCAAATATTTATAAAAAAATAATAATACAAAGTGAGCACGGTACCCTTTGTATTCTGTGTTGGAATTGAAATCAATATATTTGAAAATGTAGAAAATATCCAAAAATATTTAAATAAATATTCTATTACTAACAGTGTGATTAAAACTCCAATCGCAATTATATTGTTTAATTTCTCAATTAAATCATTATATTTTTTAAATATTTGACATCCCTAATTCTTATAATTCTAATATGTATTTTAACGACAGTAACACACAGGTGAGCCAGACTGAATTCCACTATGTATTTGTCAGCATTCTGTTGAGGCTTGGGGACCTTGCCATAAGCTGGCACCTGGTCTGCCTCCCGCACATTTGCCTCCCCCAATTCTGGGACTGGCCAGGGACTGAACTGCTCTCCAGGGCTGCTCTAATTTGCATTGGCTGGAAGCATCTCCCTAGTGACCATGCCACCTGCCCAGAATTGCCAGATTAGCTCTGATCCCTCCCATGCTGACATGCCCTGCCCCTGGGTCCTCAACATTGAGGAGGGTAGAACAGGAGTAATAAAACCAGCACAGAGGGATCAGGGAGAGAAACTTTAGCCCTGAGAAATGCAATGAATAAAATAAGAATGATTGGGTGGCTGACTAATTCATCTCTCCTTTTCCCCTCCCAATGTAAGTGTCATTCCCTTGGTATAATAATAACAACGAATTAATACTGCACTCTCAGATAGCATTTTTCATTGTACTTCTCACAGGACATAATATCATTCCCCCCATTTTATAGGTGGGGAAGGTGAGGCACAAAGATGGGAACTGACTTGTCCAAGATAATCCACCAGATCAGAGGCAGAGCCAGACAGACAACCCAGGTCTCCTGAGTCTCACTCCAGTGCACTTTCCACTGGATCATACTGCCTCTCACTGTCAATTTTCATGGTGGCAGGAACTAGTCATGACTAGAGGCATTGGTATTGTATTTCCATGTGCATTCTATTGCTGGAAGAAGCCCTTTCATTTCTATATCTTCTTATATGCCACATATAGGGAAACATGATATGGGGCAGATCCTTAATTGGATTAAAGCAACAGAGCTCCATTAAAGTCAATTGAGCTACGCTGATTTATTACAGGTGAGGTGCTGGCCTGATATCTTTCCTATGTAGCTTATTTAGACGTCCCTTCTTTTGCACATCTCTCTGCCCGCGCAGCTTCTGGCAGCCCTCATTGGTCTGGAGTGGTGAACCTCAGTCAGTGGGGCCGAACCTGCGGACATGTCAGGTAAACAAACTTGCTTGGCCTGCCAGAGTGCTTACCCCGGTGAGCCGCGTGCCAAAGGTTGCTGATCCCTGGACTAGATGATCGCAATGGTCCCTGCTGGACTTGGAATCTATTAATCAATGATAAAATTTGCCAAGTCTGCCACAGCTCCTGCTCATTAACATTCTTAACTTCAGCTGCACTTTGTATACGAGCTATAAAGCATTTGGGGCTGGAAGTTTGGGCCATTTGTGTTTGTCCTAGTAGACAACTCAGAGTGGACCTATGAAAGGAGAATACAGAAGAGTCGAAAGGATTTACTTTTACCTGTGAAGCTTATGATTCAGGAAAAGTAATGTGCCAAATGAGAACAAATCTGTATTTCCCCATTACACTGTGTTGTGTGTATTATATGGTCATGGTTTTCTCAGTTGCAGGAGAAAGTCCTCCACCTGGTGGGAAGCCTTGTTCACAGCTTGTTTCAGTGTATGTCTGCATGAGAGCACTATATGAGCTCTAAAAAGCTAGATGGTGGTGTTATTATTGTTTTGATTGTTATATAACTACAAAGTTTGACAAAAACTGGGCTTTTCTTGAATTTAATGTAAATTTCATTTCTTTTCTCCTTTAACAAAAGAGAGACAATACTTCTTCACTGTCTAGTAATATGTTCTTTTTCTTTTGCAGTCATTTCTTTTAAAACAATTGGGAGCTATTACATTTTATATGTGTTGAATTAAGCATAATTTCTTTTCTTTAAAGTATGTGATGCTCGTTGTCCATTGCTCAGAATGGCTTGGAGTGCATTATTCCCCCCACATACAAACACCCCCAAAAATGACATTGAGAAATATTCTTTGAAATGTCCACTAAGAACCCTCACAGCACTGAATTTAAGTCTGCCCTTAGGAACACTACTCACCTGCTGTACTCCCCTTTCAGCCATCTCTGGTGGCTTACAAAAGCAGATAGCAGCATAATCCAGATAAAGGCCCTAAGAATTTTTCTCTAGGTTGTGGATAGCAGTCGCACCTCTCTGGCCAGATAGAGCTCAGACTCCTGTGGAATCTCATTGTCAGTCAACCTTGCTAATGGTAAGAGACGTCAGAGTTGCTGACTGGCTCCTCTACCTCAGAGCGAGCAGTCCTCTAGGGTATTGAAGATGTTTCTCCTACAAAATAATAACGGTTTCCTTTTCAGGGCCACAGCACTGGAACATTGAGTAAAGCTGTTGCTATTTCTGGCTTAGTAGCCCATAACAAAATGTTAGACAGGGAAGTTCACTAATAGACAAAGATACAGAGGCATCTAAATGCCTCAGCTCAAGATTTAGGCACCACTGACATCTTCAGAACTATGCCTCAGCTACTGCTAACGTTACTGGTATATAAAGTATCTTAGGAGACTACGTTTCTGCTAGTGGGCATGCACAAAGCTGCCTAAGTCCTGATGCTGCCCCACAACTAAGGAGCTGCTTGGAGCTCCCGCTCATGCTTAAGTCATGGCAGGATTTTCAGACTAGGTGTTCCCCTGCCTATCACCCCAACAGGGCCTGTTCTGTTAGGTGTTTTCAAAGCACACCTACAGGATCAGGCCCCACACACAAAACACAGCAGAGGGTGAGCAAGTTGTGAATTCAGCTGGCTGTGTGCATCTACCCAGAATGCCCTGCAGTTCAGGGAACTCAGCTGAGATGTGTGAGACCCAGCTTCAAATCCCTGCTCCGGTTACTATTTAATTATTTATACAAAGTGGACCAGCTCCAACAGGAGAAAATGGAGGGAACCACGCCCAGAATAGCCTAAATAGCCCAGTGGAAGGTAAGAGAACAGGGTGTAAGTTTCTGCTCCAAATCAGGTAGGGCAAGAATTTGAATCTCCCGCATTCCAGCTGAGTGACATAACTACGGGGCTATTGGCTACAATAGGAGGATTTGGGATAATCTCTCTTTTTTTATTGCAAGGAAGGGATGGCTTGCCTTAAGCATAAAACTCCAGGCAAGCGTGTATAACACCAACAGACCCTGGTGGGTGAGATTGAACCTGGCACCTCTGCAGCTAAGTGCATGAGCTCTACTGCATGAGCTGAAAGCCAACTGGCTATTAGTGGAGGCTGTAAAGCAGAATAATTTTTTTATATATATCTCCCTCTCCCTAGTGCCACTAAATGGGACAGAACTCCACATCCAGGAAGTGTGCGGGTTACACGTGCACAGCTCTGAATCCTGAGCCAAGATAGGTGCTTCTGTCCAGTGCATCAGTCAGGTGCCTACAGACTAGATCAACAGTTAGGTGCCTAAGGACCTTTGTGAATCTGGGCCATAAGCCCCACCCCTTTCCTCTGCTTTTCACTCCTAGCTAGCTTAGACAGCTGCCCACTCAACATGGGGATTTCTGAGGATCCCTTTCTTAGGTGACTAACCCTCCCCCGGTATTGGCCTGGAAGCCTGGGCTGAGGCTTCTACCAGATAGCAAAGTGCCTAGAAGTTGGGTGTTGCTATACATAAGTCTCTTTGTGGCTCTAGCCCAAAATGATTGCAGACTATAAAACAAGAAGAGCTTTTAAGTAGCTGTATTAAGGCAGTTCCTGAGCTCAGAGTTTGAACAAGCATCTGCTGGAGGCAAAGTCTAAATGGTGACTTGATCAACGCCCAGAAAATTATAATTAAATTGAATCAAAGAAAACGTGATATTTCAAATGAGAAACATGTTGGCACTGTGTTTACTTGCATGCTCCTTGGTGGATTAATGTTGTAAAGAATTTCCAGTCACAACAGGCATATTACAAATTATCACTCCACTACTATTCTATTGGGTCAGCTCTAAGGGTGGAAACCTCAACAGGGAAAAGGGAAGTTAATTCTCCAGTAGTATGTGGAAGAGTGCTGGGTGGCATATTTAGCTTTCCAAAGTCCCATACAACAGGAAATCTGTCTCAAGGAGGTGACAGATAAACTGCTGACCAAATCTTCTCTCTCATGAGAGTATGGTCACAGCAGTCAGGCAACTGAGGGCATAAAGGAAACATGTTATCTTAAATTTTAGATAATTTCATATTTAAAATCCTAGGAAATTGGCTGGTTGTTTTTATTTATTTGACATTTCAAATACAAGTGGCTTTTCTGTGGTTTGGGACATTTTCGGAGGGAATACTCTGCACTTTCTGAAAAATTAGGCCCTGAAAAGGTATCTCAGGTTGGGCGTCCAAAATCACTTTTGATCATTTAGGCCACAGTGGACAATTCAGTACTAGAAGGCTTACTGTTATTTGAACATACCCAACACACTAATCCTGTTTTACAATAAAACTCAGTCTCTGAAGAGAGATGTGACTTCAGCTGTTTACTTAGCTGAATTTGCATCGTTCAGAGAAAAACAAGTTGCATTGTTTCATAAGATTTCTTCAACAATATGTAGTATCAAAAGTGCAATGTAAGTTTCTGAGAACTCTGGATGTTGCACAAGTGCTGTTTATTCTGCTACAAGATGATTCAGTGAAGTAAGAACTCCAGCTACTTTTTGAATGATATGAACATAAACTCTTTGACCAATTTCTTTTTTTCAGCTTTAGTTTAAAAAAAAAAACAAAAATACTTCATTTGTTGCTAAGACTTTCTGAAGATTTTACTTCAGGGTAGCATTCTTCTAGGTCTGCACATAATCCAAGCTCCTCTCACTCTTGATGCTAAAGTGACATGCCATTCACAGTAGATTGGTTTAGAAGATCTGCACAATCATTCCTTTTTTGCTGCATATTTTGCTCAGCAGTGAAATACTTAACATTTTCCTTTCAGTCAACATCATTGGGCTTTAGAGTTAGGCTCCTTTGAAACAACTAAAAGTTGTTCATCAGGAAGACATTGCCTCACCTGTTTCTGGTTCACATTTTGAAGGTCATCTTCATAAATATAAGGACTAGAGAGAAAATATGGGGTGAGATTCTGTGCTGTGCTACTATGAGTATGTCTACACAGCAGAGACAGGATGAGATACCAAATGCCAGAGTCCAGGCTTGAGCCAGAGTTGGAGTCAGAAGTCAGAGCCAGGATTGTAGCCAACAGTCAGGAGCAAGGTGAAAGGGTAGTAACTGGAGAGAGACAAGGAACAAACACAGAGGAGGAGCAAGGTAGGAGTGAGGAGCAGGAGTAGTATTGGATACACACTTCAGGAAGTGGCATGAACAGAGTCCAATATAACAGCAGCAAGACATCTGTACAGTTGCTTAGACAGCTCACCAGCCTCACTTCCTGGCTTAGGCAGCACGTGGCCACAGGCCTTGAGTGTGCCAGCAGCACAGCCTGGGGGGCCTGACCTTCCAGGTTTAGAGAGCTAATGCTTTGCCTACCTCCTTGAGTGGCAATGGCAGAGGTCCAGGGTTCCCACACTCCTGGGTTCTAGACCTACACCCTCAGACACTGAAGTGCTGGAATTATGCCCCCCAGTAGTTGCCTCCCTGGCAGTCTAGAACTCACATTCCAGCTGACACCTTTAAACCACAGAACAATAGTGAAATCCTGGGTTGTTCTGGGACCCCAAGTGTAATTTCAACAGCCCTCAAAGCACATGTGAGTTACAGTAGTCTCCCTAGCCTAGAATATCCACAGTGCTGCACGTTGCAACCCCACCCTGGTCACGTACTGCTCCTGAAACAAGCACAACCCTGCTCTAGGACTTTCAGAGGAGAGCCTTATAGCTGCCATCTGCAGTGCCTGTCCCAGAGGCATCTTCCCACAGTCAGACCTGTGGCATTTAGGGTACTTTTACATCACACTAGCCCTTTCACCCACTGTAAAGACTACAGAGGGGGTAAGGAGCTCACCCATAGTTTCTGGGTGGAACCCAAAATATAGCCAACAGGTGTAATGTGGTGGAAGAAGGCAGGAAGATGTTTGTGAGAGGTAGAAATGAAAAGGGTAATGAAAATGGTGTCTTTGAATTGGCAGAGTGGACAGAGCAGAGGGGAATGTGAAAGAAGACCAGGTCAGAGATGATAATGATAATATTGTTGCCCCTTGGCCCAAACAGCTAGCCGATATGTGGAGCCTAGCTAGGCTTTTTATGTTAGATATTGAAATCAGATATACTACTTAGGTATTTCTTTGATGTAATCCTGTTTATTTACAAAGAATGTACACAAAGTTCTATTTCCCTGAACACAGTAGGAACAAACAACAAGAGGCAGTTTCCTTATTCAGAAATCCAAGCCTACTTTCCAGCCAGTCCTGTGCCCAAAAGACTCTCTCCCGCTTGGCTTTCTCTCAAGGCCACCCTCACAGTCACCAGTGCTCCTCTGATGGTCTGTTTACTTTCTGGTTTCTTTCACACACAGACAGATAGCTGCAACCAAATCAATGCCCCAGCCCCTGCATTTGCAATCAGTTCTCTTAGGGACACGTGGTCCAGCTTTTATTCAGGATTTACGTTGCTGCTCCATTTTGTGAGAGGGAGCTTCTATTGTTTCAGCTCTTTTACTCCATAAAGGAGCTTAATTGCTCTTTCCATTTACCCTGAATGAAAGGTGGATAGCATACCCATCAGCTTCAGTGAGGTCTTTAATTGCCCATGGATCAAACATATCCTGGCAGACACCAAGACCAGGATAAAAATATTTAGCTTTTGTACAGCACTTTCATCAATAACCTCAGAGATATACAAAGGAAAGTGTGTGTTGTCACCCCCATTTTAACAAGAAAAACAGATGAAGAGCAATAGTGGGGGAGACTGAGTTATACGGAGCCTTAAAAGAAAAATATTTGGACTTTGAAGCACAGCATGATGAGGAACAGGAAAGTAACTCCAAGAGGAGTAACATGGTCAAAGCAACAAACTAGAAAAATGATTCTAGTCGCAGCATTTTCGTGTGGAGGAAGGCTATGGATGGATCTATCTCTAATACAGATAGCTTCCTTTTTAACTAACTAACCTTCCCCCCCCTCAGAAGTCCCCAGAAACGCTCCTGTATGTAGGGATGTCATTTACCCAGACTCCTCCGATGGTCACCCCAAAGTTTTGAGAGGATGGTGACTAGGTCACTTCCATCTTAAGGGGAAACAGAACCATAGGATGCCCCTGAGCAGCACAAGTTACACCACCCCCAGCACCCGTGTAGACAGTTCTGTGCCCGCAGGAGAGCTTCTCCCACCGACATAGCTTCTGTGTCTCATGAAGGTGGAGTAATGAAGTCAACGGGAGAGCTCTCACCTGCCAGCTTAGAGTGTCTTCACCAGACACACTACAGAAGCACAGCTGCACTGATGCAGCTGTGTCACTGTAGCGCTTCTAGTGTAGACTAGCCCTTAGAAATTCATGAACCAAGAGCTGATGTAAACTTGTAATATTAGCCTGGAAACAAGCTATCAAAATCATAATGGCAGCATTTTACAACTACTCTGCTTTCACTTTGCATAAGTGTAAATGATTACACCAGTTTCATGGCTGTGGAGAATGAGGCTTATTGTCACTTTTTTTTCAGGGAAAGGCATTTTTGTGTGTGTTACAGTGTTAGAGATACAAACTTAGTTTTGCAACTAGGGAGTGTTGAGCTCTTTTGCTTCAGCAGTCATTGTAGCACTATGCAATAGCTTTTTTAATAAAGCAGCAAGACATGAAAAATAGGAAGTGAAATTGTAAAATCAAAAGAATTGAGGTTTTCATGGTTCGCTATGAATTTTTGGAAATGGTCCAGTTGCATGAATAATTCTGTGAAATGTCACAGCACTGGCTTGGAAAGGGGTTAAGTGCTCAGCCTTAACTTCTGGAACTGCCTAACTTGAGAATTCTTGATTTCTCATCCTGATTACTGAATTAATGCTACAGTTTTGGTTTTTTTTGTTTGAGTTATACCATAACTAGAACAAACTAAAGGTGCAGCCTTGAGCTGGAGAAAGGTCTGAACCAAAGATCAGGACTTGAAATGCCCTTCCAGACCTAACACTTGGAGGAATTTCAGAATCTGAATCAAGTGGTCAGGTCCTATCTCTATAATGGGCCAAACCAAAATGTTGCCTGTAAATATCCCTGGAATTGTGGGGCAGGCTGTTGACAATTTGGATCTGAATTTCGCAGCTCTGGCCCATCTCTGTTTATGTGTAACCCACAAGAGGTGATCATCCGAAAAGTTGCATTAGTAGAACACTTAGAGTTGTAAAAAGCATGGTGCTTTGGTTGTTGTTATTGTTCTTTATTGTTTTAATTTCATGTTACCATTTTTGCCATTTAATTTGGGGCAATTTTGTATTCCTGGAATGTCAGTTTTTATACACCATTTTGTGAAATTGTGAGCAAATTTAGGGAATGCATTCTTCCTTCCTTTTTTTAAATAAAACCCACATAACTCAATTCATTTCATAATATTTGAGCTATATTTATAGGTATATTTCTCAGGTATTTTGATTCCTGCTCTTCTGTAAGGTGATGATCACTCAGGCCCAAATTCTCAAAGATATTTAGGCCACTAAGTCCTGATCTGGGCATAAAGCCATATTTACACAACAAAATTATGTCAACCCAACTTACGTTGGCATACAGCCACAGCAATTATTAAATCACTTGTGAAAGTGCACACTTGTCTCCTTGTGTAAGTGATGCATGTCCTCACCAGGAGCATTTGTATCGATTATGTTGTCAGCGTGGGGCATTGTGGGATGGCTCCTGACAGCCAGTAACAGTTGACACAAGCAACGCAGTGTCTACACTGACACTGCATCAATCTGATTACATCGACCGTAACTCTATATTGCTGAGGGAGGTGGTGTTACTAACTCGCCATAGAGAGGCAGTTATGTCAGCTGGGGCCAAATTTAAGTGAAGACACTTCCATAGCTAGGTCAATGCAAGGCAGTTTATGTCAACCTAAATCCGTAGTGTAGAGCAGGCCTAAGTAACGTCTCTCTTTTTCATAAAGCAGCTTAGGCCCTTATTTGCATATAATCAGTTGTTCTGACGTAGTAGGAGTGAATCCACAGTTTCCTTTTTCTGGGTCTTTTTTCTGGGTTTAAATGAGTCAGACTACATTTTAGTCACTTCCTATTTTGTTTTACATGAAAAGTATGGTGAAACAGATATGTGGGTTCACAAAGAAGAAAAGATACTGATTGTTCCTCAATTAGTATACATTTTTACTTCAGAAGAACAGTATACCTGTGCTAGTACATAGCAATCCCTTACCACAGAGGCAGACGAACTAGGCATTGTGCCAATACATAGGAAGACCTGGTCCCTGCTCTAAAAAGCTTACAATTCTGTGCCAACAGGCACATACAAAATGATACTTCTTGCTAACAATGGTAGTAGTTCAACTCATCACAAAGAGGTTCTACAAGTGTCAAGTGAATATGTAGTAGAACATGTCATCAGTAATTGTCAGGACTTCAGATTTAACAGTCTGAACAAACATAAATTAATTTATGGGAGAAAAGAAGTCATCCAGCCACAGGTTTTTTTGTTTGTTTGTTTTTTGTGGGGGGTTAGGCAAGCATCTATTTTTTATCCATGTCACAATCCTTACAATGGTGGTTAAATAATAACTTTCTATTCTATATAGTTTTGACACTGCGCTCATCACCATGGTATCTGAGCATCTTCCAGTAGCACATTGACCAACATCTCTAAAATCTATCATGCTTTATTTGTTCTCTCATCCTCTCCCTTCCGGGAGAAGCATATGGAGTGAAGTGTCTCCATTTAGGTCTACTGAGAGTGTTTTTGTTTTAAATCCACATGTTGCTATTTATTTATGTTAAAGAAGGCAAGGTCAATGAAATGCACCTTCCACTTGGGATGGAAGATGGTGAGATTGGTAATTATCCTTATTTCTTAGGGAGTTTATTCCAAAGCCTTGGACTGATCCACAAGAAATTTCTGGGTCCTACACAGACAAGCTTTACCTTGTGCAGGGCCACCCAGAGGATTCAGGGGGCCTGGGGCAAAGCAATTTCAGGGGCCCCTTCCATAAAAAAAATTGCAATACTATACAATGCTATATTCTCATGGGGGCCCCTGCAGGGCCCAGTGCAAATTGCCCCACTTGCTCCACACCCATGGGCGGCCCTGGGAAAATTAAACCTTCTGCATCTCAGCACAAACCCAGTTTTGAGAAAAATTCTTTACAAGCTGTCACTGGTTCTCAGCATCAGCTAGTGCTAAAAGGCACTAAAGTTCATTAAAAGGGTTGGACAAATATTTTCCGTCAAAACTTTTTCTGCATCGAAAACTAGGGATTTTTAAAAAGCAGAAAAACATCATGGACAATGTCTGCTTTCCTTCAAAATTTGTTGTGGTTTTTTTAATTGAAAAGCTGAAATTAGTCTGCCAAAACCTGAATATAGTTTGGGGTTTCAGAAGTGTGTGGCCAAATATTTGCTGCTTGCTGTATTTAAAGAAACAATAAAAACATTCTGCTTAAAAAAAAAATCCAAAACTTTTGAACCACCTCAGTTGTGACCAAACGCCTGAGCCCGTCCAGTCAGAGATTTTTTTCAGGTTTCTGACACTCTGCTAGCTTCCTTGACTCATATCTGTCTCCATAACTTTGGGTTCATTTAGCTTAGAACGTAAGAATAGCCATACTGGATCAAACCAAAGGTCCATCCAGCCCAGTATCCTGTCTACCGACAATGGCCAATGCCAAGTGCCCCAGAGGGAGTAAACCTAACAGATAATGATCAAATGATCTCTCTCCTGCCATCCATCTCCACCCTCTGACAAACAGAGGCTAGGGACACTATTCCTTACCCATCCTGGCTAATAGCCATTAATGGACTTAACCTCCATGCATTTAATCTGTTTCCTAGAGACTGGCTCCATGAGGTCCCTCATAAACTGGAGACGGTTACTGTGGGTTTGTCTTTAGTAGAGCTTGTGTACATACTCCATGAACTGAGCATTTGAGCTTGTTCCAGAATCTGGGAGGAGCCTATATTGTGAAAACTGAAATGCTCAAAATAGCACATGCATGCGCGAAAGGACACAGGGTGCTAAAATTAAATTAACCCAGTGGTTCTCAAACTGGAGGTCAGGACCCCTCAGGAGGTTACGAGGTTATTACTGGGGGTGGCAAGCTGTCAGCCTCCACCTCAAACCCCGCTTTGCCTCCAGCATTTATAATAGTGTTAAATATATAAAAAAGTGTTTTTAATTAATAAGGTGGGGTTGCACTCAGAGGTTTGCTATGTGAAAGGGGTCACCCGTATAAAAGTTTGAGAACCACTGAATTAACCCCACTCAAGCCTCAGTGAATGCAGGGGAGGGGGGTCTTCCTTGGTAGGGTTGGGAAGGATATTGCTCTTCTCATGTGATCCCTCCCCCTGTTGCTAATTTTAAATGAAGCTCCCCTCCCCTGACATGAATCTCCCTATGGCACTGAAATTAAATATAGACTATAATCTGGCATTTGAGAAGTGAAAGGGATGGTAGCCCTAATGGAAAAGCTAACAACTTGGCTCTTCTGCAAGCCTCAAACTGCTGAATGAGCTTTAGGGTAGGGAAGGCTGTGCCTCCCAAACAGCCTGGGCCTGTCCCCATCCGACCCCCACCCACTTCCTGCCCCCCAACTGCCCACCCCCTTCAGAATCCCTGACCCATCCTGTTCCTTGTCCCCTCACTGTCCCCCAGAGAACCCCCATCCCCAACCACCACCCTGGGACCCCACCTCTGCTCCCTGTCCCCTGACGGCCCCGACCCCTATCCATCCCCCCTCTGAGTCTTGACAAACCCCTGGAACGCCCACAATCCAACCCCCCCATTCCCTGTCCCCTGACCGCCCCCCTGCAACCTCTACCCTCTCCTTGTCTCTGGGACATCCTGCCTCTTAGCCACCTCCCCCCTGGCCCTGGCCTAAGCCCCTTACCCCCGGCTTCCCCTTCATCCAAACCCTCAGCCCATCCAGCAGCATCCCTCGACAGCTGCAGCGTGGATCCGGCGGGGCCTCAGCTGCATAGTCAGGGGCGGGGCTGTGAGTTCCAGGCTGAGCTCAGCTCCCTTCGTTCAGCCTGGAGCTCGCAGCCCTGCTCCCTTACCACTCAGTTCTGAGCAGGGCAGGGCTCAGGGGCCCCGCCAGAGCCACGCTGCCGCGCTGTCCAGGAACGCTGCTGGATGGGCAGAGTCTCCGGGAAAGGGGCAGAGATGGGGTTGGGCTGGGGCTGAGGCTGGGGCTGGGCGGGAGCCTCACCCATTCTCTTGGAAGCCCCTGTGGAGCCCGGGGCCTGGGGCAAATTGCCCCACTTGTCCCCCGCCTCTGGGTGGCCCTGACCTTGTGGTAGAAAGTCTCATTGGAATAGAGGTGCACAGTTGTCAGCCAGTCTTCATCCTGGAGCTTCAGATGACCTTTTAGGTACCGTGGCCCCAAATCATGGAGTGCCTTAATGATAAGGCTCAAGACCTTCAACTTGATTCAAAATTCTATGGGAAGTCAGTGTAGAGACTGGAGGACAGGTTTGATGTGCTCGTGGTATCCTGTGTTGCTCGGAAGATGCACTGCAGCATTCTAGCTGAAGTTTCCTGAGCACTGGTGCTTCATGCTCGGGTATATTGCATTGCTTTAATCTAGATGCGAGATGACAAAGGTATGAATAACTGAAGCCAGGTCATTGTCCACCAGGAAAGTCTGCTAGCCCTTTGAAGATGGTAGAAAGCATTTCTTGCAGATGCTGCTTAGTACCAGCAAGGAATCCAAGAGTACTAGACAACAGACTGAATTGACCAAAGAGATTGCATCATAGTCTCAAATTCTTCAAAATTCTTTCCTGTGCTCACCAACATCACTTCTGTTTTGTTCAAATTTGGCTTCAGCCAGCTGTTCTTCACCCACAAGCTGATCTTGTCCAAGCACTGAGCCATTGTAGGTGGTAGTGGTGTGGTCAGATATAGTGAAGGTTAGGTAGAGCTAGGGCAAGCAGACAGCAAGTATGAAGAATCAAGACAGAGGTGGAGGGTAATAGGAACCTATATAAGAAAAAGACCAAAAAATTGGGACGGTCCCTATAAAATCGGGACATCTCGTCACCCTAGGTAGAGTTGTGTGTCATCTGCACAGTGCTGGGAGTTGAGTCCATGTTGTCTGATCAGTTCAACTACTGGCTGGATGTACATGTTGAAAATGACAAGGGGAGAGAATTGATCCTTGTGGAATTCTGGAGATGAGAGGGCCTGTTGATGTTGTACTGTTTCCCATCACTATTCATTGGGTGCATCCCCCCAGGAAGAACTCAAACCATTTTAGTGCATTACCCTGGACCCCTGCCATTTATCTGAGGTGGGACAGCAGTATCTCAGTCAACAGTGCTGAATGCTGCAGAGAAGTTCAGGGCGATGACAGTGGATGTCTGTCCTCTATCCACCTACAGCAGAAGATCAGACATCAATGCCACTAAAGTGATTTCAGTTCCATATTCTTCCCTGAATCCATATTGTACCAGGTCTAAAATGTTAATTTCAATTAGATGAGTTTGTAGTTGTCCTTTGGCTAGCGTCTCCATGAGCTTCTCAGGAACAGGAGATTTGATACTGGGCAGTATTTGGCTAGAACTGATGCATCCAGGATGAGTTTTTTCAGTGTTGGTTAAACTACTGCATGTTTGAAGAAGAAAGGGAAGATTCCTCTGTAAATGATACATTATCTATTTTCATCAGGAGTAGCACTAGTTTTTCATGACTGTCTTTCACAAGCCAGGAAGGGCATGGGTCAGGTTCACAAGTTTTCAATCAAGACTCCTCTAGGGTGTCCAGAACTTCTTGATGTGTGAATGTACTGAATTCTGGGAAGGCAGGTGGGCTGTGGATGGCAGGTATAGGCAGAGTGGATCCATGCTGTTTGAGAAGCCTTCCTGAATGTGTGTAATCTTTTCAGCAAAGTGGGATAATATTTCTTCACAGCACTTGTGCTCAGTTTTGATGCAGGTTGTAGGTACGCAGGATTGATGAAGAGGTTTACTACCCTGGGTTTCATCCTGTTTGATTCAGCTTTTTTTCACCCTGCCATCAAAACTCAAGTTTCCACCCCTCTCTTCATATAGTGCAGGGGGTCAGAAAACCTGGGAGATGTGTGGGGGCAATGGAGAGGAAGGGACCAGTGTGTCAGTGGCCGAGGTCAGTGAAGAATGGTAATGACTCACCAGATCTACTCCTTGTACTGTGAATGAAGTGCTGCTGTCTTCTAGCAGGCTTTGGGATGGAGTTTGGGTGCTGGGTGCAGGCTGGTGGCTTTGTCAGAGTCCATGAGTCTTTGAAGTTGAATCAGGATCATTTGTCTTTCTTGTTCCTGGGGAGCTGGACAGTCTCTGACAACTGCCTTAATGAGGTAGTCATCTATCAAAGACAGTGGCTGGATTGTGATGTCTATGATCTTGACATTTAGGGTGAATATCAGGTCCAAAATGTGACTGGCTGTGTGGGTTGGACCAGGGGTAACCTGTGAAAGTCCTAGGGAAGCAAGTGACAAGATCAGTTTTGGGGGATTTTGCATCTCTGGCCTTGTTGATATGCATGTTGATATCTCCCAGGAACATAGGTGGTAAGTTTGTAGAAATTTTGGTGGTGCCCAGAATCTGCCCCCGCAAACTCCACCCCCACCTGCCTAAGGCTCTGGGAGGGGGTTTGGCTGTGGGGGAGGAGGTCTGGGTTGCAGGTCCTGGGCTGGAGATTAGGGTGCAGGAGGGGTACAGGGTGCAGGCTTTGGGATGGAGTTTGGGTGCCGGGTGCAGGCTGCAGGCTGGGGCAGGAGGTGGTGTGAGGGAGTGGGTGAGGGATGCAGGCTTTGGGATGGAGTTTGGGTGCAAACTCTGGGCTGGGAGTGGGGGCGTAGGAGGGGATGAGGGGTGCAGGCTCTGGGAGGGATTTTGGGGGCAGGAGGGGGTGTGTGGGAAGGGGGAGGGGGTGCATGCTCTGGAAGGGAGTTTGGGGATAGGAGAGAGTGCAGGGGTAAGGGCTGTGGGGCTGAGGATGATGGGTTCATGATGCAGGAGGGGGCTCAGGGCTAGGGCAGAGAGTTGGGCTATGGGGTGAGGGCTGTGGGGCTGGGGCTGAGGGGTTCATGATGCAGGAGGGGGATCAGGGCTGGGGCAGAGGATTAGGTTGCGGGGGGATGAGGGCTGGGGCTGAGGGTTTTGGGGCTTTGAAGAGACTCAAGATTAGGGTGGAAGGGCAGGGTAAGGGCAGCCTGCCCTGCCATTAGGGTATGGGGGCGCTAGGACCCTGGGGCAGCAATTCTGCCAGGAACCTCTCCACATAGGAATGTGCTACAAGGGCAGCACAAGCAGGCATGGGAGAGGCACTTGCTGCTTTCTTCCAGGCTGGGACACGGCGGGGGGGAGATGCGTAGGAGAGTGGGGGCCGGGGCCCGATCCAGGCAGGGCCGGGGGAGAGACCTAGCTCCAAATATTGGTGGAGCGGGGCCCCCAGCCCTGAATATTCCTGGTGCCCGAGCACCACAAAAGTATATAACCTGCCGCCTATGCCCAGGAAGACAAGTCTGCGTATTTCACCACCATAGCCAACAAGATATCAGTGAGCTCCTTTATGAATCATTTAGTCTGTGATAGTCTGTAAATGAATATAAAATCAGATTGCTTTGGTTCTGGCTTCTACTGTCAGATGAATGAATTCAAATGAAATTACCTTACCTGAACCACCTCTCTTGCATTTAATGTGTGCAGACGATGAATGAAGTGCCATCTGCCTTCTCCTCTCTGGGTCTGTGATGTACCGAGTATCCTGGAGGGACACGGTGGGCTCGCACAGGGCTTGCGATGTCATCCAGCCAGGTCTTGGTGAGAAGAGGGGAGTTATTCTATGTATATATAGGATCAGATTCTGATTTCAGTTATGCTGGTGTAAAGCCAGAGTAAACCTATTCTGGAGTTACTCCGGATTTACTCCACTATAAGTGAGATCAGAATCTGATTCATACAGTCTGTAAAGAACTCAGGATGAGATGATGTGAGAAGGAGAAGGAAAGAGGAGGAGAAAGAATCTTATTTCTGCAGCTACCATGATGAAGTTTGCTCAGTGAATAATATCCGGCCACTGTTGTTGTGGCTGAAAGTGAGGAATTGAGACCCTGAAGAAGAGGAAACATCTGCTTGAATTTATATAGAGGGAAAAGTTGCTTTTGAGAATCCAACTGTAGGAGATCCAAGCAGCCAAAAGCACTGCAGGTTTGTGAAGATTGGTGTGTTTGTATTTTCTCCTACCATTAGATATAATATGCAATGTAGATATGTGAATTACCTGTAAATATATGTTTTCTTTTATAGCAGTCATAGCCCCCAGGAAATTAAAGACAAAAAACCATATACAAACAAAATTAAGATTGAGGAGACTTAAAAGTGACAAAAGCAGAGATATGGTATACATTGTAAGCTGTTTGAGGCAGTGATGGTATTATTGTTACTATATGTGTGTACAGCACCTGCCATAATAGAGCCTTGACTCCTGATTGAGGCCTCTACGTGCTATAATAATAAAATAATAGTAATAATTAATAACAAATAGGCTGTCCTCAACTCATTAATTTTGCCTTGTATTTTTGATTTGATATTGTAATGGTAATAAATACTAATGTTTGTTTCACAGTTCAGTGTAGAGAAAAATGTGTGTTAAACAGATACACTGAGGTGCCTTGATCCCATTACACACAATTATACTGCTGTGTTTGTATTGGTCCTGTCTGATAAGATACTTACTGGAACAGAAAGCTCTTTCAGTGAAAAGAACTTACAGGCAAACTATTGTTTGTGGAAGCAGGCTTGTTTGTAGGACATACATTTTCTATAAGTACGTTTACATCCAATGGTAGACGCAAAAGCACAAATGGACCGGATGAAATGGAAGAGGGTGTCTTATTAATTAAGTTGATGTTCATTTTGTGTGAAATTATTTATATTCTGCAAACGAGATTAAAGAAGTTCCGGAAACTGTGAAGGAAATGACCCAAAGAACTGTCTCAATATCAGTCTTGCAACACTTCCCATGAATCGGATACTATGCAATGATAAAGTATTGTCGCAGCAGTACAACAGCTTCAGGCTCAAGCATTTCAATCATCTCTGAGTCTCAGACCCAAGACCCTAAGGTAAACAAGATACCAGCCTTTTGCAAGGAGGAGGTAAGCTAGTTTTTGTCTTTGTGTTTTGTTTGCTTGTTTGAGGTGTTTTATTGTTATTTTTATTTCTCAAGGCTCCTATGACATAACACAAACATTTGCAATGGAAAAAAACCTATATTAGATTAAGTTCATCTACCTCCAAATGCAGATTTGAGGATGTTTTTAGCCAAAATTGTGATGACATTATTATTTATGATTTATGATCTGAAGTTAAGAACAAATGTGAGTAAAGGGAGTGATCAGATTCCCAGCACTGCCTGCCAGGTCCAGAAAAAACATTAGCAATATTTTCCCTTGTGTGCTGGACTGCCTTATTTGCTCTGACATCTATTTTGTGTATCCAGGAGAAATGTTGCTATCTCTTTCTTCTTTTAAAAAATAATCTAACTGGAAGCATTTGTATGTTGTCTCCTGTACATGAGTTTGTGTTTGGTAAGTTGCAGATCACTCCATAGAATGAATCAGTTCTAGGAACAGCATGAATTGAATGTACATTTCAATGACTGATATGTATCCTGGCTTTTAATTTTATTTCAATCCTTTAATAGTGAATGTTGCACATATATGGTGCTCTTAGGATCTTAAAGCAATTTATAAGCCTCCATTTATCCTCACAACACCTCTGTACGATAAGTAGCATTATCCCTATTTTATAAATGGCATTTCTATTTGAGATAGAGAAGTCTGAATGCCATTGTAAAAGGCACTGCTAAGCCCTCATTTGGAATTCTGTGTACAGTTCTGGTTACTTATGTTCAAGAAAAAGGAATTCAGCTGGAACAGGTGCAGATCAGGGGAATGGCTAATTTTAGAAGGAGAGACTCTGATTGGCTTGTTTAGCCTATCAAAGCAAAGTCTGAGAGGGGATATGATTGCTTTCTGTAAATACTAGCCATCAGTAAATTTGGGCTGGAAATTAGAAGCATTGTAACTGGGGCTGTTGATTAATCACAGTTAACTCACGTGATTAACTCAAAGAAATTAACCCCACCCTGCTCACTCCATCCCCCCTTCTCTCCATCACTCTGTCTCCCCCTACACACACTCACTTTCACTGGACTCAGGTGGGAGTTTGGGAGAGAGTGCGGGCTCTGGGCTGGGGCCAAGGGGTTCACAGTGTGGGAGGGGGCTCTGGTCTAAGCCTGGGGCAGAGTGCTGGGATGGAGGAGAGGGTCTGAGGTGCTGGCTCTGGAAGGGGGCTCAGGGCTGGGGCTTGGGGTACAGGAGGGGGTTTGAGGTGCAGGAGGGGATGTGAGGTGTTGACTCCAGGATGGGACTCGAGGCTGGGGCTTGGGGGGCAGCCTCCTGCCGGGCAACACTTACCTCCGGTGGCTCTCAGTTGGTGGAATAGTGTGGCCCCCATGTCATTCCTGGAAGGGGCCAATATGCCCCCTTCAGCCCCTGGGGAGAAACAGGGGGGCACGTGGCTCCATGTGCTGCCCCTCTCTGCAAGCACCACCCCTGCAGCTCCCATTGGCCCACAGCTCCCCATTCCCAGCTAATGGGAGCCACAGAAGCAGTGCTTGCAGGAGCAGTGTGCGGAGGGAGATCCCTGACCCTGAGGCCCTGCTAGCCTATTCCAGGAGTGGCATGGGGCCAGGGCAAGCGATAATTGCATGATTAACCATGATTAATTTTTTTAATCATTTGACAGCACCTAATTATAACCAACAGAAGAAAGAGGTTCTGGAACAGCCTCCCAATAAATGTAGTAGGGGCAAGAAAGCTGAACAATTTCAAAATGGAGTTTATTAATGGGATTATAGGCTGGGGCTGCCTGTGATAGCAGCAGACTGGACTTGATGATACAGGAAGTCCCTTCCAGTTCTATGTTTTTATAGTCTTTTATATTCGTAAAACAGGCATGAGTGACTTGCCCAAGGTTGCACAGCTGGTCAGTGGCAGAACTAGGAATTAGAATCTAAAAGTAGGTCTTCCATCTCTTTCTCTCTCCACAGATGGCGTTTTCTCAGTAAAGACCTAATAAAAATGAATTTGTTGATATTTGCTCCCATATGAAAGCCTAGCTGATCCTACCTACCTAGTGATAGTGGCCACAGTAATGTTAGTCCTCATTACTTGAAAGTTGCATATAGGGCTATTGGAATCAGTTAATCACTATTTTATAATCTCACCAAAGGAGAACCAGAATCAATCTGTGGAAAATGGACACATCCATTCCAGCAGGATGGCACCTATTAAGAACTAACATTTCCAAGATCCTTTCTCATCTTAGCCTGGGTCTTGAGGGGAAGCTGAGATAGATTTGGATTATTATTTCCATGTCACTGCATCCACCCCATCCCTTTCACTCTACCAATAATACTTGTCTCAATACCCTGTTTGGACACTTTTCCCACAAGCATCTCCACATTTTCCTTTATGCCTTTCCCTAAGCATGGAACACCTTTTCTTATCTGATCTTTTTCATACTGAAGTCCTTCCTGAAGACCCACTTCTATTGTAGTGCCGACAAGAAACTAAGCAGCTGATTGTGGCAAGGTTGGGAGTTACCTGGGAAAAGTCAATATATTTATACTAATTTTTAAAAAACCCAAACCTTGTTTTAACAAGAGTGCCCAATCAGAACATGGCTAATTACCACCTCACCACACTGCTTGTGTGCTGTACATCCTTCCCCTACCCTCAATCTTGCTGTTTGGTCCTCTTTGTTTTGTCTGCCTAAAAGTTTAAGTTCTCCTTTTGCTTAGCATATTGTGAGTGCTACTGAAAACATATAAATAATAATAGTAATAAGGCTTGTCTACACTTAAAATGCTGCAGCTCACCACTGCAGCTGGGCCGCTGTAGCACTTCAGTGAAGAGTCTACCTACACCAACAGGAAGGGCTTTCTCGTTGGCATAGGTATTCACCTCCCCGTAGCTAGGTTGATAGGAGAATTCTCCCACTGGCCTAGCACTGTCTACACTGGAGGTTAGGTCGATTTGATGGCATCGCTGCTGGGTATGGATTTTTCACACCGTTGAGCGAAGTTGTTCTACTGACCTAATTTTCTAACGTAGACCAGGCCATAGTTAATCACAGAAGGTAAAATATAAATGCAAGGTTTCAAAGAGGGCAGTATGTACATTACGAATGCAGTGCAAGTCCATAGCGCTTCCATTTATTTGTGCATTTTATATATTTTGATTTAAATGTTTCAAAGGCCTCTCCCCAGCTCTGGGTGACCTGGAGGTTATTTAAAACAACAGTCCATCCAAAGAATAATCACACAAGGGGCAACCCATAGTCCACACATCACAAAATGAAATTATATACAAAGGTATATCCCACCCTCAACTCCTGTCCCATTCAAACCTTATACCCTCCCTGAAAGCCCCAGTAGATAGATGGCCTTTGCAGCAGATCCTAACAGACTCAGGACTAGAGCTGGGTGACATTTTTTAGTCAAAACTTTTATTTGATGAAAACTGCAGATATGGCCAAAATGAAATGTTCAGCTTTGGGTCAAGTGAAATATTTCATGTAACCTGAAATTATTATTTATTTTTTGATTCCCCAAACATTTCAAAAAAATCATTTTGGCATGACCCACGATTTTATTTTTTGAAATTGCCAATGAACTGAAAACTTTTCTCGGTTCCACTCAGCCTATCAGCAGAAAAAGGGAAGCAAGTGCCAGAACCAAGAGGCTCTCACTGAAAATGCCCTTCAGCAGCTCTCGCTAGTTTACCCTGAGGGGGTTCCAGCTAGTCATGCCTCTGCTGACAATATTAACCGGAGAGGGAGGTGCTCTATTTCAGGCAGACTCTTGAGATGCCACTGCTACACCAATAATGGCCAGTTAGCTATAAAGAAGCCCTATTTACACTAGTATTTTACCATAGCTGACTCAAAGTGATGCAAGGCCTTGCTCCTCACCCTGAGCAGACTATAAAAGGGGTCATGATACTTGTAAGGTTGCTAAGGCGAAACTGGGACTTTTTTTGGCCCTGTATTCCCCGAATAATACGTTATTTAAAACAAGAAGAGTGAACTTTTAAAGGCTCCAGGGTTACCCCAGTGAATTCCCAACATGTCCTGATCCTGAGAGTAGAGTTTACTTTTTGTTCACTGGTGGGGCAAAGTCCATTCTGCAGTGCTGCCTGTGAACGTTTCCAACAGCAGCATCATAAAAACATGCAGATGAGCAAGACAGCGATGGTTAGGAAGAGCTGAGAAGAGGGACCAACATTATCTAAGATTCTTGAGCACATCATTAGAGAGAGATGGAAAACACCTTTTGTGTCAAATTTTCACAACTTTCTGTTCACCTCTAGCACTCTATGTGACTTCCACTGAAGCTTTGGCATACTCTCATCCCAGCAGCTGTGCCTGTATTTTGCCACACAATGAAGTCATGAGAAAGATTCTGCAGTGTTTAAAAAAAGATGGTCTCTGCAATGGTCTGTCTGCATTGCAATAACAGTATATCTTGGCTGTCCCAGTCTGGGTGTGACATGGCTTTGGAGAACAATGGGTATGAAACTACTCTCCCTGAAATGCAGGGTGCCCTGTGGAAATGTTTAAGGTTCTAATATAGCTTGAGGATATGGCTATGGATCTATCTGCACTACAAAATTGTAATGAGTTGTAACCAGTTGTCATGGATCTACAGGGACTGTGCTATGCCCCAGACTTGGAGTAGTCTCCTGGGAGTACCTCTTCATTGCCCCATGCCCCCAGGGAGTTCCTCCAGGATAGGCCGCACAGCCTCAACACCTCTGAGACCGGACCTTCAGGCTCTACCCCTCCTGTTTCTCACCATGAGCTCTGAACAGAGAGTCTGACTAAGGTAGACATCTGTTGAGAGATATTTTACCCTCTTCAGGGATCAATGTCCTTCATTAACTATTTACAACAACACCAGGCATCCTTTCTAAAATGGAATGAGTTTTAAAAGTCAACTGGAAAACAGTGCTGGGAAGTCCTTAGACTAGCAAAGAGAGACAAAGGTAAGACAGAGTTCATGCTGGCTGAAGCCAAGGCTCCACCAACACTGTCTGCCCTAGAATCCCCCCTCTCTCTCTCTCTCTCTCTCTTTCTTCCCCCACTTCCCTTTGACCCTGAGTCCTGAATGGCTCCTGTGTAACAATCCCAAGCCCAATGAGGAGAGGCTTCCAGAGTATTCTCACTTTCAGCACATTTCTCCTGAAATAGTTTTAAATTGTATTGTAGAAAGGTCTTAAGAAAAACAATTCACAGAATAAAAAACTCATATTTCCGTTTCCTTGATTTTGCGATATTAACCTCCCCTGAGAGCAATTAAAATCTTATGTAAGAGAAGAACATTTCTTATCATGACCAAAAATTCCAGTAATTAGTGTTGTTTCTTTGTACTGTAGTTGTTTTTCTAAAGAGAAAAAGGAAAAAATCTCCTTAACAGCAAAACAGGTACTGAAGGAAACAAAAGTTTTCTCCTTCTACAACAGTGATACTCCGACTTCAGTAATTCAGGAGCCAAATTAGTGAGTGTTCCTTAGATTTCAGCATCACCCAAAAGAGCCACAGTTGTCTGAATTCATTGTTTCATTTACTGTAGTACAATATATTCATAATTAAACAGGATTAAATTCATAAATTAAACAGGATATTAAATGACAGGGGAAATATATATATATTATATATATATAATATATATATATATCATAGAATGACCAAGTATAATTTTATCAAATGCAATTGGTTAATAACATAGTAAAAGCATGCGGATTGGGTAGTAACTTGGACTGGTTAATTATTAAATCACATCATGTTTTAATACCATACGCTGCAGAGAGACACAGGAGACACATTAAAGAGCCACTACTGCTCGCAAGCCTCAGTCTGAGTATCGGTGTCTTCAAGGAAATTCCGTTTCCTATGAGAGGAGTGAAATAATGGAGCTCTTGTTTACTATTCCATAATTAGCCACTCCGAACTAAATTCAGATGCGAGTCTAACTGACTCTTAGAGAGTCTAAGCAGGTGTAACGTGGGTCTGCTCAGTGTTGTTGCACAAACTTAGACTTGCACCTACTTGCCAATATGTTATTAACACTCTTACACATTCCCTCTCGATCTGGCCCACTGAGTCCAAGGCACTAAAGTCTTAGCATGAACTTAATTTCATTGGGACTGTTCATGCAGGTGAAATTAAGCAGATGTGTAAATATTTGCAGGATCAAAGCCATAGCAAGAGTAGAAGAGGGGTCAGAAGAGAGAGATGTAGCAGAATAATGAGCAGATGAAAGAAGGCTGTAAGATAAGTGGAGGTCTGATCTACCTCTACCTTCCTATTAAAGTGCAAAAATAACCCTTTCAATATTAAACAGTCTGGAGAGCACAGTGAAAGTTTTGTGTGTCTCTCTTTTTTTCTTTTTATTAAATTTAGACCAGAACTTAAATCTGAAATCCAAATCCAGCTTACACCCAGCAACCCCATTAAAACATAAACCTCCAAACTTCAAAATGTATTACTTACTGGATATCAGGCAAAATAGCTGCTTGTCATTTATTAGTAGTTATTTAGAATTGCTCAGAATTGTTTAATATTTGTTAAAAATTACTCCATTTCTAAATACTTACTCCCAGCAAACTTATTACTTAGCATCTATTAGTGATTGCCTAGAATCATTTAATCACTAATAAATGACAAGAAAATAGTTTACTGAGGATTAGTAATATAAACCTAAGTCATTTCTAACAGATACTGAGTAACTCCAGATAATTTTTGTTGGGAATTACTTAGTGATTTTTAAGTAGTGAATTCTCATTTGTATTAAAGCAATCTCTTCCTGCAAATCTGCAAATATAAAAAATGATTAAGTGAACACAAGTAAGAAATATTTTATAAAGAAAAAGGAATTTTGTAGGACCTCAGAGTACAGAGGCAATGCGGTGGCCCTGAGCACAGCTGGGAGAAATGTAGAGGGAAGACTTCACTGGTTTGGAGGGGCGGGCTGCAGAAGGTATAGAAAGGGAAGATTCCCATATTAGGCTGTAGTCTCCGCTTTTCCTGAACCCTTAAACAGGGAATTTGCAGGGATATAGCTCTGTGCATCCTGATCCTGGCTGCTGCTAAGGGGCTCACAGTGCAAGAGATGCTTTCAGAGATAACCCTCTGGCTGTCTTTGTACTGGGCAGGGTCTGTGTAAGGGATATTTTAAAAAAGTATGCTGCAGCCAAGTGGCCCCAAGGGGGTGTTCCGGTAGCTGGAGAGCAGCATTGTGTAGGAAAAACCTGCTCACAGCACTTTTCTTCCAACCATACTGCTACTCATAGATTGGGGATTGGCATAGGAGCTACCACACCAGGTACCTCCTATACTGGTGTAATTTCCCCACAGACAGCTAGGGATGTGGGGTAAGACAGTTATCTGGGGGGAGAGTGCCCTCTCCCTCCCCATATTTGTGTGACAAAGATTCAAAGGGTACAACAGGCCATGTCTGTAGCAGCTTGCCTGACTTTCACTTCCATTCTTCGAAGTTCCCTTTAGGAAGGATCTGAGGGCAGTGGGGAAGCCACCAGGAGCAGTGCTGCCAAAAGCCATCAGAAAGCTGGAGATCAGGGAGGGCAGAATGATGGAGGCAAGAGACCTCCATGGGGATGGCCTCTGTCTCGGCAGACCCTCTGAGATTGGTGGGGAGCTGAGTCACTTGCAGCTCCTGAAGAGAGATCATCTCCACTCATCCCTCATGGAAGCAGTCCAAGAAAATTTAATGCAGCAATACATGGACACTTGGTCTGATTAGAACTGAGAAACTGTTGAACTGAATTTCTTCAAATAGTTTGTTCCTTAGATTTCACAAAGATTTACAAAAATAGCCAATGTTTGAACGGTTGTTCAGAAATTCTGGAGATTTCTGTATGCAAAGTTCCTGATTGAGATCTTTGGAACATATATATTTTCAGCTCTAGAGTATTTTATAAGAGAAAGTGTTAAGGAACTGAAAAGGAGGATTTCTAACGGAAGGGATAAAACAGTGAAGTCAATGACAAATAGCAGTGCATAGAAATATAGATAATTTCACCATCCATGGGTGGAGGAGCCATACCAAAAATTAAGCACTGTGGAAAGAGGATTTTTTAATAAAAAAAGAAGAAGCTAGTCAAAAAGTCCCTAAAGTCAAAAGTGAAAAAGTGAAAATCCTTAGATCTAGTATGGAGGTTATTTATTTAACAAAGACAAAGGCAACTATGAATGGTCCTAAACAAAATAGCAGGTAGATAAGAAAAAAATATGGCAAGATGCAAGATTTTATTTCTCCACACAAATTGCCTTCAGAAAATAGAAATCTATCCAAATGAAGTCAGTTGAAAGCAGTATAAACTATGACAGGTAAGTGGGCTAAATCAGATTTTAAATAGCAGTTGGTGAAGACATTTAAAAAATAAGAAATAATTTAAATTTGTCAAAAGCAGGGTGTCTGTGAATGAATTGGTGTGTCCACTCAACTACCAGGGAGTAAAAGGGAGTGATTAAAGAGGAAAAGGACGTTGCAAAGAACAAAATGATTTCTTTGCATCACAATTCACCATAAAGGATCCTGAGGGGACATTTACTCTTTGCAGGTAATAAAGATGAGGTACTGAAATAGACTGAGGTGTAAAAAGAGATGGTGCTGGAACAAATTGATAAACTAAGGAGCAATAAGTCATCCGGATGAGAGGGCACACACCCAAGAGGAAGAATCAAGTGGCTGGGAGGCTAATGAGTATGCAATTGCTCATTAAAATTTGCTATTATACTAGAGGGCACCACTCTTTCAAAAATAGTACTAAGGGAGATATAAGGAATTAGAAATTGGGAAATCTCACTTCAGTCCCAGGTAAATACGTTGAAACTGCAATAAAAAAACGGAATTAAAATAGACCTGTATGAACATGTTAGGTTCAAAGGACAAGCTTCTGAAAAGGGAAAATCATGCCTCTCTGATTTACTATAACATTTTCAGCATGTCAACAGAAGTAATAAAGAAGAAGCAGATGGCGTAATATATTTGGACCTTCAAAAAGCCTGTGACAAAGTCTCTCGCGGAAGACTCTTAAAATAACTAAAGTGTCCAAGGTGAGGATTGAGTATTCCTGGATCAGAAACCAAGAGGCAAGAAACAAAGTAGAAAACACCATTCTGACAAGTTACAGGTACATACTGGGACTAGTATTCTTTAATATGTTTAATAACATTCTGGAAAAGAGGATGAAGAGTGAGGTGACCACATTTGAAAGTGGCACAAAATTCTTTAGGCTAGTCAGGACAGAGAGAAGGGTCAGGAACCTTCTGTCAGAGACGGGACTGTCAGAGACATTCAGGGCAGCAGATGAAGCTCACTGCAGCAAATGCAAGACAGTTCACATTGGAAGGAATAATGCTAATCTCAGTTCCTCATTTCTGAGTTCAAAATTAACTATAACCACTGTGGATAGTCCTTTGCTCAATATGCATCAAGGGTCAAAAAAGCAAACCAAATGTAAGGACATAAAAGTAGAGGGAAAGAAAATGATACTGAAAATATTATAATGCATTTATATAAACCAATAATATGCCTTCACTTGGAATACTGTGTTCAGTTCCAATCACCTTCTCTCAAAAGAAATCGACCGATTCAAAGAATTCAAATATAATCAGAGCCATGAAAAGATTCCCATAGAAGGAGATTGAAAATACTAAGAATGTTTTAAGTAGACAGGAAAGGAATAAGAGGGAAAATGAAATAATAGATGGCATCAAGAATAATAATACCTAATGTTAGAGGGCTTTCCCTTCACCCCGTCCACTGGTTCTTGACATGCAGATAGAAAGCAGAAGACAGAAGTCCCAAGTACAGGCAATTTAATGTTTCTTGGGGTTAGTTCCAAGCAAGCATATATACTACAACTCTGATGCCACAGTCTTGTTTCCCAGTGTCCTGTTCTCAGCTCTGATGCTGCTGAGCATTTACCCTGTGTCCCCCTCCCCAGCTCTGATGCTGCAGAACCTTGCTATGTCCCTCTTCCCACCTCCACTCCCTATTCCCTATTTCCTATTCCTTCTTCTTAGCAGGCTCAAACATACCTGCAATGCATGCCCACAGTCCCACCTCCTACAATTTATGGTTATGTTCTGTTTTGGAGGGACGTGGGTCTGGGTCTTGGTCCCATGGGAGGCGTAAGGATTGAGGTATTGCTCTGGCCAAGGCCAGGCCTTTCTTTGGCTTTTAATGTGTCTTATGCCTGGCCATCCTTGCTCCTCCCAACTGGTTGCTTGACCTTGGCTTGAGAGAGGACCCAGGCAGCCTTCCAGCATATGGTCATATATTACACTCCCACCATACCCTGTAAGACTTTAGTTCCATCTCTTATCTCTTTCACCCTATCTGCCTGAGGGCAGATGTAACACACAGTGTCTCTGTCTTTTGTTTACACATATTAGGATAGGATATAAGAGTATCAAAAAGTCAAACCCAAAATTCTATCTCAGGCTGACAAACAAGCCAATATGCTAACACTTAACTCTTATATAAATGCTTTTAATCAATAGCTCTCAGAAGGTTTTACAAAGGAAATAAGTAGATGATCCCCGTTGCCATAATATCTGAGCACCTCACAATCTATAATATATTTATCCTCACCACACCCCAGTGAGGTAGTGCAGTGCTGTTATCTGCTTTGTACAGAAGAGGAACTGAGGGAGAGAGGACCAGAACCACAAAAGGATTTAGGCATCTAACTCCCACTTTAGGAGTCTAAGTCCAAAATTTAGGCACCACAGAAATCCTCAAAACCGCTACTCAGCTGCCACGTAACTTTGGAGGTGCCTAAAATTGTTCAGTGCCAAAATTTCTGCTGTTAAAGTCCTCAAGGTGTCTACATTTCTATCTCTGGCTGTGCACATAGCTGCCTCAATACTGATGGCCAGTGCCTATCTCACGCCTGCATAATCCTGAAACCAGGTGAAACTAGGCAATGTCCCACCTACCTCGCCTGCGGGGCCCAATCCAGTAGGCTTTAAGCCATACAGAGAAGCAGAGGGAGGAAGGAGGCAGCAGTGGCCTTCCTTGTAATCTTTAGTTCACTAGTTAGAACACTCACCTGGGATATGAAAGACGCTGGTTCAGTTTCCACCCTTAGAAAAGAACTGCTTTCAACTTGGGCTTTCCACCCCTCAGATGCATGCCCCAACCACTCACCTATGGGATAGTCTCCTGTGAGGCTTTCTCAATCTCTCTTGTTGAAGCTGTTCCACTTTATATTTCATAATTAAAAAATGAAATAGACACTGAGTGAGAGAGTTTGTGACTGACTCTACAGTCCAGCAATTAGGGCAGTCAGAGGAGAGGTGGGAAACCCAAAGTCAAATCCCTTCTCCACATCTGGCAGAGGGAAGAACTAAACTGGGGTCTCCCACCTGAGTGTCTTAACCACAAGGCTAAAGGTTATAAAGCTACCACCATCTCTATTTTGTGTAGAATTAGGAGGGTACTTCTGCCATTCTTGCAAACAACAGCTTAGGTTCCTGACTCCAGGAGAAGGGCACATGGCTGCACATCCCAAGCAGAGATAGGTGCTCCCCTCCAGCCTAGATTTAGGCATCTAACTCTCTGAAAAGGGCAGGACACATCCCTCTCCTCTGCATCTGCTATTGGCTATTGGCCAGCTTGGTTCCTAGCATGCAGGCTTTCATGGATCCCATTCGTAGGCAGCTGGCTTCCTCATGCATTGTACAGAGAGCTTAGGTGCCTAACCCAGGGTTTGTGAATTCTACTGAGTGCCAAGGCACCACAATGCATGTGTGGCTTGGGGCCAAAGGGCCTAAGCAACCAGCCCAAAGTCAAAGTGACAAAGAAGGGGCCTGAACCCCAGTCTCCCAAGTACCAGCACAATGCCTTAGCTACTGGGCCTTGTTGCTGGTGCATATGTGTGATGTATTTCGCTGATTCTAGTGACTAATAAAAACAGTCTTTGATTTTATCCTTAAAAGAAATCAAGCTTTACAGAAACCTAAGTGTGCTTTGGCATCTGTTCCTTCTTTTGTAGGTTTCATTTCTGTCTGTTTCCAAGGACAAGAGGATGGCTGCCACTCTAGGACTTATTTCCATGCTTTGTTGTGTCATGTTATTTCCTAGGTTACATGCTGTCATTTTGTATACAGAGTGTAAGTATAATACTTTAATTGAGATAATCTAAAGGACATAGTTTAATTCATTTCACTCACCTGGACATTTGCCCATCCAGTTATGCTGTGTGTTGTCATAGCAGGCCTGCTTAATACTAGCCTGTGCACTTGAAAATTTTGAAAATTCTTATTGCATCCTCTCTGATATTAACTCATAAAACTTTCAGCAAACTCATCATCCTCACCCATTGCCAACTTGACGCTGAATCCCGAAAAACTAAAGCTGACCTGGGACAGCAGTGTCACTGTTACTGAATACACCTGTTCTATGAGAGTAGGCACGAGAGCAGTACGGAAAACGGTAAGTTTTCTATTTACTTATTAACAGAATAATTAACTGTACTTTTTTTTCCTTTTATTTACTCCATCTATTGACAAAACATATAAACCATCTCCCCCGATATAACGCAGTCCTCAGGAGCCAAAAATCTTACCATGTTATAGGTGAAACCTCATTATATCAGGGTGGAGGTGTACGTATCACTTGTAGTATCACAAAAACCTAGAAAATGACAATATGTTTCCAGAGTTCTTGGGGACTTTTATTATATATATTACAGCAGGTTCGGTTCCCAGTGAGGTACAGCATCTGAAGGAACCAACTAGAAACACCCCTTAGTCCAACGTTATTCAATATTTTTATCAATGATATGGTAAAAACTGTTGGAATAGTAAATAATAAGGATAGGTCAGTTATACAGAGAGCTGTAGATGACTGGGGGAAGTGGGATCATTTGAACAACATGCATTTTAATGCAACATAATGCAAGATTATACACTTAGGAACACAGAACGTAGCTCACACTTACAGAATGAGAGACTCTATCCTAGAAAACAGTGACTCTGAAAAGGATATTGGGTTAATGTTAAAAACCAGTTGCCAGTGCAACACTGTGCCACAGGTCTGTCTACACAGCAACAGAGAGGTGCAATTCCCAGTATAGGTACATATTCACACCCTAGCTCTGCTTGTGCTAATGCTTAAGAATAGCAGTCTGGCTTTGGCAGGATAGGTGACATATTGGGCTAGGCACGCAAATACAATCCTGCCCAGTCTCCAGGCAGCTAGACTGACCCATTGTCCATACAACCACAGCCCCACTGCTATTCTTAGATGCTAGCTTAAGCAGAGATAACATGAATATAATTTCCAGCATGGGCAGACTCTCTTCCCAGCTGTTGTGTAGACATACTCTGAGAGCACTAATGCGATTATTGGAAATATAAGCAAGAGAATATTGAATAGGCAGAGGGTGCTCTGTGTACAGCATTGGTGAGATTGTTACTGGAATATTGTGTCCAGTTATGGTGTCACCATTTCAAAAGAATGCTGAAAATTGAAGAGTTCAGGATAGAGCTACATGAATGATCTGAGGTCTGGGAAACCTGCTTTGCTGGAAAAGACTTAGAGTATGTCTATGCTACAAATGTAAGTCGATCTATATTAGGGTGACTTACAGCCACCGCAGTAATTACATGTCCACACTAGCCTAACTTGGTCAGTGGTGCGCGTCCTCATGAGGAGTGCTTCCACTGACCTAAGAGAGGCAGTGTGGGGAACTGAGCCATTAGTGAGCTCGCTCTACTTAGCTTATCAAAGAGAAGATTAAGAGGTGACTTGATCAGTCTATACATATCTACAGGGGGAGAAGTCTTCTAATAATATAGAGCTCATTCATTTAGCGGGCACCTTTCTTTGAAGCATTGACTGCTGGCCACTCTCAGAAACAGGAGACGGGGTCAGATGGATAACTGGTCTGATCCAATACAGAAATTCCTGGCACACATTCTTGTGATCCACTACATCTGGTGGATACAGAAAAAGCGCAAAGGTCCTCCTGATAACAGCATACCTTTTTATAAAGGACTGTTTGGAGACAGTGGCTGCCAGAGGGCAACTTTATTTGTTTCATATCTTGCTCTTTCTCTGATGGGCCAGCAGCACTGTTGGTGTTAGCCTTTTTTTGAGAATCAGAGTATTTACTGAAATGTTTACCTGGAACAAGGAGGAAAAGGTTTTGTTTAGAACTTCCTGGATACCTTAGTGTGTGAAGGTTCCCTATGCAGGAATAAGCCATGTAGAGGAGTAGAAAGTCTGGAACGATTCATTTGTAAAATTTCCTCTTTTCTGTTTGGCTGTGGGGTTTGCCCTCACATAGAAGTAGCTGGTGATTTGGCCAGATCCTCAGATACACACAAATCCCTGAGAATCCACTGGAGGGAAGGGGTGTCCAAGCAGAAGGCCTTGGCTTCCAAACTCTCACACAACTCTTTCCTGCACAGCCCCTGCAGGAAATTACCAAATTCTGTTTGTCTTGCTTGTGTTTGGCCAAGAGGGGATAGAATCTAATGGAGCATGTTTCCTACCCAAGCCTTGATCTCTCTTGCCCCTGCTGCAGTGCTGGAATCCTGCAGGGCCCCACAGAGGAGCTTTGCGACTTAAAGGAAGGTGACTGTATAAGAATATACCAGATTTAAATAGTAGTTTTAGAAATACCCATTACACTTTCATACACTCTATAGCTGTGAATGTGCTTTCAGTGAGAGCTTTCAGAGCGAAAGGATGGTCCAGGAGCTAGGGCACTAACTTTGTCTCTGCTCTGCCGCAGACTGTCTGTGTGACCTTGGTCAAGTAACAGTCTTTCTGTGCCTCAGTTCCCAGCTACAAAATGGAAACACTCACTAGCTTATGAGGCAATCAGATGCTACGGTGATGGGGGCCATAGCACTACCTAAGATAGCTAGTTACTCTGAGACTGATTCTGCCCAGGGAGAGGTCAAAGCTTATGATGGGGAGTAGGCCACAGGGAATATAGCTCTTGCTGTGAATGCATGATAAACACAAGAGACTCCTGTTTACATTTTTTTAAAAAGAACAAATAAAACCTTACCTTTACAACTCTGTGAGTCAGGACTGCTTCCATTCTACATTCAGATAGGAGCTGCCTTCCCCATATACCAGGTTGCATTTTCAACATTTCAGCTTCCTCATGTACTGATTTTCATTTTCCAAGACTATGATCTCAAAGGGGATCGTAGCGCTGATTTCTTGGTGTTTGAGAATTTTTCATTTAAAAATGATGGTCCTGAGTCCTGTCTGTGCCACTCTAGTTTATTCTGATGTAACTGTTGGATGTAAAACTGCAGTAATATAGTAATGAATTAAGGCCACCGTTGCTAATCTTTCTGGGTGTGAAGATAAGCTCCAGAATATAAATTGTTTCAGTAATTGGATATATTGATTTTTAACATATATTGTTGCTCAAATCTACAGATAGCAAACATTTTATAATTCTTGGGACAACAACAAACTTTTGGAAGACTTTTGATAATGCATACAATAGTTTTGCAAATTCATGGGGAAACTATTAAACATTCAGGCTCAGAACCTTCCTCAGGAAGTCATTCACAGAGGGAATCCTCTGGATGCAGATCTACCCTTGCCTTTCCAGAGGGAGCTTGCTGCTACCATCATTTGATCCCTGCAAAAGCTTCTAAACTCTTTGTTGAAGGAACTCCATGGAGTCAGGTAGGAGGGCACTAGAGAAGAGGTTACTGATTGCACCCCATGGCACCTCTCTTTGTAGATCCCCTAGACTTCTCTGCAGAAATATGGAAGGCAATTCATGCAGCTGGAACTGTGCAAACAAAGACCTTAATGCTGAAAAGACTTACACCTGTGCTTAACTTTACACACTGTGAGACATCCTACTGGTCTCAATTGACTTATGTTTGGACTTTTCCCATAGTTAGAAACAGTTAAAACTGAGAAGGAAAGAACAAAGGATTAATACAAATGCATGTTATTTTTCAGGTGTACAATAAAACCTGCATGTTTAGCATAAGCCAAGCTAAGCCTATACATAAAGGGGCATTATTTCAAGTTCAAGCAACGTACAACCACACTTTATATTCAGGAGAAGGCAGATTCATTCCTCAAGGTAATGCATTAGTGTTTGTGAAAAGTTTTGTCTATCTGCAATATTTTGAGAAAAGAAAACGTGAGAACACATTTCATTCTAGAAGTTATCATTGATTTCATTTTTTATTACGAATGCTTTTGCAAATCTGCTCCAATGATGCCATTTTGTAACAAACTGTGGCTTCAATTGTGCTAGTGACATTGTGGCAGAGGAAGGGTCCACTTTTGCACAGTAACTTGCAGGATAGAAACATCTGTGTGTGATATAATTGCTTTTCTTATGTCAATCTCTTAGAGAAACTGAGGGTTAAAATGGTGCGTAGCAAAATAAAACAGTGACCACATTAGGCGTCTTCTGAAGCAATTTATGGCTAACATGAACCTCGTTCTGGCTGACTAATACAAACTGAGTCATATTGTTAATGATTATGACAACTAGATTTAATCACCATGGTTAATGGAATGCAAAAGTTTTCAAACTTCAGTGCCTAAAATTAGGCACCTAAATTCTTAGGGACCTAAAATCATCAATACAAGTTGCAGATGCTCAAATTCTCTCTGGGTCTGACCCAGTGTGTGCAGAGTTGTACCTGCTTGTACCTGTAGTTCACTCTTTTCTTCTTCTTCTTCTTCTTCTTGACAAAGCCAGTTGGCAATCTATAAATACACATGTAACTTTTCTTGGTTTCCAGGCAAGAATGGAACTTCTGTTGAAAATTTCTCCTGTGTGATTTACAACATTTCCTTCATGAACTGCACTTGGGAGGCCGGCAGGAATGCTCCAGAAGATACCCAATATTTTCTTTTCTGGCAATACTCAAAGTAAAGAGTTTTCATTGGCTCAAAGAAGTTTTGAATTCAGATTTGACAGATGACATTTCTCGTGTTTAACTGAAACGTTTTGGTATATGCAGGGAAGAAGATGAACAAGAGTGTCCACATTACGTAAGAGATGCACCTGGAAGACACATCGCATGCAGTTTTCAAGATGTGAAAGACATTAAAAATACAGTTTACTTCCTGGTGAATGGGTCCAGCAGTGAATCGGAGATTCAGTTTTACGATGAGTACATCGCACTATATGAAATTGGTAAGGAAAAAGTTTCTTTCCATTTAATTTCCATTTTTACTACAAGTAGAGTGGACCATTCTTCACTGGGAGAAGGGCCTGCATTTGTTTCAGAGCTGTGCTCCAGAAATAAGCTTTTATCTTTCTTTTTTTTTAAACTGTTTCTAGCCCTTGTGGTTGCAAAGATATAATTCCAAATGTGAACTGATTCTTTATCAAAAGCTGACTCTTTATCAGATGTAATAGTGATTATTTTATTCTAGAAAAACTCACTCCTCCATTAAATATCACTGTAAGCTGTTCTGAAGACCGAGCAGAGTGTATAGTGCAATGGAAATGGCCCCAGCTAAGCCACTTGGAAGGAAATGGAGATGGCTGCTTTGAGTATCAAATTGACATTCAAAATAAGAAAACTAATGTAAGTGTAACTTTTTGAATGACTCTCACTAGGAATATATATTTTCTGTTTATCAATCTATAATATATAGACAAACGTCAACCAGTCCTACACTACGAGTCACCTCCCTTTCCCCATCTGTCATGCAGTCCTTTTAGATCCAGCCATTCCTACACGCTACATACTTTATTGCCTCATTTGCCTACCTTGTCCTCATAACTGTCTTTCAGCACTTGCAACTCTCTGTGCCCACTCTATTGACTACTTTCTTTTCTCACCAGCATTACACTTGCTCTTACATCATTGCTAACCCTAACTCAGCGATTACTTTTCTGAACTCAGATCCAACAGCAGGATCCACAGAGACAGTAGAGAGAACTAGACACTACAAATTCCTGTCCACTGGAACAGGTGAAACCTCAGCTTACAATGCCATTCATTATCCTGGGATCTGAAAACAGCTTCTTAAAGATTTTATCCCTAAGAGTGCAGGTCACTAGACGATTGATTCACTAATTTAACTCCTCTCCACCTCCAAATATGTCTTTGTGCAATGACAACCTGTACAATATTATAGGCAAGGCTGATAGCACCACCTATTATTAAGGTTGCCCGACACTTCCCCATCTAAGAGCTTGGTTTTGATTACTTATAATTTTGCCAAACTTTAACTATTTGGGCTGAAATTTTCCATAGCAAATATTAGCCAAAATGTTTCAGAACAAGACCAGAGAAAAATACAGTTTTTCAATATTAAAAAAATTCTAATAATCTTGTCTTTGGAAACTCAAGGCCCCCATTCTTTGGACCAGTGACATTTGGCAGAGGGTGTCCTTTGTGTCAGAATGTGCCTTTTACAATCCCTGTGAAAATCTGCCCAAATTTGACCAGGTGAGAAGCCTTTGAAAAATCACAATTTCCACTTGCTCAGAAGAGACTTGCTAAATTCTGGACTCCCTGAGCATACCTGAGCCTCTCACAGCTCCTATCTTTGACTAGACTGTGCATGCGTGCCATCCCCATAGAGCTGCTGAGCATGCTCCAGCACAGGGCTATGAGGTTATGGCTCCTCCCAGCTGCTCCAGGCAGGGTGGGACTGGACATTGGAACTGGGAGCTGAGCATCTGCCTTTCCTGTGCTCTCAGTGCACCCCTGCTGGTGCACTGCCAGTGTGGAGGAGGAAGAGGCCATCTGATTCAAATGCAGAGGCCACAAGAGCCCAACCTAAGGCATTGTAGGGAAGGCCTGGGGGGAATAGATTGGGACAAGGACCCTGCAGGGAGGAGACTGGGACTTGCAGGGCAAGGAGACTTGGTCTCAAGAGTCAGAGAGAAAAATAGGTGGGAGGAAGAAAGAGAGTAGGAGGTGGGAACTGAGACTGAATGAAAGGAGACTTGGACTAGGAACCAATGGGGCAGAGAGAAGGAGGTTATGTGGGGAGGAGAGACAGATTTGACAATGAGTTGGAGTGCAGGGAGAGAACTGGAACTGCCTGTGAAAAGAAATTGGAACAAGGAACCATGGGAAGTAAGGACACAAAGTGGATGAGAAGCACAGGGATGAAGACTGGACCTGGAACCATCAGGGATGAGGAATGTGAGTGTGTGTGGGGGGTGACTAGAGGCTGCAGGGAGAGAGAGGCAGATCAGAGAGTCAGGACAAGGACCTGGGACTGTTTGGGCAAGGAGAAGACTGAATCTCGGAGCAGGGCAGAAAACGAGGACTGGGTGTGGTGGAGACTCGGAGTGGGATTCAGGATGGGTGAGATTAGGACCTACTAGGCAAGAAGCCTGGGATTGGGATCAGAAGTCTGAAGAGTGGAGACTGGGACTGACTAGGTGAGGAGAATGGGACTGGGATAAGCAGCCAGTGTTGGGGTCTACAGGACTCGCATAAGTTAGAGGGGGAAGGGCAGAATGGGTCATGTTTGTGGGCAATGGGCAGAAGAGTCTTGGTCCAGTAAAGAACACTCAGCTCCAGAGCCTGCAATGAAACCCAGGATCCCAGAGTCTCCACATTCTTCTGCCATCAGCAACTGTCTGTGAAACTCACTGGTAAAGTGTCCCATCCCCGTCTAGTGCTGGTCTGGTAGTGATCAATAATTTAAGACTGTATCATAATGCATATTACAAAGGGACCAAATTAAGTTTGCACAGGCACTTCAATTCTTATGGTACCTGAATTTTGGGTTCTTGACTTTGTAAACATAAAGTTCTTTTAACGCAGGTGTTTTGTGTGTAATTTCATAGATGGCATTTGGCAGGAGGTGTCCTTTGTGTCAGGGATGTTCCTATGTGTTTCCATTATAAAGACTATGGTACAGACAACCTTTGACATTTTCAGAGCTTCACCTTTGCACATTTAACATTCTTTTAAAGTAGCTTTTTGTATGGACTATACTTTTCTTACACATGAGATAAATTGATTGTAAGAGTTTGTTCCAGGAGACAAGGATTTGCGCTTATTAGCCAACCTTTTAATGCCTTCTGTATTCAACCGGTGTGATGCTAACTGTGCACTGGGTTACTACAACTGACTGGGACTTGGATCAAGGTGAAATCAAGGCTGTGATGTAATGTTCATAAGCCCAGATTCAGCCCTGGGAAAAGAAGGTAAAGCTCTCATTGATTCTGATGGGAGTAGCTCAGGATTGAAGTTGGCCATTGGGGTTTCAATCTCTAAACAGTAAAGCAAGTCGGTAAAAGCTAGACAGTTAATAAAGTATTCAGTTAGGGAACTTAAGAGTAAAAGATGCCTGAAGGTAATAGTTTAACTATAAAGGGCTCGGGGCTTCTCTATGGAGCTTCCTACAGCAACTGATGGAGCTTTTCCGTCACTGTAGCTGTCAGCTCTCCGAGAGGTGGTAGCTAGCTTGAAAGAAAAGACAGTTACTCACCTTTGTAACTGTTGTTCTTCGAGATGTGTTGCTAAAATCCATTCCAGTTAGGTGTGCGCGCACTGCGTGCACGTTCGTCAGAAGATGTTTACCCTAGCAACGCTTGGTGGGTCGGCTGGGCGCCCCTTGGAGTGACACCATCATGGCGCTGGATATATACCCCTGCCGACCCAACTGCCCCTCAGTTCCTTCTTGCCGGCTACTCCGACAGTGGGGAAGGAGGGCGGGTTTGTAATGGATATGAGCAACACATCTCGAAGAACAACAGTTACAAAGATGAGTAACCATCTTTTCTTCTTCGAGTGCTTGCTCATATCCATTCCAGTTAGGTGATTCCCAAGCCTTACCTAGGCTTTGGGGTCAGAGTGAGATGTGGCAGAATGCAAAACTGCTGAGCCAAAGGCTGCATCATCTCTTGACTGTTGAACCAGAGCATAATGCGAAGCAAAGGTGTGGATTGAGGACCAGGTAGCTGCGCGACATATCTCCTGGATAGGTACACAAGCCAGGAAGGCGGCTGTCATAAACAGATAAGTAAGAGTTAATAGAACAGAAGTACTTCATATCTCTTTTGCCTGGAAAGGGTTAACAAGATCAGTGAGACTGGCTGTCACCTGACCAGAGGACAAATCAGGGGACAGGATGCTTTCAAATCTTGAGGGAGGGAAGTTTTTGTGTGTGCTGTTAGTGTTCGGTTGTTTTTCTCTCTGGGTTCTGAGAGTGATCAGACGTGCAACCAGGTTTCTCTACAATCTCCCTGATACAGGTTTTTATAGATTCAAAATAGTAAGTACTAGATGATAAGGCGAGTTAGGCTTATGTTTGTTTTCTTTGTTTGCAAATGTGTATTTGGCTGGGAGGAGTTCAAATTTGTATTTGGCTGGAAGGAGTTCAAATCTGTATTTTGCTGAAAGGATTTTAATTTGTACTTGTGTACTTAGGCTGGGAGGGTATTCCGAGTGTCTATAGCTGAAAGACCCTGTACCTATTCCATTTTAAATTTACAAAGATAATTTTTACTGTTTTTTCTTTCTTTAATTAAAAGCTTTTCTTGTTTAAGAACCTGATTGTTTTTTTATTCTGGTGAGACCTCAGGGGACTGGGTCTGGATCCACCAGGGAATTGGTGGGGAGAAAGGAGGGAAGGTGGAGAGAAAGGTTAATTTTCTCTCTGTGTTAGGATTACTTTCTCTCTCAGAGAGAGTCTGGGAGGGGGAGAGAGAAGGAGGGGGGAAGGTGAATTTTCCTCTCTGTGTTAAGATTTAAAGAGTTTGAATCACGGTGATCTTCCAGGGTAACCCAGGGAGGGGAAGCCTGGGAGAGGCAATGGTGAGGGGAAGGGTTTACTTTCCTTGTGTTAAGATCCAGATGGACTGGGTCTTGGGGGTCCCCGGGCAAGGTTTTGGGGGGACCAGAGAGTACCAGGCACTGGAATTCCTGGTTGGTGGCAGAGCTACAAGTACTAAGCTGGTAATTGAGCTTAGAGGAATTCATGCTGGAACCCCATCTTTTGGATGCTAAGGTTCAGAGTGGGGGATTATACCATGACAGCGGCAGATGAAGCCTGAACCCTGGTAGAATGCGCGGTGATGTGGCTTGGGGAAATATGAGCCAAATCCTAACAAACGCGGATGCACACCGTCACCCAAGATGATATCCTCTGAGAGGAAACAGGTAGGCCTTTCATTCGGTCTGCTACCGCGACAAAGAGTTGGGGCGTTTTACGAAAGGGTTTTGTCCGCTCAATATAAAATGCGAGCACTCTACAGATGTCCAGGGAGTGCAGTTGTTGCTCCTGTTGCATTGAGTGTGGATTCGGGAAGAAGACCAGGAGAAAGATGTCCTGGTTAACATGAAAGCCAGGTGTGGTCGCAACTGCATCTTGTCTTTGTGGAACACAGTGTACTGCGCATCCACCATAAGAGCCCTAAGCTCAGAGACTCGTCTGGCCGATGTAATGGCTATGAGGAAAGCTGTCTTCCAAGACAGGTATAGCAGCGAGCAGGTTGCTAACGGCTCGAATGGGGGAGACATAAGTCTGGTTAAACCAGGTTGAAGTCCCAGGTCGGGGCTGGGTGGCGTACTTGAGGGTATAAGTGCTCCAAGCCCTTGAACCTCAAAACCATAGAGTGTGAGAACATGGAACGACCACCTTCACCTGGGTGGAAGGTAGAGATGGCTGCCAAGTGTACCCTCAGTGATGATACTGCTAGACCCTGCTGTTTGAGAGACCAGAGGTAGTCCAGAATAGAGGGGATCGAGACCTCAGTGGGAGTAAGATTAAGCGTTTCGCACCAGCAGGAGAAACGCTTCCACTTGGCCAGGTATGTTGACCGGGTGGAAGGCTTCCTGCTACCCAGGAGAACTTGTCGTACTGATTCAGAGCAACGTAACTCTGACTGGTTTAGCCATGCAGCAGCCACGCTGTGAGGTGAAGAGCCTGCAGGTCTGGGTGGCAAAGCCTGCCGTGGTCCTGAGTTATGAGGTCTGGGTGGAGTGGCAGGGTAATTGAGTTGGCTATCGACAGGTCGAGCAACGTGGTGTACCAGTGCTGCCTAGGCCACGCTGGAGTGATCATGATGATGCGTGCTCTGTCCCTGCGGAGTTTCAGCAGGACCTTGTGAACCAGCGGGAAAGGTAGGAAGGCATAAAGGAGCTGGCTCTTCCACGGCATCAGGAAAGTGTCCGAGATCGATCCCGGGGAGAGACCTTGGAAGGAGAAGAACATCTGGCATTTCCTGTTCTCGCGGGAAGCGAACAGGTCTAAGAGGGGAAACCCCCACTTCTGGAAAACAGAATGCATAAAGTCCAGGTGGATCAACCACTCGTGAGACAGGAAAGACCCGCTGAGTCGATCCGCCAGGGTGTTCAGAACGCCTGGGAGAAAGGACACTACCAGATCTATCGAGTGGGCTATGCAAAAGTTCCAGAGTTGGATGGCCTACTGACAGAGAGGGGAGGACCGTGTCGCTCCCTGTTTGTTTATGTAGTACATGGCCGTTGTGTTGTCTGTAAACACTGAGACACAACAGCAGCGCAACTGTTGCTGGAACGCCTGGCATGCCAGGCAGACTGTTCTCAGTCCTCGGACATTTATGTGTAATGCCAGCTCCTGAGAAGACCAAAGGCCTTGAGTACGAAGGTGATCGAGGTGAGCACCCCATCCGAAAGATGACGCGTCCGTCGTCAGGGACATTGAGGGTTGGGGCGGATGGAACGGCATCCCTGCACACACCAGGGAGGGAGTTAGCCACCATTCTAGGGAGCCTAGGGAGCTCGAGGGAATGGTGACTATATTGTCTATCGGGTCCCTGCCTGGGTGTTATACAGAGTTGAGCCAAACTTGGAGAGGACGGAGGCGGAGCCTGGCGTGTTTGGTTACAAACACGCAGGCAGCCATGTGACCCAGGAGACCGAGACAAGTGCGAGCCGAGGTCGTCAGGAAATTCTGTGGACCTCGGATGACTGTTGCTATCGCCTGAAACTGCAGCTGTGGTAAACAGGCTCTGGCTAGATTGGAGTCCAGGATAGCTCCTATGAAGTCTAACCTCTGCGTGGGAACCAGAGTGGATTTTTCTATATTGATCATCAGGCCTAGACACGTGAATAGGTCCTTGACGATGCCCACATGCTGAGTGACTTGTGTCTCGGAGACCCCTCGGATGAGCCAAACGTCCAGATACGGAAAAATATGTATCCGACGTCGGCAGAGGTAGGCAGCGACTACAGCCATACACTTTGTAAATAACCTTGGGGCTGTACAAAGGCCAAACGGCAGGACCGTTAACTGGAAGTGCTGATGGTTGGCTACAAAGTGGACGTATCTCCTGTGCGGAGGAAAGATGGTGATGTGAAAGTATGCGTCCTTCATATCGAGGGCGGCATACCAGTCTCCAGGATCCAAGGACGGGATAATGGTCCCCAGGAATACAATGTGGAACTTCAACTTTATCATAAACTAGTTGAGTCCTCGCAGGTCTAGGATAGGTCTGAGACCTCCCTTCAACTTGGGGATTAGGAAATAACAGGAGTAAAACCCCTTGCCCCTTTCGTCCATCGGTACCTCCTCTATAGCTCCTATGGTGAGGAGAGTCTGCACCTCTTGTAAGAGGAATTGCTCGTGAGAGGGGTCCCTGAAGAGGGACAGGGTTGGAGGGTGGGAGGATGGGGTTGAAATAAATTGGAGGTGGTACCCATACTCCACCGTGCGTCGGACCCAGCGATCTGAAGTTAACTGGGACCACGCCGGGAGGAAGTAGGAGAGACGGTTGGAGAAAGGTCGAGAGGGATCCTGGCCTGTAACTGGTATGCCACCCTTGGGCACACCTTCAAAAGTTCGACTTTGGTCCCGGTGGTGGTTTTGAGGGACCTTGATTTTGGCCCCCTTGGGGTCCTGACGGTCGTCTGCGACCACCTCGGCAGCACCGCCTGCCAAAGTCCTGTCTTTGTCTAGGCACAGAGTATGGGCGGTAAGGCTGGGGACGGAAAGGCCTGCATTGGGTCACCGGCGTATGCATGCCGAGAGAGCACATTATGACCCTGTTGTCCTTCAGGCTTTGCAGCCTGGAGTCAGTCTTTTCCGAGAAGAGGCCTTTATCATCAAATGGTAAGTCCTGAATGGTATACTGCAGCTCTGGTGGGAGGTTTGAAACCTGAAGCCATGAGATGCGCCTCATGGCAACACCCGAGGCCAGAGTCCTGGCTGCTGAGTCTGCTGCATCCAACGAGGCCTGGAGGGAAGTTCTGGCCACCTTTTTCCCTTCCTCCAAGAGGGCAGCGAACTCTTGGCAGGAGTCTTGAGGAAGAAGCTCTGTAAACTTACCCACCCCCACCCAGGTGTTATAATTATAGCGGCTAAGCAAGGCTTGTTGATTTGCCACCAGGAGCTGTAGGGCCCCTGCCGAGTACACCTTGCGGCCAAGTAGGTCCATTCGCCTAGCCTCCTTCGATTTCGGGGCTGGCGCCTGCTGGCCGTGGCATTCCCTCTCATTAATGGACTGGACGACTAGTGAGCAGGGAGGAGGATGGACATACAAGTACTCGTACCCTTTAGAGGGCACCATATATTTACGCTCGAGTCCCCTGGCCACAGGAGGGATAGAGGCTGGGGACTGCCATATAGTATCAGCATTCGCCTGGATGGTCCGAATAAACAGTAGGGCCACTCTAGTGGGGGCATCCACCGATAGAATGTCCATTACCGGGTCCTCTACCTCCAGGACCTCCTCCACCTGGAGGTTCATATTGAGTGCTACCCTCCTTAGGAGGTCCTGATGGGCTCTCAGGTCGATTGGAGGAGGGCCCGAGGAGGATGTTCCTGCCACCACCTCATCTGGAGAAGAGGAAGAGGAGATGCGAGTGACGAGCGGGTCCTGTGTGGCCTGTTGCTCTTGGGCGATCTCCTGCTCCAGAGGAACCTGGGAGACCGGTGGGTGAACTGGGGCTTCCTCTGCAGCAGTTGGAGGGGGACGGCTAACCGTCGCCTCTGGCACTCGGTGCTCTGATGAGACAGAGCGGGACGGAATTACTGGTACGCCTTGGGCCTGGTGGTATGCCCAAGGTGTCCAGAAAGACCATTGAGGGGGTCCTTGGGGCTGGGCCTGGGTCTCTTGGAAGACTCTGGTGGGAACATCAGAATCGTGGTCCTGAGCATAAAAGCTGTCTGCGTGGGACGACACTGATGCGTGTCTGGATGGCCATGGAGGTGCTGAAAAGCCCTAGGCAGAGTCTCTGTCTCTAGCGGACCTTGCCCTACTCGGCACCGGGGACTGTTACTGGGAGGCGTATCGGTACCGGGAACGAGATTGGGACCTGCGACCGGAGCGGTGCTGGGAGGTCGACCGAGATCTCGAGGTTCGATGTCGGGAGCGGCTACGGGAGTCATGGTGCCCGGAGCAGTGCTGGGAGCTGGAATGGTGCCGAGAATAGCGGGCCGGTGAACGGGATACCAACCGATGCCGCGAGTGCGACCCGTACCGAGGAAGAGAACGGTACCGGGACTGCGAGCGGTGTCGGGAGCGGGAGTGCCGACGGGACCTGAAGCGTTTGTGGGACCGTGATCGTGAACGGTGCCGCTCTGCTGTACCAACAGAGGATGGTCTTATCAAGGCAGGCTTGCCGATAGACTGTATTACCCACACCGGCGGTGCCAGGGGTTGAGACAGCGTCAACTCTGTCATGGTAATCAGATCCCTCGCCGTTGAGAATGTCTCCGGCATGGAGGGAATAGTAAGCTCAACCACGGCGCGTGCCGGGGAGCTGTCAGGCACCGGACTCGACGGCCCTTGTGGGACTGGAATCGATGGTGCCGACGTCGTCAGTGCCGCGGCAGGTGTCGGTGCCAGGCAATCCGACTTAGATAAGCTCTCTGGCTACGGTGCAGGTGGCATGGAAGCAGCAGGAGTCTTAAGCTTTCTCGACCTCGGGGAGAGGGAGAGGTGCCGAGTCGACTTCAGTGCCGGCAACGGCCGGTGCCAAGAGGCCTTGGCAGTACCGGCGTGATCCGGTGCCGAGGAGGCGGTTCTGCCCTCCGATTGACCAGCGCTCGGTGCCGAAGGCGGAGGAGTAAAAGCCGCCTCCATGAGGAGCTGCTTTAGCAGAAAGTCCCGCTCCTTTTTTGTTCTCGGCTTAAAAACCTTGCAAATGTGACACTTATCTGTCAGGTGAGATTCCCCGAGGCACTTAAGGCAGGAGTCGTGTGGATCTCCTGTCGGCATCGGCTTATGACAGGCCGAGCACGGTTTGAAACCCGGTGAACCAGGCATGGGCCCCAGCACCGGGTGCGGGGAAGGGGCTAATCCCCAAACCCCTCTTAACTATACACTAACTATGAACAATAAAAATTAACTATAACTATAAAACTTTGAACTATATACACAACAAAATAACTAGAGAACTACGAGTAGCTAGGGAGGTGGAGGTCAGTGAAACCGCACTCCACTGTTCCAACGACCAACACGGGCGGTAAGAAGGAACTGAGGGGCGGTTGGGTCGGTAGGAGTACATATCCGGCGCCATGGCGACACCACTCCAAGGGGCGCTCAGCCGACCCACCGAGTGTTGCTAGGGTAAAAATCTTCCCACGAACGTGCACACGGCATGCGCACACGTAACTGGAATGGATATGAGCAAGCACTCAGAAAAGAATACTTCCATCAGCCTAGCAGTGTCTACACCAGGGTTAGGTCAAACTAACTACAGAACTCAGGTGAGTATGTTTTTCACACACTGAACGATGTAGATAGATCAATCTAATTTTTCAGTGTAGACCAGTCCTCAGTACTTATTGAGGCAAAACTCCCATGGGTTTAAGGATTGTGCCCTTTGGATGTTATATAAAAGGAACTCCGTACCAGAGCATAAAAGGAAATTATGAATTAGAAGGGCAGAGTATCAGATGAAAGGATAATTATATAAAATTAAGGGAGGAATTTAATCCTATTGAAAGTGAAATTTAGATCTTCAGCCTACCAGTCCTAGTACAGTGCACAGCAAGAGTGCTAGTTGCTGTGCTCCAGCACAAGGATGAGCAGATTTAAGTTACTTTATTTTTGAAATAATGAAATAAAATGACCACATGATGGCAGCCTAGAATCCTAAATGAGAGCACTTTTGTTATGCTATGCTTCAGCATGACTGTCTGATGTTAACTGTTTCCTTGTAAAGAGAGACCCAGATTAAAACCTTAGATCCAGTCTTCCTCCAGCTTTAGGGAGTTTGGGACCTCTCTCTGAACTTTGCAGCTTGGGTCCATCTCCATTTCTTGGGCTCTCCTTGAAGACTGCATTCTTTCTCTTAGGAAACATCTTGCCTGTCTCTGGCAGCCTTCCTCTTTCCACAATGCAATAGCCTCCGGCACCATCCCTCACTTTCCTAAGGGTTAGCTGCCTTGCCTGGACCTGATTAGGCCAAAACTCCCCATCTGCTTCTCCTTCCTCCATCCCCACACCAACCCAGAACATCTTTTAAAGACTCTTCCTTGAAGTCAGTGTTGAAACAACATCATTAAATGAAGTTCTCCTCATCCACTTATAGGAAAAAGGAAAAACTACAACCTAATCTTCAAAATCCTTACTTCTAAGACTGCAGTGGTGGACTATTGTATCCCAGTGTCTCTAAAATCAGAAGACTTCCTCTATGCCAGCATGGACTCACATCAGCACCTCTCAAGTCTCTTTATGACCTTCCACACCAGTAGGTCAGTGGATTCCACTGGCACCGGCAGTGGTAAGGGCCAGGGCCATGCCCCACCCCTTTTAACAAAAGAAACATAAACACAGAATTCATGTCCCCCACAGATTTCTTTTTCACCTCAGAATAATAGATTCTGCTGGGAATGATGCTACAATTACACCTTTTGCCCACCAGGAGTTGCTGTGGTGCTAGAAGAGAGGGCAGCTGGCTCACCACCAGAGCAGCCAGTCGTGAAGAGGAAAAGGGCACTTTGGCCTTGGCCCCTTTACTTCATCAAAGGTTCCAGCACCCTTGGACTCTACCGATTGGCTTTTCCTTCCACCAAGGTTAGAGCCTTTTTCTCCTGTTCTCTCTCTACCAGTTTAGAAAGCCAGTACCTCGTTCCCCCAATATTAGCAATGAAATCTGAATTACATCCCCTGAATCCCACTGTCCATCATTTAACCCCTCCACTCTCCTTTTGAGAGCCTTTGGGGAATCTCTCTGCAGCCTTATGTTCTTATGCCTACCACCCACAAGCTGAAGCTTGGCTCCTGTTCTTCCCTTCCCTTTACAAGAGGGGAAGGTCTGGCTGGAACAAGGATCAGCCTCTCTGGCAGACCCTAGAGAGTTAGCTTTAAGGGCTCAGTCTCTCAGAATCTATTGCCCTGTCATGGGGTTTACCTTCTACTCTTCTTTCTGGGGCATATTGCTTTACAATCAGTCAGGGCAGCTTCCGGAGCTGTGCATCTTGTGGCTGTCTCCTCCTCAGCTGGACTCCCTCTGCTGCCAACAGTCCCGGGCTGGAGCAACCTTCTTCCTTTTTACTGTCCCTTCCTGTGGTAGGTTTCCCTCCTTTAAGCTCCTCCCACTCCAGGCTGAACAAGCCTTGCAAGTGTGTCTTGTTAGCATGGAACAGGCACAGAGGAGATAGTTAGCCTCTTCCATACCAGGGTCAGGGCATGTCCCTTCACATACCCTACCCCTCAAGATGGGAAACCCATTTGGGGTTGAGTTCTCTCCATCCCCGATCTGTGAAAATAAATCTACATTAGCATGGTCTTTTCCCACGTAGTATTATACTTGGAAATTATAAGGTTGAACAAGAGTTCGTATCCCTCATGGACTGGACCCAGCATAGGGGTGCATGATCAGCGATCAGAGAAAAGGGGCTGTGCAACGGGTAATACCTGAGGGCTGCTACTGCCCACTGGATAGCGAATGCATCCTTTTCAGTAACGGAGTACTATTTTTCCCGTGTGTTTAGCTTCCTACTTAGGTAAAGGACACAGTTTTCTCCCCCTTTGAAGTCTTGTGAAAGGACAGCACTGAGACTGATGTCCAAGGCATCAGTGTATAGTATGAATTCCGAAGAAAAAAAGCATGGCTGCCTGGCATATTCATGTTTTCAGTTCTCCTAATGCTTCCTTGCACTTCCCATGCCAATGGATTTTCTTAGGGTTGTTGCCTTTTATGAGGTCCATAAGTGGGACTGCAACTGAGGCTAAGTCAGGGATAAACCGCTCGTAATATCCTGCCAGGTGAAGCACTGAAAATGTCTAACTTACCTCATTGTCTGGGGCACAGGACATGCCTAGACCTTATCGACCACCTCCTACGCAGTACCCCAAATAGGTCACTTCGCTCACAGCTACCTTATATTTTGCCAGTTTGGCTGCAAGTCATACCTCCTGTAGCATTTTTAACACCTCCTATAAATGCCATAAGTGGTCTTCCCAGATGATACTGTAGATGATATTGATGATGTATGATGCAGCATATTGATGGTGGGGATTGAAGATCTTATTCATAAGCCATTGGAAGGTAGCAACAGTTCCGTGGAGGTCAAAAAGCATGGTCTTATATTGGAAGTGCCCAAAAGGGGTAGACAAAGCCATTTTATCTTGTGAGCAAGGAGATAAGGGGATCTGCCAGTAAGCCTTTGTCAGGTCGATACTGCTCACGTGCTTCGCTGGTTCCAGCCATTCTAATAACTTGTCCAACTTTGGCATTGGGTAGGCGTAGAATTTTGACCTTCCTGAAGTCAACACAGAATCAAACCATATCGTCTGGCTTGGGAACTAGAATTATGGTGCACCTCCATTCACTTTTGGATTCTATAATCATCCCCATCTTCAGCATCACTTGTACTTCCTCTCAGACCATTTCCCATATCCTTCATGATAAGGGTCTAAGGTTCTCTTGGACTACCTGGCCTGGGGTAGTCTCTAGGTGATGTTGAACCAACCGTGTTCTCCGCAGGTGGTTGGAGAACACTGCAAAAAGGTCCCCAATTAGTGGGAGAATTTGTTTCCTTTTGTGCAGGGGAGAGTCCTTCACCCCCTGCTACTGTTGCTGGAGCTTTGTCGCTTGGCCCCTGAGGTCTCAATTCTGATTTTTCTGGAATAGGAGTTATCAGCAGGGCTTCCCATGCCTACAAAGTTTGAGAAGGTTTGCGTGGTAGACCTTGGTTTCCTTCCTCCTCCTGGGTAGTCTGATCTCATAGTCCATGGGCCCTGCCTGCGTGACCACTTTGAATGGACCCTGCCATCAGACCATTAATTTAGACTTGGCTGAAGGCAGAAGAAAAAGAACACAGTCACTTGGCTGAAAAGTCCGTAGCCCCTTTATTGTAATTTTGTTCCTGGGTGTGCCGGACATTCCTCAACTTCTCTCTGGCAAACATCCTTCTGTTTCTGAATTGCTCCCTTAACTGAAAGATATATTGGGTTGTGTTTAAGGCCCCCAAATCATCTTCTTCCCACCCTTCTTGCAACAGGTCCAACATGCCCCACAGTTGGTGACCATATAGCAACTCAGATGGAGAAAACCCCTTAGAGGCTTGTGTGATGTTATTGATATAATCTGGGACCATATAGAACATGGTTGCAACCAAGGTCCTGTAGTGGCACCAAAGCTTATGTAAGGGGGGTCATGTAAGGTGTCTAAGACCAGGTTATAGGTTTCTGGTTATGATTATGCTGTCTATATATATGTATCATTTTGTAGTTGAAGTTATGAGTATTGGCTCTATACTGTCTATATTTCAAATTTATGCTCTGCTTCTGGGTGACACCTCAGACAAGTTGGTGTTAGCTCTGCCTAGCCTGCTTGATGGCCCATTAAGGACCATCAGCTACACAACTGACCCATTGAGAGAAGGCAGATACGGCTTGTAACTCAGCAAAGTATGCAGGGATTTGCCCATGTGACTCCAGACTCCATTTTGCTGTAATTTTCCACAGTAAGAACAAAGAAGTGTTCTTCACCTAGGAAGAGCCTATAAAAGGCTGATGCCTCATCTCCATCTGGTCTTCAATTCTGCTTCTTACCTCTGGAGGGACTTTGCTACAAACTGAAGCTCTGAACAAAGGACTGATGACCCCTTCCAGCGGGGGATGTACTCCAGAGACTTGATTTAAACCTGTAGTTTACTCCATCACTGCTACAAGCCTGAACTAAGAACTGTGCCATTACTGTATATAATTGATTCCATTAAACCAATTCTAGCTCTCATCTATATCCTTTTCCTTTTATGAATAAAGCTTTAGATTTTAGATTCTAAAGGATTGGTAAAGCGTGATTTGTGGGTAAGATCTAAATTGTATGTTGATTCTTTGGGATCAAGAGAACCTTTTTTCTTTTATTGGGGTGTTGGTTTTCATAACCATTCATCCCCAGGACGAGTGGCACTGGTGGTGATACTGGGAAACTAAAGTGTCTAAGGGAATTGCTTATGTGAGTTGTGGTTAGCCGGTGGGGTGAGACCGAAGTCCTTTTTGGCTGGTTTGATTTGCCTTAGAGGTGGAAAAACCCCAGCCTTGGGCTGTAACTGCCCTGTTTAAGCAATGTATCCTGAATTGGCACTCTCATTTGGGTCCCACCAGAACCGCATCGTCACAGCTTGTGGGACCTCCCTTGTGGCAAATAGAAGTGGTAGGAGTAGCCAGTCCCACTGCTTGGGGTTCTTGCTGACAAAGTGCATCAACATCCCCTTCATGGTCTTATGAAACCGTTCTACTAGATTGGCAATTTGTGGATGGGACACCGAAGTCTTCAGATACTTGACCTTCTGAATGGAACATAATTCCTGCGTTAGTTGAGAAATGAAATTAATCCCTTGGTCTGTTAATATTTCACAGGGAAACCCTACCTGTGAGAAGAGCTTCAAGAGCTCTGGAGCTATAGCTGACGCTTTTGGGGAGCGGAGAGGAAGAGCCTCCAGATAACTGGCTGTGTAGTCTATGATCACTAGCATATAGTGATGTCCTGCTGCAGTTTTTTCTGAGAGTCCAACCATGTCCGCCCCTATTCTTTTTAAGGCGGGTCACAATGAAGGGCAGAAGGACCAAGGGTGCCTTGGTGATCCCTCTGCTGCTAGATAGTTGACATTATAAGCAGGAAGAACAACATTCTCACACTTCAATACTGGCCAGTAGGATTGGGCTAATATCCGAGCCAATGCCTTTTCTCTCCCTAGGTGTCATGCACGGAGGATGTCCTGTGCCTACTGCAACATGGCCTGGTAGTACCTGCATGGTTCTAACAGCTGGTCCTGCACTTCTTCCATTTGATGATTCTTCTTGATTAGATACAAGCACTCCTTCTTGAGTGCAGGTATTGATTGCCTCCCTGAGACTTTGTCTCTTCTCCATTTATGGGGGTCATTTGCTCATATTTACAGTCAAATAATATCCAGAACTCTTTGAGCCGAGTCCACACCACATAGTAGGAACATCTGGCCTCATTCATTCTTTTCATGACTGGGAATTGGCATCCCTACCCTCTGCTTAGCAAGTGAGGTTCTGTTTAGGATGGCTCCCCCCTTTAGGGTATGCTAAGCACAATACTAAGTAGGTATGTCTATGCAAACATTGCTTGCTCCTGAAGTCCTTTTCTCTGTGCATCATGACATGTCTGGGGAAAACTCACTCAGACCATGCTTACAGAAGAAAGAACAAAAGGTAAGCAAGAGTAGCCACATATGCACCCAAGGAACCAGCCTTAGTCTCAGCCTCAGTCTCCTCTTCCTTTGTGATGTCACAGTTAAACAGGGCAAGGGTGAGGGAGACTTTATTTCAGCACCAGCATCAGGCAATTGCTTGTCTAAGAAAGAAAGAAAGATTTGTTTCCTTTCTTTTTTAACCTGAAATGCAAGAAGCCCAAACTTTGAATAAGAAACCAAACTCAGGTGAGTTATTGGAGCAGACTTGCCAGGTTTGCCAGTCATTAATTACAACCACGGATATCTGTATGTGATAGGAAGAAACTTATTGCATTATATTGGAATCTTAGACGTTGTAAATTCTAGTTGCACCTTCTTCTGACCCAAGCAAGCAAGTAAATAATCAAAAAGGAAAAGAAAGAAAGAATTGGATTATTATAGGGTAACAAAACAAATAATAAAATAGTAAAGATTTTTCTTTGTTTTGCAGGCCAATCCCAAGGAAAGCTGCAATGAGTGTCCTACGGTAACTATTCTCTTCCCATACTAAAATATGGTCTTGTCTCATTTAGTCTAGTGCAGTGTAAAATATTGTTACTCATTGCCTAAATAGTTTTGGTATCAGTATAACACTCAAATAGCTGTGACCATAGTCACTGGAGCGGCCATAAAGAGATTGCTCAATCAGGGCCAACAGCAAAGAATGGGGCAGATGATCCCCAAAACCGATGGATTATTTTTCTAATTAGGTTCACCGAATTAGACCACTCAGCTTCTGTAATACCATACTGCTTACCAAGAAGCTAAAATAGAGTTTCCCCCTAAGCAATCCAGCCTTTGGCTCCCACCCAGACAACCATGTCTGTCAAATATGGTGAGGATTATTTAAAATCTTATTCACCATGTATGAAGTTCTACCAATCCCAGGAGACTGGACACATTAATCCCCAGGTCAATGAATATTTCAAATTTGACTCAAGTACACACTTACAGCCGATTCTTATTAGCTAATTTAAGATTTATTTAAAAACAAAATAAAAAGTTACTTTGGTTACAAGATCATTATACATAAGATATGAAGAAAGGTCTTAGGTCAGTTTCATGGAAGAAATGGTGAGCTTCTGATTTGCAAAAAGTCTTTCCAGAATCAGTTTAATAGGTTATAGTCCAATGGCCAGTCCATGTATAGATTTTGTTAAAATTCTTCCATAAGAATTTGCAGGGACAGTCCAGGATATTTGGAGATCTCAGTCTTGCGGCTTGAACTTCTGCTGACAAAGTTTAAGCAGATCTGAGAGTTCTTTTATAGTTCGCTAGCAGGCTATGACACAGCAGACATTTCTTGGATGAAGAATAGGTAATATACATTGTTGCTTTGAAGTAAATCTCTATTTCCTAGGCACACAACTAGCTGCATTCTGTAGCATAAGGTAATTAACCATTCAAGTAGTTCATAGGTAGTTTACTACAAATTTCAAAGAGAAATAAAGATAATGGTATTATTACACCCCAAATTTCATCTAAATGTTAATATTCCTTTTTCATCCCTGAATCAGTAGAATATAATAAGAGTCAGGAACAGACATTTAGCATCCACAAGCTAATCTGGTCACATTTTTAACATCTAACAAAATCTAGGTAAACACAGACAAATACACTCAGTGTCTTCTTCTAATTCTCTACTTTCTCTACTTTAACATGGTTTTAATAACTATCAGCAAGGAATGGCCCTGTTTACCATTTCAATGCTTGTCTAATATGTCCTTAAGGTTGATTTTGGGTCGCTTGGCCTGCTCATTTTGCTTAACCTTCACTGGCTCACTGTCACAGCAGCATACTAAAAGGAATCTTTATGTATCAGTTTTCTTAAATATATCATAATCCAAATGGTTAGGTTAGAATCAAGGATTTATGTAATCTGGATTGACCCTTAAAACTGTTAAATTGAGATGCAGACTCCTCTTGGAAATCTTAGACATAGTCTTCAGACCCACAGCTTGAAAATGACTGTTCTACCTATGCTATTGACAACCTTTCACGGACCCCTTAGACATAATCTTAAGACCCCCAAGGGGTCCGAGGACCACAGATTGAAAACCACTGCCCTAGCACTCCACATGCCTTTCAAAACCTACCATTTTCTATTGGTTTCACACACACACTAATACAAATAAAATAAATTCTGTCTCTTTATCATATTTTGATGTTGTTTTGCAAAAGGTGGAAAACAAATTTTGTTCCATTCTTTGCAATACTTTCCCGAGTCTGGTAGAAAATAAATAACATAAAATCCAACATCAAAACCTTAGGACTATTTATATTAGACAAAGAAAACTTCAAGCTCTCTAGGAGCCTCAGTATCTTATTTACTGCGGTTCCAATATATGCCAAGTTATTCACTTTAACAGGAATCTGACCTGTGTACTTCACCTCAATCCAGAAAGCCATCCAAGAGTTAGCAGAACAGTATTTTAAAGGCACTAAAGCATAGTAACATAAAGTAGTGTATGTCTTTACAGTATATATGAGCTATTGGGTGGACTCAAACACAGTAATGTCTAGCAGAGACAGTGAATAGCATTGGGAGGACATCTTCTCAGCGTTCTTGTTGCTCCCAGCTTAGGCGGGGGAGGAGAAAGGCAAAGGCATGCTGTCACTGTTCCCTATTTTATATCCTCAGTCCATGTGCCTAAAAGACACTTGCCCAAACACGTCCTGGTGGGCTTTGCTCAGTCACTGCTTTGAGCAATGCCCCCGGTGTGGCCTTGTGCAACTGAATCATAGAGTTGAGCTGTCCCTATTGTGTGGTGCTTGGGCAACTGTCATTGAATTGTAAATCCTTTGATTATAAGTCCCTGGCTGATTAATGGTCATTGAACACCCTCCTGGGCGGGAGTCCTTTGTATGTCACTAGCAAATTTACAGCATATTTCAGTAACCCTACAGCAAAATTTCATAACTTCATAGACACTGGTGATATAAATATTTGGACAGAACAAGTGATTTCAGCAGATCATGACCTTTCATATGATATCGTATATGGCATGCTTTGTATGAAATATCACAATCACATATGAATGATGAATATGAGGGTTTCCTGGTGCCTTTTTGAGGTACAGTGTGTCACAACCGTATTCTGTTTCCATAAGCAGGCACAAAAATATTCTTTGTAAAGCTGGGATCAACAAATGAAAACTTGCATGTTATTAACATCTACATCTACAGTGAAGACAAGGACTGTGTTTGCACAGTGTCTAGCACAATGGGGCTGCATTCTTGGCTGGCCCTTAGGCACTACCATAATACATGTTGTTCTTATTATTAATAACAATACTAATAATTGCTTTGTTTCTAGGTAACAGAAACAAGTTACACATTTCAGAATTACAATGGGGAAAAAAAATACTCCTTGCAAATCAGAGCAAAAGGAGATACTTGTCGCATAAGCCAGAATTGGGGGGAATGGAGTGAGCCCATTGAGTTTGGTACAGATGGTGAGTATTTTATTTAATTTTTCCTTGGTAATTACCTGTCTGTTTCACTTACAGTCTCACCTTCATAGACACAAACAAATCTTAATTCTATTCAAATATTTTATTCCTGCCTGCTCAGAAGGAAGTGAGGGAGGATACTATGTACCTTTTAATACTTGGGAAGCACTCAAATACTATGGTAATTAATGCCAGAAAGAGTTAAGGCTGAAACAGCAATAAGGACTCGGCTACCACGATGATGAGTGTGGCATATCATAAACACATTTTCCTTTGCTGCCATCTCATAGTTGTCATCTCTCCTTCCACTTCCATGTCCTCTCCTACTCATCCTCATCCTCTGTATCCATGTGACAGATTTTCGTTACCAATATGCCTGAGGTGTCAGGTTATCTGGCTGAGGCTGCAGGATTGTTTGGAGATGAGGAAAAATTCCAACTGTTTAAGTTTATAGCTTTATTGATAAAATAATAAAATAACAGCAGTGAGTGTTGGGATTGCTCCCACGTCACTCAAAGGAAGAAAGAAAGCATTAGTACCCCAAGCCCTGACCCACTTTCATACTCACGCACAACCCAAGGCTGGCCAAGACTGGGTGTAACGTAAGAAGAGGACTGGGAGAATTGGATGGGAGTTCTTGTCCTGGGCCCAGGTCGTCTGGGGTCTGCTGTGATCTTCTAGTTGCTCCAGCTCTTAGGAGGGTTTTTAAGTTCTGGGTTTTTTTGGGGTATTTCTTTCAGGGACCTTTGCTCCTGATGCTCTTTGTACCAGTCCAAACCAGCTTTCTGTGGTTTTCTCAACTTTTCCAAAACACACCAGCTAGACTTTCTTGTCCTCTTTGTTTTTCTCCATGCTGGCCTTCGCTTGTCTCGCTCATTATGGGCTGCCTCTGCAGGTCTGTTAAGCTGAATTTTTCTTTTTTATGGCTGGTTGGTAGATTCCAGGCCCCTGTCTTTTTCAGCAGGCAGCCAAACATTGGCTGTGAGCTGCGGCCTTGGGGTGGAGTCAGTGCCTTATCTTTTGCTTGAGCGAGCTAGAGTCTCGAGTTAACCCATTCTCTGCTTTCTTCCTCCTTCCCCCTCTGGCTTCTGCAACTTGCAAAGGAAACTTCCATTCCACACTCACACCCTTGACCCTCCCCAACATGCTCTGCGATGCTTGCAACAGCGTTAGGAACATGTAGTGCTTATCTGCCTTCCCAGGGGACCTGAGGGAGGAGGCCATTGGGTTGTGACATCCTCCTCTTTTGTCTTCTGATGGAGTCTTCATAAACTCCTGTGCTCCATGGCCCTGGTTGATCTATGCTTCTGTTGGATTTATAAATTCTATCTGCTCCTCAGTCCTTTACTTAGTAAAGTATCAGACAGAAAAGTATCAGATTACACAAGCAGGCTTATCATGGTGGCATACATTGCTATCAGTCATCTAAGCAGCTATTTGATATAGCCATGTGTGCTCATCTTTACTATGCAAAAAAAGTATAACCTTTGTAACTGTCTTTCTTTAAGGTAACCCAGATGATGCAGTTCTTACATATGAAACTGTTTTACTCCTCATAGCACTTGGAACAATCCTTGTGGCACTGGTAATATTTTTTCTCTGCAAAAGGTAAAACTTTTTGTGACATATATATATATACCCCCAAAAAACAACCTTAAGTGCCTGATTTTTTATTTATTTTGTCAAGGTGATATTTATAAAGGGATTGCAATATATTAGCAGGAACTGGTACCACCAGTTTTTATTAAGGTTGCCCGACACTTCCCATTCTAAGACCCCTCTTTTCAGTTGTTTATAACTTTGCCAAACCATTTGGATAGAAATTTTTCATTCTGCCTCAGGATGAATTAATCTTCCTTCCTTCCTTTCCCTATAATGGCTGCTTCCAGCTGCTCTGAGCTGAGGTGGGGCTGAACACCAGAACTGAGATCAGAGAACCCATCTCCCCTGTCTTCTCAATGACCTCCTGCTAGCACTCAGGCAACATGGAGAAGGGAGGAGTGTGATTCAGATGCAGGGGGATCAAGAGCCCAACGTAAGGCATTGCATGAGAAGTCTTGGGGAATAGATTTGGACAAGGAGTGTTGGGAGCAAAAACTGGGCCTGGCTGGGCAAAACTACATCTGGGAGCCAAAGAGAGAATGGGAAAGACAGGGAGAGAATGGGTGTGGGGGAAACTGAGATTGAATGAGAAACTGGGTGAGATTGGGACTGGAAACCGGTGGGATGAGGAGAAGGTGTGGAGAGGGGAGAGAGATTTGACAATGAGGTAGGCTGCAGGAGGAGAACTGTGGCTAACAGGGCAATGAGACTGGGACAAGCAGCCAGGGGAGGTGAGAACACTGAGATTGGACGACAAGCCCCAGGAAAGAGACTGGGAGCAGGGGAGGAAACTGGGCCTGGCTGAGCAAGACAGCTGGGGACAAGGAACTCAGGCATGAGGAGAGGGAGGACTAGTAATGGCTGAGCAAGGAGGTTGGGAGTTGGAGAGGATAGTGGCTGGGCCTTACTGGACAAAGAGCCTGGGATTGGGATCAGATGCCTAAGGAGTGGAGACTGGAACAGGCTAGTGAGGAGAATGGGAGTGGTAGCTAGTGGTGGGATAGAGACAGGACTGTGAGAGGGACAGGTTGTGGGGAATGGGGAAGAAGGAGTAAAGCCAGTGGGGGATGGATAGAAGAGTCTCTGCCCTCTGGAGCCTGAAATGGAACCCAAGATCCCTGAGTCTCATAATTCCCTTGCTGTCAGCAAAATCTGTGAACCCCACTGGCAAAGTGTCCCATCTCCCTCTAATGTTGGTCCACAGAGGATAACAACCTACTATTGGTATCAGTTATCTATTAGCTGAAATGGCAGAGGTCTATGTGGTAGAGGTTGAAAGGTTCCAAACCTGCTGATGATCCATGAAGGTGTCAATTTGATGCCATATGATGGAATTTCTGCTTTTTTTTCAACTGCCTTTTTTGAAAACTTTGGCAATTACACACCAAAAATCCATTAAATCACATTAATGTGGTAAAGTCAAGCACTCAGAAGTTAGGAAATGGCAACTTGTACAATCTTGATTTATCATCCTTCTGCATATGCATTATGATACAGTCTTTAATTGCATGATCACATACCATTTTTTCCACAGGACCTCTGCCTCATTCAGTGCACAGAATGGTACACATTTAATGAACCGCTAGTCATTATTTTGTTTTATCCTCATTATTCAGTCTATGGGCCCCAGGCCTTTTTTACTGCACAATATTCTAATCCTACTGTGAAGACAGAATTACTGATTTGTAACAGGCTTTTACATGGTGCTCATTACTATAGTACCTTCCCTAGAGTGCTTCATAAATATTAATGAATTGATTTTCACAATACCCCTGGGAGATGAAAGGGGCTATTTTATTCCCATTTTACAGAAGAGGGAAGAAGAGACACAGAGAGGTTAAGGTCATAACTAACCACTAATTTTGGATGCTCAATCTGAGACATCTAGGACCTTTTTTTTCAGAATACTCAAGAGTTATATAGAACTTCATGTGTTCAAAGTGAAGTTTCCATTGACTTCAGTTGCAGCTGTGAGTGCTCAGCACTTCTGCAGCTCAGACCAAGGATTTCAAGTCAGGTACTCTTAAAAAGTGGAACACACGATTAGTGACCACCTGTGGAAAGTTTAATTTAAGTGAGCATAGAATCTCATAGGAACTCTAGCAGAGGCAGGGATAGAATTCAGTTTTTGAGGGCATCGTTCAACTGCCTCAATCAGGAGACCACTTTTTCTCTTCCTGTGAGCCCTGCCTCATTCACTGCACACTTTCAAAATTCTGCAACAAATAAGCCAGGGAACCTACACACAAGAGACTCATTCACTACACAACCCTGAGCAGGTCCATCCTGTGAATTAAATGAGGCAGGAATTCTGAAAAATAATATAAGATGATGTAATTAAAGACTATATTGTAATGCATGCACACAAGAGGGCAGAACTAAGATTGCCCAGGCAACCTTAATTCTGGCATTTCCTAACCTATGAATGCTTGATTTTGCAATCTTAATAATGTTCTTTTAACATAGTTTTTGGTGCAATCACATACAAAAATTATCTTTTCTAAAGTTTTGTATCCCAAAAAGCTTAAGTAAACACCTGGAGTAGTGAAATCAGTGACATGTCTATAACGATGTTTTCCTATTTATTAAATCCTATCAAATAATATTTGTACTCTTTCTTTAACACTGTAGCAGGAAGCCAGGTCAGTTGGATGGCAGTGGAGCAAGTTTTGGGCAGAAAGTCTACAAGTGAAACAGAAGAGCTTTAATAAGGAGCCTAATTTTCCATTGCCCTGCACCTGTGTGGTTATTTACACTAATGCAAAATAAATGTAAATTGCTATCATTTCTATTTGATAGCATTTTACATTTACTTTGCAATGATGTAAATGGCATCATAAAATTCAGGGCAATGGAGAATCAGGCCTAAAATGGTTTCCTTATTCTAATCAAGTTCCTAAGGGCTTGTCTACATCAGAAAGTTGCAGCGCTGGTGAGGGAGTTACAGCGCTGCAACTTAGGAGGTGTACACATCTGCAGGGCACCACCAGCGCTGCAACTCCCTGTTTGCAGCGCTGGCCGTACTCCCGTTTTGTCTCGGGTGTAGAGGATCCAGCGCTGGTGATCCAGCGCTGGTAATCAAGTATAGACACTTACCAGCGCTTTTCTTGACCTCCGTGGAATAAGCAGGTATCCCAGCATACCTGAGGAAGCCTCTGGTAATCAAGCTGGTCTCCTTCCCCGGCTTGCTCTCGCGTTCCCCGAACCCCCGAGCAAGCAGGTCTCCTTCCCTGCGGTTTGCAGGGTGGTTCGGGGAACGCGAGAGCAAACCGCGGCGAAGCTGGTCTCCTTTCCCGGTTTGCTCTCTCGTTCCCCGAACCCCCGAACAAGCAGGTCTCCTTCCCTGCGGTTTGCAGGGTGGTTCGGGGAACGCGAGAGCAAACCGCGGCGAAGCTGGTCTCCTTTCCCGGCTTGCTCTCTCGTTCCCCGAACCCCCGAACAAGCAGGTCTCCTTCCCTGCGGTTTGCAGGGTGGTTCGGGGAACGCGAGAGCAAACCGGGAAAGGAGACCAGCTTCGCCGCGGTTTGCTCTCGCGTTCCCCGAACAAGCAGGTCTCCTTCCCTGCGGTTTGCAGGGTGGTTCGGGGAACGCGAGAGCAAACCGCGGCGAAGCTGGTCTCCTTTCCCGGTTTGCTCTCGCGTTCCCCGAACCCCCCTTGAAGCCGCCCAACAGCGCTGCAGTGTGGCCACATCTAACACCACTTGCAGCGCTGGTTGCTGTAAGTGTGGCCACTCTGCAGCGCTGGCCCTATACAGCTGTACTAATACAGCTGTAACAACCAGCGCTGCAAAATTTTAGATGTAGACATGGCCTTATTCAGTATTAGAAGAGAGTGACTTTCTGTTTTGTTTTGTTTTTTTAACCAGTCACAAGTAGTAGTAATCAAAATTCTAAACAATTAATTGATGTTAATCCACTCTACACTAAGCATAAATTTTCAGTTCCTCCACTGACTCATTGTACCTTGAAAAGGGAAAATAAGAAATGTCTCAAACATGTAATAGAACAGAAAATATTTGTGCATGTTCTGTACCCATCTTTTTTTTCTTCATCATTTCTTCTTGTTCCCAAAGATATTGCAGTTTGAAAAAATTGTTTTCTCCAGTTCCACAACCAAAAAACAAATTTGGTGAACTTTTCCAAATATCTGATAAAAATATACAGGTAAGTTTTCCTTATATGAAATTTGTTGATTGTTAAGGATCTATCACAGACTGGAAGGTCTGACACAAAAAGTCGAGGTTTGCATTTCAATTTATAAACATTAAAAGAGTTTGATGTGAATTCTTTTTTGCTATTGTTCAGTGTTGTGTGCTATTAAACAATTGTTCCAGCCCACTGGTTCTCCCATTCTAATGCTGAGTGACTATTGATACCGGTCAATTACAGGTAATTCTGACCAGTGTCACGTGACTAGGGCCAAAACATGAAGTTAATTCTTTTGCCAGTCCTGCAGTGTTGCTTCTTCATACAGTCTTAACATGCTTGAGTAAAGACTGCAGAACTTCCATTCACATTAATTGGAGTTTTGCCTGAGTAGAATCTGTAAGAACCAAAGTGTTTCACCCTTTATCTACAATTTATTTGAGTTAATAGAAAGCTACACAACAGAGAGATGTTCACAGACTGAGAATAACTTTATTTTTCTTTACCACGTCTGAGAGAACTCAAAGAGAAGTTCAGGATTCAAATCACCTCCTTCACTTTCAGTTTGACATGGCTAGTTGACATTTAGCTCTTGACCATCATGTCAATAGTGTTGAAATAAACATGATTGGCTCTTAGCTGGAAGATATGAATGTATTGTTTTCTGGAAACATTTTTACATTGCAAAACAATGTAATGTTGATTTTGCCTTTGAGATATCATAATACTGGTGTACCAATGTTGTTTTCCTCTTAATGATAACTCTCTGATAACCAAGAGGTGGGATCATAAAGAAAAATTAAAGGGAAAAAAAATGAAATATTTCCATTATATGCCTTTAACCATTAAATGAATAAACTGAAGTCTCAGGAGGTAAATCTCTAGTTAATCTCATGTATGAAACTAAGGGAGATTTTTTTTTCCTCCCTTCAATAGAGGGAATGGATGGATCTGCCACCCACAAAATATGAAACTGAAGAAATAACTACTGTTGAAGAAATTAAATGACTTCTAAAAGCAAAATGAAGCACTTGGATTCCCCAACTCAAACAACTACAAATCGTCATGGCAATTTTGTATGTTTGCACACTTGCTCCCTTTCTCTCCCCTACAAATGTTGCCTGACACTTCCGTTATAATACCCTCTTTCAGTTTCTTATAACTTTGTCAAATTTGAATCACTTGGACAGAAGCTTTTCCATGCTCCGTGTCTGCTTGAGGGTGAATATTCTTGGAGTGTTTAAAAAAAAAAAACATTTCAGTAATTTGTTAGAACAACTAAATGTTATTTTGCCCATATTAAAAGACCTCTTACAACCTTTTCATTGACAATCTCTAGTACCTCCCTGCTTTGAAACTGGTGGAAATTCAGCAGGGGTGTTGCTGTGGTGACAAGAATGTGCTTTATTCATCCTTAAGAATATCAACCCAAATTTGGCGAAGTTATTAGCCATTGAAAAATCATGGTTCACGCATGCTAAGTAGATACTTGTTAAAGTGTTTGGCAGCCAAACTTCTTTAGGTCCTCACATCAGACCATGTCTAAATCTTGGTGATTCTTTCTGTATAACATCTGTAAGATGCATCTTTTTCTGTCCATCCTCACAGCTAAAATTCTAATTCAGGCCCTCATGATCTTACAACTTTATTATTATTTTTCTCTGGCATTAAGAAATGCAACCTTAGAATATTAGGGTTGGAAGAGACTTCAGGAGGTCATCTAGTCCAATCCTCTGCTCAAAGCAGGACCACCACCACTAAATCACCACAGCCTAGGCTTTATCAAGCTGGGCCTTAAAAACCTCTAAGGATGGAGATTCCACCACCTCCCTAGGTAACCCATTCCAGTGCTTCACCACTCGCCTAGTGAAATAGTGTTTCCTAATATCCAACCTAGACCTCCCCCACTGCAACTTGAGACCATAGCTCCTTGTTCTGCCATCTGCCACCACTGAGAACAGCCAAGCTCCATCCTCGTTGGAATCCCGCTCCAGGTAATTGAAGGCTGCTATTAAATCCCCCCTCACTCGTCTCTTCTGCAGACTAAAATAACCCCAGTTCCCTCAGCCTCTCCTCGTAAGTCATGTGCTCCAGCCCCCTAATTTTTTTCTTTGCCCTCCGCTGGACTCTATAATTTGTTCACATCCCTTCTGTAATGCTGGGACCAAAACTGGACACAATACTCCAAGTGTGGCCTCACCAGTGCTGAATAGAGGGGAATAATCACTTCCCTCGATCTGCTGGCAATGCTCCTACTAATAAAGCCCAACATGCCATTGGCCTTCTTGGCAACAAGGGCACACTGCTGACTCATATCCAGCTTCTCGTCCACTATAATCCCCAGGTCCTTTTCTGCAGAACTGCTACTTAGCCAGTTGGTCTCCAGCCTGTAGCAGTGCATGGGATTCTTCCTTCCTAAGTGCAGAACTCTGCACTTGTCCTTGTTGAACCTCATCAGATTTCTTTTGGCCCAATCCAATTTGTCTAGCTCACCTTGGACCCTATCCCTACCCTCCAGTGTATCTACCTTTCCCCCCATCTTAGTGTCATCTGCAAACTTGCTGAGGGTGCAATTCATCCCATCATCTGGATCATTAATAAAGATGGTGAAAAAACCAGCCCCACGACCAATCCTTGTCCTTGGTTTTTCTCTCGCTTCTAATTTATTTGTAAAATGTTTTCTTGTTACACTTTATGTCCCTAGTTAGACCAAGGAACAAAATGAGATTAAACTTTCTAATTTTGTCCCTATATGCTTGTGTTGGTTTTTTTAATTGTAAGCCTTCTGACAGTTGGAGACGGCAGCAGCCAGGGGAGGGTTCAATATCTAGGGGTTCCTTTTCCACACTACAACACAAAACCAGCTTGAGCCTCCACCCAATAACATGGGATAATTAGACATCACCCTTGGTGGCTGAAACCTAAAACTGTGAGGACACCCACCCCAGAGTGCGTGGGGCAGTGTCTTCTCCCTCATGTCCTACAACCAAAAGTTCCTTTACTATGCCCCCCTCTGCTCCCTCACCATATCCCACTCACAGTAGTTGTCCTTGGTCATTGAGGACCCAGGGTTCAGAGCTGCATCTGTGAGTCCATTTCCCACCCAGTGAAAAAGACACCTGAGCACTTGCTCTGGCTGGACGCCTTGCCAGCTGCTGCTCCTCACCACCTGTCCGCCCTGCCAGCTGCTGCTTTTTGTTGCCTCCCAGTGGTCAACTGCTCACTTTTGCTGGCCAACTGCTTTCCATTTTCACTGGTCACTCCCACCAGCCGCCCATCAGTCACCTTCTGCTGCCAGTTGCTCTCTACTGTGACCACTGTAGGTCAGTCTCTTAGGGTATGTCTACATCTACAATTTTGCAGCGCTGGTTGTTACAGCTGTATTAGTACAGCTGTATAGGGCCAGCGCTGCAGAGTGGCCACACTTACAGCAACCAGCGCTGCAAGTGGTGTTAGATGTGGCCACACTGCAGTGCTGTTGGGCGGCTTCAAGGGGGGTTCGGGGAACGCGAGAGCAAACCGGGGGAGACCAGCTTCCCCGCAGTTTGCTCTCGCGTTCCCCGAACCCCCCTGCAAACCGCAGGGAAGGAGACCTGCTTGCACGGGGGTTCGGGGAACGCGAGAGCAAACCGCAGGGAAGGAGAACTGCTTGCTCGGGGAACGCGAGAGCAAACCGCAGGGAAGGAGACCAGCTTCCCCGCGGTTTGCTCTCGCGTTCCCCAAACCCCCCTGCAAACCGCAGGGAAGGAGACCTGCTTGCTCGGGGGTTCAGGGAACGCGAGAGCAAACCGCAGGGAAGGAGATCTGCTTGCACGGGGGTTCGGGGAACGCGAGAGCAAACCGCAGGGAAGGAGACCAGCTTCCCTGCGGTTTGCTCTCGCGTTCCCCGGACCCCCCTGCAAACCGGGGAAGGAGACCTACTTGAAGGAGAGGCTTCCTCAGGTATGCTGGGATACCTGCTTATTCCACGGAGGTCAAGAAAAGCGCTGGTAAGTGTCTACACTTGATTACCAGCGCTGGATCACCAGCGCTGGATCCTCTACACCCGAGACAAAACGGGAGTACGGCCAGCGCTGCAAACAGGGAGTTGCAGCGCTGGTGATGCCCTGCAGATGTGTACACCTCCTAAGTTGCAGCGCTGTAACCCCCTCACCAGCGCTGCAACTTTGTGATGTAGACAAGCCCTTAGTGATTTTTTTAAGCTCGCAGTAGGTTGGGCAGAAACACTGCTCTACCACAAGTGATTTCAGCTCTTATTGAGTATTTAGCATAACAAAAGGCTCATAATAAAGCCTATTTAGCTTTATCTTTAAAAATGGGGGAGGAACAAGTTAAACCAGACCAGGGACACTTAAAGAAAGTCCCCACCTCCTGGCTGGGATACCTACCCTCACTCTTTATTTTCACAATGCTCTGGCATTTGAGCACCTGGCTTAACGAGGTCCTTTCAGCTGAGGGTGACCCCCTCATTTGGGACAGGTTAATCACAGTCCTGCTTCCCTTCATTCATACAAGGACAACATCGATAACAACATTTAATTCCCCTGCACTCAGTACTAAAGTGATTTGTAACCCAACACCAGCCAAAGTTGATCACTTAGAGCAACACCGCACTATCTGCTGGATATCTAAACAGGGTAGGTGTGTTCCTGCAAATAGTTTGCTCCTGAAGTCTCTCTCTCTCCCAGCTAGGTGTCAGAGGAGAGTTCATTCAGATCTTGCTTACCTCATATTCATCCTTTGTAACTAGACCTAGTTTCCAATCTTTGTATGACTCTTTTTCAAGTTTCAGGTCATTGAAGATCTCTTGGTTAAGCCTAATAACTAGGTCAACATACAGTATTAATAAATTATTAGAGTGGCTCAACTTCCATCAGCCTTTTCCTGTAAGTTTCCTCCTGGCTGCCAGGAGACACTGTGGTGCCTGACACAGGAACTGAGAGCAGGGAGACTCTCCTGTGTTCTCTGACATCCAGGAGGAATCAGCCTGATTGGAATGCAGAGGGGGCAGTGACAGGGTCCAGGAAGGGGTAGGCGAGGGCAGAGAGAGCCTGTATTGCAGCAGGGTTGAAATGCGGCAGGCTTTGGAGAGATGGGGATAAGCGCTGAGACCAGCTGAAGAAGTACATTCTAAGAGCAAGGGCAGATAGAGTGAAAAGGGAAAGTGTCTGTAACCACTAGAGAACACTCTCTCCCTCCCCTCCCCACCAAGCCTGGACTAGAATCAGGGATTCTTGAATCTGATCATTCTTCTGCTGTCTAGCAAATATTTATGAAACCCACTGGCAAAGTGTCTTATCTCACTTTTGTGGCTGGTCCACGTAGCAGGAGCTGGTGGTTATTTTCTATCAGTTACTCCATTGTTTTTTAAGTGGCAGAAATCAGTGTTCTGCATCTAAAGGTTACAGTCTTTGCTGATAACCCATGTAAAGGGTCTATATGGTTCCACACAACTCAATAGGTTAAGTTTATTTTCAGTTTGTTTTTTTTTGTTTTTTGAAACCTAGGAAATTCATACAAAACTGTTAAAAGAAAATTTAACATACATTGCAAAGCATTGCACTCATACATAAGGAAATGTCTGAATAAAGGCTGCCTGTCAAACATAAATTTGACCTCTTGTGCATAAGTATTGTGATAGTCTTTAATGATATGATCATATTCTATATTTTTCCCATAAGACCACAGCTTCATTTGGTGTGCAAGACAATGTTGCTCAGTGAGCTGATATTCAACATTTTTTTTTTAAACTCGGTACTAAACATGTGCTTACCTGTTTCACAAACATTAACAAATTTATCTTCACAACATGGCAGTGAAGAAAGGCAGTATTACTAGCCCCTTTACATAAGTGCAACTGAAGAGCAGAAAAAAAGATAAGGCTAGAATGGTCACATGTCCACTAATTTTGGATGCCCAACTTGAGATATTTAGGGCCTGATTTTTCAGGATACATGTCCTAGTCCCATTAAACTGAGTTGGCACATACATAACCAGTGTAAAAAAAAGATTTGTAATGTCCAGTGAAACAAAGATGTGAAAATTAAGAGGGAGGAAAGTATTAAATATGCATATAATTGAAATATTTAAAGGCCAGCTCTGTGAAAACCGGCTAGTTTTTATACTTTTTGAAACTTTCTATTATTCAGCATGTACAGCTGATCCAAAAGACTGACTAATGGTAGTAGTAGGTGAGTTCCAATTATAAACTCTTTTTGAGTGTAAATTTCTGAATATTTCAATGCAGCCTATTTTTGTAGTTTTTTTTTTTTTTTTTAAGTTTAAACTGTGATTGGATACATCTGAATATAAATTGGTTGTTGCAATAATACAGAAAACAAAAGTTTTTAAATGTCTCATTTATTGTTTGAGTTCTATGTTCCCACACTGTATAATCACACAAAGCTGCTGTTGCTAAATATGATAAAAAATCATAGAAAGCATGAAAAGTGATACAGGCTGTAATTTACAGCAGAGATGAAGGGGATGCAAGTTCCATCAACACTCCCTTAAAAAATTCCATCAACACTCCCCTCCTCCAGTTTGTGTGTATATATATAAAATACATAAAAATATATAATATACAAACATTTCAATAGCATACCAATCACAGTGGCTGCTCCAGTGCTAGCAGCAGATTTTGGTCTTTTCTTACTGTGGAGTGCTGACAATTACGTAGTGTACCTTTTGTATTCTCTCCACTTTCATTACCAATGGCCCCTAAAGGAGGAAACTAGGATGGATCCTATTTATTTTTAACTGCTTTAATAAGTAGTCTTGACATCTGAAACAGCAGCTTGCACGGAGAAACCAACACCACAGGAGCTGTCAGCTCTGCACAAACTAGTATGAGAAATAACACCATTAAGTATGTTGAAGATAACCAACATACTTCCTAGCAGTAATACCTACAGGAGTTAATCATGTTTGTTACTGGAAGATGTACCATGTATCTAAGGAATGTGATTACATTACATAAAAACCTCAAAATCAATGGCTAACTGGTACTGGAAGAAATGTTTGTGAACCTCAAGCCTCCAGAGGAAGTATCATTAGCCAAATCATAGACCAAGTGGCCTGAGCATCTAGTGCCCAGGGTTATACTATAGGTTGTACCAAGAGTGGTCAAAATACAGCCCAAGGGACAAATCTAGCCCATCTAACATTTCTGTCCGGGCCACCAGGTTCTTTGGCTGCCCCCTTGCAACCTTCAGGCCGCTAAAAGTACCATGGTGCAGTGGGGTGCTCAGGCAGGCTGCCATGGCCCCACACCACTCCCGGAAGTGGCTAGCTGCTGCTGGCATGTCTCTGTGTGCCTCTGGCGGGGAGGTGGGAGGAGGCTCTGTACACTGCCCCCATCCCCATCCTCACAGCTTCCATTGGCTGGAAACCGGCTAATGGGAGTTGCGGAACCAATGCTTGCAGGCACCAGCACCACATGGAGACCTGCTGCCTCCTTGCCATGGTGCCAGCAGCCGGCCACTTCCGGGAGCAGCATGGGGCCACAGCCTGCAGGCAGCCTGCCTAAGCCCTGTTGCACTGCCAGCCAGGAGTCACCTGTATAAACACCTCCCCGCCAGAGCCTTTACCACACCCCCTCCCGAACCCCAGGCCAGAACCCCCTCCTCCACCAAACTCCCTCCCAGAGCTCATACCCCAACACTGCACCAGCCCAAAGCTCCCTCCTGCACTCAAACTCCCAGACCTGAACCCCCTTCATTAACATAGCAAAAATGTGTGGCCCCTAATGACATATCAAAATTCATGGAGTGGCCCCATTGTGAAAATTATTGCCCACCACTGGGTTATATTAATGGCTCCCAGCCTTTTCCCATGGAGGAGTGCACCTGTGTCCTAAAAGGTCTTACACTATACTCCAACATATTTTTCCATTTGTGAAGGGGGGAGGTGGGTTGAGGCTTTTGGAAGTAGGGGATGTTATTTTCTTTTTCCTGTTTCCCTCCTATAAAAAAGTAGAAGGTCAACCCATTTTAGAGCTGATAGCACAAAAAGTATGACTTTTCTAAGCAAGAGGAACAAAAAAGGTTTCCCTATTTATCTTTATTATATTAATGTTGCCAGTTTTGAAAAGGAGTATTTGCCTTCCACAACTACCAACTCAACTTGGGATTGACAGCTATATAGGTTCTTTACTCCTCACACACTATTGTCCCCAATAATTAAGATCACGCAGGCTCTATTTTGCTTGTCACACATGTAAGTTACACCATCAGTAATAATGTGCAACATAAATTGCCTTTGGTGTATTTGTACAAGTATAATTGACTAGTAAACCATTCTGTTGATGCAGAAAACCCAGCTTCCCCCCCGCCCCAAAAAGCTATTCTGTACTGAGAAAAACAAAAACTTGTGGTGTGAATGAGAAGACTACAGCGATCTATGGGCAGATTCTTTGCTGCAACTAGCACAGGCTAAGCAGAGAAGGCACAGCCTGGATGACAAGGGGAATGAAGGATCTAAATTACTTCTGTGCTGTAGAGTGTTTTATAGGGGCTGAACTATTACAGCAATGGGGGTAATTAAAGTACAGATGGCTTACGCTGGCCATACACAGCTCCTCCGCCAAGCAAATTAAGTCTGTCTGTTACAGCTTTTTTTATAGCCTCTTCAAGTATTCTAAACTACATAGTCCTTTAGATGACTATGGAAATCAAGCCTCTCCCTCCCCTACAAAATGTTATCACAAAACAAATTTAAGCTCAATTTAAATTTTGCCTTCCTCTGAAGCATTTGTTGATCAAAAGTAATCCAAGGGTGATACCAGATACTATGAATGCAAGTATTTTCAAGCCGCCTTTGCTTACAGGGAGCAGTAATGCCTTTACAGTGAAATGTGGACAGGTTACCCAACTTAAAACATATTTAGGTCTTGGTGAAAAGCTTGGTTATTTAAAAAGAAACCCACAATAAACTAATAACCCCTTGTCTTTTATTTTTTAGGGTTTGATTCTTAGCAGCCATGCACCTTTTCCAATCATTTACAACATGAAAAAGTATGTATGAAACAGTCAGAATTAGAGCATAGTTTGAGATCACTCTGCAGTAGTGATTTACTAGCAGAATGGAATTTAAATCCCTGTTTGGGACCTTTAAGCTGCTACCACAGAAAATGACTTTACACTAGGGACCAGGTAGCTGAGAACCAAGCCAAGACAAACTCATCCAAAAAACCACCTCCAGTAGCACAGTATACTCTTTATGTCAAACATGGAGAACTGAATGAGTGATGGAAGTTTGCCACCTCATGACACCATTGTGTACAGCACCTACATCTTCCATAGAAATGTCCCATCCAAGCATTTACCAGACCTAAACCTGTTTATAGAGATAATATGAATGTACCATGTTGTAATGTGCTGGTTCAAGCAGTGAAAGTATAAGGTGAAACTGGAATGTTCTTAAGAAGAGATGTTTGCAAAAGTTCCCCAGGACAGCCAAAGCTTCAATATAATTAGTTTCAACAGAGTAAGTATGTTTATTGTTTTACAGCAGAATGCCCCAATTTAAAAGAACATACTTGCTAAAGGTTCAGCTGTGCAAAATGGTACAGAGTGCTTAAGTACAAGTGGAATAGACATGATTTGTTAAACAAATATGCAAACAATTTTATGGTCCTATAAGACAGGAAACTAGAGAATGATCGGAGGGCAAATATAGAAAAAACCCAACAACTTTTTTGCCCAAACTGCTTCTGTGGATTCAGAACTATTTCCACTGATATCCCAACACTGACACAGAAAATTCAGTATGCTGAACTGTCAGTTTCAGTGTCTGCAAAAAAGGCAATCTTGAAATGGATCAGTTCCCTTGATAAGTTTCTAGCCCCATCTACCAACATGATCTGGCCCCGATAAATAAGACAACACAGGAATTTCTTGAAGGTCAATGGTCCATAATGGTAAAGTTATTCTACATGATCTGCTCAACTTGGTTTCCAATTTTAGTTTTAGGCTGTTTTTAAATTACTTTCTTTAATTCATCGTACAGCACGAGCACAAAAGCACCACCCATGCCTCGGAGAACGTTGGACCATGCACCCTTGAAAAAAGCTTTTCCTCCTTCATCCCTTGCAATCTTCTTCCAACAGTCAATTGTTCCAGAGTACATGATGTCAGCTGTGGAGAAATGAATTTTTTTTCCCCAATTTAGATTAAGTTCCACTTAAGAAAAATACGGAAGCAAATAATGTTATAATGGGAAAACTTCAATTTTATTAAACCTAATTGAAACAGCATCATAAGCATTTACTGTAATTGCCCATGTGGCGTTACCTATTTGCCAATTACCCATACCACATAAAGATGAACACTGCCCTACATAAAAACAGCATTCTAAATACAAGTACCAAACTCATATGCAAATATTACAAAGTACTAGTTCCCTAAAAGCTAGTCTTGTGATTTTAAATGCTTATGACAATCGTTGCTTAAGACAATTGGTTTCACATTATATAAAATGTGTTGATGGATTTGTTCTAAGAAAATTAAAACCTGCTCAAAAAATAAACTGAAGTTACCAGCTTTTGCACCCAAGTCAAAAGCACTGGCAAGTATCATTACCATTGCTGAACTGCAGAACAAAAGTTTTAGACTAATAAATATAAAGACCTTACCTCCTTTACGTCCTGACTGCATCATCATTCGACGCCGCACTGTATCAAAAGGATAGGAGACAACACCAGCCACAGAAGTCACTGTTTGTGCAATCATCCAGCTTATCACAATGTGAGTGTTTCTGGGATCTGGGAGCATGCCTGCAATAAAGACACCATAACATAACTTCTAGTTTTATACCCACTCCTTCCTCAAACTCTCACATTATAGAAAAGCAGCTGTTATTCAAAGTTTTACAAGAGAAAGCAACTCAGTCTACCATAAGGATGGCAATGAATGAAATGCTGCACCATGACCACACTTACATCTCTCTTCCAAAGATAGTTAATCTAAATTTCTGAAACAGCATATTAAAGATAAAGTGCTTTTGTTTTTATAACTGATTAGAAAGTATTTTTAGCAATGAATCGCCCAAGGATTTGAAATATGTTGTTTTTAGAGTATCTTGGAAACTTCTGCAGACTGAGAAATAGAAGGGGGAAGGAGGGGAGGTCAAATAGTCATAGCCTTTAGAGTAAAATTGGCAATCCACAAATAGCATTCTACATTTTTAAAAGATGTAAATAGTATTTTCTCCAGTATTGTACTAAACATTGACAGGATTCTACACTTAGGTCTTTAATTCTGAAAGGTAGTTTGACTAACAATAAAACAAGTAGTGGTACCACTAACTAGAAGCAGGCGGATAGTAATGGCTCCAATAAAACAAAATTATCACAGATATTTATGCATCTCCAAAGCAATAGCACAGAATGAAGTTATATACCAAAAGCTACATTAAAGCTTTCATATTGCAGTCAAGCACTCAAAAGTTAGGAAATGCCCAAAATTAAGGTTGCTTGTGCAACTTTCCAGGTCCCCCTATAAGTTACCTTTTGCTGTATCATAGATTCCAAAGTAGGCAGCTCTATAGATGATGATACCCTGCACAGACACATTGAACCCTTGATATAAGCCACGCAGACCATCAGACTTGGTAATTTTGACTAGACAGTCCCCCAGACCTCTGAATTCTCTGTCGGCACCAGCTTTTCCAACGTCAGCAGCCAAACGGGTTCTTGCAAAATCCAAAGGATAGACGAAGCAGAGAGAAGTGGCACCAGCTGCACCACCAGAGGCCAGATTACCAGCAAAATACCTCCAAAATTGGGTGTGCTTGTCCACTCCTCCTAAGAACACCTGCTTATACTTATCCTTGAAAGCAAAATTGAGAGCTTGAGTGGGGAAATATCTGATGACATTTGCCAAATTTCCACGCCAAAAGGACAGAATTCCTTGCTCCTTTGGGATACGCACTACGCAATCAATGATACCCTTGTACTGTTTGTCTGCAGCAATTTGTTTACTTGCATGTTGTACCTGTAAAGAAAATATTTAATACATTTATTATTTTGATCACATATCCAATAAACACGATATGTGGACATCAGTATTAGTCCACACTCATGCTAGAACAGAAGTAAGGGTCATCACTAAGTTTGAATGACTGGTCCAAACAATCATGTATCTAATTGTATACAATCCTTCACCCATCACAAGTTAACTTTACCGTACATTTTAAAAAGTGGTTGTAAATATCTATAAATCAAGTTCTTTCATAACTGAGGACTATGGATAGAGTTTTCTATTTATTAGTACAATTATAATAGAAGCTTTCTGCTTGTCCATAATACTGGAAGTCCCTCCAGGTCAACACAATTCAATAATTAAAGAGGATGTGACTTATTTACATTTATAAAGAAATCTTAAAAGGAGAATTCCTAAGAAAAATAGTTGGGCCTCGGTCCAAGGTTTAGAATTTTCCACTAGTTTATTTACAAATTCACCGCCTGCCTAGTGGGGAAACTCGCACCAGGTGCTGATCTCTCACACTGAATGTTGAAATCAAATGTTCGAGATGAGATTTTAGTTTAACGTGAGCGACTAACTTCAAATACAGTCCCCCCTCCCGTCAGTCTCCCTGGTAGCTCTATGGCCCCACCGCTAATTTCCCGCCGCCGCAGGCCCGCGTTGTTGACCCGAGCTACAGATGGGGTCGGAGGAACCGGGGCGCTGTGATCGGCCCCAGGCTGGGGCCTTGGATCCCGACGAATCCAGACCCGACGCGCGGAGGCCGTTCCCCCGCAAACACCGCAGCGCGAGCGGCGAGCACCGGCCTGTCGGCAGGGGCGCGCCAAGGTCACAGGTCCCGCAAACGGCGACTGGACGCGCTCCCCCAGGCAGCGCGAGGAGGGGGGCGGGGCGCTAAGGGCGCGCGCCCGCAGCGGCCCTCGGAAGGGGTGTCCATGGCGACGGGGGCGCGGACAAGCCACGCGCCGCCAGGGCTCTGGCGACAGACGGGGCAGGGGAGGAATCCGCCGCTGGCTGCCGAACCGCCCCCGACGAACAAACGCTGGCGCCACTCGCCGTCACGTGACTGTCACAATACGACAGGAGTGGCCGCCTCAGCCCCAGCGAGCGGGCGCCAGCGGCTACCTGGGAGTGGGACACAGCGAGCCGCCTCCACACGTACACCCCCCCCTCCCCCCAGGCACCGCCTCCAAACGCGTCGCATAGCGGAAGAACTGGCTTCCGCTCCTCCGCGCGGGCCCCCCTCCCTCCACGTGACCTCCGCCCGCTCTAGTAACCGGCTACCAGCACTGGCTGCGGCGAACGAGCTCCCAAGCCCCTTGCTGTTGCGGCTGCTGCGGCAACGGCGCGAGACGGGCGCGCTGGGTGGACAGCGGGCCCAGCGCCTTGCGCCCCTTAGAGCACGCGCGTTGTGTGACGAGAGGTCACGCGCTGCCGCCACCCCCGCCTCAGCCCCGGCCACACGCCCTCCCTCAGGCTCCCGCGCGCCGCTGACCTGGAGCAACAGCTTGACCCGCTCGATGGGCGCCACCGCGGTTTTGCTGATGGCCGCGGCCACGCCGCCCGCCAGGAAGTCCTTGGCGAAGGAAAGGGCCTGGTCCGCCATGTTCCTGCTGAGCCAGGAGCCGCTGAGGGGGAAAAACGCCGCAACCGCCAAGCACAGGCAAAAAAGGGCAGGATCGTCTTCGCGCATGCGCTAAACGCCCGGGCCCGCCGCGCCATTGGCCGCCCGGCTGCAGAGAGGAGGAGCCGCCCTGCAGTTCTGCGCGGGCCTCCGCTTCCGGCCGCGCCGCGCGCTCATCGTGACGTGTCTGTTTGAAGCTGCCGGCGCGAGCCCTGTCCTGCCGCGCGCGCTCCCTAGCCTGGGGCTGGAGCTGGAACTGGAGCTGGAGCTGGTGACAGGCAAGTCCTGGCAGACACCGGCGCCGCTCACTCCCGGCCTAATGCAGCCCCGCCCTGGCGCCCAGAGCCCCGCTTTCCGGCCTGGCTGCCGCGTCTTGCCCGCTCGTCTCCTCTCCCCTTCCCTCCCTGCCTAGCAGGCACCTGTCCGCACCTCCTGCTTCTCCCCGTCAGGTGCCGGTTCCTGCGCCGCGTTTCACAAGCTGCTGGGCGCCCTTCGCCGTAGTGTGATACACGGGAAAGGCGCCTTACGTGGTTGCTTTGCAGCTGCTTCCCCCGGCCGCCAGCTGTGCAATTTCTTCATAGCTCTGGGCTTGGCTACACTGGAAACTTCAAAGCACTGCCGGGGCCTCGCTTTAAAGTGTGAGTGTGGTCGCGCCAGCGCTGGGAGAGAGCTCTCCCAGCGCTGCAGGTACTCCACCTCCCCACGGGGATTAGCTTGCAGTGCTGGGAGCCGTGCTTCCAGCGCTGCGGCACTGCTTACACTGGCGCTTTACAGCTCTGTATCTTGCAGCGCTCAGGAGGGTGTTTTTTTCGTACCCCTGAGCGAGAAAGTTGCAGAGCTGTAAAGCACCAGTGTAGCCAAAGCCAGGCGTTTGAAATGCTGCAGTCTCAATAGAGGGACAGCGCAGCTAGCAAAGCACTACAACGCGCAAGCTCACGTTAAACGGGGGCTAGGAATCCTTCCTTTGTGGTTTATGTAGCTCCTGTTTCTGCCAGCCTTACCCACGCTGAGCAGCCCCATTGCTTTCTGGGGCAACAGATGGGGTAGAGGAGCATTTTAATGCCAAAAGAAAAAAAAAACTTCCCATTTGCCCCTCCTTTTGTCTTCATGACTCTTCTGCCTCAGTAGCTTTGTCATTGCCCATGCCTTTCGGTGTCACCAAAGGTTTATTCATAGATTCATAGACTCTAGGACTGGAAGGGACCTCAAGAGGTCATCGAGTCCAGTCCCCTGCCCTCATGGCAGGACCAAATATTGTCTAGACCATCCCTAATAGACATTTATTTAACCTACTCTTAAATATCTCCAGAGATGGAGATTCCACAACTTCCCTAGGCAATCTATTCCAGTGTTTAACTACCCTGACAGTTAGAAACTTTTTCCTAATGTCCAACCTAAATCTCCCTTGCTGCAGTTTAAGCCCATTGCTTCTTGTTCTATCATTGGAGGCTAAGGTGAACAAGTTTTCTCCCTCCTCCTGATGACACTCTTTTAGATACCTGAAAACTGCTATCATGTCCCCTCTCAGTCTTCTCTTTTCCAAACTAAACAAACCCAATTCCTTCAGCCTTCCTTCATAGGTCATGTTCTCAAGACCTTTAATCATTCTTGTTGCTCTTCTCTGGACCCTCTCCAATTTCTCCACATCTTTCTTGAAATGCGGTGCCCAGAACTGGACACAATACTCCAGTTGAGGCCTAACCAGCGCAGAGTAAAGCGGAAGAATGACTTCTCGTGTCTTGTTTACAACACACCTGTTAATGCATCCCAGAATCATGTTTGCTTTTTTTGCAACAGTATCACACTGTTGACTCATATTAAGCTTGTGGTCTACTATGACCCCTAGATCTCTTTCTGCCGTACTCCTTCCTAGACAGTCTCTTCCCATTCTGTATGTGTGAAACTGATTGTTCCTTCCTAAGTGGAGCACTTTGCATTTATCTTTATTGAACTTCATCCTGTTTACCTCAGACCATTTCTCCAATTTGTCCAGATCATTTTGAATTTTGACCCTGTCCTCCAAAGCAGTTGCAATCCCTCCCAGTTTGGTATCGTCCGCAAATTTAATAAGCGTACTTTCTATGCCAACATCTAAATCGTTGATGAAGATATTGAACAGAACCGGTCCCAAAACAGACCCCTGCGGAACCCCACTTGTTATACCTTTCCAGCAGGATTGGGAGCCATTAACAACTACTCTCTGAGTACGGTTATCCAGCCAGTTATGCACCCACCTTATAGTAGCCCCATCTAAATTGTACTTTCCTATAAATTTTTAACAAAATGGCCACATGAGAAATCTGAGAATCATGTTTTCTATTTATTTAATAGAAGAAAAAAATGCTTCATTGTGAGACTGGTGAGGCTGCACAGTTAAATGTTAAGGTTGCACATGCAACCTTAATTTTTTATCTTTCTGCACGTACGTTGTGGTGCAATCTTTAATCAGATTATTTAAAAAAATACAGTATACAATTTTTTCTATAATATTAAATACCTACATAATTTAATTGTCATAAAGGCCACGTATTTACTAAATTATACTTTACAATTGATAACCTTTTTTCTTTCTAAGATATGCAATTTAATAGTTTTGTCAGTAGCTATTTAGTATATACATTTTCTTTTCCACCATCAGCACAACTTTAGATGCAATTCAGGGGTGAGACAGTAAACTATATATCCGATATGCTTTATCAGCAAAGTTATTCGATTCAGAGGATGGTCCAGTTGACTATGAAGCTAGGTGAGCTGTGAATATTTTCTTCAGTGCAGTTCAGAGATGAGACGGTTACCCAGAAAGTTAATTTAGGGGTTTGACCTGCAGTGAACTCTATGTGGGTGTGGTGTTACTGTGGTTTTAAGAGAATGAATAGATTCTTCATGGTGTGGGTACTGACAGTTGGACGAAGTAGTTGATTTTAGGTTAGGCTGATAGATTGCCTGGAGTTAAAATGCTCTGTATATGTTAACAATGTATCTAATAAAGACTTGTTAAATTACTAACAATTATTATTAAGACTTGTGGATTACTTGAATATAAAACAACACAGTGGGTTCTACATGGCAGTAGAGATCTGCCTCCATAGAGCCCATTGCACTATCTGGGGGCTTGTCTAAACTTACAGTCCTGTAGTGGCACACTTACAGTCACGCTCTGCTGTAGCGCTTAGTGAAAATGCTGCCTATGCCAAGGGGAGTGTTTCTGCCATCTGCATAGGTATTTCACTTCCCCAAGAGGCAGTAGCTGTGTCAACGGGAGAAGCCCTCTCATCAACATAGCATTGTGTACACTGGGAGTTCGGTCGATGTCATTGCATTATGTAGTTATACTGACATAAGTTTGTACCGTTGACCAGGGCTCTACATGTTATCAATTCCCACTCTGTATTGTATACTGAAAGTATATTGCAAACTTACAAGCCACACTTCTGTCTGACATTATACCTACTATTTTTAAAAGTAACATGTCAAATTAGGTTATATCTGAAAGAGATTAGACCAAAAAAAGGGTTTTTTTTTCAGCTGTGCACTCGACAGCACTTTGTGTATAGCTAGTTTAATTGTTTTCCCTCTAATAATTTTTACTTGTCCTTTTGTGTTGACCTTTCATACAACATGAAACAAAGAAAAACATTTTTTTAAAACCAGGAAAATGTGACTGAATAACCACAAAAATTGCAGCCCATGAAACAACTGTTAACTCATTTTAGTAGCTGACTACATTCAAAATGACAGTGCCCTTTTATCGTAAAGTGTCATATAACAAGATGCTCTATATCAGGGGTTGGCAACCTTTCAGACGTGGTGTGCCGAGTCTTCATTTATTCACTCTAATTTAAGGTTTTGCGTGCCGGTCATACATTTTAATGTTTTTTAGAAGGTCTCTCTTTACAAGTCTATATATTATATAACTAAACTAGTGTTATATTGTAAAATAAGGTTTTCAAAATGTTTAAGAAGCTTCATTTAAAATTAAATTAAAATGTTGATCTTACGCCACCAACCCACTCAGCCCGCTGCTGGTCTGGGGTTCTGTTCACCTAGGCTGGCAGTGGGCTGAGTGGGGCCTGCGGCTGGGACCCCAGCTGGGAAGAGTCTGGCAGCCAGAACCCCAGACCGGCAGCGGGCTGTGTGGGGCTGGTGGCCGGGACCCCAGACCAGCAGCGGGCTGACCGGCTCAGCCCACTGCTGCTCAGGGGTTCCATCCTCCGGCTCCTGCCAGCCGGGATGCCGGCTGCCGGACCTGCTCAGCCCAGTGCTGGTCTGGGGTCCCGGCCCTGCCCACATACAGTGGGTACCTACCTTCTCCCTGGTTCTGGCCCATTCTCTTCCTCTCTCTACACTGAGCTGAGGGTGGGAGTGCACTGAGGGCTGGGGGTGAAGGGTCTGGCCAGGAGCTAGAATGAAGGAGGGGGCTCAGGGTTGGGCCAGGACGTTTGGGTGTGGGGGCAGCTCCCATGTGGTGTGAGGGGTGCAGGGGCTCCCGTTTGGTGCTCAGGGTGGGGGTGGGGATGTGCAGGGTGCATGAGATGGGGGGGGGCTGGGGATGTGGGAGGTGCAAGAGTCAGGGCAGAGGGCTGGGGGCATGTGAAGGGGGTGCAGGTGTCAGGGTAGAGGGGCTGGGTATGTGTGGGGGTGCCAGTCAGGGCTGGGGTTGGGGGGGGTGAAGGAGTCAACAGAGGGCTGGGTGGTACAGCGCTCAGGGCAGGGGCCTGGGAGTGTGTAGGGGTGCAGGGCTCAGGGCAGAGAGCTGGGTGTGTGTGTGTGGGGGGGGGGGTCAGGGCAGAGGGCTGGGTGACTGCCCCCCCAGAACTCCCAACCTCCCCGCTTCTTGTCCCAACTACCCCCTCCTGGGACCCCACCCCCTATCTAAGCCTCCCTGCCCCTTATCTCCTGACTGCCCCACCTAGGACCCTGCCCACTACCTGTCCCCTGACTGCCCCAACCCTTATCCACGCCCTCCGCCCCCAGACAGACCCCCTGGACTCCCATGCCTATCTAACTACTCCCCGCCCCCTGACAGGATCCCCAGAACTCTGGACCCATACAACCCCCCCTGTTCCCTGCCTGCCCCAACCCCTCTCCACACCCCTGCCTCCTGACAGCCCCCCCAGAACTCCTGACTCATCCAACCCCCCCAGCTACTTATCCCCTGACCCCCCCTTCCAGAGACCCCCCACCCTAACTGCTTCCCCAGGACCCTCTTTGCTCCCTGTCCCCTGACTGCCCTGACCCCTGTCCACCCCCCAAACAGACCCCAGGACTCATATGCCCCATCCAACCCCCCCTGCTCCCTGACTGCCCCCTCCAGAGACCCCCACCCCAACCACTCCCCAGTATACCAGCCCCCCATCCAACCCCCCCTGCTCCCTGACTGCCCCCTCCAGAGACCCCCACCCCAACCACTCCCCAGTATACCACCCCCCATCCAACCCCCCTGCTCCCTGACTGCCCCCTCCAGAGTCCCCCACCCCTAACCACTCCCCAGTATACCACCCCCCATCCAACCCCCCCTGCTCCCTAACTGCCCCCTCCAGAGACCCCCACCCCTAACCACCCCCCAGTATACCACCCCCCCATCCAACCCCCCCTGCTCCCTGACTGCCCCCTCCAGAGACCCCCACCCCAACCACTCCCCAGTATACCACCCCCCCATCCAACCCACCCTGCTCCCTGACTGTCCTCTCCAGAGACGCCCACCCCAACCACTCCCCAGTATACCACCCCCCATCCAACCCCCCCGCTCCCTGACTGCTCCCTCCAGAGACCCCCACCCCTAACCACTCCCCAGTATACCAGCCCCCCATCCAACCCCCCCTGCTCCCTGACTGCCCCCTCCAGAGACCCCCACCCCTAACCACTCCCCAGTATACCACCCCCCATCCAACCCACCCTGCTCCCTGACTGCTCCCTCCAGAGACCCCCACCCCTAACCACTCCCCAGTATACCAGCCCCCCATCCAACCCCCCCTGCTCCCTGACTGCCCTCTCCAGAGACCCCCACCCCTAACCACTCCCCAGTATACCATCCCCCCATCCAATCCACTCTGCTCCCTGACTGCCCCCTCCAGAGACCCCTGCCCCTAACCACTCCCCAGTATACCATCCCCCCATCCAACCCCCCGCTCCCTGACTGCCCCCTCCAGAGACCCCCACCCCTAACCACCCCCCAGTATACCACCCCCCATAAAACCCACCCTGCTCCCTGACTTCCCCCTCCAGAGACCCCCACCCCAACCACTCCCCAGTATACCACCCCCCATCCAACCCCCCCTGCTCCCTGACTGCCCCTTCCAGAGACCCCCACCCCTAACCACTCCCCAGTATACCATCCCCCCATCCAACCCCCTGCTCCCTGACTGCCCCCTCCAGAGACCCCCATCCCTAACCACTCCCCAGTATACCAGCCCCCCATCCAACCCCCCCTGCTCCCTGACTGCCCTCTCCAGAGACCCCCACCCCAACAACTCCCCAGTATACCAGCCCCCCATCCAACCCCCCCTGCTCCCTGACTGCCCCCTCCAGAGACCCCCACCCCAACCACTCCCCAGTATACCACCCCCCCATCCAACCCACCCTGCTCCCTGACTGTCCTCTCCAGAGACCCCCACCCCAACCACTCCCCAGTATACCACCCCCCCATCCAACCCACCCTGCTCCCTGACTGCCCCCTCCAGAGACCCCCACCCCAACCACTCCCCAGTATACCACCCCTCATCCAACCCACCCTGCTCCCTGACTGCTCCCTCCAGAGACCCCCACCCCTAACCACTCCCCAGTATACCACCCCCCATCCAACCCACCCTGCTCCCTGACTGCTCCCTCCAGAGACCCCCACCCCTAACCACTCCCCAGTATACCAGCCCCCCATCCAACCCCCCCTGCTCCCTGACTGCTCCCTCCAGAGACCCCCACCCCTAACCACTCCCCAGTATACCAGCCCCCTATCCAACCCCCCCTGCTCCCTGACTGCCCCCTCCAGAGACCCCCACCCCTAACCACTCCCCAGTATACCACCCCGCCATCCAACCCCCCCTGCTCCCTGACTGCCCTCTCCAGAGACCCCCACCCCAAACACTCCCCAGTATACCAGCCCCCCATCCAACCCCCCCTGCTCCCTGACTGCTCCCTCCAGAGACCCCCACCCCTAACCACTCCCCAGTATACCACCCGCCCATCCAACCCCCCCTGCTCCCTGACTGCCCTCTCCAGAGACCCCCACCCCTAACCACTCCCCAGTATACCATCCCCCCATCCAATCCACTCTGCTCCCTGACTGCCCCCTCCAGAGACCCCCACCCCTAACCACTCCCCAGTATACCACCCCCCATCCAACCCCCCCTGCTCCCTGACTGCCCCCTCCAGAGACCCCTGCCCCTAACCACTCCCCAGTATACCATCCCCCCATCCAACCCCCCGCTCCCTGACTGCCCCCTCCAGAGACCCCCACCCCTAACCACCCCCCAGTATACCACCCCCCATAAAACCCACCCTGCTCCCTGACTGCCCCCTCCAGAGACCCCCACCCCAACCACTCCCCAGTATACCACCCCCCATCCAACCCCCCCTGCTCCCTGACTGCCCCTTCCAGAGACCCCCACCCCTAACCACCCCCAGTATACCAGCCGCCCATCCAACCCCCCCTGCTCCCTGACTGCTCCCTCCAGAGACCCCCACCCCTAACCACTCCCCAGTATACCATCCCCCCATCCAACCCCCCCTGCTCCCTGACTGCCCCTTCCAGAGACCCCCACCCCTAACCACCCCCCAGTATACCAGCCCCCCATCCAACCCCCCCTGCTCCCTGACTGCTCCCTCCAGAGACCCCCACCCCTAACCACTCCCCAGTATACCAGCCCCCCATCCAACCCCCCCTCCTCCCTGACTGCTCCCTCCAGAGACCCCCACCCCTAACCACTCCCCAGTATACCACCTGCCATCCAACCCCCCCTGCTCCCTGACTGCTCCCTCCAGAGACCTCCACCCCTAACCACTCCCCAGTATACCAGCCCCCCATCCAACCCCCCCTGCTCCCTGACTGCCCTCTCCAGAGACCCCCACCCCAACAACTCCCCAGTATACCAGCCCCCCATCCAATCCACTCTGCTCCCTGACTGCTCCCTCCAGAGACCCCCACCCCTAACCACTCCCCAGTATACCAGCCCCCCATCCAACCCCCCCTGCTCCCTGACTGCCCTCTCCAGAGACCCCCACCCCAACAACTCCCCAGTATACCACCCGCCATCCAACCCCCCCTGCTCCCTGACTGCTCCCTCCAGAGACCTCCACCCCTAACCACTCCCCAGTATACCAGCCCCCCATCCAACCCCCCCTGCTCCCTGACTGCCCTCTCCAGAGACCCCCACCCCAACAACTCCCCAGTATACCACCCCCCCATCCAACCCCCCCTGCTCCCTGACTGCCCCCTCCAGAGACCCCCACCCCTAACCACTCCCCAGTATACCACCCCCCATCCAACCCCCCCTGCTCCCTGACTGCCCCTTCCAGAGACCCCCACCCCTAACCACTCCCCAGTATACCAGCCCCCCATCCAACCCCCCGTGCTCCCTGACTGTCCCCTCCAGAGACCCCCACCCCTAACCACTCCCCAGTATACCTCCCCGCCATCCAACCCCCCCTGCTCCCTGTCGCTTGACTGCCCCCACCCCTTACCCAACCCCACCCCACCGGCCCCCGACCCCTCACCATGAGGCTCCTCGCTCATCCGCAGCCCCGCCCCGCCCCGCCCCTCAGAGCGCTGTGCGCGCGGCTGCCGGGCTCCGGGTGAGCGGGAGCGCGCAGCCCCAGCCCCCAGAGCTCTGCGCGCGCGGCAGCAGGGCTCTAGGGGAAGGCAGGGGAGGGGGCATCGGCACTCCGGCCCGGGACCGCGGACCCCGCGGCTTGGCGCCTCCGCAGGACTTGGAATGGCAGGCGGGGTCCCAGCAGGCAGCCGCGTGCCATTAAAAATTGGCTCGGGTGCCATCGGTGGCCGAGGACCCCTGCTCTATATGCATCTAAGAATGTTGAGGAAATGATATGGTATTTTAGGACCTGCTCTTGTAACTAAATTCACAGGAGCAGACTCCAGTGCCCATACAGCTCTAGTTGCTGCTGGAGCAATACACATGCACAACGTTGGCACATGCAGCCTTTTTCAGGCAGAGCAGGGAGCTGAACCTGCATCTACTTCAGAGCTAAATCCCCTAACAATTAGGAGATTGCAGTGATTCTCAAACTTTTGTACTGGGGACCCCTTGCACATAGCAAGCCTCTGAATGCGACCCCCCCCTTTATAAATTAAAAACACTTTTAAATATATTTAACAGCATTATAAATGCTGGATGCAAAGCAGGGTCTGGGTTGGGGGCTGACAGCTCAGGATCCCCCCGTAATAACCTTGTGACCCCGAGGGGTCCCAACTCCCAGTTTGAGAACCCCTGGGATATTGGCTGTGGTAGGGAGAGGGGAACCTACACATACTTTAACTAGAAAGTTCATCCTGGACCATGAACCCTTTTCCAGTGAAAATTTAATTGAAACTGATACCCCTGAAAAGTTTTGGTTTCATCAAATTGGGCATTTTCCACCCAACCCTTCTTCCCCACTGAAAAAAGGAAAACAAAACCCCACTCTGATGCTTAAGCATGCAACTTTGACTTCTAATATGATGTTTTGTATGGAATTTATTAGGTTTTTAAAATGAAAATATGGTGGGGAGGAAATACATATTTAAACAACTTTAGTCTCTAGGACTTAAAAGTTGTGTTGACTTGTAAAAATTGGAGAAAAGCATATGTCAATTCTATGGTTTGGAACTGTTTAGCTAGACACAACTGAATGTCCTGTTCTGTGCACCTTAGGAGATCAGATGCATCAGATTGGGGCTCCAACCTCCTGCAAACTTTACAAAGGTCATACCATTTAATGTTTTTTATCAGCATGTTTCTATATATTTTTCACCCTTTTGCACTGTTTCAGTATATTTGTCTCTAGAGCTATCACTTTCTTACTCCCTCTTTTTTATCTTTATTTTTTTTTCCTTTTCCTATTTTGTCATACTTTTTATCATTCTCATTCTCCCCCTTTCACTTCTGACCCTGGGATCTCTTTTGCCTCTATTTCTGCACCTCCTTTAGTCCTCTCCCAGTGCTGGTTCAAGTCATTTTTGAGGGGGGGTCTTTGATAGCCTGATTGCGTCCCCCTCCCCACTTTGAAGACCTAAGATTCACTATGTGACCTTCCTTTACCTGTTACACTGGCATGTTTGGAGGTGGGATAAAGAAGTTTAGGTTCATGGAAGGCTTTGGGAGCAACAGGGAATATGTACGGAACTGGCATGTATGATTTTGGAGAGAATTAGGGAAATAATGGATAAGTGAGTTCTTGTTAAATGGGGAGGGGGATGGTGGTGCTGGATCTGAGATGTTCCCAAGATAACACTGATAAAGGAGGAGCCATCATAACCTTGGAGTTTGCAGGCCTTGGAGCTTGAGATGCAAAAGGTAGTCCAGGATTAACTGCAGCTGCTCAGGCTGAATACCTTTAGACAAGGTCCAGCATATAAACCACTTCCATTTGGCCCAGTAGGTCACTGTGGTGAAGGATTTTCTGCTGCCCCACAGAACCCATTGGACACTGGCCAGCACTCCTGCTCTTCCTCGTTTAACCATGCAGTAGCCAAGCCATCAGGTGCAGAGTTGCCAGGTTCGGATGCAGAAGACTGCCGTGGTTCTGGGACAGCAGCTCTGGGCGGAACGGCAGCTGTAACAGCGTGGCCCTGGAAGGTCCACAGCATGCTAAACCAGTGCTGGAGTGCAGGGCCAGATTAACCTTTTGTGGGCCCTCATGGAGGCAATGGAGCATGGCCCAGGAGGTCAGTCCCCAGAGCAAGGCGCCAGCCAGGGGAAATGGGGCATGACTTGGCAGGGGCGGCCCCGCTCCACCCAAAGCGAGGGCACTATTTACAAACCGGCAGTTGCCAGACGCAGCGGCCTGCCAGCGTGCCCCTTCGCCTCGGGGGTCGGGCCCATGTTGCGCCACACAGCCCCCCCTCCCAACACCCTCCGACTCCCTGTGGCCAGAGGCCCTCCAGACCCACTATGCCCAGCACCCACCTCGGGCCCTTCCACAAATGCACAGCGCCCTGCACAACACGACCCCTGCCCAGTGCCACCCTGCCCACAACCCCACAACTGCCCAGCACCCCCCACAGGACAGAAAGGAGTCCTCAGCCAGCCGGGCAGGCTGAGAAGAGCAAGTGGTGGACGTAGCAGCCAGTTTCCCGGATCCAGGGAGGGAATGATGGAGGCCAGGGTAATCATCCAAAACTTCAACTTTTTGATATACTTGTTGAGGTGTTGCAGGTCCAGGATGGGTCTCAGGCAATGTTCCCTCAAATTTTTTCCATCCATGTGCAGAATGAATTTTGTTACGTGCAGCACCACTATCAAGGTAATGTGTGGATGTGCACAACTCGTACAAACAAAAAACCTAGATATAACACACCAAAATGTGGCATAGTGAAAACAGCTATATAAATAAAACAAAGTCATGGCCATTAATTGAAAGCATAAAAAATATGCACTTGAGTCTCAATTTAATAACCTACTCCTACCATAGGCCACTAAATCTTCAGGGAAAGCTGCTCTTGAAAAATGAAGCATCTGCCAAAACACTAGCATGCTACAGACTTTTGCAGGTCACAAAACTATTCTGCACGCATATTTTTTGCACACTTAGCTAAGCTTTAAGATGCTAAACAAATCTATTAGTCGACTAGAAATTGTCATGCTCTCATCGCAAATATTAATGCAATATTTTCTGATACTGGAAAGGAGAGTAAAAAGTATTCACTCAGACATAGTTTCTCTGGGATGACAACTCTTAATTTGATTAATACTTTACACACATAGAACAGTAAAAATAAGTAATAAAGCGACACAGACAGCAATGAAAACCACAAACAAACAAATGACAACACTGAAAATATGAAAAATATAAAACAAGTGATTGGTTATGGGTATTTTAAATGAGTGTTTAGGAGTCGGACCACGCTGTGCAAGTGCAACAGAGCCCTGTAGAAACAGGGCAAGTTCTCCTGGTTTCAAATTGTGTGTCATCAACTCAAAAACTCAGAGCAGACTCATTAAGTTTTTACACATTAACACATAGCTTCAGAGTTTGCAGACACTTCCCTGCTTCAAAAAGCTTGCAAATAAGCTTTATCCTACAAAAAAGCCTAGTGCTATTTGCTACTTATGAGTCAATGGGAGTATTTGAAGAGCCAGAACTATACCAGATAGCAAAGATCTGGCCTTAATGGTTTCCAATACCTCTTGTTTACAGGGTGCATTAGCCCACATGAACGGGTTGTAAATTCCAGTGTGCACTACCATGGTGCACACTAAATGGCTCATGTCTGGACAAGTGATTTCCATTAAGTTTTAGAATTTGTTTGGGGGGAGGCACCTCTCCACTGCTGTCCCAGCCCCGGAGCTGGGGGAGAGGCATCTCTGGACAAATCACAGAGGATGGGAGGAACAGACTGAGGCCTTGGCTACACTGGCACTTTACAGCGCTGCAACTTTCTCGCTCAGGGGTGTGAAAAAACACCCCCCTGAGCGCAGCAAGTTACAGAGCTGTAAAGCGCTAATGTAAACAGTGCCCCAGCGCTGGGAGCACGGCTCCCAGCGCTGTCAGCTAATCCCCACGGGGAGGTGGAGTACCTGCAGCCCTGGGAGAGCTCTCTCCCAGCGCTGGCGCCGCGACCATGGCAGCGCTTTGAAGTTGCAAGTGCAGCCATACCCTGAGAAATGCAAGGGGTTAGTAAGCAGCTCAGAAGCTGCTGCATGCCTTCCCTATCACAGCCCTAACACCTATTTCTAAGGGCTTGTCTACACTTACATTTTATAGCACTCTAACTTGCTGGCTAAGTGGGGTGAAAAATCACTGACCGCAGCAAGTCTGAGCTTTAAAGTGCTAGTGTAGTGTAGACAGGCTCTGAGCTGTGCTCCCAGCGCTGGGACATAATCCCCTCATGGAGGTGGATTACCAGGAACGCTGGGAGAGCTCTTTCCCAGCGCTCGTGCGCAACCAAACTCACACTTCAAAGTGCTACTGCAGGAGTGTTCCTGCAGCAGCACTTTGAAGTTTCCAGTGTAGACATACCCTCAAAGACCCTGGCTGCCTGTAATTGCTCTTGTCCCACTCTCTACTGCTTTCCTCATTTTGAGGGAGGCCCTGACTGCTGTCAGGCTCTGTCACTTCACGGGTAACAACAGCCTGAGAAGAAGTACAGGAAATCCACTGAACTCTGTTTTGTGAGGAAAACAAAAACATGGACACAGGGAGGAAGAAGGTAGGAGAAGGAAGGTAAATACGTGGCTGGATGTCAGGAGCAGAAGGGTTGGGAAGGAGGGGCATCTCTCTCTGGCCACCACAACCCTGGGGCTGGGAAAGAGGGGGAGTCTTTCCCCCACTGCAGCAGCCACCAAGCTGGGGCTGGTAAAAACAGGAGAAGGTTCTGTCCTCTCATACCCTTTCCTTCCTTTTGATTTGCAATTGTGTCTGTTTAGTTTTTCAGCTGCAATTCATAGAATCATAGAATATCAGGGTTGGAAGGGACCTCAGGAGGTCATCTAGTCCAACCCCCTGCTCAAAGCAGGACTAATCCCCAGATTTTTGCCCCAGATCCCTAAATTGCCCCCTCAAGGATTGAACTCACAACTCTGGGTTTAGCAGGCCAATGCAATTACTCCAACGTCCCCCCATATATATAAAACCTAGAATGTCTGCATGTATAATGCCTCATGTATGTGTTTTATGGAATTTGTTTCTGCATATAGAGAAACTTTGGAAGTTTGATAAAGTCTTCAAGTTTCTATGGCTGAAATTTAAGCAGATTTTTTTTGTGCATTAACTATTAACCCCAGTCATACATTGTAGAATTAAAAAGTCTACCAAATTATTATTTGATTTATGTTGCTTGGGGTTATTTTAATACAAGAACCTCCTAGGTGCTGTATTTGACCTGTACTGGGATACATCTTTCCCCTGCTGCGGTGGCCCCTGGAGTTGGGGCTAGGAAGGACGGGGAGGTAGGGTGGTGTCTTTCCCCAGCCGCTGCAGTCCTGTACACCCCAAACTCCCCCGACCTCAACCCACTGCCCCTCATCTACCCATTCCTCCCAAAGCCACCACCTCACCTTACATGTGCGTCCTCTCCAGGGTACAGGCACCTAATTAGTGGAGCCATGCCTGTGTGGCTCCACTAATTAGCTGCACAGCCCTCGATGCCTTCTTATGCAGCCATCCAGGTGTTCACCTTGGATAGGACACAGGTCGCAGGCCCCCTTTTGCTTTTGGGATGAGGAAATAAACACTTAATTTAATGGCTAACTAAATATCTAAGTACAAGAAACTGTAGAACTGGAATTAACTTGCAAACTGGACACCATTAAATTAGGGTTGAATAAACACTGGGAGTGGATAGGTCATTACACAAAGTAAAAACTATTTTCCCATGCTAGTTTTTCCCCTACTGTTACTCACATCTTCTTGTCAACTGTTTGAAATGGGTGATCTTGATCATCACTACAAAAGTTTTCTCCTGCTGATAATAGCCCACCTTCATTGATTAGTCTCATTAGAGTTGGTATGGCAACCCCCATTTTTTCATGTTCTCTGTGTGCTGTGGCAAACTCAGGACACTTAGCTACCAGGAGAGAGGTAGTAATTAGTCCCAGAAGGCTTAACCACGGCGGAATAAGGTTCAGCTGGAACAGGGATTACCAGGGAGCTAATTAGTTTCAGCTGGCCCCAATGGCTGGAGACCTTTTTAAACCCTCCCTGGCAGGGAAGCAGAGGGGAGGAGAGAAGTAGAGTAGCTGCCAGCGAGTAGGGGGCAGCTGAACTCTGAAACTTTTTTTGCAAGGCAGATTGCACTCTCCCCAGAAGGAGAGGAAAACAGAACCAGGGCCTGACTGAGAAGAGATCAGCCAGACTCTGCGCAACTGTGAAGGGCTTTTTGCTTTGCCCAAGCCTGTGTTTCCAAGGCTAAGAAGGACTGAGCTAGCAGAGGAGAGGCAGGTACTTTGCCACACGTGGTGTCAGGAGTGGGAGGTACTAATGAGTGAGACTCGGTGGCAAGCCATCACAGGGCAAGGTTAAAAAAAAAAGAAAAAAAAGAAAAAAAAATGTTTTTAGGGGGGAAAATGGAGGATGTACTGAAGGCATTGATGCAAGCCACCGCGGCTCAACAAGAGGCTACCCGAGTACAGGTGGCGGCCCAGCGAGAGTCTGTACAGGTACAACAGGAGACCAACCAACTGCTGATGAGCCAGGCGGCCCAAGATTGAGCCACCCTGACCGAGGTAGTGAACCAGTTGAAGGCCCTGACCACAATGACGCATGAGGCCCAGGGGACCCGGCCGCTACGGGCAAGCAACTACTTACAGAAGATGACAAGAGATGATGATATAGAGGCGTATCTCCTCGCGTTCGAGAGGACGGCACTGCAGGAGGCCTGGCCCCAAGACCCGTGGGCAGGTCTGCTGGCTCCATTCCTGTGTGGGGAGGCCCAGAAAGCCTACTTCGACATGACCGCAGAAGCAGCTCTGGATTACCCTCGGCTGAAGGTGGAAATCCTGGCGAGGGCAGGCGTGATGCCAGCCATAAGGGCCCAGCGCTTCCACGAGTGGAAGTACTGGGAGGACAAACCACCGAGGTCCCAGCTATATGATTTGATACACCTTGCGCGGAAGTGGCTCTGCCCCGAGGCCCGTGGGCCGGAGAAGGTAGTAGAAACCCTAGTATTGGACAGGTACATGAGAGGGTTGCCGCCGGACATATGGGAGTGGGTCCGCCAAAATGATCCCTCCTCTTATGATGATCTAGTTGCTCTCGTGGAGAGGCACTTAGCAGCCCAAGAACTTTCTCAGACCACCAGGGGAGGAAGGCGCCAGTATCGGAGACCAGCCTCTGCACCGAGGCCCCGATTTGCCCTAGCTCCAGGCCGGAAAATGGAGGGGAGGCGGAAGAGGCCAGCAGTCCCGGAGAGACTGGGGGACTGGGGAAGAAAGGCTCAGGGGATAAATCCCAGCAGCCTGAAAAATAGGGGGCTGCCCCGAGGGGGGTACCGCTGTTATGCCTGTGGTGAATTAGGGCATATTGCTGCCCAATGCCCTAATCTAGGACAGCCCATGCAGTGTGAACTGGGAGATATAGAGGGACCATGCGAGCTAATAAGTCTAGTCGGGGTTGCGATGGTCCCCCATAGGTACACTAGGTCCGTTAAGCTGAATGGTATAGAGACCACAGCATTAATAGACTCGGAAGTGCAGTCACACTGGTCTCAGGGAAGCTGGTCAGGCCGGGCCAACTATCCCAGGCCAAGCGCTCGGGAATATCCTGTGTACATGGGGATATCAGCTATTACTCGACCGTCCCCGTACGCATAGAAGTTCTTGGGAACCCCGCTGAGTTGACAGTGGGAGTCGTTCCGAAACTCTCTTACCCTGTCGTTATCGGACGAGACTTCCCGGGGTTTGATGGCCTATTCCCCGGGGACGAGGGAGAAGGAAAGGACCCTGGGACCCAAAGGGTGGCCCAGATCGGGGACTCTCTCCCCGCCTTCCACGAGTTTAGCCAGGATGTGTTCTTCCCACCAGGGAAGTCCAGGAAGACTCGGAGGGAACGGAGGGCTGATAAAAGCAGGGGGACGAGAATCCTGACCCGGTACCTGACACCTACACTGGCAGGGGAAAGAGGGGACTCAGCTGACAGCGGGACGGGGTCGGCCAACTACAATCCAGTTGTTGGACCGGGTTCCACAGGTGCTGTCCCTGAGGGGGAGACGGAAGTAGTCCCCCCTGAAATAGGGCCAGTAGGGACCGCACGCGGGACTTTTGGTCAGGATCAGGCCAATGATCCCATATACCACAACATTTTTAAGGAAGTAGTCGAGGTAAATGGGGTCCCAGTGGAGGGGAGAACTAAGGGCCCAGGGCCGTATTATATGATTAAAAAAAGGTCTGCTGTATAGAGTAGTCTGTGTCCAAGAGCAAGTCATCGAACAACTCTTGGTCCCCCGGAAGCATCAAAAAGTGGTAATGGATCTGGCCCACAGTCATCTATTTGGGGCCCACCTAGGGATGGATAAGACCCTCGATCGGATTCTACAGAGGTTTTTTTGGTCTGGTATTTATGCGGCCGTCCGGCGATATTGTTCCTCCTGTCCAGAGTGCCAAATACATGGGCCCCGACCATACTTAAGGGCCCCTCTGGTACCTCTGCCAATTACTGAGGTTCCATTTGAGCGAATAGCTATGGACATAGTGGGGCCATTGGAGAAGTCGGCCCGAGGCCATCAATACATCCTGGTAGTACTAGATTATGCCACCTGATACCCCGAAGCCATCCCCCTATGGAATGCCATGTCCAAGACCATAGCCAAAGAGTTAGTCCAGATATTCTCCAGAGTAGGGATACCTAAGGAGATCCTGACAGACCAAGGGACCCCCTTTGTTTCTAAACTGATGACGGACTTGTGTACCATGCTCCACATACGGACCCTCAGAACGTCGGTCTACCATCCCCAGACCGATGGCCTCGTTGAACGTTTTAATAGGACGTTGAAGAGCCTGTTGCGGAAGGTGATTAGCCGCGATGGAAAAGACTGGGATGCCCTGCTACCTTATGTACTGTTTGCCGTAAGGGAAGTTCCTCAGGCTTCCACTGGATTCTCCCACTTCGAGCTGTTACATGGTCAACACCCCAGGGGCATACTGGACCTGGCTAAAGAAGACTGGGAAGAACAGCCGAACCCAGGGAGAAACATTGTGGAACACGTGCTGCAAATGAAAGACTGAATAACCCGAGTCACCCCCCTTGTGCGCGAACACATGGAGAAGGCCCAAGGGACGCAACAGACGTACTACAATCGTCAAGCATGGTCCCGGAAGTTCCAGGTGGGAGACTGGGTGATGGTGCTCATACCCACAGCGGAGAGCAACCACCTGGCCAGATGGCAGGGGCCCTATGAGGTAATCGAAGCTGTAGGAGAAGTTGACTATAAGGTCCGGCAGCCAGGTTGCCGGAAGCTGGAGCAGATCTACCATATAAATCTACTGAAACCTTGGCAGGATAGAGAAGCTCTGGTAGCTGCTCTGGGGGCACCATCCCCTAAAGGCGATCAGCCCAACCTGGTAGGAATATCCCTGGAGCTGACCCCGGAACAACGATCTGAAGTGGTCAGCCTGATCAAACGCAACCAGGATGTGTTCTCGGAAAAGTCAGGCAGGACTACTGAGGTTCACCATCACATCTTCACAGAACCTGGAGTGAAGGTGCACGTCAAGCCATACCGGATCCCGGAGGCCAAGAGAGAAGAGATTACGAAAGAGGTCAGGAAGATGCTGGCCTTAAGAGTCATTGAAGAGTCTCAGTCAATGGTCCAGTCCCGTGGTTTTAGTGCCTAAGCCAGACGGCAGTATGAGGTTCTGCAATGACTTCCACAAGCTAAACGAGGTGTCCCGATTTGACGCCTACCCTTTACCCAGGATAGATGAGCTGATTGACAGACTGGGAAAAGCCCATTTCATGTCTACCCTTGATCTTACTAAGGGCTATTGGCAGATCCCCCTGGCTAAAGCCGACAAGGAGAAGACGGCCTTTGCAACCCCAGAAGGACTATATCAGTACACTGTTCTTCCCTTTGGGTTGCATGGGGCCCCCGCTACCTTCCAGCAGCTGATGGACAAACTGTTACGGTCCCATGGGGAGTACACTGCTGCCTATCTTGATGATGTCATCATATATAGCCCCGACTGGGAGACGCACCTAAGAAAGGTAGAGGCAGTCCTGGATACCCTGAGAAAGGCCGGACTGACTGCAAATCCCTCCAAATGTTCAATTGGGTTAGCTGAGGCCAAATACCTTGGATATATAGTGGGGAGGGGCGTGGTGAGGCCACAACTCAACAAGCTAGATGCCATACAGAAGTGGCCCCAACCACTCCGGAAAAAACAGGTCCGAGCATTCCTTGTACGACTACAATAATACCCCTATTATTGTACGACTGTTGATGTGTCTTCTGATTATGGGGTAACTTTTAAAAGTACTAGCAATTCAATGCAGCCAGAGCATTACTGCTGCCAAGTGAAGAGGGTAGCTTCTGGCATTTTACTTACGTTCAGGAATGTATATAATCTCTCTCAATTATTGAAGTAGTTTCAGAAAGCTCCCAAAGTCACATATCTCTTTCATAAGATGCTGATGGGAAGCCAATCCTATAATAAAAATCATCAGATGTGATTGCTGATGTGTTCTGGTTTTTATTGCCAAATAAAATTTCTTTATTTCTTAATGCAGAAGACAACATCTAACACACTTCCTGTCAGTTTAATTTCTTCATTTGTGAAGCCATGATGGTCCAGTAAACACCTATATTTGGAGCCATTCCTCTCCTTTCCCTCTTTTTGGACAAGCATGTTCAAGGACTGCAGTAAACCTGTGCTCCTTTTCTTCTCATCATCCAACACCATTTCAGCCCACAAAATGCCACAACCTAATTTAAAAACAAACAAACAAAATACCATAATCTTAATCTGCAATCAGATTTAAAAAATTACATCTGCCATATAAAGGCATAAAATATAATACTAGTGGTTTAATTTTGCATTTCAGATGTACTCAAGTTACTAGACCAAAATCACTATATACATACTGTATACATTAGCTCCTTGTAGAGAAAAGAATTTCATTTCCTTTCACAAGATCCAGGGGACACATACTATGGGCTAGATCACCTCTGTTTCTGTGAGAGGGGGACTCAGATCTGGTGGACCTAGGATGGGGTGTGTTTGTGCGGAAGAAATAGGGGTAAGACCACTTCAGTGTCACTCACTGCTCCTATCATCTCTTAAACCTGTTGTTTACATTTATATTGCAGTAATCTTTAGAGGACAAATGGAGGACTAAGGATGGGGGAGCACAGTGCTAGGCACTGTGCAAACATAGAAAGTGATAACCCTACAGGATCCCTTCCACAACTCTTCCGCAGGGATAGGGTTCTTTGCGTTGAGGAAGGCCCAGGTGTGAGAATAGAGGGAAGAGACTACGGTGATGCTATTTTCCACTCCATCTTCCTACCTCTTTTACCCAGTAGGAAATTTCAGAGTAAGATAATGCTGACCAAATGAACATTATTGTACTTGCTCTTCTCCATTGCCCTGTGCAGTCATTTACATCAGTGCAAAGTGGGTGTAAAATGCTAACAAATCAGACCAACGGGTAACATTTTACACTCATTTTGTACTGATATAAATGCCTGCACAAGGTGCAGGACAACAGTGAATCGAATCCCATATCTATGTTCTGCCCCTTGCAACGATTACCTCAAAGGCACTCAATGACAGTATGGCTCCTACTGGCAGATGAGAAGCTTTGAGAGGCATATAACCCAGGGCTCTGATGTATAGATTTAGGGGACCCCTTTCTGTCAGGGGTTGAGCATGCTGCTGGAGTTCAATAAATAATACAATAAATCAGCTGAAGACATGCAATTCCTTTTGGTTGGGAATGGATAAAGTCCTCTGTCCCAAACCCTGCCTTATAGAGTGTACATACAGCATGACAAATTCTCACCAGCAGAGAATGTAGCTGTACATAACTGAGGCAGATTTACACCTTCTGAAATACGTGAGTGCTCATTTGGTCATACAGCCTGAATACATACAGATTCTGTATTAGAATGTTTTTCCCCTCCCATCCCAGCAACTGTCCTCCACCTGCACAGGCAGAACTGCTGTTCCTGATCACACTGCAAGGGTTGCTATGTGGAGCAAAGCAAAGCTGGCACTTCTAGGCCACTGAGTCAGCCTTGTATTAAAACAGCTGAAGGGGCCTCCTGGACATTTTGCAAGGAAACCATGAATAGCAAGGCAACTAATATCCTACAGCAAATCACTCAGACACTGGGGATATCTGAATGCCATGAACACAACGTGGACAAAACATATGCAGAGGAATCAAACACTGCCAGTCTGGGAAGGATGCCCATGTACCTACAGGGAGCAAGTTATGATTAGCATAGAAAAAAAAAAACAAAACACAACTACAGGTAAGGAGTATTTTACAGTAGGAACGAAGATCCTTCTCGAGGAAGGCTTAGACAGAATTTAACTTGGGTTCAAGGCTTGTCATCCTTATCCTTAGAGCAGCGGAAAATACTAGGTGAGGCTTTTTGATCTCTTTGCAGAAGGTCACGAGGAAATGATTGTAATGGTCCTTGCATTAGCCCAATTCTACACTGGTGTAACTCAAATTAAATTAATGAAGTTACATTGCTATAAAACAGGAGCAACGCAGCAGTGAATCAGGCATTGTATGTTTGGAAAGCTGCAGAGAGAAATCAGAGGTAGAAACGTATAAAAATTAATTAAAAAAGTTCTTGCAGCAAGGCAGCAATAATGCACAAGGGCTTCCATTTAGAATAGCATAATAACATGGGAAAATAGCAATGGGCCCATGTATTACACAGTGACTGCAATGGAAGGGCAGGGGATGGGGGAAAGAGAAAAAGGCAAGTCTTGTGTTGCACAATATAAATGCTTCAAGTAAAAGTAGATGACGACCTGTGTGTCAGGGCCACTGCAGATTATGTTCTCGTTTCTAAGAATGGCAACTAATCTTGTTACAGATTACCCATAATCCTCATTTATTTTAATAGGCTGGTTCCGTGCAAGAGCAATGTTGTACTCATTTTCTCTCTTCATCAAATGGGCTCAATTGGAACCATGAACCTAGTCTTCAGCTCCTGGTGGTTGGAGTACCCCAAAAGTGAGGAAAGTTATTGCTGCTGCCTAGTGTCCCCCCATTCCCTCCATCAACCAATTTAATCCTCGCTTCAAGTATAACATGGCAAAACTCCCACTGACTTCCTTGGTAGAAGGTTTAGGCCCACTGATAAAGTTCTGTGGGCCAGGGATGCTGCTATTGCTAGATTGCTTCTCAGCAGGCAGGGCTTGAAAGTATATGGGGGAGGATGGTGGTGGCACTTGCCTAGGCTGCAGCCACAAACCTGCTCTGCAGTTGACCAACCCGAACACTTAGCCTCAGACACGGAGTCCTTAACTCCATCGTCAATAAGGCAGCTGGAGATATTGGGAAATGTCAGGGAGGAGGTGGTGCCTCTCCTAACAACCCATCATGGTAGAAAGACAGCAGGGGATGCAATGAGGGAGCCTGGAAGCCCTCCTGCTCCATCCCAGCACAATGACAAACCAATCCAAAACTGAACTGGCAGCCAAGAAGGGGATGAGGGGGCACAGCCTTTAGACAACACTGCCTAAACTCCTGCCCTTAGGGCTCATATTGAGCCACATCACAGCCAATTTGCTGTCCCAGGCACAGAAAGTGGTCAATATCTGTAGTGAGCGTGCTAGGGTTGCCATTTTTCTATTGGGTTGGGGGAAAAAAAATCCAAAACTCTGCTTTGTCTTACGAGACCATCCCCCCCCCCCCCCCCCCCAGCCCTCAAGGATTCTTCTCAGCTCATCATTCAGTGAGTAAGCATCTGAGCTCTCTTTTCCTCTTATTTCCCTTCCTGTGTCTACTGATCTTTTAATCCTCAATATTTTACACCTTTTGACATTCATTTGGTGATCTATTCGGTCTCTCAGACATAACAGTTACATTACCTGATTTGTCTACATTGGACTTCCTCTATGCCGTTTATAGAGACAGCTGTAAATGATCCCACATTCAAATAAACGTGTTGGATGAAATTCTGATAAGTGAACTGAATTCATATGAACATCCTCTCGTGCATATAAAATCAGACATGCAGATACAGTTACATTCATTTCAGTGAGTGGAGTTCCTCATATCAACATGGGCATTCCTACTACTGTGAAGCAGCTTACCACCAAACAGCAAGTAGCAAACAAGCGGACTTTAGTATTGGCAATAGTTCAGACATCTGGATGATACAAAATAATCCCTCATGAAAGATTATGCAGATTTGGATAATTAATATTAATAGCTCAAAATTATCCTTCATTTAAACAATGTTCAGACAGTTTTTTCCAATAAGGAAACTTTACGACACAGTCATTATAACAATAGTGAGTAGAAATGAATTTTGTCCAGGGAAGCAGCATATCAATGTTTGTACCTCTATAAAAACAGATTATTGGTCTATCTAGTATTCGGAATGTCTATCACTCTCCCAGTAATTCTGTAGTATTTAAAATGAGCATAAACTCCTCTCCCTGCCCTGCCCAGCCCTGAATTCCTTGCACACACTATACTTCCACTGAACTCAGTGGGAGTCTTAGCAATGGAAGGAATAGGCCTGTCAACAGCAAGTGAAAACGTTGCAAATGTCTTTCCCCTCTGCTCTCTGAAAGACATACAGCATTGATCTTTCCTGCGTGTCAGCAGATCTCTCTGAAATAGTTTGGAGACAAGCTAGCAACACACAGACACCCGCTGTTGAGCAAAGCACATTCTCCTGCAGCTCATTAGCCACCCTTTGTGAGACATTCAAAACCAGTTAGCGAAAATGATTTTAGCTGTCCCGGTTCACGAAGAATGTTTTTTGTTTCAACAGCTGCTTCAGATGCATGTCTTATATGGAATTTTCAAAAGGTAAGCTCCCCCCCCACCCCTAATTTTGCAAAGCTAAAGTTAATGCAGACACCTAGCCTCAAGGGACTAATGTGGAGTAAATATATAATGTTGTGCTTTTCTAGTTTAAGACACTGAGTTTATGTTTTAGCCAATTGTGTTCTATAAAAGTTTTACAAAGAATAAGTGAGTACATAATAATCAGAGGGCATAACATTAATTTGACAGTATGGTAGAATATGATGGTTTTACAGCTTATGTAAATCCATCACATGCTTGGTGAGACAGAATCAAACAGTAAAACTTCCATCTGTTGAAATAATAATGCTACCTTTTTTAATGTAGATCAATTAAAAGTAGAAAGAGACCCTTTTTTGTCCCAAAACAGAGAGAAACTTGTTTTTAGTTTACTTAGTTTTCAGTAGCTGGATATACAACCTTACCAAATTTTACTCATCCAGGGCAAGAAACTGCTACAGGTAAATCATTATTATTGGAAAACATGGGTAAGTAGAGAGTGACAAATTTTCATGATGAATTTGCATGGTTGAAACATATTGTAATAAATATGTCCCTCACCTGATAATTTAACTCATCAGGGCCCCTTTACCCTGCTCAGTGCTCAAAAAGAAAAGTAATTATGTTAATGACAGACATTTATGATGCACTTGAGAACACAAATTCTGCCAGACGAAACTATAACTCTTGCCCTTGCTAAAAGCATCTTTGAAAGTTGCTGATGTCAGCAGCTGAGTGTAAGTACAGCCTCTCCTCTTTCATCCTGACTGAGTGGCGATATTGCTATGGAAATCTCCTGCAATCAATAAACTCACAGCTTCCCAGAGATGAAAAACAGTAGCTTTATTTACAGGCGGTGGGGGGAGGGTTGTTCCCACTACAGCTTTAGCAAAATATGTTTTATATGAAAAAAAGTCACTATTGAAGAATCATCAGAAAAAAAAACAGCATATGAAATAGGGGAAAACCAGAGTGACAAATTAGTTGATAATCTGGACATACAATATATACTTATCCCTCCAATTAAAAATCATAGAATGAAAAACTGGCATTTCTATATTCCTCTTATATCAGCATGGAGTTGGAAAGAAGCGAAGAGCACTAGTATTTATGTAAGGAAATACTGTAACTCTTCGCTTAACTTTGTAATTATGTTCCCGAAAAATGCTACTTTAAGAGAAACAGTGTTAAGTGAATCAGATTTCCCCATAAAAATTAATTTAAATGGGGGTGGGGGCAGTTAGGTTCCAGGGAACTTTTTTTCACCAGACAAAACACGATATTATATACACCTCTAACCTGATATAACACGACCCAATATAACATGAATTCGGATACAATGCGGTAAAGCAGCGCTCCGGGGGGAGGGTGGGGCTGAGTGCTCCAGCGGATCAAAGCAAGTTCGATATAATGCGGTTTCACCTGCAATGCTGTAAGATTTTTTGGCTCCCAAGGACAGCGTTATATAGGGGTAGAGGTGTATATAATATCTCACACACACACACAGCAATGATGATTGTGAAGCTTGGTTGAGGTGGTGAAGTCAGAGGATGGAAGAGGTGGGATATTTCCTGTGAAATGCCTTACTGCTAAATGATGAACTAGCACTCGGCTGAACCCTCAAGGGTTAACACGTTGTTAATGTAACCTCACACTCTACAAGGCAGCACAAATGGAGGGAGGGAAGACAGCATGGCAGAGACACACACCATATGCGTGTGAGAGAGACACACATTGCCTCTTTAAGTACGCTGATCCCACTCTAAAGTAAACTGCCTTTTTAAGTAGATCAGCAAGTTGAGACAGCAGGTGCTGCCAGCAAGCTCCTTCCATCCTGAGCCCTGTTCTGTCCCCGCTCACTCTATGGCAATGGGGGAGGGAGAGGAGCAGGGGAGGGGAACACCCTGACAGCACCCCTCTTTCTCTTCCCCTCACCCCACTGCTCAGCAAGCAGGAGGCTCCTGGGAGCAGCTCCAAGGCAGAGGGCAGGAGCAGCACAGGCAGTCAGGGGAGGGACAGCTGAACTGCTGGCAACTGATAGCCTGCTGGGCAGCTGCCATAGTGGAGAGCTGATAGGGGGCTGCCGGTCCACCCTGGTTCCAAGCCCCCACCAGCTAGCTCCAATGGGCTGCTCTTTCTGCAAGCAGTGGACAAAGCAGGCGGCTGCCAAACAATGTTATAAGGGAGCATTGCACAACTTTAAATGAGCATGTTCTCGAATTGATCAGCAGCATAACAATGAAACAATGTTAACTGGGATAACTTTGTTAGGAGTTGCTGTAGAAGCCAGAAAGAGGATGTCACCACCTAACCCTTTACCACATGGACTCTTCTCTCGAGAACAGTTGTATTTGAGTGGTATGAGTCAGGCTCTCAGTTTGGGAGCATATGGGTGGCCAATTCACTTGAAAGACAGCCTCTACGAGGCTGCAGTGAAATTATGGTCACTACAGAAGTAAACAGGGGCGGCTCTAGGCATTTTGCCACCCCAAGCACGGCAGGCAGGCTGCCTTCGGTGGCTTGCCTGCAGAGGATCCACTGATCCCGCGGCTTCATCTGCAGGAGGCCCTCCGAAGCCGCGGGATCAGCGGACCCTCCGCAGGCAAGCCGCCAAAGGCAACTTGCCTGCCACCCTCGCAGCGACCGGCAGAGCGCCCCCCGCAGCTTGCTGCCCCAAGCACGCGCTTGGCGTGCTGGGGCCTGGAGCCGCCCCTGGTAGTAAAGATCCTTGTGACATGACAGCTATGGGTGGGAGTTTCACAATCACCTAAGTGACGAAGGGGCAGCTGCCTATGACCCTAAGACACTTCTTAAAATCCCACTTTTTTCTTTTTTTATTCCTGTTTGCAAAAACATGCATTTCAAGGTTGTTTCCCTCTTCTGCTTCTGAGCAAAGCACTATGGACCAGTGAGCAAAAGGAGAGAGCATCCCAAAATTGCCAAAGTTGTACAAAGTGCACTTTTGTAAAGACAAATGCAATGATTGTTAACTACTGAATAAGTTGCTTAAAGGAGCAAGAAAATTCCTGCAGCTTTTGACCATTTTCCAGAGTACTTTATATATACAGTTCATACTATACCTAAGCAATTGATAAAACAATCCATACTATGGCTGGTTGATAGTTGTATGAAAGTAAAGTTACAAAAGCTCAGTGCCACACTTACTTGCAGTGCAAACTAATGTGCAGAAGTTTTCTTAAAGCCCAAAATCACATCTAAAATGTTTCCTGTAATTTTAATTTGCACATTGGTGAATCCATATTTCTCCAGTAGTTGCTTATACTCTGACCCGTTTCTCTGCTTTCCTTCAGTCATACTGAGAGACTGTAATACTCCTCTAGAAGGGTGCGTCTTCTCTTCATCAAGCACAATTTCTGCCAGTAGCAAGGCACTTCCTGTGTTTTCAAAATAACAACCAAAAATGGTTCAATAAAATATTCTTAGCTTCCAAACTGCAATGCTGTTGGTTCAAATGCTATTATAAATGGGGAAGATGTGTACTTAAGATTGATGTGCGAGTTCACTGTGTGAGCCTTTGGAGAACATTTCCCTTTCATTTCTCACCATGAAGTGGAGAGGTAGTTATTTCATGCTACGAGGATTAGGGAACTTTCAGGGTTTTTAATAAATTTTCTGATTTCTATATGAAACCACCTATGGTTTTATCGCTTGTCAAAGCACATTCTCTCAAGCTAACAATAGACTATTCTAAAGGTATAGAACATGAAGGTGTTGGAGAATTGTCTTAAAGTATTTCATACAGACCAGATGTAATTCTATTTCACAGAAAAGCATTCAAGGCCACTATAGCGACCATTTCGTGATAGATTAGGAAGATAGTAAGGCATACAAGAAAGCAGGCATTCCTCCCTTTGGTTTACAGGCATGATTCAGCAAACAGCATGGTTACTACTTGAAGTAAAAGTTAGCAGCTAATGATATCATTAAGGCCTTCCCTACAAATGTCATCGTCCAATCACAGAGACTCCTTTGTGGCAATATTTAGCCACAAAGTATTCCAAACTGTCCTTTGAAACAAGCAGCCCTAGTTTTCTCTTACTGCTCTCTATGTCCACTGCTTGCAAGGACTTGTTGTCATGTCTCCTGTTCTCCATCCTGGCAAATGCAGTTATCATTTGGTTATCACCTTTCTCCTCCTCAGTCTTACTACTAGTTTCCTCCTCTCTTTGGCATTTTTATATTGTGCCTAGGGTATGGTACAGCATACGCAGGGCCATCCCTAGAGGGGTGCAGAGCCTTCCCTAGGTGGCGTGCAGGGCCCCGGACATAGGCGCTGAATTTCTATCTGCCAGGGGTGGGGGTGCTTCCCTCAGCCCCAGCCCTACTCCACCCCTTCCCCCAAGGCCCCATTCCCACCTAGCCTCTTCCAACCCCTGCCCTGCCTCTTCCTGACCCCGCCCCGCCTCTTCCCCACCCAGTTCCGCCCTCTCCCCCGAGCACACTGCTCCCTCGCTCTCCTTCTCTTCCCTCCTCCACCAGCGCCTCGTCATAGCGAAATGGGAGGGAGAGGGAGGCACTGATTGGCGGGGCCTGCCAGTTGGCAGGAGGCATTGGGAGGAGGGGAAGGTTGGTAGGGGAGCTTCTCCTCACCCCCTACCTGCCCCCCACTTCCCCACCCGCCTCCTAACCAAACACAGGCCCCCTAAAGCACAAGGCCCAGGGCCGGTCACCTCGATTTGCCATACCCTAGGGATGGCTCTGGGCATATGTGAGGTTCATATTTCTGGAACACTTCATTATTTTTATTCCGATAACGTCCAAAATATGCTAAGCACTAATCACACACAGGAAAAAAATCCCAGCCCATCTCCTGAAGAGTTTACCATCAAACTCCGATCCTGAAAACATTTATGCACTACTCTCATGAGTTAATATAAGCATATGCGTAAGTGTTTACAGGTTCAGGGTTGATGATGGGGAGGGAGAGAGAGAGACAATCAAAACAGGCATAATTTTTAAATAAATGATAGATTTAGAATATAAATAAGTGAATTGATTGTTCCTTTGCACAATGACAGCCTTGATAAGCTTTTGCTTCTTAGTATGTTGTGCCATAAACACAATTTGTAAAGGCTTCTATTTTAAGACGGGGAAGAAAAAAGTGATGATAGATGTTCATTTTTAATTGGAGTCATTGTAAACCACTACCCATAAAACCCATGAGGCATTGCAAACCCTTCCCAAAGCACCCTGCAGCCAGTTGCACAGTGGGATAGCTACCCACAATGCACTGTTGTCTTTGCCCAAGAGCTGCTATTGTGGATGCACTCTACCATCACAAGAACCTCAGCGTGGACACGCAACAATGGTTTAATTACAGCGGTTTAATAAAAGTGGTATAACTTGTGCAAAAACCTCCCAGTGCAAACATACCCCAAGGAAAAAAAAAAAAACACAAGATGAAAAACCCTTACCTGGTTTGCAAATAGCTGATATTTTGCTTAACAATATGTGAATCTTTTCATCATTCAAGTCATGTAGAATTAGTGAAAGGATGTAAAGATCTGCTTCTGGAAGATTATCTTTGAAGAAGTCACCTGTTAGAAAATGTATATTTGGTATGATACAATTCTATAAAGCAAAGTGAAAGATATTTAGGGGGAAATGTATGTTTATTTATAGTATGGATGTAGTTTGGGGATGCAGAACATACAAAGGAAAATAATTTCAGTGTCAGTTTAGTTTTAATGTACATTTGATTTTGAACTTTCTTCTGCTCCAATTAGCAAGTCCATGAAACATTTTAGAAACCAGGAGAGGAACCACAGTTTGCATCATAAAATAAATATGGAGCCAGCAGAGGTGATGGTGACAGGTTTTTCTATATGCATCTTCCTACATTTGCTGAAATTCAGAACTCAGAACTGATGAGCCAAAGTAAAGAGAGTTTCAATAGTTAAAAAGACATGAAGTCATGAATAAAGACTTCAGCACTGGTTATGCACCGTGCTACACAGGCAATATTTTGATTTGCAGTTACAGAAGACATGGTGAGAGAAGGTCAATTCATGTCAAGAATACTGTAAAGTTTATGAATCATGTAGAGGCCTGAGTCAAGAAGTGAAATGGAATTGTGATGGTAATGGAAGTATCTTCAAGCAAGTTAATACGGCATACACAGGAGGAGTGTCCAGCCAGGCCCCTCACTGGTGTCACTTAAGCCATGTCTCCGCAGTCACCACTATTTTCCACTCTCACCCAGTCTCTTTTTCCCCTGCTGTCTTATGAGGAAATGAAGTAGCATGCAAGGACCTAAGACTTTCACTTAACATGGAGGATTCTGCTTTGTGCTTAATCTTGTTTGCCCCCAGACATAGCTTCTGTTCACACTTTCGCTGGAGCAGACCAGTGTGCTCTGTCTATGCTATACAGTGAACCAGGATTGTCAGCCTAATAGTTACCTGCTGTGAACATCACTGGAGTTATGTGCTGTCCTGAAGGCTGAAAGCAAGAGACATTTGCAATGACGTCTGGAAGGTCAAATACAGTTACGTTTAGGTTTGGGTATTTTTGTACTAGCTCATGGCCCAGAACTCCAGTGCAACCTGTAGTAGGTAAAAAATAACTAAGTGAACCTTTTCCTTTATACTTGCAGACAAAGTTCATATTGTATCTTACCCAAATACAACAGCACTAAGTTAAGGATGGGGGTGGCCAAGTGACTCTACAGGGGACTTGGGAGCTAGTATTGCCTAGTGGACATAGGTCTGGAGTGGGACTAAGGAGACCTAGGTTCTATTCTTGGCTTTGCCACTAGCCTGCTGGATCTATGTGGGCAAATCACGTCCTGTCTCTGTGCCTCAGTTTCCCCAAGGTTAATGACACTGACCTCCTTTGTAAACTATGGATGTAGAGCTAGGCATTATTATTACCGGCAATTCTTGTACAGTTTGAATAGTGCTCCTGTTAGGGGGCAAAGGATGCAAGGAAAGGAGCAGGAGCTCAAAACTCTGTGGAGGTTCACTGGTAAAAGCAGTTCCAACCATGGACTGTGCTGGTCCCTATGTGCTGTCCACCCTCTCACCCCCTGGGCAGCACAGTTCTCTCAGGAGCTCTCTTTTACACAATCTTTTGCCTGCATAATACGCCCCCTCTGTGGAGGTGCAGGCACAGCTAGGAATAGCATTAACTCCATGCTGATTCCTACAGACAGCGTACTCTACAGAATGGCGGTTCTCCAATTGGATCCCTTTGAGGACTGGAATTGGGACATTGCAGTGCTAAGCTACAAAACAATACCAAATACTTGTGGGGGGCCATCTTGGATTTTTATCCAATTAGAGATTTTGTGTCTGAAAGTTTTTAAATTTTCTAAATTCAATTACAATGTTAACTCTAATCCAGGGATCGGCAACCTTTGGCATGTGGCCCGCCAGGCTGAGCCAGTTTGTTTACCTGCCGCGTCTGTGGGTTCAGCTGATCATGGCTCCCAGTGGCTGCAGTTTGCCGCTCCAGGCCAATGGGGGCTGCGGGAAGTGGCAGTCAGTGCATCCCTCAGCCTGCGCCGCTTCCCGCAGCCTCCATTGGCCTGGAGCGGTAAACTGCGGCCAGTGGGAGCCGTGGTTGGCCGAACCAGCAGGTAAACAAACCAGCCTAGCCTACCAGGCTGCTTACCCTGGCAGGCCGCGTGCCAAAGGTTACCGATCCCTGCTTTAATCAGCTTAATATTTAGCACTTCCATAATGCTTTACACAGGTAGGTAAGCATTTTACAAGTGACCAAGGCCAAGATTTTCAAGACTGATTAGTGATTTTGGGTGTCCAATATAAGATACTTGAAAGGGCCCTGGATTTCAGAAAATGCTCTGCAAATCCTCTGTAAAGCACGCCCCTTTAAAATAACTCAAGTTTCGCACCAAAAATAGAGGCATCCAAACGTTAATCATTTCTGAAAATCTTGATACAATTAACATGTGAAGATCACACAGTAAGGCAATGGAAGAGCTGAAAATCGAATTCCCAGTCCCAGCTACTGAACCACATTGTTTCTCCTGGGGGAAACCCGGCCTGCGACTTAACAGCCATACTCAAAGTAAATTAACAGTATTTTAAGCTAGTGTACTTCCATTTAACTTCATTTTAGCTTTCTATCAAAGCTAATAACAGCAGAAAATTTACCAGTTAGAGAGCAACAACTGTAATTTTGCATTAGATTTTCTTAAAACTATGATGTACGTATATTTCATTAATTTGTATACAAGTCAGTCTAGTAGCAATACCTCCCAAATCACAGACAGATTTAAACGGTGAAAGATCAAAAGCTGTTGCCACATCTCTTGCTGTCAATTTGGCAACGCTATGCATGGCAGTCATGAAATGCTGCTTTGCCTCCACACTGTGATAACAGGAATCCTTAAAAACAGAATACAAAAATTTATTTATGCACTTAAATTATTGTGATTTTAAACAACTGAAAAGATGCCTATCCAAGGGTCTCAGTGCTCTACCACACCATTAATACCGTAACTCAATCTATGTTATTTGCCACTGTTGTTGTAGATGCATTGGTCCCAGAATATGAGAGCGACAAGATGGTTGAGGTAATCTCTTATTGGACTCAAGTTTTGTAGGTGAAAGAGAAAAGTCTTCGAGTTACACAGAGCGTTTCTTGAGGTCAGGGAAATGTATGCAGAGTGTCACAGCTAAATACAAGATTGTATTTAGATTGGAACAGATTGTTTAGCAAAAGTAGTTAACACATTTCTGATCATAGATTTCCATCACAACTTCAGCAACCACCCCCCATCCATCAAACTCTCTAGAACACTCCTGCACTTGCATCAACTTCCTGGACACCACGATCAGCTTCAACAATGGAACCCTACAGACAGCTACACACAAGAAACCTATGGATCACTGCACTTAAGTTCACAGATCCAGTAATCACCTCAAACACACCAAGAAATCAGTTATCTACAGCCAGGTACTCAGATACCACAGAATGTGCTCCGAGGAGAAAGTCTGGGATACACACCTTAGCACACTTAAAGCCGCCTTCACCAAACAATGATGCAATCTACATCCCTGATGGAATGTCAGAGAAGAGGCCACCCAAACACCCAAAAGAACCTGCTTCAATACAGAAGCAAAAAAAGCCTCTAGCCTCACACCTCTAGTTCTCACCTATCACAACACACTGGATCCCGTACAGGTTATCAATTACAACCCACACTAAACATCAGAAACAAGCTCCATATAGACCAGTACCCACCAACTCAAAGTGGCACCAGACTCTTCCAGAACAACAAGTGTAAAACCTGCACCCATATCTCCATTGCTATGATGATCAGTACCCCCACAACACACCTTTCAACATCCATGGGTCCTACATATGTCTATCACAACATGTGGTTTACCTCAACCAGTGCACTAAATGACGTAACAACAACTCTGGGAGTGAAACCAGACTCTCGAACTCACATAGAAAAAAGCCAAAAACAGCTTAACACCTGTGGGTGAACACTATTCACAGAACAAATCACTCCATATCTGACTTCAGTCCTCATCCTCAAAAGGGACCTGCCTAACATCTTGAAAAACACGAGCATGGGAGCTTAAATTCATAACTTTGCTAGACCCAAAAAATCATTGTTTTAATAAGATTTATGGCTTATTACAACAATTTGTAACCCCCCTTTTTTGTCATATGACTGCAGAGATGTTAACTGTTCACTTCACTTTGAATGGTCTCTTATAATAGATTGTTTAGATTAAGTAGTTAACATCTGTTACATGTTCTATTTAGCTGTGACACACTGAGTACCTTTCCCAGACCTGAAGAAGAGTTCTGTGTAGCTCAAAAGCTTCTCTCTTTCATTAAGAGATATTACTTTACCCAGCTTCTCTCTAGTAACTCAATCTAAGCAGATTTTAAATGATCAATTCAATAGGAACTAGCCAGCCAGCCATCTACAGGTCCTTTCCACCCCTTCATCATTGTGGGAAGCATACCCTCAGCCCACTCTAAAAACCTGATCAAACAAATGTCTTTTCCAGCACGCTAGGAAGGTCACCAAATGCCGATTATTTTGGACCAAGCTCCAGAGTTCTGGAGACCTTCCAAGAAACGACCACCAACTTTTATAACAATGGGAATCCAACTTGAGCACCCCTGCTGGCTGGAGCCGGGGCAGTATGGCACAGAGAAAAAGGCAATCCATCAGGGATAACAAAATGCTTTCTTTAACCAGTTATACCTGTGGCATATGCATTTATATAATAATTAAGCTCCATTCAAGAGAGCTAGGTATCTGTTTATACCAGGCCTGCACAACATACGGCAGCAGTGGGGAGTCCAGAGCCCTTTAAATCCCAGCCGCGGCCGGGATTCAAAGGCTCTGAGCTGCCAGCAGCCGCGGGGAGCCCAGAGCCCTTTAAATCCCAGCCGAGATTCAAAAGGCTTTGGGCTGCCCGCTGCGGCAGCGAGCCCAGAGCCCTTTAAATACCAGCCGCGACCAGGATTCAAAAGGCTCTGGGCTGCCCACTGCGGTGCCGAGCCCAGAGCCCTTTAAATACCAGCCGCGGCCGGGATTCAAAAGGCTCTAGGCTGCCCCCAGCGGCGGGGAGCCCAGAGCCCTTTAAATCTCAGCCACGGCCAGGATTCAAAGGGCTCTGGGCTGCCGGCAGAGATTCCCGGTCGTGGCTGAGGGCTCAGGACTCCCCGCCGCCATGGGCAGCCCAGAGCCCTTTGAATCCCAGCCACGGCTCCAGCGGATGGGCTGGGGCTGGGATTTAAAGGGCTCGGGCTCCCCTCAGCGGCAGGAGCTCTGGGCCCTTTAAATATCTGCCCCAGCCCCGCAAAGTTCCGGGTTCCCCCAGCCACTGGAGCCCTGGGCCCTTTAATTTGCCCCTGAGGACTCCCAGCCACCTCTTCAGCTGGGAGCCCCTGGTTGATTTAAAATGAAGTATCACCTCCCCACTCCCAACCTTCCATTTTGGCCCAAAGCTGTTTTGGTGGGGCGGCGCTGGGGAAGGAGGGTTTGTTTCTGCAGGGCTGGGCGGTGCTGAGGCAGGGTGTTTCCACGGGGCTGGGAGGGCCTAAGGGGGCGGGGTGTTTCCGCGGGGCCGGGGTGTTTCGGCCCTCTGCTGTTTTCTTTGGAGTAATGTGGCCCTCGCTGCTTTACAAGTTGTGCAGGCCTGGTTTATATTGTAAACTTATTTTGAGAGAAAGGACTGACTCTTTGCTTCTAAATTGTTTTTGGGTTGTGTTTTTTCCTGCTGTTCCCAATTGTTTTCACTGAATGCTGACATTTATTTATATCTATAATTCTTTGTCAGCAGGAACTTCTTAGCAGGCATTATGTAACTGGAAGTTATACAAAGAAAAGAAATGGCTTCTTAACAGTCTGCTTTCCTGGGCTCCAGCAGTGATTTTCAGTGCAGAGCAGAGTATATTTTTGTATTAATCTGTAATTTCGGAGAGGCTAACTGGCCGAATGAAAGGAGAAAAAAGAAGAAAAAAAGTTTCCCAAATAGACAGTTGAAGAAGCGAGAGTACCCCACATTCTAAACCGAGAAGAGACACAGAGAAAAGATGGTAGTGTAGATGGAAGTAGACTACTGATCATGCTAGAGAAAGGCAGCTAAAGTGTGTGGAGAAAGCCAGAGTTTGGAAAACCAGAATGGTAGTTTGCAATTGAATTCAGGGCCATCTAAGAAGGAATATGATCTCCCTTCCTGAGGCAGAGCAAAAGGCGAGGGATAGCTCAGTGGGTTGAGCATTGGCCTATTAAACCCAGGGTTGTGAGTTCAATCCTTGAGGGGCCTATTTAGGGAACTGGGGTAAAATCTGTAGGGGGATTGATCTTACTTTGAGCTGGGGGTTGGACTAGATGACCTCTCAAGGTCCCTTCCAAACCCTGATATTCTAAGTTTGGCTATAGCATTTCTGATTCCCTGAAGTTTAGAAAAGAGGAATTTGGGAAGACTATCATAAGGAAATTAAATAAGATAAATAAATGCCTAGTAGATACAGACTCCTTGTGAGACTATTACTGAATCACTTACCCTACATATGCCACAGTTTGAGCAACTGTAAAATGGGAATACTTACCTAAATGATGCTGACAGCACTGATTAGCTAATGCTTATAAAATGCTAAGTTTCTTGGGTGAGAGGAGATATTCCATGATTTTTAAGAAGCCTCTCACCATCCCTCTAAGCACACCTACATAAATGTTACACACAGAAAAAGGGTGACTGACTGATGTGAAAGTAAACAGACTCAGTCTTACCCTTCAAACATGTGGGTGAAACCTGAGCAAACGGTTGGGCTTTATCAGAGTGTGCCCTTGGCACAGTGTATCAGGTGAATGTAGGAAGCACATTCCAGAGGTGAGGGAATGGAAACAGCTGCCCCTAGCTTCCCGATATTTAGATCTAGAGCCTGGAAATGAGATTGCATCAACTGATCTCCACTGCTGTCACGGTGCATAGGGAAGAAGTATATTCTGATCCCCCAAGTTCATGCAATCACTTGACAGGGTTGCTCAATGTCCTCAAGTCAATATTCTCCCATCAAGGGCAGTTCTTAGGGCAGTGGTTCTTAACCTGGGGTGCATGCACCCCCTGGAGGTGCGAGATGCCCTTTCTGGGGGTGCAAGACATGCTAGATTTTTTTAGAAAGAAACTGATCGAAAACACAAAATTAAGCACAGGCACGTAAGTACAAGTACTTTGTTTAATCAAACCTATATATTTATTAACATTATACATTTTTTAACGATTACCACATTAAATTTTAACTGCACAATTAAAATAAATTTATAATTCTCTCTCTTTCATTCTATAGTTATGATATATCTAGATTTAAAGAACTTACCTACTTCAACGATTTTGGATAAGGGGTGCGAGAACATATTTTTGAGAACCAAAGGAGTGCAGGCTGCAGTAAAGGTTAAGAACCACTGTTGGCTGAAGGCTTTGAATAGGAAGACCACAACATAGGACTGGATGAGGAGACTGCCTAGTGTGCCTGCTTCTCATTTCTGCAGCTTTTGAGCCACTTAGAGCAAGCAGCTATTTGTCTCCCACATTCCCTTGCTATAGTTACGCATGCCACTGTAACCTCTAGAATAGATTGCTTTAATACCTTTTGCATAGTGCTATGCTGAAAACTGCTTTGAATGCATGAGCCAATTTGCTTAGCAGTGTTAACATGTTACACCTGTACCCAAAGACTCTGGCCCCTATTTATTTCTAGGTTCAAATCAAGGTGTTCATTGTTCGCAAGGCCCTATATATTTTTAGGCCCTGTCATGGTATAACCCCCACTCTGAACCTTAGAGTCCTAAAGATGGGGTACCAGCATAAATCCCCCTAAGCTTAATTACCAGCTTAGATTTTGTAGCGCTGCCACCAACCAGGACTTGCAGTGCCTGGTACACTCTGGTCCCCCCAAAACCTTCTCAGAGGACCCCAAGACCCAGACCCCCTGGTTCTTACATAAGGAAAGTAAACTCTTTCCCTCACTGTTGCCTCTCCCAGGCTTTTTCTCCCTGGGTTACCCTGGAAGATCACTGTGATTCAAACTCCTTGAATCTTAAAACAGAGAGGAATGCACCTTTCCCCCTCCTCCTTTCCCCACCCCAAGAGGTAATACAGATTCAAGCTCCGTGAATCTAAAACAGAGGAATTCCACCTTCCCCCTTCTCTTCTCTTTCCCTGTCATCCACCAATTCCCTGGTGAGTACAGACTCAATTCCCTTGAGCCTCAACAAGGGGAAAAAATCAATCAGGTCTTAAAAAAGAAAAGCTTTTAATAAAAGAAAGAAAAAAGCAAAAGTTGTCTCTGTAATCAAGATGGTAAATGTTACAGGGTCTTTCAGCTTATAGACACTAGAGAGAAACCTTCCCCCCAGCACAAATACAAATTAAAATCCTTAAAGCAAAATACACATTTGCAAATAAAGAAAACAAACAATCAACAAGACTAAACCGCCTTTCTACTGGTACTTACTATTTGAACAGAAAATTAGAGAGCCTCTAGGTACGTCTGGTTACTCTCAGAACCCAGAGAGAACAGACAAACAAACAACACAAAACAAAAGACTTCCCTCCACCGAGATTTGAAAGTATCTTGTCTTCTGATTGGTCCTCTGGTCAGGTGGTCCAGGTTTACTGCTTGTAACCCTTTACCGGTAAAAGAGACATTAACCCTTAACTATCTGTTTATGACAGGCCCTCACAATCTTAGGACCCTGAGGTCAATGGGAGTTGAGGGTGTCCAACAGCTCCCAAGAGGCGCTCAGCACCTTGCAGAAAGAAACTCCTAGTCCCTACAGTCCTCCAAGCTTCCTCTACACAGACAATCCATTAGCTCCTGGACCTCTGCCACTCATGCTGCTGCATGCCCTCTGCTTCCCCACGCCCCCCACATCAACTCCAGCCCCCTTCTGTGACAAGCACACAAAATACAAGAGAAAATATGGCAGGGGAGTGGCCTTTGTGGGATATTTGTAGTGCAAAGAGAATATTGGCAAAGGGGTAAATTGCATAGTCCTTGCAAAGCTACAAATGGCATGATACATATGAACCTAATTGCACAGGAGATAGAAATAAGTGAGGCAAACACTTAGGAGACTCAAGGGATGGAGAATTCTGAAAATCTTTGACTCAATGCAAGGCAGATTTATAGACATGCTCAGATAAAGGAAGAATAAGTTTGGAGTCAAAGCAGATTCTGGTCAGGAGCAAACTTAAGCTCAGATCTTGTCTCAAGTGCTGAAATATTTCTGGTCTGCTGCTGAAATCAGTTTTGGAAGACAAGCTTTCAGGAGAGATGAAGCACATACCTTGAAAATATTAATTCTGGGTTTTGGTAACTATAGTGTGACATTCCAATTGCCTCAACACCCTACCGCCCAATCCTGTGCCATTAAAGTCAATGTGAGTTTTGCCCTTGACTTTAATGGGAGCAGGATCAGGGCCTTAAAGAGTCAAATATATTGGTATTTGAGACATTTCTGATAATTTATTCACATTCCTAGATTATGATAATCTGTGTGACGATACTCTGCACTGGTTAGGCCTCAATTGGAGTACTGTGTCCAGTTCTGGGCACCACATTTCAAGAAAGATGTGGAGAAATTGGAAAGGATCCAGAGAAGAGCAACAAGAATGATTAAAGATCTTGAGAACATGACCTATGAAGGAAGGCTGAAAGAATTGAGTTTGTTTAGTTTGGAAAAGAGAAGACTGAGAGGGGACATGATAGCAGTTTTCAGGTATCTAAAAGGGTGTCATAAGGAGGAGGGAGAAAACTTGTTCACCTTAGCCTCTAAGGATAGAGCAAGAAGCAATGGGCTTAAACTGCAGCAAGGGAGGTTTAGGTTGGACATTAGGAAAAAGTTCCTGTCAGGGTGGTAAAACACTGGAATAAATTGCCTTGGGAGGTTGTGGAATCTCCACCTCTGGAGATATTTAAGAGTAGGTTAGATAAATGCCCATCAGGGATGGTCTAGACAGTATTTGGTCCTGCCATGAGGGCTGGGGACTGGACTCAATGACCTCTCGAGTTCCCTTCCAGTTGTAGAATCTATGAATGTATGATGTGCTCAGTCTGCAATTCTCATTAGTTAGTTTTTCTGGGCTGTATGGTTTTTCCAACTTGACAATTACTTCCTGTTCTTCAGTGCACAAATAGCATAAAGACAAAATAAGGACCAGAGTTTGCATTACCTGAAACAAGTCCTGTGTTTCCTTTCCAAAAGCCCGATGTGTCTGCATGGTCCCCTCTTTGACAGCGGCCTCCAGGTGTGTAAAGAGATGCCAAAGGCGGTCATTAGAGTGGATAATGTAGCCATGAAGTGAACGTTCTCTGTCTGATACCAGATATGTGTCAGCTGAATCTGTATTACTGTAACCTTAAGGGACGAAAAAAAACTGTTAACTAGTTTTTTTGCAGTGTTGTAGCTGCAGCCATGTAACTAGTAACTAAATTTGCTATACAAATGAGTATAATTTTCAGTTAAATGTTTGCGGTAAGATTCTCCACTGGTATAGGATGGACAGCTCCACTGACTCCAGCAGATTTACATCAGCTGAAGATCTGCTTCTTAATCTGCAACATGTTTAATTAAAAAAAACAAAAAACCAAATTACATTTGCTTTGTTCAGTCTGTACACACTGTCCAGTTGATTTGCATAGTCATGTTATCTACATCACAGCAAGCTCAACATAAAACACCAATTTGCAGTTAAGATACCAAAGAATAGATTTAGATGTTCTTGCTTTTCATGTTACAGATGTGACAAACCAGAAGTTATTACTGAGAAAAGCCCACCTCCCTGCTCGTAACATTTCTCAGTGATTGTGAAATTAAAAGTGCTCTCTTTTTTTAATTGGATTTTAAAAGCCAATAAGTAACACTAGTAGTAGTAGTGAATATTTATTTTACTAAAAGGCTCCCAATTAGGATTGGAATGTCACTGTACTGAGTGCTGTACAAGCATAGGGTATGTCTACACTACAAACCTAAGTTGACCTATATTAGATTGATTTACAGCCACTGCAGTAATTACTGTAGTGGTGAATGTCCACACAACCTTCCTTGGGTCAGCGATGCGCATCCTCACCAGGAGTGCTTCCACTGGCCTAAGACAGGCAGTGTGTGGGAGGGAGTGTCCTGTCAGCTCTGCTCGCAGTTCCCTGCCCAGAGTGCAGCTGCCACACAGGCTCCCGGAAGTGGGAGAAGCCACCCAGGGATTCTTCCCATTCCCTGTGATACACTTGCCTTTGAATCTTACTCCTTTCCTTTCCCCACTGTTCTTAAATCACATGCATTTAAGCCTCTCAATCTGCATTCTTCCTTTAGCGCTTTGTTAACAAAAACAGTGGATAAGTTGCTCAAAGGTTTCCTTTGCTAGGCACCTTTTCATCATCTTTAAAAGGTTTATTACTAAGTGATGTGTATCTGGGAGCTTAAAATTATGTAGTGCAGATTGAAAAGGGAAGGTCAAGCTTCTTAATCGTTCCATCACCTGTTTGTATCTTATAATTGCTTAATATTTTAAGTTGCAATAGCTTACTGTTGTCCAATTTCAGTGCCACATTCTGAAAGTCTTCTCTCTGTCATATCCATGGCTACACTACTGCAATCAGTGATTCTGCACTAGTGTAAACTCAGAGAAAAAAAATGACCCTTGTTGTTTGGCCCACACTGAGAGAGAAGCAGGCAGGAGCAGAAGCAGCCAAAGTAGGAACTGCTGAACTGGGGCAGAGGGAGTGAGGGTGGTAAAATGCAATGCAGCCAGGGCCACCCCTCCTCCCAATATCCTCCTGGACCCAGAACTAACATAAGAACATAAGAACTGTGCAAAGGAAACCTCTCCTCCCTCTTCTGGGAGCAAATGGCTTTGGAGGAAAGCTGCAGAGTGAAGCCAGCCAGCCACCCCACTGGCAGGTGCAGAAGCAGCCACAGCAGAGATCTCTGGACATCCAGAGGATAATGCTACATTTTGACTTGACTGTCTCTGCCCTGTGCCGATTGGGTGTTTACTCTAACATGGCCTCTCCTTTCTCCCCATCCCTAACAGTCTATTCACCTCAATTTCACTCCACACTTGCCTCTCTTCTCCTCTGCTCCATCCCCTAAGCTCCCCTTCCCTTCCTTTTTCCACTAAGCTGATCCCCTCAGCTCAATGAGCCATTGGCTTGGGGGAACTGTGATTTGACTTTGAGCCCCTTCTAACTAAATCTACACATCCCTCCAAAAAAAGCCATGGAACTAACATGCCATTTGCTGCCTTCACATTGCTTGTGTGTTAGACCCCTTCCCCTACACTGCGTCTGTCTTGTTTGTTTAGATTTCAAGGACTTTGAGACTACTTCTCTGTGTTTGCACAGTGCAATGGGGCCCTGATCTTCACTGGCTCGTAAGCAGTACCATAATAAACAAAATTATTATTAATACTTAATACGTTTAATTTGCCAAGGACTAGTAAAGTTTCCTGTACAGCCCCAGTGAACAGGAACAAACAGCTTAGTTTTCACAGTGGACAATAATACATTAGAAGTTCCTTCTTCCAGCTCTCTCGGTCCCCCTACACTGGAATTGTTCTACAGTAAAAGTTACCTTGATGGGTTTTCTCCAGCAATCCAAGAGAAGCACAAGCATCAAGCAGTCTTTCTGTTCCACACACAGAGGCTTCTATCTTATTGGCAACATCCACAGCCTTCAGTATACATTTATCTTTCAGAAGATCAAACACTTTCAGTTTAGAGGCCACAAACAAAGCCTGTGTATATGAAATATACATTGAGTTAAATTAAAAATTACTACAACTAAAAAAATAACACGTGTTTGTTTTAATACAAAAGAACAAACGTTCTGGAAAGCTTTCCAGAGGCATGAATTAAGTTCAGAGTATAGTAGTCGTGTGAAGGCAAAACCATGCCATAAAGAACTTAAGAACTGCTTGACTCTGTTGAATTTTTTCCTGCAGAAAATTTCAGTTCAGCCCTGTTACTTCTGGGACAGTTTGCTCCTGGCATCAAAAGACAGATGTCAGCATCTTTGCCATGGTAACAATGTTAGGTGAAAAAAAAATTACTGGTTAAAGCTTGAAAAAACCTGAAATGTCTACTTCAGGTTTTGTGTCTTAGACTCTTATTCATCAGGATACTTAAGCACATGACTAGCTTTAAACATGTTTCATAAGGTCAGCAAGGGTTTAAGTATGCTTTGGAATTGGGGCCATAGAGAAAACACATCAAATCTAATTTGAGTTGATTTTCCTAAGAAAATAATTTGACATTTCTTCACAATGTATTTTTTTGTTTTAACAGCTATAATTCATTGCATACTAATTTTCTAAAAACAAAACAAAAATAACAAAAAAACTTACAAGCACATACGAATACCTTAACTAAACTTATACAGTACATGCTTGTATTTAAGAGGAATTTTCATATTATGCAACAATATGCACCTTCATAGCTCAGATTAGGTTGCACTGTTCCTTCAATTAATAGTGTTTCTGAGGAACTATAAAAGAAAAAAAAAATCAGACTGGAGAGGGAAGAAGAGAGTTGAAATTTTGTTAAAAAAATCAGATGGAAAAATTGCAGCTGAAACGTAGAGGCTTCATATTCGTGATTTTTATATTTAAAATGTTTGCTATTTTGGGGGTGAAGGTGGAATATACAGTTGAGATTGTCTCCAAAATGCCACAAAAATTAACATGCCTGCCTAAATTTAACAATATGATTCTTGTTGTTAATGCATGTTCCAAATCATTGCTGCATTCAAAAATGCACATTGTTTTGTAAAAAATGTTATTAGGTTTAGCCAGAGAGAGGGGAAGTTTCTGGTAAGCACAGCAAGTGTTTAAACAGTTTCTTTGTAGTAGTGGAAGATAATTAATGGCCAGCTTAAGGCCTTTGAGTTGTAAGTCAGTACTGAAAATTAGGTTATTGGCATAACATTAACAAATAGAGCCAGTATTTAAATTATGATAGGATCCAAAGGTCCCATTCAAGATGTGTTGGGTCCTGTATAGCTACAGAGGAACCAAACCAAACCAAATTTAACCCTGAACTTCCATTGACCTCACTGAGTGCAGGACCAAGCAAAAAGTTCCTAGACATCATTTTAATAAAGATGATTATTAGGTTTTTCTTGCTTGCAGTTGATTTCAGCCTGCATTGTGAGGGCTCTGAACCCACGTAAAGGTCAAATTAAATTGAATTTAACTAACAGCTAAACTGTAATTTTCATTATACTTTCAGTCTTCGAAGCATATTACAAACTAACTAGCTTCACAACATTATTGTCTCCATTTTATAGAAGGGGCAGTGCAGGCAGACATAGGATGAGATTTGCCCAAGGTCGCAGAGTAAGTGTCAAAATTGGGATTAGACTTTAACAATCCAATCCTGTGCCCACTGAAGTCAACAGCAACCTCCCATTGTCTTCAGTGGGGCCAGGATTTCCCCCCAGGAGTTTCTGGTTCAGGGTTTTATGAAGAGACCACATCCTGCTCTGTTTCCAGTTAGAATACTTGGTATTTATTTCATCTTCTCTTTCTTCACTGCTGTCACCTTTTCTTTAGTCGCACTAGTCTGGCTCTGAATAGGAAACCTAGCTGTGATTCAAAATTATCCATTTATCTGTTTCCAGGCACAGTTGACTGCTACAGTACACATGAATATTAGCTTCTGTGTACATGTCTTCATGAAGGCCCAACACAAGCTACTGCATTGTGATCATCAGCTACAGCCCTGGTTCACACACAAGAGATTCTTAGAGAAGTATTTCAGTGAAAAGTAGAGAAACAAAAACTGAGCAATCAAGAGAAGGCGGTTCTTATAGGAACCTACAATACAAATACATGGAAAGATAAAGGAATGAGGTAGAGAACAGACATTACATATACATCATATATAAAAAAATATTTATTTTAAATGGAGGCATTTTGAAATGTTTCCTCTGCAGAAGTTAACAGGGAACATTCACTAAAAGAAAGTTACACAGAAAGTTCATTGCCCTCTGAAGTGTTATTGTGCCAAACATGGAGATTAAATTCAAATAATTACAATGAAAAAGGATTTTAATATTACTTCAAGTGCAAATCTCAACACAGACTTAGGAGAGTAGCCACTATGGACATTTCCATAATATATATTTCTGTCATCATTTATGTTGTTTTAGATAATATTTCTGATTACAATGAAATAAATGTTACAAGTACATATATTTTAACATGTTATGTAATCAGCTCTTTCCTCTTATATACATTCCCTGTCCCATCCTGATTTTTGCCCCTCCTCTCTCCCACCTTTGTTCCCCCACTTTCTGAAATCAATACGAGATACAGGTGCTCAGCACCTGTTAGGATCAGATCTGAAGAAAAATGCACTAGAGAATTTACTCAGTGGCATTCTAGGTCTATGTTTCAGTGTGGCATTGCTACTTGCCTTAAATCTAAGGGTGCTCATTATTAAGGGCACTTCTTAAGATGTCCCTCCATGCTGCTGCCTAAGTTCCCTCTAAGCTGCGTGGCCACGCAGCAACCTATTCAGTGCCGCGTAGGTGCTCAGGGCTAGCCCTGGACCTGCCATGGCCGGGAGAAGAGGTACCCCTCCCCAGCCCAGTCCTAGACCTGCCATAGCGCCCCTCCCCCAGGCTCAACCCAGCCCTGACCCAGAGCTGCCGCGGGAAGAGGTGCCTCTTCCCCCCAGCCGAGGTGTTGCTGCAGGGAGAGAGCGCTCTGCGGAGTCACACATCACTTCTATATTGGGTGCACATAACAAAATTCATTCTGCATATCCATGGGAAAAATTAGAGGGAAAATTGGCTGTTGCTTTGGAATGTCATAACAAAACATGCACAGACAGTATTTGCATCACTAAAAGGTACTTTTCAAAAATGCCCCTATGCATTCTGCTGCCCTTGCTAGCCCAGTGCAGTAAATCCCTGAGGTTACTGTTCTTTTCGAGCCTCTTACTGGAATGTGCGCTGGTACTACAGCCTGGGTCACTGGTGCAGCTGCTGGAAGATGCCATTCTCTTGCATAACACACATAGAATCAGAATGAATATTAGGGTAAAATAAATGCATTTGATCATTTGTTTGAATGGGGCTGTTCCCCATACACATGCATAGTGCTGTAGTACTGCTTTACTACTAGAACCTCCAAACTACACAGAAATGTTTAAAAATACAAATTTGAATTATATTAGCTCACCAGTGCAGAGAAAATTAGATCAAGAAGAAGTATTTTTTTTTTTTTTTTTTTACCTTTGAAGCTCTGAAGCCATCCGTAAGTTCTACAATTTTTGATGGGAATTTAGCTGGACATTCCCTCACTCCACTCTGATTTTCCACAGCCACTGTACAAACAGGCTTGATGCTACCGCTGTTTACTAGAGTATGAACGGCTCCTGAGAGGGGCATCCCATTCCTCTCTAATGTGTTAGCACTTTTATGCTGCATGGGATTTGAAGAGTCACTCTCTCCGTCACTGAGGTTCTCAAAAGTCTCGACGGAGGGGATAGAGTCATGCTTGACATGCTGTATAGTATGTTTGAGGGGTGGATAATACAACTCCGCTAACTTTTTGCAGAAGTGATTTAGAGGAAAGCCCACCACATTCAAGAAGTCTCCATGAATATATTCCACTAACATTCCACCAAGGGCCTGGATTCCATAACCACCAGCTTTGTCCCTGCAGGGGGAAAATACAGACATTGAGTTAAGATAGTGGTTAAGAGTGAACGTGGGGATGGAGGAAAGGAGTAACCACTTAGTACTGATTGTAGATTCAGGTGTATAAACATGTTTTAGAAGAATGGAAATGACAGAACTTTGCCTTGATTGAACTAGTGTGTTAAAGTTAGAGATGGATTAAACTAACTTTCTTTTCTTTAAAATAGTCCTGGTTCAACACTGCAGCTTTGGAATCACAACAGTAACGTTTGCTCTTTCACTACATAACACTAGATAATTGAATTCAAATGAGAAAGCCATTGTTACCCACTAGTCCATATTCAACCCTGGTGAAATCAATGAGATCCTGGTCTAAGACTTTTTAGTAAGTGGACTAACACTGCAGTAGTGTAATGCCATTCTGACTTTCACTGAGGTGACATGCATGAGCTATGTTATGGCCAGCCACAGCAAGCACATTATTTTGCTAGGTAAGATCTGATAAAAAGTCAGCACTGGAATTCAGGGGAGAACCCCTTTCTAGCATTTTATTTCAGTCCTCTCCCACTGCAAGAGGTGCTGTCAGACTTTCAACTACCAAGGTTTACCCTTGACATAAATTCAAGGATCAACAACACATGCAGCAGTGCTTTTACCCTAGTGCCTCACCATCTGCCTGTACGTAACTGCACACAATGCCACATATTACTACCTAGCCACTATTTCTATTTGCAGAGTGAAAGGTTATAAACACTGACATGAGTGAAAATTCCCTCCCATTGGTTTCCTAATAATTCCTCCAGTGCTAAACTTCAAGAAATTGGTAAATATTTACACTTTACGCACAACTTTCACAATGGCTTTTTTTAGCTCTAGTAGTGAACTACCTTGTTGACATTTCAGACTAGATGAATTTACTGATATGTGGCGATCACAGACCTTTTTCTAAAGCAATCTTTCAGGGTTATCAGTTATGCAACAGCAGCAGACTACATCAATTCACCTACGTTGGATCTTGCAACTAATAAGAATGCCCTTGAGGACCTTGTGGCACCTTATAGACTAACAGACGTTTTGGAGCATGAGCTTTCGTGGGTGAATACCCACTTCCTCAGATGCATGTACGTCTGTTAGTCTATAAGGTGCCACAGGATTCTTTGCTGCTTTTACAGATCCAGACTAACACGGCTACCCCTCTGCTACTTGAGGACCTTGACTTTTTAGTCCCTGTTAAACATCCTCTTTTTTTTAAAAAAAAAAAATGCAACTCACTAATGTCAGCGTTGTCCCAAAAAACATGCTTCACTGACTGCCCTTGGATGTGATTCCTCCTGAGGTCAAGGGGAGCCATGTGCACATCCAATACATTCTACAAGCAATGGAAAGGGATGCAGTATCTGTATTTCAGGAGAATACTTCTAAAGGTGGGGGCTCAAAAATTACAGCACACGGGAATGCTCCCTTTTTATCTGTTAAAAACCTAGAAATCATGTCCCAAAAATTGTATTTAGGAGTGATACTTCAACTGTGTAACAATGGGTAAATGGGCAGGATAATCTCTATTATGTTAGCTACTGTGAAAGGCCATAATGGACTAGAGCCAAATGGCTAATACAGTTTTGACAGGTACAGAGAGGCAGCAGGTCAACTCTCTTTTCATACAGAGACCAGATCCAACTCCAGAAATTTGATGGGTTAAGCCAGGTTCCAAATTAACTCTGGGTGCAAGGTTGACTTCAATAAAACTGTGCCTGCTTATGCAAGCTGTAACTTTGGCCTTTATTCGTTGAGAGCCTGGGGCTGAAACCCACAAGCTGTCCATGTGCCTATCTCTGCTATGGATTATAATTAAAGTACAGGTTTGAAAAATCCGCTCTCCTACGCTCCGGTGGTAGGTAGAAAGCTTTTCTTGGCAAGTGTGATGCTAGGACGAGAAAGTGCCATGGGTGCAGACTAAGCTTTCATTTAAGGAGTTAAACATCTAGCCCTGGTGGTTGCAATAATAACTTTACAAACATGAACCAAGCAGTGCTGTCCTCCTAGACAGGCAGGTGGAGAGACTGACAGTTTGCAATGACTTTTTCTGGCTTTAGCGTTGAACTATTTCTTATAAAGTTTGCTCATGATACCAAGCTGGGAGGGGTTGCAAGTGCATTGGAGAACAGGATTAGAATTAAAAATGATCTTGACAAACTGGAGAAATGGTCTGAAATAAATAGGATGAAATTCAATAAGGACAAATGCAAAGTGTTACACTTAGGAAGGAACAATCAGTTGCACACATACAAAATGGGAAATGACTCCCTAGGAAGGAGTACTGTGGAAAGGTTCTGGGAGTGGTAATAATGGATCACAAACTAAATATAAGTCAACATGTACCACTTTCGCAAAGAAAGTGAACGTCATTCTTGGATGTGTACCAGAAGTATTGTAAGCAAGACACAAGAAGTAATTCTTCTACTCTACTCAGAACTGATAAGGCCTCAACTGGAGTATTGTGTCCAGTTCTGGGCACTACATCTCAGGAAAAATGTGAACAAATTGGAGCAAGTCCAGAGGAGAGCACCAAAAATGATAAAAGGTCTAAAACATATCATCTATGAGGAAAGATGGAAGAAACTGGGGTTTTTTTAGTCTGGAGAAGAGAAGACTGGGGAGCGGGGGACATGATAACAGTCTGCAAGTACATAAAAGGTTGTTATAAAGAGGTGGGTGATAAATCGATCTCTTTAACCAGTGAGGACAAGACAAGAAGCAATGGGCTTAAATTGCAGCAAGAGAGATTTAGGTTGGACATCAAGAAAAACTTCCTACCTGTAAAGATAGATAAGCACTGGAACAAGTTACCTAGGCAAGTTGTGGAATCTGTCATTGGAGGTTTTTAAGAATAGGTTAGACAAACATCTGTCATGGATGGTCTAGATCACGGATGGGCAAACTTTTTGGCCCGAGGGCCACATTGGGGTTGCGCAACTGTATGGAGGGCCGGGTAGGGAAGGCTTTGCCTCCCCAAACAGCCTGGTCCCTGCTCCCTATCTAACCCTTCCCACTTCCCACCCCAACTACCTTCTTAGAACTCCCAACCCATCCAACCCCATGGCTCCATCCCCGACTGCCCTCCTGACCCCATCCACATCCCTGCCCCCTGACAGGCCCCTCGGACCCCCACTCCCAACCCTCCCTGTTCCCCATCCCCTGACCGCCCCCCAAGAACCTTCGCCCCATCCAACCTCCTCCTCCTCCCTGACTGCCCCCAAGGACCTTCTGCTCCCTTACCCAACCTCCCCTCTCCCCTCCCCTGCTCCCTTACCAGCGACAGGAGCTTGCAGCTGTGACACCCGGCCAGAGCCAGCTGCACTCCCCACGCTGCCCAGCCTGTGCGGCACTGTGGCTGCGGGGGAGGGGAGACAGCAGGGGAAGGGCCGGGGAGTAGGGTCCCCAGCCAGGAACTCAGGGGCCGTAGTTTGCCCACGTCTGGTCTAGATAATACATAGCCCTGCCTCAGTGCAGGGAACTGAACTAAGTGACCTATCGAGGTCCCTACCAGTCCTACATTTCTATGATTCTTGTGCCTGTGTCACTGCTACTTAGAGCCTTCCCAAGTTGCAGTACTCTTGTTGGTTTAATTGCTGCTATCGAAAGCCCTGTGGAGGGCAATGAAATTAACAAAAATCACATTCATATTAATTTGCTGCTGCTTGGGAATTAAGAGCAGAAGCAAAGAAAGGCACTAGAGCAGTGGTTCACAAACTTTAACAACCTGTGAACCTCTTTCACTAAAATGTCAAGCCTTGCGAACCCCCTCCTAAAAATGAGTATTTCCAGGGATTTTCTCCTTTACCTGAGTATAAATTATAAAAGCAGTGATCTTGAAAATATAAAATTTGTTTTTATGACATGCTTATTACACACTATTAACTATTCAGTATTTTTATTACATTATGAAAACGGCAACACTTTTCCAAGATCTCACTTTCATAGCTTGTATCACTTTGAATAAGCCTGTTATAAGACAAGACTCCTATGTTTCATCAAGGAGTATCAGATGTGAAACAGCATGAAAGTTTTTAAGAAACCAACTCAAAAAGAGTTCCTCCTACACAAGCATTCAGGTCTTGAGCAGTCCAGGCAAACAACGCATGTTACAACAAAGCTTAAACTTGTTCTTCATAATATTAAAAAAAAAAATACTAGCTGCCTATTTAGTTTAAAAAACAGCAAAAAATATCCACTTCCCTTTCCATTTCTTATAAGAAGTCTTGAAGTTTAAATGATCTCAGTGTGATAGATACGCTTGCTTTGATCTGCTTAGCTCTTGGAAGTCCAGGGACTCCAGGCTGCTGACCCCATGCTGCCTGGGATCACTAGGGACAGCTCTGTCCACCATTAGGGATTTTTTCCCCACCCCCGAGACTCCCCTGTAACATTTCACAAACCCCCAGGGGTTCACAAACCCCAGTTTGGGAATTACTGCACTAGAGCTATTCACTATCACTAGAGAAGAGATTCCAAAATAGAAGCTGGAGCAAGGGAGTAGCAGATAGGACCCCCTATGTAATGTCAAAAAAGCCAGAAGTTATAGAATAGCTGAGGCCCAGCCCTTCCCACCCCCAAAACTATTCGGACAGCTGGGGGGAAGGAGATAGTAAAGATACTCGCAGCAGCTAGGAAGCTCCAGGGTGGGAAGGAGAGCAGGGGGGGAACCACAGAGTGAGAGAACAGCGTTTTATTTTCTCCCCACCAGCAGCCAAAAGATTGGGAGGCTTCCTATTTGTCTGACACCCACTACCTAGAAGGTGATATGAAAGAGTCCCTGTGCAGAATCCAGGGACAGCCCCAGAAGCCATTTCAGCACCCTTTTCAGAAGTCTGGGAGAGAAGCTGGGTTCATCACAAATATGCTGCCCCAGAACAGCACTTTCCACATCATTTTTTATATCTGCTTCATGCTTGTAGATTTAGACCCTGGCTCAGAGAGGTCTAGTAAATATCAAAAGCACTGATTATGCCAATCTTTGTATTATAGGGTTGTTGGGTTTTTTTGTCCACTGTGTCACCAGCAACTTGATGCAATCCTCAATAATACAAATGTTGCTTAGCTTTTTGGTATTCTGTGTAATGACTAAGTTGGCCATGACATCATGAAGCTGGACCCTCACAAGAAAAAGCTTCTTAGTTGGAGCATAAGTAATGTCCAAACAGGTTCTTCGGTAAAGGACTGCTTTAGCCTATATAAATAGACACAGAAAAAGATGAAAGAAAGACTTCCTCCTCCCAAGGCATCCTTTGGTTTGCATGTAATTTGTAGGTTGGTATCCTCAATTACTCCCACACCAACCCAGAGCAGATGTTTCCCCTCCTTTCAGGTATACAGTTTTCAGTTTGCTCTGTCTCAGACAGGGGCAGAACAGATTATGTGAACTTTTGACCCCCAAAGCCCACCTGGATCTCTCGCTGTGAATTAACAAATGTCTGGTAGCAGAGAGAACAGCTAAGATGTGCTGTCCAAATCCTCCCAAGAGCAGTTCTGCTGCAGCTGTGCTTCAGCAATGCTCTCACTCTTCCAGAGGCCATAGTCACAACACCTGGACTTCTCATTCTAAGCCTTAAATTCTATCTAAAAATCCCAATAGTTTGTCCCTCAAGTCTCATCTTTCTCATCAGCTGCATACTCAAGGGAGATTGATTTAGTGAACTAGAGTTCCCAAAAGCATACTGGGAATTTCTCGGCTAATCTGTACTCTAAAAAAATGTATTGTTTTCCCCACACAGCCCAAGTGATCCCCTTATTCTTTGTAACAAACTGCTCCTGCCCCAGATTTAATTATTCCTGTTTGGGTCAAATTCACTTTGGTTCCTTTTATCCCACTAAATGTGATTATATTGTTAATTATTAGTATTAGACAAAAGCAAGGCCAACGTAACATGAAGGTTGAGGATTTAAACATAAAACAGGAAATTAAGAGTTATGGAGCCAAATCTTCAGATCTATGCTTACTGTATCACTCTAGAGGACTGGGACAAATCTAGCTCAAGATCACCTTTGCACTCTCCCGATCTCAGAGTCAGCTGGAGGCCAGTTCAGCTCCTAACGCAAACTCTGAGGCTGCACTAACTTACTTATGCTAAAAGTAAAAACCCTCTTTCACCTTCAACACACCTCCTGTGCTAGAAAAGGGCTGGATTAGACTGTGTAGACAAGTTGTATAGACCTGGCTCTACACAGTTTTCTGGGCATGGTACTGCAGATGTTGCTGAAGGGGGGTGGAGCAGGGACCAATGATCTGGTCCATAGCTGGGTGTAGAGTATATGTAATATAATGGATTACAAAACCATGCAGTACTGGGCTATGTGACAGATCTGGCAATTCTTTTATAGATACATAATGTGTAAGTGCCATAGCTGCCTTAGATTTCTCATCTAAGAATGCTGGCTAATTAGTGGAGGGGGAAGTGGAGGGAGAAGAACAGGGAACACAGCAAATCTAATACAATTGAATGTTAATAAAGCATTTAAGTGTCTCCTGAAATCTTCCTGAAAACTTCATTCAAGTAGGCTTGGAAAAAAGGGAGGGGACACAAGGTCTGATATTGGTTGATGGATTGTAAAGACCAAGGATCTGTGCTAGGTTCAATTTTATTTAACATCTTCTCTCTCAAGGGAATGTTAATGGAATTCACAAATTAAAATGAATTTACAAACGTCAGCTGAATAAAGACAAAATGACTTAGTTGACTTAGAAATATGAAAGGTAATTCTCCAAATCAAGGTTCGGCTCTTGTTTCCCTCCCGCTTTTTACATTCTACAAGATGCCTCATTGTGCGATATTCCATGTATCCATAGGTGGCTAGAAAAAGTTCTCCACAGCACAGCAATGCTGCTCTTTTCAGAGCTGTCAATAAGCCTATTACATTATTTAGAAGGGTCTCAGCACCAGAAATACTTTTCAACCTCACACCACCAGAGGGTTAAGCCCAGGCTGACTTGGAGATGAAAGACTCCATTAGTCTCAAACTCTGATCCACTGCATGATTATTATCATTTATTTTAATGAGAACGCCAAGAAAGCACTACCTCAATGGTATGACTTTCCTCAGAAGAATAAAAAACAAACAGATCACACTTTTGAGACAAAAAACTACCTCTAGTTAAAGTGCAATTGTTTAGGATTAAAGTTAATGAATTACAGTTTTGGTTGATAAACACAATAGTGTTGATGCAAGGTGTTTGACTTAGAACTGCATGACAATTTGATTAAATATTTAGAATAATATAAAACGAACATGGAGCACATTAAAATAGATTAAAAGCTGGCTAGCTGACAGATGTCAAAATGTAACTGTAAATGGCGAATCGTTATCAAGTAGGTGTGTTTGTAGTAGCCTTCTACAGAAATCAGTTCTTGGCCCTACACTCTAACATTTATATCAATGTCCTAGAAGAAAACATAAAACCATCACTCAAAGTTTGAAGATGACACAAAAATTGGGGGAGTGGTAAATAACAAAGAAGACAGTTCACTGATACAGAGTGATCTGGATCGTTTGGTAAGCTGAGCACAAGCAAATAATATGCATTTTAAATATGGTTAAATGTAAATGTATACATCTAGGAACAAAAGAATATAAGCCATGCTAACAAGGTGGGGGACTCTATGCTGAGAAGCCATGACACTGGAAGAGAGTTGGAGGTTGTGGTGAATAATCAGCTGCCAAAAGGACTAAAACAATCCTGAGATAGATGAATGTGAATCTCAAGTAGGAGCAGGGAGGTTATACTATTTGGCATTAGTGTAACAATTACTGGAATACTGTTTTCAGATTTGGTGTCCTCAATTCAAGAAGGATATTGATAAATTAGAGAGGCTTCAGAGAAGAGGCATGAGAATTATTAAAGGAGCGGAAAACATGCCTTATAGTGATAGACTCAAGGAGCTCAATTTATTCAGCTTAACAAAGAGAAGAAGATTAAGAGGTGACTTGATTACAGTCTTTAAGTATCTGGATGGGGAATAAATATTTGATAATAGACTCTTCAGTCTAACACAAGAAGGTAAAACATGAGCCATGGTCTGGAAGTTGAAGTTAAACAAATTCAGACTGGAAATAAAATGCATGTTTTTAACAGTGAGCGTAATCAACCACTGGAACAACTTACTAAGGATTGTGGGTAGATTCTCCATCACTGGTCATTTTAAAATCAAGATTGGATGTTTTTCTAGAAGATCTGCTCTAGCAATTATTTTGGGGAAGTTCTATGGCCTATGTTACACAGGAGATCAGACTGGCCTTGGAATCTATGAATCATGATGTGTACAAATCCATACAACACAAAAATGTGCATCTTTCTCTGTAGCAATATAAACCTTCTACTGTATTTTTTTTTTTACAGTCTACTGGGTTTTTTTATTACCTACCCCTGTTGAGTAGCACTGGCTAGAGTCAAACTAATGTGGGAATACAGTCTGTCAATTTCCCCATGTAATTTGCACACCATATCCCTTCCCTACAGTAACCCTGCTAATTCCAGGCCTGCCTTCCACTGAAGGCAGTGCAGCCACTTCTGTATTGATTCTTTATGTGTTTGCAGAGTTTTCCATAGAGATGAGAAGCTCTAACGTTATAATCCCTTCAGGTACCGGTGCCACTGCCCCATTATTGGTTTACAGGTAGAAGCCGTAGCTGTTAAAGACTCATCTCATAGATAAATCTAAGCAAAGACTCCTTCCAGCTCTCTGGATATTTGGATTAAGCTGTTAGTTCAACATGGACATTTATTAGTGCTGATTAACACACAACAAATGCAAGACAGAATGTGTTTTCTCCACTTTGTAAAAGTTCTGCTGTAGGTAGTGCACTCATAACTGGAACATACAATGATAACTGGCTCTATATCCTCACTACTGTGAGCTGCTACATGTCCTAAACACCAATGGACATCAGTAGGAGTTGAAAGTGCCTCACAGAATGCAGGATAGAGTTCACTATAAGTGTAAGGATAAGCTAAGGCTCTTCCAACTTTCCATACTATATCCATATAGGGCCTAATTCTTCTCACTAACAATCTGTTTCATTGCTCACTGAAGTCAGTAGATGGGTTCCAATTATCTTCATTGAGATCAGGCAATAACTAAACTAAAATTGGGCCTTAAACAGAATACTGCACAATTCCACTGTGTCATCCATTGCCTGAGCTTTCAAAATAAGGAGCTATTGAAAAAAAAAAAAAGACTGCTAGCAGTTTAAAAGATTGGGTTCAGAGTTCCACCCTGGGAATTCAAATGCTAGTCAATGTTGTGAATGCAACATTAACTTCCTTTTTGCTTCACACAGCACATCAATGACTGCAAATACACAAGGCCAATTTCCCCCAAGGACACGGCGTATTGCTTGCTTCGTATTTGAGGTCAACAATGTCTTAAGGCCTATACTCAAGTTAGATGTCCTGCCTTCAGCAGCCTACTTACATTGGTTCTCCACTGTGAATATATTCCCATAAAAGCTCCTCAGATAGTTCAGCAAATTTAACTTTTGTCTCTTCATAGAAATCAGTGACTTCAGTCTCCAGACGATTATCTACAACAAAAAATCCCACTGTAAATAAAAAAATTGTAACATGAAAGTAATGAGACTAAAGGGTAAAATAAATCTTGATAAATGGTTTACCTTTTGAATACTCTGAACTGACATTGTTCATCCAAGAAAACGTATACAGACTTTTGATTCTATTTTAGGATTTAAAAGAGATTTCCTGAATTTAAAAGATGCTTTTAAGGTTAGTGGGCTCAAAAATCTGACCTACTTCCTTGCCTCCCTCATCCATGGCCTTTGTCAGTGAAAGGTCCAGATTCCTGTATAGATATATGCTACTCCTGGGGGGATTCTGCATCACTGTGCTTGTGCAGAATTCATGGACCTTGCAGATTTTTTTGCTTCCCTGCAGAAAAAGGACTTCTGATGGGGAAGCAAAGGGAAGCCGCAAGAGAGGTCATGCACAACGTCCCCAGCAATGCAGGCAGTTTGGTTTGGGCACCCAGAGCAGCTGGTAGACACATATTTCACCACTGGGGAGGTGGAGGGGGCTGGGCAGTCGTGCGTAAGAGAGAGACACTCTCTACCTCTCGCTCGTTATTGCGGTATGCTCGGCATGGATAGGCTGGGCTTTGGGGTGTTTCTGAAGAGGTAGGCATGGGGCAGGCTCTGTTCCCTCAGGCAGAGCAGAATGCAGCAGCCTGCCTGCTTAGTGAATTGTTCCCATTGTTCTTAGGGAATTCCCCCAGGAGTATAAAACAGGTATAAACATTTTAAGGCTCCTTTACACTGCCAGAGTGGTATAAAGGAGCCGTACTGTAAAGGACGATGTGGTGCTTTAGTGATTAGAACTGGTCTAAACGTTTGGACTGAAAAAGTTTCCTATCAAAATGTGCTTCATGAACTGTTTGCTACTGACCTCTCTGGAGATGGTCAGTCGCCAATATAAATTGTGAGTTTGAGTCCCCAGCCCTCGCTTCCTCTTCAGTTGCCAATGATGCAACACTGAGCATATGGCTGCATATATTTGTTGACTAATAACTAGAAGTAAACGGTCAATATAGCTACATTACTATTAGACAAAGGGGGCTTGGCGATTTCCTCCAATGCTCCCCATTCTCAGTCTCCATCCATTGTATTGTAGTTTAAATAAACTAGCAAAATAATTGAAACCAGCTTGATTATATTGTGTTATTCTGACAAAAAATATGCAGAATTTTAAAATATTGTGAGAATTTTTTATTTTTTGGTGCAGAATTCCCCCAGGAGTAAGCAAGAATAGGGTTTACTGCCAGGTTCAGTGGAATATCTATTCAAGAAAGCTGAAGTGAGTAAAACCCCACATTATCTAATTCTGCAGAGTCACAGCATGTAACTATTTACCCAAGTGGAGCGGGAGAAAGAGATAATAGTAGGACAAAATTTGGAGAGGAGGATCTTATTCCTCCTTTATGGAATGCTCCCAGAATTAATTCTGTCATTGTAGGACTACTGGTTGATTGCCTGCACTGGAAAGAAATCTGCCTAGCTCAAAATCAGATTCAGTGGGCATGCAATCAAAAACAGAGTAAAGGAAATGCAGTAGTCACTCCTCTAACATTGTGTATGCCATTATGCCTAGCAATGTGTCACAGCATAAAACTGCAGCAGTGCATATAAGCACATACAATAGCTGCAAGCAGCAGCCTCTGTCATCCAGCAATCCCTTTTATCCTATCATTTCCTCTGCAGCAGTAAAGAGTAGTGCAGAGTTGTAATACCTCTTTTAAGCCGACACAGCACTTTTGGTTTTTTTAGCTGGAAGCTGGTTGTGAGCAACCTGCAATGCAGAGTTGTGCAGCACTAGAGGCGGATTTTGCTGCATGGAAAAATGCCTTTGAGTGCCGGAATTAGAGCTCATGTGGGTTCTGCTAAGGGATTTGAAGCATACTGCCCCACATACATATACTGGTAACAAACGATGCCCTAATTAATGATAGAGCAGTAAGTTCCCATCCTTGTTCCCTACCAAACCAAGAGCAATATTCTCCTCTTATCTGCACTGCAGATCCCTAGTTAATATTCTGACAGAAGTGGAAGTTTCTTGGCAGAATACGCCAGAGAACTGCAGTATGGATCAGAGATAAGAGTTTTATTCAAATACTACAGCGTGAGTGATAGAAAACATTAACATTTCTCATAAAGCAACTTAATGATTTCATAAATGGTTACAAACAGTGAGTAAAAACAATTATGCATAAGTTACTGAACATAAATTGACAATATCCTTTCAGGATGACAGTATGGTCATTCAGTAAGATGCTTGGTAACAGGCTTTTTAATGGGCTGCTAACTGATAAATGGTATGCTCCACAAGCTTCTCTCTTAATTGCAATATTCTGGGGAATATTTTTATTCATCAAAATTCTACAACTTTTTTACAGTAGTTTCTCCCACCACTGGCTATATTTTTTATATGGGCACTGGGCTGCTGATACAACTGGTTTATTTTTTAAATGTAAAAGCATTTATTCTGAAAAAAGCTTTTCAGGGAGTTGTACAGCAATTGCAAACAGAGAAAGAGGGGCAAGAGGTTTGGCCAAATTTCAGAAAACTGATACTTCTGAGAGTTTCCTGAGTGAAATCCTGACTTGACTGAACTCAATGAGAGCTTTGCCATCAAGTTCAAGGGTGCCAGGATTTTACCCCATGTCTGGAATGATGGTAATACTATAATATTTACTATAATATTTATTAATGCTGTTATACTGCTTAGGAGCCCTTGTCATGAACCAGGACCCTATTGTGCTAGGTGCTGTACAGACATAGGACAAAGACAGTTCCTACAACCTTACAATCTAAGTATAAGATACGCAACAACAGATGGATATAGACAGACCAATGGGAGAGTCCAAGGAAACAATGAGACCCTATTAGTCAGCATAATCTGATGGAAAAAATCTCTTACTGATCAGAAATCCATTAATCTGAATGAATTATTTATGAAACAAAATATGGTGCAGGTCAATCTCAAACCCAGGACTGCACAGTTAAAAGGTAATGTACAAACCATTATTTCACTTACCACCCAACAGGATTTTTTAGAACTGCTACTAATAATGAGAAGTAATTTTCTAGCAATCCAATCTCTTTACAACCTAGATATTAAGAAACTAGAGTAGGACCCATACATGTGATAATCTTCACCATACTTGAACAACATAGTCCCTTCATTCTCACCAGAATAAAGCCCAGCAAGAAAAATAACTATGGATCAGATTCTGCCACCTCTCTCATGTTCTCATGTTTACTCTGGGCCTGATTCAACGTCCACTGAAGTGAGCAGGGAGATACTCCCACTGATTTCAGTGGGTACTGGATCAGGCTCTTTCAGTAGCCCTACTGATTTCAATTAAGTGCCTACTCTATTCTTAATAGGCTCTTATACCAGTCTTAATACCATAATATCTGAGCGCACTTCAGTAATGCATTATGTGATCCAACTAACATCTGGCATTCATTCTCTCATCATCCTTTATGTGCAGCATAGTGTTTTGTTTGTAGGACTGTTTGCTCATTTTATTTAATTACAGATAATCCATTCCTCACTATGGGAAAGGGTAGCAGAATCAGATGTTGTATGAAGGGATTCCATCTTCACAATTAGAGTAGAATTAGATAACATATGTCTGTAAGAACATACGACTTTACCACATAGGTATCTGTACACTTCTCTGCAATTACCTTTACTGCTGCAGTGAACAATGGCCACTCCTGTAAAGACACTGTGCTCCTTTCCACTCAACCTATGAGGGAAAAATGAAGAATCACTATGTAAGTTTTATAAAGTCCCTTCTTCACTAATGCATCACTGCATTACTATTTCACAGGTTTACAGAGTGTTCCACGAATAAGCCAATGGACACCACAGAAAAATACCAGCTCTGGCTCATATCCTTACACACAGGACATGGGTTTTGATTTTTCTTTCACAAAAGGTGAAGAGCTAAAACACAAAATGGTGCAGAAGGATGGGTACAGTAATTGGAATCTCTCAATGCTTAGTGTCCCCAAAACATTAACACCTGCTGGCTGTTCAGTGGCCTAAAATATGTTCATTTATATTGAGGTAAAATTAGAATTTTTGTTTGGTTTTATTATTTTACTATACCAGAGGAGAAGTGTCAATCTCACGGGCAAAACAGGATCATCACCATCATAAATGGCATTGTGATAGTCAGCTTCAGCAAAAAGATAATCCATGAAAGGCTAGGTTATACAACCTTTCCTCATGCTGAGTGGGAATACTGGTACCCTGCTACACCAGTATACTCATTCATTTCAGCCGGGCTATTGATGGAGCAAAGTACCACTCAGCTCAACTGAGAGTGGCAGCAAGGAGAATGAACTATCCTTACACCTGCCTAGGGATGATGCTTTCAAAGAATGGCTCAGAAATATCAGCAGGGAAGTGCAGGAAGCTTGAATTGATATTGTTTATTTTGTCATAAGGACTTTACTTTCCTGAGTAGTTAACTACCCCTTTGCACAGAACATTGAACATACTTTAAAAGAAAGAGAGAGAGAGAGAGCGCGAAAACTATACAGTTCATAGATGTGTAAGCAAAACCAATGTAAACCGAGTCAAGACAGCTTAACTTCTTAGACAGTCTGATTATGAAATAGTATCCTAACGCTGAATTGTGATACCATTACTCACATCAGATAGTACCTCCCACCCTAGTTAGTCTCACTGAAGTAAACTACTTGTGAAGCATGAAACTACTCAATATAAATCGTCCATTCTGGCCCCTTGAAAGTTTGTGTAGCTGATGATAATTAACACACAGATAAGAGACAAGAGTTTACACTGCTAGCACCGGATGCAAAATGACCCCAACAGGGATTATCCTGAAGAAAAAAAAACACAAAGATTTCAAATATATTGCACATCCATGCTTGTTTTAAAAGTTTTGAGATGACTTTTTTATAGTCATGTAACTCACAAGATTGTGGATCAGAATATAAACTAACATCTTTGTAAGTTAAATGCAAAAAGTGACTATTTTCTAGAAGCCACCAAACATGGTATAATTTCAAGCAAAATTATGTATTTAATCAGAAGACCCTTTCCAGTCTTTCATGAGTTTGGTAGGATATGTTTGGTCTCCTGATAATATCACATTCTGCCCTTACTCATTTGCTCTGAACCACCATTACTTTTTATGCCTCCATCAAAAGGAGAAATCTAATTCAACAGCACAAAATCTAAATCAGAGCCACAAAGCAAAGATTCCAGAAAGCCATATGCTATGTGTTCCATCCAGTGAATTTTTCTTAAATTAGTTTGTCTCTTTCATCAGCTCATATTCAATAAGTCATGTCACTGGCAGTTTGCTACACAACAGAAAAATGATCAGCAGTCTTTAACAAAGACACCATTTTATTCTAAAAATGGTAGAATGGAGCCTTGAGAAAATGTGACCATGCAACCTCCTACTTACTAGTCCCACCTGAATAACCCAGAGCTACACTCCTCCCACACGACTACTGTAGGCAAGTATTTCTTAGTTTATGAATTATTACTATGTACTTCTTATCTTGATATTTGTCTTACACTAAAAGCTTACATCTCACAAAACTGGCACATAAACACAATCGCATTGATTACTTTTTTTTTTTTCTTTTTACTGTTACTTAAATGTTTATTGCCATGATCCCAGAACTGCAAACCTTTAAGGGGAAAAAAGTTAGGTAATTGAGTTGCCTCTGGAAGGCAAACATGGTTTCGTCAGACTGAGATACAATCTGATTTTTCTTTTAGGCCTCAGGACAAGATAACAGCCTAACAGCATTAGAGCTTTAAGAGGTGGAGTGACAGTCAATTAAAGTGTTCTAGCCTGGTAACAGGCTACAGTATTGTGTAATTAGCACTTATTAAAAGTGATGAGCTGCAGAAAGAAATAATTGCATTAATGAAATGGCTCACATATGGTATACAACAGAATGAGTCTGAAACATGGGGAAGAGGACATCGTTAAGCTGAAATGGTTGAACTACATTCAAAAGAGAGAAACAGAAGCCTGAGATGACTTAAGGACCCCAATGTAGGACAGGGGAATAAGATAGGACAGTAAAAAAAAAAAAAAAAAAAAGAAAAGCAAAAATTTTGCTCTTGGTTACACCAATGTAAATTCAATGTACTTCTATCAAAAAATAAAATTGCTACTGTAAAGGAGAGCACAATGTGGCTCCAAATAAAGGAATTCCTGATTAGTTTTCTCCTAGTACACACATCATGCAAACCGCACCTGAGCAGACGCAAAGGACCAATATCAAATGCTTGTACTGTTAAAGAACTTTATTATTAAGGAAGTCAATAATAAAACAACTGCAATGCAAATAAAAAAGAATTTATCCTAATGATACTAATGCAACATTGTTATTGAGACTCTGGAAGGACACAAGTCAGGAAATTCAAAGCGGTGGATCCTAAGCACACCATATTTCACATTCCTTGTACAGATTAGTAATTTGTAATAATATTTTATTTATAATCTTGTATTATTGTACTGCCTAGGAGTCCCAGTTATGGATCAAGTCCTCACTATGCTACACACTGTAAAAACACAGAACAAAAAGACGGTCCTAGCCTCACCGAGCATATATATTGTTATCTTTTATGCATCTCTGTGCACGAATGTTATAGAATTTTGCAGTTCCAGTTGCTTTAGAAAACACTGCCTGATTGTAGAATTGCCTGATTAACTCATTTAACCTTATTTAACACTACAAACCTTGACAGCATCTTATATGCATCTTGTTTATCAACCGGTTTCTCCAGAATCTGTTTTCCGACAGTCTGAAACAGAAAGAAAAATACTCTGCTGTGTATCTCTAATATGCTGAAACTGAGATCAGTCACACAGACTTTTCAAACCATGATTTCAGCCAGCCCTGCCAGCAACATCAGTCTACTGAAAAGCATAATGTTAAGTATCATATAATGATACTGATCTCCTCTGTAAAGCTTTTTGAGACCTAAGGATAAAAAGCACTAAATAAGAACCTTGGAGACATGAGCCTTCTATTTATTAAGAGAGCACATACTATCAGTGCAAGCTTCCTCTCCACCCTGTGACTGCCAGAAGGATCTGCAGAGGCGAGTGGCTAATTCAGTGTCTATCATAATTCTTTCTTTACCCTCTTTGCTGAGACTACCAGTAAGAGTACCATTTGTGTTGGCTGTTAAAAATGTCTTAAATGGCATTGCTTAGGCGATGCACTCAGTTATTTGACAGCTGTGAGGTTCAGGAAACGTGCCTCTTCCAACATAGTAGAAAGCCCGATATTGATTATGGAATATGGAGTATGTCTAAAAAAAATAAAATAAAGGTATTGGTGGAAACCCTGTCATTTCAAACCAGGCTAAGTACTAGAAAATATACCATAGGGACAATTCTGCATTGACAGGAGGATGGACTAGATGAGTAGTCAGGCCTTTTCCAACTTTAAATTTCTAAGAAGTTAGACCCCAACAAGAGAGTTTTAGGCACTGGTCAGACATGATTCAAACTACTGCTAAAATACACAAAAATTCTTACCACAATAGTGTCTGCTCCTATAACAATATCTGGAGTTCTAAGGTGTTTCTGGAAAGATGGAGACAAAAAAGAAATCAATAAAAAAAACCCAGAATATCCAACTCAAGACACTGTAGCTTTACCACTTGAAAGGTATTGATCTAAATATATCTAGGAGGGAGCTGAAGTCTAAGAATCCTTAACAGAATTGTAATCAGTTACATCTGTGAAAAAACAGGGACAGCAAGGGATGTGGGCAGAAAAATCTGAGGGCATGATTTTGCCTGCAGAACTTGTATTGCTGATAAAGTGCACTCAGGAAAGATTAGAACCCAACTCAACTCTCTGAGCACAGGTTGAGTTTCAAGGCTGCCAGTCACAAAACAACCTTTTTTGTAACAAGCCAAGTGTATTGGATACAGAAATCATTGGAACACATTAAACATGAGTCCCACAATGCCATTGTTATAGATGTCCTTAAGTGTACTTGCATACCCCTCAACCACCTGAATTTAATTGTATCCAGCCATTAAAAGGAGTTCTAAGGTTTGGTTTTATAGAATTCTCTCAGCCCTTTCCTTCTTCCCTCTCCCTGCTCTCAACTGCAAAGTGTTCTTGTTGTCTAGGATTTTTTGCTTGCCTACATTTCATTTGGATGATTTCAGACACTAACTCTACAGTTTATCATTTTACGATGTAACATGGCTAAGACTTACATTTATTTATTGTTCATGATGGAAGCAACTGTTGATATAAACTTACTGCTTCTTGTGGCAGCTTATTTTCATAAATAGAGAAGGCTCTAGTCTTAATATATTAGGTAAGAGTTAATACAGCAAATGAGAGTAGGAACTCTACTGGGAAACAGTGTAAGATTTGATATCATAATAGAAAGTGAAAGCACTACCGTACTGATTAGTTTTAAATGGTACACCTACATCCGTATGCTACTTAACTAAATCCTGTACACTGGAAGTGCTCAAAATCTGTCTGGATGGATTTAAGAAAAATATGAAGTAGCAGGAAAATTTTTAATACTATTCCACAATTAAAGTCCACTATATTCTTCTTAAGGTTTGAAATTCACTCCCCTAATGTCACACCATAGTCAGAAAAAGAAAGTGACAGAAACAGATATGAATCTGTGTAATCATTTACATAGGAGATAATTCAATATTTGCGCTGGTAGATAGTGTCATTTGGAAATGGTGTTGGCAGGGCACATTCAGTATATGTGAATCAACCTCAGAAAAGGATTAGTCTCTATTCCTCCCTTCCAGAGGAAGGTCATTAAGGAAATATTTGCAGATCCACACCAGTAGCAAACAACAACCTATAAGGATTTTTTTTTTTAATCTAATCAGTTGAGCTTCAGGCTTGGTTGTGGCACAGAACCAGCCTTAATCACTGTGGTGGAACATATTAGGGCAGTAGGCAGAAGTCTAATAGCTATGCTGATGCCAATAAATCTATTGCTGGATTTCGACAACATTACTCACAAGGCTGTATTGGCTTGACCATGGGACTAGTGGAGAGGCAGACCAAGTTGCTTTAGTTCATTGTTTTCAGAATGAGGTCAGAGGGCTGCGTGCTGGGCAGCTGTTCTTTTGCTTAATTTATGAAGGCTCACACTCCTCACTCCAGTCACACTTCTTATTCAAGCAGTACCTGAAGCCATTCAGAGATTGTGAGGCATGATGGGTTACAGTATCATTGGCATGCTGATGACAGTCAGTTCTGTATCTCCTCATAGGACCTAAATAGAATTGCATCTCTGCTCACCAAATGCCTGGAAATCCTGGACAAAGGCTAACTATCTCAGTCTCAATTTGTATAGTTCGCTGTTGGAAGGACTTAGCGATTATACCTCAATTTAAAGCTTCTGCCTGCTATCAGAGCTGTGTGTAATCACAGTTTTGGCCTTTCACAAACTGAAGGCACTGGAGTTCCTTTCAGCAAGTCTAGACCATTTCAACAGGTAGTTGCCACAATAGTGACATAGGGGAAAATGTGTCTGTTTGCTTAAAGGATGCAAATGCACCTGTATACTTACTATCTTTACAAGTGCACATACCAGTAATAAATAGTGAGAATAACACATACCACACAAACACAAGATTTGACTATTGAAATAGCTGACAGACTCACTAGATGCATTCTATTTGCCACTTCAAGTGCCTTCTGCTTTGCTGTTTCTATGGCATACTCATAAGGGGCTGCAAAAGACGATTTCTCAAGTGTCTCTTTAAACCAGGATGGAACCACCTCAAATCGGAGACCCTACAATATACAAAGGAAAGACAATGCAGTGAGAATCATCAAGTGTTTTGGAAAAAACCTGTAAAATAAAGAGATTAAGTGGATTTTGCTCTTTTTTAATTCTATATGTTTATGTCTCATTTCCTCTACAGTGCAAATTATATTAAAATCATGCAAATAGTAAATTAGAATAGAGTGGAAGCTAATCTGAGAAATATCAGTGAAAACTATCTAGTTATTTATTTTTAAAAATTAACCTACTATAAAATGCCAACTGTCTTCAAGAGAGACAGAAAAAGATAGATATTGGGAACAACATATAAACAAACTGTAGTATTACAAATCTATTGCAAATATAACGATCTAGTGCAAACATTGCAAACTTCACTCATTCCATCAGCAATATGCAATCAAAATTAAAACAAAAACAAATAACCTAAATTCCGATTGTGTGTATTTCATCTGAGAAGCAAAATCCTTGTTGCATTGAATTGTTTTGAATTTACTCTTAATATGCAAACATCTCAAGATAAAGGCAAGAAAATCTATCCATGACAAACAAAAGTGTTACACTTGGAGTATTTATAATCATTTTACTCGTCAGCTATGCATGTAACAACCTAACCACAAATGCATGACATCTCTCTTCTTTAGGGTTTTCTATAACACCCAACATTGTAGTATCTGTGTGCTTCCTATGTAAATTAGATCTGTGCAGTGAAGTCTGCAGTAGATATAATCTTGGCATTTACTTGCTGCTGCATGTGGATAAATCTGTGTAAATATGAGTTTTGCTACACATTTAACTGAAACACAACTATCAAATGTATGTTTAAATGTAAACATTCACATGTAGCCAGAAATACACAAATTAGTTTGGTCACTGCAACCGATTTAGCTTTCTGGATTTTTTCCCCCTAATTCCTGCCTCCAAACTACAGGTTCTATCTTGTTTCATCAGTGACTTCAGTTAAAATAGGATTTCACCCCCGCAGGGGCATTTCCAGGGAGCTTTTGGGAGCTAAGACCAAGCAGGGCTGGGCATCCTTGCAAGAGCATTGGAAAGTGTATGTCTTCACCTCAGTTAGACAACAGAGACTGGTCTGTGAGTGGTATCGGCTGACTGGGGCTTATCAACTGCTGTGGAGACTTCTAGGCTGGAGCTCTAGCACCCTCCCACCTGACGGGGTGCAGCCCCTGCCCAGCGCCAGCACGGGTGTCTAAGTGCAGTGCAGACTTTGCAATGTAGCCACACTCCGAGTGCCCACTAACGGCAGGGGGCCCAGGCGGCGCTGCCCCGGACTCACCACGTTCGTGAGGATCTCCTGCCGGCGGGGGGAGGCGCTGGCCAGCACCACCCTCTTGCTGACCAGCTTCCCGATCACCGGGTTCAGCACCATGGCCGCGGCTGCGGGGAGGCCCGGGATCTCCCCCGCACAGCCCAGAGGCTCGGCAGCGCAGCACCAAGCCCGGCCCAGGGGGTGACGAGCGGCGCGTTTATACTGCGCAGCGAGCGGGGAGGAGCGGGCACTGGGACCCGCCTCCGGGCCGGCGCGCTGCAGGGGGGAGCGGCGAGCGCTCCTGGCGGGACCCAAGGGGCAGCTGCCCCGGCGAGCTGGGCACGCGAAATGGGACGGACAGACGCTTATCTACACTGGGGGGAGGTACAAAATACTAGTGCGGCAAGGCAGCTGGCGGGAATGGCGAGACAGACGGCTGGAAAGTTGGATACGGGGCGGATTTAGTCCAGGAGAGTCAGTCTCGCAGTTTTCAACTTCCACATAGTACTGGGATCCTCAAGTGCTTAAAAATCATTATTCAGGCTCCAAAATCAAAAGCCTGGTTTAAAAATTGTGAGATTAAAAGGAGAACTACACAGGTGCACTCATTTTGCATTTTCAACCTTTTCTCGGCCACCGCAACGGCTAAATTGTATTATTATTTATTATTTTGTTTTCATTATTAATTAATGCTCAGCTTCACCTGCAGACTCTTGATTCCAGCTGCTGAGGCTTTCAGACGATCACGAGACTTTTGATGAATTGGTGAGCTGGCGAGACTGCAATCTGTTCTGCGGGATGCTTCCCTTTGAATAAGACTGAGGGCTGGTCTACCCGACACACTTGAGTAAAACGATGCTGTTCAGCAGCCTGAAAAGGGAAGTGGCTTAACTACACTGATGGGAGGAGCTCTCCTGTCCTGTTCTCCTAGAAGCATCTTCACTAAAGTGTTATCACAGCTTTGTAAGTGGCGACCTGCCCTGAGTCCCATGGGGTAATCAAGATACATGGCAGTAAGGGGCTAGCTTGACCCTTTAACTGTTCATTTCTTGACTTATTTCCCATGTTTGGGTACTTCAGAAGGTGTAGATATTATCTTTAGATAATATCTTCATCCTTGACTCTCATGTCACATGATGCTGAATGTGAGGATTTGCACACCCTATATATGGGGTGACCAGCTCACCACACTAAAATATTGGGACACATTGGGGTGCCATTACCCCTGCCCACAATCCACACCTGCTCCTCCCAGGCTCCTCCTCTACTCTGCCCCAGGTCCTGCCCCCTCCCCGCTCAGCCCCCTTATCGCACCCTTCCTCATCCCCCAGCCTGCCACTGGCTTGCTGTGTCCCTCCTCAGTCCCCCACCCACCACTCGCCTCTTAACGCCCCAGCATTGACTTCCACTCTGCCGGGTGGGTGCTCACCCACCACCTGCCTCTTCCTGCCCCTGCACCACCCTCACCCTGCCCCCATTCCACCTCTTCCCCCAAATCCCCGACCCTGCCTCGCCTCTTCTCCACCTCCTCCCCTGAGTGCACCGCGTACCCACTCCTCCCCCCTCCCTCCTGGAAAGCACTAAGCGCCGCCAAACAGCTGTTAGGCAGTGGGAAGCACTGGAGGGGGGGAGTAGGGACAGGCGTACTGGGGGGAGAAGGAGGTGAGGAGTGAGGAGCTTGGCTTCAATTTTTCCCCATGAGTGCTCCATCGCCAGAGCACTTGCAAGGTCATTACCTCCGTCCCACTCGCCTCCTTACCTGAATTACAGGACAAGTGGCGTCCTGATCGTACATTGATCAGGACATGGGACAAAGGGTTAAATATCAGGACAGTTCTGATTTTATCAGGACATCTGGTCACCCTACCTATATATTTTTTTCAAAATAAAAAACCTAAACATACATTTGCAAGAAATTTCTAGACATGAAACTGATTAATATTTTCATTATCTGGCCGTCTCCCAACTCAGTTACAAATAATAATGGAAAATCATTAAAAGGTTTATGTAGGTGGAAACCAATCAAACTCACAAACGAAGACCACTTGTCGGTATGCATAAAGAAATGGGAAAAAACCTTTCAAAATAAGCATCAGTACAAAAGTGGTAGAATTTTCATTTGGCAACAATTATAGGAAATTCAGACAAAAGAAAAAATTTCTGCAACCATAAAATGTGCAGCAATTGTTTTCCAGAAATGAGACTGAACCATCTGTAAATGATGGAGTCCAGATATCCCAGCCCCTCATCTATCTGGGCCAGATTGTGAGCTTTTCACTCCTGTTAATGAACAATTCCAATAAACAATACATTTAGTCTCACCAAAAGTGAATGGAACTGTCCATGTGAGTACTTTCACAGATTTTTGAAATCAGAAAAGATTATTATGATCATCTAATCTGATCAGTTTCTCACCATGAGTACTAATATCAGACCAAATCCTAATAAGTGCATAGCATCTACTGAACTGCTGCAACTCCCCATTGAAGTTAATGGAATTCAAATAATCAGTTCTTCTTGGGATTTGGACCGTAATAATTACTGATCCAAAGTTATTATTTCACACAATACCTCATATGATTTCAGGATATGATATTGTATTTTGGTGATGTGCTGCTCTAGAGAGCAGAGTTGTATCTGTTTATTCAAATAAAGTAAGAAGTAATGATCAAGTTGTTTAAATAGTGCTTGTATTAATCAAAAGTTTGAAAGACTTTTTTTCCTCCTCCTGCTAATCAACCTGACTCCATAGTTACTTATGGTGGTGTATATGTGGCAAAGTTCAAATATCTCTATGAGAACAAGCTAAGCAATGTCAAATAAGCTAACACAGACAGGAGAAGTAGATGAGTCTCACACATACTTATGAGTTCTGAAAATTTACTATTGACAGGTAACCATTGTAAACCACTCAGTTGCAGATTTTCAGAAATTTAAAAGTATAAGTATGAGATTCCAGTGAGTTGACTGAGATGAAGGACATTGACAGCAGTAGTTATTGGAAACGTGGTTGCCTACTGTGGATATTCTGGTCAAAGATTAGCTCATCCAAGGTTAGTTGTTAAACTCAACTTTTTCAAATACCTACTAGATTTTGAAAAAAGGAAGGTAAGAATTAGAGATGAATGTAAAGCTCTGAACTGTAAAGGCTTTTACTGTATTGGAAGATTGGTATTCCAGTTTTAGATCTCTTCCTTTTTGCCTATGTTCTTACACGATGCTCATCATTGTGGTAACTGTGAAATATCAGAGAATGTTTTAAGGGCTAAATTCTACTCTCATTTACACCTGTGTAAATTCAGAGTGACCTCAATGATTTAAATTTGGGTTTACTGGAATTGCTTTATTTGGATACAGTGTCTCTGCAAATGCTGAAACTTCCTTATCAGGAGAACTATGTAGTTCCACTACACAGAGATGACAGGATGCCAGGGGAGCTGCTATGGAGGCAGAGCCATAACTAGGGATTTTTGCGCCCTAGGCAAGGGACAGGGGCGGCACATCCGGCTCTTTGGTGGCGGGTTCCTCTCGGAGGGAAGGACCTGCCGCTGAATTGCCGCCATTCTTCGGCAGCAGTTCGGCAGTGGGTCCCTTAATCCCTCTCAGAGAGAAGGATCTGCCGCTGAACTGCCGCCGAAGAACAGCGGCAAGTCCTTCCCCCTGAGAGAGATTGATGGACGCACAGCCGAATTTCCGCCGAAGAGCCAGACGTGCTGCCCCTCTTCCTTGCCGACAACTGGCGGCAATTCAGCGGCGGATCCCTCAGTCCCTCTCGGACGGAGGGACTTGCCGCCGAAGGAGAGACTTTCTGCACTCCTCACCTTCCGCGCCTGATCCCATAACCACTCAGATACTGAGCTAAGGGAAAGGGTATTTTACTAGGGCTGGCAGGAAAGGGACAGATTGCAAATACCATGGTACAAAGATTTAAACAGTGACAGTTCAAGGTGAAAAATAGTGGTTGTTGTTTGAGTCCATGGGGGAGTCCAGTCAAGAATCAGGGCTCTTTGTGCCTATTGCCTAGGTGCCCTCTCCAGTCTAGTCTCTATTTTAGCAAATAGAAGCTTGCAGGTTTCCAAGCCAGGCTCACTAGGTATGTGTGTCTCTCAGGAGGCCCCTCTGCACTGTCTCCTGCCTAGTTGCTGCAGTTGATCACATGTGTGGCAGTATCACGTGTATATATAGAAATGCAGTAATAGATGGGTGCCTAAAGTTAGTACATTTGAAAGTCATGCCACATTTAGGGGAGAAGCCCCTGAGAGGAAGGATGGTCCAGTGGTTAGGGTGTTAACCTTGGACTCTGCAACAGACTTACTGTATGATCTTGGACTTAGTTTCTCTCTGTGGACTTAGTCTCTGTGTGTGTGTGAATTCCCCGTCCGTACCATGAGCACAATACCACTTCCCTTCAGTAGAGACTGTGGCATGCTTAGATACTTTGGTAATGAGGGCCATAGATAGGTACCTAAATATTGATTTAGGGCCTAGCTCCTCAAAGGCATTTAGGTGCCTAATTCCCACTGAGACCAATGAGAGTTAGGTGCTTAAATAGCTTTAAGGGTATGGGTGTGAGAACCTAACTTTAGGCACCCACATTTGGAATTTTTTGACCTAAGGTAAGTTTCAAAAACAGGGTTCAGAATCCCATACTACAATGGATCGGCCACAATCTGTTTAATAGCCCACAATCTGTTTCCCAAACAGTCAAGGAAATCATTGCATTTGAGCTTACAGCCTGAAGAGTTGTAGGCCCTATCTTCTTGGATTTCCCTGCTCAGAATAGTACTCCCAAAAGGCTCTGGGTGAATAGTGCTTAATCTGTTATCTTTGTTATCCCAAAGGTGACTCTCTGTGAATGATCTGATACAGTCGTCTCTCAAGTCATTTAACCATGCAGCTGAACTGCTGAGGTTCTGCAGCAGAATAGATCTGTTTGCAAAAGGTAATATAGTCAGCCTCTTTTAAGAATCTTTTAAGCATTGGGTTTGCCTTTGAAGGCAAAATTTATTTTGACAGGGCATGGGCATTGGCTGTTCAGTTTCCTATGTACAACTTCTGAATTCTGTTTGACATTGGGGGGCTCTTTATGTGTATCTGTGTCAGTCTGCAGACTCCATTTTGAATGAGGAGTTTGCTGCCTTCTCTGTTATTCTTTTACCTCCAACGAATGGTAACACAGAGCTAACAACAGAGGGTCATTAAATCTTGAAGGGGCCAATGTTGCCAACTTTCATGATCTTTTTTTTGCAAGTGACAGGATTTTGGCTGTGGCTGGAGCCAGCCTCGCTGCAACAAAATAAAGTCCGGCCCACTAGTGAATTTGAGTGGTACTTGGGAGAAATCACCTCTTGTTGGCTACCTGCCCCACTTGCCCACCTCCTGGGGTTTAGTAACCAATTAGAGCTTCTACAGAAAGCTCTCTCCCTTCCCTCAGCAACCTGAAGCCATTCTCACAGAAGGGGAAAGGAGAGGAAGGAGCTAAAGAATCCAGCAGCTCAGAGTGACACTGTTCTTGCCTCTCACATACCCTGCTGGGAGCAATGGGGATGGTCCTTCTCCTCCCACTTGCAGCACTTGCGGAGGTCAGTGTGAGAGAGTGCATGATTCAGAGGAGAGCCACATACGGAAGAAGCGCTCAGACTCCTCAAAGGTTTCTACCCTAAGCCCAAAGAATGCTTAAGAGCTATGAGGAAACTGAGGCAGAAAAATATGTACAGGTGTGTTTATTATTTGGTCTAGATCAGAGGTTCTCAACCTTTTTCTTTCTGAGGCATCCCTCAACATCTAATAAAAACTCCACGACCAACCTTTGCCACAACAACTGTTTTTCTTTATATCCAGTAGATTAAAAGTTATATTAAATAGATAGTTATAAAGTTAAACACAGACACATATATAATATACAAAAGAAAGAGATAATATAGGTACAAAAGTAAAAAACTGAATATTATTTTTACTTTACTTAGTGTGAAACTTTTTGCTGGTGCTGGTCAGCAATTCTGCCAAGACATGGAGGGTATCTTCAACAAGCATACTTACCTGTATGTCATGGTCAGTGTTCATCCTGGCTCACCTTCAGCCACAGGTCGGGGGACTCAGGCTTCAGCTTTCTGCCCAGCAAGTCTAACACTGGCCCTGCTCTCTGGTTTATTTTGGTGGACCCCCTGAAACCCACTCACAGCCCCCCAGGGGACAGCGGACCCCCGGTTGAGAACCGCAGATCTAGATCTCTATATTTCTTCTGCTAGCTAATGTAAAGAATAATTGTTTCAGAATCCTGTGCAAAGTCTGACTATGCATCTCCTGGCTTGCACTGTCACATTCCCCTGAAGAGGGAAAGTGTAAACCCAGCATACCAACAAGAGTGAAGATTTGTCAGAGGGTGTGCTTAAACTTCTGGGGAGTTTGGAGGAGTCAGCACTAATCAGAGGGCCTGGGCAGTTGCACCGCTAGATATAGGATCTGCACCCTGAGAGATGCCTAGGACCCTAGCCAAAGGCCATGCCTGAACTCTGTTGAGACTCAAGAAGATTCAGGAGCAAATAGGAGCCTGCTGATATGGGCTCCAAACACAACTGCCTGGTGAATGTCCACGGGGAGTGGTCTATGTGTGTGACAATTGTTCAGTGTCCTTGTAACGTGTTATGCTCACCACGGTGGCGCCTCCTGCTGGTTGCTCCGGGAATTAGCTCTGTCAATCAGCAGGGTGCCCTCCTCTTGTGGTGTCTCACTCTCCGTCACTACTTCTCCACCATCTCCACTGTCTGTGGGGACCGCATCACTCCCAGACCACGGTGTCCTCTTCAGGGCATGGCCCTCCAGCTGTGCCCCAACTCCATTGTCTCCCCCGTTCCGGGGGAACCGGCAGTCCTTCGCCCAGCTTCTCACCGCACTGGTGAACTGCAGCCCCAGTCCAGCCCCTCACTCAGGGGCAAACTGCAGTCCTTTGGCTGGCCACTTCTCTTGGCAGCCAGTGGGACAAGGGGGGGGGGGGAAGGCCCACCCGCTACTCTGGGCCTCAACGCAGGGACCCTATAGCTGGTAGCCGCTCACTGCCTCTCCTTCCCCTCTGCCGCTACCTGCTTTCCCTGGGCTGCTTCCACATAGCCCCAGCACCTACTCGGCCCCTGTATCAAGATGTAGTGGGGTGATCATCCCCCTCCAACCCTGACGGGGTTAGAACAGTCCTGGGAAAGGGCTGCCCCAGGGAGCCAACCATGGGCGGGCTTGAGATAGCCAATCAGGGCCTGGCTGGGCCACTATAAGAAGAGCTTCTGGGGAGAAGGCAGGGAGTCTCTCTTCAGCCCTGGAGGAAGAAGGGCTAGCTACCTGAGAGGAAGGTACCTGAACTGGAGCAGTGCTGGGGAAAAGGGCAAGTGAGCTGGGGAGTTCCAGCCTGGTAAACCCCCATGCTGCAGGCCTTGTTGAAGGCCTACAATAGTACTGGGGCTACAGAGGTGCACCCTGGGAATAGGCAGAGGCAGCAGGTCCTAACCCCTTGCCAATGATGAGTGGCCATTACAGACTGCAGTCTGCCCCAGTGAGTGGGGGCTAGATGCTGACTGGCAGTAGCCACTGAAGCAAGGTAGGTGAGAGGGTTGGGGGTTTGCCTGGGAGGGGAGACCCAGCATGTGGGGGTACTGCAGTGGTCAGAACCCTGAGGTAAAGGACATCGGGATCCAGGAGGGACACAGGGGACCTGAAGCAGGCAAGACACTGGCCACCAGGAGGTGCTCTGATGCTGAAGAGCTAATTCCCAAGACTTCCAGTAGGAGGTGCCACAACAGCGAGTCTTTGCTTCGCTACACAAGGCCACAGTGTAGGAGCCAGCCAGGCTGGAGATCTGCTTGCTCCCCTGACCCTGCCTGGCACTGCTCTGTCCCAGGTGCTTCTCCCTATAGGTAGCCAGTCCTTCTCCCTCAAGCTCCAGGAAGAGACTGAGCTCCTCTTTGCCCAGCAGCCCTTCTTGTAGGACCCAGCCTAGCCCTGATTGGCTGCTTCTAAGCCTTCCTCTAGTTGTCTGGGTTCTGCACAGCTGCTCCAGGGGCTGCTATTAATCCTTTGCCAGCCAGTGAGGGGCAGCTGCCCTGTCACAGTCCTTTACAGCTTTCAAGGGCTGTGAGCGCTTTCTTGGAGTGGGAAGCAGCCAGGAAACCTGACTCGCCTTGGCTAGCACATTATCTCAATGATATTAGAACATAATGTAAGAATCGCCATACTGGATCAGACCAAAGATCCATCTAGCCCAGTATCCTGTCTTCTGAGGGAATGAACAGAATAGAGCAATTATCAAGTGATCCATCCCCTGTCATCCAGTCCCAGCTTCTGGTACTCTGTGTCTTATGAACTTCCAGAGAATGGGGTGGGTTGCATCCCTGACCATCTTGGCTAATAGCCATTGAAGGACCTATCCTCCATGAGCTTATTTAATTTTTTTAACTCAGTTATAGTTTTGGCCTTTACAGGATCCCCTGGCAACGAGTTCTACAAGTTGACTGTGTGTTGTGTTTTCTTTCTTGCGGCCATACTGTCAGCATTAACTTACTTTGGGAAAATTCCCCCAGATTTCCAGGTGCTGAGAGGTTATGGTGAGGGAATCTATCTCAGCTCTACCACCTCTTTCTCCTCCTTCTCCCATCACCAATCCACTCCTCCCAAACTGACAGGGAAGCTCAACTGCATATTGTGTGCACAGTGGGCTACTGATGGGTTGGTGGGAAGGAGAAATATTATCTCAACTCTCTCCCACTTCTCTGTGACAGACATTTGGCCTTAAAGAGTTGGTTTCCCCTACTTTCATCCCTATTGGTGGGAATGTTTTAGCTTCCTTATTTGGAAATTGTTCCAAATTCTTCTTTCTGTAAATATATCTGTATTCCCCCACCCGTGTATTTTTTCTCCCAAGTCTCGCAACATCTATTTGATAGTCACGTTCCAGACTTGTCTTCACTCCATTGTTAGCTTGAATTATATAATCATTCAGGTGTTGCCCCAACCCTGACAGCTGCGCACACTCAAAATCTATAGCATTTGTAAGCTTGCAGGGTGCTGATACTCGGGCTAGTATTGCAGTGGAGATGAAGCCACTCTGTACTGCTAATCCACTTGCTTTGTGTACCTCACATACTTTGCAGCATGACTGCTCTCAGTCAAGCTAGACTACAACACTTAAGTTAACAATAACTTCAGTTAACGTTGCAATGAAGATAAACCCTCACGCTCATGCTAATTCCATCAGGGTTTCAATCACGTTATGGGTCTTTTGTGAGACAGATCAAATACATTTTATCTGAAGGTCCAGTTAATAGTCTGGTTAGCCATAGAAATATAGTAATATAAGGAGAAAATAGCATGTGTGAGTGGCAGCTAAGCTGATAGATCTATACTTTTTTCCTGTTAAATGTTATAAAATGTACTCAGGAGGGCTTTTTTTGCAATGTGCCTGAGAATGTAAACTGGGAACAATGGAGAAAGTATGTTAAAAGAAAATTTAAAAAAAGGTGGAGGTATTTTTTTCATGAAACTACAAAGCAATTTGTTTGACATTTGTAACCACAAATGGTATAATCCTTTAACTGTACTTGCAGAGTTAACACTGATTTCTGTAAAGAAAAACCCCCAAACCAAAAACCAAACCAAAACATCAACAACCCTTTAATTCTGCAGACATCAGAAAAATAGGCCAAATTCTATTTTCTCGGTTAGACCTCTGCAACCACACTGAAGTTAATAGCTTGACACAGGTAAAACTAAGAGCTGAAACTAGCCCAATGTTTTAAAATATATTTCTTGTTTTAGTGACTCATCTTTCTAGTCTTCAAGGACAAAGGATTCCAGAATTAGTCACTAAAATATTGTAAACCTTAAAACAAAATGACTCAGATTTTTTCTTTTCTTCTTATCACATTCATTGTTATAAATGTAACTTTGTTTTCCAGAATGAAAACTTTGTGGAAAAAATACAGCTTCTACTCAGAAACAAGTTAAATTAATAAGTTGGCAAAATCAAACTATTGTTTGGTCTGTGCAACTAATGAAACAAACATTGTTTAAACTTAAAATTTGCACAGCAGTTAGCCCATAAAGCAGTTTGGATTCGGTATTTTGTGAAGCAAAAGTTATTTAACTTTTTTAAGTCTCTGTTCCTCAAAGACTTTTACCTTGCAAACTGTGATGGTCATAGGAAGAAAAATAGTGTAACTCCAGTAAAGGTCTTTTGCAAAGGATATTGGTAATAAAACATTTGCCAGTTCAGGCAAAATATTAACACTACTGTAAAATTAATTATTAGCTCTAACTCAGTAGTTTCCTACACTTATACATATCACCAATATGTTCTTTTTTCCCCTAAATAGCTTCTCATTTAGTTAGCCACAAGATGGCAGTATATTACTTCAGTTTTCTCTATATCAGGGGTTCTCAAACAGGGGTCACCGCTTGTGTAGCAAAACCCCTCTGGCAGGCTGGGCTGGTGTGTTTATCTTCCCCGTCCGCAGGTCCAGCCAATCGCGGCTCTGGGCCAATGGGAGCTGCTGGAAGCAGCACATGCTGAGGGACTTACAGGCCACTGCTTCCAGCAGCTCCCATTGGCCCAGAGCAGCGAGTGGGAGCCGCGATTGGCCGGATCTGCAGATGGGGCAGGTAAACACAACGGCCCGGCCCACATGGGGCTTTCCCTACACAAGCGGCGACCCCTGTTTGAAACCCTGCTCTATATCCCCCAAGCTTCTTAGCTTTTAAGTAACAAACATAGCATAACTATAATTTCTTGTTCATTTCTGTTTAAAGTTTAAGGCCCTATTCCTGCAAACATTTATATACGTGCTTGACTTTAAGCATATGAGAAGTTAAGCATGTATGTAAGTGTTTGCAGGATGAAGGATATAAAAGGGCATAGGTGATAGCTTCATATTTAGGCTGTGTTGAGATTTGTAGTTGTAACAAAGATTAAGGACATGATCAAGCAAAGCACTTAAGCATGTGCATAACTTTCAGTATCTGAGTAGTCCCATATCAAGGGCTAAATCTCTTTGTTAGATATGAAGATTAAAGTGTATCCTCACAAGACTTACACTACATACAGTTAGTGCACAGACAATCTTCTAGAAAAATAGTAGTAAATCTGTTAAGTATCTTATGGATATGAAGGAGTTAAAAACTTTCTTTAAAAAAAAAAAGTCATCTGACATCTAATGTTATATTTCTCTATCCCTTTAATATACAAATGGCTTGGTTTTAACCTTGAAAACTTTAGATACATTTATCTCTCCACAAAACCTCATGCATACTAGTATTTAAGGTGAAAATATACACACATTACATTATTCATAAGTATTGTTTAACTTGCTGTTTATGCAAAGGAAGCCAATAAATAAAGCTACGCCATCTAGCTCCTTTGACCCAGGCAGTCTCCGATGTCCATGTCCAGCCCCTCAGCTGATCACAGCTCCCTGCCTTGACCACTCCACAGCCTGTCGTGCTCCAGCCCTTCACCTTGGATCCCTTCATACCTCCCTCATGTGCATTGCTCTTCTCCTTCCACAATCCTGCTAATGTGCACAGGAAGAGAATACCAGGCTGATTGGGCCTCCCAGTCAGTCTTAGGACATTCACTAACCACGGAATCCTACCTCCTCACTCATCTGTAGCCCGGCAACAGCAGTTAGGGGCCAGGAAAAAACCTGAGGCAAAATTTATGTTGGCAGTGGAACTCCTAATGTCATTGGACAGGTGTCTTCTCAAACTGGCAAAACTGGCAAGCTGTTAACCTTGTCTTGCAGTCCTGGGCAGGTTAAGTGGGAGGTGGCAGCGGATTGAGGCACTTAAGCAGAAATTGGGATGATGTGCTGGCCGGAGGCTGGCTGGGAATCGGGGATGGAAGAGTGGCTGGGGTCCCAGGGAGATGGGGCCAGGGTAGGTATAAAAGGAACTGGGGGGGTGGAAATAAGAGCCCACTTGCACAACATGTCACTCTTTTCATTGAAAAACTTCAAAGTCTGATATTTTCAACCAAAAATGAGAAAATTTGTCATAAATTCTTTTTGTGAAAATCATATTCCCTTGTTTAGTTGAAAAACTTTGAGGTTCAGAATTGTTGGACCAGCTTTACTCATTATACTTTGGATTTTCAGTGGGTCTAAGAGACCAAGTCATTTCAGTGACATAATGTGGGGCTTGGAAAGCCAACCGGTCTAGTGATTGGAATACCTGGCTTCCTGCCCCTGCTTCTGTCATTAAGGTGCCTTACTCTCTAAGGACTCTACCAGGTCCCAATCATGGACATAGTTTGCAGGTTAGGGGAGGCATTGCTCCCCCAACAAACTGCAAATATCAGGCAGCTGCAGAATTTGTTCCCTCCCCCTCCACCCTACAGTTGGCCTGACTGAAGCTGTCCCTCTAAGTATAGAAGTCAAACTATGCCTATGGTCCCAGCCCGAGGCCCTGTTTATTTCACTCTGAGTACTGAATCTACAGCAGGGAGTCTACATTCACTGCCCAGGGCTACTTCCTACTGTTTCCCTTTAGTTTGGGGCATAGCCCTTATGATCCAAGTTCCTGTGGTGGCTTGTCTCTTAGTAGTGCCCCCTCATGGACCCTGGGTGGTATCCTGCTGTGGTCCCCAGGTTTCTCCAGGCAGGGCAGCCATAAGTTTGGTGGGGTCAGAAACCCCCTTCCCCCAGGTCTCTGTGCTTCGGTCACCCGAGTTCCTCTCAGGGCGGGTGCACCTAGGCCTCTTTCTCTTTCTCTGTCTCTGTCAGCCAAGAAGACAGTGCTTCATCCCTGGTGGCTGCCTCAGTCCGCAAGCTAGTGATCCTTTCCTCAGGTAGGGTGGCAGATGGCTCCTGCCTTTTCACCTGTCAGCCCCAAGCTCCCCTCCAGGCCTGATACTGGCTGCAGGTATAACGGAGTGGGGCCAGCTGGGCCCAAAGACTCTTCTTAACCCCTTCCATGCTGGTAGGTTCACCACAATTGGCTTGTTTCTAACTATGATGTGACAGCTGAACACATTTGCCGGCAGCTCCTTCTGAACCAGAGTGTAATTTTCTCCCCCAAATTTAGAAAGCCACTCTTAATGCCAATGGCTGGCCAGACAAACTTTGAACAGTTTTAATTAGATTAGCCAAAGGGAGGATTACTTGGGCTAACCTCTCAGAACTGCTTGTGGACCATGAAGGTCCCATTTTGAATCCCAGCTGTGGTAAAGTACAAGCCTTACAGATAAGAGCAGCTAATCAAAAATGTTCAAAAATCATGAGATTGTTTGAAATAATAAATGTTAAATTCTTTTTCTTTGCCTTCTGGTTTTTCATCCTTCACAGTGCACTTACTTCACATTTTCAAGGTTTTCTCTTCTACCAGAAGAGCTCCATTTCTTTTTAAATGACAGTTGAAGATTTTGGGATAATAGCATAATTCCAGCAAAATTCTGGGGCTTTAAGAAAAACACTAAACATCACAAAAAATAAAATCGCAACATTTGGCAACATTGGGGAATACCAGATAGGGGACTCTGATAATAATTAATATGCTTTAGTGTTTGTTCACTTGATATCAGCCACAATACAAAGTGGAACTATATTTACTCCTCAAGTATTCACTGATGTATAGTGTAAAGACTTGTTAATAGATTTGACAGCAGAATTTGGCAGCATTTGGGAAGGTGAAGTTCAAAATCCACTTTGTCACTTTGTGAATACATGGAAGTGTATAGTATGGGTCATGTTCTGCTCTTGGTTACACTGGCATAAATCCAGAGTCACCCCTTGAAGGCCATGTATCTGCAGCATAGTTGTGGTATTAGAACATCCTATTGTTTATCGATGTGGATGTGCACAAAACGTTCCAATTAGCTTTCAGAACCTTTCCCACTCCATCTTGGATTTTTTAAAATATTAACCCAAATCTTGCTTTCTGAGGTGGCAAGTCCAACAAATTGGAGCTCTGTGGTCATATTTATTATGGCAGGATGACATTAAATCTGAACTTTCTGAGAGTTGCAGAAGCCATGCTTTCCTGACCGTTATGAAGATTACTTCATATTTAATGTATGGTCACAAAATTACTGCATGGGCTACTATCAGTTTTGTTGGGGGGTTTTTTTGTGGGGGAAGTGGGGAGGTTGGACAAAGTTTTTCAGTAAGTCTGAGAACCTTAAAATGCTTAGTCTCTCTTTTGACGTCAATTATCAAAGGGTGCCTGTGACTGTTTGGGAAATATGTCTGTGTCCAGTTATGAATGCCATTTGGTTTTATGAACACTAGTTGGAGCTGTGACAGTCACTGTGAATTAGAACTTCCATTCTGGCGCAAAACACAGATTATAGAATTGGCTACACTTGAAAGAGTTTGCCAGTAGAGCTATACCAACAAATCTCCCTACTGGAGATTTAATTTATACTGACTAAAGAATTCTTTAATGCCAATTCCCCGGAGACAGTAAGCAATACTAGCAAATTGACTTTTTTATTGACATGACTGCATCTACAACAGGGCTTTTTCTGATGTACTACATCAGTAGGAGGCGGGAAGGAAATCACATCCCTGACCAAGATAGCTATGCAAGCAAAATGTATTTGTAGACCAAACTGATGTCTGAGAAGATGAAACAGTGCCATCTATCTTGAATAGTCCTACTCTGCAGGAACAATAGGGGGCTACTAGTGGAACCATTAACTGTTGGCAACGGTTATGCACACCAGCCCGGAGAGGTAGCGTTGGAGAATGGAAAATCCCAGCATAAGAAGAGAAGCAGGAAAAGGTGTCAGAAATTGCTTTTAAAAGTAAAGCAAAGGAAGCTGACCACTGCTGCAGGGAAGAAAAGGGAGTCTCTCCTAGCCAGAACATGGACAGATCTTGGATCAAGAACAGAGATCAGATCAGTCTGGTGGGGGACTGCATTCAAGTGTTCGTTGTTTTGCCTAGATCTGTACTGCTCTTTGTGCAGTCTAAGAGTAAAATGTGTGTTTAAGAAGTTATTTTGCTAAGCCTGTGTTCCTTACTTTACCTGCCATGTGGTTCTTGAACAGAGTAACTTGAGAAACTAGGGATCACCCAGCTAGGTGGACTCCAGGGGGCACATGTCTAACTGGGGAGGAGGGACTGTGGCACTGGTTCCAGGTCTAGGTGGCTGATCAGCAGGGCCCTGCTGCCAAAAAGGGTGCCAGACATGCAATCTGCACCTGTGGTGGGCCCGTGTGTGACCCTCAGCTAGGAGGAGTGACCAGTCACTGCTGAGACCTGGGAGGTGGGGGAGCTTAGGGATTGAATGGTTTCACTCACAAGGTTGTTGTTGGTAGAGAATGGAACTAGATCAGGTTGTAACAGTGTCATCTATAAAACCTTTTTGCATTTGATACATTGAACAATGTATACAATATAAATTAACACATATAGCTGAATGTATTTTTGATGACTCTTTACCACTAAGGCACACCAAAAACTCACAGATACTGAGCATTAATATTAATTTTCAAACTGCAATGAAATGAAGCAAAAATGTACCAGAGTGTCACTTCCATGCAAATGAGGAAAATCTGAATGTAGGTTTGTGAAAGAGAATACTGCCCCTTTAAGGAACAGACAGGAGCCTATAGCTAGGGCAGCCTGGGCCATAATTAAGAATGCCTGGGCTATATAAATAGGCAGAGGAAGCCAAGTTAGGGAGACAAGAGTAGAAGTTATACAGACTGCAGTGGGGAGGTGGCTTCTCTCATGCTCTAGCAGAGCAGGTTCAGAGACTTTGTTTTGTGGATGTACCTTATGAATTGTTTTAATAGCTCTTGTTCTGAAGCCTTATTAAAAAGGGGACATGCTATTTGTTCATGTGCATTGGCTCTTCCTTGCCTCAGTTTGTTATAGTGAATGCAGTGTTGCCAGTTAGGGGAAATTAAGGTAGGGCACACACCTGTAGTGCCACACTGAGGGTGTGCAGGGACTGCCCAGGCCTTTGCAAGGCTCAAGTTTTGTTTTGTGGTATTTTTAAAATCTGCTTTACAAGTTTGATTGAGGAAAGTGTGAATGGTAATGCTGGCCCTGGTTTCTATAAGGAAAAAAGAAGTGAACAGAAATGCAAAATATTCAGCCTTCAAGATGCTTGGGAAAACTGAGGAAACTGTAAAGGAAAAAATAATCTAAAGACATAATAGAAATGGAAAACAAACTTCTGTTACTTCATATTTAGCTGCCCCGCCCTGTTACAAGTTGGGAGTAACTCATACATTGTAAACACACACAGAGAAATCATACTTAAAATGGGCCTTTATATTTATTTTATTAACTACAGTAGGCATTTTCACAGCAATATCATACAGCAAATATAAAAAAATCAGAAGCCTATACAATCATCCCAAAATGTAATCAACTATCCAAACAATTAATAAACAAAAGGTCCAACTTCCTTAGCAGTCTACTTTTCCCCAGAGTGAAAGCACTGTATCCATACTTCAAGCTATGGGTGTCATGTTGAGCTTATGTGGATGTATGCACACTAGCTGTGATGGAGCTAGCAAGCTGAAAATATCCGTGTAGCTAAGGTGGGAGGGGCTAGTCACCCCAAGCACATACCGAGGGTCTCAGGTGATATGGTAGCTAGCATATGTATGTTTACCTGAGCTGGAAGTTACACCTCTAGCTCAAAACGTAAATGTATCCCATGGCTCCTCACAAACCTTCTAAATGGCCCTGTATGCATGTTGAATATGAGGGTAACAAGGTGGCAAGAGAATATTTTCAGTGGTTCAAAGAACATCTCCCCAGACTGCTCCTCACGAAAACAGAAATACATTTTATAGCAAATTACCTTCACAACATGCACTACCGAGTCCTAAAGACTATGTACATAGAGCCAGATGCTATGTTCTTCAGTCAGGCAACAGTCCTACTGACTTTGATAGGAGTTTTGCCTGAGTAGGTCAGGGCCACCCAGAGGATTCAGGGGGCCTGGGCAAAGCAATTTCGGGGGCCCCTTCCATAAAAAAAAATTTGCAATGCTATAGAATACTATATTCTCATGGGGGGCCCTGCAGGGCCCAGGGTTCTGGGGCAAATTGCCCTCCCCCCCGGGCAGCCCTGGAGTAGGCACTCTGAGATCTAGCCCATAGTGGTAATTTAACAGATATTGTGGTGAACAATCAACAGTCCTGGCCCCTGACTGAGACATTAGTGCACCAGAAGAAAGATGCAGTGGTCTGAAGGGCTGTATGGGGATGAGGGACAGCGCATTTTCAGTCACTTGTGGCTGACCTTTTTTATTGCAGAAAGACCATTTCAGCATTTCTGAAACCATAAATCTGTGAGGGTCTGATCCTGCAAAGTTTCTGCACTGTCAAACTCCTTTTGAAGAGAGTGACAGTTCAGAGCATTCAGTCCCTGACAGGATTGGGCCCTAACTAAAGCACATAAAAAAATCTGCTCTAGAGCTAGGGGAAATTAGCAAATTTTAATTGGACAATAATTGAATTTAAACCCCCCTGGATATTTAAGTATGTAATCCAGAGCAAAACTGCTGCCATCATAAGTGTAGAATACCGATTTGATAGCAAGAATGCTGGAATTCTTGAAAGCTGATGGCTGAATAGCTCAAATAGCAAAGTGAAACCATGTGCTACTAAACCTATAAGCACATTTGCAAGACATAAATAAACTCACTGAATTTCTAGATGATGAATGTGGGATAGCTTAAAGAGAATCTGTTCTCAGAATCTTCTCAGACACAGTAAATAAATAGAATACATATCCAAATGCCTCAAATTCACATAATGTGCATCCTCCCTCTTTTGAGTATTAATTTTTAAAAATATTATGCTTTCATTGTGTACTTATTATTATAAATTAGTACTTTATCTGCTTCTTTCTTTCTTTCTTTCTTTCTGTGCCATACCAGATAACTTCCCATCTGCTTAAAGAAAGTTAATGTGGAGTGTATTTTTTTAAAGATAAGCAGAATTTTCATGGAGTGCTTAAAAATATTACTGAGAAGTGACATAAAACACTTCAGGTAACTTTAGAACGATAGTAGAATCTCAGAGTTACGAACACCAGAGTTACGAACTGATCAGTCAACCACACACCTTCTTTGGAACCAGAAGTATGCAATCAGGCACCAGCAAAGACACAAAAAACCAATAACAAACAAACAAACAAACAAAAAACAAAAACAAAAAACCAAACAGAGTACAGTGCTGTGTTAAACATAAACTACTAAAAAATAAAGGGAAAGTTTAAAAAAAAAAAGATTTGACAAGGTAAGGAAACTGTTTCTGTGCTTATTTCATTTAAATTAAGATGGTTAAAAGCAGCATATTTCTTCTGCATAGTAAATTTTCAAGGCTGTATTAAGCCAATGTTCAGTTGTAAACTTTTGAAAGAACCACCATAATGTTTTGTTTGCAGTTACAAACATTTCAGAGTTACAAACAACTTCAATTCCCCGAGGTTTTCCTAACTCTGAGGTTATACTGTAAAGCACTAATATGTGTTGCTTTTCATCTTGGTTGTAATCTCCATCAGTACTTGACTCTTTGACAGGGAGGATAATAGGTAGGAAAAATCCTTATAAATTCTAAAACAAGTTTTTTGGTTATCCAGTGACTATAACAAAGCATGGGTTAGAAAGTAGATGGTGCACAAGACTAATGTTTGGAACTAATAACATTTGTATTGCTGAGTTTGAATCATACTTTAGATGAAAAGGCAGATAAATTTTTAGTGGTCTGGCACCTTTTAAATGTTTTTGTCCACGTTACGGAACTACCACACAGTTCACATAGCTGGCGGTCGCTGCTCCAGGCTGGCCAATTACTTGAGGCCTGATCCAACGCTTATATCAGTGTCAATGGAAAGTTTCCTGCTGAGCTCACTGAGAGTTAGATCAAGCACTAGGATATTAGAAGTACTGTTGAGTTGTTTTGGCCCAGTGGTGAGGGGGAGCTTGCTTGGCTCTAACAAGTGTCATTTGCTCCTCATTTTAATGAGTGTTGAAATTATGCACAATTTCAAATTAAAAAATAGGAAAAAAGTCATTTGAGATTAAAAAGAAAAACATAGATGCTGTTTTATTGTATTTCTAAACAACCATTCAATTTCTGAGATATGAGGAGTAGCATGGTATGATGCAATATTTTGGGACAGGTTACTGAGGGTCTGAACATACCACTGCACTAATAATACATGAGCTAGCTGCAGGAAGGTTGGTAAATTTCAACTGCCCAGTGCCTTTCTTTCTGTCTGTAATACCTGTAGTCCAAACATGTAAAGTATCAAAAGCAGATGAGGTAATGCCAAGATTCGGGAGACAAATCTTCAGCTTGTTTATATTGGCGTAATGCAATTGAGATAAATGAGATTACTCCCCTTTACACTAGATGAGAATCTGGACCATTATCTGAACTAGCTCCTAGAGGAAAGCAAAATAAACTACATAAAGCAATACTCGAACTGACTGCAGTGGGAACTGTTTTCAGTACAGGACCATAGAGTTTGGCCCATTGTAAAACAAACAACTAAAGTATGTTAAGTGAATGCCAGCTCTGCAATCTTAGTGTAGTGGGTCTTTGTGAGAAAATTGCCATGTAAGCCATCTGCACTTCACCTCCCTCCTTAGAAGTGTCTAGTTCTAACAGTGATGTAACCCACTCAGCAGCTGGGGCGTTGATGTGGTTTAGGGTACTGACGTTGGTCTTTCTTTTTTACTTCATTTTACGAGATATTTCTATAGACAAAATTGAAATAAATAACTATTAACCAAGCTAACCTCTTTGAAGGTTAATGTGGTTAGGTTAGGCTGTGTATAAATCAAGCGAGTGATACGTAAGTGTTGTGATGAGTTCATAGTGGCTACACATAATATATTCATGATAAAATGGCAAGATATATTCATTCTTTTTCTGCAACACAAAAGAGAAAATCATACTTCTATAAGCAATTAACATATTATTTACAAAGGCAACTCCCTGCCCCCAAACCCACTTTAACATTATTTTCCTTTAGTATGATAAGTGAGATCCATAAGTATTTGGTTAAGCACTGAGATCTCAGATTCTGAAAGTACTTTTGGTTTGTCCTTGCTTTCTGATCATATTCAGAAGTGTTCAGTAGAATTAATTCTATCTGCATCCTTGTTTGTCAGTTTTGTCTTGGATCACTGGACTTGGACTGGATCACTTTCTTCCTTTGATAATTTTGGTTCATCTTACTCCTTCTCTATTCCTTCCCAGCAAGTAGTTACTGATTTTTGACATGTGTGAGATACTTGCTGTTCACTGTGGTTGGACTATTATTGCTATGGGCATTGATGTTTATCAGAATATCATTTACGAAAAATCCCTTTCTTTCTCCACTGAGAACTTACTACTACCTTCCCACATCTGATTTGAAGTCTGTAGTTAAAAAACACTTTCTTGCCTTTGCAAACATACCTTAACTCCATCTAACCCTTCCATAGGCCCACTTGACATTGACCTGGCTGACATTGTCCTGCCAGAAAATAAGCTTTCCCTTCTGGTCTCCAGACTGTCAGTGAGCAGTACCTTATGACCTATTACCTGCATAAATTTCTGATAAAATTCTTTGGATGCAAAATAGTAAATGAATGGATCTATACAGATGTTCAGGCAACTGAGGCATAGGGTGAGCTTGTAAGCAGGGTAGAAACTCTTGCTCAAAAAGAGACGGCTAATCATGTGCACAAGTAGAATAAAGTTATTAGGGGCGAAGCAAGTGACAAATACCAAGAGGACAATTCCAGCAAGGTAAATAGACCTAGTCTTCTGCCTGCTACCGTATCTGCTAGAGGTCTGAATGAGCTTCCGAATAATGCCAATGTAGCAAGCTACCGTCACTATGAATGGGATCAGGAAGAGAAGAACAAACAGCGTCAGAAGAAAGGTTGCCCATGCCATAACATTGGGCAACATGTCCCATTTAAGCACATCGAAACAAGTTATAATCCCTAGTGCTTTTACTTCATAGGTCAGATCTGTGCTTGCCAGTGGGTATAGGGCCAATAGCAAAACAGCCCACGTGCCCAGGCAGGTAGCAAGTGCATATCTCTTTCTTCTCCACTTGACTAACTTCATGGGATACACCACTCCCAAGAACCGCTCTATGCTGATGCAGGTCATGGTGAGTATAGAAGAATACATGTTTGAGTAGAACATCACTGTGACTAAGCTGCAAAGACTCTTACCAAAGATCCAGTTGTTGTTCTTGATGTGATAGATAATCTGGAAGGGAAAGCAGCAAGCCAGCATGAGGTCTGTGATGCTAAGGTTAATCATGAAGATAACTGAAGGTGTCTTGGGTTTGATGTGGCAGCAGAGCACCCAAAGGGAAAACATGTTCCCAGGGATGCTGATGAGGGCCACCAAGGAGTACACAGCTGGGAGGGTGATTGCAATAGCTCTGTTCTGAAGCATGGCCAATGTTTCATCATCCAGTTGGGATTTATTTGTATGCATTATGGAAAAGGAAATTGTTGATTCTTAAAAGCCTTCTGGATCATATCATGAGAGTTCAGTTAAAATCTAAAAGGCAAATATAAAGAGAAGAGATAAGTCAAAACAATAGTTAAAATACATTTTCCCTGTTAATTAAATGTAAAACAATAGCATTATTTACACTCACATTTCAAGTTACTTTTGAATTGAACTGTCATTACATCGCTCTGGAAAATATTAAGTGTGAAATCCTAGCCCTATTGAAGTCATGGCAAAATTGCCATTAACTTCAGTGGGGACAGGATTTCACTCCCAAATTCTGGCTGCCCTTTACCATTCCCACTTTATATTCCTGTGTTTGTCCAACAACAGTGTGGGGTCAAAGATGTGAATGCATTGCAGCCAAAGAAGAGAAAGGGAAATGACAGATCAAAAGTTAGCTCTGTGATGAGACAAGGCGGGTGAGGTAATATTTTTTATTGGACCAACTTCTGTTGGTGAGATAGACAAGTTTTCGAGCCACACAGAGCTCTTCTTCAGGTCTGGAAAACACTCAGTATATTTCCCAGACCTGAAGAAGAGCTCTGTGTGGCTCGAAAACTTGTCTCTCCCACCAACAGAAGTTGGTCTAATAAAAGGTATTACCTCACCCACCTTGTCTCTCTTATATCCTGAGACTCACGTGGTTACAACACTGCACATAACAATAGAAGAACTCTATGGTGGACGTAACAGGAGCCCAGAATAAGGCCAAGGCTAATGCAACTGGCAGCAGTGGGGACTGATAGTAGTGTAGAAAGGCCTGTAGGACCCACTATATCCAGCTGGTGGCAACTATTGATGAATGTTTTAATTATTAGTTATTTCTCATAGTGCCCCAAAACTTTCTAGACTTCTGCCAGAATCGACTAAACTGTATGACTGTTGCCCCAAAGATTTTACAAGCTGAAATCAGACAAGGAGTTATGAGGGGCTACAAAGACAGAAGGGAGGGGGTTGAGAGCATGAACCCTGTGTAGCCTTAAATTCCCCAATTTTTTTTTTTTTTTTTTTAGAGTTAGCAGCCTTGGAATCCTTTTAACATACGATAATTCAAATGTACTAAAAAAGACTTGATACTAATAAGGGTCTGTATCAAACAGATAACATCAGTCGTTGTTTGTCCTCTCAGGGTTTGTAGTCTCAGTGTGTTTGGGTCTTGCTAAGTAATCTGAGACACAGAACAAGGCAGACAAGAGGCAGAATCTACAAGAACCCAGAGATAAGTTCTAATATGCAATTCACATGAAAAGAAATTAACACATGCCAAGAAATAACTGAATCCCATGATCACAATTGCACAAAACCCTTAGAAGCAAATTCATCACAGCTGAATTTCATTCGTGTTAGTGGAGTTACACCAGAAGTGAAACTGGCCCTCTGTTTTTAAGAGGGAATTGCCAAGTCACTTCCTGACACAAAACTGTTGAAGTGCAGCACGTGCAGAAGTCTCTCTCCCCCCTCAGTCTGTCCATGGCTTTTACAGAAAAACTTTTATTGTAGGCTCTGATCCAGCAAATCTTTATATGGATGTGTAACTTAAAGCATGTGAGTATAAGCTAATGGCACTGTGCTTAAGTGTCTTACTGGATCAGGACCACAGTGGCATATGACATAAGTAGGCACTGGAAGAACAGATGACAAGAATGACTGGAATCAGAAAAAAATTGCAGAAGTCTGATCAGCTTTCTCATAGACTGTAAATCTAGAAGGTGGCATTAGGATCATCTACTCTGACCTCTGCATAACACATGCAGCATTACTATTCCCATCTTTCAGCAAGGGAATTGAAGCACAGAGAAACTAAATGACTTGTGCAAGGCCACACCAGAAATCTTTGATAAATCTGGGAACTAAACCCAGGTCCCTCGAGTCTTTGACAGTTACCCTAACCAGCAGACTATCCTTCCTCTTTGATTACTTTTCTTAACATAGATAAATTTAAATGGTCTAACTACCAAAAAGGGCAGTTGCCTGAAGTGTGTTGATCTAGTTTAATTGTCCCTATATTGTGTCTGTTTTTGTTTAGTGTGTATATTTTCATGCTTTTCTGTACAATTTTTATGTCCTCCTGTCACCTGTTGTCCAACCTGAAAATTCAATACGTGACATTAAAAAAAATTGTAGTAATTTTTGTGCTTAAAACCATATTTGGGTTAGAGTTGGGTTTATTCATGACATATTTTTCTTACTGCTGAAGACTTTTCCTTCAGTTATATCCTTCCAACACAATTGAAATTAGTGGAATTTCATGGGTTGAATGGGGAGAATTTGTCAAAGAACTATTTGAAATTTTAAACTTTACACATAGTTTATACACAAAAATATTCATGTTAAAATGTCACGGTTATGCTTGTACCTTGCTGACAGGTGCATTAGAAGGATTACTAATTAGACAGAACATCTGACTAAGGGGTTTTCAAATGTGGAAGAGAAAAGGGAGCAAAAGTCTCATTGCCACTCCTCTCAATTTCTGGGTTCTCAGATATCAAAAGACAGGGGTTTTAAGCAGTTAAGCTTTCTCTTGTCTTAATATGGACTTTTATGGAGGGTTATATGGATTGATTTATTTCAGTTAACTTGTGATGGTAAGATGATCTGAGTCCTCATAAGCACTCTGAAGTTGTAGCATAGAAGGGATTTCTTCTGATCATACTTGTCTCTCATCAGCCACATCCCAATACCACAGCTCCTTGTAGCTTATGTAAAATCAGATTTTTCTTCTGATGTGCGAGTAAAGATGACCACCTGCATGTTAGCTCTGGTGACAGGAGCTGTAATTTCCACCTGCCCCTCCAATTGGCAGCCAAATGTAAATCACACAATAACAGCAATATCCTTATCCAAATGGGAAAAAAAGAAAGGAGATGGGACTGTGGGCTTTTTCTCACAGTAGGGTAACACCAAAAGAAATGTCTATTTTCCTCATATGAAAGTGCTAAATAAAACAGATGGTTTTCCTCTCACACATTTGTTCTCTTGTAGTCAATACATCACCAAGTGCATGTGTGAAACTTATGACTGGCACAACAAATACTCAGTCTTGAGTGAATCTACAAAGTTTTGAGTTCAGGTTTGGACTGGATGCCTTAGTCTAAGCCTATCTAAAACTAATAAGATTTCACACTGACAAGTTCTGGCACAATCTCACCCTCACTCACAAGGAATTCACATTTCCTCTGTAGTGAGACCAGGCAACTTGCTGCTAGGTATCCTTACAGGTCTGTCTCACCTCATGTGTCTCTGAGGTGGAGATAATCCGAGAGTACTAGAGTATTAGAGAAACCCTGTTTTTCTTATAACAAGATAACACAAAATATTCTTTACTTTCCTGTAATATCTCTGATTGATCATCAAAGGAAAGTGAAAGCTTGAGATCAGATAGTAGAATGCCTTTCAATTTACTCTTATTCTATAGCACATTTATTACATCCTGATAAAATAAATACATCAAACTAAATAGAAAAGCTTAAACATTAAACAACACAGAAGACTTTTTATTGGTTTCATATGTATTGAGGACATTGTTCCATCCCTGGAAGACAGGTTGGTTTCCTAAATATAAGCAAAGAAGGAAAAAACATAATGAAAACCACACAGTTGGTAAATATTCAGCTGAGGATTTAATTCTACACGGAGCCTCTGGATCACTAGATTGGTGACAGGGCATTTGGTCAATGAGGCACAGTATTCCAAGTGAATGAATTTCCTTTTCTGATTATATGTGAGGAAGATGGAGAAGTTGCAGGGAGAGGTACCATTCTGCAAGAAGAGTTAGAAATACTCAATAGGTAGCTAGGTAGAGCAATGGGTTTTCAAAGAAAAAGAGAAGAAAAGAACCTCATTATCACATCTCAGTTTCTGTTCCTGAAATATAGTATGGCCTGCTTTTAGTTCCTGATTCAGTAAAGCACTTAAATACATGCTTACATCCCATTGAACTAAAGAATGTGCTTATGTGCTTTGTTCAATAAGGATAGACATAAGTGTATGCTTAAAATTAAGTGTGTGCTTTACTGCAACAGGGCCTAAGTTAATAACTGGTGAGTGCTCCCTAGTTGTAATAACCTCATTCTGCTAAATATAAACTTTGGGGGTGCAGACTGAGATATTCACTGTGAATAAACTCTCACAGGCAGAGATGTTTATCAGCCCAGGGTTTGGTTACTGCAAAGTTAATAAGACTCTATCTCCACTGGAAAAAAAAAAAGGTATGTTTTCACATGCAGATAGCTAGCTTGATGTAAAATCCTAGTGGAGACAAGGCACTGTATCTTTTACCTTGATTATTTTCATCACTATACAGAGCTATACCCTCTAAGTGAGAGACCTAGCATTGCCCTAGTCTAGCTAAAGAAATAAAAATGACCTGTGCCCTTGTTTACACTAGCATTTTACATTAAGATAGCTATCTCAATATGACAACACACTATATTTGCAGCAAAGACATAGCCGGAGAAAACTACAATAGAGACCTTGAATCTAAGCTGTTCTCTGGGATAGCCACAAACTGAGGTGATGGCTTTACTTAGTGGTTTTCCATTATTGCAATGTGCTTTTCTCTAAAGTCTTGTCTTCTGTTTTTGTCTGCCAGGTCTTCTTAGATGGACTTGATATGGGAGAGAGGACTGAACATACGATTATTGTTTCCTTTTCTATTATCTCATCCTTTTAATTTGCCATTGAGTTTTTCCTGTTTAAATTTAAACATGCAAGAAGAAAACAGGATTGTAAATTTTTTCTTGTTCTACAAATTTATTATTGTTTTCATCTGTTAAAAGTTTTCATTTTCTATTTCTGTGTCCTCTGTATTTCCCCACATGTTCTGACAGTTAAGGCAGCTCTCAGAGGCATGTGATGGGACTTGCTTATGTTCGGGCTTAAGTGACAACGTGGCTGGACAGCTGAATCCTGAAAAGTGATTCTTTCAGAGGATTCCTTCTTTTCTAGAACCACCTTTTATTTCTTTGCCCTTCTCGAGCTGTGTCTCTTTTCTTTCCCTTTTTGCCCCGCATGCGGCAGTGATGTTTGAGGGGCCCACCTTCACAGGATAGTCATTGAGGCACCAAGACACAAAAGTACATAGGTGTTGGGGGTAGACAGGCGTTCACCTACCTAACTTGCAGACAGGGCCTGATCCGGTAGTTGTGCCCAAAGGCTACCTACTGGATTGGGTCCCATGCAAAATCTGATAGCAGCAGAAGGTGGTGCATGGGCTGTGGGAGACTGTTCCACTGTGGAAGTGGATAAATATTTAAATAGTTATGAGGCCAGAAAGAGAGAGGAAGAGAGTGAGAATGATGCTGTAGCCTGGTGGCTCAGGCACCCATATAGGAGACCCAGGATCCAATGCCCCTCCTCTAGTGACCCTTTCACTATTTATCCACACTGATACAGCTTCAACAGGAGGGATTGAGGAAGCCCCATATCTGACTTTCTGCTCAGTGGTTAGAGCCATCTCCTGAGACCCTGTTCAGCTCCTTTCTTCCCAATAGCCATAAAAGTAATTGAACTTGGGTGTCCCATATCCCAGATGAGTGCTCTGACCACTGGGCTAAAAGCTATTAGGTGGGCACCACCTCCTCCTCCTCCAGGTGTTTTATGTGGAGCGAGACAGGCACCTAACTCACTTCTGCAAGAAACTACTTAGGTGCCTAAGCTACCTGACTCCAGGCAGTGGGTTCCCGTTCATGGATGCCTCTCTGGAGTTAGGCACTGATCTTGGAGAACGCCACAGGGCTTAGTGGATATCCCTGACATCAGCATCTCCCATTGGCTAGCTTAGCTGGCTACCTGCCTAGCATGCTGGATTTTGTGGATCACATTCGAAAGCTCCTATCTCTCCCCAGGCAGTCTATATAATGTGTTCCTGTGATTTTCTAGGCACCTAAAAGTTATGCACTCTTATTCTCTGCATCACAATGCCTCAGTCTTTGGATCTAGGCCCAAGCCTTTTCTGAACTAATCATTCTGCTTTATACTGGGACCTCTGCTGCCATCTGCCTTACACTGTTTCCTAATGCCTGGGGTATTTTTGAAAATGTCTCTGCAAAAATCAAGGCACAATTTTTGCTTACTGAGCTTGTGGTTGTACTATCATATGGGCATAACTCTTAATTTTCACCAATTTTTAGCTCCCTTCCTTTAAAAAAAACCCCCAAAATTATGGGCGCCTGCAAATTCTGCCTTCTATGCACATGCCTGTGGATTCAGATTTGCACTTCTGAAAATTTAACACTAAATAGTTACATCATTTCTTACCTATTACATTTTGACCTTTGAAGGATGAAAACAAAACCATAGTTCTTATTTTTCATTACATTCTCAATGTAAAATCCTAGTGGAGATCAATAAAACACTATAGGTTTTAACCTGAGGTAGCTAGTTAGGGTAAGCTATAGGTGAGGCTACAGGATTGACCTCAACTAGCTAAGTCAAGATAAAACTACCTGTGCCTTGTCTCCACTAGGATTCTACATTGAGTTAGTTGTCTCAAATTATCTTTAGGTGAAAACACAACTGTTTTTTTCAGTGAAAACATATGTATAAGAGTCACCAGCTCCCTCATATTCCAGACCTCAGTGCCTGAGACCTGCAAAAGATTGAGCTCAGAGAAAACACCAGTTCAAGCACAACCACCTACATTTGCAAGAGAAATTTATTTTCATCAAATAAAGAGCATTTCAGTTATCATGAAGTGCGGATTTATCTTATTTACTCCAATGACCAGATTTGCATATGCCAGCCAAAAAAGTCTTAGGTGTGAAATCTACGCATGTAGAAGGGGAAAAAACAAGCAATGTTGTGTTAATCTGTTAGACTAGCTAAGGAGTTTTTATTAACTGTAAACAGATAGCTTTTAGTTTCCTGTCTCTTTCCTGGATTTCTTAACATGCTTCATGAATCTGTTTTCACAGAACACTATTGCACAGGCTTCTTGTCAATACTAAGGGAACATTTTTTTTTTAATTTTTACCTTTACTAACACTGAATCAGCAATGCTGGTAGCTCTACTGGTATTAGCAACATTGAGAGCCTCAATCTAGAAAAGGTTCCCATGGCCACCGCCATCTTACACATCAAGTCAATTAAATCTGCTCAGAACAAGTCCAATCATGTTGGTCTTAAAAATGAGCCTTGTCTATACTAAGGCCCAGAACCTCAGCTGGTGTAATTAGGCAAAGCTCTGATTTAAATGTTGATGTCAGTGGAGTGAAGATCTGGCTCCAGGACTCCAAATGTTGCTGCAGGAGGGGAACATTTTTAGAAAAGGGCCTTAGACTTTGAGAGTATTTAAGAGTTCATCAGTTTAATTTTTGGTATAAACACTCAGTTAAATTAATGCAAAACTCTGTGGGCACCCTCTTAATTTAATTGCAACCTGACTCAGGTGGTTTTAACTTGACTTACTGACTTGTCAAATTAAGCGAAATTGACATTGGTTTCAGTCAAATGAAGTGTCCACACAAAGTTTTGCACTGCTCCAGTGAATCAGTTTATAATTGCACTTTTTGGCCTTGTCCACATACACAGAAGCTGCACCGTTGTCATGTAAGGCTTGTCAACACACTCCAGCAATGTGCACTATGGGGGTGTGATTTCTAAAGCACAGGAATGTGTTGCACACTAACTGGTCCATGTAGACTCTACTGGTGTGCACTAAAAATTCCCTAGTGTTTCAAACAGCACTACGTTAAGGCGCACTAGGGAACTTTTAGTGCACACCAGCAGAGTCTACATGGACCAGTTAGTGTGCAACACAGTGCACTTTAGAAATCACACACCCCTCAGTGTGCATTGCACTATGTAAACAAGCCCTAAAATAGGATTTTAAATATATTTAGCTAAACCAGTGCAAGAACCACAATGCACTTACTTCAGGAGTGGTTTATTTCAGTTTGTCTTAGACCAACAATTTAAGCTAAACTGAAAACAGCCACCCAAGCCCAAATAAGAATGTCCTTACAGCAGTTTGCACCTGTTTAACTAAATTGATTTCAGGTCACATCTTAGGTTTAAACCAGTACAACTTTCTCATGTGGACAAGTCCTGAGTTAAATTGGCTCAACTTTAAATATAGACAAGTATAGTCATTGTTGCCTTAGGGTATGACTACCCTATGAAATTAGGTTGATTTTATAGAAGTCAGTTTTTAGAAATTGATTTTATACAGTCAATTGTGTAAGTCCACACTAAGAGCATTAAGTCGGTGGAGTGCGTCCTCACTACTTGGGCTAACATCAACTTATGGAGTGGTGCACTGTGGGTAGCTATCCCACAGTCCCTGCAGTCTCCAGTCACTCACTGGAATTCTGGGTTAAGCTCTTAATGCTGGATGGGGCCAAAACGTTGTCGTGGGTGGTTTTGGGTACATGTCATCAGTTGCCCTTTCCTCTGTGAAAGCAATGACAGACAATCGTTTCTCGCCTTTTTTCTTGGGTTACCTATGCAGACGCCATACCATGGCAAGCATGGAGCGCGCTCAGCTCACCGTGATCACTGCTGTTGTGGGCAAGTCTACTGTGGGGGCTACTGTGAGCCAAGCAGCCAGAGCGATTAGAAGAGCACAGCAAGGCACGCTGCATGTCAGAGAGGCTTTGAAAACCAGTCTTATGACTGGCCAGGTTTCGGTGTGACAATAGTTTCTCCTTGATGCAAACCCTCCTCCTTTGTTGATTTTAAATCCCTGTGAGCCAGCCACCCTCCTCCCTTTGAAATAAAGTAACTATTGTTTTGAAACCATGTATTCTTTCTTTATTAATTAAAAAAAATGAGATAACGGACAAGGTAGCACGGGTGGGGTGGGGTGGGGTGGGGGAAGAGGGAAGGACAAAGCCACATTGCTTACTGTAGCCACACTAAAATCAAACTGTTTGAATGACAGCCTTCTGTTGCTTGGGCCACCCTTTGCAGTGGAGTTGCCTGGAGCCTCCCCCCACGTGTTCTTGAGCATCTGGGTGAGAAGACTATGAAACATGGGAAGGAGGGCATGTGGTTATACAGTGGATACAGCAGGGGCCTGTGCTCTTTTTGGCTTTCCTGCAGCTCCAACAGACGCTTCATCATGTCTGTTTGCTCCCCCATTAGCCTCATTATCTCATCCTGCCTCCGCTCTTTGCGCTCACTTAATTCTTTCCTGGCTTCTGCCACTGAATACCTCCATGCATTAAACTGTGCCCTATCAGCATGGGAGGACTGCATGAGCTCAGAAAACATGTCATCGCGAGTGTGTTTTTTTCGCCTTCTAATCTGCAATAACCTCTGGGACGAAGATGGTGGGGGAGCATAGAAACATTCTATGCTGTGGGGGATTGCATGGTCACCTGTGCTGCTGAATTCGCCACACTGACCAAACAGGAAATGAAATTCAAAAGTTCCTGGTGCTTTTCCTGTGTACCTGGCTAGTGCATCAGAGTTCAAGTGCTGTCCAGAGTGGTCCCATTGGAGCACTCTAGGATAGCTCCCGGAGGCCAATATCCTTGATTTGCATCCATGCTACCCCAAATTTGACCCAGCAAAGTTGATTTTAGCACTACTCTCCTCACTGAGGAGGAGTACAGAAGTCGATTTTAAGAGCCCTTTAGGTCCGCAGAAGGGGGTTGGTTGTGTGAACGCATTCATGTTTGAATCAACCTAATATGGCTAAATTTGACCTAACCCCGTAGTGTAGACCAGGTCTTAGTGTAGTCAAAACTTGTATAATCTTTTCCATCTGTGAAAAGTGGATTTAAAACACTATCAAGAAAAATGGCAGCATTTTACACCTACTTTACACTCTGGTCTAAATACTAAAATCTACCTTTTATATTGTGATTTTCATCTATAGATCTCAAACTGGTTTACAAAAGAATTGTCATTATCCCTATTTTACAGTGGAAATGAGGCACCTAGACTGAAAGTAACTTGCCCAAGGTCAGCCGATAGGCTGGCATTCCTAAGTCCCTGTCTAGTGCTCCCAAATGATCATACAGTGTGCATGGCAGTGGGGAACCAGTCCCCAGAGGCTCATTTGTGCCCTGTACAGGGGGTAGGGGAAATGCAGAACTATGCTGTTCCAGAAGGAATCCCAGTAGAGATTTAGAATGATACTGAATTAACCATCCCAAAAAGTTGTTATGAGAATTAATCTGTTAATGATTAGACAGTGCTTTGACAATGCACTGTATCAGTGCTAAGTTTAATTAATATACTAACTGGTTTCCATTTGTATTAAATCTTTTGAGTATTGTCTAATTCAGAGATCAAGAGACTATGGCTTCCGGTCTGTGATTGTTCTCTAGCACTAGTGATTGCATCATATGATTGTGGTGAAACTAAGCGGAAGATGTACAGTTGCTCATTTCCCTTATGGCCTGACCTGCCTCGGCCAGGAAATGAGTGACAGTTTGTACACTGAGGCTGCCTGTTGCTAATATAAGGAGATATTTTTACAAACTCCTCAAAATTCAGGAAAAATCCTGCCCACAATTGTATATTTACTCTGTAGATTATAAGTAGTATTCTAATGTGTACTTTTCCCAGTTTAAATGGCTGGCTTATTTTTTCTCTCTCCCTGTTCTGTGAATCTCTTGCCAAGCATTTCCTCACCTATTCAGCCCACTGAAGAATCCAGTCAGACCTGTACATACACTTTAAAAGTTTATCTTCACAAATAGAAAACTCACATGTAAAAGACATTTGCTTTCTTTTTCTCTTTTCTGTGCATTAAGGATATGGCAGTATGTCGTTGTTGCTGTTCAGTTTAAGACATGATGAAGTCTGTCAGTATGTTTAGCGCTGAAGGCTCTGGATTCAGTCTCCACTGATAACTTTGCTGGCTATGTATGCAATGATAGTTCATTACAAATGCCCCAATGAGTAGAACTCGAACACCTGTGAACCTTAGGAGAATATGGGAGAATAGGTAGTACAGTGACCTAGTGTGTATATAATTAGGTCTTCCCCTGAGTTGCTGGTCCCTGTGAATTCACAACTTCCTACTATCTCACCTATAAAAGAGAGGTTTTTTAGATCTAGTGATAGAGACCTGTGAGCGGAAGGGACTGTGTGTAAGCCCCATTGAGTGGACATGCATTGCTTCACTATGATTTTTATTACAGTGAAATCTATACATTATATTCCTCAGGGCCAGGACCATCTTTTCATTGTGTTTATACGGAGCTCAAAACAGTGGGGTTGGGACCTTTAAATAGTATGAGGATAACAATAACAAAGAGACTACCTTTATTAGGGAACATACCATCTTAAGAGTTCTCTCCAATGTATCCACAAACACGAGTAAAATTCTACTCTGTAGTTATTAGAGGATTATTTCAGTTAAATAGCCAATTGTTTTCAGCTCCTTGAGGGAGCTTTTAAGACAGGTTTCAGTTTATTAATCATACTAAAAGCTTTAAGGCCTTATTTCTAACTGAAAATAAGCGTCAGCAGACCTGTTTCATACTTACCACCTGTATTTAACCCTGGATCCCAGTGCAGGTTTATATTTACATATTCAGTGATAGAGTTGCTATAATTGTTGGTACACTGTATCAATTTGTATAGAACTATACTTGATTTACAACTATGTATAAATCCTTCTTAAAGGCTGGCATGTGTCAACAAAAAAACATGTTTATGTTTTGCTTTGTGTGTGAATTTTCTGTACTACAACCACATGGTTTAGCTCTTTGTTTTTAAAACATAGCCGTTGCAATCTGACTGAAAAACAAGGTTTTTATGTTTGCCATGTTGTTGTAGATATGTTGGTGCCAGGATATCACAGAGACAAGGTGAGTGAGAGACAAACTTTTGAGGTTGCACAGGGAACACTCTGAATTAGTTCCCCACACTTGAAGAAGAGCTCTGCGTAAACTGGAAAGCCTGTCTCTCTCACCAACAGAATTTGGTCCAGTAAAAGGTATTACCTCACCCAGCTTGTCTCCCTAAGGTTTTATGTGTCACTTTAGCAATTAGGCCCTGATCCTGCAAAGATGTTCACATGTGCTAAACTTTAAGCATGTGAGTAATCCCATTGAAGTTAATGGGGCAGATCCTCAGGTAGTGTAAATAGTGATAGCTCCATTGAAGCTATGTGTCTAGGACAATTTACACGAGCTGAAGATCTGCCCCAATGGATTACTCAGGTGCAAAAGATAAGCATGCACATAACTTTTGTCAGGACTGGGCCCTTCATTATGTTAGTCTGTGTTTAGATCTTTCACAGGCCTTCCCTTCTTATGTGTATTCTCTAGAGTATTTCACAGGTTGCTGCAAGAACTGTGTCTGGGTCATGAGAATAGAACAGTTGCCTTTAGCCCAGAATTTATTCTGACATGAAAACAAGAGACTGTTAAGCAGTGTTGTTGTAGACATGTTAGTGCCAGAATATCACAGAGATAAATAGTCTGCAGTTATATACCGCAATCAGTGTATACAATCAAAGAGAAGCATCTATCTGAGTTCTGAGTATAGGCCCGATCCAGCTTTGCTCGAAGCCCATAACTGTTTTGCCACTTCCTGCAATGAGGGAAGCACTGAGCACCCTATTTGAATATAAATCAGTCAAATAAAACATGATTTGTTTCTTGGAGATCCAAGGCATAATAGAATGATTGCATGTGAAAATCAGTAGCCACAAAATTGGAGTCCCAAAAAGGGTTTATCTGCCTGACATTGATCATTCTTACTCTGTCTCCATATTTTTTAACCAGTTTTACCCATTTTTGTAAAGTACATCTCTTGGTTCTGAAATGAAAATGCCGTACATAAAACTCAAAAGAAAATGTAACAAAGCATGTAAAAGACAGGCTTTTTGTCTGGCTGTTAGTAATTGTCCAGCTCATCTTTCTTATCATTCACTCACAGTTTACCTGTGAGACTGACTGTTTTACATAATCCAAAAATGCCTCCTCTTTATTTTCCTCAAGGCAAACTCCTGGCATATGGGCCAAATGTGTCCAATCAATGTATGCATCTGGCTCACACATGAATTAAAAATTATTCTACTGTTTGGTCAATCATCAGGATATGCCAATCCCCCTGCCCTCGAACAGGCTACAAAGTACAATTACTACAGCTCCTGTGCAGGATCTTTTGAGCTTGGTGAGATATAAAGTGACCTGGACTAGTTAATTTTCTTCTGTATCTGACTCTTTGCTGCTGGAAAGGAAAATTGATCAGGCTCCTTCCATAAGAGCTTTGCCGCATGCAGAAGGAATCTGTCTATTCTTAGTCAGACTCCCCATGGATGAGGCAAAAAGACCTCTAAGAGAAATGTATTAGAGTATTCACCTTCTGCAGTCTTTTACACACGGAGCGCTTCTGACCAATCCTGGATAAAGAGCGGGGGAGGGGACTGAGGCACAAAAGTGAAGGAGAAAGTGATGAAAAACACAACAGCAGAAGAAAAAGAAAAAAGAGCACATAAAAAAGAGGGAAAATGGCAGAATTAAGAGGACTGAAAAGAATGAGTGGATACCTAAAAAGAAAAAAAAAGAAGAAAGATAAATGTACGGAAAAGAAAGGAGCCGAGAGCTAAGCAGTAGGGACAGGTCAGGGAGAAACACAGACAGCAGAGGTAAAGAAAAACAGACCAAACAGTGTCAAGCATCAGAGGGGTAGCCGTGTTAGTCTGGATCTGTAAAAAGCAACAAAGAGTCCTGTGGCACCTTATAGACTAACAGACATATTGGAGCATAAGTTTTTGTGGGTGAATACGGCTTTTGACAGACTAAACAGTGGTCATCCTAACTCTGATGCCCATTTGTTATTTCCACAAAATGTGTGATAATCTCTCAGTGACATGTGCACAACCCCATTGAAGTCACTGCCCTATTGGGAACAGGTAAACGTGTATATTGGAGAAGTGTTGCTGGGACAACTAGACCCACACAGAGAATTTGAGGTGATGCCACTCCAGGCACTTGGAAATGTGAGCGCTCTGTGATGCTAATGTCCTCAACTATCATTTTGGACAATGCTCCCACACCTTGTTCCTACAGACCAGTGTTGTGTGCTCACTCCGCTCATTTTATGTGATTCTCCCAGGCTATATAATTGCTGTTTTTCCCAAAAGATCTTCCATTGTTGTAGCCCTCATCATGCCATAGCTTCTCCTTTTGTTTGTCACCCCACCCAGTGTGAAGCGTAAGTTAGGGCCATGTTCCTGGCACTGTATTTTCTATGAATGTTGGTCAATTACGTATGGGTTTTATATCTGGTAAAAGTCCTGTTACTAGGAGAAGTTGCTATGTTGTATCATTAATGTTGCAGTTTTTTAATAGGACAGTCAACAGGATACAGATTGCAATCATGGGACCCAATGGCTGACTGCCCTCTGGCCATGCCCCCCCTTTTCCCCTGTGGTGTTTGGTACACAGATCTCCAGGACAGTCATGTGCTGCTTCCATCTTTCTACATCTGAGCAATTCAGGGCACGTGCATTGCCACTGAACTCTCTAAAGTAATCATGGGGATGACCAGGGCTCAATAACCTTAGGGGCTGCAACTCTTACATTTATGTAACTCCCACTGAATCTAATGGCATTTTTGTGCACAGAATTACTCAGATATAAAGTACAAAGGTGAGAGGCACCTTAGAAACTGTTAATTGCAATAGCTAGTCGATCTTCACCAACTGAGAAAATGAGTGTGTTCTTCCAGGCCCTTCATTATTTTTGTTGCTCTTCTCTGAATTCCCTCAAGTCTGTTAATGCATTACCTTCAAGGGTATGTCTACACAGCCAGCAGAATGCTCTGAGCATGTGTCCTCCTCTCCCAAGGCTTCAGAGCCCAAGCTCTAGCCCAAGGCACAACTTTAAAGTGCTGTCTGCACAGTTATTTTTTAGAGCATGAGCTCTGTCAACCTAGACTGGGAGGCTCACTTCTGTGCACTCTGTAGCCATACTCCTAGAGGTGCAAGCAATAGCACATGGGAGGCAGAGAATGTGGAAAGGGAGGAGAGAGGAGGGGTTTTAACAAAAGCCTTTCTTGCTTTTTGACCTTTTATGCCTGCTGGTGCTAGCCCATCAATAAGTAGACCACAAGGATTCGTAAAAATAACAGTGCTAATGTGCTGAAAGCACAACAACCCACTCAGTAATAGTTGTTCCATTCCCTTGCAAATGTGTTTCAGACAGTATGCAGAGTTATACAGGCCAAAGTTCCCTTCTATTGAAAGCTAACTAAAGGACATAAAGTTTCCTAATACTAAAGTGCAAACTGTTCCTCAATATTCCCCTTCATGCTCAGATAAATTGTGCATATAAATCCCCTACAGATAAACAAGTGATTCTATCACCCTTCTAAAATTTCCCCATTTCTTCTCTTAGTGAAAAATTACATATTTCTCTTAACTATAATATACATTTAGTAGTCATAGGCAGAGCACAAGAGAGCTTTGTTGTTAGTTGAATTAATGAGGCTGATTGTGCTCTCACTGACTTCACTATTACCCCAATGTTATGTCATTAATTTTACTGGAGTTAATATTGATGTCTGTAATATGCCCTGAGTTTCTTGGGTGTCAGGTGTTATATAAAGCCTGGAAGCACCTAACTTTTAGGTGCTTAGATGATCACAGGCTTTTTAGGTGCCTAGAGGAACACACTGCAATCCACAGTGCCTGAGTTAGCCACACTAGGCTCCCTAAACAATGAACGGGGAGACACTGGAACCTTAGAATGGGATCCACAAAGCCTGCATGCCAGGCAGGAAGTCGCCTAAGCTAGCCAATGGAGACACTGACCAGACGGATGTGTGCAAAGCCCTGTTCCCTCTCAGAGGCAAGTTCAGACTGCAGGTAGGCACCTATATCTGCTTGTGATTCACAAACTGGAGAAGAATAGGAGTTTGACCACTTAAGTCATGGTTGGTTCAGTAGGTGTGCTCAGGGGCTGCCTAACTCCACACAAAACAGCTTGGGGGCAGAGGAGCTTCCTTATAACCTTTAGCCCAGTGGTCAGGGTAATCTGCTCAGATATAGGAGATGAACAGTTTAACTCCCCACCTCTACCTGATGAACAGAAGGGATGTGAACAGGAATCTGTTCCCTCTCAGTAGGCTATAGAGTCATTCTAACTTTTTATCTGTCCCGATTAATATTTAATTATTCAGTTGTGTAATTAAGGTGGAACAACTTGAATAGGAGTGATTGAGGGACACCCCCCCTGCATCAGAATATTCCATACCCCAGCAGTTAGGGTGCTTACCTAAGAGTTGGTAGATCACTGTTCAAATCCCTTCTCCTCATCAGGCAGAGGGGAGACTTGAACTGGGAGTCTCCCACATCCTGGGTGAGTGTCTTGGTCACTGGGCTAAAAGTTATAATACAGCCTCCTCTTTCCTGGCTGTTTTGTGTGGAGTTAGGTGACCTTTGACTGTGCCTACTGGATCAGGTGCCACATGATTTAGGTGGAGGAACACCTTTCTTTCCCCTGGTAATGGACTCCTCTGAGGCTGAAGAAGGAGTTAGGCACCCAGATGCCTAGAGCTAGGCAGCACTTTACATTCTCATAGGCAAAAATTTAGGTATCAAGTGAGTTTAGGTGCCAACAGGATCAGGCAGCAGCTGAGTGGGAGTTTTGTGGGTCACATTGTGCCTAAAAACAGCAGGGCTGCCCAGAGGATTGAGGGGGCCTGGGGAAAAGCAATTTCAGGGGCCCCTACCATAAAAAAAAAGTTGCAATACTATAGAATACTATATTCTCATGGGGGTCCTTGTGGGGCTTTGGGCAAATTGCCCCACTTGCCCCCCGCCAGGTGGCCCTGAAAAACAGGACTTGAGCATCTAAGTGATTAGTAATGCTTCTTTCTTTCTTCTTCTTTTTGTTTGTTTCTTTGTTTGCAATCCTGGGAAAGTTAAAAAGAGGGGTTTTAAATATTAGATGTTACGGTTTGAAGAGTGTAATTAATTTATCTCTTTATTTAAAAAATAGTAGGCAGCTTATGTTTTCTTACTTTATATTTTGCAGCTAATGGGCTATCGAACAAAAGAATTCTCATGCCTCAATCAGGTCATGAAGAGCAAACCCACATTTTTAGTTTGCTGCAGTGTTTCCAGCTGCTCACAGATACAATCTGTGGTCCTGACCCTCCTTTCTCAGGCTGAATTCTGATGTATCAGATGGCTATTTTTATTTTAAAGTGACAATTACCTTAACAAAACAAAATGAGTCTAGAAAAATGTGTCCAATTTTCCAATTACAGATGCCAACACAAGGCCAGAGAAATCTCAGAATGACTTCTGTGGGGTGGAAAGTGCATTAGATGTATCTTATATTGAGTCAGGTCCTGAGAAAGTACTGCAAGGGTCATTATGATGACAGTGCAGGTTGTGATATCATTTGGAGATTTTGTGTTTCGTTTTAAAATGTCCTCTCACCTGCCCTCCAAAGAGGAGTTACAGTGATTGTTATGTTCTAGGTTAAAGGGAGCCTTTAAGTAATACTCTAATAGGATGATTCACTGCTGCCCTGAAACTTGTGCAAAGTACGTTAAAGTCAATGTAAAATGAGACACCAAAGACCTCTGAGAATATCAAAAGGTTGAATTTTAGTTATTCCTGAGGCCTCCTCTACATAAATGATTTGGGTTATCTCCCCACCCCCCTTTCTCCCTGCCCATTGTCCTATATAATTACTGGATCATAGAGGAGACTTTGCTGTGGAAGTCTCTTTGTTGTCAGGGGCCTGTTTCAAAGGCAATGGTTGCCCTGTAACCAGAACTCTGATGCATCCATCTAACCAGCCTCCAAAAGCCAGATTCTATCCTTGACTTCAATGGAAACAGAGCTAGGCCACTGCTTAGCACTTCTGAAAATCCTACTCTTGTGTCTACCTGCTGTGAATGTATTCAGAAAGATCACCACTGTTTAGTGAGTCTCTATCTTCTTTCTTTGGGGGGTTTCTTTTTTCTGGTGTTTCATTCTCGTTTCTATTTTAGGGCCCACTCTTACTTCCTTAGTAGCCAATGAGAATTTTGATGGGAGCAGAGCTAGCTCATAGATTTATCATGCAGTAGGTGAAGCATAAGGAAATGAGTATTCTTCCGAAAACATATTTTTAAACATTTTAAACTCTTAATACTAGCCTTTTTTTAGTAAAATAACTCACTACTAGAAAGAAGCATACTGGATATCTGCTATCCAAAGTGTGTGCGTGTGTGAATCATGAGAGATTGTTGTTATTTAATCTGACAACCAGGAGGAATGCTGCACTAAAGGGAGTAAGAAGACCCAAGATTTACTATCCTGTGTGGTAAAGAACTTCTTTGGTGGCAATCTACTGAAAAAGAGAATAGCTCATACCTCAAAGCTCAAAGGGAATAAGGATACCAAAAGAGGCGCCAGTAGCTATGCCACCAGATGCAAACAGATGTGAGAGATCACACATATATGGATTTTGCTATTGGAGAAGAAGGAATGAAGCAGCATTTGGAAATCTCCATAGCTATCCAAGTGTCATTATTTGGGACTGCTGAAATAATGAAGATATGGGCTGATGGGCTGTCCAGTGCTAGAAATTATATAGTACCTACATCCCCAAAGTAAAGAAAATAGTATTCAGATACAATGATAAAAGGAATTATGTTTAATGGAAAATGTATGGCTAAGTCCCCGTCACTGCTTTTGATAATCTCAACCAAATCTCAAAAGAAAATCAATCTCAAAGAAAATAAACAATCAATGTGAATTTCAGGAAAGTAAATTTAGAATAATCTTCACTCTCTCTCTCACACCCCTACCCAGTAGAAAAGCAGAGTTTCAGGCTTAAAAAGTCTTTTTTTTAAAAAAAAAAGTCAGGTTATTAATTCTATTTTTGTGAAGAAATCTAGGAAGGACATGTTGTTTGTTGAAATCTTTTCTAGAACTACCTTGCCAGTATTGCAGGTGAGCAAAGAAAGAACATTCAGACATCTTAGATACTAAAGATAAGGTGCAATGATAAAAAGCTGCTCCTCGCATGATAAGGAATTTTTACGCTAGTACTTTCTGCTCAGACCAGTCCCTCTTTCTTCCTCTTTCACTTCTGCGAAACTCTTTAGAAAAATATCAAAAACAAATGTGAATGTGGTTACTCACGTCAACTCTTCCACCACTCCCATACCATCTCTACAGATGTTACCTCTGTGCTACACCATAACCTATGATACGTGCATTGTTTTCTTTTACACTGTATAGACTATAATAGATTTTGAAGCATTCTATCATATCAATATATGGATGATGACACCACACAAAAATATGCTTTATTTTATTTGCCAGTTGCACTATATTGCCGTAGCAAATTATTCTCCTCTACCAAGGACAACTGGAAAAAGAAGAAACGTAGAAAATCAACAACCAAAATGTATTTTTAAAAAAAGTTTATACCTTCACAACAGGAAATATTTTTAAATGGCCATGTGAATCACAAGACAAACCAACCACTTTCTGAACTGTGTTCATTCTAGTCTTCTATTTTTAGGTCATATCATGCGCAAACTGGCTGCCTGCACTGTTAGTATTTTATTACAAGCAAAACAATAATCTAGCGTTAGCACCATTGGGAACAGGATTTTATTTCATTTCTGTATAAATCCTGATTTGCTGTACTAAATTTCATCATTTGTGGGAAGCGGAGGGTAAAAACTGGTTAGCGACTTATGATCAGAGATTTCTTTGAATTGGCACCCTCAGCAATAAAATGTAATTCAGTATAGTGGTTTGGAGGAGAGTCATTTAGCAGCAGAGTTCCAACCTGGGTTCCATCCCCTGGCAAAGGCAAAACAAACAAAAACATACACAAAACCTAACCAAACCCCACACAATGTTTCCCTCCTTTATCCATGTATATCCATGAGAGTAGCAGTGATGTTAGCAGACAACTTTGCACGAGTATGAAGGTGCTGTAGAGGCTGAATAATTCATGCATGATGAATAAGCATTAAAGCAATTAGTCATCATGTTGAACATGCCTACAGTGCATGGGCTTCTATGAAGCACTAACCAAAACTTCCCAAGTGCTGTCCCAGCATGCACTGGGCCCAGCCTAAAACCTTGGATGTGTCTCTTCATTATCACTTGTTCTAAAGGCATCGTTGGGAATTAGGTGAAATCATTACAGGCCTTCCCAAAGCTTTCTGTGGAAATACCTCTCACCCAAGTCAGTATCAGTCAATTGAAAGAGCCAGGAATCAGTTGAGAGCTAGTATGATGTGGATGACAAGGACACAACTGGATGAGGTGGTCATGCCTGAACAGGGCTGGCCTTACCATTAGGTGAACTGAGGCAGCCACCTCAGGGGCCAGACTGTGGGGGTGCCACTAGGACTCAGAGTGTGGAAAATTGTGTCTGCTGCTTGTGCATATGTATTCTCTCTGCTCTAGATGCACAGAGATGGTGGAGTGCCGTGCTGGAGGAAGGAGGACACAAGAGACATAACAGGCAGGCAGGAGAAAAGGTGAGAGGGAATAACAGAAAGCAGCAGGAGCTGCAGGGAGAGAAAGGAGGAGGAGCCTCTTATGTACCTCTCTAGCACCTCCAGGATCCTGGACTAATTAACAGCAGCTTCTCAGATGGTGTTTCCTGCTGTTTCCCTAAACCCACTTGAGGAGAACAGGCAGTCAACTGAAGTAGTAGGAGCCAGTTAAGTCCTTAAGATGCTGATATCTTCCCTCACTCAGGCCCTGCTACCAGCCTGCTTATTTGTCCCCTTCAACTGAGTGTTGAGAGCCACTATAGCTGGTACAGAACAGCAGTCATGAGTGAAAGAAGAAAATGAAAGAAAGCAAAGGAAGCTTTTCTAGCTAAACTAGAAGGAGCTGTCCTGAGATACGCAGACACAAATGTTCACAGTGAGCCTTCTGGCCCCAGTGAGCATGTGAGTGGTGAGGAGTTGCCTGATCTTCCGGTTAGTCAGCATGCAGGTGAGCTGGCAGCTGCAGCATCCATATCTCCATCTCAAATGGATGTAACCATGCACATTCCTGAAGAAAAGTGTAGATCAGAGAAGAGTGTGGTGGAGGTGCAAGAAACAGCTGTTGCTGCAGTTAGTTCCTTAAGTCTAGATGATCAAGGACTGTGGACTCACTTGAGCAGTAGTCTGAGGGACTTCCTTCTACTGCGTGGGCCACAGCAAGTGAAAAGTTTCATGTTCCCCAAAGACAATGAAAATAGAAGTTTCCATCCAACACATTACTGGCGTGAAATTCCCAATGGTGATAAAGTGGAGATGCCATGGCTTCTGTACTCAAAACCCCAGAATGCTGCATACTGTTTTTGTTGCAAACTTTTCCAGTGTAATGTTCCAGCCACATTGGGTTCTACAGGAACTAAGACCTGGAAAAATCTGGCTATAAATCTGGCATGCCATGAGAAGGCAGCAAATCACCAGAGAGCATTCCATAGGTGGAAAGAGCTTGAGATGAGACTAAGGTTAAAGGCCACCATAGACGATCATCATCAAGAGAAGATTACATCAGAGTCTCCTTACTGGCATTGCCGTTGTGAGAATGCTTGCTACCCAAAACCTAGCACTGCATGGCACTTCAGATCAGCTGTATATGCCAAATAATGGAAACTTCCTTAAAATTGTGGAGCTGATGGCTGAGTTTGATGCTATACTCCAGGAGCATCTGAGAAGAGTCACCACCTAAGAAATGTACACACACCATTACCTTGGAAAAACAATTCAAAATGAGATCATACAGTTACTGGCAACAAAAGTCAAACAGAAGATTGTGGCAGATCTGAAGTTCAGCAAGATATTACTCTGTTATTCTGGACTGCACACCTGACATCATCCATAAGGAACAAAAGAACCTAGTGAAAATGTCCCTGCAATGGTGATTGTCAGAGAGCATTTTCTAGAATTTATTGACATTGATGATACTACAGGAGCTGGTATGACAAATGTGGTTCTTAAAAAGCTGGAAGATATGGGAATTGCAATTGCTGACCTGAGAGGTCAGGGCTATGATAATGGTGCCAACATGAAAGGAAAGAGCAGACAGGGATCCGACAGTTAAACCCTCGAGCTTTTTTTGTCCCAGGCAGTACTCATTCATTGAACTTGATGGTCAGTGATGCAGCATCAGCTTCTAGTGAGGCTGCTGAATTCTTTAATGTAATTCAAAGCATCTATGTATTTTTCTCTGCATCAGCGGGAAATTTTGAAGCAACATCTGGGAACATCCTCTCTGGCACTGAAACCACTGAGTGCCACATGATGGGAAAGTCGAGTGGAGGCGATAAAGCCTATCAAACACCAAACTGGGAAGATAGATGATGCCATAGTTGCCATTATGGAGGATAATGCTATGACAGGAACTGTTCGTGGGAGAACAGTGGCAGGGGGAAATGGAATCACCAGAAACAAACATAACTTCAAATTTCTGTATGGCTTAGTGTTGTGGCATGACATACTGTTTGAAATAAATGTTGTAAGCAAGAGACGCCAAGGTGTTGACTTTGATATATCTGGAGCAATGGAACAACTGGACAAAGCAAAGTCATACCTACAGTCTTACAGGTCAGATGAGGGCTTTCAGAATGTTCTGAAGAGTGCACAGACATTGGCAGAGAAACTTCACACTGAAGCTATTTTCCCACCCATTCAAAAATACAAGAGTCACCGAAGAAGACATTTTGATGATGAGGCATGGGATAATCCCATAAGAGACCCCAAAAAACAATTCAAAGTTGAATTCTTTAACCAGGTGCTAGATTGTACAATACAGTCAGCTGAAGAAGGTTTCATGCGGCTCAGGGAACACAGCAGTATATTTTGGATGTTGTATGATATTCCAAAACATGGGGGAAGGATAGTGCAGTGATATGAGCATTGGCCTGTTAAACCCAGGGTTGTGAGCTCAATCCTTGAGGAGGCCACTTAGGGATCTGGGGCAAAAAATCAGTACTTGATCCTGCTAGTGAAGGCAGGGGGCTGGACTCAATGACCTTTCAAGGTCCTTTCCAGTTCTAGGAGATAGGTATGTCTCCTATTATTGTTATAAAACTCCTCACTATACCTGAAGAAGACCTATACCAGCAATGCAGGGCACTAGAGACAGCATTGACACATGATGCAATATTGATGCGAGTGATTTAGGTGCTGAACTAAAAGCCCTTTCAAGATACATTTTGGCAGGATCAACTCCAAAGGCTTTTCTGGAATATATGTGCGCAAATATGATGACCACCATCTTTCCACATGCTTTTGTTGCTCTAAGCATACTTCTAACACTTCCTGTAACAGTTGCTAGTGGAGAACACAGCTTCTCCATGCTGAAGTTAATAAAAACACATCTACGCTCCACAATGACACAGGAGAGGCTGGTCAGCCTTGCAATCAATAGAGCATGAGCTGACCCAGACTGTGAACCTTCAGGAAGCAGTTCAAATCTTTGCAACCAAGAAGGCACGGAAAGCACCACTTTGATTATTCAAACAGATAAAAATGCCAGTGTTTACTATGCAGACAAGAAAAGTTATTTTTGCTGTTCAGGCATTTGAAAGTTTAGTGTTACTTAAAATTTGTGAACAAGGCATTTTAAGTTGTTCTCTTTTCTTGGAGTAGATAGCAGAGCAGTACCATGAGAGGAGTAGAACAGGAAGAAGGCAGAATTGAGACCTTTCAAAATTTTGGCCCAAGCGAGAGGGCATGGGTGCATCATTTGAGCTCCCCGCCTCAGGTATCAAAATGTTGTGGGCCGGCCCTGATGCCTGAAGGTGAGAACCACAAGAGTGGGCCATGTCTGGAGGTTAAAGCACAGCCAAGTTAGATTCAAGAGTCAGGACCATGGGACATGCAGGGGCACAGTCAAGAGAAAGGCCAAGGGCCAGAGTCAGGGATCAGAAGCCAAATGCCAGAGTCTATGGGTGAGCCAGAAATGCAGTCAGGAAGTGAGATTAGGGGAATCAATGATGGTGAACACATTGAGTAGCCAGCAAGTTCTGGGCGCTGCTGAATCTATCCCTCGGTCAATCAGGAAATGCAATCAATTAGGCAGCCCCTTCCAGGATCAGCTGTGTCCAGTATGTTTCTAGGAGACTGACCCTGCTGCAGCTGGTGCCCTGACACTGGAGAAGAGTGAATGACTTTGGCACTCAGATAATCCTGACTTTCAGTGGTGGCTCCATCACTGTCTTACAGAGTGACTTTGGGCAAGTCACTTCTCCTCTCTGATTTAGTTTCCCCATCTAAACCAGGGGGATGATCATACATGTTTATTTACTTGTCAGGGGTATGTGAGGATTAATTAGTCCATGTTTGTCTATTGCTTTGGACATGTACATCACTGTAGAAGTGCTAAGTATTATTATTATAAAAAAAACAGTAAGCCTTTGGAAATTGCCAACACCTAGCCTATATTACTAATTTGATTTGGCCTAGGAGCACTTATTGCTTGTCATAAGATGAAGTCTTTTGCTGTAATGCATTAGCTCCTTTGCTTCAGAAGCTGCTTCTGTTCTTTTATGAGTTCTGGGCAACCCTCTAGTCATTTAATTTTTTCTCTGCTAGAGAGACAAAGTTGTATCTGAGTTTTAAAACTACCTCATAAAATTTGTAAATATTATTGACTGGATTCACTCTTGTTCATGCCAACTTCTGCCAGAGGTGCTAGGAACAACCCCCAAAATAAGCAGCAGTGGGCTGGGAAAGTGTTGGCCAATACATCAGGTGAATGTGCTCCTGTGAAGCCCCTTGTAGAAACTAACCCTCATGCTTCAAACCCTAACATATATGCATAACTTTAAGCATTTGGATAGTCCTGTTGTCTTCAGTGGGACTGCTAACATTGTAAAGCTAAGCATGTGTCATGGTTTTGCAGGACAGAGCCTAGGCCGCTGTCCTGCAACATAACCTTTGCAGATCCACAGAAGTATATTGAGTAACTCCATGAGGCAATCATGATGAAACAAGGCCAAGGAAATAATTCAAAAGTTAAGGTCAAGGTTTTCCAACATGACTAGTGATTTTCTGGATGCCCTACTTGAGACTGTAAGGGGACTGCTTCTCAGGGGTGGGTGCTCAGTATTTTCTGAAAATTAGAACTCTTTAAGGCAGTTCAAGTTGGGCACCCAAAAACAGAGGTACCCAAAATCACTGGTCACTTTAGAAAATCACTCTCCATGTAAACATAAGAATAGCCATACTGGGTCAGACCAAAGGTCCAGCTAGCTCAGTATCCTGTCTTTGGACAGTGGGTACAGGGTACAGTGAGATTTTCTGGCTGCATTTCTGTAGGCATCAAGTGCCTACTATTACACTATGTACTGCAGCCCAGTTTCTGTTCACGTTGTATGCTGGGTGGGGATTTTTGATTTAATAGATTATTCACAACTCTTTCAGCAATTTCAAGAACCCATGTAACCTCACACCGCACAAGTTCAACTGACAAGAGCAGGTTTTAGTTTTTTGAAAAAGGTTCTTTGGAAACTTGGGTGTATAAAGTGATTGTGGGCAGGGGCAGCTCAATCACACAAGCAGCACAGAAAGCCACCAACATTTTTAGAGACTGTTAATTTGGTTAGAATGCACCTTCCTATAGAAAGCACATGCTAAACCCATGCCTGCTATGCCACTTACAGCCAAATCTTAGCGTACTTATGTAACCCACTGGTCAATATGCGTTATCTTTCTCCCCACTGTGTAAGAGTCTGTTACAGCTCCCACCTACAGTTGTTGAATCTTTAGCTCAAGCTACCAAGGCTTAGACTTTTAGTTCTGGAGGTCTCCAGTTCAGTTCTTGGTGTCACCCGAGATAGCAGCTATTACACCTACTCAAACATGCAATAATAAATAATAGTTAAGGGCCTGATTACCATCTCTCAAGATTGCTGGATTTCAGTAACTCAGCCAAGGATTATGGAGTGGGTGGGTGAGGTTCTGTGGCCTGTGGTGTGCAGGAGGTCAGACTAGATGGTCATGATGGTTCCTTCTGGCCTTAAAGTCACTGAGTCATGATAAAACCTTATGTACAGGGTTGAGGAGAGGGAAAACTCCATCAGGAGTTCATAGAGTTCCACTCCAAACATTTCTATCAGGGAACATCCAAGGAAGCAGCTGGCAGTTTTCCCTCCAAGTACTAAGGACCCTGGGGGGTCCACAAAAGGCCAAGGCCATTGGATGGAGGCCTGGTGCCTCTGCACTGGCTCTGGAGCCCAGGAATCTCCTTCTGTTTCCTGGCAGCATGGGTCCCTTGGAGCTGTGCTATCAGAGCTTTCCCAGAAGGAGATGCTACCGTATCCTCTTAAAGCAGTGGAGCTGAGAAGTGCTGTATTGTCTTTCCCTGAGCAACTCTATAGTGTGCCCTCCTCCATGGCTTGCCTCACCCACAACTCCTGTGAGAACCTCAGGGGTCCCAGGAAGGGGAGGCCAGGGTCATGAAGGCAGCTATGCCTCACCCTTCCACTTGTGGGAAGGCAGATCTACACATAAAGGCCCCTCTCAGCACATGGATCTTGGAGACACAACATGGGCCAAAGAGCTTGTCTTTGCAAGAGTTCTGCACCTTTAAGACTCCCATCCTTTGTGCTGAAAGAACTTTTTCTACTTTCTTTGCAGCATGCACTGTCAGAGTGATACTTAGTGAGCTGTCTCCTGTTTCACACACTGTCCCCTTCATGTGTTGTTTATCAATAATCTGTTAAATTGACTGGGTTTTTTTCTGCCACTGCTTTGTCTCAGTCTCTTCTCCTTTTAAATTAAAGTTCTCTGACAGGTAAAGATCACCCCAAGCCAGCTGACCAATCCTTCCAGGCAATGCTGCCTCAAACATTTTGGCTGCATCTGCTGCCAAGCGCTCACAGGTGTATAACCGGCCCAACAGGTACACGGAGAGGATGGGTTGGGGAGGAACACTGCCTGATTCTGCTCTCTCTCAATTGCACTTCTGCAAGACTGGGCAGAGTTTTGCCCATAATGGCAGGAGAAGTCACAGAACAGCTGGATGATGCTCTTTACTTAAAATCAGAGATCTCGGTTTTCCTGCCCGTATGTTTTGGAAAGAGGCAGGTGGAGAAGCTCATTTGCACTCATGTTTTTAGGCCTGCAGGGGCTTGCTCAGCCTTCCATGAAATTTAGAGCAGTCTGATGGGAAGCAAAGAATAACTGTAGTACAATGTGTTGCAGTTATGTCCCTGCTCCATCCCTGGCTTGCCCCAGTACTTAATTTGTACCAGGGCTTGTCAGGACTGTGCCCCGGCACCACTAGGCTTGGCAGTTCATAGCCCCAGCACCTCTGGGCTCGCCACATCAGCTATGAATGTAAAAAAAATTGCTTGAGCCCCAGCACCTCTTTCTTTACAAATTAAGCATTGGTTGCCCCCTCCCTACCCTGACATACTGGGGGCAGGGCCAGTATCAAGTGCTTACACCAGCTAAGGAGATTATCTGTATAGGGAGTATTCCAGGGGGGCTATTTCTACCCCTTCAGGGCCTATTTATGCTGCCAGATGAACAAATGAAAATCAGACCCGTAGAATCATACTGTATGGTAGATCAGTGAGAAACTATGAGCCTCCAGCGTCAGCTGCTAAAGAGAATTAGATGTGTGGAAGGCACACAGAGCTGTAGCTGTGCGCACACACCAGCCCCAACACAAGACCTCAGCTGTCTCTGGCAACTTCCTGTCATTACCCACACTACAAATGCACAGGAAGAGCAAACACCAGTATGTGGCGACACAAGGTGTAAGGAAGATAGTGGAGAATCAAGTCACTGTTGAAGGTATTTGGGGATAAGTCTGTAATGCATCCTATGATAGCATTAGAAAATGAACGATCAGGAAAAGATCACCTCCTGAAAGAGAATGCAAGGTGAATTCTGGATAAGAGCTAGAGAAAACCACCTTCCCCACCAAACCATTTTATTAAGTCTTCACACTCCTTCTTCCTGTCAACTATGAAACCAGCTGAAAAAAGTAGCACAGTCCCCACACATACCCATTAATGGTGGAGAAATACAAATGATTTGTTCATAGACCAAAGCCAGGGAAGAAAAGTGAGACTAAACGGCTTAATTATGGAGCCTGAGAAACAACAAACAAAAAGTTAAACAGAAGGGAGGAGAAAGCAGGAAGTAGTGGTTGAAACAATCTGTAAGGCAGAGGAGGGGGTCAGTCCCGTTTAAAACAAAGTGCACAAACAACAGGGGAAAGTACACAAAAAAAGTAAGTTCATTTTGTCATGTTAGTAAAAGTTGTGATGGCCACTTTGGAACCTGAAGACCTCCTGTTTATTCAAAGAACAGGTGCCAGCTTCCCACCCATCCCTCAGCCCTTAACTGAAGGGACCATTTCTAGCAGCAAATGGATGGTTCAGTTTGTATGGTCTTTCAGTACTGGTATGGAAATTATTCTCATTTGGATTTGCATTTATGCATTTTGCTATTAGATATAATAATGAACCAGGTAGGATTGTTAAGATGCTATATAACTGACCTAAGCACTAGCCATCTAAGACAGATGAGCATTGTCAAAGAGACAAAATATGAAGCGCTTTTAAAGGTGTCTTTGCTTGTTGCTATTATGAAGAGGTCATATTTTCTCTTTAGCAAAACTATGCAATACATGGCCTTGTCTCTGCTAGAGAGATTGTCTAGCAAATGCTTACTGGTGTTGAGAGTGGCTTGGCAGCCACAGTGTTAGTAATGTCGGGAGCCCTAATCTAGACAACCTGCTTTTAACACTATGTTAAGTGTATTGGACTTTTTCAGAGCAAATCTAATCCACACCTTGTTCATTTTTACCTTGTCTGTTCACAGAACTTCCAAAATTGCTAATTGCAATGCAGCGGTACCAGTGTTAGCAGCAATGGGAAAGCTATAGGAAATTTGCCTCAGTTAGACAAGGCTCTAAGGACAACAGAAAAAAACAGGACTGATGGGTAATAGAAGGAAGGCCCCAATCATGCAAACACTTAGGCACCTACTTAACTTATGCACATGTTTAATCCCATTGAGTTATTTAGGTTCATAACTGTAAGCACATGTGTAAGTTTTTGCAAGATCATGGTATAAAAGGGAACAGACAGTGACTGAAGTTCATCCTCACTGTTTGTGTTTGATAAAGACAAGGTAAAAGAAAAATACTTAGGCTGTAAACTCTTTGAGACAGGGACTGTCATGTATTTGTGCAGCACCTAGCACAATGGAGCCTGGACCCGGTTAAGGCTTCTGGGCGCTACTGCAATTAATATTTTTACTTGCATTATCAGGGGAACATCTCTTTTAATCAGAAGTCACTATGACTCTTGTGCTACATTCTAGCTTTGCATTCCTACCACTTCAAAAGGAGAGTTAATGGTAAGTGGTTTAGCTATAATGAGAGGAAATGCAGTCACTGAGGAGGACGTCAAACAGTAGCACAACACCAAGAGTACATTTACACTTCGCACTGAGGGGTGACTGCTGCTTGGGAGGAATTCCTGCTCTAGCTTTAATGTAGCTAATTCACTAAAAACTGCAGTGAAGACACCGCAGGGTGGAATCCAATGCGGGCTGGCAATGCATGTCCCTACTCAGTGTTCCAGGTGGGCTTCCACAGCTCGCTCTGAAGTCTGTTCTGCTGCACCTGCACTGCTATTTTTAGCCATGCTAGCAACATTAAAGCTAGCAGATATATAGCTACCCAAGCTGCAATCACATCTCTGATTGCATAGTATACGGACCCTAGGTGACATGGTGATGGTACAGAGAGAAAGAGAGAGAGATAAGTGCTGAATTATTTTCCCAGTGGACTCAGCGAGAGCTTTGCCGCTGACTTTGATGGAAAAGGGTTGTGCCCTTAAATGCAAGATTCTAATTTCTTACCCATTATTTCTTTTCTATAATCAAGATTTCTGTTATTACACAACTAGTTAGCCAAGCTAGTTGGGTAGTTATATGATTTTTATTTCCCTGCAGGTTTTCTCTATTGTATCTGAAATCAGTTGTTATATTTTATCAGTCTGATGGTTATGCTTTATGATTGTGATTTAACATTTATATTGCAATGGTCCTAGAGGCCCACCAGATGGGGCCTTCTTCGTGCTAAGTGCATGTCTCCACAGCAATGTCTAAAGGTGTCTACACAACAATTAGACACCTGTGGCTGGTCTGTGCCAGCTGGCTCAGGCTCATGGGGCTCAGGCTAAGGCGCTGTTTCACTGCAGTGTAATGTTCCAGGCTTGGGCTGAGGCTCTAGGACCCTGTGAGGTGGGAGGGTCACAAAGCTCAGGCTGCAGCCCTACACTGCAGTGAAACAACCCCACAGCCTGAGCCCTGGGAGTCTGAGTCAGCTGGCACAGACCAGCCATAGGTGTCTAATTGTTCTGTAGCCATACGCTAAAGAGTTCACAGGGCACCTAAAAGGCAAAGACCAGCAGTAAAGGACAGTGATTGTACACTTACCCTCACTACTAGGGCTGACACTAAAAATGCTAATTGAGATGCTAGTTTTTCTGATGCTTCACATAAGTCATCAAACACTGTTAAGTGATAACATTTGTTCTCTGACAACCTGGACTGGACTTAGAGGGGAAAGGCTCATTGCTCATTATAACAACGTTGGCCATTTAGAATTATTTTGAGGTATTATTTGGAGGTTTGGGGGTGGGCCCTATGACCTGTAGGGGAATCTCCACAGGATAACACTTGTCCTTCCCCAGAGCTACAGGTTTGCAGTATTGGGCCCTAGCTGATGTCACAAAGAGCTAAAGTTGTCAGTTTATCACCAGGATAATTTGGATATTTTCACTGTCATTTTTTAAATAAAAATGATACCAACAAAGGGCAATTACCCAACCACCCCACAAAGCTGCTTTTATTTTTCCTCTAGGCATTTTACTGAAAGCCAGTTTGTGGCAGGCAACAAGTTCATCAGGTCACAGAATTGTAGAAATGTGGGGCTGGACGTCTTTGCAGCCTCGGTACAAAGGGCTGTAAAATGTGGTCAGAATTAATGACCACTATAGATGCCACTATAAAATCCATCTGCAAATGAAGAGTCAAATGCAGCTTGACCAACTGCATTCCTTGCGCATAGCAGCTCCATTTTGTGAATACCCACCGGTGAGCATGCCTAGCTCCCAGTGAAGTTAAGAGGAAGTGAGGGTGCACCACATTGTACAATGAGGCTCAGAGCTGGCTGCAAAAATACATTCTGTAGACCTGTGACTTCTATTTCTAGCACTCATCCAGCTTGTATGTTTCTGGTCCGTTCAACATGAGAAAACGTCACATTTATTTACCACCTCTTTCAGATTTACAAGGCAAAGTTGAAGCTGACAAAATATTGGTAGTAAACCAATTTGGCTGTAGGGGGAGGAAGGCTCTACAGGGTGGCTAGCCTTGCTGATAGTCCAATCCATATATATAGTGGTTGGCAATGGCAGGCAGGTACCACATTGAGAGCACTTCTGAGTGTAGACTATGGAATCTTCTGATGTGGGTCTCCCTCAGCCTTGCCTATTGAAGTTGTTACTCTTTAATAGATAAATATTCATTGGGCCAGAGAAAGAATTAGAACAACTCTGTATCCCAGTAGTTAGGGTACTCACTGAGAGGTAGCAGCTCACTGTTCAAATCCTTTCTCTTCATCAGCTTCAGGGGGCACTTAACTGGGAATCTCTCAGATCCCAGTGAGCATCCTAACCACTGGGCTAAAGATTTTAAGGTGGAGTTAAGTGGCTTCTGAGCAAGCCTACAAGATCAGGCTCCACATACATCTTAGGCAGAGGAACACCTAGCTTCCCCCAGGTTTCTAGTTTATTCCAGGGCTTAGGTGGGAATAGATGCCTGGACTCTCTGAGTGAATCAGCAGAGCACATGCCCAGAGGCAGAAACATAGGTGCCTAGGGAACTTTTACTGCAAAAACTTAAGTGCTCAGTGGGTTTAGGCACCTGTAGGGTTAGGCGGCAGCCAAATGGGAGGTTATAGATCACAGTGGTGTCTAAAAACAGGACTTAGGCTCCTAACTACCTTTATGGCTCCCACCTTTACTCAAACAATCCCACTGACATTGAAAGGAATAATCATGTGAATAGAACAAGCAGATATTGGGCCAATACAGCATGTGAAATTGCACTGGGTACTTGTTCTCTAGAAAATAGTTTAGTTTCCACAGGATACATTTGATTTAATTTAATGAAGTGAAAATGATTTTTAAAACATTCACAGTTTGAGACCCCGAATCTCTCAGAGGATGCACCCTGCACCCTGAAACGTGACTCATTTCAAGTGGGAATTTGTCCGGCTTTTTTACTTGCCAAACCTGAGTTCAGGGTTCCATGCTTCTAGTGCAGAAGCTGATGAGATCACTAATGCCCAGTGCAGAGCAGGTTATTGCTAGTTTGTCCTGCTAGAGGTGTTAGGTGATTCCATTAGCTCCTGGAGTTAAAACACATGACCCAGAAGTCAGGTCTTTAAATGGAATTAAAGGAAGAACTGGCTTTCAGCTATTTTGTTTGAAAATGTATTTAGTTGTCATTGCTTAAGCCTAGACATGTATTCAGTTAATGATTTTGGCTTATCAAGGGTTTTTGTCTAACGTATATATAAAGCAGTTTAGTTTACTTTATGGCCCTGATCTTATGCCCATTGAAGTCAATGGGAATTTAGCACCCATCAGCTTTTGCTCACTCAAACGGTGATTGATCTGCAAAACGGATTTTGAGGAGCTGAAAGATTGTTACCAACTACTCATTTGTGGTCATCAACATTGAAGTGACCTATAGGGAGGCTGTGTCTAAAAATGTAGATTCTTTATTTCCTTTCCTTCTGTGTTGGCAAAATGCCACACTGAGATATCATTGGTGGGCTCTAACGAACCTAGAGTGACAGATTTAAGTATTGTAACATTACTGACCATGCAGACTGTCTGAAATGTTCTCAATGACTTTTGGAACCTCGGACAGTTTCATTCACCCACCACTAACCATTCCTTTACCATTCCTTGTCCATAGTATTATCTGTGTCTTGCAATGTGAGCCGTGCTACGACTCCCTGAGTACTTTACAATCAACCTTGAAAACCGTAGTTTTCTTTGCAGTTGTCTGCTGTCACTCCCCATTATTGCCCTTGGTGCACTTTTGTAAGCAGATCCCTGTGCCTCTGTAATGTATCATTGTGGTGGGGAATTGTGGACATGGGCCAGGGCTCTTGACTTTCCACTTGGCGCCTAGATTGGCATGTGAGGGTTGGGGTCTGTGTTGCCTGTCCACTTGTCTTCTATAACTATTACATATAAAAACCTATATTTAATGAAAATTAAGTTTGCAAAGTCAAGTGCTCAGAAGTTAGGAACTGCCAGGTTTAGGGTTGCCCATGAAACCTCTAATGCATATACACAAGGGAGCCTAATTATGATCACATACTATTTTTTCCACATGACTGCTATCTCATTCAGTGCATATTTCTTGATGGGGTCAGGTAATAAATTAGGACTGGGCTGTGCATCGGGACACTTTATGAGGGTCGCTTGAAACATGAATTCTATCCATATTCAGTATTTCTTTTAATTAGCACTGAGAAGGAACAAGATTTTTTCATGCCATTAAAAAAAAATCCAAGATTTGGAAAAAAAATATCATTCCATAGTGGAATGGGAAAAACAAACCCTGGAATTTGTCACAGAATGGCTGCCTAGACCCTGGGCATGAGCCTAAATATCTACACTGCAATTTTTATAGCTCCGCAGTCTGAGCCCCGTGAACCCGAGTCAGCCGACACAGGCCAGCTGCGGGTGTTTTATTGCAATGTAGACATACCCTGAGAGCACAGGAGAGAGAATCTTCCAGCTGTCCAGGTATGTCTACTCTGCAGTGTAAGCCCAGGATTAGTGGAATTCAAGTTGGTGGACCCTGGGTTAGAGGACAGAGGGCTTGAGCATCTACACTGATTGGTTACCATAGGCTGAGAATTTTTGAAGCTGAACCACAACCTGGGGCTTCAGCATCTACACTGCAGAGATCTGAGTCCAACTAACCATATCTCAGATTTCCTAGTGCCCTCCTGAAATGTGTCTGTGCCTAATGTCACAGAGTCCCCTGAAGCCTGGAACGGAGCGTGCTCAGTGAAGACAGACTCTGGAGAATTTAGCTGCCAAACTTCTAATGGGCTTGTGTGAAATGTGCTTTTTGGAAGAGCATACGTTGGCCAGATTCAGGCAGATTTTCGTGGGACTGGCAAAAAGGCATGTCCTTCTTGACAAATTTCAAGCCCCTGCTCCAAAGCTTAGAGGTGCTAGAGTCTCTCAGCAAAACAACTGTAAACATTTTCTAATATGTTAAACTATGCAATTTTCCCTAACTTCGTTCTGAGATATGGCTGAAACATTTCTACTGAAATTTTTGAAAATATATTCCCCAAGAGGCAGACACCTGGCACGGAAGATTTCAGCCGGAATGGCTGGCATTTGGCAAAGTTATAAGCAACTGAATACTGCATCTTACAATGGGACATGATAGGCAACCTTAACTATAGGTGCCACTACTATTGCAGCCTATACTTATGAGAATTGGCAGATTTTTCCACACCCCTTGGCGAGGATTGGTGCTGGTTCATTTGAGAACATTTTTCATCATTGTAGACTCGGGGACAACAGGATTGTGTCCAGATGAGCGTTAAATGTTTACTGTCAAACAATGGCGCTTCCTCCTTTGTGCCTGGGTGATTATTCCTCTGTCTTATTGAACTAATTATTTAGAAATTATTTCTAACATTCAACCTAAATGAGTCCTTTCTTAATTTTATCCCAATATATATCAAGTTCTCTTGAACTTTATCTCACTCCATCTGTCACTGGATCTGCCCAGTCTAGGTGATAACAGACTGCTACAAAACACAACACTTTTCATCTTAAAACACAACTCATTTTGTATGAGTACAAAATGTTGGTCAGACTTACAGGCAGTTCCCTAGGGGATTTTCATCTGATCGGTGCTGGTGCTTCCACACTGTAACAGATTTTATTTTCTGTACACGTCTGAGCTGCAAAAAGAGCCCCAAAACAATAACTTTAAGAATATTATATTTCAAAATGATCAAATCTCAAGATATTTCTCAGTTCACACAAGCACAGATAACACGATCAGTTTTCAAATGGGCTAGCTAGCTCAAAAGCATTTATACGCCAGATTTCCAAAAGTGCATATTCAGCACCCACAACTGAGCCCGATTTTTAGAAGCGCTACCCCCTCTTGTTCTTTTGAACCTACCGTTTTTCCAGATTATTTCCCCCAATGCTACTAGTTGTGGGTTTTCATTGCAGTAGTTGTTTATGTTCAAAGTGTTTAGTCAAGGGTTGTGTGTGTGCAGGAGGGGAGCTGAGGAGAGTGATGGAAGGCTGGCATCCCAAGGTGGGCAGATGGAAGGTTGTGGTATGTGGTCTGCGGTGCACAGTACTTGTGGCAAGGGTAAAGTGTGTGTTTCTGTGTAGAGGATGTGACATTTTGGGAATCTGTCTGTACAAGATATGAATTCTGTGTGAGATTATGAACTCTCTATGTATCGTTACCAAACTACAGACTGCAACTGTTGCCTGATTTGATGGGAGATTAATAATATTGTTTAGATAATATGGGTTATAGGCTCACCAATTAATCTGATCAGAAGATAATAAGGTTCTTGTCCCAGAGTCAGGCTACACAGGGGACCATCAGGATGTCTGACTAAGAAACTCACACTGAGAACAAAAGGTACCTTTAAGCCTTTTCCTGAGTTATGGAACAGTAATGCAATAGCAATCAAATAATCAACCAATTACAAAAGCAGTAATATTGTTCTAGCAGTACAGGTGGTATTATGTACTATAAAGATTTCTTGATTCCTATACTCACACCCTTCCTTGAAAATCTGGTGATAAGAGACAAAGGACCAGCCTTGCCCCTGGCAGGCTAAGAGAGTTCAATGGTCCAGGTTCCTCAAGTTTTGAATGAGAGGTGAAGAACTTAGAAGAAGCTGGAGCTAAAAGCTATAGAAAGACCTCAGAAGCTAATGCAGCTTTTACTTAAAACTAACTATTAAGAACTAACAATGATGAATTGACAATAAACAAGCTGAACTTTCCCAACATGGTGGGTTGCCCCTATTATGGAGCCTGATCCTAAGTGCTCACTTCCATGTCCAAACTTAACTTCCTCACTCACAAAAATGTTAGGGTACACTTACTCTATGGGCTGGCATGTTCATGCGTATTAAGCCATACTTATAACTATTAGAGCCCACTAGCTCATCCTCACCTCTGTTGTTTCTGTCCTAACCGGTTATTTTGGTTACTTCCGTGTTCTTTGTGATGTACCTGTTAACTCTGAAAAAGTCCATGAACTTGGGTGGCCTTAACCACCAATTTGCTTTAACTTGCCCACTTATCTATGTGAAAGGTCACACACATATATACTATATGTTTTAGCTCGTCACCACCTATCTAACATAAAGATCTTGATCATATGTATGTTAACTTGCTTTAGATTAACATACAGGACGTTGCCTTTAGGTTCCTTGCATTACAGTTAAACCAATAGCAAACCTATAATGTGGCAAATGATCAACTCATAAGAAAAGATATATATGCAAGCAAGCAGGCTAGCTCTATAGGCTACAGTGCAACCTTTTGCCTTCTCTGTTGTCTCTTTGACTCCATATTGGACAGAAATTCCAAAGACTGATAGCAAAAGAATAATACAACAGAGGTTAGTTGAATTAACTTGCTTCTCTTTGAAATGTTGTAACTCTAGAGAATAGGATAGTGCCTCCCTAGGAAAACTGTTTTTCAGTCAGTGGATGTATTTGGGATCTTTGGCCACTTTCAGTGGCTCAAGGTGATGGGAGCTGATATAGTTTTATGAGGCAGGGAAAATGCTGCTTGCCTGACTTCCTGAGCCCAGATGGTCCCCCAAGGACTCCCAAGGAAATGGTGAACTAATGAGGGGCATTGCAGGTAGGGTGTTCGTTGTTTTTTAAATGATCTGTACTCTCTTGTGCTTTGTTAAATAAAAAAGCAAGAACGAGTTAAATGCTGAGCAAAATGTCTGTGTGTTATATTCCTCACAACTGCCTCCGGAAAGAGGGAACTGTAAATGAGAAGATTCACATCTTGGAGAGGAGTTCTGGGAGAGGATATTTTTAGGTAGCGGGGAGTCTGAAGGGTCAGCAATGAGCCCAGGAGCTAGTCAGCTGGACAATGGGTTCTCAGAAGCGAGTGTTGGACGCTGGGTTGCACTCTGAGGGTGTGCCTAGGGACCCAAAGATTGGGGCAGTGTCTGGGCTTCATTCAGGCTCCAGAGGCTTAATACACCCTGGGGACCTAGGAGCTGAGTCCTTTACAGCAGTCTGCTGGGTGGCCTGGAGGGGGTGCCGTATCGGATCTGTGACAGTGGCCTACATAGTATGTATTATTAGATAGCTTCACGTTTCACTCACCTGCTTTTTTGTGGGTTTGTGCATGTAGCGATTCTAAATGCTTCACACTGAAGATTTTTTGTGTATTAATTTTCTAATTATTTCAATACTTAATTGGAGGTTCTGCAAGGGGTCCTGTGGTGGTAGAAGTATCGAGAGTCCATCAGCAGCTGATTATGTACCCATAGCAGTTACAAGATAAAATACAATAGAAAAATGTAGCCTTTTATGCAAAAAGGGTTTGTGTGCCTAGCCCCCATACACTAAGCTTCCAGGCACTCTACTCCCATCCATCAGCAATGTGCGTAGGGCATAAACTTTCAGGTATAACATAAATAATGGTTGACCCAACATTTTTTTAAAAATTAGCTATTGTACCAGACCTGCTCAGGATCCACCTCATTATGAAGTTTTGTGGAAGTAGATGATGGCTTTTTTAAAAAGAAATATTCATCAACAATAAAAAGTAGGTTTTTCAGCCAGAGCCCTCAAAGGCTTCCCATTAAAAATGTATAAGAAACCCAACAAAAACTACACAGACAATTCAAAGGGCATCAAATCTAACCCTGTGAGAAATTTCTTTTAGCAAAAAACTGGAGTGTATTGCTCATTTTACGTCCATTTTTAGAACACAGTCCTAACTATGAAGCTACTACCAGGCTTCCTTCATGTAATACATGACCCAGAAAGAAAACCAACTGGCCCAATAATTGACAGCAGCCTCGTGGCCCTGGCAGGGAGAGCAAGATCCCGTGGCCCTGAGGCCCCAGTGTTGAGAGTGAGCTTCTCCAGTCCTGGGACCGCAGCAAGGAGAGCGAGCTCCTGTGGCCCAGGGCCACAGTGGGGGCACAGAACATGCCCCCCCAAAGGAATGGAATTTAAATTTTGTGTGCACGCTTCTGCTTCCAACCTCATATTCCTGCACCAAACAAGAATACTTATTCTGACCAAGAATATACTGGGCAAAATTTTTAAAGACTCTCAACTTGGCCTCTCATTTTTGCACTTACAAGCTTTGCAGAGAGCAAAATTGCCTGCATAGTTAATTGCAAGTGTAGATGATATTGGGTAAAAGTGTTACAAATACCTGGAAGTATCCTGAAAAAGGCTGCAGAAAGGTGCAGGGTGCTAGCTGGAGACGTTGATTCAGTTCCAGGCTCCCCACCAACTTCTTAAGTCACTCTCCCTCTCTCGGTATGTTGACACTGCAGCTGGAAGTGAGCCTCCTAGACCAGGTAGACAGATTTGTGGTGGGCGAGGGCTCACTCTTGCATGCCAAAAATAGCAGTGTGGATGTTGTGGCAATGGCAGAGGCTTAAGCTAGCTACTTGAGCTCAGACCCAGGGGTCAGATTGACCTTGAGCTTGGATGGCTAACCTGAGCCTCCACTGGTACTGCAATGTCCACCCAGCTATTTTAGAGCACTAATGTGAGCCAAGCTAACACATTATCCGGGCTGGGAGGTTTGCTCTTAGCTGTAGTATAGACCAGAGGTCCCCAAACTGTGAGGCATGCCCCCTTAGGGATCCACAGAGAAACTTGGGAGCGGACTGGAGTGGTGGGGAGGGAGCACCACCCAGCTCCATTCCTGGCCCAGGCCTTAGCTGCTGGCCCTGGCTGCTGGCCCCATGCCCATGGCCACGCTCCAGGACACCAGCTGCCGGCCCCGTGTCTGGGCCCCACTACTAGTCCCGTGCCCGAGGCTCTGCCCTCGGTCTTGACTGCTGCTCCCATGTCTGGGGCCTGAGCTGCTGGCCTTGGCCTCCAGTTGAGGCTCCATTCCTGGTCCTGGTCCTGCCTCCAGCTGTGGCCCCAGCCTTGTCCCCCCTTACTCATGTCTGCCTCCTGGAGCCGCAGCCCTGTTCCCAGCCCTGGCTTCAGAGGTAAAGAGAGAGGTGAGGTAAAAAGTTTGGGGACCACTGGCGTAGACATACCCTCTGAGCTCTCTTTCCTGTCTGAATGATAGGGATAATAGCACTTCCCTTCCTCACTGGGATGCTGTGAGGTTAATACATTAAAGATTGTGAGGAGCTCAGATTCTACAATAATGGGGGTTGTATAAGTACCTAAGACAGAAATGTCTAAGGAACCCTATTAGATGTTGATGGGACTTATGTTCCTAATTCCCATGGGGGGCTTTTGAAACTCTTATCTAGAATCTATGTAGGTATTTTTTCCATTAATAAAATCCAGAAGTTGCTCATTCGAAAACGCAGGCACAGTCAGGTAGCCAGTGTGTAATGCTACAACTGATTGTGGGCAGAGAAGGTCCTTTTAAAACACTGGCCTACAATAGCTGAACATTTCCAGGGATCATTGAGTAGTGATGGGCTGGTGGCATCATGCTATTATTATAACTGCCCTACAAATGACTTTTTTGAAATATGGAAAATCTTTCATATAGAAATAGTATATTGCAAAAGACAACAAATACAACATGCAAAAGTGCACTGTGCTACAGGAAGACTTCCATCTGGTGTTAGTCTGCAGAGTTCTGCTTTTATGCTGCGAGGCAGTCACCAAAAGCCAGTGTAAAATTATATATTCTTATGGTGTGACTGCATATTTATGATTCTTATTGTGTGCATGTGCGCATGCTGTAAACTTCACTGCACATGTTTTGCCGGTGCAATGTCAGAATGACTTTAAATCGCACCGCTGCAAAGGTTAAAGATACATATCTAGTCCAGATTTACAAAGAAATTGGGTACAAAGTTTATTCATTTGGGTTTCTATCAAAGACTAGAAACTGATTCTCCACTTTTATGATGTCACTTGGAGTACATTATATCTTCTACTGTTCTTTTTACCAAAAGCAAAATTTACACCTGTTGCCCCTTTATTCTATTATTATTTGAACATTTTAGCTGTTTGTCCTACTACGGTACCTGCTGTAATTCTGACTGATTGCGAAGTTACCTTTTTATAATATGCAGTCACTTTAACTCATAAAATAATCATTTTATTTCTAAATTGCCCAGTCATCAGTGATGCAAACATATTCAGCTCTTTGCTTTTCAGTGACCATTTTGGGCTTTTTCCATGAGTAAAGAATATGGGGATAGGAGGGAAATGAGCCAATCTGTATTTCACCTACTGAAAAGCTACTCTAAAAAAAGAGAATGAAAAAGAAGTGAAAAGTTGTCCTTACCTGCTCCAGTGCGTACGGTGTAGCATGAAAAGCCCATAAATGACAGATTGGCTGTTAGAAAACGTCTTATGCTGGTTACTCCTCAGATCATCAGGCTCAGGAAATGACCATATATTTCTGCAACGGTTAATTTCCTCACTCTGTAAGTTAACTGTTTTGATACGCCCCTCAGGTTTTTTTTTGTTTGTTTTTTTTTTGGTTTGTTTTTTTAAGTTCAGAAAATCTTTCTTCATCTCCCAGTAAATCTGTCTGATGTCTGTGCTCTCCAGCTGACTTGTTTCACAATGAGAATGTGAAGTTTGCAAGTGAAATGGTGAGCCTTAAAATATTTCCACGTAGTAAAAGGAAATGGAGCTTCAAAGATGTTGTCTGCCCTAGAGTAGCAAGTGCACAACCATAGAGAGAAAATAGTAGAGTAAAATTTTCAGAAGCACCTAAGGGACTTAGAACCCTACATCTCATTTTCAAAAGAGACTTGGACACTTAGGAGCCAAAATTCCATCCTAAGTGTCTAAATTCCTTTTGAAAATGAGATTTAGGCTCCTAAATCAGTTATGTTACAATTGCTGAGCACAGGAATGCCCAAATACCTTTAAAAATCAGGGCCTTGGTCTAGAAGCAAACTGCTATCATAGGGATATTTCCAGGTGGTCACTATTTCCAGTACTGTTTTGTTCAATTTCTAGTTAGTCCATCTCTTCTATAGAATCAATACTTGCTTGGTCCTTTGGTGCTTACTGAAGACAGATTTTATTGTTATAAGTATTTGAAGTTGCATTAATTGTACATTTAAGGTTTTTTGCAGCAAAGGTATGTTTAGAAACCATTACATTCTTAGTTTCTTTGGAGTAAATTGCTGTTATCTGGAAACTTCAGATGACAATTTTTAATCACCTTAGAGGTTGGCCAATGCCACTAGTTGGTGACTCAGCTAGTGCTATGTGAATAACTGATTTTCGGTTCATAGGGAATTCTGAAAAATCAAAAATAACATTAGTTTCAGGTCAATCCCAAACCAAATTTTTTTAGAAATTTTCAGTGAATTGAAAAATCAGAAAAAGAATCATTTTTAATCCAACAAAATGTTTTGTTTTGATTTGGGGCATTTTTAACTGTTTTTAAAAGAAAAGCAGAGAAAATTTGGAAATGAAACCTAACTTTACAAAATTGAGCAGGAGGTGCCTTTCCTTTTATGCCCAATAGCCCAGTGGTTAGCACACTCAGCTAGGCTGTAGAAGATCCAGGTTCAAATCCTTATTCTAGAGCAACAAATTGTAGCCAGGTCTCCCAAATCCTAATCCTCCTCCCTTGCAAGATTTTGGCTATTCGCTGGTGGTGGTGGGTCTACTTAATCTCTCCTATTGAAGCTTCTCCACTTTGTCTGAATTCCTTCAATGTTTATTGGGCCAGAGGAAAAAAAAGTGACTTTATAGGCTATGGGGGTCAGGGAATCCTCCTGGGAGGTAGGACACTCAGATTCCAGACCCTGCTCCAATGAATATTTAGTTATTTATACCAAGTAGAACCGCTTCAACAGAAAAGGTCAAGAGCTTGTTCTATGCTACAATTACCCAATAGCCTGCTGGTTAGAGCACTCATCAGGTATATGGAATATCTCAGTGCAAGTCCCTGCTCCAGAGGTGGGGATTCAAATGTGGGTCTCCCACAGCTGAGATCAGTGTCCTCACTATCGGGTATAAGGGGACCACCTCCTTCTTGTGAACCTAACCTGGCATTTTCAAATATATATATTCTTTTACCAAAACAATTCATAAAAATCAACACAAATTTTTGTAATGTTTTGATTGACCCAAATCTGCATTTTTAGTGAAAAAATGTTTTGGATGAAAAATTTCACCCAGCTCTAGACTCAACTCCCTCATCTGGGGCTTTCCCCAAAGAACACTGAAATCAGGAGAAAGACTCCCCTGACTTCAATGAGCTTTGAAGCAAGCCCATGCTGTTGCAAGCTTTGGGCCTCGTCCTGGGAGAGGCCACGTATTTCCAGCAGGATGTTGAGTGCCGTCAGTGCTCACTGTGCTGTAGGTCATTGGCATCTCCCAAGATCAGGCCCTGTGTCTTATCAAGACAACAACTGTGCAGAGAAAATTTAGTTTCTGGAAGAGTTGTTAAAACTTCCACTGGCCACTTAGTGAGCAAGTTCCCTTTCTTACGTGTTTGGTTGGATTTTAATACAGAAAAGCACAATTAAAGGCCAGCAGTAAAATCCTGACCCGACTGAAGTGACCCAGCTGGAGTTTTGCCATTGACTTCAGTGGGGCCAAGGTTTCACCCCAGGAATAAATTTCAAAGAATAAACAAACCAACAAAAACCCAAATGCTTTTGGCTTCTATCCACAACAACACTCAGGCATGTGCTTAACTGTAACCAAGAGCGGCGCCAGGGTTTTTGGTGCCCTAGGCGCAGGGCCAGCTCTAGCCATTTCGTCGCCCCAAGCATGGCGGCTCCGCAGCTCACCGGTCCCGCGGATCCGGTGGAGGTCCGCCTGCGGGAGGTCCGGCTCTGGTGGAGGGACGTGCGGGAGGTCCACCAGAGCAGCCTGCCGCTCTCCCAGCAAAATGCCGCTCCCGCAAATCATGGTGCCCTAGGCAACCGCCTAGGTCACCTAAATGGAAGCACCGGCCCTGACTGTAACACATTCCTAATCCTATTGTCTTCAGGGAAATCACTAGGAATACCCATACACATAAAGTTAAGCTCATGCTTAGCAAGATGAAGGTCAGCGTGCTCAGCATCTTGCAGGATCAAACCCTAAGTCAGTTATTTTTATCCTCTGCTCTTGAAGAGCGACATGCTACGTTGTTTCACATGCAGAAATCTTAAGGGAGCTTTGCATACAACCGGATGGCTGTATATGGTCTCAAAGCATTTCTCTCTCCTTGGCTGCTCTCACTTTTGCATACAAAAACTGAATCAACTGTCAGGTGCCAGAATGGCTTTTCATGCTGAGTCTAAAAGTAAAGAGAAGTGATTGACTCAATATTGCCAGCTGCAAGCATTCAAAAATCATAAGATTGGCTTAAAAATCATGAGATTTTAATTAAAAATATACTACATTGGGGTTCTTTTTCTTTGCCATCTAGTTTCTGAGCCTTCACTGCATGTTTCAAGTTTTTTTCTGCAACCATGAGGGCTAGATAATCATGTTTTTATCTGTCTTCTGAAGCTGAGTCTTTAAGAAAACACCAAATATTACAAGACTCATGGTAAAATTGTGGGAGTTGGGAACACTGTTAACAGCTCCAAGGGAATCAGTTGGTGGCATTCATTCTGCAGAATGCAAATCCTTGGGTGAATACATCAGTGCTGCTCTTGTGTGGAAATATTATTTAGGAGTGCTATTGATTTTCACGATAAAGCTTTGATTTTCTCTAAAGCCCTTCAGCTTGGGTGAAATTCTGGCTCTACAGTAGTCAATAGCTAAACTCCCACTGACTCTAGTGAGTCTTGCTGTGGAGTCAGATTGAAACAAGCAGCTAGTTAGTGCTTTTTAAAAACTAATTTGCATTTAAAAATGTCACACCTTCCCAGGAAACCTGGACCGGATAGTGTATTACACTAATGTCAAGTGTCGGGGGTAGCCGTGTTAGTCTGTATCCGCAAAAACAACAGGGAGTCCGTTGGCACCTTAAAGACTAACAGATTTATTTGGACATAAGCTTTTGTGGGTAAAAACCCCAATTCTTCAGATGCACAGAGTGAAAGTTACAGATGCAGGCCCCCCTGATTCTACTCATTGTGCACAGGGCTTCCCTGGATAGTGCAGAGCTACTGCAATGGTGTCTGCACCAGCCCAAGTCCTGCTGGCTCCCTGGATAGCAGGTAGAATAGATATGTCACCAGAGAGCACGTTATTATCACTATTCTTTGCTTCTCACTGTCCAAGGGAAACATAGTATGGAGGCCTTTCCCTACTACACTAAAGATATGATGCTTGTTTAGTGATAGCCTTAGTTCTGAGGGTGACCCTGCTGGTAAGATGACCTGTCTGGAGGCTGTTCATGAGGTTATTGAATCTACATTCTTTAATTATAATTTGGACTAGGGTAACTGATCAAATAGACACTGGTGTAGTGAGAAGAGAGAGGTCAGTTTTAAGACCTGCTTATTTATGAAGGGGCAAATCCAGCCCCCTTGTCTGCTGCGGTGGAGGACCCCCTGGCAATGAACCATTACAGTTTGACTGTGCAAGGGGAAAGCTGAGTATGTGGCCATGCAGAGGGCATGCCTTCCCTGCCCATCTTGGATCCCAGCTCAAGGATGGCTCCTGCATGGCCATGGATGTAGTCAGGACCAAGGCAGTCAAACACAGGGTGGATGTTGCTCCACAGAGCCATCTGCTCTTCTTTCTCTCACTGTGTGTAGACTGTGAAGGGAAACCCTGAGCTACAACGGTTGTGCTGAAGTATCCTCCTAGGAACAGCTCTACAGCCACTTTGCAGGCCTGAGTGGAGAAATTTCTTCCCTTTATTTCCCTGTGAGCTACCCCAGCATGCATTCCAGCTAAACTGGGAGCTAGGCTAAGGAGCTGGCCCTAGATTGCTACTAATCCTCCACAGATTTTACTGTGCACATTTAAGATACGTGTATAATGTGACACTTTCCTTACTGTTACACATTTTGGTAAACTCACAGTTCTCATTGATTTAGACTGACCAAGTTGGTTGATTAGCTCCCTTTACTTTAAATGCTGCTATACCAGAATAAGTGGGATAGTCCTGAAGAACAGCTGAACTCTCCCAAAATGATTCCAGGTCTGATAATTGTCTTGATTAATAGATCCATAGATTCTAAGGCCAGAAGGACCATTGTGGTCATCTAGCCTGACCTCCTATATAACACAGACCATAGAATTTCCTTGAAATAATTCCTAGCGCAGATCTTTTACAAAAACATCCCATCTTGATTTAAAAATATTCAGTGATGGAGAATCCACCACAACTCTTGGCAAATTGAAGGGATGCAAAAGTGGGGGAAGAAGGAGATACAGAAGGCCAAGGTCTAGCCTCCTCTACTTCATGCCCATAGATGTCAGGGGCAGCAGCTGCAAGTGGTGACCCCTCAGCATGTCTGAGCCTGGCAGCCTGCAAGGAGTGGGCCTGGCTACTACGGTGTGGGTAGACCTCCAGGACCCCAAGTTCAACTGCAGACACTGCAGAGCCTACCAATCTCCACCCCACTCAGAGAGCCATGGTCTGAGTCACCCAGCTCCTGGAATCATGGTTCCAATGCTTTCTCTCCCCGGGAGCTCCCTTAGTTTTGAGGGGCAAGGAGAGCTGGCCTGATCTCTGCTCAGCCTCCCCCAGGAAAGGGGTAGCCCCAGGGCTGTCATTCCTGGAGCTGGGGAAGGCTGAGTAGGGCCAAGGCTGGCTCCCCCAGCTCTGTGCTGCTCAGGAGCTCCTGAGGAGGAGAAGTCCCAGGGCCATGATTCCTTGAGCTGGCCAGCTTGGGCTTTGGTGAGGCTGGAGCTAGCAGGCCATGTAGCAGCTGCAGCTGGGCTCATGGCTTTTGGGGAGACCCGTTAGGTGCCCACTTCCTGCTCACTGCAGGGCTCAGACAAGCCAAGAGGCCACAGTTTCCGGTGGTGGTAGAACTGAGGATGGGGAGTGCTAATGATCTGACAATGGTCATATTGTCATGTTTGTGCTACCATGGCCCTGCATGTTGTTCCTTGTAAACTGTACATGGGGAGGGGAGAGAGGTGAAAGTGGGACCCCAAGAGACTGGAACAGCTGCCTTGGCACCTTGGCTCTGACTGGGGAGAAGTAGGAACATTTGACCTCGGCCTCGCCCTTAGTATAATTGTGGTTGCACAGGTAAATTGTTCCAGTGGTTAATTACCCCCACTGTTAAAAATTTATATCTTATTCCCCATCTGAATTTGTTTAGCTTCAACTTCCAGGCACTGGATCATGTTATACCTTTCTCCGCTAGCTTGAAGAGCCCATTATTAAATATTAGTTCCACATATAGATACATATAGACTGTAATCAAGTCACCCCTTAACTGTCTCTTTGTTAAGATTAAGCTCCTTGAGTCTGTCACTATAAGGCATGTTTTTTTATACTTTAATCATTCTCCTGGGTCTTCTCTGAATCCTCTCCAGTTTATCAATATCCTTCTTGAATTGTGGGCATGAAAACTGGACACTGTTTTCCATTACTGGTCACACCAGTGCCAATACAGAGATGATATATTATAACCTCTCTACTCCAACTTGAGATTCCCCTATTTGTGCATCCAAGGATTGCATTAGTCCATCTGGCCACAGTGTTACATTAGGCGCTCGTGTTCAGCTGATTATCCACCACAACCTCAAAATCTTTTCAGAGTCACTGCTTCCCAGGATAGAGTTCCCCATTCTGTAAGAATGACCTATATTTTTTGCAGATGTATACATTTACATTTAGCTGAATTAAAATGCATATTTTTGCTTGCACCCAGCTTACCACATGTTCCAGATCACTCTGCATCAGTAACTTGTCATCTTATTTATTTTCCACTCCCCCAATTTTTGTGTCATCTGTAAACTTTATCAATGTTGATTTTGTTTTCTTCCAAGTCATTGATAAAAATGTCAAACAGCACAGGGCCAGGAACCTATCCCTGCAGGACCTTACTACAAGCATACCTGTTTAATACATTTTGAGACCTATCAGTTAGCCAGCTTTTAATCTATTTAATATGTGCTATGCAAATTTTATATCATCCTAGTTTTTTAATCAAAATGTTGTGTGGTACCAAGTCAGGCACCTTACAGAAGTCTAAGTATCTATTATATCAGCACTATTACCTTTGTCAGACAAACTTGTAATATCATAAAAAAAAAGTATCAAATTAGTTTGACAGGATCTATTTTCCATAAACCCATGTTGATTGGCATTAATTATATTATTCTCCTTTAATTCTTTATCAGTTGAGTCCCATATCAGCTGCTCCATTATTTTGCCCAGGATTTACGTCAGACTGACAGGCCTATTAATTACCATAAGGGTGCTCACGGGATGTGCCGGGTGTGCCCAGGCACACCCTAATGTTTGCGGGATTTGCCCCCCATGGTGCCGCAGGCCCCACGCCGCTCTCAGAAGCAGCTGGCACAGCACCACATCCCTGGGGCCCCAGGGGCGGGAGGGGCAGAGGGCTCCTTGTGCAGCTCCCATTGGCCAGGAATGGGGAACCACAGCCCATGGGATCTTCGGGGTAGGTACCTGGAGGCTTGGCAAGGGCAGCGCACGGAGACCTGTGCCGCCCTCCCCAGGGGCTGTGCAGGGACATGATGAGTAGCGGGACATGGGGCCAGGAAGGCAGTCAGGGAGCACACCGCTGCAGGTAAGCGGCACCGGGCCAGAGCCTGAACTCCTCCTACACCCTGCTGCCAACTCCCTGCCCTGAGCCCCCTGCCTGTACCCCTCCTGTACCCCAACTCCCTGTCATGAGCCCCCACTGCATCCCTCCTGCACCCCAATTCCCTGTCCTGAGCTCCCTGCTGCACCCTGCACCGTCCTGCACCCAACTCCCTGCCCTAAGCCCCTTGCTTGCACCTTGCACCCCAACCTCCTGCCTTGAACCCCCTCCTGCACTCTGCCCCCCAACTCCCTGTTCTGAGCCCTCTGCAGCACCCTGTACCCCCATGCACTCCAGCTCCCTGTCCTGAGGCCCCTGTCACACCTCGCATCCCTCCTGTACCCCAACCCCCTGCCCTAAGCTCCCTTCCTGCACCTCACACCCCAACCCCCTGCCAAGCCTCCTGCTGCACCCTGCACCCCAACCCCCTGCCTTGATCTCCCTGCCACACCCTGCACCCCTCCTGCACTCCAACCCCCTGCCCTGAGCCCCCTGCTACACTCCTCATCCCTCCTGCACCCCACTCCCCTGCCCTGAGCCCCCTCATTTACCCCGCACCCCTCTTCTGCCCCAATCCCTTGCCTGAGCCCCTTCCTGCACACTGCACCCCCTCCCATATCCTGCACTCCCTCCTGCACTCCAACCTTTATGATGTTTGCCTTTAAAAAAAAAAATAAATAAATTTCCCTGAGTGCACACCCTAATGAAATGTGCTGTGCACGCCTATGTTAATTACCTGGTGTGATGGGATGTATTTGGCCTTTTGTCACGTTATTGATTTGAACTGGGATCATATAGAACACGGTTGCAACCAAAGTCCTGCAGTGGCACCAAATTTGTATAAAGGGGGTCAAATGAGGTGTCTAAGACAAGGTTATGGTTTGCTGGTTATAATTATGCTGCCTATATGTGTGTATCAGTTTTGTAGTTGAAGTTATGAATATTGGCTCTATACTGTCTGTATTTCAAACTTACGCCATGCTTCTGGATGACACCCTAGACAAGTTGGTGTTAGCTCTGCCTAGCCTGCTTGATGGTCCATTAAGGACCATCAGCTATACAACTGACCCATTGAGAGAAGGCAGATACTCTTTGTAACTCAGCAAAGTATGCAGGAACTTGCCCATGTGACTCCAGACTCCACAATTTTCCACAGTAAGAACAAAAAGGTGTTTTTACACCTGGAAAAGACTATAAAAGGCTGATGCCTCATCTCCATCTTGTCTTCAGTCCTGCTTCATACCTCTGGAGGAACTTTGCTACAAACTGAACCTCTGAACAAAGGACTGATGACCCATCCCAGCGGGGGATGTACTCCAGAGACTTGATTTGAACCTGCAGTTTATTCTATCAATGCTACAAGCTTGAACCAAGAACTGTGCCATTACTGTATGTAATTGATTCCATTAAACCAGTCCTTGCTCTCATCTCTTTTTCCATTTATGAATAAACCTTTAGATTCTAAAGGATTGGCAACAGCATGATTTGTGGGTAAGATCTGATTTGTATATTGACCTGGGTCTGGGGCTTGGTCCTTTGGGATCAGGAGAACCTTTTTTCTTTTGCTGGGGTATTGGTTTTCATAACCATTGGTCCGCATAACGAGTGGCACTGGTGGTGATACCGGGAAACTGGAGTGTCTAAGGGAATTGCTTGTGTGACTTGTGGTTAGCCAGTGGGTGAGACCAAAGTCCTCTTTGTCTGGCTTGTTTGGTTTGCCTTGGAGGTGGAAAAACCCACACTTGGGCTGTAACTGCCCTGCTTTAAGCAATTTGTCCTGAATTGTCACTCTCAGTTGTGTCCCGCCAGAACCAGCATCGTTACACCTTTGCAGCTACCTGCTAGGGGTCCCCCATCCTACTACATCTCAACCCAAGAAGCAGCGAGCTGACAGGAAAAGAACAGCAAAGGTGAGTCCTCCAAGCTTGCCTAGAGAAAAACTGCCAAGATCTGGTCCTCCAAGGGCTAGAGGGTCCAGCAACAGCCAATCTAGGCCTTAATGGCCATATAAAAGGAGCTGCAGGGGCCTAGCCGGGCAGTTTCTGGATGGGACCAAAGAATGGTGTTCCTGTCTGGCCAAAGGAACCTGACAATCAAGAGAGATTATGGCTTGGTGAATTTACACAGCTGGGATAGCAGAGATAAGAATTTGAGAATGTTGGCCCTGAGATAGGGGTGGACTTAAAAGGGCCTGGTAGGAAATAGTAAGGAAGGACTGAGGTAAGCAGGACACGGTAGCGTCCCTGGGTTGGAACCCAGAGTAGCAGGAAAATCTGGGTTCCCCCACCTACACAGGTAAAGTGGCATAAACCCTGAGAAGGGGATAGGGCTTATTTGAGAGTAAGAACAAAGGGCTGAATTTAAAGGGCCCAGAGCCAGGACTGAAGACCCTAGTGAGGGGAAATAGGCTGCTTATTGGTGGGACTCTTTAATACCCTGGAAGGGGCTCATTCAGTCTTTGTGAATTGGCCAGAGGGTCAAGCCACTGAAGAACTAGCAACAACGTGTCAACAACCTACAGTGAATGCCAGGAGCAGGAAAAGGATTGTAATGCCACGCCCAGTCACAAAGAGGTGATCAAGAAGTAAGTATTTCCCTTACACTGGGTCATTCTGTTTACCCTTTTAAAATATTGGCACAACATTAGCTTTCTTCTGGAACTTCACCAGTGTTCCAAGACTTATTGAAAAACAACATTAATGGTCAGCCACCTCTTTTAAAAGTCTTGCATGCCAGTTTTCTGGACCTACTGATTTAAAAATGTGTAACTTTAGTTGTTTCTCTTTAACATCCTCCAGAGGACTAGTGGAATGGAAAGTGTAATCATCATATGATGTAACTACATCAGCTGTTTTTCCCAAATACAGAACAGAAATATTTATTGAACACTTCTGCCTTCTCTGTATTTTTATTGATAATTCTAGCATTTTCATCTATTAATGGACAAGTACCATTGTTAGGGGTCTTTTTCTTGCTACTATACTTTAAAATGCCTTTTTATTGTCCTCAACTCTGCTGGCTATAGATTTCTTCTTATGTCCCTTTGCTTCCCTTATCAATTTTCTACAGTTCCTAGTTTCTGATTTATATTTATTATTGTTGACTCCCCTTTTATTCCATTTATTATATTTTAATTTTTATAGCTGCTTTCCTTTCTCCTCTAAGCCAGGTTTGTTTGTTTTTTTAAACCAATACACCGTTCTTTATCAATTGTGCGATTGTGACTTTTGGAGCATCTAGTGAAGTGTTCTGAAACAATTCCCAATTATCATTCACACTTTTTCTGGTTAAATTCTTCTTCCCAGAAAATTTGGCACATAACTATTTTCAGCTTTGTGAAATTGGCCCCTTTAAAACTCCGTGTGTGTGTGTATACCATTAATTTTTAGTTCTGTGCCGAGTTCCTCTTTCTGTCAAGAGAAGGTGTAATATAATGTTGGATGCAACACTTCTTAAGTTAGGAAATTTCCATCTATAATGTTTAGAAATTCCACAGGTGTTTTAGTTCTGGCAGCATGAGACTTCCAGCATATGTCATTCAAACTGAAGTCTCCCATAATAATATAGCTTTTTTCCCTACGCATTACAAGTAGATGCTTAAGGAACTGGTCATCCTGTTCCCTAGTGTGATATGGTTGTCTGTAGAAGATAACTAATATCCCATCTTGTGCTTTCTCTGTTAAGCCATCGATCCATAAGCATTCAAGACCATTTTCTTCCAAATAATCAGTGACTTTGAAACAGGTAATGCCATTTTTGACATAGAGTTCCCTCCCCTCTTGCATACTCAATCCTTTCTAAATAGGTTATAACCAATGATTTTAACATTCCAATCATGTGAATAATCTCACCCGGTTTCAGTAATACCAACTGGATCAAATTTATGTTCATAAATGAACAATTCCAATTCCTCATGTTTGTTGCCCAAGCTTCTACCATTGGTGCAGAGGCAATTAAAGAATTTATCCTCTTCAGGTCCTTTGCTTCCTTGAATAATTTTGTTCTCAACATCTTGATTCTGCGCTAAATAAGCCCTCATGTCTTCCCTCTTTTTACTCTCTCCTTTTGTTATTAGGCTGACTAGAGTAGTCAGGAGGGCATTAAACTATCCCTTAGGAGATTGGTTCCCCTTCTGCTAAGGTAGAGATCATCCAAACTATACAGCCCTCTCTCTATAGAAGGTGGACAACTGTTCCATAAAACCGATCCCCTCCACCCTTACCTAACCAGTGGTTCACTTCCAAAATCTTCTGCCTTCTGACCTCCTTCACTCACATGGCAGAAAGGATTTCAGAGAAGATCACTGGTATATTCTTCAGAGCGCTTCCAAGTTCCCTGAGGTAATCTATCTGTGAAATATCCTGGAACATCATGCCATTAGCGGTGATATAAACCAACACCAGTGGATCTTCACTCGTTGAGTTCAGTAGCTATCCGATTTTAGGTGGCCTCTTGTATCTTGACTCTGGGAAGTGAGCACACCAACCCGTTGTCCATCTGTCCCTTCCAGCATTTTCTTTTGATGCTTCTGAGTATTCACTGCCCAACAAGGATTCCCTGTATTCTTTGGATGGTTGCAGAACACTTTCTGGGCAAGCTTGATTTTCTTACAGGTTGGGCTGCTCTGCCATCCATGTGTATGTCCTGTACATCTCTCTGTTCCTTGGTCCAGCTGGATCTTGAGAGATATCTTCCACAGTTTTCACTCTGTGGACCTGATATCAATTGGAAAATTCTAGAAATGTGGCCCTCTACCTGGTCCCCTTCTCCCTGGTCTGCCTATCTTTGTCTGTCTCCAGTTACATAGAATGCCCCCAGGGCCTCTTGCCTCCAGTGGTTACAAGCTGCCAAGCCTCCTCTCTGACTTCCTCACTCTCTGATTCCTTGGTGACCAGCTTCTTTCTTTCTTGAACATGGGATACTGATGCTTACCAAATCTAGCTACCTAGGAACTCCTCATCTTCTTTGATTCTAGTAGCAACTATACTTGCCCATCCAATCCAAGAATCTTTTCCTCCAGCACAGCCATCAACTTGCATTTCAAGTCCTTTCTGGCTTCAGGCAGGAAAGAAAACATAGCACATCCATTGCATATCATCACCACTGTTTCATCACTAACCAATGTAGAATTGCACTTAGAGTGTAATCTGGAAGAAAAGCATTTCACACACCTTCTCTAAACTCCCTCTGAAACTTTCTTGTTAGCTGCCTCTGTTTGGGTTTGTCTAGCAAGTGATTTTTTTATAGCACTTCGGTTTGTCTAGCAAGTGATTTTTTTAATAGCAAGTCTTCCTACTTAGCTCAGCTCAGATCTACCACTCACCTCAAACCTCAAACCTCAAATAGTGGGCTGATCAAAGTTCCAAGGGTCAGTACCACATAGCCCTTACCAAGTCATCAACAGACTTGTCTCAGGGGCCCAAGACCCAGCTATTCAGCCCGTAAAGAGAACAAACAAACACAACCCACAGATGGACCAAATGCACCACTCACCAAGTCCAAGCACCGAGTCTTTCCATTGTGTGTAGAACAATAAAGACGATGTTAGCAGGCTATTTCCCAGACTAGATGAAGTCCCTTGATATCCTGGTAATCTTACTGGCTGGAATGGTGAACTCAGGGTGCAAAGTAGAAGCAGCACTAAGACTCTAGCTTGTGTAGAAAGCAGTGGCCCATCTCCTCAAGTGAGTCAAGCTTGTAGAACAACATCACACCTGTATTCCTCTCTATTCACTGCCTCTTGGTTTACTTCAGATGCTAATTCAAAGCCTTGGTGCTGGATTTTCAAAGTCATCAGTAGATGAAAACCCAGCTACATCAGATACCAGGGGTTAAATTTTGGCTTCACTGAAGACAATGGAAAAAATTCCGTCAACTTCAGTGGTTTCACCCCATGTTGCCACCTGCCAAGATAGCTGTGCACCTTTGGGACAAAGCTGCTAACAAAGCTGAGAATAAAGTGCATGAGAGTTGGAGATAAGGTATTCTCAATTGGAGAGGTTGATTTGTAGAACGAGATACCAGAGGAAATTAGACTGATTAAAAGTCTCACCAATTTTAGAGTGAATGCAAGACCAGTTTAGTTATTAAAGCCTTCCCACAATACCCTAAGTGTAAAAAGCAAACCAAAAAATCCATCATCAAAAAAATAAATTGGAAAAGGACACCGACCCAAATCCTCAAACAACCCAAAAATCTTACAGTAGTTCCTAGAATCATGGAAGAATGAAGAACAGAACTCTTGACAAAGATCACTTTGCATTCAGAGCCAATTTATATTGGCAGCACTTAAATACTACAGCGAGGGATGCTATAGAGAAACCTAAGATGGGTGTCTTCAAATGGTTCTGAAGATTTGCCAGCAGTCATAGAACTCTGTTCATCAAATCATTATGTTAGCACCATTCTGATGTCCTTACTTCAGAGGACTAGCTTCTAATTCCATGAGTGGTCCCATTGACATCAGAGTAAGGTGCTCGTCAACATGAGGAAGGATATCAGAATCTGGCCCTCAGAATACATTTTCAATAGTTACATTATGTTCTTCAGGCAAATGTCTAGTTAATTAATCTGTTCATTTTAATCAAAGAAGAAGTATGGAAATCAGATTAGGTTCATATAAGCAATCCAAAATTCAGTTATCTGAACTTTTTTTAGAGCTTCATCCCCGCCCATGCACAATTCTCCCCCCTCCATTCTTTCACTCAGACCCCCTTGAACAGGCCCAAACATCTCTGGGGGGCTTTCGCCTTCCTCTACAGGTGACCCCTTTCACATAGCAAGCTTCTGAGTGTGACCCCCCCCTTATACATTAAAAACACATTTTTATATATTTAACACCATTATAAATGCTGGAGTCAAAGTGTGGTTGGGGGTGAAGGTTGATAGCTTGCAAGCCCCCATTTAATAACCTGGCGACCCCCACCCAGGAGTCCCGACCCCCCCAGTTTGAGAACTCCTGCTCTACAGCATGGGGTATGGGTCACTTGCAGGTTTAAACTAGTGTAAATGGTGAATTCTCTGTAACTGGAAGTCTTTAAACTACGATTTTTGAGGACTTCAGTAACTCAGCCAGAGGTTAGGGGTCTATTACAGGAGTGGGTGGGGGAGGTTCTGTGGCCTGCAATGTGAAGGCGATCAGACTAGATGATCATGATGGTCCCTTCTGACCTTAAAGTCTCAGAGTTTATTTACTCTGACTTCTATTGGATGAAAAGGAACCTCTCCCTCCCAAGTTATTTTCAGAGGTAGCCACCAGGCCCATTTTCCCCTTGTAGTTCTTTAGAGGATGAATCCTCTTACACCCTCAAACCTACTCTCGCAAGAGCTTCTAGGGGGCAAGAGGCCTGCCTGACCCATATTTTGTCTGCAGCAAAAGCTGCAGCATTTCTCTTAGTCTGACTGCTCCTGCACACTGACCATTCTGGCCCTTTGAGTCTGAGAGGTGAATGGGAATATTTTCATGCTGCATTGCTCTCTAGGCTAGGGCGTCTCAGACTCAGGCTGCACACCACTCTGCCTAGAAGATGCAAAGAGAGACGATTTGGAAAAGAACAAGGCCTTCAGGAGAGTGAGATAGGAGACTGGATTACTCAGAGAGCCACCGGCGTGAAAGGGAGAGGGCCAACTCACTGCCAGTTCCAGAGCAGGGGATTCATGCACTTTAACTAGTGCACTTTAAATTCACATCTTCAGCTGATTCAGCTTAACTTTCCTGAGTGTTCCCATGTAGACATGTCCCCAGATGACAAAGAGAGGGAAGGGCAAAGAGCACTTGACTTCCTCATCTCAGAAAAAACTCAAGGTAGATGGAGGAGCCTGGATTTTGGTGTGGTGTGGGCAGGGCATTCTGTGGACAGGGAAGGGTCTTTGGGATCAGGCTACTGAGTCATAGAGGCAGGACCGGTGCAACCATTTAAGTGACCTAGGCGATCGCCTAGGGCGCTAGGATTTGGGGATCGCCATTTTCTTCGGCAGCGACCACGGCAGCTGGATTTTCAGCCGCCCCGGTCACCACTGGCATTTATGCGGAGGGAGGGGAGGGGCAGGGGAACGTGGGGAGGGCAGCCTGCAGCAAGTAAGGACAGGGAAGGCGCTGAAAGCCTGGGAGGCGGGAGAAGTGCAGCGGCCATGGCATGCTTGGGGAGGAGGCAGGGCAGGGGTGAGCTGGGGCAGGGGAGGTGCCTCAGAGTGGAGTCTGGGGTGTGGGCAGCTGCTGCCAGGGGGGCACCTCAGGGTGAAGGGCAGGGCCTGCCACGGGGGTGCCTCAGGGCGGGGGTGCGGGATAGGGGGAGGACGCAAGGTGGAAGTTCCGCCTAGGGTGTAAAACATCCTTGCACTGGCCCGGTGTAGAGGAGGGGCAGGACATGGTTTGACCCCACCCCCAAACTGTTACTGGGAGGGAACGAAGACTGTAACCTGATTAATTTAGCACCTGCCATTTCCAAGCAGCCAGAAACTAAAAGTTCAAAGATTCATACATTTCAGAACCTCAAAGGATGTTTGCTTCTATTCAGGTTTGTTTCGGGTGAAAGGCTAGAAAGATTCTCACTTTATCCAAATCAGTTTTCCCATCCTTAATACCTTTCTGATTAGCTGCTTACATTTAGTAGAGAAAAGTCTGATCCAAAGCCCACTGAAATCAATGGGAATCTGTCCACTGACTTGAATAGGCTTAGAAAAGCTTTACACGGGAATACATAGCAAAGGTGCATTAATAATGAGAGAACACTTAGCACTCAAGCTGCACCATGCTAACAGATCAGACTCGTGGTTTGCATTGCCTAAACATCAGTATACTCATAACTGCTTTTTAAGTTGTTTTTAAGAGCTTGAGTTTTTTTGCTGAGTAATTGCTAGCTTGGGTAACTAGTGCTAAGTAGATTTCAGTTTGATCATTCTGACATGCAATTGTAAGCTTTCACAGCAACTTCCTTTGCTCATATCTGGAAATGTACATTCTAGGGGGCTGATTCTCATTTACCCTGAGACCTGTTTACACTACTCGGGCAGTGTAAGGGAGCCATTCAGTGGACATAAATGTAATAAAATGAGGCTCAGAATGTCTCGCTTTATGTTTAACTTTGTAGAGGCTTTGGCCATCATAATGTACAGTTCTCATATGGGGGGCGAGGTATTTAAGCTCCACTCAGGAGACACCACACTCTGCAGAAATAGCAACAAGTCCCAAGTGATGGACATAATGAGCCTGACCATTGTAGGGAGTTCAAAATTGCACTTCCCTGCAGGGCTTTGGAGCAGGGCCTGGAGCTGGAGTGCAGAGCAGCTCCAGAGCGGTGGAGCTGCAGGTTTTTGCCTGGAGCTCGAGTGGACCGGAGCACAGCTCCAAAGCCCTGCTTCCCTGAGCTCTGGGGATTGCTGCACTCTAAGGTGGATTCACTCCCAGAGAAGGACAGGCAGCATTGCCATCACATCCTCAGGGATTTATGCCAGGGGATGCTGGCTTTCAGATTTCCTATTGGTTACAGAGGAGCCTGGGGCTTTCTGCCCAAGCAGAACAACACCCCTTTTTTCAGACTGAGCTGCCTTCTGCCTCTGCAATCTTAATTTGGTTCATTTTAGGATAAGTCTTTGACATGATCAGATCCTATTTATCACATTCAGGGCACAGAATGAACTTGCTTTGGGCATGAATCAGGGCTGTGTAGTAATGGAGACTGTTGTCTGTAGGCCCCCTGCCTCATTTGTTGCAGAAGCTGGAAACTCTGTGCTATTTGTAGGACTGGGACAGGCATGTCTAGGCCTGCGCTAGACTAAAGCGTCCCCCCAACCCTGTCCTTAGCTAAGGGGGAGAAACCACTAAGCCCAGGCCACAGTTGAGTATGTGGGACAATGAAGGAGAAAACAGGAATGGGAGAGAGGTCAAAGGTTAAAAATGAGGGAGCCAGAAAGGGACATTGAGCAGACAACCTGGACAGCGCCCCTGCTCCTAAAAGGCAGTGAACACTGCTCAGAGGAACTCTGCCTGGAAGCATGATTGGATAAGGGATGAGAAATAGGCCCCACAGCCAGAGAGTACCCCCCACCTCCAGCTTCCTCCTCCTGGAGTGATGGATAGCCATCTTGGCTGGTGCCAGGAGGAGGTCACATCACTTTTTGGGGCCAGTGATGGGATGTGCATAGATCAAGACGCAAGGGGAGAAATGCAGCCACTGGAAGAGCCATTGCAACTTGGTGGACATCTATGTAGGGTGAAACAGGGCTTTCTTCTCACTGCAGAAGTGTTGGTGGAGTTTGTGAACCAAACCAGCTACACACCTGTGCTCATGGCTCCATGGAGGAACGGTCAACTAATATCCCCGGAACAAGAACAAGAATACAGACTGTCCCACTGCGGTTCCTCAGGCTCTGCAGGTGGCAACAGGTCCCACCACATGGTGTCAGGGTGGGACATAAGGCCATGGAAGTGGATGTGATGTTCTCTGATCCTAGTTCAGAGGCAGACTGGGCTGGATATCATGCAGTTGGCCCAGGTGGCATTTTGGGGTGGCCAGGGAGGCTTCTGGGGTACGATCCTGATGACAGGGGCCAGGGTGAGAGATAGGCAGGGGGCACCCTCCTGCAGGACCTGCTCAAGAAAAGTGAGAGAAGCAGGAGGCAAGTGAGAGAAGCAGGAGGCAAGGCCTTCACCTCTTGGAGCACGTGACAGGGAACACACAGGGTGGGCAGCCCTATGAACTAGCTGAGCATTACAGGGTCCACCCAATCACTCTGATTGCAGTCCAGGAGGTCTCCAGTTTTTGTGGCACCAGCCAGGACCCTCTTCTGGTGCACCAAGAGGAACTCTACCACCTGCACACAAGATGTGGATTATGTGTGAGGCTTCTGTGAGGACGGCCTCCCCATTGTGGGCCACTACAGACCTGTTACAGAAACTAGATTCTGGGTTCTGAATAGGTCCTGGAAAAAGACTAGCAGCATAGAGGGGTCTCATGAGAGACCTTTTTGATGCAGATAAAAGAGCTACCAGTTGTATGAGTCCTGGCAGAGGAAGGCATGTGCCAGCATGTTCCATAGAGGACTACTGTAAAAGAGTTTCTGGAAGGACTGAAGGTGGAAGGCAAGGGCCTGGCTCTGGATGCATACTAGACCAGTTCACTCTCCTCCAAGGGAAGACTCAGGAGGCTGGCCAGGGTCCCTGAGGGAGAGTTCAGGAAGTTGAACTGGTGCCAGAACACAGACAGGATTAGCTGGTTGATAATCAACACCCTCCTCCATGGGGAAAGGGGCCAGAGCAGCCCCATCCACCTCCACAACTGGTCAGATACCCTGGCCTCTAGATTGAGCCAATTCCACAGTGGGGAAATGGGTAGAGGAGTGTGACAGATGGTGATGGAACGGCAGGTGGGGCCGCAGCACCTGGGTTTACACTCTGGAGGCTGATGAGCGAGCGTCCTTGGAGCTGGTGGAAGGGAGGGCAGGGAGAGCCATGGCCAATGGCTGGGCCATGCCAGTGATAACTGCCACCATGTAAAGAGCCTTCTACATGGACATCTTGCCCTTTTTCCTACCCCGGGCCCTTTTTGCCAACCAAAGGGAGTTTCCATGGTGGTGGTAAGAGTTTTTGGCAGTGATGTCCTTGCCTGTGCCTGCTGCTGCAGTAGTGGGGGTGCTGTTGGTGCTAACAGTGAAGTTGGGGAACAAAACTGATGTGGGGCAACAAAGGTTCCTCTCTCTCGATCTGCCACCTTCCATCCTTAGATGAAGCCGCCAGAGCAGAAGACCTGTGTGTGGCCAAGTTGAGCTGTGCCATTTAGGGCAAGTGACGGGACAGATACCAGAGGGGAGGCTAGAAATGGCAAATGGAAAGGTAGGGGTAGGGAAAATGAAGGTTGACTCTTCCTACCCATTAGCCTACATGTGTGGGGGAGAGGGTGTAATCAGAAAATGAAGGTGGGAGGGTGTGAATTAACACACAAAGAAGGTGGGGGTCATTGAAGGCAGTTTTGGGAATACCAGTTGCTCTGGGAGTGAGGGGCAGATGTAGGTGTAGGGGGTGTGGGATCACAAGTGCTGGTGCCTGGGGTGAGGGGGGCAATGGAGGCAGGGAACTAACAGAAATGAGCAGGGGCCTAGATAGGAAACAAACAGGGAAGGGAGAGACCTGGGCTGGGCAGGGAAGGAGAGTACCAAACAGTGTGTGTGGGGAGGGGAGTGCAGGATGGTGAAGCTATCAAACAGCAAAGTGACAGGGAGCTCTGGGCAGGGCAGAAAAGGCAGGTAACAAAACTGGGAAGTAGGGCAGCAGAATGCCAGGAGAGGAGGACCACGCCATATGGGCAGGGAGCAGCAAACTGCAAGGGGAAGGGCGACCATGCATACGGAGGCAGGAGTGGGGGAGGAGGAGCAGGCTCACCAGCCCAATGCAAACGGAGTGGTGGGGAAGTGTGATGAACTGGGAATGTTCTTAATGTTTTCTCTGAATACTGTGTTGGTGCCTCAGTTTCCCCATGGCAGTTCTTAAGTATCTGGCAGAGCAAAGGGCCAGTGCACCTAAATGCCTGGCACTCTGTCTCCTAGCAACTGATGGCCTGGGCCCCTCCTCTGCAAAGGTGCCAGCTGAAGGTGTTGGAGACAAAGGGATCAGGTGGCCTCCTGGCCTGGGAAAGGAGCTGGGCAGAGAGGAGGGGCTGGGGGGGTTGTTAGTCTGGAGCTGGCTGGGGTCGAGGAGTGAAGTGCAGCTGTGGGGGGTCTGGCTCACTGCCCCCCAGAATGGACCAGGCCGAGGGGTCCAGTTCTCTGTACCTATAAGCTCTGTTTTAGACCCTGTTCCTGTCATCGAATAAACCTCTGTTTTACTGGCTGGCTGAGAGTCACATCTGACTACGAAGTGGGGGTGCAGGACCCTGTGGCTTCCCCAGGACCCCGCCTGGGTGGGCTCGCTGTGGGAAGCTCACAGAGGGGCAGAGGATGCTGAATACTCCAAGGAGAGACCCAGGAGGTGAAGACGTGTGAGCTTCTTGCCCTGAACAAGTCTGCTCCAAGGAAGAGGAGGCTCCCCAACGTCCTGACTGGCTTGGTGGGGACCAGTTCCAGAGCATCACCCGGTGACTCCGTGACAACTGGTGGCAGCAGTGGGATGTACTGCACCCCGTGAATGGCGCTTCTTGCAGTAAGTGACTGGGGAGCAGTAAAACAAAGGAGGGATAATGAGAACCAGGCAAGCTGAAGGCTCAGAGAGGGATGGTTTCAGGGGGCAGTTAACCTCTGGGAGTGTGTGACCAGCGAGAAGGACTGTTGGAGTAACGGGGTCCCCCTGAGGACTGCAGCGAGCAGTCTCGGGGCGGAGGAGCTTGCCGCTCGACCCTGGGAGAGAGAAGGACTTTTGCAGTAGCAGGGTTCTCCTGGGGATTGTAGGAGCAGTCCCAGGGGCGGAGGAGTCTGCAGCTCGACCCTGGCAAAGAGATGGTGACCATGAGAAGGGCTGGCACACCAGGGGTTCTTCCTGGAAACCATGGGGGAGCCAAGAGCACACAGGCCTGTGAGTCCAGAGCCACTTGGGAACGGTGAAGTGATGGCCTATCACCATCCCCTTAAGAAGGACATTGTGATCCTGTGCACAAAGAGAGGGTTACGCATGGGGACGTTCACCAAGGCACAGTTAATCGTGCAGCTGGAGGAGGAGGACCGCTCTGAGGAGCAGATTCCTGGCCCAGATGGGGCTACAAGAGGATCTGGGAGCAGCTGGAGCAGCAGCCAGACATCTCCGAGAGTCTGGTCCCCAACCAGACAAGAGTCTTCACGATCGGGTTCCCCATCAGGGGATCGGAGACGGATGGGATGGGAGCAGAGCCCGAGAGAGCAAGAGGACCGTGAGAGAGAGCAAGAGCCCGAGGAAAAGCTGCAGAAGAAGCAGCAGCAACCTGGACTGGCAATGGTGGAGCGGAGAGACATAGGGGGCTGCCCAGGGGTCAGTGGGGAAACACGCCTGGGGTGGCGAGATCCTGGAACAGAGAGAACTGTGGTGGTGCAGTCGCAGATGCTGAGGGGCTGTGGGACCTGGGTGAAGGTCCCCGGGGTGAAGCCCCTCGCCCTCATTATGGGCCGGATCCCTGTGCAGACCCAGGAGGGGTCGGGCTGGCTGGTTGTTGGGGTTCTCCAGGATATCGGCTGGGAGGTCCTGTTGAGGGGTGACTGTGTCTCTTTGGGACAGGATCCAGGCCCCGCTCCTGTAACGGCCGAGGGTTTGAATTCAAATCCAGGGAACCAATTGGCTAGGATGGAAATGGTCAGTGAAAATGCAAATGACCTGGCTGGCAGGGCGGAGGGGCTGCTGGGCTCAGGATACCTGCCTACCTGTAACCAGCCCCCTGGGGCTGAGTGGGAGGGAGAGATGCTCCCCGCCTCCCTGCACACTGGAGAGGGGGCTCACGCTGGCTCTGATGCTGTGACCAGAGCAGAGAGCTCGCTGCCTGCCCCCACTGGGACAGCAAGGGCAGCGCTGGGCACAAGGGGAGCTGAGACCCCAGCTGACTGGGGGGGACACCCAGGCAGGGCAGGTCGGCTGCCAACCAGGTTTGCCTGGTCCAGACGTGCTGCTGGGAAGTGATTACACAGCAGGGAGGGAGTTACCAGGGACAAGGCTCAGGGGGGCTGGGACCCCAGGCCCAGCCAGCAAGAGGGAGCAGGTCCCACTCCCTGCCCCAGCAGCTGAATCCCAGACCGAGCTGCAGAGGGATCCCTCCTTGGAGAAACTGAGGGAACTTGCTGGCCACAGCGCTGCAAACCCCCTTGGGGAAGGCTGCAGGGACAGAGTCCTGCGGGAGAAGGGATTCCTTTACTGGGAATGGGCTCCCCAAGGGGAAGTAGAACTGGGGGGGATCGGGAGGCAGCTGGTGGTGCCCTAGGAATCCACAGGGTTCTTCCCTCTCAAGCTGCTGTATGGGAGGAGAGGGAGGGGACCCCTGGACCTGAAGGGGGAGGATTGGATGGAGAAGGGGGAAGATCCCCTGGGGGATCTCTTCCCTGAGGTGGGAGCCAATCCCCCCGTCAGGTGTTCCCCGTTCAGAGTCACTGGGAAAGCAACCCAGATCCTGGAGAGAGAGGTCAAAGACATGCTGGCTTTAGATCGGATCCAGCCATTTTACAGCCCATGGGCCTCACCCACGGGGCTGATCCACAAGGGAGACAGGATGATCTGGTTTAATGGGGGCTATCAGAAGCTTAAAGCCATCACAGTGTCCAATGCCGACCCCATGCCTAGGCCTGGGGAGATTCTAGAAAAGCAAAGGATGATGGAGAACTTGGCCCTGGCAGACACTGATAACTTGTGCATCTTTAGCCAGACCTGGGAGGAACAGGTGTCCCAGGTGTAAAGGGGACTGGGCTGCCTCAAGGAGGTGGGACTGATGGTAAAAGCTGGAAAGTGTAAGGTGGGGATGGCAGAGGTGTTGTATCTGGGCCACAAGGTGGGGAGCGGCTGCCCAAGCCCAGAGCTGGCCAAGGCCAAGATGGGAGCTCTTAACCAAGAAAGCCCGAATCACAGACCAGAGGGCTGGGAGAAGACCCCATCCCAGTTTGAACCCCAGGGGTATTGGGGTAGCAAAAGGGTTTAAGCCGCATAAACCTTCCCACATGCGGCCTGCGAGTGCCATCAAGCACACCCGACCTAAGGGAGGGCGTGAGACTGGACTGTCCTGATGTAACTCACACCAAGGAATGGGAGAGATGCTGGGGCATCCATGGGAACGTTGGTGGGTTCGAACTTCCCCAGGTCACTGGCTGAAGTGACCTCACTCAGTTCGGTCTCAAAGGGGGGAGAGATGTGACGAACTGGGAATGTTCTTAATGTTTTCTCTGAATACTGTGTTGGTGCCTCAGTGTCCCCATGGCAGTTCTTAAGTATCTGGAAGAGCAAAGGGCCAGTGCACCTAAATGCCTGGCACTCTGTCTCCTAGCAACTGATGGCCTGGGCCCTTCCTCTGCAAAGGTGCCAGCTGAAGGTGTTGGAGACAAAGGGATCAGGTGGCCTCCTGGCCTGGGAAAGGAGCTGGGCAGAGAGGAGGGGCTGGGGGGGTTGTTAGTCTGGAGCTGGCTGGGGTCGAGGAGTGAAGTGCAGATGTGGGGGGTCTGGCTCACTGCCCCCCAGAATGGACCAGGCCAAGGGGTCCGGTTCTCTGTACCTATAAGCTCTGTTTTAGACCCTGTTCCTGTCATCGAATAAACCTCTGTTTTACTGGCTGGCTGAGAGTCACGTCTGACTACGAAGTGGGGGTGCAGGACCCTGTGGCTTCCCCAGGACCCCGCCTGGGTGGCTCGCTGTGGGAAGCGCACGGAGGGGCAGAGGATGCTGAATACTCCAAGGAGAGACCCAGGAGGTGAAGACGTGTGAGCTTCTTGCCCTGAACAAGTCTGCTCCAAGGGAGAGGAGGCTCCCCAAAGTCCTGACTGGCTTGGTGGGGACCAGTTCCAGAGCATCGCCCGGTGACTCCGTGACAGGAAGAGTCCGAGGGAGCACGTGCTCTCACGAGCGCTTGTGATAAGGTGTCTCTGTAGCAGTAATCCAAGGACTGGTGAGTGGAGTCAGTTCAGCTAGCAGATGGTCAGTAGCAGGAATGGATGAGGGGGGGTGCTCCACATGGCTGCCCCTATTCCCACTTGCAGCCCCACTCTCAGCAAGATCAATAGCAACCCCACCCACAGAGGAATGGTGCAGGGGGTTGCAGTAAGGGAAAGGGAATTTCATAGGTAGGGCCCTACTGATTTCACGACCGTGAAAAACCCATCATAGAATCTGATCTCCCCCATGAAATCTGGTCTTTTATGTACTTTTACCCTATACTGTAAAAGTCCCTATACTATAGGGTAAAAGTATACAAAAGTACACAGTGTTTCTCAGACTGGGGGTCCTGCCCCAAAAGGGGCTTGCAAGACTATTGTAGGGGGGTTTACAGTATTGCCACCCTCACTTCTGTCCTGTTGCTGGCAGCAGCGCTGCCTTCAGAGTCGGGCACCCTGCCAGCAAACACTATCCGCCAGCCACCGAGCTCTGAAGGCAGTGTAGAAGTAAGGGTGGCAATACCATGACCATTGTTTTGGGTTGGGACCCCCAGTTTGAGAAACGTTGTGTCTTAAGGGCTTTGCATGTTTATATTTTCTGGGCAAGTCACTTAAACCAAACTTTTCACAGATGGCCACTAATCATATTCCTCATTTTCTTGAGACCCCTGGGATCCGATTTGCTGAACATCTGAGTGCTCACAGCAGCAAATGAAGTCAATGTGAAGTGCTATCTAATGTGAAGTACAGCTGGTTAACATTTTTCCAATGAAAGCTTTCTACTGGAAAATGACGATTTGAGGGAATTGAAATATTTCATGGGAATGTGTCAATTCTGTCAGAACTTTCCATGAAAACCAGGCAGGCTCCCCAGGCTCAATGTCTTGCGACTCAAACTGGCTGCCTTGTCTCTGACAAGCACCTGAGCTCAGCAAAGGCCATGGTGTTTGGATCCACAGCTTTCACACTTTCATGTGATGCCCGCTCCTGGTATATCTGACCATAAGCATTCAATCATACGTAGCCCTAACTATTTTTAAATCTGTGATGCTCCTTGTAGTATCTGCGTAGTTCTGATCATCCACAGACTGATCAAACGTTGTGACTTGAGGACATAGCTTAGGTGTCAGATATTATACATTTCTTTTCAAAAGGTTTTCCCCTCCCCCTATTGTATAAATGGCCTACTTGTTTCTTACTACTCATTTATTGAGAAAGTGTCAGGAAGGAAGTACCCCACCCAGTCTCAGTCTGTCGTGCTCTATCTCTTAAAGGTGTCAACATCACAGTTAAATTGCAAGTGGTTTTATTTAAAAAAATGTATAGAATCTTAATACATGTTTTAGAACATCCACACAATAAAGCTTTTGATTTTTTTCAAAGTACTGTAAAACACATTTACTGATTAACCTGCTCAACACCCTTCATAGGTACCGAAAATTTATTATCCTCATTTTACTGATTGAGAAATTGAGACAGAGGGGTTAGGTGATTTGCCTGATAATATCAGTGCTTTTGGATTAGAACCCATGTTCCCAGTTCCATACTCTAAACGCTAGGCTACAGTTCCTTTTCTTATAACTATTCCCTGAGATCATAAAGTAACAACTGGATTTGATGTCAAAGGGGTCTCAACCTGTGGCTGAATTCTGCTCTTGGTTATGCTGGTGTAAAACTAGAATAATACTATTGAAGTTTGTGGAATTATTCCATGTAAATGAGAGCAACACTTGGCTTTTGGTCTCCAAATGTTTATGGATCCATAAGTTTGTGTGCGCAAGCGTACATGCAAAATTCTAAATTTGCACTTACCAATCAGATGTCTAATCAGTGAGAACCTAGTTCATATGCAGCTTCCAAGTCAATGACCCGTGGAGTGTAATTCTGCAGGAATCAGGCTAGGAATGAGCATCAGAGCTGAGGGGAACAGATAGGTTTCTGCAGAGGACACTGGATCAGGGAAAAGGCACAACTGATATGCTGAACGTATGTTAAAACAGCTTTATTTTTGAAGAAATAAAACCAAAGCCCAGGAGAAAAAGGACCAAAATCCTGTGAATGGAAAGTATTCTTTGGTGCGTGGGACAGCGCATTAGCCTACAGGGCTACACTGCTGCATAATTTCCTTTTTGTACTATTTATATGGACAGCCAGTGAGCCTGATGGAATAATGTGGGGGGGGGAGGGAGCAGAAAATAGCTGAGGAGATAAAATAAAATATATGGAGAAGTGGTAGGAGCAGGAGGCAGGGCAGAGATGCTGCATAGGAAGAGTTCAGGTGCATTCCTCAGCTGCAGAGCTTCTAAGGAGAAAAGTCTCACTTGCAAATCTGCTTCCTTTCAATTTTAACAGCACTTCAGCTGCAGACCAGTGCTCAGAACTCCCCTGAGACCAAGCTCTGCCTGACAAGAGATCTTCCCCACACCGACCCTGAGCTGCTGTTGTTTCTGCAGCATAACACGAAGGGGTTGGCGGGGGGAACCTAGGATATGACTCCACTGCAATTAAAAATCCACAGCTGGCCTGTTACTCAGGCTACGGGGCTCAGGCTAAGAGGCAGTTTAAATGTGGTGGTGATGTTCAGGCTCAGGCTGCAGCCCATGCTCTGGGACCATCCAATCTCACAGGGTCCTGGAGTCTGGGCAGCAACCTGAGCAGGAATGTCTACACCACAATCAGGGCCAGCTCCAAGCACCAGAGCAGCAAGCAGCTGCTTGGGGCAGCCAATAGAAAGGGGTGGCACGTCCAGCTCTTCGGCAGCAATTCGGTGGCAGGTCCCTCAGTCCCTCTCCGGGGGGAAAGACCTGCCGCAGAAGAAGGAAGCAGTAGCGATAGAGCCCATCGCGGCTTTTTTTTTCTTTTTTCGCCACTTGGGCGGCAAAAATGCTGGAGCCGGCCCTGATGACAATTAAATAGCCCTTAGCCTGAGCCCAGTGCACCTGAATGAGCTAGCGGAGGCCAGTCAGAGGGGTCTAACTGCAGTGTAGCCATACCCTTAGAGCCAATGCATGACAGCAGCATGGGTTTGGGTTTGGGTTTGGGTTTGGGTTAGGCTATACTAGACCAGTCTGTGAAACTAGAAAGGTTTGGTGCAGTAGGCTGCTGGTGGTGGGTTCTCTTCTTTGCTGGGTCTTGCCATATAAATGAGGTATAATGCATTGCATAGTAAAATGGGCCTTGTCTATAAACAGCCTGTCAAAGCAGTGTCAGTGAAAAAGGAGCATAAGTTTTATGCTTTAAGACTGAATATGCCAGTCAAGTAAATACTGATAAAGAGGAAATAAAATTTGCATGACCAGATTAAACCTCGTCTGCATGTCTTTTGGCTTTTCCTCTATTACAGATGCTAATCACCAGTCTTTGCTTACTCCTAAATCAAGGGATGTGAATCATTTTAGGCTCAGCTATTCCTCTGCCCCTCACAAACGTGGAGTTTATTTTATTGCTGTCAATTATTTATTTTAGAAATGCTGAACTGCAAAACAGGTTTTAGAAAATGTTCCAGAAACGCATTCCAAGGGAGTGCAGGTACCTGGCACTGACACATTTCTTGAGTTCCTAATTTATAGTAATTTACGTCCCATAATCCATTGTCCTTAGCAAGCTATGAGATATGCCTTTTTCCATGCACGTTGAGCCTTCCTGAATGCCTGGTTTGTTTCCAGAATAAGTTGTGGTAATATATTGCCTGGTGTGCTTTTCTGCATCTCTTGATGTTCTGTGTTCTAAAATAGAACAACCTCTAAACTCTCTGGATGATGATTTGGTGCAATGACTAATATAATCTGTTCCAGATCAAATCCAGTTTTTAATTATTTTGTGCATGTTCTCTGGATGTTATTGGCACATCTTGCTCTGAAAGCATGGTGGGAGGTTCATTGAATATATCAGGTATGCATTTGCAGAGCTTCTTCTGTATCTTTCGTCGAAACTCTTTGGAACCAAAAAAATAAACAAGTGGATCCAAGCAACAATTAAGGCTATTCAAAGCCAGAGACAGCTTATATTCCACATAAGCAGTCTTATTTTGGGTACTATAGATGAAATGGATGATTGATATCACAATATTGGGCACGTAACACACTACAAAGACTGTAAGCAACACTATTATCAAGTAAATTGTCTGCTTCTTAATTTCCCTTAGTTGTGTGGGAGGGGAATTAAGAAGAGTTCGAATGACTAAGGTGTAGCAGAATGCCATTATTAGCAAAGGTAGGAGAAAGCACAGAAGAACTTGAGAGCCAAAATAAGCAATGAAATGATTTCTTGAAGGAAACATAGCTTTGGGCAGTATATCAAAACAAGTGGTTATCTGCAGCTCCTCTACCCAGAAGGTTAGCTCTGTCTTCATGAGTGGAAAGTGCAGCAGTAAAATAAATATCCAAATGATGATGCATGTCAGGAGAGCTGTTCTGATGGGTCTCATGGCCCTGTGCTTCAGCGGGTGAACAATTCCCAGGTAGCGCTCTATGCTGATGCTCATCATGGTTAATATGGAACAGTGCATGTTTGCATAGAATAGCACAGATACAATGCGGCACAGAATCTGTCCAAAGGGCCAGTCATTTCCCCGTAAGTGGTAGACAACCTGAAAAGGGAGGAGCATGCTGTACAGCAAGTCCGTGATTGTCAGGTTAATGGAAAACACGATGGTGGGTGTCCAAGGCCTTGAGTGGCGGCAAAGGAACCACAAAGAGATAGAGTTGAGGGGAATGCTGATGGTGAAGATGAACAAGTAGAGGGCAGGCAAAGTGGTCTGCAGCATTTGGTTCTTAAGCATCTCTATGGTGCTGTTTGGCAGTTTTCCCATGATAGTGAGATAGATTCAGTGGTTTCTTCTGGATTGGGACAACTGGAAAAGCTTCAGGTACCTTTTCCCACAAAAGAAGAATCTTGAGATGGTAGAGATTAGACCTGGTTAAAAAATGTATGTTTTGGTGAATTTTTTTTAAGAGCAAATTAATCTAACACATGATAAAATTCTTAGTTTGTTCATTCCCATCACATTAAATCATATTCACGCTGCCCTTTGGACCAAAGAGTAATTTTTAGCTATTTTCTAAAGTGCTTAATGAGTTTTGTTTATAGTTGCAATAGCAAGATGCAAGATCCAACCACCTGAGCATATATCACCAAGAATGGATGCTGTATCTTAAATAGGCTTAAAGCTTTTTCCTCCAAAGATGTTTTAGCATGCCCATTCTTGATCCATTTATTATCTTCTCCACCTCCCCCCTTCCCTTTATTCAAGCCCTTTCAATTGGCTTTAATAGTTAACATTTTTAGAGAGAGGTGTGCCAGTGGCAGACAAGGTGCTAGCTCAGGAGTCGGCAACCTCTGGCACGCAGCTTGCCAGGGTAAGCACCCTGGCGGGCCAGGCCAGTTTGTTTACCTGCCGCACCCACAGGTTCGGCCAATCGCAGCTCCCACTGGCTGCGGTTTGCCATCCCAGGCCAATAGGGGCTGCTGGAAGTGACACAGGCCGAGGGATGTGCTGGCTGCCCTTCCCGCCACCCCCATTGGCCTGGGACGGCAAACCGTGGCCAGTGGGAGCCGCAATCGGCCTAACCTGCCAGCGTGGCAGGTAAACAAAGTGGCCTGGCCCATCAGGGTGCTTACCCTGGCGAGCCGTGTGCCAGAGGTTGCCGATCCCTGTGCTAGCTCATGCCAAGGCCCAGAGCCTCGCTGAACACTGACAAATGAATAGCTGGAAACCAGTCTGGCTCACGTGTGGGTTAGTTAAAGTAGATATTAGAATTATAAGCATGTGTTTAGAGCAGGGATGGGCAATCTTTGGCACGCGGCCCATCAGGGAAATCTGCTGGCAGGCTGTGATGGTTTGTTTACTTGCGGCGTCTGCAGGTTCGGCCAATTGCAGCTCCCACTGGCAGTTCACTGTTCCAGGCCAATAGGGGCTGCGGGAAGCAATGGCCAGCACATCCCTTGGCTCATGCCGCTTCCAGCAGCTCCCATTGGCCTGGAACAGCAAACCGTGGCCAGTGGGAGCTGCGGACGCTGCAGGTAAGCAAACCGTCCCAGGCTGCCAGCAGATTTCCCTGATGGGCCGCATGCCAAAGGTTGCCGATCCCTGGTTTAGAGTTATGGAATGCTTCTAGGATGCTGCGTGTATTAATCCTACTTATAATATCTGTATTCCATGGTAATAAAGTAATATTGAGTGATCGCATTGTAAACCTCTGTCATTTGTAACTCACTAAACAGGAAAAGAAGCATTAATTAGGGTAAAGTGTTTGTCCTATGGCCCATTGAAGGCAAAGGAGGTATTGTGTAGCATCAAAGGACAGAGACCTTGTTGGTTTCATTCATTACTCCCTCCAGGAAGGTGAGATCTGTGCATGAACTCATCCCATCAACTTGGATTCTGGGGTGAAGGGAATAAAAATCCCTGACAAGGAGGAATTGGGTCTCTGTATGCTGTCTGGATTCTGAGGGACAAAGATTCCTAAACATAAGCAAGAAATCCCCATGCTGCTTAGCATGGATCAGCCCTAAAAGACATACACAGCTGCTTATTATAGAAACTTGTATTACCTTTTTTAATCTAAGTCTGTAACTCATTGTGTGTGTATGCTTACCTGTTGTAATCTTGTACATAACTCTCATTTCTTAGTTAGTAACTTTTGAGTTAGTTTATTACAGGACTGGCTACAGGTGTTGTCTTTGAGTACGATTGTTGGGTAAGTGACTGGTCCTTTGGGACTGGGAGTAACCTGAATATTGTTGTGATGTTTGGTGTAAAGTGACCATCTATGACATAGTCCAGCTTGCCTGGGTGGCAAGATAGACTGGAGTCCCCAAGGGGACTGTCTGTGACTCCATAGTAAGGACTCAAAGAGTCATATGGCACCTTATAGACTAACAGATGAATTGGAGCATAAGCTTTTCTGAGTGAATACCCGCTTCGTCAGACACATTCACTCATGAAAGCTTATGCTCCAATACATCTGTTAGTCTGTAAGGTACCACAAGACTCTTTGTTGCTTTTTACAGATCCAGACTAACACAGCTACCCCTCTGATACATAGTAAGACTACTGTTGTGCTTTTGGAGGGCATGCTTGTTACTGAGTTGGTGAAATCTAATTATAGACCATACCGTCTGTTTGGGGTGTCTGTCTTGCCATTTCACAATCTGCCTTGAGGTCGGCACTCATGGTTGTGAGCCGCTCCAGACATTGTGACAAGTGGTTTCTTAATTTATTGTATTTATATATATTTTTATGTTATTTTTCATATTATAGGATGTTTGATAGTGGGTGCTTTATACATTTTGGGGGATTAACTTCAACAGACTTGTGCTCAAAGTTAAATACATCAGACCCTCACTAGAATGCGCATCTATATAGCGGGAATGTGCATATAACGCGGCCTTAACTTCCATCTTGAACATTGGATACAATCCTGAACTGGGGTCTAAGTCTGTGGTGATTCAAACCCAGAAGGTTGAATCCTGAGGGGCTGAGTACTTATAAATCCCATGTTGATGTCATCATTGACATTATGCGATGCAGTAGCTAAAGCTGTGCAGATAATGGATATTTTTTGGTTTGCTGGCAATTCTGAAAAATTGAAAAACAATTGTTTTGGGTTGAACCCAAAATTATATTTAAACATTTTTTTTCAGTGAATCAAAAAGTCAAAAAGAGTTTGTTTAAGGGCAAGCTAATTGTTTTGTTCTGACAAAACTGAAATATTTCATTTTGATTTTGACCATTTAAAAACTTTTGCATTGTCTTAAAAATAAAATTAAAGGAAATTTTGAAATCCAATTCATTTCAAACCAAAAAATCAAAACATTTTGTTTTGAAAATGTCAGAACAAAATGTTTTGATGTTTTGGGGAATTTTTTTTTAGAAGGAGATTATCTTCAACCAAAACAATTTGTTGAAACCAACATAAATTCAGGAAATGTTTTGGTGTCACCAGATATGCATTTTTTCACCAAAAGTATTTCAGCCAATTTTTTTTGCCCTGTTCTTGTAGAAACATGAATGCAGACATGATCCAGAGAGAAGGTATATATCCTCAACTCATATTGAAGTCACTGGATTTGAAACTGCTCAGCACCTTGCAGGGTCAGGCCCCTCTGTAGCCCCTCTGCTTAGTGGTAACATATTCTAGAGCCTTGTAGGTCAACTTCCTGTTGGAAAACAAGTCAGTGACATAGAGGCTGGATATACTCTTAGTTCAGGTTATTTATTTAACACTAGCTACTCTTGTCTTGGAATGGAGGTGGACAAACAGCATGTAGGTAATCCCCTCTTTTAGGAATCTCAGGACAAAAACCAATTCCTTGTTTCCAGGGAGCAACTGTGCCTCAAGAATTGACCCTGATTAGAGAGATTAAGAGAGAAAGTAAATTTCCCTGCCATTCACCACAGATCCCACATGAAGAAACTACATCACTAAAGTAACACAATAAAAACATTTCTTCAAAGACTGAATGCTCCAATGTTATATAAAAGAATTTGTGAGATTGTGTAACAGCACCACCTGGTGATTTTTGCAATAACAATACTAAAGTGGCTCTCAGATATCTTTTTAGTAAATATAGAGTATTGAGCAATTAACAGCTTCTAAAGGCTGTTGCCATTGTCATGTGACTTCTATGCAATTATCCTCAAATGTTGTAGGCCAGGCTTCAGCGTTCAAATGACAATATGATTAATTAATAATTTTGCTGCTACTAAAGTTAGTGGAAGCATGAACAGGTATTGTATATAGAACTCTTGATATTTTGGAATCTGGGAACAGACTGACTGAAAGGTATAGTGCTTAATATATCCTTAATAAAATGCAAGAATGAGTGAGCAAATGAATGTCAAAAGATTTGGGAAAAGATCCTCTGCGAGTGTATATTATTATAGCTCCGGCAAAATCATTGAAGCTTTGACAGTTTACATCAGATGAGGATTTTCCCTTGGTTCTTTTTGGGTCCTGTTCTTCTTCCAAATGCCATGGATTGAATTAGAACAGAAAAGAGCACATTGATAGAGGAACAACAAGGCTCAATAATACAAATCTGTTTTGTTGATTGACACTAACCAAATTATGTGCAATGCATCAAATGAAGGATCTTAGTGCTTATTGAATAAAAGTGAGTAAGACAATATTGAATGAAAGTGGGATGGAATGAAAAAATACTGGTAGCCAAACATTATTAATAATCATGAATAGTAAGTAGATTTCTTCACAGGACCTCAAGTGAAGAGAGGATTCTGTACTTTTGATTTAGTCTAGTAAGTACTGCTTCCTAAATTGATGCCACTGAAGTCAGCCTATCAGTGTTTCAGTTAATCACCCTGTCGTTACCAGGAGGTAATTTTGGAATGGTATTTCTAAAAGTGATAACCTCAGCAATCATGATGTTCATATGTTTGTATGTAGGTGGGGAGGCTTCTGAATTTCCTCCTATTCTTAAGTATTTTATACCTAACCTAGAGTATTTTTGTAAGTACACCCCATAAAATTTATTTTGTATTTTTCCTTGTTATGTTTACCCCATTGCTGAAATGTCTTCTGAATTAACCACAGATTTGTATAGCATTGTATCTTTCTCAATGCTACTCTGATTAGGCAGTGTTCAATTCTGTCTTCTTTCCTAGTGTTAACTACTACCAGGACTGCCCAGAGGATTCAGCGGGCCTGGGGCAAAGCAATTTTGGGGGCCGCTTCCATAAAAAAAGTTGCAATACTATAAAATACTATATTCTCGTGGGGGCCCCTGCAGGGCCCGGGGCCTGGGGCAAATTGCCCCACTTGCCCCCCTCTGGGCGGCCCTGACTACTACCGTTGTTTGAAGAAGCTCAAAGCACTGTGGGCCACAAGCCCTCAGGAGACACTCAATGAAATTAAAAGGTGGGAAACTGTGAACCAATACAAGGAATCCTTTTCCGCACAAGATTCCAAAAGGGTTTGAACATTTATATAGTATAAAATTATTCAGTTATCACACTTAATGTCAACACAAATTTTGAAAGGGATATTAAGCCTTGTGCTTTAGGTCTTAAACCAGTCAATAACTACACCTCTACCTCGATATAACGCTGTCCTTGGGAGCCAAAAAATCTTACCATGTTGTAGGTGAAACCACGTTATATTGAACTTGCTTTGATCCACTGGAGTGCACAGCCCCCCCCCCCCCGAGCACTGCTTTACCACGTTATATCCGAATTCATGTTATATCAGGTCACATTATATCGAGGCAGAGGTGTATTAGATACCAGCATAAGACCTATGTGGGGAGCAGATTACTCCACATCTGTCTTCTGTGGGATTCCCACACCTTCCTCTGAGGCATATAGTAGTAATCACTTTCTTAGACAAGTTGCTGGACTAGATGGATCTTAGGTCTGATCCAGTTTGGAAGTTCCTGTGTTCTCTGAATAGTTGTATTACCCAGGAACAGACCAGAGACTATATTGTGACTAAGAGAGGAACAAGCTGGTTCATGGTTTCCTCTCTTCCCAGGGTGGGGAACCATTTGCACCAACTGTGTACCTGGCACAGATTCCTTTCCCCTTCATGCCAGCTCGCTGTGCTGGCTAGAACATTGGCAGGGCAGAGTTCCTACCCCTGTCTGCCAGTTCCCCGTGCACCAGCACAGGAGGGGGTATTGTGTATAGGTGTGATATAGGTAGCCCACATAGGGTTGCCACCTTTTTAATTGCTGGTAACTAGTCCCCCAAGGCTCTGCCCCCGGCCTTGCCTCTTCTCCATCCCTGCTCCACCTCTTCCCTCGAGGCCCCACCCCTTCTCTGGCTCTTCCACAGGCCTTGCCCCTTTTTCTGCCTCTTCCCCCAAGGCCCTGCCCCTGCTCCGTCTCTCTCTCCCCAAGGCTTTGCCCCCATTGCTCGCTGCTCTCCCTCCCATCCCCCATTACTCACTGGTGTCTCAAGGAGCTTGCCTGCAGGTATGAGGCCCTGGCTGAGCAGAGACTGGTGTGGGTTAATGACCTCATGCCTCCCCTGGCCCCATGGTAACCAGACTTTTGGTTTGGGTGCCATTTTAGGTGCCATTTTGTTTTGGGTGCCATTTTTGCCCAGACTTTTCAGTTGAAAACTGGACACCTGGCAACCCTAAATGGCACCTAGACACAGAAGCCAAAAATTGGACTGTCTGGGTAAAGTCCAGACAGGTGGCAACCCTAAGCTCACACAGAATGTGAAGGGGGTGTGACAGTTTCACCCTTATTGTAATGCAAGAAGCTGGGCAGGAACTTCTGATTTTAGAAAAATAAATTGAAAGTTAAAAGCAGACTTTTTAATTAATCCCACTTTGGAAGGAAATGGAAATGGTAAGATGTATGTGCTGTAGTTTTTAACTCACTGTGATGGTTTCTACTAAATTAAATCGATAGCATATGAATCAATATATAGATACAATGACATACCAAAAATCACATTTGTTTAAGATGTATCATTTTTTCTAAAGCAGCAATTTTCCCTTCCCACTAATAACAAAAAGTTAAACCCTCACTCCTTGGCACGAGTGGAGACTCATTAAGGGTTTGCGAACAAGCATTTAAACAAACATAAATTTTAAAAAATGAAGACTAATACATCACCAAATGCACCTTGTTCACTTATATGGTGCCCCCAGCCTCTGTTTGCCAGAGGCTAGGAATGGGCTACAGGGGATGGATCACCTTGATGATTACCTGTTCTGTTCATTCCCTCTGGGGCACCTGCCAATTGGCCACTATCGGAAGACAGGATACTGGACTGGATGAACCTTTGGTCTGACCCAGTATAGCCATTCTTATGTTCTTATGTTGACAAGTGTAGTTCAGTTTTAATTCTTTGTAATATATTAGCAAAGGTTCTGTGGATAAGTGTACAAGTAGGGAAGATTTAATAATATGCCCCCTCTTTATAGTGCTATGCTCTTTATTATTTGTTGAGAAATAAAGTGAGACCACAGGATGTTTCTGGATTAGCAGTGAGAATTGCTACATTTCTAGTATATTAATGGTAAATACATAGTAGCTGTATCTAGTTACTTGTGTGGTTCCAATAACCACAGTGTCTGAGCACCTCACAAACATTAATGGGGTGGATCCTCAGCCTAATTAGTTCACTTTGTTGCATTCTCTGCTGGCATCAATTTATACCTGGCAGAATTTGATTTTTAAAATAATTTTGATGGCTAATACTAATGTTTATTTTTAAGCATTTTTTTTTCTGTTTTTATTGATTTAAATGTTCACAGTTGCATGAAATTATGGAGGGAAGGGGTGTCAGACATTTATTGAACGGCAGTAGACTTTCAGATTCAAAACATTAAAGTTGTCTAAACCATTAAAACACAAATTGTTTACATGTGTCAAAATAGACAAACTAATATACCTCAGTCAATAAATCACACCTGTTTTTACTATTCATTTGCTAGTCCATTTGTAACCAGCCTAATTCAGAAGTGTAAATCACTGGGGTTTGACTCTATTAAGTTCTCATGTGATGTTTTCCTTACTCTGTCTGTTTGTAAATGTTGATTATTATTGAAGGAAATACTTTTCTTTGGTTTGTGTGTGTACAGTGAAATGGATGTTTACCGACATTTACCAATACAAATCTTATCCTTCCGAGCCTGCATAAATTACAGCTGCCCTCTTGCAGCTTTTCTTTAGAGCAAAATCAGTAAACTGACTCAGGGAACTGCAACTGGCTCCCTATCATTCCCTTCCCTCACCCCCTCACTGCATTCAAGCTCTGCACAATGACGAATGCAGCCCTAACAAATAGATCCTCATAACACTGCTGTGATAATATTATCCCATTCTGCAGATGAGAAAAATGATGCACACAGGGGCTAAGAGTGGCGAGACTGTGACTTGGACTACATGCTCATGTGGGAAGCAAGAGATACTGCTCCTTAAGCCCCTACCTGGCCTACCCGGACTTTGAGTAAATGATGTTACCCACCTGAACAAGGGGATGGAGACGTGTGATAATGGGTGATATGTGTCTCCACCATTGGCCAGAGTCTAGGTATATCAAAGCAGCAGATTTACTACTGCTCTGAGGGACAAGGGGAAATTTACTTGGAATGTTCAGAGGTGTGTTTTCATGGGCTTGTCTTCACCGCAACATTTATCTCAAGGGATCTGCACTCAGGGTTACCCCAGGTCAGTTTGCTGAGCTCGAATGAGAGTGGTCACATGGTGAAACAGCATTTGAGCTACACAGTGCATATGTTAGAGCAGATTTACAATATGGCTCTGAAGTACTGTTGCCTATAGCAGCTTGTATTCCAGGAAGACTAGGGTATGGGGGCAATAAGATGGTGACAAGGTAGAACCATTCTGCAGCATTTTTACAGAGCACGGTTAGCTGAAGATAGCTAATCTCAGCATTCAGAAATTAAGAGGTAGATGTAAAAATCATTAGCTTAAAAGTCATGAGATTTTTTTTAAATAATACATTTTGTGTTTTTACTGGCCTTGTCGGTTTTCAGCCTTTAGTTTCAACTATTCCTCCACAACTATGGGAGCTAGAAACTTTAAAAAATGAGAACTGGAATGCTCTAAAAATCATTTGACTCCCGGAGCTGTATCTTTAAGAAAAACACCAAATATCACTAAACTTGCCATAAATTAATTATGAGCATAAGCAATACTTTCTCTTTATGTGGTGCTGTTGGACTTAAATCCATGGAGAAAAGCGCTGGGATATGAAACCAATTCTATTTATCATGGAGGAGAAACTTTATGCAGCAGAATCAGACATTTAAAACATAATAAGTAATAAGATGGCAGATCCTCTAACAGTTACACTGGCTGCAGAGTGGGTGCACTGAGGTGGTGCATGTTGTGTATGAAACCTTAGGAGAATGTCACTCTACAGAGGTAGCACAGAATTGTGGGCCACCAACTAACTTGTTTAAAATCAGAAGGAAGAGAAAAGAAAGAGGTCAGGAGTCCATTATATATAAAATTACATTAAACCGTGCTAAAAGAACAATATGTTTGCAAGGTCAAACACTCAAATTTAGGAAATGCCATCATGCAAAAATTGGAACAACCAAATTAGTGTTTGGTGATTTTTCCATTCTTATCAATGGGTAGCTGCAATGCTGCATTTCTAATACCAGGTGGTGCTATGAATGTAAGTATAGCATACCCGGCAAATACTATTCACTTCTCCTGGTTGCAAAGAAAACCCATAATAAGCCAAAACGTCTCCTGATATAAACCTAGTTCTGTTCTTTTTGTAGTAAAGGCAGAAGGAAGGAGAAAACCAACTCTGCAGAGTGCATCGTCCAGTTTCTCCTTTGCTGCATTTCCCTTTAGAGCATTGTACTATTTTTCAAGAAAGGCTTTTGAGATGATTAATATGTCTTTCTGTGTTAACCATTTAATAGCTTTATAAGCCCTTGAATAGCTCTTGCACTTGCTTTCTCGCCCTCAGTGCTGAGATGGAATTATTGTTTGCACTCCAGTACTGAATGGGTCACACCTATTGGAACAGTAGGTGGATGTGTTTTGGCAATGAAAGGATTACAAGTTTTGGCTAGCCCAGGGGTCGGCAACCTCTGGCACGCGGCTCGCCAGGGTAAGCGGCCTGGGCTGAGGGATGTGCTGTTCACAGCTTCCTTCCACCTCCATTGGCCAGTGAGAGCCGTGATCGGCCGAACCTGCAGAGGTGCCAAGTAAACAAACTGGTCCAGCCCACCAGGGGGCTTATCCTGGCGAGCCGCGTGCCAGAAGTTGCTGACACCTGGGCTAGAGCATGAGGGGACAGTTGCATGTACTGTAGGACAGAAAAGTTTACACCAGCTGGGTCATGAATGGGAAGGAGAGTGAGATGGGACATGAACTCTGCCATTTTGTAATATCCCTGCACCTCCACTGCTAGTTCCTTTTTGGGCCATGATTAATTGAAAAGAAGCTCAACTCTGCTCCTTTTCCTTCCGGTCTTTCCCCTCATCTGGTCACTCTACCAGTTTATCCTGAGCACTCAGCCTTCCTTCCTTCATTTTTGCTCTTGCTCGCCCTTCAGAAGCTGTCTGATGCCCAATGACTCTCCGCCCTGGGCAGTTAGAGCCCATCTGCATTTCTGTCCAGATGAGAGGTGTGTTTATGAAAACTTGCCAGTGGCTAGGGAGCCCAGCAGCTTTTGGGAGCAGGACAAAGGTAAGCAGCAGAATGTTGGGGAGGATTCTCAACACCTAGGCATCTTTTTTGTGGGGGTAAATATTTGTGAGGAACTTTCTGTCCTAGGGATGACTTTCAAGGATATCTGGGCAATGAAAAGGGCTAAATAAGTGGTTCTCAAACTGTGGTTTGAGACACCAAAGTGGATCGCAACCCCATTTTAATGGGTTCACTAGGGCTGACTTAGACTTGCTGGGGCCCAACTGCCCGAGGCTGAAGCAGAATCCCCAGGGCTTCAGCCCTGAGTGAAGGGCTCAGGTTACAGGCCCCCTGCCTGGGGTGCAGGGACTCAGGCAGGGTCAGGCTTCAGTCCCCTGTCTTGTGGCCGTGTCATAATTTTTGTTGTCAGAAGGGGGTTGCGGTGCAATAAAGTTTGAGAACCCCTGGGCTAAATGAAATCAATGAACAATGGACAATGGAATGAAACAAATGCAGAGTTTCCAGATCACACCATTTTTGAAGTGTTATGTTAAAAACTCAGACTGAGTAACTCTTAGATCTTCCAAAACAACTTGTGTACCTAATCTCTGGTTAGAGGAAGGTTAGACAGAAAACAGGGTTTGTTTTTTAGAAGTCAGGGGTAGATCAAGGATAGGAAGTGCCTGTGAGGAGGTGTATGTACCCTGCCTCTAGAAAGATCAATAAAGGATTACTGGTTTCCTTATACACGAGGAAAAAAACCTGCCCTGCAATGCAGGAAGTGTACAATCTGTCAGGTCTACAGGTTGGTGCTGACAAGTCAGTCTCCTGTAGAAAGAGACCAAAGGAAACGTTCCAGGGAGAAACACCCTAGCTTGAATTGAGAAGACTTCTGCCTAGGGCTGGTAGTGTCATGAATGAGAGACTGGGCTGAATCTGCTTTGGACTCACAGGACTAATGGAGTGATGCCTGCTGGAAATCCCCAGGCATTTGTTTGTAGTTAACCTCTGCAGGGGCTGGGAAGGGAATCCTGTTTAATTACTATAACTGTGGTTATGCCTTTGCTGTGTGAACTGTGCCAACGGCTGGACAGTGGAGAGCTTGCTGGGTGCAACCCTCTGGTCAAAATTGGGCTTTTAATGGAAAAATAGTCATAGCCCTACCCATGGGTTTACTAAAATGGGTCAATAACAAAGCACTAGAAAATACACTGTAAGGAATAGCCATGGAATAACCCTAGGAAATGGGCTAGATGGGACCCACATGTGATAGGGCTTTTGGTATTTAATGTCCATGATTTTATGCTGATCCTGTGTTTGAACCTTAACTCACTGCCTCAGTTCCCTTTAAGTGCAGCAGCCTATCTAGGGCTGCACAAGAGCTCAGGACTGTGGTGGGGAGAGGTGCCTCTCCCGCGGTGCCAGCCTGGCCCAGAGCTGCTGCGGGGAGAGAGTGCAGGGGGAGCCCAGGGGCAGCGTGCACCCCAAACCCCTCATCTCCAGCTCCACCCCAACCCTCTGCCCCAGCCCTGAGCCCCCTCCCACATTCTGAACCCCTCGGCTCCACCCCTGCCACATATCACTTCCATATTGGTGCACGTAACGAAATTTATTCCGCACATGCATGGGAAAAATTAGGGAGAACATTGCTCACTGCATGTGGGGAAGTGCAGGGCAAAGAGTGTAATCGGTCTCCCTTTGCACGTGTTCCTTGTTGGCAAGAGCAGAGAGTGGTGGTTCTGCTTTGTACCACCTGATTCTGACATCAAGGAGTTAGGAAATTTCTTTTCTCTGTGTACATTGCCTGCGTAAGATAGTGAAAAGGGGGAACAAGTTTATTGCAAAATATCCTTTACTACAAGAACATCCTCCCCCCATCTCTTCATTGCACTACCTGCCCCACCAAAACAGATTCATCCCCTCCTCTCCACCACCCTGTCAGCTACTTCCAGGGCCTGGAATCCCCTCCTAAAAGGAGGTGGGAAATCATCTTGGTATCCCCAACAGCAGGGCTGTTCCCTCCCATTTCTTGTCCTGAAAGGATCCCACTCCTACATTGACAGCATGAGTGGTTTGAAGTGTGGAAGTAGGGACAACTAGCAGGAAATAAAAATTTTAAAAAGCAATGTTTTTTCTTAAAATAAAAGCCCCCCATTATTCAAAACTTCTCACCATGTAAATGTGGAGCTAGCCGAGATTAACACTACATTTTAATAACATGCTTCTCAATCCTGATGAGAGAGGGGCTGCAGAAAGGTTGGTGGAAACATCCTGAAGTTCCATTGCGGGTGCTGTCTCTCCCATTCTTCAGTCTTTCACTCTTTATAGATGAAGGTCTCAAAGTGTGAGTGATTTTCATCCCCAGCTGCTTCTGGATTCCCCGCTGGTACTAATGACCACATGCTCTGGTTTTTGTTGTCTCTGAAAAATGACTGTGACTGTTTTCCTGGGATACTGACCCTACTACCTATGCCTTTGTGACTCTTTGAATGAATGGATGAATGAATGAATGCAGTGTGCTCTATGTAGGACCTGTTGCACAAAGCAGTTTCCCGTCTGCTGTGGGTAGCACTAGCCAGAGGGAGGATGTCAGTTCTTCTAGGCTACAGAGGTTTCTTTTCTCCTTCACCTGATCAGATGTGCGAAAAGCTTTGTAATACAATCAGGCAAGAATATCGGCAAAGGTTTGTGTGTCATTTTAAAGGTATGTTCATGAGCCTAGACACCTCTTATGACAGGTGCATTTTATACATTTAATTTTAGGATGTTTACAGATATTAAGTTTTAATACTGCAACAAAATTTCTTCAGTAATTAGCAGTCAGGCAAAAACAGTCACAACGGAGCTCAGGAAAAATGTCCCTACGTCTTAACTAATAGCAACCATCACATAAAGCAAACAGATCTCTCAATTATTGCTCATCAGATAGACCAGGGAGGAAGAAATAAGGGAAGAGAAGGCTAAAAACAGATTATAGGACAGCTATTACACCAGCACAGAGCCTGGTCTGTATGCCTGGGTCAACTAAATAAGCTTTAGTCCTATCTTGGTCATAATCAGGCCAGCTGTAGATGGACTTCAACTAGTCATCTAAAATATTTAAAATGGAACAATTTAAACTGGTGCCAGGCCCTAACACAGCCACTCCTAAACTAGTTTGCTTGTGTTGAACCATTTCAATAACGATTAAAAAGTTAAGGATGTCTCACATTAGAGGTTTGCAACAGTTTTGACTAGATCAATTAGAAATCAATTTTGTTAAATCAGTTCTACTTTTCTAGTATAGACAAGTCTCTCACACCAGGATGTCACATATCACTACAGCACAATGGTAGCATTTACGCCCCCTGTGTCCAGATGTAAATAACTGGAGAAGATGTGAGGTGATGGAAAATTAAGTCCATTCACTTCCATACCGTGGTATGAGTCAAACCCCTCTTCTTCAACCCACACTTGAGGCTTTGTCTTCACTGACAAAGAGGTGTGGTTTCTCAACATAAAATCTGAGTGGAGACAAGGTGTGATGATTAAGGGAATTTATGTACAATTTAGGAATTCAGGGTGATCCTAGATACTCTGGAAATGTGTCTGTGTCCGACTACAAATTTCATTTTGAATATGAGACTTGGTTACCTTCTCTGCTGTCTTTTGTCTCCATATTGAGATAAAACCCATAGGAGCGGCCAAGATAAATTCTTTCACCTGGCACAGAATTAACAGTATAGGGTTGTTAAATTTTGATGAATGTCCATTCAAATGGAGTCCCTCTGGATAAAGAGATGGCTATTGCCCAGGTCAAACCAGTTTTTCAAGTCTGAACTATTGAGGGATGGCAATTAAGCAAGAGGGCATTTGGTGTGGGACTCTGATCACCTGCTGGGACTGATCTGTGAGTCACCTGACAAAAAGGTCTGGTGGTTATAAAAGAAAGGCTTTATCACCAGCTATTTTAGAGACAGAAGTACAGGAAGATGTGACCAGAAAGACTGGCTGTTCCAGTGGAGAAGCCATGTGCAAGAAGGCAGAAGAGAGGAACAGAGGGGTCTATTTTCATGTGCAGAAATCATGTGCAGGAGGTGGGATCCTGGAACCCTTAGAGGATTCTGACTTAAGCCTCAAGAATGCTCAAGAGCAGTAAGGAAAATGAGGCAAGGAAATGCCTACTGGTGTTATTGTTTTATCTGGATCTGTGTATTTCTTATGCTAGCCCATGTAAAAAGTGGCTGGTTTGGAGGAGCCCTTACAAAACCGATGTGTCTGTTATGTGCTTCCGCTATCAAGTGTCCCTGAAGAGGTGAACTGTAAACCCAGAGCACCCATAAGGTTAGAGCTCTGGGAAAGGATGTGATTAAGCTACTGGGGAGTCTGGATGTCAGCACTGGTCCTGGGGTCCCATTTCCCCGAAGGAGTAACAGACAGGGAGCCTATGCCTAGAAACTGTGCCAGGCAGGCCAAGGGGAGAGAGACAGGGCTATAGCCTATTTAGAGCAAGGGAAGCTTAAGAGCACATGGGTCTTGTGTATTGGGACTCAAACATAGCAGCCTGGTGAATATCCAGCTAGGGCTGTGTGGCATAAAGCACTGATAGTTTTTATTTGGATGTAGCTAGTTGAGGTCAACCCTGTATCTCCCACTAGGGGTTGACTTCGACTTGTTACACTGAGATAAAAACTATAGTGCCTTGTATCCACTGGGATTTTACATCGAGATGTTGTAAGCAAGACACGAGAAGTCATTCTGCACGACTCCGCGCTGATTAGGCCTCAGCTGGAGTATTGTGTCCAGTTCTGGACACCACATTTCAGGAAGGATGTGGACAAATTGGAGAAAGTCCAGAGAACAGCAACAAAAAGGATTAAAGGTCTAGAAAACATGACCTAGAAGGGAACGTACCTATTGGGTTTCTGGGAACTGGGCGGGCTAGATAGCTAGGAGTTAACTACCTTTTTTGCACTGATGACATAGCCTGAATGTCTAGAATTCTTCCCCTAAAGTTATCTGCAGAGACATTTTTATCTTTTAATAAGCTACACAAAGTTTATCAGCACAATGCAGTATCTGTAATGGGTTATAAAGGTACCCAGCACACTGAACAAAGTGTACAGGTTATTAGGATGCCAAGCCTAACTACAGATGTAATCATAAAACTATTAAATAACATTTGTGTTGATCTAACTGTGCCCTTATAGGGACAAACTTCACAATAAACTCCTTTTATCGGAACCCAGAATGCATTCAATATGGATAGCAATATCTTCAGAGTGTATGAGAGTCTCTGAAATAAACGAAAATAGGTAATATCATTAATATATGTCATTACAACCTGTCCATTTCTAAATTCATTTCAGCTGCTGTTCCTCTTCTTTCTCTTATGAAAATCTCCAATTCTATGCAGGGCTGTCCTTAGGCATAGGCAGAATAGGCAGCCGTGTAGGACCTCACACTGCCTGAGGGCACCACTCTCCAGGCAGCCCAGACAGTGTAGAAGCAGGGCTGCTGGGTCCTAGAAAGAGCCGAATGCAGCACAGTCTGAGGAATGGGATTGGCTGCTGGGGTCTCTGGGAAGGGGAGGAGGTAGGGGTTGGGGAAGGAGCTCACCTGTGAGTGTGACTCTTTCCCCTCGGCTGAGGTCAGGTGAGGCTGTGGCTCTGGAACCAGTATCCTTTGTTGTCTCCCATAACATCCATTCTTCTCCACCCTGCCCCATGGAGCACCCCCTCCTTTCTCGCTCCTCCCCAGGAGCACCCCTCTCTCTCTCCTCCCTCCCCTCCGTCAGGGCTGGGTTGGGTGAGGTGCTGCGGGGGAGGGGAGGCTGGCTGCCTGCTGAGGAATGAAAGTGAAAGTAACTCACTTCCTGGGCAGGCAGCCAGGATTGGAATGTCACACAGGGCTTGGCTGGGGTTAGCCAGATGTGTGAAAAATCCGGATAGGGGATTGGGGTAGGGTGATCAGATATTCCTATTTTATAGGGACAGTCCCAATTTTGGGGTCTTTTTCTTATATAGGCTCCTTTTACCACCCTACCCCCACCCATCCCTGTCCTGATTTTACACACTTTCTGTCTGGTCACTCTAGGTGGGGGTAATTGGTACCTATATAAGACAAAGCCCCAAATATCGGGGCTGGCCCTATAAAATCAGGACATCTGGATCTGGCCACCCTAGCTGGGGAGCGCCTCTCCCCCAGGCTGGCAGCTGCCAGTGATCCATCTCATCCGGGGGGAGTTGCACAGGGCAGGATGAGCTGCTGTGGCTCCATGGGTGCCCTGTCCCTGAGATCAGATGCTGTGCTAACTTCACCATGGTCCATAAGGCTGGTGGTGGTGCCCATTGGCGTGTGATTGGACCTGAGGGTTTGCTGCTGCTGTTGCCACTCTGCACCCCAAGAGGTGGATTTTGGGGTCCTGCAGTTTTCCACCTATCTCCTCCTCTACTGCAGCTGTTGGACCAGCGGGCTGGGGAGTGAGCCAAGCATGAAAGCAGTACTGTGTTGCCATTTAGATTGTCATTTAACAACTTACTTTGCCAAAAATTCTTGCTAACAATCCTGAATCCAATTTCAATATATTTTTTTTAAAAAATCAATATCTTAGCCAAAAACAGAAAATTAAGTTGTTGACAATTATTAGTGACAGGTTTGGTTTGAGGCAGGGAGTGGGCCAGTTTTCATCAGAGAAACAAAAAATGTTGACTGACTTTCCTATAGCCTGTTTCTCCTGATAAGAGCCCTCCAACAACTGTAATATGCTCATCTCCTTACTAGTGTATAAAGCAGGGGTCGGCAACCTACAGCACACGTGTCAAAGGTGGCAGGTGAGCTGATTTTTGATGGTATGCAGCAGCAGGCTGAGCGGCTCAGCCCATCACTGCTCTGGGGTTCCGGCTGCTGCCCTATGGCCAGCTGGGATACCAGCCATCGGCCCCACTCAGCACCTGCTGCTGGCCTGGAACCCCAGGCTGGCAGTGGGCTGAGCAGGCCAGCTGAACCACTCAACCTGCTGTCAGCCTGGGGTTCCATTCACTCAGCCGGCAGCAGGCTGAGTGGGCTGGTGGCGGGCTGAGCAGGGCCAATGGGGGGTTGAGTGGCTCAGTCTGCTGCCAGTCTGGGGTGCCAGCAGCACTCAGCCTACTGCTACTCCAGGGTTCCGGCTGCCGGCCCCTTGCCAGTCAGGAGCTCAGCCGCCAGCCCCACTCTGCCTCCTGCCAGCCTGGGTGAGCAGAATCCCAGGCTGGTAGCGGGCTGAGGGGGGGTTGGCGGCTGGGATCCTGGCTGGCAGGAGTTGGTGGTCAGAACCCCAGACCAGCAGCAGGCTGAGCAGGGCCTGGGATCCTTGTCTAGGGTTCCAGCCACCAGCCCACTGCCGGTTTGGGGTTTCATTTACTCAGCTGGCAGTGGCCTGAGCAGGACCGGTGGCCAAGACCTCAGATAATAACAATAGTTTATTTATATAATATAGACATAGAGAGAAACCTTCTACAAACATTAAAATGTATTACTGCCACGAGAAACCTTAAATTACAGTGAACTTGGCACACCACTTCTGAAAGGTTGCCGACCTGACCCCTGGTATAGAGTGACCATATGTTGTACTAAGATTCTCCTGCTTTTTTTTTTCCCTGTGAGTCAGTATAACTTTTGCCAGCCCAGAAGTTGGGCAGCCAATGTTTTATGTTTTCACAATGTTTTCTCCAACTTTCATAAAGTAAATACATAGTTAATATGAGTTAAAAAGGCCAGGGACACTTCTTTGTGAAGAATCTGTACAGCAGATCATGCCCATAGACGATCCAGAAAAGAAATTTAAGGTTGAATTTTTTAATGTTGTGATGGATAAAGCAGTATCTGCTGTTGATGAAAGGTTTAATACCTTGCAAGTACACCATGAACAGTTTGGATTTTTGTATGACATAACTAAATTCAATGAAATAGGAAAACAAGAGCAACTAATGACAAAGTGCAAGAACCTAGAGAGCCTCCTGAAGCACGGTGATAGTTTTGATTTAAATGGACTTGAACTGTACGAAGAATTGAGTACACTGTCATCAATGTTGCCACATGCAAAATCGGTGATGGACATTGTACAGTTTATTCATGCCCGCAAACTTGTTGACATATATCCTAATGTGTACATTGCCACTCGTATTCTACTGACAATTCCTGTAACAGTAGCATCAGGAGAACGGAGTTTCTCAAAACTAAAGCTCATTAAAAACTATCTCCGCTCTACAATGAGTCAGGAACGCTTAACTGGTCTTGCTATTCTTGCAATCAAACAAGACACGACTTTGTCTTTGTCATACGATGACATTATTACTGATTTTGCAGCCAAAAAAGCCAGAAAGATTGCTTTTAATTAAAAACAAATCTTTGTTTCAATACCTCTTCATATAAATTTCCAATAAAATTTTGATAAATTAAAAAAAAATTTGCATCATTCTGTCATCAGAATTTTTTCTATAGTGCTGCTTCTTTAGTGCTAGTCCATCAGCATTACAGTGTGCTTAATTAAGTTAAACTGGTTTTAATAACGTGAATGTGGCAAGTTTTCCAATACTGTAAGCTTATGTTTGTGTTGCTAAGAGCAGATCAGGCACAGGGGCACCAGTTTAATAATCTCGCCTAGGGCACCATAAATCGTAAGGCCAGCCCTGCTTCTATGGTTTTGATGATGTTAATGTGCCTGTCCTGCCAAGTTCAGCCACTGAAAAGACATTTCCAAAAACCCCAGGAGAACAGCCTGTATCTCAAAGTGACTTCTTAACTGAAGTGAAACCTTTTTATTTTCATTTTAAAAACAAAACAGCATGCTTCAGATAGATTCCGGTCACCCACTCTGGGGCCTCAGTCCTGCCCTTTGACCTCGGACATGTAGACTAGTATGTTTCATCCCCTGACTTCAGTCACCCATCAATAATAACACAACTGGGGTTGGGGTTAAAGTGAATTCTAGACTCCAAGTGAGCTACATAACAACCCATTTTGGAGTCTGCGTGCACATTATTTCTGTTCTGCTCAACGTCACACACGAACTCTACACTTAAACACACTTTTCTCCCTTGTTTAGCAAGGAAGAGGTTTCCGGAGATTCGGTAGGAACCAAGGAACTCTGCACAACCTAATGTACCATGTGGAGAAAGCTACTGCAAACTTCAGCATTTCCTGAAAGACTGGGGGCTAGATTCTCCATTGCCCTGAATAGTCATTTACATCTGAGTGAAAGAATTGCTCTCTCCCAGCGCTGTTGCTGTGACTACACAAGCCAGGGGCTTTAACCAGGGTAAACTCCAGGCACCAGCGCAGCAAGCACATGCCTGAGGTGGCAAGCCGCAGGGGGCAGCCTACCAGTCACTGTGAGGGCGGCAGGCAGGCGGCTTTCGGGGGAGCGCCTGCTGGATGTCTGCCTGTCTCGCGGCTTCGGCAGCAATTCGGTGGCGGGGATGCTGATGGCACAGCACCGGTGGACCTCCCACAGGCATGCTGCCGAATCTGCGTGACCAGTGGACCTCTCTTAGGTGTGCTGCCAAAGGCCACTTGCCTGCTGTACTTGTGGCAGCAAAAAACATAGAGCCACCCCTGCCTTTAGTGTTGCCAGTGAAGACGTGCCCTGATGGACAATCTCCACTCATTGATATATTTTGCTTTCCACAACCAAATCTCTGTACAAATTTTCATGAGTGATGTACCCGAGTATTCGGATTCTAATATCTAAACCGTATTGTTAAATCTATTCGTCTAATTTGGGTTATCGCTGATTGTATACTCTATGTGTGATATGACTTTTAAAAAACTAACTTTGTATTTATGGATAATCTAAGCACTGTACCCAGATGAACAGACACTCTTTCCCCAACCTACGTATTATATCTTTTTTTAAACATTAACTTTAATAAAATTTTTATTAGACCAACTTCTGTTGGTGAGAGAGAGAAGCTTTCAAGCCACATGGAGCTCTCCATCGGGTCTGGAAAAGGAACTCCCAGCACCACAGCAAAATGCAAGATGGAACAGATTGTTTAGAGTAAGTAGTTAGCACGTATTGAAAGGGACAATTCAAGGTTAGTGGGATACAAATTGTTGTAACATAGCTACAAATCATGGATTGAACTGAGACACTGGATCTATGGCTTATCATTGCAACAATCTGTAACCCACAAACCCTCTCTTTTTGTCCTAAGACTGCAGAAGTGTTAACAACCCACTCTACCTTGAATGGTCCCTTACAATATATGCTAACTACTTATGCTAAACAATCTGTTCCATCTTGCATTTTGCGGTTAGGCTGGGAGTTTCTTTCCCAGACAAGAAGAAGAGCTCTGTGTGGTAGAAAGCTTGTCTCTCTCTCTCTCTCTCACCAGCAGAAGTTGGTCCAATAGATATGATCTTATCCACCTTGTCTCTTTCATATCCTGTGACCCGCACAGCTACAGCTACAGCTACACTGCATACATCAGATAGAGTTCATCAATTATCCTTAAGCAGAATACATGATTCTGTAGGGTGAGAAACTGTTATAAATGACCAGACCAGATAGTGTGTGAATCTGTTTTCTGGCCTTCTTGCTCTGTTTTCCCTGTATGGGGAATTATGTCCTAATTTAGAGTAAACCACAGTAGGCCAAAAGAAAATAAAGTCTTTTCCCCTGTATCTTTAAAAATGATTAAATTCAAAGTCATACAATATGCCCTAAAACTAATTTGTCTTTAAATGTAACAGGAAAAGACATCACCTTCTAAAGGAACAGGGAGAAGTGACCCAGTGCCAATCAGAAATGAGCTGTCTGATCCTGCTCCCGATCCAGTCAATAGGATTGTTTCCCATCAATCAGTGTCACTGAGAACAGGATCAGGCCCTAGTGTTACACTTTCTAAGGTTCTAATAAGCTTTGTGTCACTAGGTTTTCTGAAGTAGGCCAACACGCAGTGCTGATCAAACTCCCTGACAAAGCTCCAAGGAGGCTGGAAAGCCAAGAGAAACTCCACAATGTTTGAGATAATAGCAGCATTATTCTTGCAATAACTTTAAGTGGAACTATACTGAGCCAAATTCACATTCATCTGCAACCTAGGCCCATTGTGCTCAAGGCAGGATTAATGCCGCAGGACGGGAGGTGGAGTATAACCCATAACGTGGAGTTAATGCCTAGTCTTTCCTCTTTCCCTCCTGTTATGTCCCTATGCCACTACTCTCCCTCTCATCACCTCCCACTTCCTCCTACTTCTAATACTCCCATCTAGAGCTGGACATAATTTTTAACCAAAACTTTTTTTTGGCAACAAAAAAAAATTGCACTGAACATTTTCATGACTTAGTATCAATTTAATCCATTTGTTTTGAAAAAAAATCAAATACAAAAAGGCCATCTAAAATGTTTTGTTTTGATGTTTTTGAAAAGAAATATAATGAATTTTCATTTCAAAGTTTTCTTTAATTGTATTTAAAGTATTTTAAAACATGAAAAAAATGCACATTTTAAAACATTAAAAAACAATCTTTTTTGGATTTTTCAAAATTGCCAGAGAATTGAAAAATCTGTTATTTGCACAGCTTTACCCCCATCTCCGCTTCCTCCTACCAGCTCAATTCCTCATTGTAAGAGTTCCCACAGGTCTACCTCACCCAAAATAAAAATATTTTAAAATACCTTAGTGTGTAAACAGTTAAAGCAAAAGTATAAATCTGTGGGTATATAGAGCAAATCCACAACAACATAACACATAACAAATCTATGTAATTGTTTGACCTTCCTTTGTAGGTCCTTGTCCTCACTCTATTGTTTGTTCCTATCACTTGTATCTCATCTAAATTTTAGGTCAGAAGCCATTTGGAAAGGGACTAAGGGTAATTTTTTTAAGTGTTTAAGTGACTTTAGTAACTAAGTAATATAAGGTTTCTTGTTAATTCTACCTCATGTCTTTTAAAACAATATGTATTTAAATATATACATATGTAAAGGACTTATGTCACTTTTGGGCACTGTAAAATAATTATTAATAAATTAATACTGACCAATCAAAGCATGGAAATGCATAACGGAGTAATATTGCAGCAGAGCTATGTACATTTCTCAGAAATAACATGTATTTTGTAATTAACTGGGTGAGTGAAATCATGTTGTTTCCACAATGATTTGTTCGGTTAGAAATAGAAAAGAATCAAAGGTTGTGCTTTTTGGAGCATAAGTCCCACCTTTCATGCACGCACATAACTCAGAACAAATGGGAATTACTTGCAGACCTATACAGCAAAATAGACCCTCTGATCTGTAAAGTTAACAAAAAAAACCTTAGACATACAACAGAATCATAATGTGCCATCTATCACTTAAAATACTGTGAGTACTTATGCCCATGTTACAATACTCAATGTAAAATCAAGCGTATGCATTTACAAGAATTATATTAGAGAAGTAAAAACAACTCCCTTAAATTCAATGGACCAAATGCGAAGGCCCAACATCCTTACTAAGTGTTTACTCAAAGAAACTTCCATTGACTTTGAGGGCGGTTTGCCTGATCAAGGACTGAGTAAAAACTGAGCACAAACCCCAGGATTTAGCTTTGCATAATTAAAAATAAAGCACATAACATAGCAGTAATCTGAACTGTTACACTATATCTCTGCAACTCAGCTGTTCTCAGGATATGTTGTTTGACTCTAGTAGGAACTGCTTCTTCAAGTGATTTATGTCCAAAAGATTTATATATCTTACCTGATTCCTCGTCCACATCCGATAATCTGAAGCTGAGCCGTCTGACTGACCACAAATTTTCTGCAAGTGGTTCAATAGTAAACGTGCACACTGTATTGCAACACCTACTTCCTTCTTCATATTTTTGACTTTTTGACACATAGATCACAACTCAGTAATATGTCTAAAACGATAAAAATTGTTTTCTCCCCAGAAATAAAATGAAAACTCCTCTTTCTAAAGTAAATATATTCATTACTTTATGGTGCATTGGAATGCCAATACTAGCCCTGGCGTATGACAAATACTTGATTCATTATGAAAAATATCTTTCTCCTCTGTGGATTTTGTAATACCGAGGTGCTCCCCATTCTTTTTTATCTTGTATGAAACCTGTGAACTGTGGAGAGGTTTTAGTGTACTGGGTGTAGTCAAATCAGAAAAGGAACCCGATACTTCTGCTTTTGAAAAATCTTTCAGAGTTCAGATATGTTTCTATTATTCTCCTAAACTGGCCTTTTTGTGCAGTGAAAAACTCCATGAAAAAATCTGCAAAGTTGCTACCATCTTCTCCTTCAAATTGTTCCTCAAGACTCATTTTTACTACAGCACATACAAAGCAACAGTGACTGACATCAACTAGGCAAGTGGAACAGTAAGTATTGTGCTTGTTATATGTAGAGCTGGTTGGAAAATGGAATTTCTATTCTTCAAAATATGCCAAGATTTTGATTTTTTTTAATTCAAATCAGAACAAAACAAAAAAAATCAATTTTTCTACAAAACAGAATTTTTTAAAAAGTGGTTTTGTTTCAATCAGAATATTTTATTTTGATAACACTGAAAGATTTTGTTCTAATTTTTACTTTATAATATACATATTTTTCAAATTACCAAAAAGTCATTTCAAAATGAAAAACTGAAATCTGCTGCTCCAAAAACCTCAAAGTGGGACATCTGGTTTTGATTTTTTAAAAAGAAAACTTTGCCAAAATTGACCCACTCCCTCAGAAAATTTTGATTTCAATCAAACAGTGTTTCTCCTGGAAAAACGTTCCAGTGGAATATTTTTGACAAGCTCCAATTATGATGCTGGTTTGCTTCACTGTTTTCTCTTAAAGGATGGGGCAACATGTGCTCCCTTTGTGTGGCACATTGATCTGGGGATTGTTGTGAGGTACAATTTCTCCAGGAGCTAATGCTGAGGCATTGGAGCCATCACTCTGTCCCTAATGCAGGACAGTGCCCATAAATCATAATCTTGCCCTAACGATGCCATTGTTTTATGAGATAAGGAGTTTCTTTTATGTCTTTAGCTAAAAATGTCCCATTGCTGTGTGGTAGTCTGTGTATGAGTTGTCTGCTGCTCTCTGCCCTTCTGTATTGTGTCTTGGTGGCTAGCCCACTGGTTTTAACTCAGGAGATCTGGGTTCTAATCCCACTTTAATCACTAGCCTGCTGGCAGACCTTAGATCTGTCATTTCATCTCCCATGCCTAAATTCCCCCATCTGTAAAATAGGGATAATGATCTTGACCTCCTTGGTAGAGCATTTTGAGATCTGCAGATGAAAAAGTGCTATATGAGAGCTAGGTATTACTTTTACTTTAGAGTCAGTGGAAGTTAGGCACCTGTTATTTGCACCTTTGGAAATCTCTCCTTAGAGTGTATGTATATGCTTTGTAAAGTGCTTTGAACCTCTATAGTGAAAGGATCCATAAATGTCAAAAATTTTAATTTTGTCTGAAACTCTTTTCACATTTGTCTGTTTTGTTTTTCCTATATCCTCTTTACCTTTCCGCAAACCAGCCTAAATAATCTTACTGACAACAAGGGCAGGATAAAGAATCTGTCCAGACTCAAACAGCTGGAGCTAGCAGGTACAACTGGGGAAGAAATTCAATCTCATTTAAACCAGTCATGTTCAAGTCTGCCATACATTGTGAGGTGCAATCAGCTGACATGGTAAACAAACTGCAACACTAATACAGCTGTCCCAAAAGATCCTGGCACTCTATAACATCAAATTGAGCATGCAAGAAAGAATGCATGTTCCACTTCAGATCTCCAAACTGTGTGTAATGTTTCTAGATTCACTCAACCCTCTTACTGCCAACACATAAATCTTTTCTTTTTCTAGATGCTGTTACTGTAAAAGGCAGAGGTATTGATTGTCACAGAATAGTAATTCCAATAGTCATGAGCAAGTTGATGGAAGCTATAGATAGCCTATAACATTTTCACTAACTCCTACACAGCAGGGGTTGGTGCAGAGAGATTGGTATCCCCAGGAACACTGTGCCATAATGTGTTATCTTCCTGTTGGTGATTTGAATATCTTTATAGGCACTTCTATACCCTTCTTTATGATAACTTCTGAGCCTGTCACAATCATTATTGAACTTTATCTTAACAACTCCTCTGTTAATTGGGAAAGTATTTTCTCTGTTGAACAGATGAACGGAGGCACCGGGAGATTATGTGATTTGCCCAAGGTCACACAGGAAGTCTGCATGAACAAGAGATTATCTGTATGTGTGAATTAATATATACCACATATTATTCAGATTGCTTGACACTTCCCATTATGAGACCCTATTGTCTGTAGGGTATAACTTTGCCAAATTTCAACTGTTTGGAGTGAAGTTTTCCATATTGGGTGTCTGCCTCAGGTTGATTAATTTGTTTGGGTTTGTACTGTGTGTGTGTTTTCATTTCAGTCAAAACAATTCAGAAATTTCTGAGAACAAGGCCAGGGAAAAATACATTGTTTTCCTCATGTTAAATACGCTCTGGCAACTTATTCTTTGAGAAACTCTAGCACCCCCATGCTGTGGAGTATGGACTTGAAATTTGGCCAGGGGCGGCCTTTGTGTCAGAGATGTGCCTTTTGCCTTCTGTCATAGAGTGTACAAACCCCACACAGCAGAGAAGGATTAAGCAGCTGCTCTGGGCCCATGCCTCTCCACTCCACCCAAATGCCAGGCATGCAGAAGCTGGAGGAGAAGCCTAAAGGGGGAGCAGAGCAGCTCACTCCTGGTTCTGCAGCAGGAAACAGAATCCTTGAGAATCCCAGCTCAAACTAAAATCTCTGGGGCCTTCCCTACCACAGAGCTGGGAGCCTGAGAACCCTGGGAGACACAGCTGAGCCGGGAGGCCTCAGTGCTTGGACTGCCAGAAACAAAACATTTCTACTATTTCTAACACGAATCCTTCCTCCTCTTCCTCTCCCCACCCCTCCAATTTTTCCCTTCCTTGGAAGTTTTGATAATTCTACTTTTTTTTTTTAACAACTTTTTTTTTTCTTCAGAATTTTGGAATTTGTTGTGGAAGAAAATGTTGGCTTTCGACCAGCTCTAAGGATAACTTTTTAAGACTATAGTATGGAGTGGTGCTAGAGTTATATGGGTTAATGGTTGCAGAAGAGATGGGTTTCAGGAGGGATTTCAATGAAGTGAGGGGTGACATGGGAAGCTAATATTTACCCATTTCTCTGTCTCGTTAAGCCAGAGGCTTTGCCGATATTAGAAAAATTGTAACAGACTAACTAAATGGATCTAGTTAAACTGATGGAATCCTCTAATGTAGATGCACTTAAACCATTTAAACCTTGCTTAAATCAATTTGGTTAAGCTGGTAATTTACCAATGCAAGCTACACTGGTTTAAGTTGGCTGAAGTGCATGTTTAACTTTACATAAGTGTGTCTGTATTAGGGGCTTGCATTGCTGGTCAACATAAAATCCATTTAGTTAAACTGGTGCACTTTTAAAAAAGTAGACTATGCCAGAGAAACCCCAGAAAAACATCAAAAGAGAGACCGTTTATCAGACTTCCCCTCCACCCCATTTCATTATTCATCTTTGCAGGAAGTTCTGTTCCAGCAGTTGTTAACTTTAACTTCACGGAAGAGCTATGTAAGTTGTTTGTTTCTTAGCCTACCTATACCACACACCTTTGCCAGAGTGACCAAGTGTCAAAATAACATATTAAACTGAGCTATGCTGATAGCAATTCCTCCTGTAAAAGATCAAGTACTTCCTGCTGTCTTGTAAAAACAGCATTTTAATAACAAAAACAGGATTTAGCGATGTGTAGGGAGAGATCAGAGCATTATAGATTCATAGTTGAAGGCCAGAAGGAACCTTTATGATCTAGCTTGACCTCCTGTATAACACAGCCCACAGAATTTCAAACAGCAACTCCTGCTTTGAGCCCATAACTTCTGGATGAGCTAGAGCACATCTTTTAGAAAGACATTAGTAATGGCTCTTCTCGCTCTATTGTCTTCAGCATGGAGTCTCTGTAGAACTGGCTAGGAAAGGTTCCATGCAGCAGTCAGCTTGCAGTAGAATGGGCCAAACAGATGCAAGAGCCTCTTTCCTTTGCCCATCATACTTGTTAGTTTGAACAGCAGTAAATACCACAACATGTCTGCTACGCAGAACCCAATTAATGTCTCTAAGAAGCAGAACTAGTCACAAGGACATTAGTCCAAATGATAGATTTTTGCAGCTAGCAACAAATGAATCTGACTCATTAGTTATTATTTTTATTATGGTAGCATCTAGGAACTCTAGTCATGGACCAGGACTCTGTTGTGCTAGACACTGTACAAACGCTGAACAAAAAAGACAGCCACTGCCCCCAAGACTTTAAAATCTGACTATAAAACAAGAGATAACAGATAGATCAGGGAGGACCAGGAAACAATGAAACCATATTGGTCAGGTGATGGTCTCAGCACACGAACAGCCTAACGGTTGTCAAGTTTTTGTATAGGCAAGTCCTGCAATGAGCACCCCCTGGGTGCAGAAGCCCCTTTCCCCCCAGAGTTCATTGCACCACTGGGATCTCACTGTGTCACTTGTGAAAGTGTGACCTGTTTCTCTGTTTATGATTGTATTCTTTGTACTCAGTTCCATTCTCACGCTTTCTATGAGTAAGTACGGTACGTGGAGGATGCTTTTCATGAAAATTACTCCATGTCATTTATTTTTTGTTGCACATGCCTCAGACCTGAGCGTTTTGGTCAGTAAAAAAAAAAAAGCCAGGGATCATCTTTGGTTGTTTAAAATCTGTGTACTGGTGGGCCCTAGAGATCGAACAGCATTTGTACTGCCCCTGCGGTGGTCATATATGAGAGAAAGCCAGTACTGATACAACCATTCTGTGAATCATCATTCTAGTTTTGGATAATTTTCACTGGTGGGTGAAACTGAGTAGCCTCTATTTCCTACCTTCGGTTGAAGCTCCAAATACGTCTTCAGTTTTAATTTGATCATATTCACTCTTCTCGAAAACAGAGGGCTACCCTTAACTTTTTGACAGCTTGTCACATACCTCTGTGTGTGCTTATTTGAATAGTAAGCATGTTTCTTCCTACGTAAGTATCTGGCTTTATTGGTTTTTTAAATTGTGTTTGTTCTAGCTCATTAAAGACTCTTCCTCTCAAGAAATAGAAGGAAATAAATTTGTAGAAGCAGAAGAAAGAGGGCCCTGAGTCTGTAGTGGCTTGTTTAAAATGGTTATATAATTCCATAAACGGAAACTCAGGAGAAAAGTCAGCATTGCTACAAGAGACAGCACGAGATAAACCACCGATCTGAGATACTTAAGGGGAAGAATTAATTAGTTTTGGTCCCAATGTCAGTATATAAGGAAAACTCACCTGTACTCAGAATACACACTGGAAGCCATTTATGGGGAGTCACACTCTTAGGATTCATTGTTTGCAATACAAGTGGAATTTGTATGTCATGTAAGTATAGTGGATAATGGGCTTCAAAATGTTCCCTTACTACATATATTGCTGTCCCCTTGGAAGAGCAGAGGATGAGCAATGAGATCTGATGGGGGGATCTAAAAGCAAAATTTTGCCTATTGATAGCTGTAGCCCAGCCAGGTTATTATTTTTAAGAGTATGCAAAACAAAAATTCTGATCCATATATTTGCCCCATAACAATACACTGTCTTGATGAGATGAGGAGGATACATTAGTGTTCTAAAAAGAAACAACAACCTTCTAAAAGAAATGGGTGCTAAGAGACCTCTGGATGAAAGGTGCAATCAGCACAAAGAAAACAGAGAGGAACTGATTGTGGCCTATTGCCATCAGACCACATTGGGTGTGTGTGTGTGAAAATGCACGCTGTCAACTAGGTCTCCAGGATGCATTGTACCTCAAGTAAACATAATACCTTCAAACGCTCCTGGGAGTGTGGCTGCTGAGCCTCTCTCAGAGAGCATATAGTCTGCACCCAGACAGCTCATTGTGGAGCATAGCCCCACCTTTAGCTGCTCCCTCTGAAGAGGCTAACAGCAGAAGCCCTAATCTGGCTGGGGCTTTGCATTCTGAGAACAAGGACTCTAGGGGGTATGTCTACACTGCAATTAGACACCTACGTATGGCATGTGCCACTTGAATCAGGCTTGCAGGGCTCAGGCTGTTGGGCTGTTAATTGCAGTGTAGACATTCGGGCACAGACTGGAGCCCATGCTCTGGAACCTTCCTATCTCACAGGGTCCTAGAGCCCAGGCTTCAACCCAAGCCCTAACATCTACACCACAATTAAACAGCCCCTGAGTCTGAATCCCAGGAGCCCGAGTCAGCTGGGGCAGGGCAGTCACAGGTGTCTAATTGCACTGTACACATACCTAGTGTGCGCTCTCCTTCTAAGCAAGGATCTGAGGAGGGAGAAGAGCCTTCTTGTGTCCTGTCCTGCCCTGTGCAACCATGTAGAATTAGGCACAGCCTGGTCCAGAATGTTTTCTATAATGGTCACATCTGACGGCTACTACAGAGAAGTACGTCATTAGTCTTTATAGAGCTTTGCACCTGATGTTACAGACATAAAAGTCATTTTTTTTAATGTTGCCTCTAATTTTGGATGCCTAAGTCAAGACACCTGGGGCTTGATTTTTTAAAGGAACTGAAAACACACAATTCCAATCAAAATCGCTAGAAGCTGTGGTACTCAGCGCCATGAAAATCAGATGCTGTATATCTCCAGTTAGGGGCCTCCATTTTGGAGTGCCCCAAAATAGTGTGCAACTGAGATTTTTTTGTTGTATACTATAAAAATATATATTGAGAGCACATATGCATTCACAATAACTATACATTTGAAGCACTTAATCAATAGTAATAATAATTCCTCACTCTTACACAGTACGTTTCATCAGCAGATCTCAAAGCCTTTTACAAAGAGGTAAGCATCACTATTCTCGTTTTACAGATGGGGAAACTGAGGCATCAAGGTACTTTATAATGTACTTGGTAAAAAGACAAAACAATAAGAAGTGAACAGCATAAAACAAATATCTAACTAAGGCACTCTCCCCATTAAAAATGTAGCTGAGTACCTTACAATCTTTAATATTTTCATCCTCACAACACGCTCCTAAGACAGAGAAGTATTACAATTCCCATTTTGCAGATAGGGAACTGAGGCACAGAGAGACTTAGTATCTTGCTTAAGGTCACATGGGAAGTCTTTGGCAGAGTTGGGACTCAAACATGGGTCTCAGACTAACACCCTAATTGCTGCATGTGGCTGACCCTTCTACTGTGTGGAATGCAGTGGTGTAGAGGGCTTTTTCGCCCTTTAATTGTGTGATGATTGGTGTGTGTTGTCTTCAGTTAAAGCAAAAGTCTGTTGTCACACGACAGTATGAGCTTGTTAGTACTATGTAATACATTGGTGTATTTGTAGAATGGACTGATTTGAGAAAAGTTGTCCTATCTGCTATTTGTATGAAGTCATGCAGATAACAAGGCCACCTACCTCTAATTATAAACCATTATTTATGTTATCTGCTCAGTGGAAGATGTAAGTCATAGCACATCTCACACAGCTGGAAATATCTTCTTACTATCACTGAATACAGTGACAATACATGTAAGGTATTTAAAATAGTAGTGACTCTTAGTAGGAGGGCCGTAGAATGTCTTGTATGAATATATCATGTGAATAATAAAGTACAGACATGTACTCTCATGTAACTCCTACATATAACTATGAATTACTGAATTTCTAATGCAGCTCTCCTTTGAGCTATATTGCAGAAAAACAGTCACAGTAATCAGCAGATGGTTGAAACATTTCTACTTCCCCTCAGAATATGTGTCTGATGTGTTCAATATGCTGTTGCTATGCTCCTGACTGTCACAGTTGCATGCATCACAACATGCCAAATCTTTCCTGTGGCATTTGAATCTCTTTGTTGCACAGGTTACACAGGCAGGCCATGCTGCACAAATGTGAGGATGGCTTCTGGAACAGGTGACAGCAACATTGTTTAGAAACAAGCTGTCCTATCACCCATCCATTACTGGCAGAGGGTACTTGACGATACTGTCCTGTTGCATGAGTCCATATGGGTGACTGATAATTTGCATATTTCAGGAGCTGCCTGAAGGAGGCCATTGTTGGTGGCAGTTTCTCACTTGTTTTGTTCTTCTTAGCAAACAACTCATAGCACACATTTATCCAGAGGTTGTTGCTTCTTACCACAGTACAAAAAAGTAACCAGTGAGACAAGGGCTGCTGATTCTGAAAAAGCTGCAATTGCGTTGGGCTGCAGTTTCCTATCTTCAAATTCTGCTAGTGATATGTTAGGGTCTGGAGTGTGGCGAGTGCGAGTAGTATGCGGAGAATGTTTTGTTAGCCAGCGAGATATGCCTACTGGGAGGGGAACAAGGAGGGAAGAGGACTCTCTTTCTGCATATGGTGATGTCATGTGGCTAATTGGGAACTTTGCGCCACTGCAACATCATCCACCCCCTGAGCTGAATCAGAGGCATAACCGACAGTCCCAGGATCACCAGGTGCCACCAATAAACTACCACTGAACTTTTGGGGAAAAGAGAAGGAAGTTGTGATGATGGGTGTGTGTGTGTGTGTGTTGCCTTCCTGCTCCCTGTTCATTTCCTGGGCTCTGCTCTGTGAACTCAGAGTTCCAGTTCCTGTGTGTATGTGCACACAGCGCTGGGTGTGTGCAGTTATCAGGACACCTGCCATTTGGACTGTGATGATGTTTTGTTCAGACTGTTGCTAATTTAACTGGTTCATGGTTGTTATGTGTGTTGATTCCACCTATCTGTGTGTCTTGCTTCAATGTCCTTGTGTTTTGTGATGGCTGTTCTGAGGTGTCTCGGAGTGTAACGAATTGGAAATACCTGCACAGCTTATTCCTACAAGGGCCCAACCTTGCTCTCAGGCAGTCAGTGAGACAACTCAGAGACATCTCCATATTAATCTCAAGGCTTTAATGTTGCCTGCCATCCTGGATTTTCTTGCAATAATGTGATCTTTCATTACCCAACCAATGCTAACAGGAGATTCCTGGATCCAGGAATGACTCAAACACTATGAACTTGTGTTTCAGGGTAATGACTTCTTAATGCAGTGTGATTTATTTTCTGACATGCTCACACAATCTTGCAAAGTTGTTACAGATGAGTTTTCCCTCTGAGATATTCACAAAGGTAGGAATCAAGAAGTCCATTTTCAAAGAGGTTGCAGCACATGTTGCCTTATTAAATGTTCCAGGAGTGCTGAAGAATGAGGTGATTCTCTGAAATTATCCTATTATGCAATTATGCCCCCTTGCACCGGCCTCAATTTAATAATGATAGAGCTTAGGAAGACTACAGAGCTTAGGTGGTCCAACAGCTGTGAAGGATTTTTTATAGGTGAGCCAAGAATATAAGCAGTTCATTTAGTTTAATAAGTTTTTATGTGTTTTTTTTCCTTTTTCTCACTTTGCCTGCAATAGCATAAAAGGCCACACTTTCCAGTTACAAACTAACGTTACCAAAATAAAGTTGTCTGGCTCATATATACTGTGTTCATCACCTGTTTATCTAAGTAACTTTTGGCTACAAGGTACACCACAAGCTAAATTTAATAAGAAAATAATTCACACAGACAGGAGGTGTTAAAGAGGCCCCTAACACATGCTGTTTTTGCTCATCTGAACTTTGAATGCTGCATGTATAACAACTCTGAGCTCACACAAGTTCAATTTTCTTTCTATCGATCTAGGTTATTCTATGGCACTTATCATGTTGGTATTTGAGTGCCTATTTAAATGTATCCTTTAGGGAGAGATATATTACTTTCTTTATCCATAATTATTTTATCAATGAATATATCTAGTGCCTGGATAAACGATCTAGTGTAGCTGATTTACATTGATGAAAGGATCTCTGTGCATATGTTCCAGTCTTTGCTATGCAAAACCGAGGCAGTGGATACAATGGGCCATACTGTAACTTCTGTTTTAGGCTGAACTCCATTGATCTTTATGTGATGAGTGGGCGTATTCACTAGGCATGGTAATGACACATATGCATGGATTGACTTGTAACTGGAGGTGGTCACTAAATGAATAGAAAAGTTTAGTGGTGGTTTCTCTGAGTGTATTACAGGGTAAAACCCATTGATTGAGTCAAAAAAGTTGAAAGCTTCAGTACATAGGATTTTAAAGTAAGGATTGAGAAGAAACCTACCATCTCTTTTTTCACCATAAGCAAATTATTTTGCAATGTCCGCTATCTACAATATATCAGGGATCAGATTTTCTGAGCTGTTAAGGCAGCTTTGTGCTGGTCTCCCAAACAAAGCATCCCCAAAGACTGCAGTTGCAGTCAGTGGAGCATTTTCTCGACACAGAGGAGTTCTTTGGTAGCAATGAACCATTGTAGTAGCTCCTGCACCCTCTCCCCTCCTGGCCTCCAAGTATATCTAGGGGAAAACAGGTATGGCCAGGGCAGCCCAATGACATAGGAATCCCCAGTTACCGGAATGGCTCCTGAGAGTCACTACTGGGGCAACCTTCATGCTGGGGATAGCTCAGTGTTTTGAGCATTAGCCTGCTAAACCCAGGGTTGTGAGTTCAATCCTTGAGGGGCTATTTAGGGAACTGGGTAAAAATCTGTCAGGGTATTAGCCTTGCTTTGAGCAGGGGGTTGGGCTACATGACCTCCTGAGGTCCCTTCCAGCCCTGGTATTCAATGATCTGACTGATGTTCAGGGGCACTACAATGATTGCCTGCAAGCCAGACAACATGCTCTCCAATATTTTAGTGAATCCATTGGAATAATGTCAGTCTTCCAGAAAAGAACTAGCAGACCATAGAACCTTCAGGAGGTGAGTCAGAGAGCGCAATTATAACTATATGTGAAGAGTTGTATCACCTCAGTTGTCTTGCCTCAAACTATGCAGCAGTTCCACTATACAGACAAAAGTATCTGGAGCTACTCTGGAGCTATACTCCTGAAGACTTCAATAAATTATCACAATGAAGTAAATACAAAAAAATGAATCTTCTTAGCGCACAAGCACCTTTTAAAAAAAAGAGATATAAAGCCTACTGTGTATGTGAAGCCAAGGGGAGCTCACCAAAAGCTTACAGAGATATTAAGGGCTAACTTTTCAACATGTTACATACCATCTCAATTTATCTGCATAAGCTCTCATGGAACAATAGAAATCACAGACAGAATAGACCTAATAAGCAGGGCTGGCCAGAAACCAAGAATTATGTTTGGAAACATTTTGAGGTTCTAGAAATATTTTGTGGGGAAAAAAAAGCCACGAGGCAGAGTGAGTGAGTGACCTGCTCTAGAGTAGCCAATAGCCTGGTAGTTAAGGTGCTTACATAGGCTGTAGGGTTTCTGTTCTGACTCAGGCAGAATGCCTTAATCTTTGGAGCATTGGCTATTCTGGTATCTCTCTTCTCTTTCACCTCACCAGAAGTTCTAACCTGGAACTGAGAAACTCTTCTGATGAGAAAGCATTTTGTCAAGACATTCCAAACCAGCTTTACTTAGGATTCCCCTGCCAGTTCAGCTTTGGTCCCCACAATACATTTTGGTTATTGTTTCATCCAATCTAGCTTTAACTGGTTCAAGCAATGTGGTATCCATTACTTCCCTGGAAAGAGATTGTTCCAGTCGAAAGGATCCTGCTGACGTGAAGTTTTTTTCTGATACTCATCCCAGTTTTCTCCCTTTCTGAATTATGTCCATTGCTCATAGTTATGCTCCCTTGTACCAACTTAAATTATTATTTTCATTCCTTGGCATAAGGGATGTATTACATGTTCAGGGCATTGTCATGATAGAAATAGGTCAGCATAGTTTTAAAATAAAAACTGTGGATAAGTTCCATTCCAAACATGCAACTTCAGACAATTGAAACCTTTGACTAGGAAAAATCAGATTTTCCAGTGATGCTACAGGTTTTTCAGCATGAATATCACTAAGGGCCAGGGCTTATGTGGGCCTCCATGTGGTAGCAGGGAAAATGTGCCCTGGGATTGGCTCAGAGGGGAGATCTGAATTCAGCAAAAGGTCAGCTTTTTCCCCTGGTGCAAGTTAATTATTACCCTTGTTTTCCCATGGCTCTGTCTTTTCCGTCACATGCCCACAGCAATGTGTTATTCTTCATTCAGGCTCATTCTCACAGCACAATCTTGTCTCTCTTCCTGGCTCATATCAGATCTAATAAAGTCACTGCTTCTGTGGTTTTCAGAAGGTTCCTCTCTGCTGCAGAAATAAGTATTGTTATGCACAGCCATTGCTTTCCTTTATACTTCATCGAGTGTGATTCTGCGCTGAACAGGCTAGATCTCACTCTGCCATCTGGATTTGCTTTGCTTTCTCCTCAGGATATGGACAATAAATTTTATTTGTTTTTAAATAAACCATACACCTATGCCTACTACTACTTTGCAGTGCCTCCACACAAATGAGGCTGGGGAGCAAATTGCTTTATCTGCAGAGAGTAGCCTCCACTAACCTGCAAGTATCTCCCATCTCACGCTACACAAATACTAACGTACTTAGTTCTTTGCCTTAGTTTCCAGCTGTACCATTAAATGCCTTTGGTTCATAGAAAAGCAGTAGATATTGGCCCAATGAGTCTTTGCTGGTGAAGCTGAATTAATCTTAGTTATTGCTGACTGAAATGATTTACACAAGGTATAAACCCAGAATCCAGGTGAAGTACTTGCAATGACTTTACCATCAAAGGAATTTTAGTTATATCAACGGAATGTAATGCAAGATAATAAAGCACATGTTTGTTTGAGTATGGAGAAGAACTAAATTAATTTTTGCTCCTTTGTTGTTTTATTAGGTTTTGCAAGGAGACAAAGAATGGCTGGAAACAGAATTTGACTCTACAGCAAGCTAAAGATCATAAGTGAAAAGAAAACTCTGTACACTGAGCTCTTGAGATGTTAGGTGAATATTCAGATTGTATGACCCAAATATAACATTAACTTCATTTTTAGGACTTTTTATAAAATCAATTCTTTGCATTATATATAGTGCCTTTTTTCTGAGGCTCTCTAACTACTTTAAAAAATAATACTTTGCCACATTCCTGAGAAAAAACCAAGCATTACCTGACTTGTTTGCAAACAGGACAACGGAGGAACAGACTGGTTAGATCAGTGGTTCTCAAACTAGGGCTGCCACTTGTTCAGGAAAAGCCCCTGACGGGCCAGGCCAGTTTGTTTACCTGCTGCTTCCGCAGGTTCAGCCGATCATGGCTCCCACTGGCCGCAGTTTGCCACTCCAGGTCAATAGGGACTGCAGGAAGCGCGACCAGCACATCCCTTGGCCTGCGCCACTTTCCAGTGGCTGATATGATGTTCCAATATAATAGTCTGCTGTTAGTTTTGCATTATTCCACTCTTTTTAGTGAAACAATAATTTATTGCTTTTGTTTCCGAATAAGAAGAAATATGGGCCAATATTGAGAAATTTCAGAAAGAGCTGGTTATGGCCATGCTATGAATTATTTTCATAATTTGCTGAGTTCTTGTGTAAGAGCTTGAAGACCAAAGTTGCAACACTTTTATTCAAAGCCTTCATCGCAACATTGGCCATATTTTTAATTGACAAAGGGAAATGCTGACAAGTTCACGTGAAGAAATACACCCACTATAAACATAAAAAATATGCAAGAAGACTTCCGGGGCATAGCATTAGTCACTTTCCTTATCAGCAGAGAGTCAGTTTACACTGACTGTTGTGACCTGTATTAAAAGATACTCTTAATAAAGGGAAAAAAAATCTTACTTACCATACTAATGGATAATTCCCTGCATTGGACCCATGCTTTAGGGGCCTGATCCTTTATCAGTGAAGCCAGGGGGAGTGTTGCCATTGATGTCAATGTTACATGATTAAAGTTTAGGTGACATGCACACTCTCAGCACATGAGCTTGGAATTTTCTTGCTAGTGATGTCAAATGGGAGGATATGCACGCTCTAGTTATCTCTCTGTGCCCTACTCTGAAAATATATATGGGCACAAGGCCCCAGAGGCCACTCAGTTCCTTCCACTAATCTAACATAAAAACTCAAAAATATTTGGGAAGGCAATCACTGCCTAGTAGCAGATTTATTATCCTTACTTCTTTGCATATTGCCTTCATAGACCCACACTCCTAGGGTCAAATTGGCCAGCATGTGACGGCAGTCTCTGAAACCAAAGGAGGTAGGCTCTAGGAGTCTGAATTGAACAGTCATTGCTGGATTGCTCTCCTGAACTGAGTGACTGTTCAAGAAGCTAAATCCAGGGAATAATGCTGCATGATGAAGTATAGCGAGAACTCTAGCTTGCACCCTGCACGTATTGCTGTGATGGAAACATTTCTGAGACAAGTATCAGAGGGGTAGCCGTGTTAGTCTGGATCTGTAAAAGCAGCAGAGAATCCTGTGGCACCTTATAGACTAACAGACGTTTTGGAGCATGAGCTTTCGTGGGTGAATACCCACTTCTTCAGATGCATGTGGTGGAAATTTCCAGGGGCAGGTATATATATGCTAGCAAGCAAGCTAGAGATAACGAGGTCAGTTCAATCAGGGAGGATGAGGCCCTGTTCTAGCAGTTGAGGTGTGAAAACCAAGAGAGGAGAAACTGGTTCTGTAGTTGGCAAGCCATTCACAGTCTTTGTTCAATCCTGAGCTGATGGTGTCAAATTTGCAGATGAACTGAAGCTCAGCAGTTTCTCTTTGAAGTCTGGTCCTGAAGTTTTTTTGCTGCAGGATGGCCACCTTAAGGTCTGCTATAGTGTGGCCAGGGAGGTTGAAGTACTCTCCTACAGGTTTTTGTATATTGCCATTCCTAATGTCTGATTTGTGTCCATTTATCCTTTTCCGTAGAGACTGTCCAGTTTGGCCGATGTACATAGCAGAGGGGCATTGCTGGCATATGATGGCGTATATTACATTGGTGGATGTGCAGGTGAATGAACCAGTGATGGTGTGGCTGATCTGGTTAGGTCCTGTGATGGTGTCGCTGGTGTAGATATGTGGGCAGAGTTGGCATCGAGGTTTGTTGCATGGATTGGTTCCTGAGCTAGAGTTATTATGGTGCGGTGTGCAGTTACTGGTGAGAATATGTTTCAGGTTGGCAGGTTGTCAGTTCCAGAATGCTCCCTTATACAGACTAGTCTCCTGCTGTCCTGGGTCCAGCAATCACTCACCCCCCCTGCAGTCCAGTTTCTTTCAGGTATCTTTGGAGGTGGAGAGGCTCCCTCTTTATCCAGCTGAAGACCAAATGGATAAAGAGGGATAAATGGATAAAGATCAAATGGATAAAGAGGGAGCCTCTCCACCTCCAAAGATACCTGAAAGAAACTGGAACAAAGGACAGTGACTGCAGGGGGGTTTTTCACACCTCAACTGCTAGAACAGGGCCTCATCCTCCCTGATTAAACTGACCTCGTTATCTCTAGCTTGCTTGCTAGCATATATATACCTGCCCCTGGAAATTTCCACCACATGCATCTGAAGAAGTGGGTATTCACCCACGAAAGCTCATGCTCCAAAACGTCTGTTAGTCTACAAGGTGCCACAGGATTCTCTGCTGCTATTTCTGAGACAGGCAGTAAAGGTTGCTTTGTATCTTGTGGAATGTGCTCCAGTGATGGTATTGAAATCTTCAATGATGCCTAGTATGAGAGTCTAATTCATCTGGATAAGCTCTGGATGGAAATTGACTATCCCCCTAATATTATCCCCATGTGCAATGAACAACCTAGATGAGTTAGAAAACATCTTAATTTTGCTTAGATAGCAACTAAGTGCCTTTTTCACATCTAAATGATGCAGGCTAGTCTGTCAAGCAGTGAATAGCTCTTGGGAGACAGCAGGGGAAACATTGGTAAGTGGATTGGTTGATTTAGATGTAAACCAGAGATCACCTTTAATAAGAATCTGGGGTAAGTGTGACACTCTGCATGCATCCGATGAAGTAGGTATTCACCCACAAAAGCTTATGCTCCAATATATCTGTTAGTCTATCAGGTGCCACAGGACTCTTTGTTGCTTTTTACAGATCCAGACTAACACGGCTACCCCTCTGATACTCTGTACCCCATATTCACCATAGTAGTATTATTATAATGTAATTATGACATAATTATGATGCACTTTGTACAGAATGTGTCATCTGAGGTGTCATCGGAAAAGTTATGATTTGCTGGATACGATTATCCTGTTTGTATGCATGTATCATATTTGTATCTGGAGTTATGAATATTGACTATGTATCTGTATTTGTGGTTGCACCTGGGTGACACCCACTAGGCAAGATGCTTCCAGTCTAGACAGCTTATTTTGAAGGACTTATTCAAGGTAAAGGGCCATTAAGGGAAATAATAGGCCTTAGGAGAAGCTTATCCCCCCACCTGGGAATGCTTCAGCCAGACTATGAATAATGGCTGCTATGACTCAGCAAGGCATGCAAGGGCATGTGACCAGACCACATGACACTGAACTCCATTTTGATACCTGTATTTTTCCACAAACTGGGCTACGAACTTAGCTTAGAACAAAGGGTTTCCGACATCTGGAGAAACTATATTATGTGGGGAGTGACATAAACTCTTGGCCTTATTCCCCACACAAGAGAAAACCTGGAAACACCTGAGGAACAAAGACTGAACTGGGGGAAGTACTGGTCCCGGGCTAAAGGGAATTATTTCTAGCTTGTGTATGGGTGAGATATTGCTAATTCAGATCTTATCTATCTAGTATATTAAGCTTAGTTTGTGGTTTTGTTTATTTGCTAGGTAATCTGGTTTGAGCTGTTTGCTATCACTTATAATCACTTAAAATCTATCTTTCTGTAGTTAATAAACTCATTTTATGTTTTATCTTAACCATTGTGTTTTTTAATGAAGTGTTTGGGAAAATCTCAGCTTGGTTAACATAGGCTTGTTGCATAGTTTTCCCACATCGAGAGGGGAGTGAATTAATTAATGGGCTTGCACCATACAGATCCCTGTGCAGTACAAGATGGTATAACAGTTCTGGGCTTATATTCCAGTAGGAGTGCAAGGCTGGGGAGCTGGGAAACTGACTGGTGCTTGCATAGTTGATCCTTGAGTGGCTTAGGTAAAGCATTCAGGTAACTCAGTTGGGTGTGTGGTGCTACCTGCTATCGTGTTGGGTGATAATAGGGCATGGAAAGCCTAGCTGTAAGTCATCATCAAAGCAGTATGAGACAGGCCAACCCAGCTAACCTAGCAGAATTGTTAGGCAGCACAGTGGTTCCAGCGGCTCCCAGACTGCATCCCAGTGGATACAATCCATCACAGTGAGAATCATCTTATTGCTATGTGTAGCGGGGTTGTCACTCTCTCCAGCCCTGAAGGGGTTAAAACGGCCCTGGGAAAGGGCTGCCCCAGGGAGCCAGAAGCAAGCTGATTGGGGAAGCAGCCACAGGTGAGGCCATGCTCCAATCAGGCCACAGCTTGCCCTATAAAAGGCTGTGGGCTAGGAGCTCAGGCAGTCTTTCTCTAGCTGTGGAGAGAGATGGGCCTGGCTGCGTGGGAGATCAGCAGGGTACCTAGAGTGAAGCAGGGTTGAGGAAAGGCCAGAGGAGCTGGGGAGCTCCAGGCTGGAAAACCCCCAGGGCTGCAGGCCTTGGGATTGCAGAGGTGCAGCCCAGGGTATGCAAAGGCAGCAGATCCAAACTCCCCTTGCTGATGACGAGTGGTATAGACTGCAGTCTGCCCCAGTGAGTTGGGGCTAGATGGTGACTGGCATTAGCCACTGAGGCGAGATGGTGGTAGAGGGCTGAGGGTTCCCCTGGGTGGGGAGACCCAGAGAGTGAGGGTACTGCCAGGGGGCAGCACTCAAGGTAAAGGAGCACTGGGGTCCGGGAGTGACCTGGGGGCCAGCTGCAGGCAAGACACTGGCCTGCAGAGGGTGCTCTGGGCTGGAAGAGTTAATTCCCAGGACGACCAGCAGGAGGCACCATGCCAGTGAGTCATCGTCTCACTACACTATGGAACATTATAACATATCTGAGTTGATGTGATCAACACTAGGAATGCAGCCTTCAATGAGAGATGGTGCAAAAAGCATTCAGAAAACAATTCAGGTAGTGATTCTAATAATTTGACATATTTAAGAAAGGCTTCTGAGCAGGGGAAAATGTGAATTAGGCCTTTTCAATATCTCATTTCTATAGGATGAGAGAACACAGAGTCCTGCCTGGTGAGCGAGAAGTCAAAATAACAGCCAGTTGCACTTGTACAGGGATGAGGGAAAGACTGAAATTTTTTAGCTCACTGACTTATAGACTTTTAAGCCAGAAGGGACCATCATGATCATCTAGTTTGACCTCCTGCACATTGCACTCCTGTAATAAACTCCTAACCTCTGGCTGAGTTACTGAAGTCGTCAAATCATGATTTAAAGACTTCAACATAATCCACCATTTACACTGGTTTAAATATTCAAGTGACCTATGCCTTATGCTGCAGAGGAAGTTGAAAACCCCCAGCATCTTTGTCAGTCTGACCTGGGGAGCAATTCCTTCCTGACCCAAATATGGCGATCCAGGTGAACCCTGAACATATAGGCAAGACCCACCACCCAGATACCTGGGAAAGAATTCTCTGTAGTAAGTCAGAGCCCTCCTCACCTAGTGTCCCATCTCTAATTGTTGGACATATTTGCTGCTAGCAGTTGCAGATTGGTTACATGCCATTGTACGCAGTCTAGTCATACCATCTCCAGTGTAAACTTATCAAGATCAGTCTTAAAGACAGTTAGATTCCCCCCCCACACTGGTTCCCTTGGAAGGCTATTTCAGAACTTCACTCCTCTAATGGTTAGAAATCTTCACCTAATTTCAAACCTAAACTTGTTGATGGCCAGTTTATATCCATTTGTTCTTGTGTTAACATTGGTGCTTAACTTAAATAACTCCGCTCCCTCTCTGGTATTTATCCCTCTGATGTATTTATAGAGAACAATCATATCTCCCTTCAGCTTTCATTTGGTTAGGCTAAACAAGCCAAGCTCTTTGAGTCTCTTCTCATAAGGTAGGTTTTCTGTTCCTCTGATCATTTAGTAGCCCTTCTTTGCCCTTGTTCCAGTTTGAATTCATCTTTCTTAAACACGGGAGACCAGAATTACACACAGCATTCCAGATCAGGTCTCACCAGTGCTTTGTATAATGGTACTAACACTTCTCTATCTCTACTGGAAATACCTCGCCTGATGCATCTTAGGATTGCATTAGCCTTTTTTCACAGCTGCATCACATTGGCAGCTCATAATCATCCTGGGATCAACTAATACACCCAGGTCTTTCTCCTGCTCTGTAGCTTCCAACTGATAAATCCCCAGGTAATGGTAAAAAAATTTATTCTTAGTCCCTAAATACATGACCTTGCACTTTACACTATTTAATTTCATCCCATTTCCATTACTCCAGTTTACAAGGTCATCCAGATCTTCTTATATGATATTCTGGTCCCCTCTCTATTGGCAATACCTCCCAACTTTGTGTCAGCTACAAATGTTATTAGCACACTCCCACTCCTACTTTTTGTGCCAAGGTCAGTAATAAAAATGTTAAATAAGGTAGCCCCAAGACCGATCCCTGAGGAACTCCATTAGTAACCTCCCTCCAGTCTGATAGTTTGCTTTTCATTATGACCCTTTGTAGTCTCCTATTTAACCAGTTTCTTATCCATATTTCAGTCATTTTATTAATCTCCATCTTATCCAGTTTAACTAATAATTTCCCATGTGGAACTCTATCAAACGGATTACTGAAATCCAGGTAAATTAGATCGACATTGTTTCCTTTGTCTAAAAAATCAGTTAAGAAAGAAATTAAGTTGGCCTGTAAAATCATGTTTTTTATCCCAGTTACCGTTCACCTCTATGTCTTCAACTACTTTCTCTTTCAAAATTTGTTCCAAGATCTTTCATACAATTGAGGTCAAACTAACAGGCCTGTAGTTTCCTGACAATGCTCCAGTCATAGGGTAGGACCTCTGAATTTATGGATTCATTAAAAATCCTTGCTATTGGTCTTGCAATTTCATGTGCCAGTTCCTTTAATATTCTTGGACAGAGATTTTCTGGACCCCTCAGTTTGGTCCCATTAATCTGTTGAGTTTGACTTCCATCTCGACTGTGGTAAGTTCTACTTCCAGGTCCTCATTTCCATGAACCACACATTCACTGCCACTAAGCTCTTCATTAGCCTTATTAAAAACCATTAGGTGTTGGGAAATGCCTAGATTATCTTTAATCTCCCCCACCCTCAGTGCTTAGTGGTCCCACTTCTTTTTCCCTTGTTTTTATGTATATGGCTGTAGAACATTTTACTATGGGTTTTAATTTCCTTTGCAATGTCCAACTCTGCTTGAATTTTGGCAGTTCTCACTTTCCGCCTACATTTTCTGACCTTCAGGAAGTAGCTTTCCTTCCTGAACCATCTCATCTTCTATTCCTTGTAGTCTTCCTGCTTTTACTTAATAACCCCTTGGAGATGCTTGCTCATCCAGTTTGGGCTGCAACTCTTCCCTACAATTTCCCACCCCCTTGCTTGGGATGCAGGCTTCAGGTAGCTTCTGCAATTCTGATTTAAAGTATTTCCAAGCCTCCTCCACATTCAGATCCTTGAGTTCTGTCCAGTGCATTTCCCTAACTAATTCACTTAATTTTTTTTGAAGTCTGCCCTTTTGAAATCAAGGACCCTAGCTGCGGACCCATTTTTGTTAATCCATCCATTTAGTTTAAATTGAATTAGCTCACGATCACTCGAACCAAGGTAGTCCCCTACAACCAGTTCTTCTGTGAGGTCCTTGCTTCTTGCCAACACTAAAACTAAAATGATATCACCTCTTGTTTGTTTGGTGACTCTTTGGTGAAGCAATCTGTCAGCTATCACATCCAGGAAAATCTGGGCCCTATCATTATTAGTAGCATTTATTCTCCATTAAATTAAAGTCTCCCATAATCACAGAATTCTCAGTAATATTTATTTCATTAAAAATGTTAGAGGTCTCTATTCATCCACATCAGATCCTGGGAATGTGTAACATATCCCTAGTGCTATCCCAAGGGAGTGTCTGGTAGCTTTCTTCCCCGAAGTGATTATGCCACAGACTCTGTCTTATCCATTCCATCACTTCTAATTTCTTTTCAGTTTATCTCATTCATAATATACAATGCTACTTCACCACCCTTCTTTATTTCTGTCTCTGCTAAACAGCACATTCCCTTCAGTCCCTGTACTCCCGTCATGACAACAATTCAGCCATGTTTCTATTATCCCTATATCTGGTTTCACTTCCTGCACCACTAGTTCTAATACCTCCATTTTGTTACCCAGGCTTCTTGCATTGGTATACAAACATCTTAGCTGTTTCTGCTTGTCTACACCCAGATTCCTCACCCGATTGGGTACAGTCATTCTAGTGACAGTGTTGCCTACCTGTTAATGTAATTGATATTGGCACTATCTTTCTTCTTGATATCCGTTCCCCTACTGTCTGCTGTTGCTTTCTCCATTATTGTATCCTCTCTTATATAATATTCCTCCAGCTCAATATTAGCTGAAATGGGTAGTTCAGAATAAAGGCAATGGAAAGCTGGCAATGATCAGACAGAAAAGCATTTCCTTTTCATAGACATAACTGGTGGAAAGTTTTCTGAGGGAATATCTACACTGCAATAAAACCCCCATAGCAGCAAGTCTCAGAGCCTGGGTCAACTGACTCAAGATTGCAGGGCTCACACTAGGAGGCTAAAACCAGGCAGTATAGACGTTCCCATTTAGACTGGAGTCTGGGCTTTGACACCCATACCCTTTGTCTGGTTCAAACCTCACCACCAGAGAGCAATTAACCGTTCAGAGGCTTCAAATGGCAGAGCAGATCAAAGTTCCAAGGGTCAGAGTCTTGAGGCCCCTACCAAGGCACCAACAAATAGACCTGTCTCAGCTGCTTACTCTGGGAACCACTGCCCATCTTCTGCCCATACATAGAGAACAAACATTTAAACAAGCAACCCACAGACAGATCAAATGCACCACTCACCAAGTCCAGCTATCTCCAAGCACAGAGTCTGCAGACTCTGCAACAATGCCCTCTGAAACTCGTTAGCTGCTGCTCTTCACAATGCTAAAGCTATAAAGTTTCCTTAAAAGCCTCACCTATGTTCGTAAATAAAGTGTCACATAGACTTCAGAGGGATAGTTTCACTATCTTACCAGATTTCACAAGCTAAGCTGATGTGGACCTCTGGGAAATGTGGAAGGACAGGGACCATCGGAAGGAAAATAGCATTCTACAGGAAGTATTGTTGATTCACTTGGTAGTCCTCTTTCCTGAAAGTCTGTATTGAACCAATGTTCTTGCACAGTGTTAGGAAACTGTGCTGCTGGAGGGTGTGTGTTTTTGCTGCAACATGAAACTGATGTCCTGGCCATTTAGATCCACTGAACTGTTTGTGATTATTATAGATTACATAAAAGAGAAGGGATATTTACCTTAGTGTCCTGGCCAAATTTCTAGTGGGAATTTTGCCTACCTAAAACTCTCTTGCAGATTCAAAGATTTTTAAGTTCAGAAGGGACTATTATGATAATCTATTCTGACCTCCTGCATAACACATTCATCATTTCAGCTGGTTGTGGTATTACTGAATATATTAATTATTATTATTATATTATCCTCTTCCTTTTCTGAATTGTTGTGCAGTGTTACAATGAGCTGTTAAATTGTCATATTCCACTCCAGAAGTGGCTGCATTTCAGGATGTATAAATGATTCCTGCATATTAGTTTATAAAATGCTTAAAAAAAAACCCTCTGGGATAAAAAGTGCTACATAAATATAACATTTTTTATTAACTGAAAGAATATGTAATATTTAGTAGAAAAGAAAACACTTGCTGTGATCCATAACTGACTATATTCCACTAAATGAATAGAGCCATATAATTGAAGCTACAGCCACAGAAGTCTGAAGTAATAGTATGTTGAAATATTTTAATTCACTCTTTGTGTAAGAATTAAGATAATTACTCTATGATCTGTTTGACTCCCTAATAGTAGAATTTTTGAAAAGACAAATTTTGCTAAAGAGACTAACACAGTGACTGCTTGTACTTAATTCTAATGTTTTATAGGATGAAGCGTACTATATACTTCAGCCAGACAGTTCATAACTATATTCAGCTGCAAGTGGTAAGAAAGATATATTCGTCCCAACAAGCAGAAAGCAGAAGTGGGTAACTAATGGACAATGTATTGCAGGTGGCAAAAAGCATGGTGTGTGGAGTATGATACCTTTATTAGTAATGGCCCTTTGTGCCTGGGGCATACCCAAGGACACATAGCAGGTTGTGCTAACAAGCTGAACCCACAGATTTAAGAATGGATTACAGACAGGGGGAGATCCGCAGCTTGTCTAAACTGTCATAATTCCATTTACTCCACAGAGTTACAACAATTTACACTCGCTAGGGATCTGCCTCACAGAGTGCAGCCAATAAAGTGAAATTTGCACTTACACTGGCCATGCCCTTACTCCTGCCAATAGATCTTCCTGCATATCCATAATTTCCCATTGTACCTGCTCTATTCACTGACACAGAATGTGCAATTAGATATATTTATCTATCAGAATGTTAATAAAAGGCCTGATGAAAACAAATAAAACTTCTCGTTGCCAAAAAGCAAAATAGCCCATAGGAAATAAACTGTATTCCACTTTGCATATTCCTACCTACAGATGCCTACTTTAGAACTCTGGTTTCAGTTCGTTAGCAGAAACCATCTGTGGAGCTAGGTGAAAACCAATTTGCAACTCAAATTTCTGTTGTAGTGAAATCTATGTATTTTAGAATTTTGTACTGTTGAATACTTCTTTAGTATCTGAGCACCTTCCACATAAAATAGACTGGCATGGCAAATTATTTTGTCAATCAGTTTCTTTTCTCGGTGTGTGTGGAAGAACTAAATGAACTGGAAATAGGGAAAAAAAGTCTCACTGAAATCAGCTACTATACTGGAGAATTGGGGGCAGCAAATGTTGTATCGGGGTCTGGTTGTAGTCAATATCTTCATAAATGACTGGATAATGCAGGGGTCGGCAACCTCTGGCATGTGGCTCACCAGAGTAAGACCCTGGCGGGCCAGACCAGTTTGTTTGCCTGCCGCCTCCACAGGTTGGGCTGATCGTGGCTCCCACTGGCCACGGTTCACTGCTCCAGGCCAATGGGGGTGTCGGGAAGCAGCGGCCAGCACATCCCTCAGCCCGCGCCACTTCCCGCCACCCCCATTGGCCTGGAGTGGCAAACCGTGGTCAGTGGGAGCTGCAGTCAGCTGAATCTGCGGAGGCGGCAAGTAAATAAACTGGCCCAGCCCACCAGAGTGCTTACCCTGGCGAGCCACGGGCCAGAGGTTGCCGACCCCTGGGATAATGACTGGTATAGAGAGCAAACTTACAAAGTTTGCAGACAATAGCAACAGGTCTGGCCCACAACATTTTGTCACCTGAGGTGGGGCGCTCAAAAGACGCCACCATGCCCCCTCGCTTGGGCCAAAACACTGAAAGGTCTCAATTCTGCCTTCTTCCTGTTCTACTCCTTTCATGGTACTGCTCTGCTACATACCCCAAAAAAGGAGAATTAACAACTTAAAATGCCTTGTTCAAAAATTTTAAGTAACACTCAGCTTTCAAATACCTGAACAGCAAATGTAACTTTTCTTCTCTGCATAGAAAACACTGGCATTTTTATCTGTTTGAATAATCAAAGTGGTGCTTTCTTGGCTGCAAAGATTTAAACTGCTTCCTGAAGGTCCACAGTCTGGGCCAGCTCATGCTCTGTTGAGATGGTTGCAAGGCCGACCAGCCTCTCCTATGTCATTGTGGAGTGTAGATGTGTTTTTATTAACTTCAGCTTGGAGAAGCTGCGTTCTCCACTGGCAACTGTTACAGGAAATGTTAGAGGTATGCGCAGAGCAACAAAAGCATTTGGAAAAAGGCTGGTCATCGTATTTGTGCACATATATTCCAGAACAGCCTTTGGAGTTGATCCTGCTGAAATGTATCTTGAAAGGGCTTTCAGTTCAGCAAATAAATCGCATCAATAGCACACATGTCATCATGTGTCAACACTGTTGCTAGTGCCCTGCATTGCTGGTGTAGGTCTTCTTCCGGTATAGTGAGGAGTTTTGGAATAATATACAACATCCCAAATATACTGCTGTGTTCCTTGAGCTGCATGAAACATTCTTCAACTGACTGTATTGCACAATCTAGCACCTGATTGAAGATTTCAACTTTGAATTGTTTTTTGGGGTCTCTTATGGGATTATCTCATGCCTCGTAATCAAAATATCTTCTTCTTCGGTGACTCTTGTATTTTTGAATGGGTGGGAAAATGGCTTCAGTGTGAAGTTCCTCTGCCAACTTCTGTGCACTCTTCAGAACATTTTGAAATCCCTCAGCTGACTGGTAAGACTGTAGGTATGACTTTGCTTTATCCAGTTGTTCCATTGCTCCAGATATATCAAGGTTAACACCTTGACGTCTCTTGCTTACAACATTTATTTCAAACAGAATGTCATGCCACAACACTAAGCCACATGGAAATTTGAAGTTATGTGTGTTTCTGGTGATTCCATTTCCCTCTGCCACTGTTCTCTCACAAATAGTTCCTGTCATAGCATTATCCTTCATAATGGCAACTATAGCATTTGGTGTTTGGTGTTTGATAGGCTTTACTGCCTCCACTCAACTTTCCTATCATGTGGCACTAAGTGGTTTCAGTGTCAGAGAGGATGTTCCCAGATGTTGCTTCAAAATTTGCCATTGATGAGTTGATGCAGAGAAAAATACATAGATGCTTGGAGTTACATTAAAAAATTAGTAGCCTCACTAGAAGCTAATGCTGCATCACTGACCACCAAGTTCAATGAATGAGAACTGCATGGGACAAAAAAAGCTCAAAGGTTTAACTCTCGGATCCGTGTCTGCACTCCTCTATTCTTTCCTCTCATGTTGGTACCATTATTGTAGCCCTGACCTCTCATGTCAGCTATCACAATTCCCATATCTTCCAGCTTTTTAAGAAGCACATTTGTCCTACCAGCTCTTGTCGTATCATCAATGTCAATAAATTCTAGAAAATGCTCTCTAACAGTCACCATTGCAGCAACATTTTCACTAGGTTCTGTTGTTGTTACAAAATGCACCATTAAAGTCATTTGTTCCATATGGCTGATGTCAGGTGAGCAGTCCAGAATAACAGAGTAATATCTTGTTGTCTTCAGATCTGCCACAATCTTCTGTTTGACTTTTGTTGCCAGTAACTGTATGATCTCATTTTGAATTGTTTTTCCAAGGTAGTGGTGTGTCTACATTTCTTGGGTGGTGACTCTTCTTAGATGCTCCTGGAGTACAGCATCAAACTCAGCTATCAGCACCACAGTTTTAAGGAAATTTCCATTGTTTGGCACATACAGCTAATCTCAAGTGCCACACAGTCAGGGGTGAAAGTAATTTAAAGGACTTACCGGTACCCCAGAGTTCTGCGGACAGGAAGGGGCCTCAACTGGAAGAGGCGTGGCCTCTATCGGAAGAGGTGGGGCCTTTAAATCCTGAGGCTTTTAATTCAGGATTTAAAGGGCTCAGAGATTCGGCTGAAGCTAGGAGCCAGGCCTTTTAAATTAACCCCGGAGCTACCAGCTGCAGAGGCGACTGGGAGCCCTGGGGTTTGGGCAGGGGTGAAAGTAATTTACATTTCTTACCCATATGGTCCAATCGCAAGCAACCCACTCACCTCTTTTACGTACTTCATGGATCCCTCACATTGCATGACATAGACAAAATAAAGCTACTATTACCACTACCAGTACTGTCTGTAATAAAACTTTACTATTGGAATAAGCCTGAAAAAGTGAAAACTCGCTGTCACATTTTTCTCTGTGTCTTCCCTCCTCCTCCAGCCAGGCTGCCGATGCTAGGGTCTGTGCTTCTTCCCTGCCTGGCACTCAGGCTTCCCTCTAGCTTGCAGCAGGGGGACTGTCTCCTGCATAAGAAGGACTGTCTGGATATATGTACTCTCTACTCAGACCCTATGCCACCAGTACTCCCAGCTATCTCCGTGACACCACTGATTTCCTGAGGAAACTACAATACGTTGGTGACCTCCCAGAAAACACCATCCTAGCCACCACGGATGTAGAGGCTCTCTACATGAACATCCCACACACAGATGGAATACAAGCTGTCAGGAACACTATCCCTGATGATGCCACAGCACAACTGGCTGCTGAGCTCTGTGCCTTTATACTTACATACAACTATTTCAAATTTGATGACAATATATATCTCCAGATCAGTGGCACTGCTATGGGCACCCGCATGGCCCCACAATATGCCAATATCTTTATGGCCGACCTGGAACAACGCTTCCTCAGCTCTCGTCCACTCACGCCCCTTCTCTACCTACGCTACATTGATGACATCTTCATCATCTGGACCCATGGGAAGGAGACTCTGGAAAAATTCCACCACGATTTCAACAGCTTCCACCTCACCACCAACCTCAGCCTGGACCAATCTCCACGGGAGGTCCACTTTCTTGACACCACGGTGCAAATAAGTGATGGTCACATTAACACCACCCTATATCGAAAACCTACCGACCGCTACGCCTACCTTCATGCCTCCAGCTTCCATCCCGGGCACATCACACGATCCATTGTCTACAGCCAAGCACTGAGGTACAACCGCATCTGCTCTAACCCCTCAGACAGAGACCAACACCTACAAAATCTCCACCAAGCATTCTCAAAACTACAATACCCGCACGAGGAAATAAGGAAACAGATCAACAGAGCCAGACGTGTACCCAGAAGCCTCCTACTGCAAGACAAACCCAAGAAAGAAATCAACAGGACTCCACTGGCCATCACATACAGCCCCCAGCTAAAACCCCTCCAACGCATCATCAAGGATCTACAACCCATCCTGGACAATGATCCCACACTTTCACAGGCCTTGGGTGGCAGGCCAGTCCTTGCCCACAGACAACCTGCCAACCTGAAACATATTCTCACCAGTAACTGCACACCGCACCATAATAACTCTAGCTCAGGAACCAATCCATGCAACAAACCTCGATGCCAACTCTGCCCACATATCTACACCAGCGACACCATCACAGGACCTAACCAGATCAGCCACACCATCACCGGTTCATTCACCTGCACATCCACCAATGTAATATACGCCATCATATGCCAGCAATGCCCCTCTGCTATGTACATCGGCCAGACTGGACAGTCTCTACGGAAAAGGATAAATGGACACAAATCAGACATTAGGAATGGCAATATACAAAAACCTGTAGGAGAGCACTTCAACCTCCCTGGCCACACTATAGCAGACCTTAAGGTGGCCATCCTGCAGCAAAAAAACTTCAGGACCAGACTTCAAAGAGAAATTGCTGAGCTTCAGTTCATCTGCAAATTTGACATCATCAGCTCAGGATTGAACAAAGACTGTGAATGGCTTGCCAATTATAGAACCAGTTTCTCCTCTCTTGGTTTTCACACCTCAACTGCTAGAACAGGGCCTCATCCTCCCTGATTGAACTGACCTCGTTATCTCTAGCTTGCTTGCTAGCATATATATACCTGCCCCTGGAAATTTCCATTACATGCATCTGAGGAAGTGGGTATTCACCCACGAAAGCTCATGCTCCAAAACGTCTGTTAGTCTATAAGGTGCCACAGGATTCTTTGCTGCTTTTACAGATCCAGACTAACACGGCTACCCCTCTGATGCATAAGAACAGTTTAAACTCAGTTGTTCCCTGATGGTTCAGCCCCCAGGGTTAAGAGAGGTTTCTGGCATCTTTGTTAATTTCACTCCCAGTTGTTGGTGGGGGGGAAGCTGTGTGTGACCATGGCAGGGGCAGTTCTTTTCTGATCCCTGGATGAGGGGATCTCCAATGCTACTAAAATACAATAGTAGGGGCTGGTTGCTGGGGCCAGGGCAGTCGGCGGCAGGCTGCAGCTGCATTGTTTGTGACACACACATTCATATGTACCCATACATACTGTATGTATGTGTATGTGTATGAATGTGTCACAAACAATGCAGCTGCAGCCTGCCACTGACCAGCAGCGACCCCAGCAACCGGCCCCTGTGGGCTGCTGCCTGCAGAGAGCTAGCAGGTGCCGCTGGGCTGGGTCTGCCAGTGAGTAAGTAACCAAGGCAAAAACCACAGCCAGCCAGGAAGGGAGCTGGGGGGCGGGGGGTGGGGTGGAGGAGAGGAAGGGAAAGTCAGGGGTGAATGAAGGACAACTGGAATAGCCTTCATGAAATATACAAGATATTTAAAGAAAGTTTTATCAATTTCAGCCTCTGCACTCTGCAGGCAGCACAAAACAAAAAGAGATCTGAGATTGCACCCGCTGTCCTAAGGACATTTCAAGTGTTTAAATCAATATAGAAAGAGGGTGGATTGGAATGAAAACTACTATTTCTTTCAAAAGAGGCACAATAATTTCATTGAATATTCAGTTTTCCCCTCCAATCCCTTTGTGGTTTTGTCTATGGGGGCTATTTGCTTTCCCTGTAAATCTTTAGTTGCTTTAGCAAAATTGCTTTGCCTAAAATAAACCCTAATCATCCTGACACATCTTTCCACCATGTTCTCCATGTTTTTGGTGTTTTTTTTTTTAAACAGTAACATTTCAAAGAGGATCTGCAAGCAGTTTGGACATCACAATCATGATTCTCTGCTGGGGAGGGAATGGGATAGATTTGAAATTGGAAATGGTTCCTGATTTTGATTGTGTTTAGGAGATTCCCTCATCCTGGGGGCAGAAAAGAACTGCCCCTGTCATGGTCACACACACCCAACAACAACTGGGAGTGAAATTAACAAGGATGCCAGAAATGGCTCCTAACTCTGGGCACTGAACTGCACAGGGAACAGCTGAGTTTAAACTGTTCTTTTGCAGGCAGCAATAGCAGGCATCTCAGCCAGTCTACTGCAAGCTAGAGCCTAGAGGAAAACTCCTGCTGGGGGGAATGGGGAGGAATTCAGAGCCTTGTCTGCAGCCTGGCTGGAGGAGACGAGAAACCAATGTGACAGTGAGTTTTCCCCTTCCACCTGCTTTTATTAGCTCAGGATTTAAGCTGTGCAGCCAAATGCTTGTATTTGTTGTGTATATTAGTAGGAGAGATCTCCTTATCCCCAAGGGCAGACAGGGACTGACCCTGCCATGGTCAAACACACCCTCCCCTCGACCCCCTCCCCCCAGCTACTGAGAGTGAAATTAACAAGAAGGCCAGAAACTTAGCCCTGGGGGCTGAACCATCAGGGAATAGCTGAGTTTAAACTATTCTAATGCAGGGAGCAGGCTTCTCTTTTCCTCCCTCAGTCAGTCTCCTTTTCTTACCGGTCCTCCATAGCGGCGCATACCAGCTTACTTTCACCTCTGCACACAGTGCTAGGTTTTGGGTAGCAAGCATTCTCACAATGGCAATGAGCCTTTTCAGAACATTTTACCAGTAAATAGACTCTGATGCAATCTTCTCTTGATGCTGATCATCTATGGTGGCCTTTAACCTTAGTCTCTTCTCAAGCTCTTTTCACCTATGGAATTCTCTCTGGTGATTTGCTGCTTTCTCATGGCCTGCCAGATTTCTAGTCAGATTTTTCCAGTCCTTTGTTCCTGTAGAACCGAATGTGGCTGGAACATTAGACTGGAAGAGTTTGCAACAAAAACAGTATGCAGCATTCTGGGTTTTTGTGTACATAAGCCATGGTCTCTCCACTCTGTCACCATTGGGTATATCACGCCAGTAATGTGTTGGATGGAAACTTCTATTTTCGTTGTCTTTGGGGAACATGAAGCTTTTCACTTGCTGTGGCTCATGCAGTACAAGGAAGTCCTTCAGGCTACTGCTCAAGTGGGTCCACAGTCCTTGATCAACTAGATTTAAGGAACTAAACTCAGCAGCAGCTGTTTCTTGCACCTCCACCACACTCTTCTCTGATCTACACTTTTCTTCAGGAATGTGCATGGTTACATCCATTTCAGATGGAGATATGGATGCTGCAGTAGCTGCCAGGTCACCTGCATGCTGACTAACTGGAAGATCAGGCAACTCCTCACCATGAACATCCTCACTGGGGCCAGAAGGCTCACCGTGAACATTTGTGTCTGTGTATCTCAGGAGAGCTCCTTCCTGCTTAGATAGAAAAGCTTCCTTTTCTGAATGCTGCCCCAGAGGGGCATTTTCTTCTTTCACTCATGACTGCTGTTCTGTGCCAGCTCTAGTGGCTCTCAACACTCATTTGAAGGGGACAAATAAGCAGGCAGGTAGCAGGGTCTGAGTGAGGGAAGATATCAGCCTCTTAAGGACTTAACTGGCTCCTACTACTTCAGTTGACTGCCTGTTCTCCTCAAGTGGGTTCAGGGAAGCAGCAGGAAACAGGAAGGTCCCTGAGAAGCTAGTGTTAATCAGTCCAGGCTCCTGGGGGTGCTAGAGAGGTACATAGAGGCTCCTCCTCTCTCTCCCTGCAGCTCCTGCTGCTTTCTGTTATCCATAGATTCATAGACTCTAGGACTGGAAGGGACCTTCAGAGGTCATTGAGTCCAGTCCCCTGCCCTCATGGCAGGACCAAATACTGTCTAGACCATCCCTGATAGACATTTATCTAACCTACTCTTAAATATCTCCAGAGGTGGAGATTCCACAACCTCCCTAGGCAGTTATTCCAATGTTTAACTACTCTGACAGTTAGGAACTTTTTCCCTCTCACCTTTTCTCCTGCCTACCTGTTATGACTCTTGTGGCCTCCTTCCTCCAGCACGGCACTCCACCATCTCTGTGCATCTAGAGCAGAGAGAATACATATGCACCGGCAGCAGACAATTTTCTACACTCTGGGTCCTAGTGGTGCCCCCCCACAGTCTGGCACCTAGGCAGCCGCCTCTGTTCGCCTCATGGTAAGGCCAGCCCTGAATAGCAGGCTGGGAGGGGTTGCAACACTTTGGAGGACAGGATTAGAATTCAAAATGATCTTGACCAAATGGAGACATGGTCTGAAATAAACAGGATAAAATTCAATAAGGGCAAATGCAAAGTTCAGCACTTAGGATGGAATAATCAGTTGCACAAATACAAAATGGGAAATGACTGCCTAGGAAGGAGTACTGCAGAAAAAGATCTGGGGGTTATAATGAACACAAACTAATTATAAGTCAGCAATGTAATACTATTGCAAACAACATTCTGGGATATATTAGCATGAATGTTGTAAACAAAATGTAAGAAATGATTCTTCCACTCTACTCAGCACTAATAAGGCATCAACTGGAGTACTGTGTCCAGTTGTGGGCACCACACTTAAGGAAAGATGTGGACAAATTGGAGAAAATCCAGAGGAGAGCAATAAAAAGTGATTAAAGGTCTAGTAAACATGATCTACAAGGAAAGATTGAAAAAACTGGGTTTGTTTAGTCTAGAAAAGAGAAGACTGACCAGGGTCTGATAAAGTCTTCAAGTATGTAAAAGGTTGTTATAAAGAGGAAGGTGATAAATTGTTCTCCTTATCCACTGACAACAGGACAAGAAATAATGGACTTAATTATAGGAACTTTAGGTTAGACATTAGGAAAATTAGACATTAGGAAAACTGTAAGGGTAGCTAAGCACTAGAACAAATTACCTAGAGAGGTTGTGGAATCTCCATATTAAGGTTTTTCAGAACAGGTTAGAAAAACACCTGTCAGGGAGGTCTAGAGCAATGGTTTTCAACCTAGGGTCCATGGACCCCTGGGGGTCTGCAGACTATGCCTAAGATTTTCAGAGGAGTCCACTCCTCCATTCGAAATTCTTTAGGGACCCTCAAATGAAAAAAAGTTTGAAAACCACTGGTCTAGAGATAGTTAGTCCTGCCTCAGTGCAGCAGACTGGACTAGATGACCTATTGAGATTCCTTCCAGTTCTACATTTCTATGATTCTATCTTTAACAAGACAGTAGCCTTACTTCTTGGTAAATTGGGTGAAACAATAATTAAAGGTAGATGTAGATAAATGAAAAAAACAAGCATAAGCATATATTTTTAAATATAGTACATATTTCATTTCTTACCAAAAGACACCTTTAAGATCAAGAGCATAGTGGGATTCAGAAAAACAAACAAAGATGTATACATAAAAATTAGTCTCTTCCCATATATATATATATATACACACACACACACACACAGGTGTAGCTATATATCTATAGATATAGATATATATTTGCAAAAGATAAATAAAACAAACCCTCATACTTCAGGGCAGAAGCTAATCAATAGCTAATGGGAGTTAGGAAGACATCTCCAATGCTGGCAGATGTTTCCATGATTGTCCACTACAGGGCTTATTGCACCTTCTCTGAAGAATACCACCACTGTTATTGTGATGGGGTAGATCAACCCCTCTGAGGCCCCTTGCTGGAGGCCTGGTGGCCTGGTCACACCCTGCCCCAGAAAAGGGCAATGGAGAGGGTCCTCCAAACTGCCTAGAGTGGCTGTGTGGGACACAGGTAATCAGGGTCCAGCAGGTCTTTGTAAGAAGAGCTGCAGCAGAGCCAGAGTAAGTTGCAGTTCCTTGCTGGAGCTGGGGGAGCCTGGATGTTGTGTGACTGGCTGGCAGAGCTGCAAAATCTCCAAAAGGGCAGCGCTGCTAGAAGTCGGGGAGGGTGAGAAGGAGCCCTGAGCTGGTTGCTGGGACTCCATTAGGACAAGGCGCTGAGGTAAGGGAGAAGACGGTGCAGGGCTGTGGGGAAGCAGACCAGGGAATTAGAGAAGGTGGGTGACATAGAAAAAATGACAACAGCGGATGGCTGCTTTCTACACGGTCCCTGAAGGGCCGGCTCCAGGCACCAGCGCAGGAAGCTGGTGTTTGGGGTGGCCAATGCAAAGGGGTGGCATGTCTGGATCTTTGGCGGCAGGTCCCTCAGTCCCTCTTGGAGCAAAGAACCCTCCGCCAAATTGCTGCCAAAAAATGAAAGCGGCGCCGTGGAGCTGCTGCCGAAGTGCCGCTGATCGCAGCTTTATTTTTTTTTTCTCCCGCTTTGCCGCTTGGGGTGGCAAGAAAGCTAGAGCCAGCCCTGGGTCCCTGGGCTGGGACCCCTTCCCCTCTCTTCTCCCATGAGCCACTGGGAAAAGAGGCCTGGACATTGAGACACCTCAAAGAGGGAACTGAACTGTGGTGGCCCAGCTGGAGAGCTGTGACCAGAAAGGGCCCGACAGGCTGAAGACATTGTCTCCAGGGAGGGAGCCTCTAGTCTGGAGCAGGCACTAGGCCAAGGGCAGGCACTCGTGAGAGGTGAGTGTGCCCCATTACAGTTACAGACAGGATAATGCACTAGAACAGCACTAGTCTGATCTGGCACAGCAGTTCCTACATCCCTAGTCATGCTTTATTGCAGGGATCGGCAATGTTTGGCACGTGGCTCGCCAGGGTAAGCACCCTGGTGGGCCGGGCCAGTTTGTTTACTTGCCATGTCCACAGGTTCGGCCAATCGTGGCTCCCACTGGCCATGGTTTGCCACTCCAGACCAACGGGTGCTGCAGGAAGTGGCGTGGGCCGAGGGATGTGCTGGCCACTGCTTCCTGCAGCCCCCATTGGCCTGGACTGGTGAACCGTGGCCAATGGGAGCTGCAATCGGCTGAACCTGCAAACGCGGCAGGTAAACAAACCAGCCCGGCCCACCAGGCAAGCCACATGCCAAACGTTGCCGATCCCTGCTCTGTTGCCTAGTTCTACTGGCTGCTCTTGGACTTTGGGAAAGGACGAGAAAAGAGATAACAGGCCTAATTCTAATCTCAGACCAAAGTAAATCAGACCAAAACTTCAATGGAAGTTAATGGATCTTGTACCTTGATTTATCAAGCCCCTTGCACGCTCAGGTACTTTGGAAAAAAGAATACTAAAAAGAAAGGACTGGACGGAACCTGACTGAATTTAGTTTCTGCCTCAACCCCACCTCCTGGGCAAGGAAGTGGGTTACTGACTCAACAGGCACCAGCTGGTATATTGTGTCTGGTGCACCTGCTGCCTGAGGCAGGGACATGAGAGACGGATGAAAATAAGTCAGTGATCAAATTGAGTAATCTAAGGAGTCCAACGCTGCCCAATTCTATGAAAATGTTAATGCATAGTATGCTGCTCTGCAACTAATTCCACTTCCTGTATAAAAGAGGACAAAATATCTCATTTCCCCCTTCCCATCTACCAGTCATGGTGGCTTCAATACTAAGCCATGTGACCTGTCAGTGTCCTGATCAGGGGCTGAGTTGTAAGAAGACTTATTTCTATGCAAGACTCCTAGTGGTTTGGCCACATGTCACAAATATCACACAAAATGCAGAATTATCTGTGCTACACATGAGTTTAAGTATTAACACAACCTTCACACCTGCTGTTTATAACTCATGTCCTATATAAAAAGGAATAAAAATAACATGAGAAAATTCTACTGTTTGTCATGTAATTGCTTGAAGTCAGCTTTACAGTTCTTAAACTGAATATGATCACGTGATGGGACATTCCAGGGTGTAATTCAGACCAGAGAGGGGTTGTTGTCAACACTAGCAATGCACCCCGAGGTTCCTCAGTGCTTTGCTGCTGTAGATCCCAACATGGGATTCTCCCAAACAGCATGCAGATCATGCGCTGAGTGTCTGTGGGTATAGCCACAGCCCTGGTCCAACAGCTTTGACCGCAGCAGCCTGTCAGCAATGTGAAAGTAAAATAAATTATATATTAAGAATAGAAAGGATTAAAGAAATGTTGTCTGTATCTTTAAGCAAAAATGTTGGAATGTTGCAACCAGGTGTCAGGAATACAGACATTAACATAGAACAATTGCACCGTTTAAGGGCAATTGGTGAAGCATTAGCCTTAGATCGATAACAGTTAGTAAGGAAATAGGATATGCATGCTGTGCCCCAGGTGAATTTTCCTGTTTTGCTTTCTTTGTTCCTTTGTCTAATTCCCGCTCTTTTATCTGTATAAATAAGACTGTTTGGGTCTTGCATGGCCACTCACATATTCTGAATGTTATTGGCGGAGCGCTGCGCTAATAAACAGAGTGGTCTGACAAATTGTGAGTCTTGATTCTAACTTTGACAATTTGGAGGTCCCACTGAGATGGCAACCGTCTTCACTGGGGCTGTGTGATTCCTGACCGTTTGTGTAGGACGACCGTGGCAGCCGGCACCTGGGCACTTGGCCCAAGCGGTCCTCCACTAAAACGGAAAGGCGCACGACCACAGTGAAGTCTACGCCATCGAACCTGTTGGTTCCCACTCTGTTCTGGTAGGGATCCCGGGATCTGACATCAGGATTCTGGTCAGGTAATTATTTCTGTGTTTTGTCCGGACTGAGGACTGTCCTGTCTCTGTGTCTATCCGTCCTCCCTGTGGAGTGTTTGAGTCTGGGTGCCGTCTCTATCTGGGGATCGGCCAACCAAGGGGTTCCCGTCCCTGCGGTCTGAGTGAGTGAAATCTGCACAATCGAAGCCGCACCACACCTTGGGTAAAACCCTTAGTGTGAAAGCAAGGGCGATTGAGGCAGTAGCCTGTGGGCTCCTTTTCTGTGTTGCACTGAGCATCGCTCTGACGAACCCTAATTTCCTTCTTGTGTGATTGGTGTGTGAAGTCCTCTTGTATGGGTAACCAGACGTCTAAGCCGGGGCAGTTCCCTAAAGGAACTCCGGCTCATTTTATGTATTTTAGGAAAGGTCTAGACTCCTGTAAGTTTCTGGAAAAATGGTCTAGGCTAATTCAGGGAGATCCCAAAACTCAGTGGCCACTGTTAGGATCTTGGGATAAGGATCGAGTAGACGTCTTAAAAGACAAGCTCGGCCAATCTAAAACTAAATTGGCAAAAGGAGAGGTCGATTGTTTCATGCAATGGTGGGAAGAGGCAAATCGTAGATGGACAGAATCGAAACTCGCCTCTCTCAAAGATTCAAATGATAAGTTAAAATCTTTATTGGAAACCTCCTCTCCCACCACTAGACCGAGCGCTCTCCTTTACCCTGTTCTCCAAGCAGACCCCCCTTCATACTCCTGTCTCCGGGTGGGAAAAGACGAAGAAAACCCCTTGCTAGATTCCGGGGATGAGGATGAAGAAGACGCATTAATTGGCCTGGCAGCCTTGCGTCGAATCAATAGACGGCCACCCACGCCCCCAGCTCAGGAACAACTGTCACCAGATCTCCCAGATCAGGAACAATTCCCAGAGATCTCCAGTTCGGACCCGTCTGGACCATCTGGTAATGCCGAGGCCCATTCCTCTGGACTAATTCTGCCTCGTAAAAGTTCACGCTTAGGCCTTAAAAATATCCAGGCTCCCCTCCGAATCCTGCATACTGGGGGCCAGGACGGGGGTCCCACTTGGAGCTATAAACCCTGGACTCGAACTGAGCTCCTTTCAATTATAAAAGGCTTTCCAAAGCCCCGAGAAAATCCTACCAAATTTGCAGAGGAATTTTTGTTGGTGTGCGATACCTATGAACCCTCTGAGGCAGACCTCCTGCAGCTGTGCAAGCTACTTGTAACAGCCCCTAGTGAGCATGATAAATGGCTCACAGCAGCAGATTGGCCCGCTGCTGACCGCCACTCTACTTTGCCAGACACTGGTCCTACTGCTGAATACCGAAAAAAGTGTAAGGAACGAGCTAAAAATCTATTTGAAGCCATCCCTCGGGTATGGACTCCTAAAACCAACTGGACTGCCATAAATAGCTGTAAGCAACGACAGGGAGAAAACCCTGGCGACTATCGCACCCGGCTAACTGACATTTTTCTGCAACATTCTGGTATACAGCAACCAGATACAAATGGACAGGGTGCCCTGGCTAGTGCATTTGTTAATGGCCTCCTGCCTGCTATTGGCAATCTGCTAAAACGCATAAGTGTTGGATGGGAGACCGAAACCATGGACAAATTGCAAACAGTGGCAGAGCACTGCCAACGTACTTTAAAAGGAAAGGAAGAGCAATCAGCTCAGCAGTTAATGGCCTTGCAAATACAGCATTATTAAGGGCAGGGCAAACAGTACCGGGGACGGGGAAAATACCAGGGACGAGGACGGGGGGGACGTGGTCGCGGGAGGGAACAGGGAACTGGATTTTCGGGTTATGGGGATGTTTGTAATTACTGTAAACAGCCGGGACATTGGAAAAATGAGTGTCCAAGCCGGCCTGGTAACTCTGTGAACAACCAGTTAAACCCCCTGCCAGCACAGCCAGTCAGCCCCCAGCCTTACTTTGCCTCACAACAATGACGGGACACCGGGGAACCTCAGGAAATTTTAGCCCCTTTACTACCTCTCACTCCCACTGGTGAGTGTGTGTTAACTATCAATGATCTTTCTCTCCCTTTCCTTGTTGACACGGGAGCTTCGCTCTCTGCAGTTCGTACTACCGACCTGCCTGAGGTTCCCCGCTCCGGAAAAACCGTGTCCGCTGTGGGCATTACGGGAGTCCCAACCCCTTATCCCCTTTCAAAACCTCTACCGGTCCAGGTTGGTCCCCTTTCTGCGGATCATGCCTTCCTTCTCTCTGATTCCACTCCGGTAAACCTTTTGGGTCGGGATCTGTTATGTAAGCTTGGCTACACCATATACTGTTCCCCGGATGGGGTCTATTTACAAATTCCCCAGTCTTCCCTGAGTGATTCTGTAGCCTCCCTGCTGTCTGAAACGTCCCTTTCTAATCCGGTCCCTTGTTGCCCACTGGTCCCGTCCCTTGAGCACCTAATTTCGCAGGTCCCATCCTCTCTGTGGCCAACTCATCCCTCTGAGGTGGGCCGCTTAAATACTGATCCTGTCTGCATTACTGTTGACTCTTCCAAACCCCTGCCTCGCCTATCTCAGTACCCTTTAAACCCTGAGGCAGAGGCTGGCATTGCTCCGGTCATAACTGCCCTGCAGGAGCAAGGCATTATTGTTCCCTGTTCCAGTCCCTGTAACACCCCTATCCTCCCTGTTCGAAAAGTTGATGGCAAATCATGGCGATTTGTTCAGGACCTTCGAGCCATTAATCATATTGTCATACCTGTTTTTCCTGTTGTCCCAAACCCAGCAACGATCCTGGCTTCTATTCCACCAGCTGCAACTCATTTTACTGTTGTTGATTTGTGTTCTGCTTTCTTTTCTGTTCCGGTTCACCCTGATTCCCAATACCTCTTTGCCTTTTCCTACAGGGGACAGCAATATACATGGACCACACTCCCTCAGGGGTATACGGAAAGTCCATCTTATTTCTCCCAGGCATTAGCCCGAGACCTAGCTGACCTTGTTTTCCCATCTGGGTCCACTCTAGTCCAATATGTAGATGATCTGCTCCTCTGTTCCCCCTCGTTATCTGCCTCAGAAACTGATTCTTTAGTGCTCCTTACTGCCCTAGCAAACAAAGGTCACAAGGCTTCTCGCTCTAAACTACAGCTTTGTCAAACCTCTGTCACATACCTTGGTTTTCTCCTCTCCCAGGGTTCCCGTACACTTTCTCCCACCCGCGTCCAGGCTATTCTTAGCTTTCCCCGACCCTGCACTCCACGCCAGGTCCGAAAATTTTTAGGCATGACTGCATTTTGCAGGCAATGGATTCCCCAATATGCCTCCCTTGCAAAACCTCTACAGGAACTCACTCGACTCTCTGTGCCTAATCCCATGCCATGGTCACCTCAAGCAGACTCTGCCTTTGTTTCCCTCAAACAAGGTTTGGCTTCGGCCCCCGCTTTAGGGCTGCCAGACTATTCTAAGCCTTTTACCCTTTTCTGCCATGAACAATCTGGATGTGCACTTGGAGTTCTCACTCAGGTGCACGGAGGCAGGAATCGCCCAGTAGCTTATTTCTCTGCCACTTTGGACCCCGTGGCCCAAGGCCTGCCCCCCTGCCTGCGTGCTGTGGCTGCTGCAGCACGCTTAGTCGAAATGTCTGAATCCCTTGTCCTTCGCTCCCCCCTTACTCTCATGGTCCCTCACTCTGTAGAAACTCTGCTGTTACAACGCAATACAAGCCACCTCTCCTCCGCTCGCCTTACCAGGTATGAACTTCTACTGCTGTCGGCCTTATATATCACTATAAAGCGCTGTTCTCAGTTAAATCCTGCCACTCTCCTTCCTTTGTCTAATGACGGTGATCCTCATGACTGCCTTGCTACTGTCTCTGCTATCACCGTCCCACGCTCTGACCTTTCTGATGTCCCTCTCCCTAACTCTGACCTTGTTTTGTTTACTGATGGTTCCTGTTTTCGAGACAACCAAGGTCGTCTCCTTGCAGGACACGCTGTAGTGTCACTCTCTGAAACCCTAGAAGCTGCACCTTTACCTTCTGTAACCTCAGCACAGGTTGCTGAATTAGTTGCCCTCACCCGTGCCTGCTTTTTGGCTGAGGGACGCTCCGCCACCATTTACACTGACTCTCGCTATGCTTTTGGGGTTGTACATGACTTTGGTACCCTCTGGCAAGCTCGGGGTTTCCTTACATCTGCCGGTACCCCTTATTAAGAACGGCCCCTATATCGCTGCTCTCCTGTATGCAGTTTTACTTCCCTCTGCCCTGGCTATTGTTAAGTGCCCTGGCCACTCGATGGCAGACACTGATGTTGCTAAGGGTAACGCGTTTGCTGATGCCTCTGCTAAACATGCTGCTGCTATAGAACCTTCCCCAGATGCATTTCTAGGTTCCCTCTCTGTTTCTATACCACCACTCTCCCTCACTGACCTCACCCTGCTCCAGGACTCTGCCCCAGAAACTGAAAAAGATTCCTGGGTTGCCCAGGGTTGCTCTCTACATCCTGATTCCCTTTGGCGTTCGCCTACTGGTACCTTCGTAGCCCCTTTTTCATTCTACCCATCACTGGCCGCCCTGCTACACGGTGTTTCGCATGTCGGAAAGGAGGGAATGGTGTCTGCTCTAACTAAGGCGGGATGGTGGGCTCCCCATTTCAGCTCTTTTGCAGCCCGCCACTGTGCCGCCTGCACCACTTGCCAAAGCCACAATATTGGTAAACCTGTAAAAGTGGCTCAGGGATTCCGGGGCTTGCCCCAAGCACCCTTCTTGCATTGGCAACTTGATTTTGTACAAATGCCTAAGTGTCAACGATTTGAATTTATTTTGGTTATGGTATGTTTATTTTCTGGTTGGATTGAGGCCTTTCCTTGTTGCAAGGCTGACTCACTGTCCGTTGCTAAATGTTTGTTAAACCATATTATGCCTGCCAAGGGAATTCCTGCCACTCTGTCCAGTGACCGGGGTACACACTTTACCGGACAAATTGTTCAACACCTGGATCGTATATTACATGTCACACACCTGCTGCACTGTCCCTACCACCCACAAAGTGCAGGTGCTGTGGAAAGGCGAAATGGTGTACTTAAGAATAAACTTGCTAAAATTTGTGACTCCACAGGGTTAAGCTGGTCAGCAGCTTTACCACTAGCCCTTATGGAAATGCGATCCACTCCATCCCAAAGGCATAAACTGAGTCCTTTTGAAATCGTTATGGGACGCCCTATGCGAACTGTGGCTACCATTACTCCAGTCCCAGACTTGAATTTGACTCACAGTACGCTCCTTCAATATTGCAAGGGATTAATGCAAGCTGTAAGTCACTTCCATTCACAGGTTCGAGCCGCCTGGCCGACGGAACCCACCTCTGACGCCTGCCACAACCTTGAACCAGGTGACTGGGTCTACGTACGGCATCACCATCGAAAACACGCCTTGGAACCTCGCTGGAAGGGTCCTCATCAGGTTCTGCTTACTACCCAGACAGCTGTTAAGCTATCTGGCACTGCAGCATGGATACATGCTTCACAGTGTAAGAAGACACCCTCCCCGGCGAACCAATCAACACCTCAGGACTGCGCAGAGTCAGTTTTGACTCCAGAAGAAGACGTAGAGGAACAGCCTGCAATACCTTACAATCTACGCTCTCGTAAGGGTTGCCAGAAGCAGATGACGATCTAAAGCAAGGCCCAAGAAGCAGCAGCAGTGAGCCTAGCGCCTGCTGTCTGGTGGACATAAAACTGTGAGTGCAGTTCCCTCAGTTGAGGTTGTCAGAACCAGAAGGGCCTTGCCTCCAACATGCAGCTCTGGTGGCGCCTGTTCCTCGGCTGCTGGTATCTTAAGGTCTGGGGTGCCCACAATGACAATTCTTTTATCCAGCAGCAAGTGTGGATAGCCCAGACCCTTAATATTTCTAAATGCTGGGTCTGCAGCCACATCCCAGCCCACTCTCAAGCTGGTGTTCCTGTCCTGGCTATCCCACTGAATTCCCCAGACCTTACTGGAGGACCTCGTCCATTTAACAAAACATGGAACAGCAATGACACTTGGGAAGCAGTAGGAATAAATGTATCTAAATGGATAAGTGTGGTGGAGGGGAAAGGTCATTGGTGTTGGGTGTGTAATGGGACAGGGCTGGATCTGGGAACAAGCCGTTGCCTTCAGCATATTGTGGCAAATGGTGTATGGGATTATTCAAACAAAACTAAGAAGTGGCGGACTGGGTATGGGGATATGAATTTTTTCTCAACCTGGGATCAAACAGAAAAATCAATCTCATGTTCCCCCTACAGTAATCTTAGTAAAAATAATACAATCTTCCAATGCCATACAAATACTACCACTCTTCGTAAGGAGGATTACCCTGTGCCCTTTGGAGGATATTACTCCTCATTTGCAGATACCTATGTAACAAATGGATGCAATCGACCTTTCCCGGCCTTAATAGGCCATCATTGGGTTTGTGGAACCAAAGCTTATACTGTATTACCAGCTAACTGGTCAGGTATCTGTTATTCCGCCCAACTCTTCCCACAATTCCGGGTGCTAGAGTCCCTCCCACGAGAACGCCTCCGTAATTTCAGGCGAAAAAGAAGGGACTTACTAGATGCCCAATGGTATATACATAAGCCCCTTAACTTGGGAAGAGGCCATTGGCACTTCCTTTATCCCACTTGGGGGAGTAATACACCACGCAAAAAGACTCCTAAGGTTACAAGCAGTGGTTGAAATAATGGCAAATGAAACGGGAGAAAGTTTAAAAACCCTGGCCAAAGAAACAGGGGTGATCAGACAGGTTGCCCTCCAAAACCGTCAAGCATTAGACATAGTGCTGGCGGCCAAAAGAGGAACCTGTGCTCTCATTGGAAAAGAATGTTGTGTGTTTATACCTGACAATACCAATGAGGTAATAGATCACGCTAGCCACTTAGAACAAATCGCATATCTTCCTCATGAAGAGCTGAGTTCTTTATGGAAGTGGCTAAGTAACCTGTTCAATTTCTCTGGCATAGGAAACTGGTTGTTTCAGGGAGCCCTAACTATCCTGTTTGGAATCTTAGTGATTTTTGTATGCTTTCAGTTAATCTCCTGTTGTATTCACAATTGTGTCACCCAGATGACTACCCCAAAACAGAGTGCTAACATGATGATTTTGAATATCGCTGATGAACTAAGAGATAAGGAACGGTTAATTTGTGGAACCCAGTAAGGGTTGGTCATGGCGTACGCCTGACCAAAAGGAGGGATTGTGAAAGTAAAATAAATTATATATTAAGAATAGAAAGGATTAAAGAAATGTTGTCTGTATCTTTAAGCAAAAATGTTGGAATGTTGCAACCAGGTGTCAGGAATACAGACATTAACATAGAACAATTGCACCGTTTAAGGGCAATTGGTGAAGCATTAGCCTTAGATCGATAACAGTTAGTAAGGAAATAGGATATGCATGCTGTGCCCCAGGTGAATTTTCCTGTTTTGCTTTCTTTGTTCCTTTGTCTAATTCCCGCTCTTTTATCTGTATAAATAAGACTGTTTGGGTCTTGCATGGCCACTCACATATTCTGAATGTTATTGGCGGAGCGCTGCGCTAATAAACAGAGTGGTCTGACAAATTGTGAGTCTTGATTCTAACTTTGACAGCAAACACCAGCCACACTATGGCTTCCAGAAGTCTTGGTTATTACTTGCAGGGTGACCCCCAACATGTTCTAGTCCTGGATTTTCCCCCAAAAACATGTGTTCTGCATTATCCAGCCCTCTCCTGAACAGTCCAGATATATTAGGCCCATTGCCCCTCTCAGGGTTTCAACATACAACAGTCTGCTACTTTGGCTAATTCCATTTAAACAATTCCTATTCCAAATGGATTAGTTTTAATTAAAGAATAAAACAAGTTTGTTTACTTACAAAGAGAGAGATGTTAAGTGGTTACAAGTAATGAGGCATTAAAGTCAGAAATGGTTACAAAACATAAATAAATAAAAATAAATCACTTTTTAAACTTAACAAGATAGACTTAGTCTAAGGTGAAGTTCTTTTGACAGGTTTCTAGTAATATTACTGACCAGGTTTATTCACATCAGGATCTGCTCCCAAAGTCCGTAGGCTGTTTCTTTTCTTCTTAGGTGAAAAAGAAAGAGATAGATAGGAGACAGAAAACCTGGGCTGGTTTTGCCCCTCACTTTTATAGTCCAGTCCCCCTTGGAGCTGCATTTTCTTCACGGTTATCCCTCAGAGGAGGGGTGGGCAAACGTTGTGGCCTGAGGGCCACATTGGGGTTCCAAAACTGTATGGAGGGCTCAGTAGGGAAGGCTGTGCCTCCCCAAAGAGCCTGGCCCCCACCCCTCCTACTTCCCACCTCCTGATTGTCCCCCTCAGACCCGCCAACCTATCCAACCCCCCCGATCCCTGTCTCCTGACTGCTCTGACTCCTATCCACATCCTTGCCCGCTGACAGGCTCCCCAGGACTCCCATGTCTATCCAACCCCACCGTTCCCTGACCACTTGTCATAACCATAGTCCCAGATTTGGACCTTAGCGTCCAAAATATGGGGGTTAGCATGAAAACCTCCAAGCTTAGTTACCAGCTTGGACCTGGTACCTGCTGCCACCACCCAAAAAATTAGAGTGTTTTGGGGCACTCTGGTCCCCCTGAAAAACCTTCCCTGGGGACCCCAAGACCCAAATCCCTTGAGTCTCACAACCAAGGGAAATAATCCTTTTTCCCTTCCCCCCTCCAGGTGCTCCTGGAGAGATACACAGACACAAGCTCTGTGAATCCAAACAGAGTGACTCCCCCTCTCTGTTCCCAGTCCTGGAAACCAAAAGCACTTTCCTATTCCCCCAGAGGGAATGCAAAATCAGGCTAGCAAATCCAACACACAGATCTCCCCGATTTCTTCCTCCCACCAATTCCCTGGTGAGTACAGACTCAATTTCCCTGAAATTTCCCAGTAAAGAAAACTTCAACAGGTCTTAAAAGAAAGCTTTATATAAAAAAGAAAGGAAAAATACATACAAATGGTCTCTCTGTATTAAGGTGATAAAATACAGGGTCGATTGCTTAAAAGAATATTGAATAAACAGCCTTATTCAAAAAGAATACAAATCAAAGCACTCCAGCACTTATATTCATGCAAATACCAAAGCAAAGAAACCATATAACTTACTATCTGATCTCTTTGTCCTTACACTTAGAAACAGAAGACTAGAAAGTAGAAACTACTTCTCCAAAGCTCAGAGAAAGCAGGCAGACAGACAAAAGACTCAGACACAAACTTCCCTCCACCCAGAGTTGAAAAAATCCGGTTTCCTGATTGGTCCTCTGGTCAGGTGCTTCAGGTGAAAGAGACATTAACCCTTAGCTATCTGTTTATGACACCACCCTCCCCCAGAATCTCTGGCCCATCCAACCACCCTCTGCTCTCTGTCCCATGACTGCCCCCTGGGACTCCCTTCCCCTTATCCAACCTCCCCGGTCCCAGCCCCCTCACTGTGCCACTTAGAGCATCAGGACTGGTAGCCGCCTGTCCGGAGCCAGCCATGCTGCCGCGCTGCCCGGCAGGAGCTTGCAGCCCCAGCGCCTAGAGTGCTGGTGGCACAGCGAGCTGAGGCTGCGGGAAAGGGGGACAGCAGGGGAGGGGCCAGGGGCTTATTTTTGAATAAGCCCTGGCTGTGAGCTCAAGGGCTGGGCAGGATGGTCCCGTGGGCCGGATGTGACCCGTAGGCTGTAGTTTGCCAATCTCTGCCTCAGAGCAATGTTTATTCAAAAAGTAAAGGCGGCAACACTGTGTCTGGTGGTGAAGAGTTGCATGATTAAGTTTGCTGATTTTCCTTGTCTTCTATTCCCCCTCCCAACCATCTGAAGACACTGTTTACAACTTATATGTAAACTGATGTAAACACACTCCTGTTGTGTAAGGCCTGCTTGACAAGTCCTCCCTAATAAGGGCTACATGGGTTTGAACATGCACTACCAACATCATTTAGAGGAATTCATAACTTTATATACAATGTTACTACGTACATTCTACAACACACTACTGACCAGTAAGTTATTAATTTTCAAATGATACTTCAGAAGGCATATTTTGTACAAAGATTATTACAATAGTGTATAGGGTGTGAATACAGAGGTACATTCTGTCACAGTGATATATTATTATTAGTTAAGTACTGTAAACTGATGGAGTGCACTGGGTTCCAGCAAATCTGGCTACACACACTTCATACAAACTCCAGAGTATCCAGTCTCTAGGCATTGTCTTTACTTCTAAGTAATTCATATTAAGCATAGCATAAACCTAAGGGCTTCGGTGATAAGGGTATAGAATAGTTTCCATATGAGGAGAGATTAAAAAGACTGGGACTTTTCAGCTTGGAAAAGAGACAACTAAGTAGGGACATGATAGTGCTGTATAAAATCATGAATGGTGTGGAGAAAGTGAATAAGAAAGTGTTATTTACTCCTTCACATAACACAAGAACCAGGAGTCACCCAACGATTTACCAGATTTAAAACAAACACGAACACACAGTCAACTTATACAATACAGAATGCACTAGGACAGTGGTTCTCAAACTTTTTTTTCATGGACCACTTGAAAATTGGTGAGGATCTTCCCAAATGTTGTTTGTACTGTTAGCTAACTATTGTAAAGCACTTTGGATAAAAATGCTATAAAAATTAATATTTTTTGTTTTACAAACAAAAGCACACAATTCATATTTTAATATCAGTAGTCTTACCTTTCTAATGTGATGGATGTGCCCTTTCTCCCCCGCCGCGGCAGCCTCTGGATCTCTCCCCTCTCCTCTACTGCAGCAGCCCCCGAGCTGGGGCTGGGAAGGAGTGAGAGTCTTTCCCCCGTCACAACAGCCACAAAACTGAGGCTGGGAAGGAGGGCCATCTCCAACTGCAGCCCTGGAGCTGGGGAAAGTCACCTCTTTCTCTGGCTACCATAGCCCTGCACATCCCAAATTCTTCCCCCCCTTCTCACCCCACTGCCCACTCCCATCTACCCCCTACTTCCCCAAAGGCCACCACCTCATCTTACATTGACATCTTCTCCAGGATCCAGGCACCTATTTAGTGGAGCCATGCATGCGCAGCTCCACTAATTAGGCAAGTGGCCCTTCATTTTTTTGTGTGCAGCCACCCAGGCATGCACCTTAGAGGGAACTATCCGCGGACTACCTGAATGGAGCTTGTGGACCACTGGTGGCCCACAGACCACAGTTTGGGAACCTCTGCACTAGGAGACACAAAAGACAGTGCTGTCATGTTTTAGAGCTCACCAACACCAGTAAGGGGTTCTGTCACTGCCTGCCCTGTATCCTGCTCAGAGCCTTGATCCCAATAACCATCCCACTAATATAGAACTCTCACCTTGGCTTCTACCAACCTAGTTACCACAGGCAGGGTGATCCCAACAGCCCTAATAGTACTGAGTCTCCCCAAATCCATCCACCCCAAGATCTTAACTGCCAGACACTCAGACTTTTCCCTTCTGGTTCATCACCCCTGAAGGTATAAAACCTCCCCCCAGTTATCAGTTCACTTTGGCATGCAGACTCCACACAGTTTGGACACTAGAATCCTGCTTGGGATAAAAATAAACAAAAAGTGTATTTAATGGAGAAATCACAGATTCAAAGATGAAATAATAAGGAAAAGTGAACACATACAAGTTACACAGAAAATATACACAGATGCAACTTCAGTCTTCACACTTCTGCAATAGGTAGATTCCCTTTTTAGTACAAGTTACCTACTGCCTTTGAACAGTTTCCCAATGTACTCCACAGCCATTGAGGGGACCCAGGGTTCATAGACAGCCCCCTCCACCACCTTTGAGATTGTCCCTCAGTTCTGGATACCTGTGTTATCTGGTGTTATTCCCCTGGTGTTATCTGGACCGGTGATCAGCTAGGTCACTACAATCCTCGACTCCAGGAGCCAGCCTTACCCTGCTCTGCTATGAGAACCCCAACTCCCAGTTTGTTCCTGCACAGCCTCTGGCATGTAAGCTGCTCCCAGCTATGTAAGTGAGCACTTTTGGCCAGCCGCTGCTTGGATTGTGCAGGCGAATGATGCTAGCCAATATCTACGGTCCCAGACACAACCCTAGGAACCTCCATCTTGCAGTGTCCAGTTATGCCAGCTGGATGCTGCAAGCTTATATGAGTTCATCAATTTAACAAATAAATTGATATGCACCAGGCTTGTTATCCTAAGGCGAGTTTCTGACACATTTCAAACCAAATGCACAGCTTCAGGTAGAATAAACAAAAATTTATTAACTACAAAAGATAGATTCTAAGTGATTATAAGTCAAACTGCAACAAGTCAGATTTGGTCAAATGAAATAAAAGCAAAATGCATTCTAATCTGATCTTAACACTTTCAGTGCCCTTACAAACTTAGATGCTTCTCACCACAGGCTGGCTGGTTGCCCTTCAGTCAGGCTCTCCCCTTTGATCAGCGCTTCAGTCGGTTGGTGGTGAGGTGTGTAGATGGAGGTGGAAGAGAGAGGAAGAGCATGGCAAACGTCTCTCCCTTTTATCATTTTCTTTCTTCCTTCTTGGCTTTGCACCCCTCTTCAGAGTCAGGGGAGCATTACCTCATCGTAGTCCCTTACTGACCAAAGGAAAGGGAGTGATTCACTAGAGAGTCCAACAAATCCTTTTTTGCTGTCTAGGCCAGTGTCCTTTGTTCCTGTGAGTCTGGGCTGGGTTTGTCCCATACATGTCATGATGAGGTGTGAACTGCCCCTCTGCTCCTTGAGAGTTTTGCCTGGGCTTGTTTTAAGCCATTAGGACACATTTTCAGCCTCATAACTACATTGCAACCTGTAACATAACATTACTATAACAATAATGCTCAGTGCATCATGAGCCTTCCGAAGACACCCAACATGACAAACTTTGCATTGGATACCACACAATCGTATTATAAGCACGAACATGGGGGTGTAGGGTGTTCCCCTGAGACACAGAGTGTCACAATACCCTTTACTTCAAACCACTTCTCTTTTAAGGGTTTGCAGTTCTCTTTTTCTCTGTCTCAGATTCATGGTGGGGGAAATTCCCTCTCAATTACGTAGATGGGATGACTCGGTGTCTTCCCACTAACTATAATGGGCCATCATTTTCTTTTCCTGGGTCGTACCATGAGCCATTAGTTGCGTTCAGTTTTGTGTAACCATCTGGCTTGGGAGGAGCCCCTCCCTGCTGTGAAGTATACTTGAAATTTAGTACAGGTCATGAGCATAGTATTCTATATACATAAATGCATATTCAGTCTGTATATATCTCATTATGACCATCAAGTTCAGAACATTACAAGGTTTCATAAAAGACCTTACTTGTCATATTTTTTATACACAATAATATTGTATACAACCAGCTGATTCAATTGCTTACTCTTTGGAGTTCAGACCCCCTGTTCTCCCCTTGGGGCGAATGGACCCTGATTGTCACACTATCATTTTTTTTAAATGTATATCTGTTCAGATACAACTATGATAAAGTGTAATGTACTACAGCACTATATGTTTAATTATATATGATGCTGGACAGAGATTGCTTATGCTTCATCAAAAGCTAAAACTGCAATACAGAACCAAAGAAACTGGATGGAAAAGACCCATTGGGTCATCTAGTCCTAAATGTTAAACCAAGATTGTTCTCTCCATATGACTTTTCAGAACTTAGACCCTTAAAATGGGACAAACTAAAATACAGCCCTAACCATGACCGTGTACGCCTATCTGGCATAGTTACATTTCTCTTGGAACATTTTGGTGTTTGTGTGAGTGTTAATTGTAGATAGGACAATTTTGTTCTATATGTATGTTATCCATCTCTCTCTCTCTCACACATACACACACACAAAGTTGGAGAATATGGCCATCCCAAACTGTGCCAGAAAACATCTGTGTGCTGCCATGGTTACAGAGGAGTAAGGGAAGATCCCCACCAAACAATATATTCAGGCCCTAAATGGCTCAACAGACTGGGATTCCAGCCCTTCTGCTCACAGATCATTTTGTGATTTAATTGACCACTCACTATTATGATATCCCATTCTCAGCACCATATCCTAATGCTACGAAATCAGACTGCTAAGCAGCATAATGGTTTTTAAAATAAAGTAATAAAGATTTTTTTAGAGAGACAAGGTGGGTGAGGTAATCGCTTTCATTGGTCCAACTTCTGTTGGTGAGACAGACAAGCTTTGGAGCTTACAGAAAGCTTTTCCTCAACTCTAGGACCGATATGGCTACAACACTGCATACGACAAAGTTTTTTTTGTCAATTGGTTCAGATCTTTCTTTAGAAATAACTGTCCAAACACTGTAGGAAGTTCTTCAGTGACATCAGTTTCCACATCAGTTTTAGAGTCAAAGAAAAAGTTAGATTCTTGTGCAAACAACGGACTAGCTACTGCAGGCTTTTATTAGTCTCCTAGTGGTCTTACATGATTTTTCTGTCTGTTTTGAACTGCAATACATTACAGAGAAAACTGAGTTTGTTTGCACTAAACATATATGTAGAGCCTCATGAAATTATTATTTTTTAAATAATTTTTCATTTTATTTTGTGGGAATTTCTTTTGTTTTATCCATTCAAAATTTCGTTTATTATATTTACATTAATAAAATACCTCAAAAGACTGTATATAAAAAAAAGATTATATATATATCACAGTATATCCTACTTTATCTATACTACCTCATTTTATTAAGCATTATTCCATGGAATTGAAAGGTTTTATGAATTAAAAACAAGCATACAGCAGTACACTTCATTTTCTTTTTTGATGGTTTGTCCTCTGTTGCTTACAAACAGCTCCTTAGATGTTCACCACTGACATTTACCCATTATTGCAGCCCTCAAATAACCGCCGCTTCTCCATCCTCACTCAGTGACACAAACACCATAGGGCACCATGGATCTTCCCAACCCCTACTGTTTCCTTCTCTAGTCCCCCACCCCCACCTCAACCTGTCCCTCTATATCCTTAGGGACCCCCTCCCCCTTATTTATTCCCCCTCTTCTACTGATTCTCACCCTCCAAGCCCCCATTAGCCCCAGAAACCCCTTCCCTCTTGCACTGACCCCCAACTCCCCTACTAGATTCCCTCCTCCCCCAAGGGAGTGAAAGGCCCTGGGAGGATGTTGGATCTTGCCCAAAGGACCCTGTATTTACCTTGCAGTGGTGACTCCTTACCCATAGGTCTGGGGCCATCTTCCTGCTCTAGGTGTGGCAATCTGGTGCTCAGGTTTGGCCCTGCCAACCTTCCATCATCATGACACAGGGGCAGGTGAGCCAAATTTGAGTGAATGATGCTGCAACCTCAGGTACCAGGTCACAACACTCAGACCAGACACCTGGGTCCAGCCCCCTGGGACAGGAGCCACAGGGATCACCACCACCGCAGGGTGAGATTTTAATTTTATGTCATTTTTATGTTCTTTTTTGTTTTATTTCATGTTATTTAGCATTTGCAAAAAAACACTGGGCTTACTATTCAGTTTAGAGGAACAAGACAAGAACAGTCATGTAACTGAAGTCACTGAGTTGTCAAGACACATTGTTATACAGCTGTAACTTACGTTTATTGTTGCTTGTTCTTTCTGGTGCATGTAATATTGTCACCTGGCTGTCATGCGCACTGGTTCCTGGCCAATGGAGCTGTGGAGTTGGCGTTCGGGGTGGAGGCAGTGTGCAAAGACTCCCTGACTGCCCCTGCACCTAGGAGCTAGAGGGACATGCCAGCCCTTTCTGGGAGCTGTGTGGACCCAGGGCTTGTAGGGAGCCTGCCTTAGTCCAGCTACGCCGCTGACCAAATTTTTAGGGGCCTAAAATCTCCCGGATTGGCTTCAATAGCCACCAGGAGATCGAGGCCCATTCTGGGAAATTCCTAGCCAATCCAGGAGGGTTGGCAACCCTAGTAGCACCCTATGCTAAGGTTGGTGAGGTTCATGGTGCTTCTCCACTACTGGAGGTTGGGAATGGGAGCAGTACAGAAGACAGCACAGGCAATTCTTGCAATAATTCCTGTGATACGTAGAGGGGTTTGTCAAAGCCCTAGCACCTGGAGTCACGTTATCAGTGGCGGCACTTGGCATAAGGAGACTGAGCAATTGGCAAGGCCCCACACAGCTCAAGGAGCCCTAGTGTTGCCAACTTTCTAGTTGCACAAAACTGAACATCCTTGCCCCGCCCCAACCCCCACTCCCTCCCCCTCTGTCACTTGCTCTCCCCCACCCTCACTCACTTTCACCAGGCTGGGGCAGGGAAATGGAGTGTGGGAGGGGGTGAGGACTTGGGTTAGGGGTGGCGCTTATCTTGGGCAGTTTCTGGAAGGGGCCAGCATGTCTGGTTCCTAGGCTCAGGGGCACCCAGGCCGCTCTGCGTGCCGCCCATGCCGCACCCACAGCTCCCATTGGCCACGGTCCCTCGCCAATGGAAGCTGCGGAGCCGGCACTTGGGGTGGGAGCAGCACGTGGAGCCACCTGGCTATCCCTACATGCAGGAGCTGGAGGGGGGACATGCTGCTGCTTTCTGGAGCCACAGGGAGTCTGCCTTAGCGTCGGGTCCCCGCTGCGCCACTGACCAGACTTTTAACGGCCCCGTTGGCGGTGCTGAGTGGAGCCGCCAGGTCCCTTATCAACTGGGCGCTCCAGTCGAAAACCAGACACCTGGCAACCCTGTGGGCCCTGATGTAATATTCCTGCCCCAAAGCCCCTTCACTGGCTTGCGCCAGGCCTGTGCCACACCCGTGCTAGCCCCACTGGGGACCCAACACCCCGCAGCGGGCGAGTCTCCTCTGCCCCCCAGGCCCTTGCGGCGCTGCCACTTCCTCTCCGCCCGCCAGGGGGCGCGCGGCCGCATCCCACGCCGGGCTCGTGCGGTTCTTCTTTTCCCCTGGAACCATAGACTCGGAGGAGCGGCCCAGCCCGGCCGCTCTGGCATCCACGCTCCCGCCCGCCCACTTCCCTCTGGTTAAGCCAACGCGGAAGCGGAAGTTCCCCTCGCAGGGGTTTGTGGGACGCCGGAGAGCGGGGCGGATGTTCTGTTTTCCTTTGGGTCGGACGTAGCTGGCGGCGGCGGCGGGTCGGAGGCCAGAGACCGATGTGGCGGGTGAGTCAGTCCCGGGCCGGGGCTCGTGACCCTCCCGCTCGTAGGGGGGCGGGGAGCGCAAGGGGATAGTTGTGACCTTTGACCCCCTAAATTATCCAACCCGCCACCCCCCTGCCCAGCTCCTTCTGTCGGGGCTCGGGGGGCAGAATCAGGCGCGCGCCCCTGCTCGGTGCCCGGCGCTGCGCGGACAGGGGGCTCCCCTGGGAAGGGAGCAGCAGTCGCTGACCGAGGCTGCGACCTCCCCCGCCCGGCGCCGGCTTGCGCAGCCCGTGGGGGCGCGGGCGCGTTTCAGCTCCGTGCGCAGTGCGAGGCGGCGCGTCACTCGCCTGTGCGCGGCTCTTGCGTGTCCTGTGGCAGGAAACGCTCCGTGGGTATTTCAGCGTTGTGCAGAATTGGGGGCGGGGGAGAATCAGACAATAATGATCCACTGGCCATAGCAGCGGTTGAGTCAAAAAGTTAAAGCTTCTGTTATGGTTAAAAGACAAATTTTCAGTATCCTGTGTCAAAATATACAAAGTAATTAGCTGCGAAGTAAATTCTAATTAAAAAAAAAATAAGGAGCCTGCCTTAGCCCCGCTGCGCTCCCTGACTGGAGTTTTAATGGCCCAGTCAGTGGTGCTGACCAGAGCCTCCAGGGTCTCTTTTTGACCAGGCGTTCTGATGGAAAACAGACACCTGCCAACCCTGTGGGGCCCTGATGTAATATTTCTGCTCCAAATCCTCTTCATTTTATTTAGCCTGGCCTGTGTCACATGTGTGCAAGTCCCACTGTGGACCCAATACCTAATAGGTTTTCATTTAGCATTTTTCTTCTTTTGCCTGGCTGAAAATTTGTCTTGCCTCGATGGAAAATTTTTTTTCATAGGTATGTGTATGCAAGGTGAAATAGGAGTTTGACATTTACTGATAAAAATCAACTTTTTCCAAGTTTGTTTATATGTTATGAATTATAATGGTTGTTTGTAAATCTCTGGCAGATCTGTGAGTGGTTATATGTATAAGCTCTAGCTTTAAGATTATCTCACAAATGTGATTTTAGGAAGTATGTTCTGTTGCCTATTGATTCTACCAGCTCTTTCTGCTCCCCCATTTATGGCCTTAGTAATCAAATGGGGATTTGTAGTTGATGTTTACCATCATGTAGAGGGGATCTCGCTATATTGAAGATACACTTTGTGTACTTTGTTCAGGTCTGACCAAGAGTTATAAGACTAATTCTTCCCTTTAAATTGACATCTGTTTGGTTTTTTTCTTCCCTTCCAGAATAACATCATCTAGTTAAGGATACGGAATTCTTCTTCAAGGCTGGACTGCTGCAGTATAACTATTGCTAGTTGGCACTCTAGTAATTCTGCTCATGTTAGCACTGGGTGACGACGTAACTTCCACAGTGCTTCCTCCTGAAGCCTAGCTTTCTTTTGAGCCATTGAGTACCAAACCACACTTATTCATATCATCAGCTTTTCAGTTTCCTTGTGGATATAATTGTACTGCTTATGACTGTAGTATTTAAGTTGTGGAACTGAATTCATATATTGTGATGGTTAGAAAACAGTTTATAATGGCAATGCTGTTACTTTTAAATTTTCTAATTGACTCTCATGCCAAGAATCAATGGTTTTACTTGGTAATCTTTAAATCTCAGAACCAGTCAATTATTTACAGATAAGGACCACTTTCCTCAGTTAGTGTTTCCTACAGGTTAAATGAGTATCCATTTTTCTTAGTGGTTTTATACTTCTTTTTCTGTGCTATGGCGGCTGCTACAATAGTTCATGATGCGTCAGAAGCAGTAGAGCTCTGTGCTTCCTATGGCTTATACCTTAAACCCATTACAAAAATGTCTATCAGCGTGGCACTTCCTCAGCTCAAGCAACCAGGAAAATCCATTTCCAACTGGGAAGTGATGGAAAGACTAAAGGGAATGGTGCAAACTCATCAGTTTTCTACACTACGGATTTCCAAAAGCACCATGGATTTCATCCGTTTTGAAGGAGAAGTTGAAAACAAGAGTTTGGTTAAGTCCTTTCTAGCATGCCTTGATGGCAAAACAATAAAACTTAGTGGTTTCTCTGACATTTTAAAAGTTCGTGCTGCAGAATATAAAATTGACTTTCCTACTAGACATGACTGGGACTCCTTTTTCCGTGATGCCAAAGATATGAACGAAACTTTGCCAGGGGAGAGACCAGACACCATTCACTTAGAGGGGTTACCTTGCAAATGGTTTGCTCTGAAGGACTCTGGCTCAGAAAAACCAAGTGAAGAAGTCCTTATAAAAGTATTTAAGAAATTTGGGGAAATACGTAATGTGGACATACCCATGCTGGACCCATATAGAGAAGAAATGACTGGTAGAAACTTTCACACCTTCAGTTTTGGAGGCCATTTGAATTTTGAAGCTTACGTTCAATATCATGAGTATGCAGGTTTCATCAAGGCCATGAATGCCCTGCGAGGGATGAAACTGATGTACAAGGGTGATGATGGCAAAGCAGTGGCTTGCAATGTAAAGGTGAGGAAGTGAAGAGTTATTTTGTAATAGACCTTAAGGGGGAAAAATACTGTTGAATGTCCTTTCCATGTATGAGTTTAACACGTTAAACTCTACAGCTGCATTTTATATGGATATCAAGTCAGATTGTTGATGAAGTGACAGCATAAAAATAGTCTCTTGCAACATCCATAGTGGAATTTCAAATGAAAGGTGTGATGCGTGTTAAATTCTGCCTCCCTGCAATCATGCACCAAATTAAAAAAACCTTAACATTGACATAGCTCTAGGGCTAGGAATAACACAATGAGGGGAGCTAAATATATGAACTAGGTCTGTGTTCTAAATGTCACATTTAATTTCTTAAACAACCAAACAAGCTGTGTTTATAAATATTAACCCATCTCATCTGGGTCTTACTTTAATATTCCAGCACCATGTGTAATTTCAAACAACCATAATTTATCTTTAAATCAACCTGTTAGAGGTGGATTTTCTCTTCTCCGTACTGCTCTCCCCAAATGTGAAATTCTCTCCAAAAATTACTTTGTCCTGAAGCTCCAGGATATTCAAGATTAATTCTTGCACCAGAAATAGCTTTACTACACAAAAATATCACAACTCTAAAGTCTCTTTACTCAAGGCCTATAGGGCTAGAAATGGGAGCTTTCCAGCTTCCCGGAGGAATACACATTTAACTGTTAACTAGTCCTGGAAGCCCTGGAGTTATTGGTCATGACTTCTTTGTGTGTAGAAAAGTAAACTAGGTTTTTAAATGAGTTTTTAAGAGGTTTTTAATGGTCCCTTTGAACCCTGTAATATTGGATTGATGGTGACTAAAATGCCTAGTATTACAGGCAGTTGTGTGTCAGAGATAGTCCTAATAAAATATTTAAACTCCCTAAAATAGTTTTCCTGTAACAGGAGGCATACGGAGGAGACATAAGTAGAAGGGCTTTTTTGGCATCCATTTAGGTTGTCATAGACTTTAAGGCTGGAAGGAACCATCATGATCATCTAGTCTGACCTCACACATTGCAGGCCACAGAACCTCGCTCACCCAGTCCTCTTAATAGACCCATAACCTCTGGCTGAAGTACTGAAGTCCTCAAATCATTATTTAAAGACTTCAAGTTGCAGTGACTCCACCATCTACACTAGTTTAAACCTGCAAATGACCCATGCCCTGTGCTGCAGAGGAAGGCAGAACCTGCCCTGGGTTCTCTGCCAATCTCATTCAAGGAAATATACCTTTACAACCCCAAATATGGTTTGTTGGGCCCTGAGCGTGTGGGCAAGACCCATCAGCCAGACACCTGGGAAAGAATTCTCTGTAGTAACTCAGAGCCCTCCCCATCTAATGTCCCATTTCTGTCCATTGGGGATATTTGTTACTAGCAGTTGCAGATGGTCCACATGCCATTGTAGGCAATCTCACCATACCATCTTCATAAACTTATCAAGCTCAGTCTTGAGGTATTTTGCCCTCACTGCTCCCCTTTGAAGGCTGTTCAGAACTTCACTGCTATGATGGATACCTTTGTCTAATTTCAAGCCTAAACTTGTCAATGGTGAGTTTATATCCATTTGTTCTTGTATCAACAGTGGTGCTTAAGTTAAATTATTCCACTACTTCTCTGGTATTTATGCCTCTGATACATTTATAGAAAGTACTCATATGTCCCCTCAGTCTTCCTTTGGTTAGGCTAAACAAGCCAAGCTCTTTAAGTCTCCTCTTATAAAGTAGGTTTGTCATTCCTTTGATCATCCAAGTAGCTCTTCTCTGCACCTGGTACAGTATCTTTCTTAGGGCAGGTCTACACTCTGGGGCTAAGTCGACCTAAGTTACGCAACTCCACCTATGTGAATAACATAGCTGGAGTCGACATACCTTAGGTTAACTTATTGCGGTATCTACACCGCACTGGGTCTCCCGTCAACTTACCTTATGCTTCTCATTCCATTGGAGTACCAGAATCGATGGGAAAGCAATTGGTGGTCGATTTAGCGGGTCTTCACTAGACCTGTTAAATGGACCCCCGGTGGATCAGTTGCTGCACGTCGATACCCCTGTAAGTGGAGACAAGCCCTTAGACATGAGAGACCAGAGTTGCACACAGTATTCCAGATGAGGTCTCACTAATGTTTTGTATAATGATATGAACACTTCTCTGTCTTTACTGGAAGTACCTTGCCTGATGCATCCTAGAATTGCATTAGCCTTTTTTGCTGCTGCATCACATTGGCAGCTCATAGTCATCCTTTGATCAATCAAAACAGCCAGCCTTTTACCTCCTCTGTAACCTTCAACTGGTAAGTCCCCAGGTTACAGCAAAAATTCTTGTTAGTCCCTAAGTGCATGATCTTGCACTTTGCACTATTAAATTGATCCCATTGCTATGACTCCAATTTTCAAGGTCCAGTTTACCTTTTGTAAAATCATGTTGTATTTTATCCCAATTAAAGTTTACCTCTAAGGCCTTAATTACTTTCTCTTTTAAAATGTGTTCCAACACCTTGCATATAATTGAGATCAAACTACTTGGCCTGTAATTTCCTGCATCACTTTTTTTTCCCTTTCTTAAAAATAGGTACTATATTGTGTGAACCCTGAGTGCATGGCTCCATTAAAAATCCCTGCCATTGGGCTTTCAATTTCATGTGCCAGTTCCTTCAATATTCTTGGATGGAGATTATCCAGGCCCCTCCATTTGGTCCCATTAAACTGTTTGAGCTTGGCTTCATTAATTTCTAATTCATTACCCTCATTTCCATTAGCCACCCCAACATTAACTACCCCTAAACTCTTAATTACACTTATTTAAAAACAGAGACAAAGTATTCATTTAGGTATTGGGCCATGCCTATATTACCTTTAATCCCCGCCATATCCTCAGTGTTTAGTGGTCCCAGTTCTTTTTTCCTTGTTTTCTTATTTATATGACTATAGAACCTTTTACTACTAGTTTTAATTTCCTTTGCAGTGTCCAACTCTGCTTGGATTTTGGAAGTTCTCACTTTCCCCATATACTTTCTGACCTCCAGTACTTAGCTTTCCTTCCTGATCCAGCCCATCTTCTATTCCTTGTCGACGTCCTGTTTTTTCATAATAACCTGTTTGAGATGCTTGTTCATCCTGTTTGGTTTGCCACTCTTCACTACAATTTTTTCCCCCTTGCTTGTGATGCTGACTTCAGATAGCTTCTGCAACTTTTCCAGGCCTCCTCCACATTCAGATCCTTGAGTTCTTCAGCCTAGTCCACTTCCCTAACTCTCCTTCATTTTTTTAAGTTTGCCCTTTTGAAATGAAGGACCTTACTTGCAGATCTGTTTTTGTTTATCTTTCCGTTTAGTTTAAACTGAATTAGCTCATGATCACTCAAACCAAGGTTGTCCCCTGCAGCTGTTTCTTTTCACTATTCATCATTAGCATATCTAAAATGGAATTACCTCCTGTTGGTTTGGTGACAGTTTGGTGAAGCAGTCTGTCAGCTATCACATCCAGGAAAACATGGGCTCTACCATTATTACTAGCATTTGTCCTCCAATATATATCTTGGAAATTAGTCTCCCATAATCACACAATTCCCAGTAGTATTTATTCATTAAAAATATTAAAGAGGTCTCTATTCATATCCAAATCGGATCCTGGGGATGTGTAGCATACCCCAAGTGCTGTCTCCGGCGACCATTTTGTCCCTTTCTTCTCCAAAGTGGTTTTGGCTCAAATGGACTCTTGTTTTATCCATTCCATCATTTCTAATTTCTTTACAGTCTACTCATAAGTAATATACAATGCTATTCCACCACCTTTATCTTTATTTCTGTCTTTCCTAAACAGCACATTCCCTTCAATCCCTGTACTCCAGTCATGACTACAATTCTACCATGTTTCTATTATCCCTATAAGTATCACTTTCCTTACCAGCAGTTTTAGGCAATCTTCTTTTTCACTACCCCTGTGGTGCTGCTTCCATGTGCCTGGTAGAGGAAGCCAGGTCCGCCCTCTACTCTAGGTTCCAGCTGAGGGATTCTCTAATCAGCAGCCAAAGTCTGCATCATCCTGAACCTTTCTGCTTTTTCCCTGAACCGTTACTAATCCTGGCTACCCCATCTCTGGATTTGTTAGCACACTCTCCCTTCTTCCACTGAGTAACTGCAAACTAATTTCTGTAGTTCCAAACACACCTCCCTTGTCTCAGGGAGTGACTGCAGACAATATCCCTGCAGCCCCTTTCTGCTATCAACTCCCTGGCATTATACATGCCCTGCCTGTTCCTGCACAACTGAGTTAACGCTCAGCCTTAATTCCCCCATCTTGCAGCCTAATAGGTTAATTGTCCCCTCTGGCCTACGTTAACCTATTCAGCATGAGTTCGGGGAGCATACCCCATCACAAGACAAAGTACCTTTCTCTTTTCCAGATTAGCCCTGATCATCTAATTTCTTTGTGTCTGCTGCCTGTACATCTCAGATTTATTGATAAAACTTTTTAAGACCACACTGCCAGTGTGTGTGTGTGTGTGTGTATTTACAAATATAAATCTCGTGCTGAGTCGGGGCTATGTATTTGTTCAGCACATTCATAAGAAAATTAAACAAAATTAAACTTTTAAGAGAGAGTTCCTTTTTTAAAGAGGGGTAACAAGATACAGCATTAAAATAAAAAAATCAGCAAACACCTGTAGAATGAAAATAAATTCAATTTATATAACTGAGCAGACATTTGAATTGTATTTGAAGTGCAGATATAACCAAAATTTATTGATTATGTGATCTCCACCCATTTTTAAACTGTACTTGAAAATTTACTAAAAATATGTTGCCATGATACCTGAAAATCTGGCATACATATCTTACTGCTTCTGTCCTGATAAAAGGCTTAAGTTTTTGCAGCCACTGCTCCTCAATTAGAATAACAAGGTTATTGTAACAAATTTGATAGGCCACAATATCAGATAACAGATGTATCATGGGTATATGATGTCTATAGAGACAAGGGCCAATGTTTTAAGCATTAATCTGCTGGCTATATAATGAGGTATAATATTCCCCTACTTTGCAGTTATAGGAGATTGATGTTCATAAGACTATTTACAATTGAAAATCATATAGGAGTACCTAAATTTATTTTAGGTTAAGCTCTCTAGGATTCACTTTTTCAAATCAGAAATACCAGTACTGCTTTTGAATAGAAAAACATGAATAAGTTCAATTTCTTTTTTTAATTTGGATTAGTAAGATTTGCTTTGACATGTTTGAAGTTGGGAGCCATGCACTTACGATTTGGTAATTGAGTGAAATGTAGGCTTTGTTATGAAAAGGAAGTCAGTCAACATTGTGCAGTTCAGAAAGTATCCTTTAAGGTTCAGGGGGAAGGTTCGAATGTGTTGGAGCTACAAGTTACGTTGTTTATATACTTCTTACTGGATAAACCCCCAGACTCATGAGTGAAATAATTTTACTTTTCCTCACATGACAAGACTTGCAAGAACAAGCATAAAAAAATCCAAAAGTCCCCAAACCTTAAATGTACTAGATTAGAATTGGGTTTTGACCTCTTAAACTCATTGTTTCTTAACTGTGCTCTGTAAAGGTTTCCTTTGACTCAACAAAACACCTGAGTGATGCATCAATTAAGAAACGGCAGCTTGAACGTCAAAAGCTTCAAGAGCTTGAACAACAAAGAGAGGAACAAAAACGCAGAGAGAAAGAAGCAGAAGAGAAAAAAAAGGAGGAGGAAAGGTAGATCTAACATATCTGCATTTTTTAATTTTAATAACGATGGTAAAATACAATAAAACTGCATTTCCTTCCCCTTATCTCTCTCGCACTGGAAATGAATGAGCAATTTGACTAAATCTCAGTCTCTTGCAGGGCTAAAACTTTGGGTCCCCACATTTCTTCATTCCATTCAAAATTAGCAATGTTTAATTTGATCATATTATAACTTCGCTTTCATATACAGTAGAACTTCAGAGTTACAAACACCAGAGTTACGAACTGACCAATCAAACACACACCTCATTTGGAACCAGAAGTACACAATCAGGCAGCAGCAGTGCTCCTCCCCCACAACCTCCCCCCAAAAGGCAAATACAATACAGTATTGAGTTAAATGTAAATTACTACAAAAATAAAGGGAAAGCAGCATTTTTCTTGTGCATAATAAAGTTTCAAAGCTGTATTAAGTCCATGTGCAGTTGTAAACTTTTGAAAGAACAACCATAACGTTTTGTTCAGAGTTACGAACAACCTCCATTTTTCACAGTGTTCGTAACTCTGAGGTTTTACTGTACTTTTTTTTTTTCTCATGCTGTACTAGCAATCATATTTCTAACCCAGAAAAAGTTAATTTTATGGGCAAGATCTTTCCACATATAGAAACAAAAATCCAATCTTATGTTAAAACAGACATACGAAATCAGTTACAGAGTGTTTTGACTAGTTCAGTGAAGATATTAAATGGTCTTTAAGTCTGTTATTAGTTGACTCAAAATATATTGTTAGCTTTAACTATTCAATCTTCTAAATCAGAATCCCATTTTTTCCCCCTTAGACTTCACAGAATTCTCCAAACATAATATTAAAATCTCTTTATCTTGCAACTCTTTACTGTTAAACATGTTTTGGTCACTTACATTAGTGGTGCAAGCAAATCAGATTCCAAATTCTTAATGCTCTTCTAATTTTGATTTATCTTGGTAATAAAAGGCAGAGTTTTTCAGTTGTTTCAAGAGTTAGTTATGTTTTGCAAATCTTTTGTTTTAAGACCAGTTTCCCTATAAATTATCTTCAACTGGTAGAAAACTGTGGCAGATCCTTACTCTACTTGCAGATTTTAATTTCTGATGCTGTGCAATGCAATCTGGAGCTGAGATGACCATCACTAAAATTGAAAGTTTGGTAAATTTATTATAATACCTATACTTACTTATAATTCTGCACAAAATTATTTTTCTGGACTATTTTTTAAAGTGTTTAAACTAAAATGGGTGATTTTGGTAAAATATATACCAATGCTGGTAACAGACATATAAACTTTTATTATTAAAGATAGTGGGTAAACATCTTCACCTTTGAAAATCCTCATTCACATCAAAAGTACTACATGGGCAATTAACAGTGATAAAGTAATGTGTTATATTTGATTTTTGCTTTGCATGGCTGATCCCGTTAGAACATCCCTTTACTTTAAATTCAGCCGATTTAATTTCTGTCCAGTGTTTATTACAGGAACCAGCTAATTTGTTAGACTTCTTTTGTGAATTTCCATTTTACTTATAAACTGTATTACTGCAGCCTTACACAGAGTGGAAATGACTTTCTTGATTTGTGTTGCGCGTGCAATCTGCTTATTTTCCCTTGCTTTGAGATTCTTTAAAACAAAGATGATAGAAGTTGTGCTTTTCATTACTCTAGTGCCTAGTTAGTTCAGACTTCAATGTTTCCCAACTACTGACAGTATTAGAAAGCAGACTAACTGTTCTGATGACGCAGATCTCTCAGAAACTTGTTGGCTCTAAATGACAACATATCATGACTGTTGTATATAGTTTGATACAATTTTTTTTTTTAAGTGAGGTTAGTGCTGCTTGTTCCGGATTGACAGCAGTGAGGACTTAAGTCTTCTATCCACAGAAAAGTACAGCATGGGCAAGCTTCCCCACATTGTTCCACCAAAGTGCCTCAATTCTGACCTGGAGGGACCACCTCTAGGGGTGAGAGTAGTTCAGTTTCCATGCCCAATCCAGTCCTCAGTGCTTCTGAGGCGACCAGCAAGATTTTCAGTTGTGGTGGATTTTACATGTCAGTGCTAGAAGCAGTCATTCCTCTAAGCCCCAGTTGTTGTGCTGCTGCTGTTCCTAGAAGGCAGCTGACCAGAATGATAACTATGCATTAGTTCTGAGGAAGGCGGGTTCAGGCAGTGGGGGACACAAAATAAAGTGAGCTAGTTTGATATTTTGATGGAAATGTGCTTCCTAGAACTGGATAGTTGAAATGTTTAAACTATAATGATTTGGTTTAGCTTGGTCTGTTTTCTAGATAGAAAATTGAAAGACGATGTGCTAATAGTGTGAGTAAATCATTTTATTGACATGGTTCTGCTTTAACAGAGAGAGGTTTTTTTCAGAGATGGGATATACGTTTTAGAATGTATTACTAGGAAAAAAGTATGTGTATACATACAATATCTCAGGGATGCCAGGTATATATGGAACATAAATCTGAGGATAGCAAATCATTTCAGCAATTGTATGTTAAGGAAACTGGAGCCCGTGCATCAGTGATCTTCTTTTATCATTTAGATGATAGGTAACTCTCCAAGAGCACGGTTCTTCACTCCTTAATGAAGCAAAACTATTGACTTGAACAGAATTTTTTTCTGAGTAAGGAAGCTAGGTTGTCTAGATCCATTTACTTTTGTGTGGTTAAAATGGAATTCTTCAGTGGAAGCTGCTGCCTGTTCGGTATTTCTGAAAATCATGCTGCTGTTCAGGCACACATTCTCTTGAAAATCTTGGTCTTTGCTACTATTTGCACATTTTTTAATTGATATCTGCTCAAAGTTTTTCTTCTGAAGGATGGATTGCCCAGCCAACTGTCTCAAAATGACTGTATTTCTAATTTGATCTTGCTTATGTTGGTTCCTAAAATATCTCATATTTAAAGTTTTGCTTATTCCTAGAACAGTCTATCTGATGTCAGTTTAGTTTTGTGTGGGAAGGGAAATGTTTAAAGATGTTCAGTGAATGCATATGTGATGTTTCCTGCTTCTGTCTAGCTGTCAGCAATCAATAAGACCTGTCTTTCTTGAAAAAAATAACACAATCCTGTATTTTAAACTTAAATTGTAATACAAGTCAAAATCCAAAATTGTTCCTGTCATGGCTAATGTACAAATTAATCGCTCTTAGGAAACAGAAAGAACTTGAAGAACTTGAGAGAGAGAGAAAAAGAGAAGAGAAGTTACGCAAAAGAGAACAGAAACAGAAGGATCGTGAAGCTCGTAGAAACAAAAAGAAACTTGAAAAAATGCAAGCAGAAGAGCAGAAAAAACTGCAAGAGAAAATAAGACTAGAAGAGAGAAAGCTCCTGTTGGCACAAAGAAATCTTCAGTCCATTAGACTAATTGCCGAACTGCTTAGCAGAGCAAAGGTAACTTTGGAAAGCTGTCTTTTTCGTATTATTTCAAGAGCTAACAAAAATGAAAACTAGTAGATTAAAATTTTAACGGATTTACGTGTTCATAAGCCAGACCACTTAGCTATTACATGCGCCAGCAGTCAGCCCTCTGAATAGTATTGATTGTGAACTCACAAGAGTCTGTCTTGAAGCCATAGGATGTTTGCCGAGACATCTGTTCCCTAGGAAGGCAGGGGTGGAGTAAAAAAAGATTCTGAAATTATTGACCTGAATAAGATTATGCATCAGTTGAGAAAAGAGACCTGCCCACTACTTTGAGATCTGAGAAAGAAATGTGCGGAAAACATGGCATAGAGAACTGAGCAAGGGACTAAGAGGATTCCAAGTTTGAATTTTGGCTTTGCCACTGCTCACTTGTGGCCTTGAGCAGTTCACTTAACTGCTCTCTTTCCCATTTATTAAATGGGGATTATTGTGGTTTCTTTTGCTAATGTTTGAAAAGTACTTTTGAAAAAGCAGGTGTAACAATATAACAAAAATACAAATATATGTTATCCACTGACAGTGATGGTGACGTGTCAAATCATGTCTGAGTCTACAGTCGTCAACATTGTTTCCATGTGTTCCATGTGACACACTATTGTCTTTTTCTTGAAAAAGTCATAATTGCGGGTATTTTTAATTAGTGGCTAATGTTTAGTAACTGTTTTCAGTAAGCAATAATGCAACAGTCTGTGGCAATGCACAGCTTTGTCTCTTGCTGCCATCATGAATCAGGGATGTTTTAATATGTATATTAGCATAAATGTAGTGTTAACATTTTAACACAGCATTCCTTTCCATCCATCACATTATCATATATACATCACCCTAGTAATTCCTGAGTTCTTGATCCCCATTGAGTAGAGTCTAATTAAATACTCCCACTCCAAGTGAAATAAAGCTTAGAGAATTTTTATAAGATTTTCCTCCAAAAAAAACGAAAGGTGGATTCTTATAGTCCAGGGGTAGGCAACCTATGGCATGCGTGCCGAAGGCGGCACGCGAGCTGATTTTCAGTGGCACTCACACTGCGCGGGTCCTGGACACCGGTCCAGGGGGTTCTGCATTTTTTTTAAACAAAGCGTCTTAAACATTTAAAAAACCTTATTTACTTTACATACAACAATAGTTTAGTTATATATTATAGACTTATAGAAAGAGACCTTCTAAAAATGTTAAAATGTATTACTGGCACGCAAAATCTTAAATTAGAGTGAATAAATGAAGACTCGGCACACCACTTTTGAAAGATTGCCGACCCCAGTTATAGTATGTTCATCACTGTGATATAAAAAGTTGTTTAGATATTACTGCATTGTGCACTGAACCAATACCCGAGGATATCAATTATTGCACCATTTTCTGTGCATAGCTGTCTTTCCCTTCACATATCTAGGGTAAAACTTGCAAAGGACTGAACTAAGCCTCTTTTGTTCAGCGGCAGAGCAAGGTAAATGTAATATTTAAATAACACACTATTTTGCTGATTGTATTAGACATTTACATACTTAACAGAATAAAAACTTCATTTTTTTTTAAATTTACCTGAAGCATCTAAACCTATTCAATCGTTGAGTTTTGTGACTGTCAACAAAAACACTAATCCTAATGCTGGTTACTGTAACACTGACGTCTGTCCACTGGGAACTGGACTGAGCTCAACTCATTTGATACAGATTCCTGAATAGTTGTTGGATAGTAACGATTTTTGCTCATATTGGGTTCTGACGAGTAACTTGGAGACGAAAAGTACCAAGTCCCATTACCAGTTACTTAAACTGAGCTGGCTGCTTTTTCATTTCAGCTTTATTTGTTGAACAATTTCCTTAGTGCACAGAGTTATGTAAATATTTTTTTTAATGGTTTTCTTTTTTACAGGCTTTCCTTGTATATGAAAAAATCTAATTTCTTTAACAAATTTTTGGGAGACATAAGCACATCTATAAACTTCCTTTCTCATCCATTTTCTCCCGCCCCGTCAATGTCTTTCAGGCAGTAAAGCTTCTGGAGCAGGAACATAATGAAGAAAGAGTCCGTCTTCAGGAGTTGGAGGAGAGACGAAGGCTTCAAGAGGCTGAACTCAGACGTGTAGAGGAGGAAAAAGAGAGAGCACTTGGACTGCAAAGAAAAGAGAAGGAGCTAAGGGAGAAGCTATTAAGCAATCTCCTGAGCAAGAAAACAGATGATACACATCAGAGTAAGGAGGAAACTAAGGTGTCTCAGTCTGGCCTGTTGAAAACTGTTGTGGGTGGTCCACAGATTGTGTCATCCAGCTGTATAACATCTACCTCGGTACAGTCCATTATGGGAAAACCAAATCAGGTCTATCAGAGGGAAGTAATATGCAGCGAAAGTGTGAACTCTCAATCCAAGTATTTAAATGGAAACCTTCACAAGGAAGCTAATGTTAAGGAAAGCAAGACCCTTAATTTCAATAGCACTGACAGTTCTGATAAAAGGAGTTCAGGTGTGCTTTCTTGTATTCCTGCCAATAACCAGCAACACAAGAGTACGCCAAGCTATGAGCAGAATGCGTGCAGGAAGGACTTATCCTCTGAGCAAGGCAAATGTAACAGAGAACCAAGTAAGGGGAGAAGCCATTCATGTAGTGACACAAGTGTTGATAATAGCAAAGATAAAAAGGAAAGGAGCAAACACAGAAGAGACTTGAGTAGTAAAGATGAAAAATATATGAAAGAAAGACGACTCCATAAATACCATAGCAAAAGTCACAGCCCTCATCGAAGAAGCTTAAGCCCAGATCGCACCCAGCATAAGAGGGCCTTGAGTAGTGAGAGTAGACAAGATAAGAAAGAGAAAAGTCATGGTCACAAAAGCTTGAGCAAGAAACGAAAGCACCGAAAAAGATCATTGAATAAGCAAAGAAGTCCTTGGAGTAGGTAATAAAGGAATTTGCCTTCAAAAAAGGCTGTTACAGGACAGATCAAGGCCAGAAAGTTCTGAAGTAGATCTCATCTGTGTGACTACTGTGGGGAAAAAATGAAGTTCCTGTTTGGTGAATCTAGTTCATGGAACCAAGATATGGCCACTAGATTTTGATGTTTCTTTATGGTCTGTTTTGTCTCCTTTTTTGTATTACGACAGTGCTCTAGATATAACCAACCTAACTTGGTTTTCATTAGTTTCCATTTTCTGAATCTTTTGATTAGATCACTTAGTTTCTAATGTCTGCAATCATAACATCCTCTGAATTAGGAGAGATATAGGTGTCAGTTATCAGGATTCCAGTCTTGGCAAGTTATTGTGTACAAAATATTTGATTACAAACCTTTCTCTGTGCACTCAATGAAAAAACATGTAGCAAAGCAGAATTTTTGCTAATTGAGCCAGGGTGCAGTATTTTTGTATGAAATTTGGAAGTGACTATAATATTTACGGAATATCTTTTAAACTGTACTGCAATGCCTCCATTGTTTTTTGAGGTGTATTTACTTTGTGGAAAACCATAAGTCCCAAATGATCATGGCATCTAATGCCACTTATACATTTCAGAATTCTTTTCTGTTTCAGAATAGGTGCACTGTTATGCTTTTAGAACACCAGGAAATATTCAAAAATGGCCAGAAAGCTGCTCTGTCATGTCTTTAAAATGTTTTGGCTGTTTCTAATTATTTAAAATGGTATGGAAGCAGTTAAATTTATGTTTCAAGTACATACAGATGTTTTGTTTTTTGAAAAGGGGCCTTCTTGCTAAATTATATTTTACTTGCAATGTTCAGATTCAAGGATGCAATTTATCTAGTTAAATAATTTTTTATAACATTTTGCTTCTAAAACTGAAGCTCAGGAATCTTAAAACAGCTTGTCACATGAAGGTGAAAGAACAGTTTAGTTTTCATTTTTATGGTAAACTTGAAAAATCTATTTCCAGAGAACCCAAATTGCTGTTTTCATATGTCAGTACATTAAAAATTTGCAAAAGTACTATATTAAAACTTGCTTTGTTTGTGACATTTGTTTTGAAAAAAATATTTGAAGTTGTGGTTCATTAATGAAATTGACACATCTTTTGAGATATCCCTGTAATTCTCCACTATATTGAATGAGATCACTAACTTTGTAGTGTTCGGTTTGGGTCAGAACTTAATATGGCTACTTCCTGGATACAGTACACAAAATGAAAACACTGGTGTGCAGCCCAGTGACTTCCCCCAACAGGTAGTTTCTACCAACCTGCTGTTGCAGAGCTCTGTGTAAAGGGTTAGATTTTCTAATAGCCTGAGTCTGCTGAAAACTTTTCACCTTCCCCTCAGTTCTAGCTGCTGAAAAAGGAACATTTCCCCAACCCTCTGCATTTTCATTGCCACGTGGCTACTGTACTCCACCCCTAGGCTTTTTTAGACTTCCTTTCTGCTAAATAGCTCCTTTACCTTTGTCATCTGTTTTTTAGAGCTGGGCAAATAACTGATTTTATTTTTCATTTCCTAGGAGTTCTGAAAAATAAAATTAAAATTGAAATAAAAAATAGTTCAGGCTCAATGGAAACGGATTTTTTTTTTTTAAATTTTTTTGGGTGGATCGAAAAAATTTCACATTGGTCGAAAGAAACATTTTGTTTTGGGGCATTTTAAAAAGGTGTGTGTTTTTAGGGGGCGGGGGGGTTATGCAAGAAAAATGGTGGCCTAGATTAAAAAACAGTGGTAGCAGTGGTGCCGCCCCTTATAACTTATAGCTTAGAGGATAGGGCACTCACCAAGGATGTTGGGGGAGATTGGAATCCCTGCTCCTGAGCAGGGATTTGAACCCAAGTCTCCCTCTCCTAGATGAGCACCTTGACCTCCGGGCTATTGGTTATTCTGGGGTGAGTCTCCCGATCTCTCCTGTTGAAGCAGTTCCACTTTGCGTAAAATACTTCAATAGTGATAGGAGCAGAAAGAGAGTGTGTGAGATTCTATAGTCTAGTGGTTAGGTCACTTATGTGGGAGGGGGAACACTTGGGTTCCGGTTCCTGTGCCAACAAATATTTATTTATACAGAGTGGAACAGCTTCAACAGGAGATTGAGAAAGACTCTTCCACAATCTCTCATAGCCTGGTGACTAGGGTACGCAAAAGGGTGGGTGAGTGGGGATTAGGATAATCTGTGTGTGTGGTGGTGGTGGTGGTGGTAGTGATAGTGTCAGGAGAGATTTGGATTCAAGTGCCTGCTCCTAAGCAGAAATTTGAGCCTGAATCTTCAACATTGCAGGTGTATGGGCTAAAGGTTAAAAGGGTGGCAGTGGTGCTGCTACTACTACCAGTGGTTTTGTGACCAGTGCCTACATCCCCTTGTGAATCTAGCTTTAAAAAAAAAAAATTAAAAATGATTCATGTTGACATTCCCCCCAAAAAAATTTTGTTTCATCTGAAACAATTTACCAAAATAGACACAGATTCCCAAATTGTTTCAATTGACCCAAATCTGCGTATTTTGGTGAAAGAAGTTTTGTCCAAAAATATATATGCTCTTCTCTGATTAGCTTTTTTGCTTCCCCAACTAGCAAAGTAAATGTTGCAGTTCTTGTCAGATTAACGACTGTCCAACTTCTGATTAGCACTAGTGAAAGATAACAATAGTCAACTTTTTCTGTTGATGCTTGGCAAAGACATGAGTAGAAACAAAGGCCTTGCCCCATTGTCTGAAGTAATCTGTTGGAAGCTTTGTTACTTCATCTAGGAGCCATAAAAGGGGTGCCAATTGAATACAAGGAAAGAGGCTTCTATCTCCTGATTTCCTTATGTCTTCATCTTATTCTACACCTGAGCAAACTCAGCAATTTACCTACATCTTCTCAGGTTCAGGATGGTACCCCTTCCCTCCTATTATTCTGTCACTTCACGCTCCAGACGGTTTCAGGGCTCTTGACTTCCAGGATGCATACTTCCATATAACCATCCATCTAGCCCCAGGAAATAGCTGAGATTCACAGTACCTGAGGTAGTGAGTACCTGAGGTAGTCATGACCAATACAAGATGCAAGCCATTCAGATTCTCCACATCAACAAGCGTTTTCACAAAAGTCCTAGCAGTGGTAGCAGCGTTTACCCATACCTAGATCGTTGGTTGATCTGAGGCAGGTCCCAGCAGGAGACAGACAGCCCTAAAGTACATCCTCTCCTTGTTCACCAGCTAGGTCTCCTTGTGCGCTGTGAAAAAATAAGAATTCAGAGGGACCATAATCAATTCTGTCAGTGAAAGTCTACCTTCCAGAGGACAAGTTCTAGTCTCTCCAGCCACTAAAAAATGACCTAAAGTCAAGTCTGATGTTGAATACTTGCCTCGGACTACTAGGCTGCAAGTCAATGTGTATATCTGTGACACCGCTTGCCAAACTTCTCCTGTGGTCCCTGTAAGTGTTGCAGCTTCCCCATTGTACCCTCTCACAGGCGTATGGGGAGACGGAGTAAATGTGTGGTCCTGATGACATTGCTTTTCAAAAGATGGCAATCTCGTGCATAAGGTATGTGCATATCTACATTGGGATCCACATTGACTATAACGTTGTATAAACACATTTATTCTAGGATAAGTAACTGTTCTTTGCTCAGAATCAGTTGTGTATCATAACGCATTTGTTGGTGACGTAGTGTCTTTAGCTTTCAAATCAGATGTCATTGGATCCCAATGGAAACTAAAACAGGTTCTGGAAATCATGTACCTAAATTTTAAAAACTTGACTAATTTTTTGCATCCACTAAAAGTGTTTTGGTAGCAATAGATAAATTGTTCTATGTGAAATCTTACAGATTTCTTTAAAAATAAATCACTGACAAAATCTCATCACTTTAACAGGCAAGACTGACTTTCAAGAGCAGTCTGATTAAAATCTGGTACTATTTCTGTGATTTTTCTACTGAATTAGTCTTGGCAAGTGACTTCATGTTCATATAATCAGAAAGATATTTATTTAATGTATTATCCTTTGCCATCTGTAGTGGCTTTAAAACAGATACTCCTGTTCACTGAAGTTTAATCTCTCTGATCAACAGGCTCTTAGCCTAATTAACATGTACTGCTTACATTCCAAAGCACTGTTTTTGTTGTGTTTTTTTCCATTTAAAATGTGAAATGAACATTGCTGGGGGAGGTACTGGTATGTCAAGAATGCCAAGAGTAATGGATCCTATTAGCTTTCACTGCAGGTATGTCTGTACATTAACAAGTAGTTGCAAATCAGTTTTGAAACAATTTAAAATATAAATAACTTACTACTTTGGGACAGGGAGTTTCAATGTCAAAGAGATGCATTACTGCAATAAAGCAAACTATAAACTGTTGCCTGATTTAGGATGTTAATCATATTAATTTGGATAGTATGGGTTATAGGCTTGCTAATTTGTTTGATTAGAAGATAATATTTTTGTTCCGAATTAGGCTTCACAGAATTTACAAAGGACCCTCAGGGGTATGAAGGAAGCTTATACTGAGACAGATACAAGGTTAAAGACTTTTTATTAAGATCAATGAAGTAGTAATTAAATGGTAAAATAACTAGCGTTACAAAATTACAATTGTATTACTGCTATTTAAAAGATACATATGATATTATGGTATTATATGCTACAAAGCTTTGGTTAATATCCTCACACCCTTCCTTGATAACCTGGTGGTGAGAGAGACAGGACCGGCCTTGCCTTTGGTGATTTAGGTTCCTTTAATTTTTGAGTGAGAGGTGTGCAAAGCTTAGGAGAAACTAGAGCTAAGAGCTATCAAAGCTAACTTAGAGTTTACTTATCTAACTTAACTTTATAATAAAAACCTAATAAAACTAAGAACAAAGCTTAGGGAAACCAAGCTTAGCTTAGTTCCCTTGGAACTTAGAAAGCTTACGAAAAACAAGTACAGCTTATTTACTCTAGCAAAATGGGTTACCTCTTTTATAGGGCACAGGTGCCTGAAATCCTTTTTTCTATGCCCAAACTTTATTTTTCACTCACAAAAATGTTAAGGTATACTTACTTCATAGGCTAGTATGTTTGTATTAATTGATGACATGTACACACACATTAATGACATTAGATTATACACACGTGTTGTTTTTGTTCTCACTGTTATTTTGGTTCTTTTTTTGTGGTGTACCTGTTAAGTCTGAGGGTATAGACTTGGAACCCCCCCCATGCCATTCTACCATTATCTATCTATCTAGGTGAAAGGTCTTAGACATATGTGTGGGTGCTGACTTTGCTATCTGAATGAAAGGTTCCAGACATAGATTCGCTAACATGGCTTTCGCTTAACATGCAGGATATGGCCTGTGGGTCCCTTGCATTACAGCCCAATTTACTTTCATATAAATTTATAAACCTATTACAATAAAGCAAATACTTAAAGTAGAAGAAAAGTATATATATGTAAGCAGAGTCAGGATGAGCGCTACCCTGACATCTGGTGGTGAATTGTAGAGAGTGTGGAAAGAATTTCAAGAATTTGCATTGGCATCCACCCCCCCACTTAGCATAACCCCACAGCAGCTTGGGATGGTGATTTTAACAGCTCTGGGATCCCCAATTTCTTTTTTATTGGGACAGGAAAAAAAAAAGGTTTGTCACCCTGATTGTGTGAATGGGGAGCTTTGGGACTGCTTTGTGACAGAAATGACTCAACCTCAGTTGGGTGGTACTTGCTAAACATGGGTTCCAAAACACCATGAATTGAGAGAGGTTGGGGACTGGTGTGTGTACCTAATGGTATGGGCCCCTTTTGAGGGCCTGGAACACCAATTGCACATCCTCCTTTCTCCAATGTTAAAGAGTAGAGCTAATGTTTGATTCTATTAGGAGTCCCATCTAGAGACTGCTGAGCTGAATTCATGTTGGGCCAATGGTGCACCAGCACCAGGGCTCCCCTACTAAGAGCTGAAATCACTGAAAGAGCTGAATTGAGATCATGGAGTGCTGTGTTAACTAGTGAGGGAGACTGAAGACCTATCATTAAGTGACTGGCAGAGCAGAGTAGTTTGCAGTGTGTTGGAGCAGCCCATGGAACAGTGAGTGGAGTGAAGCAGTTTGCAGGGACAGCTGGAGGAGTGGCACAGCTGGTGTGGTGGAGCTGGTCGCGGTGAAGGCTGCAGCAGAACTTCACGGAGAGGTGGAGCAGTTGGCCCTGGCCCATGTAAGGTGCCCCTTAACACCCTGTGTGGACTTACCCCCCTTTTCCACCCAGGCTGTGGGGGGTGGGTAAAACTCTGCAGATAAACTCTCGAATTCTGGGGTGGCACTGACCAGAGACTTTTGGGTTGTTGGACTTTGGGGTGATTGGACTTAAGACCCTAAGGGGAAAAGGACATTGCCAAACGTACCTGGGGGTGGGTTGTTTTTTTGTTTGTTTATGGTTTGTGTTATAATCCTGTTTATGGTGTTTCTCCAGTGGGATGCCATATTATTTCCTTCCTTTATTAAAAAGATTTTGCTACTCCGTGCTTGCGAGAGGGGAAGTATTGCCTCCAAGAGGTGCCCGGGGGGGTGTGGTATGTAAGTGTCCCAGGTCAGTGGGTGGGGGCTCGAGCCGGTTATGCATGGTGTTATTGAAACGGAACACCTGGATACTGAACCTGGCCCTTGTTGCTGCCAATTCAGAGGGGCAGAAGGGTTACATATATAGATATAGATATAGATATAGATACTAGTTGAAGTGGTAGAAGAATCCATGGTATAACAATATTGTCCCTTCCTTGTGGTGAAGGGTAAGCGAGCAGCAATGGCCCATGCAGTGGGGCTCAGGCGAGCAGTGACATCAGGCAGCTCAGGCCAGCCCCACACATGGGCAGGGGGGGCCTTTCAGGCCAGCCCCGTGTGAGATGGGGGGTGAGAAGTTCAGGCCAGCTCCAGGGAAGGTTGGGTAAGCCCCTCATGGTGTCCCATTTCAGAAATATAGTCACTAGAGCCAGTACAGGCAAAGGAGCTGAGATTTTACAAAGTCAAGCACTGCCTTCCTCCACTCCCGAAACTCAGCTCTTGAGACCTCAGGGCAAATACTTCACATTGACCATTAAAAACAATTCTCTGATCCCTCTGAAAATTATGAGGGAGAATATCCTCCAATGAGAATAGGAACATGCTAACGGGATGGACATACTTCTTAAGCTCCTGCAGAACCCAGAAATATGAAGGTGCTTGAATGTAGTGTATCTATTAAAACTAGGCAGAGTTATCAGTGGCAAAGGGTAGCGTAATTCTACTGGCGAAGAGTGATGAGAGAGGAGTTTCTCTGCTCCAGCCCCAACCATCTAAGGCATCTGGTGCTGGGAGGGGGAATCAGAACAGAAGGGCTAGTCATGTGCGGTGGAGCCAGCTGACTGAGTTTCTACTTGCTCTTCATGAAGTGAAGCCTGCTATACTTCCACCTGTCTCTGCTCTCTTCCAACCTCATCATGAGTCTCTTTAACACTCTTTGGGGGTCTGGTTCTTTCCCCAACCCCTTCCAACCAGATAGCTGAGGGAGGAAAAGTGCTCCTTTCTTCTTCTTCTCCTCCTACCTGTCAAAAAAAAGACCATTCTAGGGGGTGCTACCACAAGTCTTGTTGTAGATAGAGACCATCTTTATTTCAGTGTATAACTTCATTTATGCCTGCTTGCCTTAACCCTCAACAGGTAATATGGAAAGCAGTTCTCAGCAAGAAGAGGGGCTTTTCCCAAGACAGTGAGTACAGATATTCAAGGTCCACCATTATGAGTCTTTTCCCCTCACACACAGTGAAGGACCCTAAAACAGAAGACTCCAATGGTTCTACAACCCCAAGATTAAGCTATAGCTGGAGTTTTTGCTTAAGATTAGTTTGTACAGCAGACAGGGAGAGAGAAGGTCAGGTAATGACAATATCTGCATGGGGTAGCCACAGGGCCGGTGCTACCATTTAGGCGACCTAGGCAATGGCCTAGGGCGCCAGAATTTTTGGGGAGTGCTATTTTGCCGGGGGGGGCGGCATGCGGGTCCGGTGGACCTACCGCAGTCATGCCGGCGGACGGTCCACTGCTCGAAAGGCTCCGGTGGAGCTACCACAGTAATTTCGGCAGGTGGTGCGCTGGCCTAAAGGCTCTGGCGGGCCTACCGCAGTCATGCCTGCGGCACGTCCACCGGAGCCTTTAGACCAGCGGACCGTCTGCCGCCATGACTGCGGTAGGTCCACCGGACCCGCAGGGGGTGGCGAAATGCCCGTTCGCCTAGGGCGTCAGAAACCCTGGCGCCGCTCCTGGGTAGCCAGTAGGCATGTGTTCACCTACTACATTTGTGATGAGTGGTGGAGCAAGCCATTCCCTACAGCCACACCTGCACCAATCACTATCCCCTTTATTTCCCCTTTTTTGACTCTCTCCTTTGTTTAAGTTTCAGCTGCACTGCTTCATGCTCTGAATCTGTCAGGCCTCACAAAGCTTGCATCGATTTTTTTTTTCTGAGGCTTCATTCTGGTAGAAAAGTCTGAGTTCAAGTGAGTTATTGACAGACAGTGTGTCTGCAAAACTGAATGGAGCAACAATGGCTTCTGGTCTCCAGCTCTGTTCTTAAAAGACTTATTTCTTAAAGACCCTCTACAGCTGTGAGGAAGATTGAAACTGTGGGTTTTTTGTTTGGAGGTGGTGGGAATCTCTGGAGCTCCATATACTCCAAGTGTCTGCTAATAGTTAATCTAACATAAACAGGGAACCTCATTTTGGTCACCATTTCTGGTGTGTTGTGTAAAAAGTTTGCTAAATGCAGATGGGAACTGGATTTATTTTGCAGCGTCTAGAAGGGAAAGACAATACACAAGGAAAGAAAACTTGTTGCATATCAATATTGCATATTCCTTCAAACAGACATACAGTGAAATGTTCAATAAGCACTCAGGAGTCAGGCAAAAAAGCACAGCACTGTGTTATCTTCAAAGCACTCAACTCAGTCTACGTCTGCTCAGGCTTCTAAAGACATCTATTTTATACTGAATATGCACTGTACCTTCATACCAACAGTTGTATAGTTACTTCCATACTAGCACTACATAATCTCACTAGCCTAGTCATTTCCATACTAGTAACATATCTATCCTTATTAGTTGTACATATTACATGGTAAATTGGTATCAATCCTTATTTTTCATGGGCGGCTTTGTAGTTTTTTCATGTGTAATCATATTTTATTCTCAAATCTGATTCAGTCATATCATTTTTTTATATCTCTCCTATTCTGCATGACTTGTTTGTTGCTGTAACTATTTTCTGTTGTACTATTTGTCTACAGCAAGTGATTTGTGGAAAGATAGGTTCATTAATCAAAAGCGCATAGACAACTCCTTGCAGATTTAACAAAGTAACAGCTTTACATAACACACATTCTTTGGCATTGTGCTAAGATGTCTGATGGTGCCTCCAGAGAACAAAAGCAACCTTCATTTTATTTTTTAGAGTTCCTTCATGTCTTAACAGGCGCTTAGAGTTTAAGCCTTAGTAACAGTATACATGGAAACGTGTTGCTTTTCAAAACACTATCAGATTAGTGCAGTTATCTGCAAACCTCATCATCACTCCTCAGTCTCCTTGCTTCTAGTAATCTTCTAAGATGATTATCTCTGATGTCCTTAAAAATAATCTTGGTAGCCATGGTACAAAAGCTCTCCAAGGGGGCTTAATCAACTGTATGGCCTTTTTATTACCCAAGTCTTTTCTATCCTTTGCTGGGACTGAAAAAAAAATGTCAGCCTTGTGGCAACATAGCAGTTTAATTAGTTATTATGCCCTTAAATGTCTGGTTATGCAGCCAAAGCTACAGCAAGAATAAAGCATCAAAAAACATTTTCACAGTGGTGAACCTTTAACCAAAGTATAATTCATGCTAAGGTGTCATTCCCCTCTAGAGACTGCTCTACCCAGGCAGAGGCAAGCAGCCTCCCAGCTGGAGAATAATAGCTGCCAGCTAATGGAATTATTGTTTTTAGTTCAAGTGGCAGAAGTCTGTGCCACGATGCTGGAAGTAGAGCAGGTTGGGAAATTTTAGCCAAAATGGGTTTTTTTAAATCAGAAAATGCAAATTGATCAAAACCAAAACCTTCTGTGGAACAACTCAGTTTAGATGTTCAGTTTCTCAGGTCCAGGATCCCCAACCTGCTCTCCTCGTCCCCCTCCCCCACAACAGTATAAGACAGCTGTGTGATCTGCAACTGGTTCATTTCTGAACCACGCCAATGAAACATCTGTACAGACTTGTACTCCACATGTTCTATTTCCTCACCCTTGTGTCCTGCCCTGATGCTCAGTGACAGGATCTTCTGCCATTTGTGGAGAAACCCCGGTGGGCCAGCCTGTATTCCACCTTGGTTCCACGGCCTGCCAGGGATATCAGCTGGCTGCTCCTTCAGGGAGCTGTAAGCATGAGTGTGTACTTGGCGCAGTTCACCCCATCTCTGCGACACTTGTCCTTTTTGTGGCATGAGGGAGACTCTGGCGCACATTTATCTCAAGTGCACCAGATTGCAGCCCCTTTTTCAGCTCCTCCAGAACCTTCGCCTAAGGTTCTGGCTGCACTTTCCCCCTGCACCTCCTAATTTCCACACACACCCTGTCCGTGGCCCCATGAATTCATAAGATCTCCTCGTCAACCTCCTCCTGCCACTGGCCAAAGTGGCCATCCATAAAATCAGGAGAAGGATGTTGGACAGGCACTGTGTGACTGTGGGGCTTCTTTCTCCCTCCCGTCAATCACACATCCAGGCAGAGTTCCTCTGGGCTGCGCCTGTGCTGGCTCCTTAGATATTTTTGAGGAGCAGTAGGTGCTGTCTGGAGTTCTCTGCTCGATGTCCCCTTCAGGATCCCTGTTTTTGGCCATGTAACGCTCATTCCCATTCCTGTTTGATCATTTGCTGTCCCTTAAATTTAGTTGAACCCTGGGCTTAGTGCAGGGGTCGGCAACCTTTGGCTCGTGGCCCGCCAGGCTGAGAGATGTGCTGGCTGCGGCTTCCCGCCACCCCCATTGGCCCGGAGCAGTGAACCTTGGCCAGTGGGAGCCATGATTGGCCAAACCTGCAGAGGCGGCAGGTAAACAAACTGGTCCGGTGCGCCAGGGTGCTTACCCTGGCAAGCCGCATGCCAGAGGTTGCTGACACCAGGCTTCGTGGCTTCTCCACTGGGGCTAGGGGAAGAGCCTTCAGTTGTGGGTGGGCTTCCTGTGACTTCAATTTAGCACAGGAACTTGAGCTTGGATCTTCCAAATGGTAATCAGTGGGCTGCTGGCTGTTCTAAGGTGGGCGTCTGTTTGTCTCTCTCATTTTTTTTTTCTGATGGAGAGGAAATGTAATTTGAGCAACAATGGTGGATCTGATTTGAATAGACAGAGAGTAGGGGGAAGTAGTAAATCCTTTTCTCACTGAAAAAAAAATCATATGACTTCTTTTGAACAACTCTAATACCAATGGAGTGAATAACACTTTGACAGGTGGTGACAGAATTAAATGACATTTGGGAAGGAAGTAACTTGCCAAATGGCTTCTTTAATAAGTTATGTCTTTCCAAATCACATTTGCTGTGCATGCCAGTTTTTTTTTTATTTAAGTTATAATCCCCCAATCTTGCAAAGGCAAGTAGGCTGTGGTCTGCCCTTGATTAAAAATATTGTCAAGATTTGTCCTCTATAATAGTGTGGATTGAATGTGGACCAGGCACCATATAATGGGGCAGGGCTAGCTGGGCCCAAAGGCTCTCCTTAACCCTTTCCATGCTGGGGGATGGTTTCTCTGTTTCATGGCAGATGTGGTCAGAGAATACCATACACTGGTAATATAAGTGCATGTAATGTTTGTAGTGGCACTATGCAGTGAAGACAGAGAAAATATGGCATTTTAAATAATAACATTCTGTACATCCACACATAGGCCAGAATGCTTGTAATAATTTTGGCCTAAATTTAGGCTGAGTGTCTCCAGCAACCTCTGGATAATTGGGATTTACTTTTACTTTGGAAGAGAGTGTCCACATGAGGCACTGTTGAAGAAAAGCTTATTCTGCACTAGTTATGCTGGTCAATTTCCCTGTGTAGACAAAGCCCAAGTGACTAAAACACATGATGTTTTGTTCGTTGTATTTCACTTACAAGTTTAGTCTTGTCTAGCAATTATGTAAAATCAGTAAGTAGTTGAGAGTACAGAGGCTGGAGAAATTAATTACCTTAACTAAGCCTGCTACTACTATTTGTTATAGGAAACTGTGCTTATCTACAGCAAAAGTGAACTATGAAAAACCCTGTTTCGAAGAGTTTAGCTGGGAAATCACGTATCTTTTTCATGGTCAAGAGAATTGATGGTTCTTAGAAGAAAAGCAAAAAGGGAGAAGCTTTGAACTGGCTTGTAAACTAAAGATTTTCCGATCCTTTGTACCTTTACTTAAAATAAGGCTTACAATACTAGTGAAATTCCAGAAAAATTAAAATAGTTTCAAAATGATACCTACATATTGTATTTTGTGTATAATGGGAGATAGTCTTGTGCTGGTATAGGTAGCAAAGTTTGGCTATATATACTTGGAAAAGGTAATTTCAAGCTGTTTGGGGATTGTTTGATAATTCATTTTCCTGCATTTTTAAACTCTACTTTAAAATTGTGTGGTTGAACTGATACAAGCAATTCCATAATTCCACTGGCTGATAAACTTGGTTGGAGACAAATAAGGATCTATATTTAAGGATCCTACAGTTCCACACTGGTGCCAAAATCACCTGCTCAGAATAGCATAGAACTAGGATAAAAGTTTGCCGTTGTACCATGGTTGTGATTAGACCCTGAATTAATTTAACTGATTTATTATGTCTTGATAAACTGTAACATCCCCTGTTCAGGTTTTCGACATTGTAAACACTATCATCTAAACATCTTTATTTTGTTTTCTATAACTTCTCACTAGCTTTTTAAATGCCATTTTGGCTGATGAAACACATAAATTCATAGTAATTCTCCAGCCTGCACTTTCTGGACAGAGAGCCAAAGAACAGCAAGAAACCTAATAGAAGTAACTAGCTGATTCAAATTCTTCAAGCAATGTGTGTGTGTGTTTCTCACAACTAATAAGGTTAAGTGAACTACCCAGTGTGATCTGTATCTAGTGGAAAAGAGGCTTATTTAAATGACGAAGGCAAGAGGATCTCTCTCAGAGCGCTGAAGGAAAATGAGCTCCACAGAAGACCTTGACTATCCTCAGATCTTATTTCAATACAACAATGGGTTTTTAGTCTCAAAGGTAAGAATTACAAATAATGCCTGGAAATTATATTAAAACTAGGTAGGTAGAAATTTCCAAACTCAATTTAGATGGTTATTTTAAATCCAAAGAAAGGAACAGACTCAATACAAGGGGTTCCAATTTTAACCTCAATCTCCTAGTAGTTTGTCAAATTTTAACTTGAAATAGGCATGATGAAAGTTTGCAGAAAAAAAATCTGTAAGAGACGTCACCTTCAATGATGGTCCAACTCTGAGATAATTTATCCAACTCCTTGAATTTAGGGGTTTTGGGTAAAGGGAACCCAGATCTGAACTAAGTTGTATTATTATAAAATCTTCCAAATGATGCTTTGCTAAATTAAAATCACCCACAATCGTGCCAGTCTGTTTTGCTAATAGAATATCTTCACATACCTCTAAATTTTGGTTTTCAGATAAACAGACCACAGATCCAAATGACCCTTGGTTTTGATTTTGCAAAATCTAACCTCAGATAACACAGTTTTGCAAAAATATTCTCAACTACAGTGAATTTTGCATATCTGTACTTACCTTGTGCTGCAAAAGAGAACATAGTGGCTTAGTTATATTTTGGCAAATTGTATCCCTTGAGGGGGAAACAGATCTAGTTTAATGACTGTCTTTCAAGAAACAGAATGGTAGTAAGGCAGAGGTGGAAACCCAGAGATTTCATTTCCCTCTTTGAAGATTTTTTACTAAGATTCCAATTAGTATTTAATATTTCCTGCTCTGTCAAAAGCCAACACAGCAAAACAAGAAACATAATTCATAGGCGGGGTGGGAGGGAAAGAATTAAATTCCCAATGAGTCTCCTTTCCACTGTGGAGAGAATATAGGATAGTTCACACAATAACAGTTTTTTAAGCACTCAGAGAGGCAGTGGATGGCCAATATTTTTCAAATTCACACTCTCAAAATATATTTTTGAAAGATAATCTGAAGATAATTTTCATTGTGCTGGATGGTGTTATGTTATCTCTGAAAGGGAGAGGGGGAACTCTGGGGAGGTTTACAAAGGATCATGGCAAGCAGGAGATTAGAATTGCCACACTCTGGCATTTTTGTGAACTTTTTCTATGACAACAATAAAATATGCAATTTAGCATTATACATTCCATGCTAGATAGAAAGACATAAATAAAAAGACATTTGTTACCATTTGGGGTTAGGCTATTAGATCTATCTAAGGGCTCCAAATCTTTTAGGATTGTTTCTGGCTTTGATGCACGAGACTTTCATTGTTTTTTTTAACAATATGTCACATCATCAGTCCCTTAATCATAGCACAGTGCCTTTAAAATGTGGTATTTGTAAGGGTCTGTTCTAAACCTATAAAGACAAAAAAAAATGCATACACAATACCTGACCTTAATATGTGATCATTTAATGGGTTGTTTAGCAGGGAACAGAAATGAAAGAAGCAGTGCAGCTTAAGCAATGGTCTCAGTGCTAAAAGCAACTGCAGCATTTTGATGGTTGAAAAACACTTTAATGGTGGTTTTTACAATTCTTGTAAAAAAATTTCACCTAAGGACCTGGAGGGCATCATCAAGGGGCATCTGCACTTTTTCTTAGTCCACTGTCTCCACGGCGGTTTGCTTTCAGATTATGTTTACTGCCTGTGAATTGGGAGTGTTTGATCTATTGCTGGAGTCAGAAGGGTCCCTGTCTTCAGATGCCATTGCTGAACATTTGGGCACCAGCGTCAGTGGAATGGAACGGTTACTTGATGCCTGTGTGGGATTAAAGCTCCTGGAAGTCGAAATGAAAAGTGAAGGAGGTAACGTTGTCGGGAAGAGAGAAGACTAACAATTAAATCACTGTTGGTTTTAAGGCCTCATTAAATAATATGTGCGAGACTGAGTTATAATATTAAAAGCAAAACTGCCAGAATGAGGGAAGAGGTACAGTGTGATTTTAGAAATCTCAAAGCAGCAGATTTACAAAAACTGAACTTGGGTAGAAGTAAGAGAGTACAACAGATGCATAGTCACTTTTCTACCTTTCCTAAGAACCTCTTTAACTCATTGGACCAAATTCAAAAGCAATAGTAATTACCCATGCATAAGGGAATTTGAGTCTAAGCAGCTGTAAGGGAATCTAAGAGAATGTTGTAAGATGTGTAATGAATATATAGTCTGGAGGCCAGAAGACGGTATTAGTTACACTAATTTAGACTTCTTTAAGCTCTCCTGCTGACTTGGCCAATTGTCTTTATATCTTTATATTAATTATCTTTATTACATTAAGTGCACTTTCAGATTTCCTGAGCGAAAGACAAGAGGTCAGATCCTCAGCTGCTATAAATTGGTGGAACTCCATTGAAATTAACAGAGCTATGCTGTTTATGCTGTCTGGAGGTCTGGACCCTGCAGTGTGAAGTGTACTTTAGAAATATTTACAGATAGCTTAGGAAGAGATGTGTTCAGACAAAGCAACCCTGATTGAAAATCCTATGTATACAAAGAAATTTCTTTGCTGTGTGTTCTCTGGTTTCAGCCTGAATTGTGCTCTCAGTACATGATTTAGGAGGCAGAAATGAGGAGAAAAGCCCACAGAGAGCAGGAGAAGACTGTACCAGATACAATATCTATATATTCTTTCTAATCTGTTGTATTCCATATGCAGCAAACATTGGTGGATCTCTCTGTAAATATCACTCACACATTTTGCTGACAAAAGCAGCAGTAGGTATCCTCCCCATGGGAATCAAGCAGTGTTCTAAGGATTAATATAAACCCATTGGCACACAGGGACTGCTATAATAAACGTCCGAGAAGAGTGGCCTTTTTACAAGTACCTTTTCTACTCTTAGGCCACTTCTACGTGGGGAAGTTATTCTGGAGTAAGGAAGGGGGAATTTAAACCGCTACAGCCATTCCACCGTAGCTTCCCATATGGATACTCTTATTCTGGAATAAGAGTTGACTTGTTCCCGTTTAGCTTGGTCCACTTCCAAAATGGATTAATCTAAACTGGAAAAAGATACTGATATTCCACAATAATGGTGTCAGCATGGGGAGCTCTTACCAAACAGCTATTCCAGTCCATTTCACCATATAGACAAGCCCTTAGAAATCTGTGGCCATTTCAGAAGCCACCTACACCCTTTCCATGGCAACCAGGCCAGCTGCAGGAGCACAAATGAGGCAGTATCCACCCTGCTAATGGAAATTCAGGTGGATGCTTCAGAGGAACTTTTCACCTCCATGGCAGCCACCTGGGTGTAGAACACACACAGAGACTCTCCTGGAACTGCCCAGACCCCAGTCTTCCCATCACACATAGCTGAAGAATAGATTTAAAGCCTAACCTTGTTCTCACTGAGTTCAGTGGGTGTTTCCCTGTACTGTAAGAGAGAGAACACATTCTATATCAGCCCATATATCTGTCCATGAAAGACGTATTTTAAGCATAGTAAGAGCCCAAAACTTTGCATCTGTCAGATGACTCCCATAATCAGCCAGTGAGAATATTGAAATTCAGTAGTAGTAGATGGCCTCATAAGTGTCTGAGCTTTTCAAGTTAGGAATTATGGGTGGTATTATGTCCTGGGGATTTAACTCTCCCTATTGGTTTCCTCACCAGGTGAAAATAGACTGGAATGTTAGGTGTTATTGCTGGAACAAGATACTTTTGAGCACATACACTACAAAGCATAGTGGAAAGAGATGTCACCACAGGCGTATGGCTTATACACTTTCATAAAGAAGTGCTGATGGTGATGGGGTGTGCTTTTTACATCCTGGAATCCTTCACTCCAGTTCTTACAGCATCTGATGGGTAGATATGGTATGCTATGCATGAGTGCCTGGACCCTCCCCCATCTCTGGTCTATCTAGAGTGGGGAATCTCCTGCAGTTTCCTTGTTTCTTTGGTTGCATTCCTACAGCTTGTTCTTGTTACACAGATTATGCTGTAAAACAGGCTTTGCACAATGACAAGTTTGTAAATGTTAACTTACCTTTCCCTTTATTCCGTTTAGCCTTTTACAGGAACACAGAGCTTTCCAACCTCTATCTTGTAAAATCAAGTCCCAAATCTCAGTATCATAATTTGATGTACTACTCCAAAACTGTCTATTTGTGCTGGCACTACCTGACAGATGCTGTGAGGTAAGGAAATAAAATCTTATGTCGTTTGTACAAAACTCATGTGCCAACACCCATTGCAATAAAACACTTTGCTACATTTGTGAACCTTCTCAGGAAGAGGCGTGTCTCTGGGGAAACATTAGAAAATGAAGACATATGTAACCCACACACCTCCTGCATGTGGTGCTCTGTCCCGTCTAGCCATGTGGCTTGAGCAGCATGCATTTAGCTCTAGAGCTCCCAGGTTCAATCCTGCCTGCTGATAATACATATTGACTGGTAATTGTTTCAGAAGAATGTTGAAGTGCAAAGTATCACTATTACTACATGAGCTTATGTTTGCTAGTGCTTCAGTGGATGAATTCACTGCAGATTCAGGAAACAGAATTCTGTACTATGCTTGTTGTTGTGTCCCAAGGGGAACTAATCATAACAACAGTTTCTGTAGAGGGGAGCCCTCGGTCAGGCAAATGATGATGAATAGTGACTGAGGGATGCTTACAAGGATCCTAAATGGTTGTGTTGCCAAAGGCAGAAGAAAGTGAGGAAGGAAGTCAGCATATATTGGGCCAGAATCTCAGCCGGTACAAGTCAGCGCAGCTCTTTATGGAGCTGTGTCAATTTACACTATCTGAGGATCTAGGCCCTGTCTCTGGTACATCAAATAGCAGTTGTGTTTCCTTCCCCTTAGTGGTGTCCAATAATGAACTTTAAATAATAACAAAGTAGAGACTGATTTCCTCTTTGAATATTTTGGTGTGGCACAGACAGCTTTCAGAATGATTCCCTTTTTCCATAATAAGTTTAATAGAATAAGTACCTTAATAAAATTGCCACCAATGCAGCAAGCAGTTAAACCAAAAATATGCTCACAATTTTGTAATTTTTTTTAAGAGATGGGAAAAACCAGTATGAGCGAGCATTTGGCGTTTCATCAAAAGACCTCTTTGGGGCTCTCTACAGGTAATAATCAATTTAGTGTTGGGATGACTTTTCTATTTTGTATTACCACTTCAATGGTGAAATATGATGATTAGTCCTATTCACATGAAAAATCATTTCAATGGTATCCAGTGTTGAGAATTACTGGTATTTCTAATATGCTTGTCATTTGGTATCAAAGCGAAAAATTCTTACTTGCAACCTATCATGAAAGTTTGTTATGTACCATACTCGGTAGAATGGAAAAGTCTGTTAAATGAGAAACATCTGGGGATCTAGCATCATAACACGCTACTAAATGATAAGTGTAACATGTTTTTCTTCCAGTAAGTCTCATAAAAATGTAGGAAACAGAGTGGATTTATTTTTAATATTTTGAATAGCTACTAGTATAAATTATTTTTACTAGTGGTCGCTATAGTCTATTGTGCATGCTGGCTGAGAAGCAGGATTTTATATAGTATTTGAGATAAAAGTTAGTGAAAGATTAATATTAAGCTAGCCACCAATGAATGTGTGATAATTTACTTGTGCTACAAATAATGTTCTTTCAAATCACTAGATCAGAAAAAGAGATGATCCAATTCATGTATGGTTTAAATGCAATTTGGAGTATATGTGGCAGAGATGTGATTGCTGCATTTGACCTATCACCTTTCACCGTCATTTATGATCTGGGAGGTAAGTGTCATCAGAATTTTGAACTGTCTTCTTTGGTAAGCTATGGATAAATACTGCACTTATACTACAACCTTTGTGAGCAACAGAAAAACAGGACACACTTCAAGGTCAGGATCAATCACAAGGGAAGCATTTTACATTTTGAGGCAAAGTCGTATAAAATTATGAAAATGATAAAAGCGTTAGAAAGTGGAATGTTTTTCTCAGTCTAAAGAACCCATAGATCTAAGTAGCAGCTTATTTTCCATCTCATTGATTTGGTAGGTTTTTCTTTGCCATTGCTTAAGAAATTCTGCCAGAACAGCCTTCAGGCTACTCTTCACTTCATTCAGTGACTTTAGGTTGATGAATTGCCTACATCCGTCTTACCCCCAAACAGCTTTACTGTTGTCTGTATTTCAATCCTGACAGGATTTATAGCAATCTCCATTTCTGCTTCTCCCCCACTGTTTTGCTCTTCCATGTTTCTAAAACACAGAAAGCAGAAATGAAGTCTGGCTAATCTGTTCTGGCCATTTTCACTTCTCAACCTCTAAAGGCATTCAGTGTGCCTCAGCTGTGTCTTATTCTTCTTTGCAATGGCCTTACCTATGATTTTCTGAGTAATATTGATGACAATTTCCACTGGAGCTGTGCATAGCATTAGAACAGCCTCTGTCAATATAGCTCCCTTGTGGCAGCAAATATAGCCTCATAACAGGGGTAGGCAACCTATGGCACGGGTGCCGAAGGCAGCACGTGAGCTGATTTTCTGTGGCACTCACACTGCCCAGTCCTTGCCACTGGTCCGGGGGGCTCTGCATTTTAATGTAATTTTAAATGAATCTTCTTAAACATTTTAAAAACTTTATTTACTTTACATACAATGATAGTTTAGTTATATATTATAGACTTGTAGAAAGAGACCTTCTAAAAACATTAAAATGTATTACTGGCACGCAAAACCTTAAATTAGAGTGAATAAATGAAGACTTGGCACACCACTTCTGAAAGGTTGCTAACCCTACCCTGTAATTTGGCTGTAAAAATTCTGCAGTTATCTTCAGTCACACTGCAATCACTTAGACTCATAGACTTTAAGGTCAGAAGGGACCATTATAATCATCTAGTCTGAACTCCTGCACAATGCAGGCCACAGAATCTCACTCATCCACTTCAATAACAAACTCCTAACCTATGTCTGAGTTACTGAAGTCCTTGAATTGTGGTTTGAAGACCTCAAGCTGCAGAGAATCCTCCAGCAAGTGACCAGTGCCCCATGCTTCAGAGGAAGGCAAAAAACCTCCAGGGCCTCTGCCAATCTGCCCTGGAGGAAAATTCCTTCCTGACCCCAAATATGTCAACCAGTTAAACCCTGAGCATGTAGGCAAGACTCACCAGCCAGCACCCAGGAAAGAATTCTCTGTAGTAACTCAGATCCCATCCCATCTAACATCCCATCACAGATCACTGGGCATACTTACTTGCTGATAATCAAAGATCAGTTGCCAAATTAATTGCCAAAATTCGGATATCTCATCATACAATCCCCTCCATAAACTTATCAAGCTTAGTCTTAAAGCCAGATATGTCTTTTGGCCCCACTACTCCCCTTGGAAGTCTGTTCCAGAACTTCCCTCCTCTTATGGTTAGAAACCTTCGTCTAATTTCAAGTCTAAACTTCCTAGTGTCCAGTTTATATCCATTTGTTCTTGTGTCCACATTGGTACTAAGCTTAAATAATTCTTCTCCCTCCCTAATATTTATCCCTCTGATATATTTATAAAGAGCAATCATTCTGTGCATTTGTGATGCTACTAATTAAGGTCTGCTGCAGATTATGATGATTATGATGTTTTCATTGTCGTGTATTATTATTTCAAATTTTTCTTACCTACATTTGTTGGGTTACTTGCATGCCCATAGCCCTGATTCAGCCTCAGTGGGCATTATCATGTATTTAGGGATAGATCTGTGCTTAAGCACCTGAGTGAATCAGGGTCCGTAAGCTTGATCTGTTCTTCCTTCTGACTATTTCATTTTAAGCAGATCTGGCTGGGAAAATGACTCTCACACTGCAAAAGTTTCAAGATTTTAGAAATAAATTGTATCCCAAATTGGGATGAAAAGCCAAAATCTCAAACATTTTTGCAGAAGAGAAATTCTGCATTTCTTCATTTTGGAAACACCAAAGTGTTGCACCGTTTCCCAAATGGAAGATGCTTCTTGGGAGCTCTGCTCTGTGGCAACCCCACCACAGGAGCTGCAGAGGAGCCAGGGAGCTGGAGGATCCTGGAAAACTGCTCACCAGATGGGCTGCTGGTGAGGCAGGGTAGGCAAGCTGGCAGAAACCAGGCAGGCTTCTACTGGAAACGTGTCTGGTTTCCTTTTGAAAGATTTGTTGAAAATGATGCATTCCCATGGAATATTCTGCATTTGACAAAGTAGCATTTTCTGATGGAAAAATGTGTTGTGGAAAATTGATCACCAGCTCTAAGTATGTTATCCTGAAGCTCAATGTGTTCAGAGCCATGGAATTTTCCAAAATATCCCACGTCCCACCCATCACTTGAACACAACTTATAGTCCCTTTCCCCCTCTCCTGGCTTCTCCCCAAGACAAATGTACTGGTTGTCCTGAGATTTCAGTCCTCATCTTCCCAGACTGGAATCAGTGTTTTTATTACAAGGGATTTAAGTGTTCTTGGTGACTGTTTGTATAGAATTAATATTGAAGAGCCACGCTACAATTTTGTAGGCTCAAAAGTTGGACCACTTGCTTCCCTCCCATCCTTCTTTCTGTTTGCAAAGTCCTTATACAGAAAATCTTTCCGTGCCCTTTTTGGGTCTGAATCCAAACCCTAAAACAGTTGATGGGAATTGTTCCCTTGACTCCATTGATCTTTGGAGCAGGCTATTGTCGAATGCTAACTGCCCGCAGTCTTATGCAAATAACTAGCTCTGCAGGAACAAATCCGTGTGTTTGTGGGATGGAGCCAAAGCAGCTGAAGCACAGAAACCAGATCAGTTTTCAGTTCATTGTTGCAAACAGTGAGAAAAACATGAATTTAAATATCACGGGAAAAATAACCTTGACATATGCTGTCCTTTTCATGTAAACTAACTCAGCTCATGCTCCTCACCAGTTTCTTTCCCCCTCTAGGGCTTGTTTTTACAATACAAGCAAACCCCATCCTGAACATTAACTGTATGGTAATGTTTTGAATGGTGAATACTGGATGTGAATCTTTCACATTTTTAACAATTTGGTTATTTTACTTATGGCTCAGTGTGGCATTTTCTATATACCAAGACCTGGTTTTGGTGTAAACCTAATGGGAGGAGATAAGTGCTTTGGAAATCCAGCTTGTAGGGAAGGGTGCCTAGAGTTCTAATATATTGCTGCAGTGACTGTGCTGATTGTGACCATGCTAGAACTCAGGAGTTTATCACAGCTCTGCCCCTGGTTGACTGGATGACCTTAGGCAAGTCATTTCCCCTCTCTGGGCCTTTGTTTTCCCATCAGTACAATGGAGATAATGATATGTGCCTTCTTTGTGAAGTGCTTTGATATTCATAGATTAAAAGCGCTATAGACTCATAGACTTTAAGGCTGGAAGGGACCACTGTGATCATCTAGTTTAATAGCACTATATAAGAGGCTAAGTATTATTATTTGCTATATGCATTCCTAAATATTGAAGATGGGAGCTTTAAAAGAGAAAAATGATATGTCGATTTTTGATAAGGAGAATATTTACTGTGGTGGGTAACTGGTATTTTAACTTTTAGTTTTATGTAAGGCTGGTTGAAATTTTTTCAGAATATTTTCATAAAAAATTGAGGTTTCTGTTTCGCAGTGTTCAAAACAGACCCAATTTTATTGGTTTAAAGTCTTGTGTTTTATGGCAAACACTGAAATGGTTATCTCCATTTCCTGTTTAACAAAACAGAGGTTTTCAGTGAAATAAACTTCCAGTAACTGTTTTCACTTAAAAAGAAGTCTGAAAAATGTCATGAAAACTAAAACTTAGAAAAAGTCAATATTTCATAAAATTTTCATATTCAAACTTATCATTTTTTGAAAGAGAAAACTCTTCATTTGAAAATTTCCACCAGCTATAGCTGCCTCACACTGTGTTGCTAAAACAATATCCTTTACAGAGTGGTGGTTAGATCACAGGACTGGGAGCAGGGAAAATTGGGTCCTATTTCAGAGAAGACAGCTAGGCTGGGAGACCATGAACAAAACACTTATCTCTTTTGTATTTCAGTTTCTACTTCTGTAAAAGTGGATACTAACATTAACCTACCTCACAAGGCGGCATGAATCTGAGTTCATTGCAGTCTAAGTTTCTTAGATGGAAGATATTATAAAAATGACCAATGTTGTTATATTTGAGCATTTACTCTGTATTTCACTTTCACTATAAGGATGTGCAGGTGGTTTGGCCCAGGAATGTATTTCTTTGTACCCAAAGTCTGCAGTCACAATTTATGACCTACCTAAAGTAGTGCAAGTGGCGAAGGAGCGTTTTGTACCCCCAGAAGAACGTAGGATCACTTTCCATGAAGGTAAACTTGGTTCATTTTGTGTGTGTTCATATGCAAAGAAAAATGTGCTGAATGGACCATGTTTCATGATAACAGAGTGTAATGAGCAATGTACACCATTTGAGCTTGGTTTCTCACCTAGGAGAAACTGAGCTATTAGTTGCCAAGGATGCAAGTATATACCAAGGCCTTGAATATTATCCCAATTAAACAGCAACGTAAAAATTAAAAACCAAGCTCCATGCTATGTGCTTCCTAGCCCTTCAGTGCCACGTGGTGGGGATGCGTCTTTACTGAACAATTGTAGGCATGTCCAAAGTGTTCAAAATTGTTGAAAACAGTAGGTTGTGTAGATTAGTGCAATATGACTGGCCACAAAGGCCCACAAGGACGACCATGTTACATTTGAAGGGATAAATGCTGTCAGGGTCCTGTTACAATATAAACTGAGTGTTGAGGCATCTTGCTTTTAGATGTCTATTTTTACTATTTAAATCAAAATAAATGGTCAGTTTTGTGGGAGTGGGGGTCGGAGGAGGTGGGGAGAGACAGAGAAAAGGGACCCAGCAGTGAAGAAGGAGGAAAAGTAGAAGGGGGTGATGACCTAAAAGCAAAGACAGAGAAGTGCGACAGATGGTTTATATGGGTGTAGCAGACAGGAAACAGAAAGAAAGAGAGGGAGAAATGGAACTTGCATACAAGTGGATGCATAAAGTGCACACCAGCAATTATTCAATACTGGGAGATTTGCAGGGCCATCCAGAGGATTCAGGGGGCCTAAGGCAAAGCAATTTCGGGGGCCCCTTCCATAAAAAAAAAACGTTGTAATACTATAGAATACTATATGCTCATTGGGCATCCTGCAGGGCCGAGGGCCTGGGGCAAATTGCCCCACTTGCCCCCCCTCCCAGGGACCCCTGGAGATTTGCCTCCTAAGTGGGGCTGTGAATCTTCTTTATTTGTATTGTGTTCCCACCTAGATTGGAGGAGTTTTTTTTAAATGTAATTGATGTACAAGGAGGTGAAAATTAACTTTTTTTGGTTTGTTTAGGGAACTCTCACCATCCCTTTCTTTTTACTTCATTACATGTACGTTCATTTCTGTCTTTTTGGAGAAATTGTGAAGCACTAAAATGTTTCCAAAGAATCATATGTCTATTAAATGTTTAGCTGCTTACATTTTTCAGGCTTCTTCCATACTTAACATGAACAAACCCCCTTCGCACTGCCACACGACATTGAGAATTTTTGCCATACGCTCTTAGTCACTGCTTAGCATTGGCCGTGAGCATGACAAGCCAGAGTAGTGTAGTTTCCCAGCAAGTCTTTTGAGTAGTTTTGGAGTTAGCTTGTACTTTTTGCAGCACCAAATTTAAAATGTTTGCTTATTCAGGCCTGTTTTTTGCATTGTTTTTCTTTTTTGTTACAGGAGATTTTTTTAAAGATCCAATTCCAGAAGCTGACCTGTACATTTTGGCTAGGATCCTGCATGACTGGGCAGATGGCAAGTGTATGCAGCTACTAACAAAAATCTACAAGGCTTGCAAGCCTGGTATGTTTTCCTCTTTGCAAAATAGAGACTTATATGCATCATTTGGTTTGGACAGGGTTTTTGTGTTTCTTTTTTTTAAAAAGGTCCATTTGAATGAAAGACTAAGTAAAGAAACATACACTGAAAACCTTTTTCCTTTTAAGTCAGTGATTTGTATCCAAGCCATACTAGTAATAATGGCCAATGTGAAAATTTTCATAATTGGTTTCTAGGTTTGGGCACTTCACTTTAGACATGGAAGGCCAGATATTTAAAGTTATTTAAGTGTCTAATGATGTTGACAGGCACCTCTTCAATTTTTGAAAATTGCTAATCTGTGTTTCTAGGTGCCATGGGGTTTGATTTTCAGAGGGGCTGAGCAACCACACCTCCGGGGTTCATTTCTGCTGGCATAAATAAATGTTTCAATCACAGCTAATAGGTTCCCCTTCACTCTCTGCTTGAAGTACAGGAAATAAGTTATTTGATGCACAGAATCCCTCTTGCTATTTCATTAAATAAATATAACGTGATTTTTCTTTTAATTTAAGGGAGATCACTAAAGTTTTGGAAATACCTAAAAATGCAGTTGGAAAATAAACTCTTGTGTCCTCCTCTGACAAATTAACGTATATGTTTTTAAATCTCTTTATCCCACCAGGAGGCGGAGTCCTGCTGGTTGAAACACTTTTGAATGAAGACAAAACTGGGCCTTTAGAAGCCCAGCTTTACTCTATGAACATGTTGGTTCAGGCTGAAGGAAAAGAACGAACGCCAACCGAGTACAGCAAGCTCCTCGCTGCAGCTGGTTTCAGAGAGATTCAAGTCAAGAAAACAGGAAAGCTCTATGATGCTATTTTAGGAAGAAAATAATTCTGTCTCTCCTTTCTTGCCTATTGTTAGATGTGTAAATGCAGTGACGTGACCAGCTTTTACTAGACATCAGCAATGAACACAGCTCATAGTTAACCATGTCACTTTCTTTGTACAACAATACGTTGCTAGAACATTCACTCATTATGTATGTTGAGCCTACAAGGATTGACGGTCTGCCAGTTTGAATGTGAATCCTGTTTGGCTCTGGATTCTAACTGTGGGAATAAAGTAATTAACACAGGTTTAACAAGAAATAGCATGTGAAAGCAACACTATGGAAAGCTTATACTCCTTGCATTATACATTTGTATTCTGTCAGACTTTGTACTCTCCCTTGCATATTTAACATAATGTCCCATCTGGGTTTGTACTCAGCTTTCTTTCTGCAAATATAAACTGTACTGTACATCAATGTACTGATTACTGTGGGATGCACTGAGATTCTATGAAAATGTATACAGTGTAAAAGGAGTGAACTCTCTCTCATCAGGATTTGCCATCTTTCAGTTTCTTCAAATGTTTCTTAATTCAGTCTCACATCAGAACAACAACAGGACAGTCAGTATAATGAAAAATATGAGATTCAAAACTAATCAAATGAAGTGTTTTCCCCCACACTGTCTGTGGCACTCATTGCTACAGGATACCATTGAGGCCAGGAGCTTAGCTGGATCCAGAAAAGTAATCAACTTTTATATAGATAAGACTATTCCCCCTATTCCCTCCTCCTTCTTAGCAGGCCCAAATATGCCTGCAATGCACGTCCATAGTCCTACCCCTTACAGCTTAGGGTCATGTTCCATTTTGGGCTTGGAGTCTTCATCTCACCCCTTTTGTACCCCATGGGAGGGGTAAGGAGTGAGGTTGTGCTGCAGTCAGTATTTCTTTGGTCTTTTAGTGTTTTATACCTCCCTGTCCCCCATATCTTTGTCCCTCCCAACTGGTTGCTTGATTTTGCCTTAAGATAGTGGTTGAGGCAATCTTAAAGTGTGCTCTGAGTAACACCATAACTCCTCTATTCTGTTCCCATTGTACTAACAAATCCAGCTGACTAGGCAGAAGCAACATCACAGTGTCTTTGTCCCTTGTTTATACAAATTAGTATGAGAGTATCAAAAAGTCAGCCCCAAAATTCTGTTCCAGGCTAACAAACAGACGTATATACTGACACTGATCCCTGGGTGTTGGGAGTTAGGAGGATAACATTTCTGGAAGCAAATCATCCCTCAGACACCTTGGCCTGGACTGAATTGACCTTTTGAGGTGAGGTAAGTGGAGTGGGGTTGGGACTCAGCCTCATCTGTGGCACTGTAGTCTGCCACACCAGCTGAATTCAATGAGTACAGAAGTCATGTGTGGGAGACCATGTGACTAAGAACCAGGCCTACTGGGAGATATAAGGGCAGCCTGGGTTTAGTCAAGAGAGAGAAATTTCAGGGAAAGCAGATATGGGTCCAACTGCACCTGCCTTGCACCCCAACCCTCTGCCCCAGCCCTGAGCCCCCTCCTGCACTCCAAACCCTTCATCCAGAGCCCCACCCCAGAGCCTTCACCCCTAGCCGGAGCCCTCACCTCCTACACCCAACCCTCTGCTCCAGCCCTGAGCCCCCTCCTGCACCCCAAGCCCCTCATCTCCAGCCCCACACCAGAGATCGCATCCCCAGCCACAGTCCTCGCCTCCATTATGTGTCACTCATCGCCTCCATATTGGTGCACATGACAAAATTCATTCTGCAAATGGATGTCAAAAATTAGAGGGAACACTGCTTGTGTGGAGGAAGGTTGCAAGGTTATTGGGGGAGGGGGGTGGCGTGTTGCAGCATGACATGGTATTGCCACCCTTACTTCTTCACTGCTGCCTGCAGATCTGGGCCCTCAGTCAGCAGCTGCCACTCTCCAGCCACCCAGCTCTGAAGTCAACAGTGCAGAAGTAAGAAAGGCATATTATAGTATTGCCACCTTTACTTCTGCGCTGCTGCTGGGTGCCACCTTCAGAGCTGGGTACCCAGCCAACATCTGCCACTCTCTGGCCAACCAGGTCTGAAAGCAGTGCAGAAGTAAGGGTGGCAATACCATGACCTGCCCCTACAATAATCCTGCAACCCTTCTGCAACTCCCTTTTGGGTCAGTATCCTAATTGGCAAAAAAAGCAGGTATAGCTACAACCTGGATGGAGGCTTTTTTCTTCTCTTCTCTTTCCTTCTCAAGTACTTGGTTTTGTCAAATGTCCCCTGAAGCAGGGTTTTGGCTACCTCAAGGCTCTCTGTCTTACAGCATCATTGACCTCTTCAGATGTTAATTGGGGAACTAACCAACTAATACTGTACATGTGATATTTTTAGTACTTATGCCTCTTGCTCTCAGAGGAGTCATGTCCCAGAAATATGCACTGTGGGTGTTTCATTACTGGTATTTCTAATTATATTTTAGAAAGGACTGCAAAACAGACAGAGACCAAAAATTATTTGATGGTTACTGTCATCAATCACTTATTTGAGCTATTAATATGATGCCATCCAAAAGGGTCATTTTGATCCAACTCGTTATGAACCAAGCTCACTGATTGCGTGTCTTTTGTGTTTTCTTTAGGTTTGTGACCCGTCCAACAGCTGATATGACCAAAGTTTCAAGTTGAAACACACACACGGGTAGAGCCTCTGATTAACCAATTTCAGGACTCTCAGTAAATTTCAGTATCAGCTGTCTGATGCCAAGAAAACCCTGCTCCCAGAATCCTCTAGCAAATTCAGACATACCAAGCCATACCTAACTCATGCTCACCACATTCATATCAATCACAGTAATTCATAATAATAATTTGGCACTGTCCCAATGTAATGCTGACAGAATCCGGTCTTTGGCAGATGAGATCGAACCTGGGGCCTCTAGAGTTTAGTGCATGAGCCCCTACTGCATGAGCCAAAAGCCAACTGCCTGTTAGCTAAGGCTGTAGAGCAGACTGATTTCCTCTCTCCCTCTAAGTGGTCTCTGTGCCACTAGATGGGACAGAACAACACACCTCAGCCCCAACCCCCCTGGAAAAGGGGCTAGGGACACTCCTGACCAATCAGATTAAGTGAACTACCCAGTGTGATCTGTATCTAGTAGAACCGAAGCTTATTTGAACAAGAAAGGCAAGAGGATCTCTCACAGAGCGCTGAAGGAAAATGAGCTCCACACAAGACCGTGACTATCCTCGGATCTTATTTCAATACAACAATGGGTTTTTAGTCTCAAAGGTAAGATTACAAATAATGCCTGGAAATTATATTAAAACTCATCAGAGGGCATCTGCACTTTCTCTTATTCCACTGCCCCACCCTCGTTTGCTTTCAGATTATGTTTACCGCTTGTGAATTGGGAGTGTTTGATCTATTGCTGGAGTCAGAAGGGTCCCAGTCTTCAGATGCCATTGCTGAACGTTTGGGCACCAGCGTCAGTGGAATGGAACGGTTACTTGATGCCTGTGTGGGATTAAAGCTTCTGGAAGTCGAAATGAAAAGTGAAGGAGGTAACGTAGTCAGGAAGGGAGAAGACTAACAATTAAATCACTGTTGGTTTTAAGGCCTTATTAAATTGTATGTGTGAGACTGAGTTATAATATTAAAAGCAAAACTGCCAGAATGAGGGAAGAGATACAGTGCAATTTGAGAAATCTCAAAGCAGCAGATTTACAAAAACTGAACTTGGGTAGGAGTAAGAGAGTAAAACAGACGCAAAGTCACTTTTCTACCTCTCCTAAGAACCTCTTTAACTCACTGGACCGAATTCAAAAGCAACAGTAACTACTCATGTGTAAGGGAATTTGAGTCTAAGCAACTGTAAGGGAATCTAAGAGAATGTTGTAAGATGTGTAATGAATATATAGTCTGGAGGTCAGAAGACGGTATTAGTTACACTAATTTAGACTTCTTTAAGCTCTCCCACTAACTTGTCCGATTGTCTTTATAACTTTATATTAATTATCTTTATTACATAAAGTGCACTTTCAGATTTTCTGAGCGAAAGACAAGAGGTCAGATCTTCAGCTGCTATAAATTGGTGGAACTCCATTGAAATTGACAGAGCTATGCCTGTTTACTCTGTCTGAATGTCTGGACCAGGGCCGCCCGGGGGGGGGGGTAAGTGGGGCAATTTGCCCCAGGCTCCAGACCCCGCAGGGGCCCCCACAAGAGTTTTGCAGGGCCCCTGGAGCGGGGTCCTTCACTTGCTCTGGGGCCCCAGGAAAACTCTTGCGGGGCCCAGGCCCCCGGAGCGTCTTCCGCTCTGGGTCTTCGGCGGCAGTTTGGCGGCGGGGGATCCTTCCACTCTGGGACTCGCCGCCAAAGGGCCTGATCTTCGGCTGCAATTCGGCGGTGGGGTTCCCGCCATGGGTCTTCGGGGCTCTTCGGTAGGTGGGTCCCGGAGCGGAAGGACCCCCCGCCGCTGAATTACCGCTGAAGCAGGGGACCCCTGCCGCCGAAGACCCCAGATCCCCTGAATCCTCTGGGCGGCACTGGTCTGGACCTGTGCAGTGTGAAGTGTACTTTAGAAATATTTACAGATAGCTTAGAAAGAGATGTGTTCAGACAAAGTAACCCTGAATGCAGGGCCGGCTCCAGGCCACAGTGTGCCAAGCGCGTGCTTGGGGCAGCATGCCGCGAGGGGTGCTCTGCCGGTTGCCAGCACGCCTACGGAAGGTCCATCGGAGCCGCGGGACCAGCGGACCCCCCGCAGGGAAGCCTGCGGGAGGTCCACCAGAGCCGCAAGACCGGCGAGTGGCAGAGCGCCCCCCGCGGCGTACCACCGTGCTTAGGGAGGCGAAATTGCTAGAGCCGGCCCTGCCTGAATGAAAGTCTTATGTATACAAAGAAACGTCTTTGCTGTGTATTCTCTGCTTTCAGTCTGAATTGTGCTCTCAGTACACGATTTAGCAGGCAGAAATGAGGAAAAAAGCCCACAGAGAGCAGGAAAAGACTGTACCAGATACATCTACTATTCCTAATCTGTTGTATTCCATATGCAGCAAACATCGGTAGATCTTTCTGTAAATTCCACTCACATATTTTGCTGACAGAAGCAGCAGTAGCATGCTTTAAACAAACAAGAAACTTGGGTTTTTTTAAAAATTATTTGTATTAAACACAGGATGCATACAAATGTTTTCGAACAATAAATACCTTGTAACATTGTCTTTGGATAATTTCAAAAAACTGCAGTTCCAAATGATCAATTTAAATTAGTGAATGACAAATGTATTCAGCATTCATGCCAGGCGCCGTGCATACAAACCTCTTTACAATTGTTGTGCTTACTTGCAACCGCTCAGATTGCTCCTCCTAGATCACACACATGTACACACCCTCCAAGCTATCAAGCTCTCAGGAGACCCTTTCATCAGCCTTTCCATGGGAATCAAGCAGTGTTTGAAGTTTCAAAAACAGACTCCAACGAGAAACTGCAGAATTGGAATTAATTTGCGAACTTGACACCATTAAATTAGGCTTGAAAAAAGACTCGGAGTGGATGGGTCATTATACAAAGTAAAAACTATTTCCCCACTTTAATTTTCCCCCTACTGTTACTCACACCTTCTTGTCAACTGCTGGAAATGGGCCATCCTGATTATCACTACAAAAGTGTTTTTCCTCCTGCTGATAATAGCCCACCTTAACTGATTACACTTGTTTTAGTTAGTATGGCAACACTCATTTTTTCACATCCTCTGTGTACATATATCTTCCTACTGTATTTTCCACCGCAGGCATCCGATGAAGTGGGTTTTAGCCCACGAAAACTTATGCTTAAATAAATTTGTTAGTCTCTAAGGTGCAACAAGTACTCCACATCCAAGAAGAGTGGCCTCTTTACACATACCTTCTCTTCTCTTAGGCAACATCTATATTGGGAAGTTATTCTGGAATAAGGCAGGGGGAATTTAAAGTGCTATAGCCATTCCACAGTATAATAAGAGTTGGCTTGTTCCAGTTTAACTTGATTCACTTCTAAAGTAGATTAAACTAGGCAGTCAACCTGGGGAGTTTTTACCAAACAGCTATTCCAGTCCATTTCACCATGTAGACAAGCTCTTAGAAATCTGTGGCCTCTTCTGAAGCCACCTACACCCTTTCCATGGCAATCAGGCCAGCTGCAGGAACACAAATGAGGCAGTATCCACCCTGCTATTAGAAGATCAGGTGGATGCTTCAGAGGAATTTTTCATTTCCATGGCAGCCGCCTGAGTGTAGAACACATGCAGAGACTCTCCTGGAACTGCCCAGACCCCAGTCTTCCCATCACACACAGCTGAAGAATAGATTTAAAGCCTAACCTGGTTCTCATGAGTTCAGTGGGCATTTGCCTGTGCTGTAAGAGAGAGAACACATTCTATATCAGCCCATATATCTGTCCATGAAAGACGTATATTAAGCATAGTAAGAGCCCAAAACTTTGCATCTGTCAGATGACTCCCATAACACTGCTCTACAGCCAAAATGCTTCTGAAATAAATGTAGTCCAACTTTACTAATTCTGGGTCACTGAGAACAAAAATAATGCTCAAAATTGTTGATTGGCTCTAGTTTTCAAGATATGCTATTGGGTCAGTATATGCGACCCTTGACTTGGGAATGGCGGACGATAAGTGAGCTATAAAGGGAAGAGATCTCAATTTAAACCAGAAATTACTAAAATACATCTTTGACTGGATCTGTGAATGAATCTATGACTGGGTTTGGACAGTACTTGCTTTTTAGGCAAAACAATGAATGATACAATCTGAAGCTGGTATTGCGTCATCCATGATATGAATTGCATCATGTTATTCCTAGAAGTCATGGATGATGCAATCATAACGAAGCTTACATCACTCTGCTGAACAAATTGCCCTATATCAGCTCTAGAAATCATACAGTGTCGTGCTCCCTTATTTGTCAGTGTTTGATTTTGCAAAGGGACACATTTCTGTTTTGCCAAAGTGAGCAGAGATGCCTCATACTTGTGTGAAGAGTGCAGATAACTTCTGCTATGTTTGTGGTGAAGTGACTTTTGCATCACAAAAGCACAGTATAACCACTATGGTTAAGAAAGCCTATCACCTTTCTTTTGGCTGCAAAATTGGAGATCAGGACAAGAGGTGGGCCCCACACATATGCTGCAACACTTGTGCAACAAATCTTCGCCAGTGGTTGAACAGGAAAAGGAAATCTATGCCTTTTGCAGTGCCAATGATTTGGAGAGAGCCAACAGATCATCCCAGAAATTGTTACTTCTGCATGGTGCCTCCAGTTGGGAAAGGTGTGTCAAAGAAGAAAAAGTGGACTGTGCATTATCCAAACATTCCATCAGCTATAAGCCCAGTACCCCACGGAGAAGGACAGCCGGTTCCTGATGCACCAGAATCATTCTCAATTGAGTCAGATGAGGAAGAGGAAGAGGTTGAAACTTCTGGTCCTGAACCATCAATGTCACAGGACCCACATTTTCTCCCATCCTCCTCCTCTCAACCACCCTCATAACACAAGGTGACCTGAATGACCTTGTCAGGGATTTGGAACTACCCAGGAGTAAGGCAGAGCTGTTGGGCTCCAGACTCCAGCTGTGGAATCTCCTGGCAGGCTATCAGGGCAAATGGAGCCCATCAATGCTTGCAGACTATTGCTGGACAGCGACAAGAGATGCTCCATTTAATGAATAGAAGAGACAAGCCAAGAAGCGCCGAGTAGACACTGAATAGAGGACTAAACTATGTACATAATAGTTTTTTGCCTTTTGTTTCATAATAAATTTTATTTATATAACCCTTTTACTGATTTTTAAAGTGTTACATAAACAGGACAGGTGAAATATTATCATGTAAATCAACCATAAACACATGAAAAGACCTCGGTTTACAATTTATGATTAAAACTCTATCTACACAATATACATAGACGTAAAATGTAAAAACTTAAATATCTTAGAAACAGTAGCCAATCAGTTGTTTTAATTGTCATATTTGAATTCAGCACATCAAAGTACATAATAAATATCACATTTTATCTCTGAAGCAGACGACTTCTCAAAAATTGTAGACCGGTGTAATCAGCCAGTGAGAATATTGAAATTCAGTAGCAGTAGATGGCCTCACAAGTGTCTGAGCTTTTCAAGTTAGGGATAATGGGTGGTATTATGTCCTGGGGACTTAATTCTCCCTATTGGTTTCCTCATCAGGTGAAAATAGACTGGAATGTTAGGTGTTATTGCTGGAACAAGATACTTTTGAGCACATACACTACAAAGCATAGTGGAAAGAGATGTCACCACAGGCGTATGGCTTATACACTTTCATAAAGAAGTGCTGATGGTGATGGGGAGTGCTTTTTACATCCTGGAATCCTTCACTCCAGTTCTTACAGCATCTGATGGGTAGATATGGTATGCTATGCATGAGTGCCTGGACCCTCCCCCATCTCTGGTCTATCTAGAGTGGGGAATCTCCTGCAGTTTCCTTGTTTCTTTGGTTGCATTCCTACAGCTTGTTCTTGTTACACAGATTATGCTGTAAAACAGGCTTTGCACAATGACAAGTTTGTAAATGTTAACTTACCTTTCCCTTTATTCCGTTTAGCCTTTTACAGGAACACAGAGCTTTCCAACCTCTATCTTGCAAAATCAAGTCTCAAGTCTCAGTATCATCGTTTGATGTACTACTCCAAAACCGTCTATTTTTGCTGGCAGTACCTGACAGATGCTGTGAGGTAAGGAGACGAAATCTTATGTTGTTAGTACAAAACTCATGTGCCAACACCCATTGCAATAAAGCACTTTGCTACATTTGTGAACCTGCTCTGGAAGAGGTTTGTCTTTGGGAAAACAGGAGAAAATAAAGACATATGTAACCCACACAACTCCTGGGTAACACTGACTGGTAATTGTTTGGGAAGCATGTTGAACTATTACTACACAAGCTTATATTTGCTAGTGCTTCAGTGTATGAATTCACTGCAGATTCAGGAAACAGACTTCTATACTATGCTTATTTGGTGTGTCCCAAGGGGAACATTCAATCATGATAATAGTTTCTGTGGTGGGAAGCTCTCGGCCAGGCAAATGGTGATGAATAGTGACTGAGGGATGCTTGCAGGGATCCTAATTGGTTGTGTTGCCAAAGACAGAAGAAAGTGAGGAAGTAAGTCAATGTATATTGGGCCAGAATCTCAGCCTGTACAAGTCAGCACAGCTCTTTATGGAGCTGTGTCAATTTACACCAGCTGAGGATCTGAGCCCTGTCTCTGGTACATCAAATAGCAGTTGTATTGCCTTCCTCTTAGTGGTGTCCAATAATGAACATAAAATAATAACAAAGTAGGGACTGATTTTCTTTCTGAATCTTTTGGTGTGGCACAGACAGCTTTCAGAATGATCAAGCAGGGGTTCTCCTCCCCCTAGTTTTATTTGGGGCCTCAGGATGCACCCAACTCATGATGGTGCCATGTCGTCCTGTGGGCTAGGAGCTCCATGGCCTCCAGGGGCCTGAAGTCCCACTGAGAGCCCTGGACTGGTATCTCAGGTGCCCTGGGACTAGAGCCCAGCTGCCCTCGCTATCCTTGGGGGGGTCTGCTTCCCCCATAGATGGGGGCCAGGACCTAGGCTGCCCCAAAAGGGTCCTTCTGCCCCCCCTGCCAAAGCGTTGGGCTCCCGAAGCCCTGCTACCCTGAAAGCCCCACTGTCTCAGGAATGGGGACTGGAGTCAGATAGCCCTAGGGCCAGGGGCCGGAAGCCTGGCTGCCCCGGGGCACCCCACTGCCCCAGATGAGGGATGGGAATCTGGCTGCTGCTGCCCTGGGGGCTTCGCTTTCCCATGGATGTGGGTTGGGAGCTTGGCTGTCCCAGGGGTCCCTGTGCCGTGATTCCTGAAATGCTGGGGCCCATGAACCCCAAGCATCACCCCGAGGCTGAAGTACCTGCTTCAGGAAGCCCCGTGGCTGCACGAAAAGTGGTTGGTGGCCACATTTCAGAATCGCTGATCAAAGCAATAACAGAAAGGGTAACACTTATACCTTAATAAGTAGAATAAAATGGATACCTTAATAAGCCAAAATTGTCGCCAATGCAGTAAAGTGTTAAAGCACAAATACTCCATTTTTTTTTAAGAGATGGGAAAAACCAGTATGAAAGAGCATTTGGTATGTCATCAGAAGACATCTTTGGCGCTTTCTACAGGTAATAGTTTAGTGTCAGGAATTTTATGCTTTTCTTTTATGTGGATGACTCTTCTATTTTGTATTACCACTTTGACTGTGAAATATGGTGATTAGTCCTATTCACATGAAACCCCCGTCATTTCAATGATATCCAGTGTTGAGACTCTGGTATGTCTAAGGTGCTCATCATCTTGGTATCTAAGCATCAGGTTCTTACTGGCAACCTATCATGAACAATTTGCTATGTAGAACGTTGGTATAATGGAAAATTCTGTTAAATGAAAAACAGCTGGAGACCCTTAGGCTTAGCATCATATCACTGCTAGATGATAAGTGTAATTTACAGTAAGTCTTATTAAAATGTAGGATATGAAACAAGGTGGATTTATTCTTAACATTTTGAATATCTGCTAATTTAAGTTTATTTTTATAGCAATCAAAATAGACAATTGTGCATGCTGGCAGAAAAGTAGGGTTTAATATAGTATTTTAGCTAAAAGAACAAGAGTTATATGATGCTAGCAATCAATGAATGTGTCATAATTTACTTGCACTACAAACAATATTCTTTCAAATCACTAGATCAGAAAAAGAGATGATCCAATTCATGTATAGTTTAAATGCATTTTGGAGTATATGTGGCAGAGATGTGATTGCTGCATTTGATCTTTCACCTTTCACTGTCATTTATGATCTGGGAGGTAAGTGTCATCAGAACTTTGAACTGTCTTCTTTGGTAAGCTATGGATAAATTCTGCACTTGTGCTACAACCTGCGTGAGCAATGGAAAAACAGGACAGACTACATGGCCAAGATCTATCATACGGGAAACATTTTACATTTTGAGGCAAAGTTATATAAACATTTGAAAATGATAAAAGCATTAAAAAGCAGAATGTTTTCCTGAGTCTAAAGAAACTGATAGATCTAAGTAGCTGCTTATTTTCCTTCTCATTGATTTGGTAGGTTTTTCTTCTGCCATTGCTTAAGAAATTCTACCAGAACAGCCTCCAGGCTACTCCATTCAGTGACTTTAGGTTGATGAATTGCCTACATCCGTCTTACCTCCAAACAGCTTTACCTTTGTCTCTGTATTTCAATCCTGACAGGATTTATAGCAATCTCCATTTCTGCTTCTCCCCCGCTGTTTTGCTCCTCCATGTTTCTAAAACACAGAAAGCAGAAATGAAGTCTGGCTAATCTGTTCTGGCCATTTTCACTTCTCAACCTCTAAAGGCATTCAGTGTGCCTCAGTTGTGTCTTATTCTTCTTTGCAACAGCCTTACCAATGATTTTCTGACTAATATTGATGACAATTTTCCGCTGGAGCTGTGCATAGCATTAGAACAGCCTCTGCCAATGTATGGCAGCAACTATAGCCCTACAGTTTGGATGTCAAAATTCTGCAATCACAATACACCACAATCACTTCTGTGTTTTTCGTGAGCCAAGTGATATATTAAAATCTGCTATATATGATGATGATGATGATGATGTTTTCAGTGTTACGTTTTATTATTTCAAGGTTTTCTTGACTACATTTGTTGGGTTATTTCCATGCTCAGGGCCCTGATTCAGCCTCAATTGGAATTATCGTGTATTTAAGGATGGGCCTGTGCTTAAGCACCTGGGTGAATCAGTGTCCATAAGCATGCTCTGTTCTGCCCTCAAACTATTTCATTTCAAGTAGATCTCGCTGGGAAAATGAATCTCGTCACAGTGCAAAAGTTTCAAGGTTTTAGAAATAAACTGTATCTGAAATTGGGATGAAAAGCCAAAATCTCAAACATTTTTGCAGAAGAGAAATTCTGCAACACTTCATTTTGGAAACACCAAAGTGTTCCCGATGAGGGAATATTTCAAAGTTTCCCAAATGAAAGATGCTTCTTGGAGGGAGCTCTGCTCTGTGGCAACCCCACCACAGGAGCTGCTGAGGAGCCAGGGAGCTGGGGGATCCCAGAAAACTGTTCGCCATATGGGTTACTGGCAAGGTAGGACAGGCAAGCTGGATGTAAGTAAGTTATCCTGAAGCTTAATGTATTCATAGCCATGGAATCTTTCCAGATTGTCCCACGCCTCACCTGTCAACTTAAAGTCCCTTTCCCCCTCTCCTGCCTTCTCTCCAAGACAAATGTACTGGTTGTCTTGAGATTTCTTCTGTGCTTCTCAGACTGGAATCAGTGTTTTTATTATAAGGGATTTAAAAGTGTTCTTGGTGACTGTTTGTATAGAATTGTATAGAATAATATTGAAGAGCCACTTTACAATTCTGTAGGCTCAAAAGTTGGACCACTTGCTTCCCTCTCATCCTTCTTTCTGTTTGCAAAGTCCTTATATAGAAAATCTTTCGGTACCCTTTTTTGGTCTGAATCTAAACCCTAAAATAGTTGATGGGAATTGTCCCCTTGACTCCATTGATCTTTGGAGCAGGCCATTGTTGAATGCTCACTGCCCGCAGTCTTATGCAAAGGACTAGCTCTGCAGGAACAAGCCCATGTATTTGTGGGATCGAGCAAAAACAGCTGAAGCAGAGAAACCAGATCAGTTTTCAGTTCACTGTGGTAAACAGTGAGAAAAACATGAATTTAAATGTCATGGGAAAAATAACCTTGACATTTGCTGTCCTTTTAATGTAAACTAACTCAACTCACGCTCCTCACCAGTTTCTTTCCCCCTCTAGGGCTTGTTTTTACAATACAAGCAAACCTTATCCTGAACATTAACTGTATGGTAATGTTTTGAATGGTGAATACTGGATGTGAATCTTTCATATTTTTAACAATTCAGTTATTTTGCTCATGGCTCAGTGTGGCATTTTCTATATACCAAGACCTGGCTTTGGTGTAAACCTAATGGGAGGAGGTAAGGGCTTTGGAAATCCAGCTTGTAGGGAAGTGTTATATCCTTGGGGGCAGCCGGTTTAGGAAGAAATCACTTGAGGCCAGACATCAGACAGCTAACAAAACTACCATTTATTTACAGACACAGAGCTCGCCTAACCGGCCGAAGCTGGCTGGGCTATCCCCTAATAATCTAACTTAGTTGCCATAGGAACAAAACCCGTGACAACCAAATACACAACATATTCTTCCCCCCCAAATAAGAACACCTCCCCTAAATAAAACACACACTAGACTAGAGAAGGAGGTTGGACTGCCTCCATTCCAGGCTAAACCCTGGGGATTATTTTGCCCCATAACCATGGGTTTGCCCTAGCTAAAGATCCAGCCGATGAGGAGGCCTTCTGTCTCTAGGTGGATTATGGCGAACTTCTGGTGTTGTTGCACCCGAAAGTACCATGGGCTCAGGGTCCGCAGCACGAACAGGTGAGGAGGTGGTATCAGCTCGTGCTGGGCAAAGGGGTATCTCAGCCTCCGGCAGTAATGAAGGAGAACAGTTAGGAACAGGTGATTCGTGATTCAGTGTCTCACCAGAAGAGGTGAAGTCAGACCACTCAACTGCAGATGCGTCCTGAGGACTGGCATGACCTGGCAACAGCTGATCTACATGTCGCCAACAGGTAAGATTCTCTGCAGTCCGGACTGTGTAGGAAACAGGTCCTGTTTGAGTGATGATCGTGGCAGGGACCCATTTAGCTCCGGAAGTATAATTCCGAGCCAAAACTGGCTGTCCTTGGCTAAAGGTTCGGTCTTTTGCTCTGTGTGCCCATCTGATGACTTGATATTGCTGCTGATGTTGCACAATTTGTCAGGGTTCAGAAGGTTTCAGCAGATCAAAGCAAGTGCGCAGCTGTCGTCCCATCATTAGAAAGGCCAGGGATGCCTGGGTCATAGCATGAGGTGTGTTTCTGTAGGAAAGTAAGAAGATATCCAGACGCTTTTGAATGGAGTGTTGTCCCCTTGCTGATTTCAAAGCTTGTTTTATTGTCTGAACAAATGTTTCAGCTAATCCATTGGTGGATGGATGATATGGTGCTGACGTGATGTGGTGTATTCCATTTGCCTTCATAAAATTTTGAAACTCCTGAGAGACGAACTGCGGTCAGTTGTCGCTCACAAGTTGTTCTGGCAGACCAAAACGACTAAAGAGTCCCCATAGTTTTTGGATAGTACTCTCTGCAGTAGTGGACTGCATTATAGAGACTTCTGGCCATTTAGAATGGGCATCTACTGCCACCAAGAACATGCTTCCTTCCAGGGGGCCAGCGAAGTCAATGTGAATACATTGCCATGGGTTTTCACGCCCGTCCCATGGGTTTAGGGGTGCCCAGTGGGGTGCATTCCTCACACCCTGACATGACATACAAGCTTTTGCTTTCTCTTCAATAGCACTGTCCAATCCAGGCCACCAAAAATAGCTTCATGCAATTTCCTTCATGTGCACTATTCCACAGTGACCAGACTGTAGCTGTTCTAACATCTGTGATCTCAGTGGTGGTGGAATAATGACACGTCTCCCCCACAACAAACAACCAGATTGGACCGATAACTCAGTCCTCCTGGACATGTAGGTAACAAGGTCGGGTGAGACCGCAGAGGTTTGTCAAGATTTTCCATGCAACACCAGGTCCATAACTTGGGACAATACTGGGTCAACGCGAGTTGCCGCCTTTATCTGAGTAGCAGTGATGGGTGTATTCTCTACCAGTTCAAAGTAGATTTCCTTTTGGGCACTATCTTGATGTTTGACCGGCAAAGGCAACCTTGAGAGGCCATCTGCATTGCCAGGCAGAGTGAATTTCCGATATTTGATTTCATATGTGGGTGCTGAAAGTAACAATGCCCAACGGTGTATACAACTACCAGCTAATGGGGGAATGCCTGTGTAGGGTCCAAAAGTTGACATCCGAAGTTGATGGTCTGTGAGAAGAGTAAACTTCCACCCAAACAGGTACTGATGAAACTTCCAAATTCCAAAAACAATTCCTAATGCCTCACGTTTGATTTGGGCATAGTTAGTTTCTGCTTTGCTTAGAGTGCATGAAGCAAAAGCAATAGGTCTCTCTTCTCTCGAAGGCATAATGTGTGATACGACTGCTCCCACTCCATAAGGGGAGGCATCGCAGGCCAATTGTAGGGGTAAGGATGGATCAAAATGCGTTAGAATTTCAGAATTTAGCAATGCATCCTTAGCTTTGTTAAATGCAACATCACAGGCTTCAGTCCACTTCCAGGCCTTGTTCTGCCCAAGGAGCTCATGAAGTGGTTTTAGCAGTGTGGCTAACTGTGAGATGAACTTTCCATAATAGTTCATTAGTCCTAGAAACGAGCACAGCTGGCTTACATTTCGAGGTGGGGGAGCCTCCACAATAGCTTTACCTTTTGCAGGGGCCTTATGAAGACCTGCAGAATCAATTATGTGTCCCAAATATTCAACAGAGGGCTTGAAGAATTCACACTTGTCTTTGCGAACTCGTAGGCCATGCTCTTCCAGTCTTTGTAGGGTAGCCTCTAAATTCTTTAAGTGATCCTCTTCATTCCTTCCAGTGACCAGGATATCATCCAGATAGCACTGAACTCCTGACAAGTCACACAAGATCTGGTCCATAGCTCTTGGAACAGGGGGGGAGCAGACGTTATTCCGAAGGGTAGGCGACAGTATCGATAAAGCCCCTTAGGAGTCACAATAGTCAATAGCTCTTGGGACTTTTCATCGATGTGCATCTGTAAATATGCTTGACTCAGATCAATCTTACTGAACTTTTGTCCCCCAGCCAGGCCTGTGAAGAGGTCATCAATGTGGGGAAGTGGGTATTGCTCTGCGCACAACTCTGGGTTGACAGTGACTTTAAAATCACCGCAGATCCAGAGAGAGCCATCTTTCTTCACTATTGGAACGATAGGAGTGGCCCATGGGCTATGGGTAACTGGTATTAGTACTCCATTGGTGACCAGGCGCTCCAGGTCTGCTTCAGCTTTTGGCCTAATAGCATATGGCACAGTTCGGGCTTTCAGATATTTTGGTGAACTGTCAGGTTTAATGTTCAATGTCACAGTGATTCCCTTCATACTCCTCAAATCCTCTCCAAAAACAGCAGCATGTTTCCTTAGTATAGGGGTTAGACTGGTTTCTTCTTTAGCCATCTGGTGCACTTCTGCCCAGTTCAGCTGAATCTTCCCAAGCCAAGACCTAGCCATTAAGGCTGGGTAGTTACCTCTCACCACAAACAGTGGCAATTTAGCAGCCTGTCCATTGAGCTCTACCTTAACATCAATAGTGCCCAACATGGGCACAGCTTCTCCCGTATACGTCTTCAGAACAGTTTTTGTTGCCTTAAGCGGAAGATGCTGTAGCTTTTCTTTATACACAGTCTCGGAGACCAGCGAGACGGCTGCACCAGTGTCCAGTTCCATGTGTATAGGTTTGCCATCCAACAACGGGGTTACCCAGTATTCATGTGAGCCCACTGCCAAGGACAAAACATGCAGTGGCACTTCCTCTTGCGATGAGGTGTCACCTTGATCATCCTGGGTCTGCTTTAGGGTATGCAGGGTTCCTCTTTTTGTTGGTCAGACCACAGGCCTCTTTTTCTTTTGTTTACAGGCACACTCAATGTGTCCCTTTTTGCCACGAGTGTCGACACACCAGGTCCTTACACCAGCATTCTGATGCCTGGTGACCTGGCTTACCACAGCGGTAACATTCCTGACTCTGCACAGTTTTGTGGGTAGGTTCTTGTGACACTTTTTGCACTCTAGGGGATGCACTGATGTATTGCGCCTCCCTTGTAGCCAGTTCCATGGAGACAGCAATATCAACAGCCTTCTGTAATGTAAGCTGAGCCTCTGTCAGTAGGCTCTTCTGTATAGCTTCACTGTAGAGGCCACACACTAACATGTCATGCAGGACATCATTTGACATCTCTTTAAATTCACAGTGTTCTGCTAGCTTTCTTAAAATTGCTACAAATTGTGCAGCTGTTTCATCTTCTTTTTCGTCTCTTTTGTGGAACCAATATCTTTCAGCAATTACCAGTGGTTTTGGGGAAAAATGGGACCCCAGGATTTCCACAATGTCACTATAAGATTTAGTCTCAGGCTTAACAGGGTGTAGTAAGCTGCGTAGCAGGGAGTAGGTTTTAGCCCCTACAACACTTAAGAATATTGGCACCTTCTTCTTTTCTGTAATGTGATTTGCAATAACAAAAAGCTCAAAACGCTCAGTATACACAGGCCATTGCACTATATTCTCATCAAAAGGTTCCAGTGGCCTGGTCAGAGTAGCCATGATTTTTAGTTTCACTTTCACAGTCAGTGCAAACAAGCAGTTTTTTTGTTTGTTTGTTCTTTACCTTGACTTCTACTTCCTTCTGTTACTGGAGCAGCACCGGAATCCCATCTATCATCGCCACTTGTTATATTCTTGGGGGCAGCCGGTTTAGGAAGAAATCACTTGAGGTCAGACAGCAGACAGCTAACAAAACTACCATTTATTTACAGACATAGAGTTCGCCTAACCGGTCGAAGCTGGCTGGGCTATCCCCTAATAATCTAACTCAGTTGCCATAGGAACAAAAACCGTGACAACCAAATACACAACAGGAAGGGTGCCTACAGTTCTAATACATTGCTGCAGTGACTGTGCTGATTGTGACCTTGCTGGGACACAGGAGACTTGTGTTCTATACCATCTTTCTGCCCCTGGCCTGCTGGATGACCATAGGCAAGTCATTTCCCCTCTGTGGGCCTCTGTTGTCCCATCTGTACAATGGAGATAACAAAATGTGCCTCCTTCGTAAAGTGCTTTGATATTTATAGATTAATAGCACTATAGACTCATAGACTTTAAGGCCAGTGGGGACCATCGTGATCATCTAGTTTAATAGCACTATATAAGAGGCTAAGTATTATTATTATGCTACATGCCTTCCTAATGACTGAAGATGGGAGCTTTAAAACAGAGGAATGGTCCGTCAATTGTAGCTAAGGGGAGACTATCTGTTGTAGTAAGTCACTTGTACTTTGGCTTTTAGTTTAATCTAATGCTGGTGGAAAAAATTTCAGAATATATTCACAAAAAAATTTGAGGTTTCTGTTTGCCAGTATTCAAAACAGACCCAATTTTATCTGTTTAAATTCTCATATTTGATGGAAAACACTGAAATGGTGATCTCCATTTCCTCTTTAACAAAATACAGCTTTCAGTGAAAAATACGTCTAGTTATATTTTTTATTAAAAAATAAAGTCATAAAATTTTCATGAAAATTGAAATTTAGATAGTCAATATTGCACAAAAATTTCATATTCAGAATGGCCATTTCTTTGAAACAAAACACTCTTCCTTTGAAAATTTCCATCCAGCTGTAGTTGCATCATACTACGTTGTTTTAAAGCAATACCCTTTATGGTCCAGTGATTAGATCACTGGGAAACAGAGAACTGGGTCTTATTCCGGAGAGAGAGGCTGAGAGACCACGAACAAATCACTTATGTATTTTGTACTTCAGTGTCTCCTTCTGTAAAAGTGGATACTAACATCAATCTACCTCACAAGGCGGCATGAATCTGAGTTCATTGCAGTCTACGTTTTTTTAGATGGAAGATATTATAAAAATGACCAATATTGTTATATTTGAGCATTTACCCTGTATTTCACTTTCACTATAAGGATGTGCAGGTGGTTTGGCCCAGGAATGTATTTCTTTTTACCCAAAGTCTACAGTCACAATTTATGACCTACCTAAAGTAGTGCAAGTGGCGAAGGAGCGTTTTGTACCCCCAGAAGAATGTAGGATCACTTTCCATGAAGGTAAACTTGGTTTGTCTTGTGTGTGCTCATATGCAAAGAAAAATGTGCTGAAAGGACCATGTTTCATGATAACAGAATCTCATGAGCAATGTGCATCATTTGAACTTGTTTATTCATCTGAAGAAGCTGAGCTATTAGGTGTCAAGGATGCAAATATATTCCAAGTCCTTGAGCATTATCCATATTAAACAACAATGAAAAAACACAAAAATAAACAGACAAACAAACAAACTAAAAACCTACATGAAGTGGCCTTCCTAGCCCTTCCAGGTGTCACCCTAGGGGGAGGGAGGATGTGGCTTCACTGCACAATTGTGGGCAGTCCAAAGCAGGCTAAATTGTTGAAAACAGTAGGTTGTGTAGATTAGTGCAATGTGACTGGTTACAAAAGTCCATAAAGACCTCCTTGTTACATTTGAAGGGATAAATGCTGTTGGGTAATGTTACAATATACATGTGACCCACTGCCAGGTGGTTTACTCTTTAATTAGATTCACCAATCCAGTAACAAAAGAGATTCTCTCATACCACACTGCTTAACAAGAAGCCAAAACATGCAGTCCCCTTAAGCATTCCAATCCCTAGCTCCCAATCCAGACAAATAGATCTTGTACAGTGAGAGGTTACTGAGTGTGACCTAATTCCCTGTACATTAAGGTTCCTCAATCTCAAAGGATTAGCCACAGATCCCAGGTCAATAAATATTTCAGATTTTCCAAAATCAAGCTGCCAGTCAGTGTTTAGTAAACTAACTAAGAATGTATTAAAAATAAAGAGAGTTCTAAAATAGGTATAAGATATGTATATATATTACAAAAAAAATTGCTAAGTCCTGAGATCAGGTTTGCAGTTTTGATGTAGTCTGCTGATTTGCAGAAGTATCTCTGGCAAACTTCCAAAAGCTTGGAAGGGCCTCAGTCCCTAGCTTAGAATGCTGCTTTTGTTATAAATCTACAGCACAGAGAAGTTTGGAGCAGGAATGAGGCAAGATGGAGTTTTCTCAGCTGTAATTTATACCCTCTGCCATGTGCCTGGAAATTTGCTGTCCAAAACCAAGCCCACCGTACAGGTACATGGAGAGTTATTGGCCAACATGGATTCTTAGGTCACATGTCCCTACCACATGTCCATACATGTTTTGCTGAATCACAGCTCCTTGCTATCTGAGGCATCCTCAGGAAGAGGCTATCTGGAAAGCTGATTCTTTCTAATAGCCCTTCCACACTTGGATAGTCCATCCACAATGGGCTGTCGAGACTGGATGTAAACATCCTTGTGGGTGTCACTCCAAGAACAAACACATTTGAGATACAAATACATAGCCAATATCATAACTTCACATACAGTGATGATACATAGATTTAAACAGGATTTGTTAGCATGTATCTTTTCCATTGTTATCTTACATGACATCCTTTGTACAAAGTTTGTTGCAATTGTATAATAGTGATACCAGCTATGATAAATATAGTTATCCTCAATCATATAGCATCATCTATCACACCAGTGTAAGGGTATGTTGGTTTTAGGTGTCTAGTTTTACTATTTAAATAGAAATAAACGGTCAATTTTGGAGGGTGGGAGTCAAGAGAGGAGGGGGGGGAGAGAGAAAGGGGTCCCAGCAGTGAAGAAGGGGAAAAAGTGGAGGGGACGGGGGATGACCTAAAAGCAAAGACAGAGAAGTGTGACAGATAGTTTATATGGATGAAGCAGACAGGAAACAGCGAGAAAGAAAGAGAATGAGAAATGAAATTGGCATACAAGTGGATGGATAAAGAGCACATCACCAATTATTCAATACTGGAAGCTTTGGCCCCTATGTGGGCTGTGAATACTCAGCATGACAAGTCAGAAGAGTGTAGCTTCCCAGCAAGTCTTTCAAAAAGTTCTGGAGCTAGCATGTACTTTTCGCAATACCGGATTTAAAATGTTTGCTTATTTAGGCCTGTTTTTTGAATTGTTTTTCTTTTGTTACAGGAGATTTTTTTAAAGATCCAATTCCAGAAGCTGACCTGTACATTTTGGCTAGGATTCTGCATGACTGGGCAGATGACAAGCGTATGCAACTACTAACAAAAATCTACAAGGCCTGCAAGCCTGGTATGTTTTCCTCTTTGCAAAATAGAGACATATATGCATCATTTGGTTTGGATAGGGTTTTTTTAAAGGGTTGTTTGAATGAAAGACTAAATAAAGAAAAATACGTTGCAAACCTTTCTCCTTTTACATTAGTGGTTTGGATCCAGACCCCATGAGTAAGAATTGCCAACTTGAAAATTTGCTTCCAGTAATGTTGCCGAGTTTCCAGAATTGTCCTGGAGTCTCCAAGAATTAAAGATTAATCTTTTTTAATTAAAGATTATGACATCTGACAAAGCCTCCATGAATACGTCCATCCAAAGTTGGCCTCTAGGATTGGCATACACTTTAGACATGCAAGGCCATATTTATAAAGTTATTCAGGTGCCTAACGATGTTGATAGGCACCCATTCAAATTTTGAAAATTGCCAATGTGCATTTTTAGGTGCCTAAATTATTTTAAAACTCTGGCCCATGGGACTTGATTTTCAGAGATGCCGAGCAACCACACCTCTGGTTCATTTCTGCTGGAGTAAATAAATGTTTCAATCACAGCTACTAGGTTCGCCTTCACTCTCTATTTTGAAGTACAGGAAATAATAGCTTATTGATGCATATAATCCCTCTTGCTGCTTCATTAGCTACTGTAGCAATATAACATGATTTTTCTTTCAATATAAAGGAGATCTCTAAGGTTATGGAAATACCTAAAAATGCAGTTGGAAAATAAGCTTTAGAGTCCTTCTCTGACAAATTAATGTGTTTGTTTTTAAATCTCTTTATCCCACCAGGGGGTGGAGTGCTGCTGGTTGAAACACTTTTGAATGAAGACAAAACTGGGCCTTTAGAAGCCCAGCTCTTCTCTCTGATAATGTTGGTTCAGGCTGAAGGAAAAGAACGAACGCCAACCGAGTACAGCAAGCTCCTTGCTGCAGCTGGTTTCAGAGAGATTCAAGTCAAGAAAACAGGAAAGCTCTATGATGCCATTTTAGGAAGAAAATAATTCTGTCTCTTCTTTCTTGCCTATTGTTAGATGTGTAAATGCAGTGACGTGACCAGCTTTTACTAGACTGCAGCAATGAACCCAGCTCATAGTTAACTGTGTCACTTTCTTTGTACAACAATACATTGCTAGAATATTTACTCATTATGTATGCTGGGCCTATGCAGGCCACATGCAGCTCTTTTACTGTAAAGTGCGGCTCATGCAGGCCCCATCTAGGGTGACCAGATGTCCCAATTTTATAGGGACAGTCCCGATTTTTTGATCTTTTTTTTATATAGGCTCCTAATACCACCTCATCCCCTGTCCTGATTTTTCACACTTGCTGTCTGGTCACCCTAGCCACCACTCCCATTCTCCACCTACCATACCCCACCTGCAACTCCCAGGTGATAACAGGGAGGGGCCGCTGCTGTAGCTCTGCAGGGAGAGAAAGCAGCAAAAGCAGCACTCTCCCTGCAGCTCCCAGCTGTTTGCTGCTGCCTCTTCCATGGCTGCAGCTTCCAGCTTGCTGACTGCATCAGCTGCCATGCAGGGAGGAGCCCTGGTGACATCATGTGACTGAGTGGGGCCAGCAAACCCTGGCAAAAATCTGGGTGGGCATATGACCCCCCGGAGTCCCTCCCATGCATTGACTCTGACTTCTGCCCAGCAGAGTGGTGGGAGGTCTCAGGGCTGCAGCCCCAAGGCGTGTGCTTGCTGCGAGGCAGAAGCCCTGAGACCTCACATCGCACACAGGATTGAAGCTCCAAGGCTCAGCTGGTGAACCCTGGCTCTCGAACGTCTGAAGATTTTGTTATGTGGCTCACAGGGTCAATATGTCAGGCCACCACTGCTGCAGGACTTGACGATCTGATAGTTTGAATGTGACTCTTGTTTGGCTCTTGACTACATGGGGGATTAAAGTAATTAACACATGTTTAACAAGAAATAGCATGTGAAAGCAACTGTGGAAATCTTATACTCCTTGCATTATACATTGTTTCTGTGCTGCCAGACTTTGAACTTTTCCATTCTTTGCATGTTTAACATAATGTCTAACTGGCCTGATTTGTACTCAGCTTTCTTCTTTCAAATATAAACTGTACATCACTGTTGGATGCACTGTGATTCTATGAAAGTTTCTACAGTGTAAAGCAGTGTTTCCCAAACTTGGGACACCCCTTGTTTGGGAAAACCCTTGGCGGGCCAGGCAGGTTACCTGCTGTGTCCGCAGGTCCGGCCAATCGCGGCTCCCTCTGGCTGCGGTTTGCCGCTCCAGGCCAATGGGAGCTGATGGAAGTGGCTGCCAGTACGTCCCTCAGCCCGTGCCGCTTCCAGCAGCTCCCATTGGCCTGGAGCAGTGAACCTCGGCAGGATCCAGAAAAGGAGTCAACTTTTATACAGATAAGAGTATTGTAATACTCACTTATCCAAAGCAAAGGAATTCCTGGAACACTGGAAGTAACAACTCTAGCACATACAGGCAGGACTCGACTGCCTATTAACCTCCCCCTGGATCAGATACAATAAATAACAACATGCAAGACTACAGCTTCACCCTAAAACAGAAATGCAACATCGTATGTTGGTGGAAATGCTGTCAGCACTGATCATGACACTTGCCAAAGTTGCTGTAATAAGCATTAACAAGGGGAGGAAAAGGAGTTTTGGAAGGAATAAAAACTCTTTTTCCAGCTGAGTATCAACTCATCTCTGAGTATTGGGAGTTAGGAGGATAATTTTTCTGGAAGGAAGTCATCCCTCAAACACCTTGGCCTGGGCTGAGCTGACTCTTTTGGGGTGAGGTGGGTCAGGGTGGGATTTGGACTCAGCCTCATCTGTGGCACTTTAGTCTGCCTCCCGCTGAAGGCAATGAGTATAGAAGTCAAGTATTGGGGATCATGTGATTAAGAACCAGGCCTGCTGGGAGGTATAAGAGCAGCCTGGGTTTAGTCAAGAGAGAGACTGCAGAGAAACTAGCTGTGGGCCTAACTGTTTCATTAATAAGTAAGACCTAGCCAGGAAAGGGCTAATAAGGAGGAGTTCTAGGATGGTTGCATATGAAGAGGTCCCAATCAGCCCAATTGTGTAGGGTCTAATGGCTGGACTGACAGTAGAAGGTGGGTGCAAATTGTCTCTCCCCTCTCACTACTTGTTCAGATGGTGTAATCTTCCTTATTAATAAAAGGAAGAAGGGATTGTTGAGAGCCAAAGTGATAAAGCTGTTAATGAAAGGGCTGATGGACAAATATGGCAGGTCCTGGGAAGAAGGGCTATGCCCAGAATGAGTCTGTGATAGAAAAATGGTCTTGTTTCCCTTAGAATTTCATTTAAATCCAGAAGTGCCATGAGCTCTGTGTCTTAGCTGGAGGGCTAAGTCACCTCAGTGATGATTGTGCCTAAGAACCCCACATCAGCCTACATGCGTGTAGATATCTGTTAAGAGCGGAAACTGAGGCAGTAGAGTGGCACTGGCCTGGCTAAGTCTCTGCTATACACTTACTGCAGGTTTTGTTAGAGCTTCCTGTGAAATACAAAACCCCTTAATGCTGGCATTTCCTAGCTTTTAAGTACTTGATTTGCAATCCTACCAATTTTTAATGTAGCTTTTTGTATGTAATTTCAGTATAACATGGAGTCTTCTTGAAAGCAAGGTATTATACTATACACCGCTACACCAGGATTGTAATTAAAGCTCTGATAATGCCTGTGCAGAGCTCCTTGAAGGACTGGAGCCTAATTAAGTACCTTATCTGAGGTCTGTATTAGACTGATATACGAATACTACACAAGCAGCTGACATACAACACTATAAAAGCACATTTCAATGAAATTTGCAAAAACCATAGGCCAGGCATTCCTAAACTCTTTCACAGCATACACCACTTTTCAATGCACAGGTTGTTTTGTGAATCCCTCTCATTCAGAATCGCATGCCCCATTCTCTGTCTGATTTGTGATCATGTAACACTCCAGTAGCAGAGTTGTGTAGTGTAGTGTAGCAGTTGCTTACGATGGAAAAGCATTTCATTTATTCTGAAATGTCTTAATGTTATATCCTTGGGGGCCTCAGTTTTAGGAAGAAATCACTGGAGACACAGAGAGCTGTAAACCTTGGAGTAGCTATTTATTGCCACACACAGAACTAACCAACAGCCAGCTCAAACTGGCTGGGCTATCCCCTAATAATCTAACTCAGTTGCCATAGCAACACAAGATTCCATTACCACTACAACCAAATACACAACATATTCCTCCCCCCCTTAATAAGAATGTCCCCTAAATAAAACAAACACTAAACTAGAGAAGGTGGGTAGACGGCCTCCATTCCCGGCTGAACCCCAGCGATTATTTTGCCCTGTAACCATGGGTCTGCTCTAGCTAAAGATCCAGCTGATGAGGAGGCCTTCTGTCTCTAGGTGGATTATGGCAGACTTCTGCTGTTGGTGCACCGGAAAGTGTCTTGGGCACAGACCTGACAATGGGCTCAGGGTTCGTAGGGCGAAGGGGTGAGGATGGGGTATCAGCTCGTGCCGGGCAGAGAGGTATCTCTGATGCTGGCAGTAATGGAGCGGAAAAGTCAGGAGCAGGGGGAAACTCTTGATTCGGTGCCTTGCTGGAAGTGGTGAAGTCAGGCAACTCAACTGAAGATGTGTCCTGAGGACTGATATGACCTGGCAGCAGCTGATCTACATGTCGCTGCCAAGTGAGATCCTCTGCAGTCTGGACTGTGTAGGAAACAGGTCCCGTCTGAGTATTGACAGTGTCAGGAACCCATTTAGCTCCAGAAGTATAATTATGAGCCAAAACTGGCTGTCCCGGGCTAACGGTTTGGTCTTTTGCTCTGGGTACACGCCTGATGACTTGATCTTGCTGCTGACATTGCACAATTTGTCAGGGTTCAGAAGGTTTCAGCAGATCAAAGCAAGTGTGCAGCTGTCGTCTCATCATTAGAAAGGCCGGGGATGCCTGCGTCATAGCATGAGGTGTGTTTCTGTAGGAAAGTAAGAAGGTATCCAGATGCTTTTGAATGGATAATTGTCCCTTTGGCTATTTCAAAGCTTGTTTCATTGTCTGCACAAATCTTTCAGCTAATCCATTGGTGGATGAATGACAAGGCGCTGAAGTTATGCCCATTTGCCTTCATAAACTTTTGAAACTCCTGAGAGACAAACAGCGGTCAGTTGTCACTCACAAGTTGTTCTGGCAGACCGAAACAACTAAAGAGTCCCCGTAGTTTTTGGATAGTACTCTCTGCAGTAGTGGACTGCATTATAGAGACTTCTGACCATTTAGAATGGGCATCTACCACCACCAAGAACATGCTTCCTTCAAGGGGGGCAGTGAAGTCAACGTGAATACATTCCCATGCATTTTCAGGCCAGTCCCATGGATGTAGGGGTGCCCAGTGGGGTGCATTCCTCATACCCAGACATGACATACAAGCTCTTGCCTTCACTTCAATAGCACTGTCCAATCCAGGCCACCAAAAATAGCTTCGTGCAAATTCCTTCATGCACACTCTTCTGCAGTGACTGGAATGGAGCTGTTCTAACATCTGTGATCTCAGTGGTGGTGGGATTATGACCCATCTCTCCTACAACAAACAACCAGATTGGATTGATAAAGCCGTCCTCCTGGACATGTAGGTAACAAAGGTCAGGTGAGACCGGAGAGTTTTGTTGAAATGTTCCATGCTTCACCAGGTCCATAACTTGGAACAATACTGGGTCAACTTGAGTTGCCTTCTTTACCTGAGTAGTGGTGATGGGTGTATTCTCTATCTGTTCAAAGTAAAAGATTTCCTTCTGGGCAATATCTTGGTGTTTGACCAGCAAAGGCAGCCTTGAGAGACCATCCGCATTGCTGTGCAGAGTGGATTTCCTATATTTGATTTCATATATGTGTGCAGAAAGCAACAATGCCCAACGTTGCATATGACTAGCAGCTAATGGAGGAATGTTTGTGTGAGGTCCAAAAATTAAAGTCAAGGGTCGATGGTCTGTGAGAAAAGTAAACTTCCATCCTAACAGGTACTGATGAAACTTCCGAATTCCGAAAATGATTCCCAATGCCTCATGTTCAATTTGGGCATAGTTAGTTTCTGCTTTGCTTAGAGTGCATGTAATAAACAGATAAGTAAGAGTTAATAGAACAAAACTGCTTCATATCTCTTTTGCCTGGAAAGGGTTAACAAGAACAGTGAGCCTGGCTGTCACCTGCCCCAAGGACCAATCAGAGGACAGGATTCTTTCAAATCTTGAGGGAGGGAAGTTTTTGTGCTATGCTGTTAGTGTTTGGTTGTTGTTCACTCTGGGGGCTCAGAGGGATCAGACGTGCAACCAGGTTTCTCTCCAATCTCCCTGATACAGGTTCTTATAGATTCAGAATAGTGAGTACTAGGTAGATAAAGCGAGTTAGGCTTATGTTTGTTTTCTTTATTTGCAATGTGTATTTGGTTGGAAGGAGTTCAAATGTGTATTTGGCTGAAAGGAGTTTAAATTGGTATTTTGCTGAAAAGATTGTAATTTGTACTTGTATACTTAGGCTGGGAGAGTATTCCCAGTGTCTATAGCTGAAAGACCCTGTACCTATTCCATTTTAAATTTACAAAGCTAATTTTTACTGTTTTTCTCTCTTTAATTAAAAAGTTTCTTGTTTAAGAACCTGATTGTTTTTTTATTCTGGTGTGAGACCCCAGGGGACGGGGTCTGGATTCACCAGGGAATTGGTGGGGAGAAAGGAGGGAAGGGGGAGAGAAAGGTTAATTTTCTTTCTGTGTCAGGATTACTTTCTCTTTCAGGGAGAATCTGGGAGGGGAAGAGAGAAGGAGGGGGGAAGGTGCATTTTTCTCTCTGTTTCAGGATTCAAGGAGTTTGAATCACAGTGATCTTCCAGGGTAACCCAGGGAGGGGAAGGCTGGGAGAGGCAACGGTGAAGGAAAGGGATTACTTTCCTTGTGTTAAGATCCAGGGGGACTGGGTCTTGGGGGTCCCCGGACAAGGTTTTGTGGGGACCAGAGTGTACCAGGCACTGGAATTCCTGGTTGGTGGCAGCGCTACAGGTACTAAGCTGGTAATTGAGCTTAGAAGAATTCATGCTGGTACCTCATCTTTTGAACACTAAGGTTCAGAGTGGGGAATTATACCATGACAGTGCAATTGTTTGCCTCCATGCATTCAGCTGGGCCCTATCAGTGTGGGAGGACTGGGAGGACTGCATGAGCTTGGTGAACATGTCGTTCTGAGTTTGTTTTTTCCGCCTTTTAATCTGGACCAGCCTCTGGGACAGAGTAGATAGGGCTGCGTTGCAACATTTGCACCTGCGGGAGGAGAAAAAGGAGGGTAGTACTTTAAAAGATACATTTCAGAGAACAAAGGGGATGCTCTTTCTCAGTGAAACAGGCAATTCATAGTACACTGCACATGTTCTTTCTGTACAAGTTAGCATTTTGCCTCTTATACTGCCACTTTGGTGTGAGTAAGCCATCACACACGGGTAACAGAATTTGGCTTGCAGGCAGCCTAGGGGCACGCAGGGTTCTGCTTCTTCTACATTCATTTCAATGCTTTCAAACTGTTGGGCCCTCTTTCCCATAGCAAGCAATGCCTGGTGGGTTTGCCAAGTAAAAGGAGGGCCTGCAGGATCCCTGGGATGATCGCTTCACACAACCCCCCTCACCCACCGCATGGCTCCCGTGAGGCTCTGAGCAGGGATGAGCCCTTTAAACTAAATGCCAACAGGCCAGCATGGCTGTTTCCCCCTCCTCACCCCTCCACCGTGCGGCTGCAATCAGGTTCTCACTCACCAGAAGTACCTTCTCCAGAGTCATGGTCTGGGAGCCCACCTTGGGAGTGGGGGAGGCTATTGGCTTCAGCGTTAAGAATAGTTCCTGGCTAGGGGGAAAAATGTATTCCCCACTTGCCACCTGTGCACTGTCCTCCTCCTCCTCCTCCTTTTCGTCCTCCAATTACTCATCCTCCTTGCTCTGTGCAACTTCCCCCTTGCAGGTGTCCACAGACAGTGGTGGGGTAGTGGTGGCATCACCTCCCATAACTGCATGGAGCTCACGGTAAAAGCGGAATGTATGGGGCTGTGTACCAGAGCGCCCATTCGTCTCCCTGACTTTTTGGTATGCTTACCTGAGCAACTTGATTTTTGTATGACACTGCTCCGTGTCCCAGGAGTAGCCTCTTTCCGTCATGGCCCTGGAGACTTTAGTGTAGGTATTTGCATTCCTTTTTTTGGAACATAGTTCTGCCATAACAGATTCGTCTCCCCAACATGCGATGAGATCCAGTACGTCCCATTCGGACCATGCTGGAGCTCATCTGCAAATCTGGGACTGAGTGATCTTTTGTAATGGTGGACTCTGCATGGTTGCTTGTGATGGTGGACTGTGCTGATGGTCATCTGTGCTGCTGTGACCAAACAGGAAATGAAATTCAAAAGTTCCCAGGGCTTTTCTTGCCCACTTGGCTAGTGAATCGGAGTAGAGAGTATTGTCCAGAGCTGTCACAAGGGAGCATTCTGGGATAGGTCCTGGAGGCCAATAACGTCAAATTTCATCCACAACACCTTTAACCTGGGATTATGATCTCAATTTAAGCGCTACTCCGCTTGCTGAGGGAGAGTACAGAAATTGGATTAAAGAGCCCTTTAAATAGGAAAAAAACAAGTTTGGTCGTGTAGACGGAATCCTTTTTTTTTTTTTTTTCAAATTAAGTCTAGTAATTCCAAAATAACCGACTAGTGTAGACCAGGCCTCAGAGTTTTTGTTTTTCCTCTCTGTCCTCATCCTTCATAGACAAATATATCTCTGCTTTCTTTGCACTGTGTCCAGCTGCTATATGTAGCTCAACCAGTGCTTAATTTGTGCCACGGCTGATTTCTGGCACATCCAGCCTTGGGAGTTCATAGCTCTGGCACTTCTGGGCTTGCTGTGTCAGTTATGAAAGTAGAAAAATTGCTGAAGCTCCAGAACCTCTTTTATTACAAATTAAGCACTGAGCTCAACCCATTCATTTTCTCTTCTACTCCTTTTACCTTCCTCCTGGGAGCATGGATTTCATGCCTCTTCCAAACCCCTGTTTTTTCCCCTTCTACCTCTCATATGTCCTTTATTGGTAATAACAAAGAGGGAAAGACAAATGGAGAAGAGAGACAGAAATAAAGCAGTAAGCAGAAGTTCCTATGGCTAAGGGACTGCACTGAGACTCAGGGCCACAGTTCCTGGCTATGCCATAGACTAGCTGGATGTGCAACTCAAAGGTAGAATAAACCAAACAGTAGTAGTAGTTTCAGCTGGCCTCCTGGCTGTAGTTACTTATATTGAACAGCCTATTTAGACCTACAGACTGCGCTGAATTTCCTTCAGAATGTTTGATTTGGGGCCACACTTCGGAGTTCAGAATCATCCTCTGTTCAGCGGTAAAAAAAAATGTGGTGAGCCCATTCTCCTTTTAGTTCACACTATCCCTACTGCCTCCTGTTCAGCCAGACTTACCTTGTGTAAAGATCCATGTCCATTTGGTATGTTGTGCCTGGACATGTATTTACTAGATCTCTCTCTTTCATTTAGAGGGCATCATGCTATCTGTCTCTTGGGCACCTAACAGAAATATAACTAAGTATACAATTTATTTGGAAAACCAGCTCCAGTGCTCTTGCACATATACAGCCCTGCATATTGGGAACTATCATTAGAAGAGCACGGAAGTGTTAAAGGACAGAAGTGTTCCTGAGGCTGGTATAATACACTAGAACACCAGCTAGCACTTTTCAGTGAGCTAGTATTAAATTATGGACCAGTAAAAAGGAATCAGATTGCTGTGAACAAAAAGAAAAATCTGTCCTGGGCAGTGAGTAAAGGAGACTGGTGGAGACTCAGCCTCCCCAAACCTCTGCTAATGCTCCCTGCTCAGAGATGGCTCCAGCTTTTTTGCTGCCTCAAGTGGCCAAGTGAAAAACAACAACAACAAAAAGATACATTTCATTCTTCAGCAGCACTCTGAGAGGGACTGAGGGACCTGCCGCCGAATTGTCGCAGAATCATAGAATCACAGATCCGGACATGCCACCCCTTTCCATTATCCACCCCAAGCACCTGCTTCATTCGCTGGTGCCGGGAGCTGGCCCTGTCCCCGCTGCAGCCCTGGGGCCGAGCTGGGCCATGGCAGGCTTCAGCGCTCCTCTGGGTGGCCTGGGCTCAGTGCTTGGCCAGGGCCCAGAGCTACTCTGGACTGTTTTGGGTGCTGGCAGGCCAGCTGGGGCTTGGGGCTGCTCTGGGCACTGGCGAGCAGGCTGGGGTTTGGGGGGGTCAGAAGAGGAGGAGTGGGGTGAGGCCTTGGGTGGAAGGGGTGGGGCGGGGGCTAAATGCCCTGAACAGGGGTACACATGCCACCCATGAAAATTGTAAAAAAAAGAATATGTACAAGCAAAGACCAGCTAATATTTCAAAATATGCACAGTTTTAGGTAACTCTTTATAATGAATTAATCTTCCTCAATTTTTGCCGTGCCTTCCATTTTTTGTGCACTTGTTTGGATTTACTTGTCCTATTAAATAGATTTACATTGTTTTTGTGGGTAGGAGCAGTTATCACATTTGCCAGTAGGTGTCACTATTGTTATAGTCTTGTTATACGGTTGAACCGGCCACTTTTATTGTGTATATAAATGCTGGTGAGAACTACATAATAAAGTCCTGTGATGGCAGCTAAAAATGTTATGCAGCTTTCTTTCAAATATTAATGAGGATCAAGATAAAACCACTATCAGAGCCAAGGGTGAAACTTTCCTGTGTGTTCTGTGGGAATAAACGTGTATTTGTTATGCAAACTTTGGCCAGGATGTATGTATGGAAGGTAGCAGACTAACATCCCACAATCTTCTTGTTCAGTGCATGTCTCCATTTGTAAGAGTCACCATCTCTGGAGCTTTTATTATTATTTAGCAGCAACCAGACCACATTGCCAATTTTGGTTCCTGGAGGTTTTGTCACATGACATGATCTTTAATTAAAGATTAATCTTTTAATTCCTGGAGATTCCAGGACAATCCTGGAGGATTGGCAACCCTAGACTTTATCCTGCTAGGTATTGTACAAACAAAGCATCCCCGCCCCAAAGACTTTGTTACAGTCTGAGACCCTGAGCTTGGCCAGGTTTATGCCCCTGTTTAACTTGACAGGCGACAAGCCGTTCCATAGGGCTGCTTGCAGTGCATAAAGTTAAACACTTGCTTAAGTGCTTGCAGGTTTGAGACCTACAGACAAGTGCTAAGAGATGGGTAAAGCAAGTGGGTGCAGGGATGGGGCAATTAAAGTACAAGCGTCGAATAGCATAGGCTAGCTGTGTGAACAATTTGTAGCAAATCAGTAGCAGTTGCCACAGAAGTGCCCATTAGGCTGGGGTCATGCTCCCTCAGTATGAAGGCCTGGCTGTTTCTCTTCTGACTGATGTTGCTTTCATCAGCATTGAAATGACTGTCTGGTTTCATCTATTACTTATTTGTTTGGATTTTTATAGCAGCAATCTGTCTCTTGACACTTCACAAAATTTAATATAGCGATAAATACAAAAATTCTAATATATTAACTAATTTACTGCAGAAAATTCCCACCTAAGCTCCACCCCACCTAGCTCACCAACCCATCACTTCACCAAATACAATAATATTTGCAGAATAGAACTTCTTTGTGTCAGGCAGCTATTTGGAGCATTATAGGAGGTATTCTGGGTTGACTGTGCTGCCCACCACAAAGGCATCTCCACTGGGCAGGACTTGACTGATCCTAAAGTGGGGCAGAAGAAGACTCCTTACTTCATGGGATCAGATGGGCTTTTCCTTTTGTTGTAATTGACTGCGATGATTCTCTTGCCGCTGACATTCCAGTATCCATCCCTTGCACTTGATATGTCTTTGGTTAGCAGGAAATTTTTGGTAGTGCGAAAGAAGGGATTATCTAGGCTCTTGATGGTAGTCAAGGGATCATATGTGGCTCTTGATGGTAGTCAAGGGATCATATGTGGCTCTTGATGGTAGTCTGCTGTAGGTTTTTACAAGATAGGCATTGGTATGTAATGTCCTGCAAGGAAGTAGTGGAAGCTCAGATAAAACTGTTACTTGCTTATACTTATGGCAGGTCTACACTACAGCAGAGATGGACGCTCTGAGATCGATTCATCAGCGGTTGATTTAGCTGATCTAGTAAAGACCCACTAAACCAACTGCAGATTGCTCTCCTGTCAACCCCTGTACTCTACACCTGACGAAAAGAGTAAGGTAAATCGATGGGAGATTTTCTCCCATCAACTCCATGTGATGTAGACCCCGTGGTAACTCAACCTAAGGTACTTTGACTACGGCTACATTAGCCACGTGGCTGGAGTTGCATAGCATAGGTCAACTTCCGCGGTAGTGTAGATATAGCCTTATAGAAGTGACTGCTTTAGTGATTGACATACTTTTCTGTAGTTATATCCTAGCTCTCTTTGCCCGTAGATATTAAAGTGCTTTAAAAGGGATATCAGTGTCATTATCTCCTGTTTACAGATTGGGAAACTGAGACAGCGAGGTGATGCTGACTTGCTTAAGGTCACCAAGTCAGTCATGCTCAGAATCAGGAATAGAACCTAAGTATCTAGACTTCCCATGCATTGCTTTATTTATTATACCATGCTGCCTCAAAGCTACAAAATACTATGAATTGAACTGATTTGCTGCTCTGACTACAACTAGAGTACACTGTATAATGGTAATAACTAAGCATTTACTTTGATTAATTTAACAAATCTTTTTTTATAGGTTCACAAGTGGCTATTTGCATTCGTAATAGTCACTTCACTGCTAGCCCTGTGTCACTGGTAGCATATGATCATGTTAATTGAAATGGGACTAGAATAGGATTTTGCTTCGTAACTTACTATAGCAATAGTATGTCAGTATTAGTCTATAGTGTAGATAATGGCACTTGCACAATGATGGAAGCTTGATGCTTCATCCCTCCAACTTTCTATGCCAGCACTTGCATATGTGCAGTCAGTACCTTACAATGAAACTTAGGGTACAGTAAAACCTCAGAGTTACAAAGACTGTGGCAATGGAGGTTGTTCATAACTCTGAAAGTTCATAACTCTGAACAAAACATTATGGTTATTTCAAAAGATTACAACTGAACAGTGACTTAATACAGCTTTGAAACTTTACTATGCAGAAGAAAATGCTGCTTTCCCTTAATATTTTTTTAGTAGTTTATGTTTAACACAGCACTGTACTGTATTTGCTTTTTTTCCCCTGCTGCTGCCTGATTGTGTACTTCTGGTTCCAAATGAGGTGTGTGGTTGACTGGTCAGTTCATAACTCTGGTGTTCATAACTCTGAGGTTCTACTTTAGTGGATTGAGAGTAAACAGCATACTGTGCATGCACAAATCTATGATTTCTGATCTCCTCCCCTGCCCTCTCAGTGAGTTGTGACTGTGTTCCTCACTCAGGAGAACTATGCATATGCACAAAACAAAACTCTTTAATGTTTATCCTGTGTTGTTTGAGGGCAAAAAAGTCACTCTTGAACCACAGGATTTTTTCATAACTTCTTAATTCAAAAAGATGCTCATATTTAGAATCTAACTCATATTTGGGTTGAGGTCGTGGATATGATGTTCCAGGCCAAAAGGAAAACTTTTGACAGAACTGAATTGAGTGTTCACACTGGAAAAACCTTCTCAGTGTAACTTACTGCTGAAGTCTGTGATTGGGTAGGTGAACTCAACCTTACCAACTCTCATGATTTTATTATGAGGCTCATGGTCTTCAGTGTCTGTCTTAAGCCCCAGCTTCTGGAAGGAGATGATTACATGAGAATCTCAGCTTTCATTTAAAGAAAAGTGTTTCTAGTGCTTATGTTTGTGGATTAGATTTTGAAATGTGACTTAAGTGCAACTTCAAAGCTAAAAAATAGGTGCCAAATACAAATGGCCCCACTGTTATTTCTTTGTAAATCTCATGGCTGCTTTTTTGCAGGGGGAGGGGGTGAGTGGAGGGGGGGCTGACTCATGATATTTTCATGCTTGGGGTTATCTGTACTTTCTCTCATTACACTTCAAGCTGATATATATTTAAATTTACTTTGAAGATCGGTAGAGTTTTCTTTACATAATGAGTGACTTTTGTGATAATATAAATGGTTGGGCACTCAAAACTGTGATAGGTGCCTCCTAGAAACAAAGTCCTTTCCCCAAAAAGCATACAACTGAATGCCTGTATCCTGCAGGTTACTCTATGTAGGAAGACCCCTGAGTCTACAGGGAGCTCCACTGACTTCAATGAGGCAGGGCATGGCTCTGTCTATGCAGTGTAATTTGCATGTGACAAATGAACATCAGATTTTTGTGGAGAGGGGGAGAACTGGGAAAGATCATGTAATTGGTCACAGGCATGTACATAGTCTGGTCCCTTTCCATTAAGTGTGGGGGAGAGGAGAGGGGCAGGTTGGACACTATCTCTTTTCTCTCGGGTGATAGAGCAGAAGTTAAGTGAAGAGGGGGACAGGCAAAGAGAGGTCATTCCATGCATAACTGGGAGCTAAGTATCCCCCCTAGCCCCCCAAAACAGTCCTAAGGTGTCTTATGTGGGGGAATTGTGGTGTGAGCCTGGTCCATTACTGCACCTGAGAGGCCAATTAACCCACCTGGCTGCACCTGGAGCATGGGCCAGGCCTAATTAAAGATGAAGCCCAGGTAGGAAAGGAGCTAGTTGGGAAGGGAGCTACAAGGGGAGAGGGAAGGAATGGTGGCATGCCTCTGTGTGTGGCAGAGAGCGGATCCCAGAGATATATAGAGAAACAACTTTAAAGGAAAGGACCTGGACTGCCCAGGGAGGCATTCAGCTGAAGAGGAACATTAGAAGAGAACTCCCACTAGGGAACCAGCCCTGATGGGAGAAGGCAGCCTGGGAGAAGACCTCTGGGAATGGACCTGAAAGAAGGCCAACTACAGGTGGAAGTGGAGAAGCCAGACTAGGTGCAAGACTCCAGAGAGGTAAGTGTCCAGCAGAAGAATGGAAAGCCAGGAAAGATTCAGGGTGGTTTACAAGTTTAAGCCTGAGGGAGAGGCCAGAAGCTGCTTTTATTGTGGGTTGTGTGCCACTTTTGAATGTGGTTCAGCCTCCAAGGGGAAGCCTGGGGGCCACTACGCTGGCAGCAGAATGGAATGGAAGAGGAGCCCTGGATGGGCAGAGGATGTCAGATTGATGACCAGTGGTGTGACACTTTTTGGGACACTAACTTGGCAGGGGAGAGATGTTAAGGTGATCTGGTCAGAGGGCTGAGTCAGAAGAAGAGGGACCCACTACAGGGCTGTAGTTACTGTCAGTAAGGAACTGGAGAAGCTTCTATGCCAAGTTCAGCCAGGAGAGGGAGCTCCAGCAGTAAGTCCATTCTTCCAGAGGGATCCCATATCAAAGACCACTTCTGAATATGTTGATACTAACTACTGTGTTCCTCGGTTTCCCCATCTGTAAAATTGGGATGGATAATGCCACTGTAAAATGCTTTCAGACCTGGGATAAAAGATGCAAAGTTTTAGTCTGAAATACACACAAACTTCAAATTTGACATTCTCTCTCTTAAACAACTTATTTTGACTTTGAACTTTCTTAACAAAGGTTCTAGAATCCTCCTTAAATATGTCCTGTATCTCTTGGAATTCAGCAACAATAAATGCCCATGACTTTGGCCCAGAAACGTCAATTTACATGATTGTCAGCCCCATGTATTCAAAGATGAGTTAGGCCCCCAAAAAACATGAGATTGTTTAAAAAATTAAATTTGGAGTTTATTTTATTTGCTTTCAGGTTTCTGAAGCTTCAGGATTGCTCCTCTGTTCATGGTCCCAAGCTTTTCTACACAACCAGGAGGGATAAAAGCTTTTTTAAAATGAAAGCTGAGACTTTCAAATTCATATGATTCCCAGAACTGGAGCCAGAAAAAACAAACATGTGCAGACATGTAGCCAAGTGTTTCCGTGTTGTTGTTTTTTTCTTTCTGATATTCCTTGTTCTGGGAAGCAAATGGATCTGAAAAACCTCAGCTTTCATTTTTTCTGCTATGTGTTGCAGGCTCAAATGCAGGCAGGTTGGACTTCAGCCGCGCCACAGCCTTCACCAAAAAATATGGAAATAATGTGAGGCAAGCAAAAATGCAGTTAGCCTAAACTGTATTGTTCAGAAGCCTTCAGGTAGAAACAAAAGATTGGATTGATGCTACACTTGAAAGCAAACTTCCTGCTTTTGAGGTGGTGATACATTTCCATTACGTGGAGTCTTCAAATCAAGACTTGACATCTTTCTAAAAGAGATTTAATTCAATCACAAGTTTATTGGGCTTAATATAGATATTGTTGCCCAAAGTTCTGCGACCTGTGGTATGCATGAGGTCAGATTAGATGGTCATAATTCAGAGGGGTAGCCGTGTTAGTCTGGATCTGTAAAAGCAGCAAAGAGTCCTGTGGCACCTTATAGACTAACAGAAGTTTTGGAGCATGAGCTTTAGTGGGTGAATACATGCATCCGACGAAGTGGGTATTCACCCACGAAAGCTCATGCTCCAAAACTTCTGTTAGTCTATAAGGTGCCATAGGACACTTTGCTGCTTTTACATTGTCATAATTGTCTCTCTTGACTTTAAAATCGGAACCACAAGCCACTAGTTCCCCAATGATCTAGCCGATTTACACCAGCTGGGAATCTAGCCCTATCAACCTATACTATGATGCAATATCAAGCTTCCAGTCTAGAAGATCTCCCCCTGCCACTTGATTTGGAGCACTTGTGCAGTGTGGGTTACAAGGCATGAAGGTGACTTTGCCAGGAGCCCCTGCTTTTGAGTAATCTATTCTGAATGCTTTTTAAACAAAGAAGGGTGTTACTTCCCACAGCAAACATGCACAAAAAAGAGAATAATCCAATGAAGTTGGCAGTGATACATGTGGCTGACTCAGTTTTTTTTCCTTTGAATACAGTTCAGAGAAAATATATTGCTTATTCAACTACACCAAACATATTATTTGCATGCTAACGAATAGCCTGGGGCAAATGGTGGTATAATATATGAATTAATTACCCTTTTCAGTGACTGAATTAAATGGCTAACATGTTAACTCTTTGCATTTTTAGCTGAGGAAATGTTACATGTACCTTGAAGGATTAGCGTTGCAAATGTCTATGTCTGAAAGAATCCCTCTGCCACCTTAAGCACAGGTGTAAGTTTCAGTGTGTTCTCTCCTTGAACTAAAACTGCACACAACACCAGGGCCATCTGATTATCTTTCACTGTTGTAACCCTGGTCCTCTCATGCTCTCCCTACTCCTGCAAGTATCTGTCATTCTTGCTATATAAAGCCTAATTTAATTGTCAGGCCTCCAGGGTGTGGAATTGTCATTTGAGTGTTCGTAAAGAACCATATGTGCCCACAGAGCTCAGCGAATAAAGAGAAAGCACTCATTCATAGCCAAAGAATTCTTACACGGTTCCACTAGCCAGCACTGATGGGCTGACCATATGCGAACAGTGCATAGGTGCTGGAACTAGGCTTGGGGGCAGGGCGATGTTGTGGCACCCCCTGGCTTGAAGTAGTTTCTGTTATAGATACGGTTTACAGTTTGGTTCAATGGCTCTCAGCACCCTCACTATACAAATTGTTCCAGCACCCCTGGAAAAGTATTTAGAAAATCATGTTCTTGCCTAGGCTGACCTACTATCAAAATAGCTTCCAATGCATACCAGCATAGAGAGCACAAGCCGTGTCATGAAAATCTTCCAATCTAAAAAACGGGGTGGAAAGTTGAAGCAACATATGAACAAAATAGTCTGGTGTATATAAATGAGAGACTGGGAGGTATTTAAATAGCTAACAAAAGATCCCAGGGGACTAGCATATGGGTGTACTGCATCCTAACCAATCGTAAGATGTAGGGATGGCCAAGGGGTTAGGGTGCTAGACTTGCATTGTAGGAGACCCAGCTTCAATTTGCTGTTCTGATACTGAACTCAATAGACATGACATGCCTCAATGTCTTAAAATCTTTGTCTGTGCATCAGAACCTTGTTTGTAAAATAGCATTTCCTTATATCATAGGATAAATGTACTTAAAAAGTAAAGTTACTATAATGATAGGATTACTTAAATACAATCCGTTTATGACCTAACACAGTGGCTCTCAACCTTTCCAGACTATTGTACCCCTTTTCAGGAGTCTGATTTGTCTTGGGTACTCCAAGTTATACCTCACTTAAAAGTTTCTTGCTTATACAATCAGACATAAATGTACAAAAGTGTCACAGCACATAATTACTGAAAAATTGCTTATGTTCTCATTTTTATCATATCATTATAAAATAAATCAATTGGAATGTAAATATTGTGCTTGCGTTTCAGTGTATAGTATATAGAGCAGTATAAACGGTCATTGTCTGTATGAAATTTTAGTTTGTACTGACTTTGCTAGTGCTTTTTATGTAGCCTGTTGTAAAACTAGGCAAATATCTAGATGAGTTGATGTACCCCCTGGAAGACTTCTGCATACCCCCAGGGATACACATACCTCTGGTTGAGAACCACTGACCTAATGTATCACATGGTCTCTAAGGGGCAGATCCTACCAGTGTTGATGTTAATGATGGTTTTTGACCTTGACTGCAAGGAGAGCAGTACTGAGCTTTTTTGGTGTATATAAAATAACTCTGTGAATTAATGCATGAAGTTGCAAAAATGCCCTACTGTATGTGTCAGATTCATCATTTAGTGGCTCAGGGATAATTTGGATAAGCAAGATGTACAACTGGCTTGTTGACATGCCCATTCGACATGACAAGATTTCAAGATGCTGGGAGTATAAAGAACTGTCTCAACCAGTCATTAACCAGAATACACCGTTAAAATGAAATGAGTACAGAATAACCATTCATATGTTTTGGCATATTAAAGTTGAAATTATATTTGTTAAGTTAAATGGTGATGATGTCAGGATAGTCACGAACAACACTGTCATACTGTATATATTCCTAGAAGATTAAAACCAAGCCTCCAGTTATCTATACTACTATTGCTCGGATGTCTGTCTTTCTTCATGCACTTGGTTGTCCAGACACAAGCCAACTGCATACTGCAGAGTATAACAAAATATTCCTTGACACTCTGTTTAGCTACATGACAACGGAAATCATGTAGAATGGTTTGTGGGGTATTATGAAGCCAGCATTTAATTAAAAATACATAACTTCAGAGACAAGGTAACTATGACTGGGTTCATATGCTATTTCATCTGGAGCCTTATTCTTAAATATTCTCTCAGTTCTGTCTCCCTCTCCCCTATATCTGTCTTTTTTTTTTCACTTTAATCTCCATTTTTCTTCCTGTCTGTATTGGTGAAATAGAGTTTTCTCAAACCTAAAACACTAGTAAAGTGTAAGATATTAGCCATTCAGTCAGACTGAGATTTTTTCCGAGCCACTTTGGAGATTCAGATCCCAATTCCCATTCATTTTAACTGTGCTCAGGTGATCTAGAAAACTTCAGCCTAGATACGTAATGAGCCAAAAATGTTTTCTAGTCCTTTCCACTAACCTGGTTCTAGGGATATAAAAAAGAATAGAACATTGAGCTACATTCTGCTCTCCATTTCCCTGCTATGGATCCAGGGAAACTTTATGCTACTCTGGATTTACACTGATGTAAAAGAGCTCTACTTGGCCACTATGTTGATATAGGTTTTTATAACTAAATTACAAATACCACGAAAAAGATCTGTTCTGAAAATGAAGAATAAACTTTCAGCCAAACAAGCTGCTTCTGATCTTCCCTTTGCTGCTTGTGGCAATATCACTTTGTAAAGAGCAGTCCCCCTCACCAAGATTCCTGCTGGTCCTGATATAGAAATGGCGACATCTCATGGAAAACCTGCCTTTTCTGGGATCAGCCTGCCTTGCTGCGTGGGAAGGGAGACATAAACCCTGCTCTATACAAACTCTGTATGCTGCTTTGGGAGTTTAGTGACCCGTTTGGGTTTAAATATCTTGTGTGATGGGATCTTTCCAGTTGCTTTATTCCCCGTTTTATGATGGGTCTTTAAATCTGATTCAGTAATATCCAGGAAGGCATGTATGAGCTTCTTTAAGCAACTTACCACTGGTGTGAGTAGTCAGAGCAAAACCTTAACTTGGAAGAGTCACAAGCATGAGCTGTGTGTAATCCAACATTCAGGGCCTCCAGGCAGTGAGGGTCTTTACTAACAGGCAATTGGAGGTGGATTTTTGTTTTCCACCTAATGGGTTTTGAGCTTTCCTTACTCATAGTTCTGTGGAAAACTTTGTGCCTGTACCTCTCATTCTTCTTTAATGACTGTCACCGCTTTATTATTTTACTCTTAGACTCATAGACTCTAGGACTGGAAGGGACCTCGAGAGGACTGGACTCGATGACCTCTCGAGGTCCCTTCCAGTCCTAGAGTCTATGAGTCTATGAGTAAAATAATAAAGTAGTGACAGTCATTAAAGAAGAATGAGAGGTACAGGCACAAAGGCACCCGATTCTAGTGCTGGTACAGACAGGCTTGCTTTGTCAGGCAATGCCTCGTGCTGGTAAGGAGTAGCACCCTTTTTACAAAAAAGTTTTACAACATTATGTAAAACCTGAATGGCATAAGATCAGGATTTGAGTTAACTCCTTTCCTCTTTCTTCGAGTTATTGATGTTGCGATTCTCAAACTCTAATTCTTGTTTCCTGACCCTTTTTGTAGTGTGGTGACAGTTAATTATGGCTCATGCAGAAAACTCTTTCCTGGAGGGAATCTATCTTTCCCCCCTGAAATAAACCCTTTCTGATCTAATAGATATGCTCATCGTGCAGCTCTGCTCTCTGGTGCTGGTTCCTGACTTGAGTGCTGGGTAGGTAGCATGTGGTGAAGGAGGTTCCCATTGTTTGGTGCAGGTGGGGAGGGCTGCAACAGAAAGGCAAGCACTGGCTAGGAAAGTGTGCTTGTTTAGGGAGTGGAGGAGAAAATGCACGGAGGGCTGAGCAGCTGCAGATGAGTGTTTTATTTTCCTGTCTGCATCAAACATAGAGGCTAGTGACATTCATCTTCAGCTTTCTCCCTGGGTCATGTTATACGTGTAAACATATGCAATAAAACAAATAAAAATACAACAGCTGGTATCTTTCAAAGTTAGGTTTTCAACATCCTTAGGCCATGTCTACACGTAGTGTTGCAGCTGTACCGATTCAGCTGCAGCGTGTCTGGTGAAGATGCTCTATGCTGACAGGAGAGAGCTCCTTGAAAGTCTCCCGCCGACATAGCGCTGTGCACACGAGCACTTATGTCAGTGTAACTGATGTCGCTCAGGAAGGTGGTTTATTCACATGTCTGAGCAACAAGTTCTGCTGATTTGGGATGTAGTGTAGACATCTTGTTGAGGTGTGATGTTGACATAGTGCGTCTATGCTAGTGTCCCTATCTGTTCTGTGGGTGCATTCTTTCAGGATCTGCTTTTAGACTAAAGATTTTTTCTTTTTCTTCTCAATTAAAGTCCTACCCCCACCACAGGGCAATCCAGCATTGGGTCTCCCTTGCTGCTTAGACCTGAACTGACCCATATGCCAGAGAAGTTCTCACTTGCCTAGGGCAGGAATTCATGATGTTTCCAATCTAGCCTAAGAGGAATCCCTCTTATCTTCACATGCTTTTAAGCATTTGCTTTTAATCCTCTTCACTATGAATCACATCCACCCATTGTGATTTTTGTAATTCCTCATAAATGTAATGAATCATATTATTTCCTGCATGCATTTTAATTTCATATACCCAGCAAGAAGTAGGTAGGCAGGCAGCAATGCTTCTTAGCATGTAGGTCACTGGCATGCCAAGGATTTCCTTTTGGAAGCTTTGGTCTTTTCTGTAATCTCAAGAACTAGCTGTGGAACAGTCTTTGTAATATCTCATATTCAGTAACAGTACAACTGTCTCCCCCAGATTGCGTTATTCTCCAAGTCTCCAAAAGACTTTTTCTGTCTCATGCTTTTCCACTGTTAATGTTCTACAGCCATTCCCCACTCTATCTGATGGGTGTTCCCATGGAGAGGAAGTGAAGATCTCTATTCAATTAAATTTTATTTTCCTCAGGATGTCCTTCTCAGGTTCACCAATACATAGTTATTTCTGCTTTTTAAACCAAGCAAGTATATCACAAGTTATTTTGGCACCCTGCTGGTGTAATTTATAATCTGCAGCACTACTGTTTCATTACTATATGCCACTGCTAAAAATATAACTATTAGAGAGACAAGGTGGATGAGGTAATACCTCTTATTGGACCAACTTCTGTTGGTGAAGGAGACAAGCTTTTGAGCTACACAGAGCTCTTTTTCAAGAACTTGTTTCTCTCACCAACGGAAGTTGGTCCAATAAGAGGTATTGACGCACCCACCTTCTCTCTAATATCCTGGGACTGACATAGCTACAACAACACTGCATAACGTAACTATATGATATTTGAAAAGCTATACAATCAATTCATACCAAGAAAGTAAAATTCTAGTTGGAGGGACCATGAAGGAATAGAAAGAGCTGTACATTCTTTTTCTTCAATTTTTTTTTGTCTTAGGAATATATCCCAATTTCCCAGTAAGTATAGTTACCTGGGGATTGAAATTCTGCTACATTACCTGAGGTGAATCCACCAATCATACATCTGACATGTCAGGCATCAAAAACTGTAGCAAAGACCTCCAATTTTCCCCCAATGTACCTGTGGCAGGTCTATTTGCTCTTTGTCTTTCTTTGCATTGCTACCTTTGCTTTGAGAGCCAGACCTCTTTCCCCTGTGGGAAAAGGCCCATTCTGCCCTCACACTAGTGCATGCTGCACATCCATCTTGGAAAATAGCTACTGTTCTAGGGTAAGCATTTAGAAAGATATGAGACTTCAGGCTTATTATGGGTAATGTGTTCAGATCTTTAAATAGAAGTACTTGCAGGGCTGACATAATATAGTCAACTCCCTTTGAATGAACTATTTTTTTTATAAGGCTTGAAAGAGGTCAGCATGGAAAATATAAATGGCGGTGGTAAGCGGACACGGTGCGGCCTAGTGAATGGGGTATTTGGACTGGCACTTGGGAGACTTGGGTTCACTTCTTGACACTACTACTGGCTTATTGGGTAACCTTGGGCGAGTCGCTCTCCCTCTGTAAAATGGGAATGGCACTGATGTCTCCTGTAAAACACTTTGAGATCTATGGATGAAAAGCATTGTGTAAGAGATTATTGTTCTCCCAAGCACCACCACTTGTGATGTCAAAATCAGTTGTCATTCACAGTAGAATCTGCAGACCTTCATAATATGATTGCCCTTCCCTGCCTCCTGGCCTGGTTTGATCAGCAGTGAAACTCTCATCAGTGTTGACACTTAAATTCTAATGATATAGGTGGACCTGGCTGAAGATATTTTCATTACAACTTCTTTCCAAAGAAAAAATGGCTTTTTGAGCAAAATAACATTTTTTTTTGCAAATAAATGTTTCCTTCAAAGTTTTCCCCTGTTATTTTATGTCTTTATTTTTTTTTATCAAGAATAATTCAGGTTGTTTTTTGAAACAAACCAAATCTGACTATTTTTGTTGCAAAAAAAAAAAATCAAATGAGCAAAATTTCAACTAACTTTTTTTTTTTAAATTATCCCATGGAAAAGTAATGGCCATTTTTAAGAGCATATATGTAGTCTTCAGACTTAATGCTGCATTTATACAAACAGGAGCAGCTTGCATTTTTATCTGAGCTTCTATTTCAGCGTCTCTGCAGATGCAGGTATGTGTCGCTACATCTAGCTGCAAAAGTAACCTTCCGACAAGGAATTGTACGCAACCATAATTAAATAAAAGCCTAGAGCACAAAATGGCAGTCCCAGGAAAAAGTTCTGGCTTGACAAGATGCTTTGTGCTGGTCCAATGCCACCATTGGGAATGGATAATAAATCAGTTAAAAGAATAACTTTCTTGTGTGTTAAAAGATTAATTACAATGAAAAGTTGAGTTGGGAAAGGGAAAGAACGCTCAATGGGACCTTCAAAAATAAATGCATCTTAAGTCATTTTTATAGCTGTTTTTTTCATTGTGTACTTGTGTTTGACCTTGATTGTTTTAATACGGTTCAGAATATGTTGGCAGCTTTGTTTTGGAAAGGAGCAGTTAACTTAGTTGCCACTGGGTGTAGCTATTGTGTTGTTGTCTTTGGAGCTGATCACAAAACTGCTGTGAAACTGTTTATTTTTGCACTAAGGCCAATGCAGGGGAACTTATTTCAATAACAACTTCCAGTTTCAGAGTATTGTCACAGGATGCCAGAAATCGTGCTATTTGTAATGAGCAAAAATATTAGTTTATCAGCTAATATGGCTCAAAGAGAAGCTTTTTGTCACTGGGTAATTTAAAAAAAAAGAAGATGAAATATATGTTTAAACTTGTAAGTTAGCATGTGAGAGGAATGGTGCCTTTTCCTTGTTTTCAATAAATTTAGTTTTGAAATAATATTCTGGAGACATGGAAATACTCTAGGTTTCATCAGACTTGAGTATGGTGTGCAGATCATGTATGTACTGTACATGCCTAGCAAAATTTGCCCCTCCATTCCTACATGAACAGTAACTTCATATGAGGAATTGTGATGGGGTATACCTGACCCTCTGAGGCCCCCTGCTGAAGGCCTCATGACTCTACCACACCCTGCCCCAAAAAAGGGCAGTGGAGTGGGTCCTCCAAGCTGCCTAGAGTGACTGTGTGGAACACAGCCAATCAGGGCCCAGCAGTCTAGTATAAGAAGAGCTGCAGGACTAGAGGGAGTTCAGTTCCTTGCTGGAGCTGTAGGAGTGTGGATGAGGTGTGGCTGGCTAATGGACATACAGAACCCCAGACAGGGCAGCGCTGCAAGAAGCCGGGGAAGGCGAAAAGAAGCCCTGAGCTGGTTGCTGGGATTCCAGTAGGATAAGGCCCTGCAGTAAGGGTGAAGCTGGTGTGGGACCATGGGGAAGTGGCCAGGGAATTAGAGAAGCTGTACAACATAGTTAAAGGGACATAGCAGATGGCTGCTATGTACAGGGTCCCTGGGCTGGGACCCAGAGTAGTGGGTGGGCCCTGGTCCTTCCAACCCCCCATTGGCCACTGAGGGGAAGTGGCCTGAACTGTAGTGGCCCATCTGGAGGGCTGTAGCCAGGAAGCCCCAGAGAGCGAAGACATTGTCTCCACGTAGGACAAGTAGTAATGGGCTTAATCTGCATCAAGGGAGATGTAGGTTAGATATTAGGAAAAATGTTCTACCTGGAAGGGTAGTTAAGCTCTGGAATAGGCTTCCAAGAGAGGTTGCAGAATCTCCATCACTGGAGGATTTTAAGAACAGATTAGACAAACATCTGTCAGATATGGTCTAGGCCGGGGATCTGGAACAATTTGACACAACTGTAAATCCTGCATATGAGAGAAGCCATGAATTTTATTACTTCAAGCTAGGGGAGTTGTGGTGCTTAGTTCCTGTGCCTTGGGTCTATGTATACTTGGTCCTGCCTCAGTGGGAGATGAACTAGGTGACCTCTCAAGGTCCCTTTCAGCCCTATGTTTCTGATTCTATGAGCAATCTCAGTTCCCAAATTAAGTCAGTGGCAGTTGAAGCTATTCAGCACCTTTGAAAATCAGTCCACTTCTATTCAAGTGCACACTTCTTATGGTCAAAATTGGCAAATGTGTGTGCACATGTTCTTGCCTGCCCACTAAGGCCTTCAAGACACAAAACTAAATTATCAGAGGAGGACAAATGTTTAAAAATAAATTCACTTCCACCATTCGTCACTCTTGCTCATTGTTCCTTATCTACACTCTAGACCAGGGATCGGCAACATCTGGCACACGGCTTGCCAGGGTAAGCACCCTGGCAGGTCAATGGCCACTGCGGGAAGCGTCGCGGACCGAGGGATATGCTGGTTGCGGCTTCCCACCACCCCCATTGGCCTGGAGAGTCGAACTGCAGCCAGTGAGAGCCTTAATAGGCCAAACCTGCAGACGCGGCAGGTAAACAAACTGGCCTACCCTGCCAGGGGGCTTACCCTGGTGAGCCACGTGCCAGAGGTTGCCGACCTCTGCTCTAGGCTATAAGCTTTTCAGGGAAGAGATTGTGTCTCTTAAACTGCACTGTGAAACAACTGCACTGTGAAACAAGAAGCATAATTTTGGATGCTATAATAACAGCTTCCAAACTTGAATTCTTAGGGTAGGTCTATGCTTAGGGTGGCATGTAGAGTACAGACCAGTGGTGGGCAACCAGACACTGCACCCCCAGCTAGCATAGGTATAAATAGCAGTGTTGATGCTGAGACACTACTTATGCAAGTAGAGTGCAGACACTCCAGAAGCCTAGAGTGTATACCCTCCATGCCTTTCTACCTGCCCACGCAGTGCTCCCCCATCTACACTGCTAGTTTTAGTAGTGTAGCATCCCTGATGCTTCCTCTTCCTCCATGTCAGCATCTTTACTGCTGCCTGTAGCTACACACTGCAGTGTGGACACAGCCTGTCTTTCACTGCTCTATATAGCTACATGTACCCTACACGCTCCTGCAAGTGTAGACAAGGCCTTAAATGAACTGAATCTGACCTCTGATACTCTTTCAGGTATTAGTCTATAGCTCCACATAGGCTAGCTAGCTTGTGTGTAAAGCACCACTGCACTCTGAGAGGTTTTGATGTATGGCAGGAGCTGAGTTAGGAGAAACATCAGAGTAAGAGTCCAAGTGAACTCTGCAGTAAAGACAAGCCATCAGAAGGATATAGTCAGGCTGGTTCTAGCCCAACATTTCCAGAGGTATTTTGCCTGGATCATGTATGATGCCTTTGTGGCTTCGTGCTGCGGTAGTGCATGCACCAGCTGCTGTAATGCCACAGCTATGAGGCAGTATAGCCCATTGGAAACACTGTTACTGGATATGATTGAAGATCCATTGACTATTTGAGCTGGAAGGGGGAATAAACAGCCACAGAGTGGATATGATGCTTCTAACAGTGGACGAAAACTAACACACTAAATGCGATGTTAAAGAAAATTAAGGGACAGGAAAATAAATTACCTGTAGTTCACAAAACAGTCGCATGATGTGAGAAAAGGGGTGAGAGAATAAAACTGTGGTGGTTATGAAGACAAGTTTTCCTAATTCCTAGATATCCACTACAAAGTGGTTTCTAAGCAACCAGATCATACAGGTAGCCTTTGGAGCATGAAGTAATCTGAGTTCTAAGACAAAGAGGAAGGAAAAGATTAAATACTGCTAGGGCCAGGTTGAGAGATCACTCGGGGAGTGGGATCACTAAGTGCAGTCTCTGCCCTAATTGTGCAATTGAAGAAAGGATGATTTTATTTGTACTGAGGATTTCTTCCCAATGTAATCCATAATGTAAGCTAAGGGATTTGAAAGGGAAAAGAGTATCAAGAAAAAGCAAGAACTTGCAAGGTACAATAAATTCAGATGTCTCCTATTAAGACCAAATAGACAATGTGATTTCAGAATTTGTCAGTCATGGCCTCTCCCTGTCACCCCTTTGTATTCTTCTCCAGCTTAACCAATGTCATGCTCTATGCCACCATGGTTTAAATCTTTTGCTACATTCTCTTCGTAAGCTTCTGTTTATATTACAACTACATTTCTAGACATAAAATAGGACTGCGGGCTTAGCCTCTGTTTTGCAGCAGAGTAAGATCTGCTGCTCTATAACCAGTGTTTGTAGTCTGCATCCTGATTATTAAATGTCCTTTCCTTATTCAGGCAAAAATTCCACTGAATGAAGGCTTGAGCCATAAGGGAGAAAAATTAACATCCAAGATTTAAACAGCTGACTCACTATAGATGTAACAATTATATAATAATGCAAATTTGACTGAAGACACTGAAAAATGTCTAGAATTTTTTTTGCCATCAGAGGAAAAATTATTGCCTTTGAGAATTACTGTAATTCAACACCTGTAGCTGTATCTGTAGAGTGTATTGTCAGATTCCTGTGGCTGAGACCCCTTAGTATAAATATGCATGTCATGAAATTCCTTGTACCTTCTTTTTCTTTTTTTGTTTTAAAATGTGTTGTAGGTGCTCTTAGCTTTGAATACATTATGTAATACATCCCTAACTAACAAGTTACATCCGGGGGATTGATGCCAAAAGGCTCTGTGATTAAATGTGCCTGTTCTTTATTTCATCCAAGCATCTTGTTCTGTGTATGTGGCTTCTCTTAGTTTTTCTTTAAATTCACAGAGGTGTGCTGGACAGACTGTCACTGCGGTGACTCATAATGACTCTTAAGGGCCTGCTCTGGCTCCCATTGAAGTCTGTAGCCAAATTCCCATTTCTGAGTAGGATAAAGCTCCAGATGTTTTCCTTGGCAGGGCCTTCAAGCTCAAAGCCCATCAATGCATGTGAGTTTTGTTCACTTTTGAAGCTGCATATATCAGAATTAAATTTCATCTGTTATGATGTCTAGTCCGCTTGTAACAAGGTGGAACTCATCATTCTGGTGCTTCCTGCCAGCGGCCATGGGAATTAGCTCTTCTCACCAGTGCGTCCTCTTCTGGTGGTGCCTCATCGCCATCACTTCTGTTCTGGGACCCACATCACTCCCAGGACCATGACATCTTCTTTGGTGGCACAGCCCTCCAGCTGTGCCTCACTCTGTGCTTCCCCCTTCTGGGGGAATGTTGCAGTCCCTTAATCCAGCCACTTCCTCAGTGGTGAGTGGGGGCAGGGACCTGGGGCCAACCACTACTCTGGGTCCCAGCCCAGGGACCCTATAGATAGATGGCTGTTGCTTGCTGCATCCCCTCTGACTTCTCATGAATCCTGCACCCTCTTTGTCCTTGCCTCAGCCTGTAGATCCCTGCAGTCCATCAGGGGCTGCCTTTAGCCCCTCAGGTCTCTGCCAGCAGCACTGCTCTGTCCACTGTACTCACTGCCTTCAGCTTGCAAGCAGTGGTGGATTAATGATTTTGCCACCCCTGGGCCCTGAAATGATTGCTATCTCTGGCCACATATGAAATTGTTTTAGTTTTGTTTCTTTTACAAATTCTCGTGAGTATGTTTACTAAATGGCATCATGCTGTCATCGGTGGTTTCAGTCATAGAATCATAGACTATCAGGGTAGGAAGGGACCTCAGGAGGTCATCTAGTCCAACCTCCTACTCAAAGCAGGACTAATCCCCAGGCAGATTTTTGTCCCAGATCCCTAAATGGCCCCCTCAAGGATTGAACTCACAATCCTCTGTTTAGCAGGCCAACACTCAAACCAGTGAGCTATCCCCGCCCCCATCATAGGTGACTCTGTGAGTATCCCGGGGCTGGAGCACCCATGGGGAAAAATGGGTGGGTACTCTTCACCCACCGGCAGCTTCCCGCCCTCTCCGCCCCAGTTCACCTGTGCTCCACCTCTTCCCCTGAGTGTGCCATGTCCCTGTTTCTCCCCCTAGCTCCCAGTGCTTGGCTTCGCGAAACAACTGTTTCATGGTGGCAAGCACTGGGAGGGAGGAGGGGAGGGGAAAGCGGCACGCTCCAGGAAGAAGCAGGGCCAGGATTTGGAGAAGGAGTCCAATAGGGGCAGGGAGGGAGCGGAATTGGAGTGGGGACTTTGAGGAAGGGGTTGGAATGGGGGTGGGGAGGGGGCAAGCACCCACTGGTGCTGGGAAAAGTTGGCGCATATGCGTGGTAGAATCTCAGCATCAAAAATGCTGCTATTATAAATTTGCCACCCCTGCAAATTTGCCACCCTAGGTGATAATACGCCGCTGCTTGCAAGGCAGCTAGTCCACCTCCCTCCTCAAACTCCAGGGAGTAGCTGAAGCTGCTCTGTTCTGTAGCCCTTTTTATATGGGCTGGGCCAGTCCAGCCAATCAGCCCCTCTCTGATTGGCTGCCTCCTGCACAGCCTCCCAAGGGCTCTATTAATCTGTTAAAGCCAAGCGTGGGGCAGGCGCCCCATCACACCGCTAATGCATGTAAATCTATCTATCTAGTCTCACATCAGTTTTATTGCCCCCATTAACGTTGTCAGCAGCAAACTTCATCAGTTCACTATTCACTTTCTCCTCAAAATAAATAGATATTAAGTAATATTGATCCCAATAATGGACCACTGGGTACTTCCCTCTACATTCTGAGGAGCAGACATTCATTATACCTCTTTGCCTTCTGTTTATTTAGTCATTTTTTAATCCATACTGGCACTTTAACCCTTTAACACTTAATTATATCCTTTAATAGTCTTATGTGAGATCACATCAAAAAGTGTTTGGAAATTCAAGCAGACTGTGTCTCCCAGGTTGCTTATATTTTATGAACACTTAGAAAGAAAATGTTGCTGTGGCTCAAAGTTAATCAGAAATCTTTGCTTTCATAAAGACAGTGTTAGCAACCTTGTTGTTCCATCCAAGTGCAGAATATATTAGAGCTGATCAGAAATTGGGAAAATGATTTGAAGTCATTTCTGATTTGTAGGGTTTGAAATGGACCCACTTTTTGTTCCCCATGCAACATTTCATGATCTTTATTGAAATTGTCCTGGCAAATGTCTCTTTTCCTTTGCACCATTTTGATCCCCACCTAGGGGCTTGTTTATATAATAACTTGAGCTGCTTTGGGCAGCTCTTAAAGTTCTCCATTCCCCACTTCTCACATGATAGCAGTGCCATTGGCACCATTAATGACATTCTGTGATGGGTTGGTTTTATAATGTGTATGCACTTGAAACTGTTTCAATGTGGATTTGAATCAGTTGGTATTTATTTGAATTAGTAAATACACAGGCATTACGAGTACTGTGTTTCTGTGACATTATTTGTATAAAAATAACATAAGTCAATACTGACAAATGCATCCTTGAAATTTACCATTGAAGGAAATGAACAAATATAACTATATATAATACTATATAGAGTGGAGCCTTATGTTCCCCCTTCCCCCAATCACTATAGTCCCAAATTCAGCAACGTAGACCAGTGCATGCTTAAATTCATTTCTATGCAGCAAAGCACTTAAGCACAAGCTTAAGTTCCATTGCCTTCATAAAAATATGGAAGCCATTCTTTGTTTTAGGTGTACTCCACCTAGATTCAGTTCAATTTAGGGATAATCGCCACTTAGCCTCGAAGTGTGAGTTCTTTTGTAAAATTTATCTTGAACCTCTTTGATATGAAAATCTCAGAAGCAACTCAGTCATGCACTACTGGAAATCGGCTGGTGGCAGAGGGCTGGAAATACAGCTAAAGAAAATAAATCCCTGATGGGTATTTTTGCAGTTGTTAGAAATGACTTTAGGGTAGTTAGTATGGAAGATCACATGCTAAATTCTCTTAACCTCCAAGATTCTCACTGAGTTCCATAAGCATAATGTATACTTGAAGCAATGTCAGTGTGAACAGCTCTGAGGTTTTCTAATGGCTCTTGGAAGGTGGAATCGGCAGAGAAAAACCACAAGTAAATCACTTTTTACAATGAGGCACAGTTTATATCAGTTTGAATTTATTTACTCATGGGTTTTCATGCCAATCCCCCTAGAAATATGTTAACATCTAATGGAACACACAAGTCATTTCCTTCCATGATATTTCTGTGGTGTGTATCTTGATGAAGAGTTAATTAACAGGAATCTCTTTTAAGCCTCTAATTCATCTCTGACAGTTTCTCTGGGGCCAAATAAAAGTCTATATTTAAGGGAATCTCAAATAAATGGGTGACTATCAACTGAGGTTTTAGATAGTTTAACCATGACTGCAGTGTTTCTGTCCCTGCTTCCACATCCTATTACGTTGCTTCATCTTTAGCAAATACAAACACAAACTTCTTCAGTGTCCACATCTCCACATTTGCCTGTCCAAAGGCTTTTCTGGATGCTGTGAGTGATGTATTGTAGCGCTCCACTAAAATACTATAGTTGAAGTGGAAGAAGAGTATACAGGATAGATTGCACTGGTATTTCAGAAGGCAGACTCTTGGTTAAACAGAGTTATTTGGAAAGATATCTGGAAGTAATGAATTCTGAATGCTTTAGAACTAAACTAGCAAAAGATTTAGCTTTGCAATAAATAAAGCCAATAGAGACCTGATTCTCCACTCTGTATACTAGTTTTACACAAGTGTAACAATATTAATGGAGCTACACCAACATACAACTAGCGGAACAAAGAATTGGGGCCCTATGATCTTTGCAAGGCATTCTGTAGTACAGTCTGTATGTGCAGTGGTGAGGACTAAACAGAAGCTAGATAATTCTCATTCTAAGATAGGGAGATTTCCTTTTTCTTTTTTGTCTAAGGATGAAATTTTAATCAGACAATTTGGACAAGGAAAGTGCTAGTGAGGACAACTTTGCTAAGTTAGAATTTCTTATATTCTTTACATTAAAGTGTAGTAGACCTTGTGTGTGTGTGTGTGTGTGTGTGTTTGTGTGTGTGTGTGTGTGTGTGTCCCTCTCTCATACCCCGTTTTGGTCAGTTCTAGATCCTTAGATATGGAAGTCAGCGACTTTTAACTGTTTCATTTGATTTATATCTTTTTCTTCTGGACTTTCTTCCCTGAGCATGGCATTTGGGGTTGGGATGTATGTGCACACTATTCACCCCACCCCCACCTAAAAATAACAATAAAAGCTGTTGTACACTTAAAAAATGGGCCAGTTTTCTTGAGACTTTTTGCTGTCTATTTTGCAAGCATAATGAAGACACATTTTCCAGTGAAAATGGAGCAACATTTTAATAAGCACCGGCCTATCTCCAGGGTGGTTCTGACTTCAATAAGAGTTTTGAATGAGTAACTAAAATAAGATTTAGATCTTTAAGCTTAGAAAAGCTCAAGGACATGCATATAGTTAGTGTGCCTAGAATTAGTTCACAAGAATTAACTAATGCTTTGTCATTCACCACATCTCTTTAATCGAAGTTATTTGAGCAGGCCAAAAACAGGAAATATTTGAAAAACATAATTAATTTTGAAAATGTTTAATTCAAATCTTCACATGGAAAAGGTGTATGGAAGTTTTCCCCCAACTTTATTCCCTCTCCCACTTTTTTCCTTTTTCTGTTTTGTCACAGAAAAGGGTGGTGGTGGAGAGAAAACCAGTTATTTTTTCCCCTTTCTACTGAAAACATTGAAAACTTTGGGGGAAAAGACTTATTTGAAAAGCTTTGTTTTTCAGATCACAACTGAAAACATCAGCTGGCTTTAGAAACAAAGATTTAGCTACTTAAATACCAAGGATACTATCTAGTCTAGTTTAACTTTGGCTTGAAACCCAGAAGTAAATTTTTTGAAGATTGTAGTCTACATTTGTTTAGGGCTGTGGGCTTATGAGGGAAAAACAAAGGTTGAATGTCATTTTTCCCATGCTATTATTTTGTTAAAAAAAAAATAAGACATCATTTGAATCTTATGTTAAGCCCAGGAAAGGCAGAAGAAATCCCACATTTATAATCTTGAATCCCAGGAAGGGAAACAGTGGCGAATGAAGCTTATTGTGTGTTGTTTGGTTGGTTCTTTTTTTTTTTTTTAAAGAAAAGGGAATAAAGTGTTTCATAACTTGAGTCATGGAGAGGCAGAATGGAATGTGAGATACATTAACTTCAATCAAGAAAAGTCACAGGAAGGAAGTGGCTTATCACTTTGAAACAGAAGAAGGAAAGGGACACAGAGGAATTAGGGTGTTGTGTGCTTGTTTTATTAAGTTACACCTAGAAAGGGCAGAACAGAATACATATATTAATTTTATTTGTAGGGGATGTAAAATCAAATGGATATCTTATTGATGGGGAAGGGAATGAGCAAAATGTTTTTGACTGAAAAAATATTCTTTTTTTGACACACAGGAGTGCCCTCCTCCTACCCTCTCCCCAACCTCCTGCAAGCCCTCAGAGACAAGAAAAAATTAGAATAGGTAAATGGGAATAGAAACAAGATTGCTTATTTCCATGATAACATGTGGCTCTGTATATAATGTACGTCCATCATTATTTAGTCCTAAATCACCCACTGAAATGGAAAAGGCTTTGCTCTGATTAGTTTAAAAAGAGCACCCAAACACTCATCCCTCATCCCCATTAACTGGAGTGGCTGTAGCATTGAATGCTTCAGTGTGTAGTGAGTCAGTTATGGGCGGACAAGGTCCCTGTCACGTATCACCCTCCTTGTCTAGAAAAAGCTACAGAACAAACAAAAAAAAGCTGTTGCCCTTAATGATAGAGCTCTGGCAGGACAAAGGATTTGCCACAGATGATGCCTGAGTTGGAAGATAAAAGTGATAGAAATGGCTATCTGTGGCAAGTGGGAAATCCCCACCTAGGAGAACAAAGGGGGGACAGGTATCAGAGCAGGAACTTCAAAAGAAAAAGACACAGGCTTTTTGTGACGGGTGAGGGGAGAGAACTATTTTGACATGAGACCAGCCAAAGACAAAGAACGCTGTCTGGAAGAGAGAGAGTAAACATCCTGATTCAGAAGAGACTCCATGAGCTATAGCTGGGTGATCCTGGACACCAGTTCTATGGTATGTGTAAAAGTGAGAAACTGAGGCAGGGTTTTTTTATGGCTTTTGCCTAGCTCTGTCTATCTCTTGTGCTTTCTGAAGTAAAGAGTAACTGTGTTAGAACTGAGGGCTGAGAATAACTAAATATTCAGTTCAGGTCCAAAACAATTGAAAATATTTTTTTCAGGTTGACCCTAAAAGAAACCATTTCACTTTTTTTGGACAAACAAAATGTTGACATTTCATTTTATGTTGTCTGAAATGTTTTGGTCAATCCAAAATAACTATTTTGGTTGAGCTGTGGTGTATGGGGTTTTTTTTGTTTGTTTTTTAAGATGGCTTCAACGTAAATTCAGGGACATTCCAAAACAAAATGTTTTTCTGAAATGAAAAGTCAAACCATTTCCTTTTGATCAAAACAATTTGCCATAATTGACTAACATTTTCAGACTGTTTCAGTCAACTCAAAGCTGCATTTTTTGACTGGAAAAAAATGAGTTGCATGCAAAATTTCATCCAGCTGTATTAGAAATTGTGCAACACCTGTGTCTGTTGGTTTCAACTATCATTTGTCCCTAAAGAGATAAACTGTAAAGCAGAGTGCCTGCACAGTTGGAGGTCTAGGAGAGGGTGTGCTAGCTTAGTCGGGAGGCTGGGAAAGATGACACTAGTTGCTGGACATAGGCAGTTGGACTGCAGGGTCTCAGTGCTCACAGGGAGGTGCTAGACTAGGGTGACCAGATATCCCGATTTTATAGGGACTGTCCCGATTTTTGAGTCTTTTTCTTATATAGGCTCCTATTACCCTCCACCCGCATCCTGATTTTTCACACTTGCTGTCTGACCATCCTATGCTAGACAGACACACTGTACCCTGATAATGTGCCTTGGAGATGCTAGCCAGGGCAATTCTGGACTCTATTAAGACTCAAGAAACTTAAGAGCACACAGGCCCGGCGTGGTGGGACCCAAACATAGTAATCTGATGAGTGTCCAGCACAGGAAGCTTGACTAGGGCTGAGACGGAGCTACTCCTGCAGAGAAGATAAGGAGATTCTGCAAGAGGATCATGCTCTATTATTCTTAGAATCAGCAAAGGAATTGGGCCCAGGATACCAGGATATTCCCAGGATCTGCCTTTGTTCTAGCTTCCAGCTTCCATTTGTCTCCCTCCAGCCTATTGGCAACATGGCTGCTGCTCCCAGATGTCTCAGGTGACATTTCACAGTGCAAAGGAAGATAATGATTACATTAATGCTATGAGCCTCAGCATTGCATTGCTTAAAACAGTTCAGTAGATCTTGGGGAATGACAACACAATCCTTGCAAAGGGGCTACCTGGGGTCAGTGGAATGGGAACAATTCTAGGAGGCAGCATACATCCTTCCATGCTCTCCTGATTTGGATCTACCCAGTGCTTATCTTCTTTGTGCACAGAGGTGGAGGGGATAATCAGGCCCATTGTGCTTAGGCAAGAGACTTGAGTTTATTTTACTAGTTCTTTTCATACCAACTGTTTGTATCAACAGGTATTTTAGGTATCTTCAGGGCCAAAGAAAGTTGGTGATGGCCCTTCTGGTTGGGAAATCTCACTTGTACCATGGAAGAAATTCTGAAGACTAGAGGAGGATGAGACCTATGTCTATCTGCACTGGCAGAAAGTTACAAAAGGCTTCATCCACATGCAGCGAGGAAAGAAAAAAAAATGTTGCTTCTGGTAATGTTGTTGGGATGGGACTCCAGCTGTATATCAAACCATTTTAAAAAAACCCAAACACCCACATCGAATAGTAAACAGGGCAGTGATCTTAATTCAGGCAAAACACTCCCAGATATCTGTTCACTTGGACCCGAGTTCAGTGAAGCCCTTGCGCTTATGATTAATGTTAACTTCTATTAAACGTAAGGATGTTTCAAATTAAATATATACATAAGTATTTTTCTGAATAGGTGTCTAGATGCCTAGAAAGTACTAAATCTCTCTTTCAGGGACTGTTTTGTTCTTTTGCTTTTATTCACAAATATAAGCAAAAATAGACGAAATCATCGTGTTTTAACCCTATCAATTCACCATTGTTTGAGAGCCATTTAAGAATTAGAACAAGGTTCTCCTATATACTACTAACAATAATATGGCCAGATAACACATGGTCAGGATATTTATAAAATGGAAAACTAATAATGAATTTTCAGAAGATCCAATGTTATAAACTTTAAAGCACCAAAAAAAGAAAACAAAAACAACCCAAACCTCCAGAAGGCAATGTAAGTAACAGTGTTCCCAGGAAACTGGTGGTGAAAAATGCCATAAGAGCAGATTAATAAATGCATTAGTCTGGGTACAGGGAGGGAAGGAGTCATAAATTAATTATTCTTGCCATGGGAGGAAGAGAACTCTAGAAACAGGCAGGATTAGATTTACTGGCCAAAAATTGAAGCAGGAGCATAAAGTTACCAGCTTAAAAGAAAATCTATGATGGTAAAAAATGCCTTCCCAAGCTTTTCGGTGACTAAGCATGCTCCCAAAGTAATGAGATTTGAATGCTTGCATAGCTTCAAGTTCTAGTATTGTTAATGAAGCTATCAATCATTTAACATCTGGTCCAATTATTTTATTTAATTACCTAGGGCCAGATTCTGATACTCCTAATTGTGTTGAGTAGTATCTTTCTCACCAAGTGGTCCCATTTAAAATTAATTGGTCTACTCATGGGATAAGGTACTACTCCATGTGAGTAGGGGTATTGGATCATAGGCCAAATAAACACCCCAGACTTGCTGCTAAAATGAACCACCTTTGCTCCTCCTCCACCTTTTCCTAGTTATGAGAGATCTCCCTCCTGCACACTGTTACACTTCACACTCCATTACTTAAAAACCTTTTCCTGCTCAACTCCTTCCATCTTTAGGACTGATCAGATCTTCCACTGCTCCTCTCCTCTGAGATTTTCAAAGCTCTCCTAGGGGATTTGGAATTCAGATCCCATAAGTTAGGGCTAAGATTTTCTTAGCCACTTGTAAGATTTTGAAAGAGAAATAGAGCACTCATTTAAAAAATAATTGTGATAAAAAGTCTTCATAATCCTGATTTTTTTCTTAATGAAATGAAGGTGAGAGGAAGACACTACTCAGAAGGAAGAAAATAAAAATAGCACAAGAGATCTTTAGATTTTTATAATTAAGAGTATTTAATGGCCATAAGGACAACACCAGTTGGCCTATGGTCACTACAGAGTATAAATCATATTGGTTAAAATAAATGCCTCCTCCTGAAGCAAATGGAGATGCCACTATCTCAATGTCCTTTAATTATGATGAATTGGAGGTTGACTTAAATCTCTCCTTGTCCCACATCCACCCAGGATCTCCTCTGTGGTGGGAGGCCGGCAGTTGGCTGAAGGCTTCTTCTACTAGTTCATCTTCTAAAGCAAATCAGTTACTTTTCTCCTCCTTCCTTCTCAAGAGAATATCAACAACAATGAGCCTAGCGTCAGTGGAAGCCGCTCTCCTGGGGTTCCTTATTTGACATGGTCTGGGGTTTTATGAGAATATTGTGCATGCATCCCAGAGTGTGCAAGGTCTTAATACTTGTAGAGACGCTTCTAGAGACTCATCAGGCTAAAGGATATGACTTTAAAAAAGTAGTAAGGTCTATTAGAGGATCATGAAGTGGGGGAAGATTAGGTTCATTACCTAAAACAGGGGTCGGCAACCTCTGACTAGCGGCTCGCCAGGATAAGCACCCTGGTGGGCCAGGCCAGTTTGTTTACCTGCCGCATAGGCAAATTTGGCCGATCTTGGCTCCCACTGGCTGCGGTTTGCCACTCCATGCCAGCGGGGCAGCAGGAAGCCGTGGCCAGCACATCCCTTGGCCCACACTGCTTCCAGCAGCCCCCATTGGCCTGGAGCAGCGAACCGCGGCCTTCTCTAAGATATGTGAAACTATGTTTATTCCTGAAACATATCAGTGAAAATCAACCCATTATCCCCAGCTAAAGTTTCTGCCATCCCACGCAACATATACAATATGTACAACAACTTCTTTTGAGGACAATAGCAGTGTGTGTGTATTAAAAACTTTCAGACACTCGAAATACATCATATCTTCTGCTCAAAGCACAGGGGCAGATTCTCTACTGCTTCCATCCTCCACTGGGTATAGTAGAGAGGGGAGGCTTTCAGGGAGCCAGTTGCAGCTCCTGATTTGCTGTCTAGCTCTGCCCCCAAAGAGAAACGTAGAGTAGATTAACATGCACCAGCTTGCAATGGCCCCTAATTGGCCGTCTGCTAGTTGAGGATTGCTGGAGCGCATTGCAATCTGGCCTCGTCTCCTCTGTTCCTTGCCAGTGCTGGTGCTGGGAGCTCTGAGCAGGACAAATAAGAGTCAGCCCTGCTCGCTATACACTGGCAGAGACTCCCTCACGTGCTGAGGAAATCCCCAGCGGGCACACAGAGTAACTCCTTGCATTCTTTGCACTGCCTGTAACACGAAAGGCACAAAATGGGGCAGAGGAACTGCCCCATTGTCTTCAGTCCATTTCTCTTTCTTGGGTCATGATGAACCAACACCATCAAATTGAAGACCCCTTTCGTTTTTCTCTCCCACTACCAGTGCATTTTACTGCTTATTGGTAAAGCCAAGTCAACTATTTTTGAGAATCCAAGTGTATCTCCACTCACATTTGGAAGAAGTAACAATAAAGGACTTTATTCATAGGAAGAATTTTGCTACCTCTTAGATCTAAAGTTCAAAGGTAGTAATGTTAGCAATGATAGAATTGTTTCAGCACTTGACTGGATTACTAAACAAGCAACATACTTAAGATGGGGAAAGTATTTTCATATCTTGCAGAATACAGAACCTCTGCAGATATCTGGTTCAGGAGTGCAATATGAAAATCTTCTAAGCATATTGCTCTTACAATATAGAGGCAAAGCTGTTGTACAACACAACTGTTGACTCCTCTTGTTTCATGTCTGCTTCAGGTTCCTCTGTCTTCTGCAGCATATGAAAGAAACTGGTCTCCATTTGGAAATATATCCCCAAGAAATAAGCTAACGTGAAAGAATGGAAAAGTTTTATTTCAACTTGTGCAAATCTTCAGTTTAATGAAGTACATGAAGATCACAGGGAAAGTTCAGAATCATAAGTTGTGGATCTTCAAGACACAGATTCTGATTAGAGAAGTCACATGAAAATCTTGAACTATGTTAGGTGTGTTACACTGTCTGGACTGGCTCACAACTGTGAGGTGCCAATCTCAGCTCAGACTGTCAGAAAACAGGGCAAACACCCCAAACTGGTATGTTGTTCTATAAGTAGATTTGACCAAGCCTGTAACAAATATGCACTGCTGGATCACCACACCAGTCTAACCAAGGAGTCACAAACAATTCCCGTAGGGTATGTCTACACTACTAAATTAGGTCGATTATATAGAAGTCGATTTTTTAGAAAATTGATTTTATACAGTTGATTGTGTGTGTCCCCACTAAGCGCATTAAGTCGGCGGAGTGCATCCACAGTACCAAGGCTAGTGTCGACTTTTGGAGCATTGCACTGTGGGTAGTTATCCCACAGTTCCTGCAGGCTCCACCACCCATTCAAATTCTGGGTTTAGCTCCCAATGCCTGATGGGGCAAAAATATTGTCGCAGGTGGTTCTGGGTACATGTCATCAGGCCCCCCGCCCTCCCTCCCTACCTTCGTGAAAGCAATGGCAAAAAATCATGTCTCACCCTTTTTCCTGGGTTACCTGTGCAGACGACATACCATGGCAAGCATGGAGCCCACTCAGATCACCGTCACACGGTTTGGTGTGAGAGATCATACACGCAGGGCCAACAGGCAACAGAATTTGGCTTGCAGGCAGACATGGTAAGCCACAGTCTTTTGGCTTCTTTAACCGTCATAACATGTAAGGATGGTTTCAAACAGCAGCGCCCTCATTTCCCATACCAAGCACCTGTTGGGTTGGCCAATTAAAATGGGTTGGCCATTTAAAAAGGAGGAGCTGCAGTTTTGGGGGTAATGTGCAGCACAAACCCAACTAAACCCCCCACCCTCAATGCTCTGGGATGATTGCTTCACCCCCTCCCCCAACCGTGTGGCTAACAGCGGGGATGATTTCTGTTCAACCACAGGCAAACAGCCTAGCAGGAACAGCCACATCTGAATGTCCACCTATTTTAACCAGGTAACCCTGGGAGAACATCCAGGAGAGTTTCACTGATATGTCCCTGGAGTATTTTCCGCTCCATCCCTTACATATTAACAGACTTTTCCAGTAGTCTTCAGGGAAAATTAATCATTAGACAAACTTGCTTTTAAATATTACATATTAACAGACTTTTCCAGTAGTCTTCAGGGCAAATTAATCATTAGACAAACTTGCTTTTAAACCATGTATTATATTTACAAAGGTACATTCACCAGAGGTCCCTTCTCCACCTTCAAGGTCCGGGAGCACACCTGGGGACGGTTGGGAAGGTACTAGATCCAGGGTGAAAACCAGTTACTGGCTGTCAGGAAAAAGGTTTTTTCCGCTTGCTTGTTGTGCGCTATCTTCAACCTCCGCCTCCTCATCATCATCTTCCTTGTCCCCAAAATCCACATCCCCGTTCCATGAGAATCCATTGATGGAGTCCATGCACAGGGGTAGAGTAGTTGTAGGGGCACCCCCTAGAATGGCTTGCAGCTCATCATAGAAGCAGCATGTCTGGGGCTCTGACCCAGAGTGGCCATTTGCCTCTCTGGTTCTTTGGTAGGCTTGCCTGAGCTCCTTAAGTTTCATGTGGCACTGCTGCGGGTCCCTGTTATAGCCTCTGTCCTTCATACCCTTGGAGATTTTTTCAAATATTTTGGCATTTCATCTTTTGGAACAGAGTTCTGATAGCATGGATTCATCTCCCCATACAGAGATCAGATCCCGTACCTCCCGTTCGGTCCATGCTGGAGCTTTTTTGCGATTCTGGGACTCCATGGTCGTCTCTGCTGATCAGTTTGTCACACTGACCAAACAGGAAATGAAATTCGAAAGTTTGTGGGGCTTTTCCTGTCTACCTGGTGAGTGCATCTGAGCTGAGAGTGCTGTCCAGAGCGGTCACAATGGAGCACTCTGGGATAGTTCCTGGAGGCCAATACCGTCGAATTGTGTCCGCATTACCCCAAATTCGACCCAGCAGGGTCGATTTCAGAGCTAATTCCCCCGTCGGAGAGGAGTACAGAAATCTTCTGTTAGTCTATAAAGTGCCATAGGACTCTTTGTTGCTTTTTACAGATCCAGACTAACATGGCTACCCCTCTGATACTAAAGATTTATTAGTAAAGAAAAAGAAGAGTTATTGAGGGATTAAAGAGGGTAAACGAGACAAAGCTTGTAAATCCAGAATTGTAGCAGAGATGTAGTAATCTGCCAGTTTCCCAGAAATCTTTCAGGGTTACCCAGAACGACCCTGGGGATCTCCGTTGTCTTGTTCAGTTAATTTAGGTTAGAATACAAACAGTCCATAGATGCCTACCATTACATTATAATAGGAATAGACAAGTGAAACAACACAAGTAACATTCCATTAGTTTTCATGAAGTTCTATCACCTGAATATGCTTATGTTAACACATTTTTGATCTAGGAATATTTAATTATGCATCATATAAAAGTAATATAATAGTAAATAGGCTATAGATAGGCGAAAACCATACAAGTAGCATTGCCTTTGATTTCTAACATACAAGGGAATTGGCCTGAATACATGCAAATACATTTAACTGTTTTGCTATTCACACACCTATGAATTGGCCTATGGCTCTGACCTGAGCTATTTCTTGAATAGGTTGGCTAGTTTTGCCTACAGTTATGACACTTAATCTGATAGATGATGATGCACTATTAAAGAGCCAGGAGTTTACTGTAAAGTTTGAACATATCTATATCTATATCTATATATCCAAATTTACTGCTGGTCCTTAATATCATGCTGTTAACATTATAAAATATGTATGGGGTGTTTAGTTTCTAAGCTTTCTTTCTATAAATATGAGTTTCTTCTGTGTCTGCATTATAGCATCAGGTCTTTATTTTCATACTATTTCTGATCCCTATGGATATAACCTTCCTTTTTGTTTACAGGTCAACAATATTGGTGCTTTCTATTTTCAACATATTTGTTTTCCTATTTTACAGATGTCAACAGGAAAATATTTAAATACTGTACAGCTCCATCTCTAATATTAGTCGCATTTGTCTTTATTCAAAAGTAAAGAAAGTATATTTATTTATTTCATAATTTTACCTGGTAGTACTTTCTATGTGCTAACTAAATCATATTTAATACATTTCTCATTCTTAAAGAAGTAAATAAAGTTTAGTTTCAATAAGCAATTAACTACTGCAGGTATTTCAATTTTTCCCAAAATTTCTGTTTTGCTGGTAGGCTGATGGAGGAAGAAGAAACACAGAAACTGAGTCTTTTTGCTATACCTTCAAAATTTCCAGGAATTTTATCTCTCTACCCTCTTCCAGCTAGCATCACTTCAGCCTTTCTGGGGTTCAGCTTCAGCCAGCTAACTTGTATTTCTTTCTTGTGCTGCAATGGTTAATCAAACATGCTGCATTGGATGGATGAAAAGGACTCGCTGTCAAACCTGTTTTATTGTTATATTGATTATCACTAATGGTAGACATAAGTCAAATAAAAGAGATTATAAAAATCAGCCCTGCGGGACTCTACATATGAGAGGTTGTGGGGAGGAGGAAAAGCTGCTTGTCATGACTTTCTGGGATCTGTTAGAAAGGAACAAGCACAGTAATGTAGTGTGTGCCTTTTCAGTTCCCGACACTACACAATAGGATGGTCACAGTCCATATTCAAAGCAGCTGAGAGACTAGGGTGACCAAACAACAAGTGTGAAAAATTGGGACAGGGGTGGGGGGTAATAGGAGCCTATGCAAGAAAAAGACTCCAAAATTGGGATTGTCCCTGTAAAATCAGGACATCTGGTCACTCTATGAGAGACTAGAGTATAAGCATCAATATTTTTCCTTTGTCTGTGCCCTACCCTGTTTTGAAGCCAAATTAGGAGGATGAGAGAGGCTACCAGATATTGATGCTGGAGCCAGTTAGCTGCCACTTTCTCAGTCCCGGCCAGAAATGAGTTACGTGCCTGGGAATTAGTGTTTGAGGTTACTGACAATGGACTCTGACTTTTATTTTTTAAAACAAGACAGACTGTAGCATGTTTCAGGGCAATGTTTTATATGAAAATTTTTGCCTAGAGATGATTACATGGGATGGGACATTCCAGCCAATCCCACTGTAGTTTTCAACTAGGTAAATTTATAAATGTTTAATTTCAGACTAGTTGGTGGCAACAGGGTGGGGACAGTAAACTTCAGTAAATATAGTACCTGTGAAAACATATATGACAAATAGCAATGTCATGGTTGCTGATCTGTACTGCATTGAAATGAAAGTCTTCCTCGGACTGTATGGACTATGTGTATCGAAGCACGCATCTGAGGAACCCTTATTGAGTGCCCAAGGGAATATCACAACCCTTTATCACCTCCACTGCTCAGAGCAGCCCTCTTCAATGTTTCAAAAAATTAACTCTTTACCTCCAAAAAATATAATTCTGTGACTGTAAATCTATGATAACTATATTTTGTCAGATATGGCTCTGACTTCCATAGGTGGTTATGGCTATGCTGTGCGCTTTACAAATACCTAACAAGGTTGAGTTTAACCAAGAGATTGATCAAATTTCAGAATGCTTTGACAGGATGAAAGGAAGGTAGCTAAAGGATGAAGGAGTATAAATGATAAAAAGGAAACTCCGATTGCTGGCTGTTTCCTGGCTGATTGCTGGCTGTGAGATAGGAGAGGGGTGTATATCTGGATTTCCTTGTTATTGTAGCGCCCCTCTACAAGCCCTGGATTTCATTTATTTTAATACTCTAATGGTAAATTTATCTATAATAAAAACTGAGACAGTTCATTCCAGGATGAGGGTTTAGGTATGAATCCAAACTTCCTTCCTCTTTTTACAACATACCTCTTTCTATGTGCTAACTCATTCTTTGTCACTAATATAATTTCAACATGTAACTTTATATGCTATAATAATTAGAATATAAATAATACAATGCAAGCTGACAAAAATATGCATTTTTTAAATAAATTTGCAGAATAGGGCTTTTTAATGAGAACCAACGTTCTTTCGAAGAGTACACCATCTTTTGTTGTGCAGGTGAAGGTTTATCTAGTGGCAAGTGCCTGTGGAATTCTTTAGAGTAAATAGTTAATGAGAGTAGTTTTATGACTGCTGGCCGGCTGGCATGATTTTCTTTCCTTCCACCTAACAAAGCAATTTTTTGTAACCAGTTCCCCTGTAGCTTTAAGAATCCTAATCACAATAGACTGTATTAGAGTCTCTGTTATGTTTTCCAGGCTTTGTGAAAGAGGGGAAAGAGAAATAAACAGCATAAATACTGAAAAGTAAAGTGTTTTTTAGTTTCAATAATAAATTATTAGCAACACAGTTGAGGAAATGTGCGCTGTTTGGGTTTTATAATATATAGGCCAAACTCTGTCCTTAGCTGCATGCATACCTTCCGCTGGCTGAGAGCAGAATTTGGTCTTATGAATTTTATGTTGAGCAGGAACCTTCTTGCTCGCTCTCTGGCAGAACCCAGACGTTTGATAGAGAGAAATTAGTTTGTTTTTCAATGGTCTATATTTCAAGATTATGGTGATTTGAGATGTAAAATTATCTTAGAAACTCATTGTTTGACGAACACTCTAATGATTTCTTAAAAAAATCTACTACTTGAACAGTTCGGCCTACTTGTGAGGATCCCATCATTCCACGTATAAACAAGAACAAGAATGATCGTTAATCACTGGACTGGTCTGGTTTCAGTTCCCCGCTCTGCAGTAGGAAAGTCAACAGGGATAAAATTTTCAGTCACCTCAGGGACTTAAGCTCCCATGTTACTTGTTTTGAAAATGGAACTTAGGCACTTAAAACTCTAAGTCTACAGAAAGTTAATAAGTCTCCTAAATCATTCAGGCACTTAGTGGCTCATTGCCTCAGTTCCCTCTCTGATGATGAACTAATAATTTTTGCTGTCTCTCATCTTTTGTCTCTTGGCTATTTAGGCTAGGATTTTTGGGAGTTAGGCACCTAGCTCTCATTAACTTTCTGGAGGAGATAGGCTCCTTTGAAAATCACAGCTTTACACTGTGTGCTCTTTGGGACATAATCAATCTCTTCCTCTGGGTATGTCCAGTACCTAGGACAATGGAGACCTGGTCTCAACTGAGGCATCTAGGCACTACTGGAACACAAATGATTAATAAATATTAATTTCAGTCATGCTGAAAGGGCCTTAACATTCTGTCTATCTCTAAAAAGGGAATGAAAATCTGTAAAGGCTGGAAACTCATGTTGTGCAACAGTATCTTCAGAATAAATATGATGTATGCCCACATCTTTTGAAGAGACAATATCTATTTTGTAGAGACAGTGGCAACTTATCCTGCCATTATTTTCATATAATTCCTCCTGAAACTGAATAGTTTTTATCTGTAGTGTGGCACTGAGGTGACCTTGCTGATGACTGAATTGTGAATAATGCTTTCCAGCATGATCTTATGCTCTAATGTGCATTTCCTTATAGAGCATGAATGATGTCTCTCCTAACAACATCAAAAATGAAAGAAATAACTATAAAACATAAGCCACAAGATGTATTTGCATTTTAATAACAAAACCAAGGCTAGCCTAAAATGTGCATGGATGTGTTGGTGTCACTAAGCATAACCCTACGTAACTCGGGAGGGTGGAAGGCCACAAGAGTATGGAGCCTTCCTGGTTTTAGGCCTCAGCAGACAAGAGTCCCTCCATGTTTGAACTTTAATCGACCTAAAAGGCCAGGTGTAACAGCCGTTATCAGTTGCAACAGTTCTAACTGGTCTAAAGCAGAAATAATGAGGCCTGTGCACCTTTAGCAGAAGGACAAGATAACTTGCAGAAGGAAAACTTACTAACCAGCTACCGCGGCCAAGATTACTTAATGCACCTGCGCTTACGTAATTGCTACAGGGGGAGGAAGGAGGAGGAGGGAGGGGAAACGGGGGATTGCTAGTCAGTGAGAAAAGTTCTTATGGATATAAAGGAACAGACTGCTTGTTTTAGGTGTGCTTGATCTGAGTCAATCTCCCTGCACCGCTTTGAGATCTCAAATAAACTTGGTTTGCTTCTCCACCCTGGTGTGTTTATTGGCGCGGCACACCAGGCGACGGACCCCCCCACTGTTGCTTGGCCTCAGGCAGTTATCTGCCGGCAACAGTTCTTGGCGCCCAATGTGGGGCATTGAGGCTAAAATTAGCCTTGCCTGGATCCCTTCTGGTGGTCTACGGATTGCGGCGACAACCAACACCCAGCGCGCACCGGTGACTTCACCGTGGGCCTCGGCGGAGACGCAGTTCGACTGACCCCAGAGGGCACAACGGTGCAACGCGCTCGAGTAGTGGAGAAGCAGTTGAGGGTGACGGTGAGGAACCGGTCCCTTGGATAAGGTAGGAACAGTCCAGTGGTCTGTATTTTTGCCTGTTATGACCTGAGGACGCCCAGTGTCACCCTAGGATATGGGGCAGGGACAGAGTACAGGTAGGGCACGGTGTACACCCTTAGAATGCATTCTAGCGAATTGGGAAGTGCTTGAATCAGATCCACTAACTAAAAGCAAACTAAAAAGTTCTGTATAGTAGACTGGCCTCAATATCAACTAGAGGACCAGAAAGGTGGCCACCGGAAGGATCACTTAATTATAACATGATCCTCCAATTACTCCTGTTTTGTCAGTAAATGGGTAGCTTCTGAAGCTGTTTGTATGGAGAGCTCTTGTAAAAATACCCCACTGTAGCTCCAGTTCTTCCCTCTGTCTGGCAGAGTGCAAGGATCCAAAAGCAGGTTAGGGATAGTGCAGGGACAAAGGAGGGACCTGTTTAGAAAGGGTAGACCCTATGTCCTAGTGCACTCTCTCCCTGTTGTAGCTAAAAAGCAAGATCAGATGCAGAATGGTACTGGGGACCAGTGTGAGTGACTGTTACCGGAAGACGCCCAGAGTACCCTGTGAAGCAAAAGCTCGTGACCAGGACGACTCTAACGCAAGCCTGGTAACTAGTGGATCTTTAGGAGGTCCGACCCATGGCGGGCTGACTTGGCCTGGCATCGTCCGGTGAGGAAGCTGCCTGGGTCTAGGAGTGTGTGTACCCATCTTCCCTCCTCCTTTCCTTTCCATGTGGGCTACTGACAGTCTGATCATCTCACTGGATGCAATTAGAGTAAGCGGCGCCATCTCCCAGAGACTAGCCGACGCTCTTTGCTGAAGGGAGGTGTAGGAGGGTCGTGGCCATCCTCGTTAGCCTCTCCTGTGTGAGTACCCTGTAGGGAAAAATCCTTAGTTTATGAGCCGCTAGTGCGGACAGGGCACCCTCCCTGTATGTGTAAGTGGAAAATGGGTGGGGGGGCAGTCTAAACATTCCACCTCACCCCCTAGGGTACCCCAGCATATTACATGTACGTACATTATAGTTCAACAACCTGCAGGTATTTAGAGAAATGGAATATTTACACGCGTGAAAATCCATCTGAACAATGTCCACTAGAAGGTACTTCAATCTAGATAAGATCATACATCGAAGAGGAGCGTTTAATCACCAAAAAGCCCTGACACAGCATGAGCAAATTTGTCTATTGAGGAAAGGAACGGGTTAATTTAAAAATCATCTTGGCCCAGGGATGGAAGGGGGGGATTGCTCTGCGTTTAAGGTCCAGAATCAAAGCAGACTATGCTAAGTACAAAGAAAAACTGCTTTCGGCCCCAGCTGGCTGTGAAGGAAAAAATATAGACAGAGGCGAAGCAAAGGAAATACAAGTTACAGAATTGAGATTACATTTGCAAAGCTTAACTGTCCAGTAAGATCCAACAGTGTGCCTTTGTGACCCTGGAGTCGGTGTGGCTTGGTGACACCAAAGAAGCCACAGGCAGCCGACCTGGACTGGAATCTCTGAAAGAGACGCCGCAGGAGATTCCAGGGTGTAAGAGAACAGCCCTCCCAAGAGCAGAAGCATGTTGGAAATTCTGGACAAGCTGAATACAGGATAATCTCCTGTCCACCTTTCCCCCTTCTCTGAACATTATACACAGAAGTGGCCAGTCTGGACGTACGTGTGTGGGTATGAAAGGGGCTTGGGGCATTAATATTTTCCTGAGTGATGTGGGAGCGTTCAACACTCTCTGTTGTTGTTTTATTAATGAAGCTTTAAAATTCAGTTATATGGTGTGTTTTCTTTATCTTCCCCCAAAGATCCTGTAGTGTCAGCCTGATCACCTGACACGAGGGATAGATTGGTAACAGAAATTTGTCACAGTTTGGTGAGCAATTAAGAAGGGGGGAGCCCTGCAGAATTTACACCATCTATTTGTTTTACCCTTGTTATTTTGTGTTTGCTTTGCTTGGTACTGTTGGTGTTATATGTTGAGAACTGCATGATTAAAAGTGAGTCCTAATAGGATAAGAAAACGCTATCTGGTTCTGGTTCTGTTCTGTTTAACCGGTTACTGTTGTTTTCCTGCTCTGTTCATTTGGGCGTTAGGAGTGTGGGCAGAACTGAACCTCTTGTTCGTAATTCCTCGGAGTGGAAGCCATGTGTGCGAGAAAGTTCTGAGGTTGAATTGAGATCCTTCTGTCCCGTCCCCTGTACCGGTCGGTGTATAGAAGTGGGAAAGTCTGGCTTAGACTGTAATTCCCTCTGCTCTCTGTATAATTCTCTTTTCTGTTTAAGTGTCAAACAGATGAATGAGTCTCTGGGTAAACCCTCTAAGAATAGTCCTTTAAATTATATGTTAAGTAAATGGCCTTTGCCCAATGGGCCATGTGTTTTTGTCCAGGTGGCAAGCCTCAGGAAGGAGGACTTGGGTAGTCTTGTGAGTAAGAATGTTTAAGGGAAGAGACCAGGAGGGGTGGGGGCTAGTTGAGAAGCCCACCCTCCTAGCTAAACTGGTAGTGGAACAAGTTGGTGCCCATGGAAGGGACGGTTCAGCAAGAAAAGCAGGATCGGGCCCAGGCGGGCAGGCAACAGACAGAGAGATTGGAAAACAGGTTGGAAAACTTTAAGGGTGTAGTGGAAGGAAGGAGTCAGTAAGTGTAAGCATGGAGATTTCAAATACATAGGACTTACTTGGAATGGTGATTTAAGTTGATAAAAGTGGCTGTTGGGAGACAAGCAAGTGATTTAAGGGAGAGTGAGAAGTTAACTCTGTAGTTGCTGAACGAAACAGCAGTTGAACTTTGTAAAAATGCTAAAGAAGAAAGTTTTTGGTGTCTGTGAAATGTTTGTAAATAAATTCAGGCAAAGAAATTATTGGATTGCAATCATTTGATTTGGCTATGAACAATTTAGTTGAATTAGCTGAAGAATGTATACAGTGTCATTTAATTGAAAACCTGGGCTGCCTATGAAACAAATACAAGAAACTATGGGGTAATTCCTCTGTTTGCCTGAAGCCAACAAGAGTATTTGTATATTTCAAGCGATGATTGTCTGCCCAGAAGGGGTGGGTAGATCTCTCTTTTTTTTGTCTTTCAGATAATCAGAGAAAACTGATGCCAGCTGAACAGCATTCAACGTACCATGCATTTACTGGCACAATAGGAATCATGTTTTGTGTTCTATGTTCTGTCCTGTGGTGTTTGTCTTGTGGCCGGAATTTTTGTGTTTAATATTTTTATAAAATAGTCTAGTTTAAAATAAAAAAAAAGGTTACATTAAAATGCAGATATTTGTTTTGTTCAACTTGGAATACAAAGTGTTTGGATAAATCAGGAGAATGTAATATACTAAAGTCTAATGCATTTCCTTAAGTAAGGAAAAGAAATTTCATTGGCCAAACTGTTAATTGCAAAAATTGTTGTTAAAATTTGCATACCAACAGTCTTTGAAAGCAAAGACATGAAAAGTTAACCCACTCTCCATATTGTACATGGGATCTTTCTGGCTACCTCAGATTTCTAGCCAGAGGGCTGGGGATGGTGAAAGGTTATTGGACTAGAGGTTGTATTGAGTGAACTCCTCAAAGTGGGTGTGCTTGTCCTGGCTTGTTGCTCCAAAGCTCTGTAATAAGGTTATTTTAGTAAAAGGATGTGTGTGGCATATATTAAATAATAAGACTAACGTACTGTATAATGACAATGTTTATGTCTTCATTGTTGGGAAGAAGGTGTATAAGTAAAAAGTGGAAGTTTCCTTTGCAGGTTAAAAGAAGCCAAGAAGGGAAGAAGGACAAAGAACAGAATGAATTAACTGAAAAAAATAAAATAAAATAAAATAGCAAGCTCAGGCTATAGATAAGACACTGACTCCATTCAAGAACACTGCTCACAGTTAAGACTTGGCTAACAACCAGGAAAAGGAGGGCTTGAATTTGCCCACACAGCTATGAGATTTGCAAAACATTGCCAGGCACTAATAAAATGTGTTAAGTTTCTTTTCTCACAGGTAAAGAAGGGCTACCCAAAGACCCTAGCAGCCCTGCCACTCTTTGGAACCAGGAGACGGGATTGATGTAAAGGTCCACCAACGAAAGTCTGCTCTGGCTCCACCCTGGAAAGGCCCTTAAGTCCCGGTGACTACCAACATCGCTGTAAAATGTCAAAGACTGACTGCATGGACCCAAGATTCTCACTGCAAAAAAACCCCTCCACATCAGGAGAATTCTCCTACTGATGATTAGCCTATTTTGCCTTCTAGCTCCACTGTGCCTTTTGGACAGCAGGGAAAAAGTACAAGGTAACGTGCTAGTAACCTCTCCCTTATCCACTGACAGATCTACTGTGCCTTTGAATTTTTCTAGAAGAATCAAAACCATTACAGGGTTATGTGCTAGTAACCTCTGCCCTGTAGGATGCTGCACTACGACTGTTTTGGGAAAGAAGGAACACTCACTCCACTGAAATTGCCAAAGTCCAGGAATTCCTGACCAAAAAGGACATTAAGAACTGACCCTGGTGAAGAAAAAGACGGTTACTCACCTTTGTAACTGTTGTTCTTCGAGATGTGTTGCTCACATCCATTCCAGTTAGGTGTGCGCGCCGCGCGTGCACGTTCGTTGGAAACTTTTTACCCTAGCAACTCCAGTGGGCCGGCAGGTCGCCCCCTGGAGTGGCGCCGCCATGGCGCCCAATATATATCCCTGCCGGCCCACCCGCTCCTCGGTTCCTTCTTGCCGGCTACTCCGACAGTGGGGAAGGAGGGCGGGTGTGGAATGGATGTGAGCAACACATCTCGAAGAACAACAGTTACAAAGGTGAGTAACCGTCTTTTCTTCTTCGAGTGATTGCTCACATCCATTCCAGTTAGGTGAATCCCAAGCCATACCTAGGCGGTGGGGTCGGAGCGAGAAGTCGCGGCATGGAGCACTGCAGATCCGAAGGCCGCATCCTCTCTTGACTGCTGGACCAGGGCGTAGTGGGAAGCAAAGGTGTGGACCGATGACCAGGTCGCTGCCTGACAGATTTCCTGGATGGGCACACGGGCGAGGAAAGCCAGCGACGACGCCTGCGCCCTGGTAGAATGCGCAGTCACACGGCCGGTAGGGACATGGGCCAAGTCATAGCAGGTCCTGATGCAGGACGTTACCCAAGAGGACAACCTCTGGGAGGAGATAGGAAGCCCTTTCATGCGGTCCGCTACTGCCACGAAAAGCTGGGGGGATTTGCGGAAGGGCTTGGTCCTCTCCACGTAGAACGCGAGAGCCCTACGGACATCAAGCGAGTGGAGCTGCTGCTCCCTGCCTGAGGAGTGAGGTTTCGGGAAAAAAACCGGGAGGAATATCTCTTGGTTGACGTGGAAGGCTGAGACCACCTTGGGGAGAAAAGCAGGGTGTGGTCTCAGCTGCACCTTGTCCTTGTGGAAGACCGTATATGGGGGGTCTACCACAAGAGCCCGGAGTTCCGACACCCGTCTAGCTGAGGTGATAGCTACTAGAAAGGCCGTCTTCCAAGAGAGGTAAAGCAGGGAGCAAGTAGCTAACGGCTCAAAGGGGGGCCCCATGAGCCGGGACAACACCAGGTTAAGATCCCAGGTTGGAGCAGGGGGACGGACGTTAGGGTATAAATGTTCCAGCCCCTTAAGGAATCTAGACACCGTCGGGTGAGAAAAAACAGAGCGACCATCCGCACCCGGGTGAAAGGTGGAGATAGCTGCTAGGTGGACTCGCAACGACGATATGGCCAGACCTTGCCCTTTGAGGGACCAAATGTAGTCTAAGATGTCGGCTACCGAAACTCCAATAGGGCGGAGATTTCTCTCCACGCACCAACAGGAGAAGCGCTTCCATTTGGCCAAATATGTCGCTCTTGTGGACGGCTTCCTGCTGCCCAAGAGCACCTCCCTCACCGGCGTGGAACAGCGCAGCTCAGAGCCAGTCAGCCACGCAGGAGCCACGCCGCTAGGTGCAGCGACTGCAGGTCCGGGTGACAGAGGGTCCCGTGCTCCTGGGTAATCAGGTCCGGATGAAGGGGCAGGGGAACTGGGTCGGCTATGGTCAGGTCCAGCAGCATGGAGTACCAGTGCTGTCTGGGCCATGCCGGGGCTACCATGATCACGTGAGCCCTGTCCCTGCGCACCTTCAGAAGGACCCTGTGGACCAAAGGGAATGGGGGAAACGCATAGTACAGGTGGGTAGACCACTGGATGAGGAAGGCATCCGCTATCGACCCGGGCTCCCTGCCCTGAAAGGAGCAGAACGCTTGGCACTTCCTGTTTCCCTTGGACGCGAAGAGGTCCACACGGGGATAACCCCACCTCCGGAAGATGGAGAGGGTGACGTCTGGGAGAAGGGACCACTCGTGGGACAGGAAGGATCTGCTCAATCGATCCGCCAGCGTGTTCCGTACTCCGGGGAGGAAGGAAGCCATGAGGTGAATGGAGTGGGCTACACAAAAGTCCCAGAGTCGTATCGCCTCGTGGCACAGGGAGGAGGATCTGGTGCCGCCCTGCTTGTTGATATAATACATGGTCGTCGTGTTGTCGGTGAACACCGCGACACAGCGACCCTGAAGCTGATGACAGAACGTTTGACAAGCAAGACGGACCGCTCTCAACTCCCGCATGTTGATGTGTAGCCCCACCTCCTCCTGGGACCACAGGCCCTGCGTCCTCAGGGTCCCTAGGTGGGCCCCCCAGCCGAGATCTGAGGCATCCGTTGTTAGGGACACCGAGGGCTGAGGTGGGTGGAAGGGGAGACCCGCACATAACACTGCCTGGTCTAGCCACCAGCCGAGAGAATCTAAGACCCTCTGGGGGATTGTGATTAACATATCTAGCGGCTGTCTTGTCGGCCTGTAATGACTGATGAGCCACAACTGGAGAGGCCTCATGCGGAGCCGAGCGTAATCGGTCACAAAAGTACAAGCCGCCATGTGGCCTAACAGGGTTAGACATGTCCTCACTGACGTTAAGGGGGCTGTCCGCAGCCGTTGCACGATCGCCGACAAGGCCTGGAACCGCTGCAATGGCAGCAAGGCCCTGCCTACAGTGGCGTCCAGGACGGCCCCGATGAATTCCACCCTTTGTGTGGGAACCAGGGTGGACTTGTCTGTGTTTACCAAGAGGCCCAGAGTGGCGAACATGTCGGTGATCACGCGGACATGGCTGCAGACTTGTTGTTCCGACGTGCCCCGAATCAACCAATCGTCCAGATACGGAAACACGTGGATACGACTGCGCCGAAGCTGCGCCACCACAACTGCCATGCATTTCGTAAACACCCTCGGGGCCGTGGACAAGCCAAATGGGAGGACTGCAAATTGATAATGAAGAGACCCCACAACGAAGCGAAGGAAACGTCTGTGACGTGGCCAGATGGCAATGTGAAAATACGCGTCCTGCATGTCGAGGGCGGCGTACCAGTCTCCCGGATCCAGGGATGGGATAATGGTCCCCAAGGATACCATGCGGAACTTCAACTTCACCAGGTACTTGTTGAGCTCTCGCAGGTCGAGGATAGGCCTGAGGCCCCCCTTGGCATTGGGGATCAGGAAGTAGCGGGAATAAAACCCCTTGCCTTTCTCGTTCTCCGGCACCGCCTCTATAGCTCCTTTGCCGAGGAGCGTCTGCACCTCCTGCCGAAGGAATTGCTTGTGAGAGGGGTCCCTGAAGAGGGACGAGGAAGGGGGGCGGGGAGGAGGAAATGAAACAAACTGCAGGCGGTATCCCGACTGCACCGTGCGTAAGACCCAGCGGTCTGATGTTATTAGGGACCACGCTGGGAGGAAAAACGAAAGGCGGTTGGAAAACGGGGGGGAAGGATCCATTGGGGAAACTGTTACTGCGCCCTCGGGCGCACCTTCAAAATGAAGGCTTAGGTCCAGGCGGGGGCTTAGAGGAGCCTTGGTTCTGCCCCCCTTGGTTCCCCGAGTGCCTGGCCTTCCGTTCCTGCCGCGGCGCCTGTTAAGGTCCTGCCGCTGGCGGAACTGGGAATACGGCCTGCGCTGTTGTTGTTGTTGCTGCGGCCGGAAGGGTCTGCGTTGCGTCACTGGTGTGTGCATCCCGAGTGACCGCATGATAACTCGGTTGTCTTTCAGACTCTTGAGTCTGGGGTCTGTCTTGTCCGAGAATAAGCCTTGGCCTTCGAAAGGAAGGTCCTGTATAGTGTGCTGGAGCTCCGGCGGAAGGCCAGAAACCTGCAGCCAGGAGAGGCGACGCATTGTTACCCCCGACGCGAGGGTACGGGCAGCCGAGTCCGCAGCGTCCAAAGAGGCTTGCAAGGCCGTGCGTGCGACCTTCTTGCCTTCCTCCAAGATGGCCGTAAACTCTTGGCGAGCATCTTGTGGCAGCAGCTCCTTGAATTTATCTGCTGCCACCCAGGAGTTGAAGGCGTATCTGCTCAGCAGGGCCTGCTGGTTGGAGACCCTGAGCTGCAGCGCCCCAGCCGAGTACACCTTACGGCCGAGGAGGTCCATCCGCCTGGCCTCCCTGGATTTGGGGGCTGGAGCCTCCTGGCCGTGACGCTCTTTATCGTTTACTGATTGGACCACCAGGGAACACGGAGTCGGGTGCACGTGGAGGTACTCGTAGCCCTTAGAAGGAGCCATGTACTTCCTCTCGACGCCCTTCGCAGTGGGAGGAATGGAGGCCGGAGACTGCCAGATGGTGTTGGCGTTGGCCTGGATGGTTCGTACGAACGGCAGGGCGACTCTGGTGGGAGCGTCTGCCGAGAGGATGGTCACAATTGGATCCTCTATCTCCGAGACCTCCTCGGCTTGCAGACTCAGATTTTGAGCTACTCGCCTGAGGAGGTCCTGGTGCGCCCTGAGGTCCAGCGGGGGGGGGGCTGTTGGAGGAGGTCCCAGCCACCGCTTCATCCGGGGAGGAGGATGAGGAGACCCCCGGCAAGAGAGTGTCTAACGGCGGGTCTCCTTCGGCCCTCGCCTCTACCTCAGGAGCCAAAGCGGAGTCTTGATGCTTGGACCCTTCCTCCCCATCCGGGGAGGGAGGGGGGCGAGACAACGAGGCTTCAGGTGCCCTGCGCTCTGCAGTCGCCGGCCTAGCAGGGAGCTGTTGGGGGCCCTGGGCCTGATGATATGCCCAGGGTGTCCAGAATCCCCATTGTTGCGGGCCTTGGTCCTGCTGTGGCGGATCGCTGAACAGCGCCGCCTGCCGGTCGGTGCCCAGCGCATACCCACTGTCCGTTAGCGAAGATACGGACGGCTGTCTAGAGGGCCATGGCGGGGCGGACCCTGGATGGTAAGGGTCTGCGCGGGCCGGCACGGACGATCTTCTCGGTGCCGGGGACCGGTGCCGGGAGTCATATCGGTGCCGGGACCGGGACCGGGTTCTGTCACGGTGCCGGGATCTGGACCGGTACCGGGCGCCGCTTCGGTGCCAGGATTGGGACCTGCCACCAGCTCGGTGCCGGGAGGTCGACCGGGACCGGGACCTGCCACCAGCTCGGTGCCGGGAGGTCGACCGGTGCGGCGAATGATGTCTGGATCGGCTCCTGGAATCGCGGTGCCGGTATCGGCGGCTGGAGACCGACCGCGATCGTCTTGATGTCGACCGGCGCCGCGAGTGCGACCGGTACCGCTGAGGGGAGCGGTGCCGGGACTGCGAGCGGCGGCGGGATCTGGAGCGACCGTGGCGTAGGGACCTGGATCGAGAACGTGAGTCCCGAGACGGTGCCGACATCATAGGCTTGCCTCTGGACACGACCCGCACCGGAGGTACCGGGGGTGGCAGCTGAGTGGGCTCAGTCATGGCTATGAGGTCCCGTGCCGAGGCGAAGGTCTCTGGTGTGGATGGCACCACTATCTCAACCCCAGATGTCATGGGGGAGCTTGGCGGCACCGGACTCGACGGACCCGCCGGGCCCGGAGTTGACGGTGCCGGCGGCGCCGCGGCCGATGTTGTGGCCGGGCGCTCCAGTCGGGTCTGCCTGGCCGGAGTAATAGACTTCGACGGCCTAGGCTCTGTCCCCGGTGCCGGAGAAGGTCGGTGCCGGGGAGTCTTCTCGGTGCCGGTGCGATCCGGTGCCGGCGCCGAGATCACGGCCTGCGAAGCTGCCGGGTCAAGTGCCGCCTCCATAAGGAGAGTCCGGAGCCTTTGATCCCTCTCCTTCTTTGTCCTTGGCTTAAAAGCCTTGCAGATGCGGCACTTGTCGGATCTGTGCGATTCCCCCAGGCACTTCAGGCACGCGTCGTGGGGATCGCTGGTAGGCATGGGCTTCTTGCAGGCCGCACACTGCTTGAAGCCCGGCGAACCAGGCATGAGCCCGGTGCCGGGTGCCGGGAAGGGCTAAGCCCCCGGCGAAGAACTATTTACAAACTACTTAACTACTACTATCTACACTTAACAATCTAATTAACAACTACAATAGTGCTAGAGATAACGATAGAGAACAAGGAGAGCTAGGGACGTGGAGGACAGCTATGCCGCGCTCCACAGTTCCAACGACCGACACGGCGGTAAGAAGGAACTGAGGAGCGGGTGGGCCGGCAGGGATATATATTGGGCGCCATGGCGGCGCCACTCCAGGGGGCGACCTGCCGGCCCACTGGAGTTGCTAGGGTAAAAAGTTTCCAACGAACGTGCACGCGCGGCGCGCACACCTAACTGGAATGGATGTGAGCAATCACTCGAAGAAGAACAAAGAATTATACACTGGCGGGAGGACATTTGTGGGACCCATGCTTGAAAATGTGGTAATGATTGGAGCTTGGGGTTTATTCTACAGGCTGCGCCCTGTGTCCTGGAGAGTGACTAATAATGTAACCCCCTTCCTATGCTATTAATGTCGATGCCTTTTGAAAGTACCTGAAAATAGTTAAATAACAGGTGTATTATAGTACTACACCAAGGAAAGATGGTATTAAATATCACTGAGGCTGGGAAGGCATTGCAGTGGGATCTAGTATGTTTAGGAATTTGGGATTTCCTAAATGACCAGCTGATGGCCATTCGGAGTGATCTTGAGTACCAGACTTGGCCCACTGCCCTTACAGACGCATCAGAAATACCATCTGATCTGTGATCATCGAGACATACGTGGACACTTCCTGGGTGGAAGTGTGGCTTCACAGGGCGGGGTGTGCGCCCTTATAGGGGATGAATGCTGTACTTATGTCCCAGAAGACGCACAGGCTATTAACAAGTACATCCTGTCAGCCAAACAGGCTTTTGAACAGTGGAAGGCCCAGGAAAGGAAACCCACTATTTCTGATTCCCTCTGGGGCTGGTTACTCAACCTGGGAGAAATAGGGGAAGGCATTGTTCACCTTCTGCTCACTGGTGTGGTGTTGTGTATTGTTACTCTTCTCTTGCTTGCTTGCTGTAAAGCACTTCAGCTCCCTAGAGCTAAATCACATGTTACCCTTTAAATGTGAGAACACTCAGCCAAAAGTTTGTTGAGTATTCTCAAAGGAGGGAGTTGTTGGTGTCACTAAGCATAACCCTACGTAACTCGGGAGGGTGGAAGGCCACAAGAGTATGGAGCCTTCCTGGTTTTAGGCCTCAGCAGACAAGAGTCCCTCCATGTTTGAACTTTAATCGACCTAAAAGGCCAGGTGTAACAGCCGTTATCAGTTGCAACAGTTCTAACTGGTCTAAAGCAGAAATAATGAGGCCTGTGCACCTTTAGCAGAAGGACAAGATAACTTGCAGAAGGAAAACTTACTAACCAGCTACCGCGGCCAAGATTACTTAATGCACCTGCGCTTACGTAATTGCTACAGGGGGAGGAAGGAGGAGGAGGGAGGGGAAATGGGGGATTGCTAGTCAGTGAGAAAAGTTCTCATGGATATAAAGGAACAGACTGCTTGTTTTAGGTGTGCTTGATCTGAGTCAATCTCCCTGCACCGCTTTGAGATCTCAAATAAACTTGGTTTGCTTCTCCACCCTGGTGTGTTTATTGGCGCGGCACACCAGGCGACGGACCCCCCCCGCTGTTGCTTGGCCTCAGGCAGTTATCTGCCGGCAACAGATGAATGACATTAATAAATGACTAGTATGTTAAAAGTTGGCATTTTTACAGTGGCAATATTGGATTTAGTTGGAAAGAATTTTAATAGTTATTTAACATTTCGAGTTAGAATCATAATAGTCTCAGTTGCAAGACCTTCCGGTAAATAGTGCCTTCTACAGTAAATCCTTTTGATCTCCTCTTTATTCCACACACTCCACATTATTTTCAATAAGGGTGTGAGTGACATGCATGATTTTTCTCTTTAAAATAGAATCAATCTAAGCATCAAAGTTTCCTTTTTGTATTGCTTGTTACACAGAGGCAAAATAACCCACTCCATAGCTGGCTCATTTTCACTTTTTGAGTGGAGTGGCTCTGAAAAGATAATTAGACTTCACAAGATAGGGGCACACGCTGACAGGCAGTGAAGGAAATAACATATATAGACTACTATGCAGAATATCCTTTGCATGAACATTTTCATCAAGGAATTCCTACATTATGCTGGTAAGTGGAAGCTTACTTATACGCTGTATCTCACTTTTAGATCCGTTTTTCTCTATGTATCACTTAAAAAGTGAGTTACATCATAACACTGAGGAAGGGTAAAGCTACAGGGCTCCATCCTCATTTTTAGCTCTGTACTCTGTTCTTTTGCATACACTTTGGATTGGGACTTACTTCCATATTTGACCCTCCCGCAGTTTCAGATAACTGAGTCGAAATCTTGGTTGTAATGCTGCACAGTATAGAACTAACATGCAGGATTCAGTACACCTGTGTCCACAAAAGACTTTCGTTAATACACATAAAACTCTGTTCATGTTATTAGGAGTTGGCTCTTTTTCGGGTCCTGCTCTGTCACTTGCAGTGCAGTCTCAGTTGGGCCAGGAGTAAAGTTTCGATGACCATGTTTTCATCAGTTGTCAGGTAGGCAGGAAATGGAACCCTTCTGGCAGAGACTTGTGCCTACAGTTAGTGGATGTTTGTATGCATACAAGGCAGGATAAGGACATAGAAATACAATAGTTTAAGGGTAGAATATAGGCACATCTGGCAGTGCTGCCTGTTAATGACCTGACGTTTCCCATTATAAGAACCTGCTTATCTTTTGGCAACCTTAATTCTGGTGTTTCCTAACTTTTGAGTGCTTGACCGTGCAACCTTAAAGTTCTTTAAACCTGGAGCGGGGGAAAGAGGGAAGAGGTTGTGTGATAATTTGTTGGCATTTTTTTTCTTTGACATAATATGCTGCAGTTTGCCTTTGGAAGCAGGCATCCTGTGTCTTAATCTATCTTTACACTGTGTATGTCCAACTCCTATTATAATTGGTCAATTTCTCACACAAATCCCTATGCTTAAAATATATCCTAAAATAGTTAAACCACATAGAAACATTCTTGGGGAAATGAGTTTAGTCCCTTTATTCTTATGAAACAAAACAATTGTCCCTTCTGCTTTGTGATTGTCTTTGAAGAAATCAATGATCCTGTGATAGAGGGTAACTCTAGGAAACATTCTTTCAATAATGGACTCTAAGCAGAACAGTTTTTATGCTATGTGGGTTTGCACATCCTGTTGAGTTTTACTGTTTGTGTGATTTCCCCAAAACTCCAAGTGAAATGGAGTCCAAGCCCACCAGATTTTACCTCATTTTGTGCCAACAGTATGCAAAACTGATCTTCATTAGGCCAAATTTGCTTAATCAAGTAGGCATTTATTTTAAAAGTTCATGAATTTGCGTAATTCTTTCAACAAATACACTGAGTTTTAAGTCAGAGGTTTGGATTCTGAATTTTACAGTGTTCTAGTTTTATTGTTCAGGAATATACAAGATCCGCCACTGAGAAGATAATTGTTTCTTTTTGTCTATAAAAAAGGGCTGAATTCTCCCTTGGAATAACTCAGTTGAAGGAAGTAGAGTTATACCAGCAATAAACTTCTATGCCACTATTTAACACTTTTTTAAAACTTCATAAACTTATTTTGATACTTTGTAGAGACAAAGGTTAAAACCTCATTTATTCCTTTTGTATTCTTTGTCCAAGAATACTCCACTGGTTATTGATAAGTGATACATTTCAAAACATTCCCTTGAGACAAAATCTTTCAAAATGAAACATTTCAAATATCTGACAAAGCACTTTGTCTGTGGAAGGTATCTTTGGCTAAAATATCTAGAATGATGCATTTCTAAGTGTCTGACTTGATCAGCATTTAAGCAAGATGGTAAGGTTTTGCTGATGGTGTAGATTAGATAATTTGTCTGGCCTGTAAATGGTGCATCTCTGATGGAGGAGGTCAGGCTCTAGTTGGATGGGTTTTCACGTAGTTCGCATTTGAACAGGCTGGAGTGAACAATTGCACTGCCAAGTTGTTAAGCCCCCAGCACAGATTATCTCCAGGTGCCTGTTAGCTTCCCCAGCTGTGACTGTCTAGCTATTCTGAAAGAAGGACTGGAGACACCTGACATGGGTTTAATCAGGCTGGAACTTTATTATTAGATGTCTGGGCCTGCCCTACAGATAAAAATGTACAGTGCAAGTACCCCCATGTTTTCTGTAATTAGCCGGGAGCTTTTACTAGCCCCACTAGGTCCCTCCAGCAAATCCATTGCCGAGACCCTACCATCCACCCCCCGGTAGAAGGGCTTAGGTGGGCTATAAGAATGGGGGGTTGTCTCCCTGCTGTATCAATCATAGGAGTCCCCAACCGCCCCTGTTCATTCCTTTAATGCAGTGGTTCTCACACTTTTGTACTGGTGACTCTTTCACACAGAAAACCTCTGTGTACGACCCCCCTTTTAAATTAAAAACACTTTTTATATATTTAACACCATTATAAATGTTGGAGTTTAAGCAGGTTTTGGGGTGGAGGCTGACAGCTCACGACCCCTGCATCAGCGTTGCCCTCACGGCTTGTAATCAGTTGGGAGGAACAAACATCAATGCTCCGGCTGATCCTGAATAAACCTCAAATGCTGCGAAGACAACCTTAGAAATAAGTCTTAACCATTTGCATGAAAACTCCTGCTGACTGAGGTAAAAGTTGGGTTCCCTTGGAGTCCCCCAAGCCATGAATCTGGTCCGCATTTGGCACCGTCTTTCAACGGCTTGTGTACTGCATGTTCTGCCTCTTAAGTCTGCAGGAATGGATTCCAAACTGTTGACCAGTATGCTGCTCGCACTGACCAACACGTCATGAGTGACAGCGGAGTTCTTTCTTAAACTACAAAGGCAAGTGGAGTGCGACATTGATCTCAGCATGCATACTAGCTATGACACGAGATTGCTTGTGGCATTCATGGAGGTGCTGACCACAGTGAAACAGCACTTTGGAGCTCCAGAAACAAACACTGAGAGGTGGGATTACATTGTGATGCATGTTAGGGATGATGAGCAGTGGCTGTAGAACTTTTGGATGAGAAAAGCCACATTCATGGGACCATGTGATGAGCTCACTCCAGCTCTGTAGCGCAAGGACATGAGAATGAGAGCTGTCCTGCCATTGGAGAATTGCACCGTGGAAGCTGGCTACTCCAGACAGCTACTGATCAGTTGCTAACCAGTTCGGAGTGGGAAAGTCAACCATTGGACTTGTGTTGATGGAAGTGTGAAGGGCTATTAATTGCATCCTGCTGGGAAAGACAGTTACTCTGGGCAATGTGCATGGCATTGTGGATGAATTTGCACAAATGGGTTTCCCTAACTGCAGAGAGGCGATAGATGGCAAGAAAATTCCAATTCTGGCACCAGACCACCTAGCTCTCCGCGCCTCCCATCCCCCCGTGATGGGATGGTGGCACAGGAAATGGGGCAAAACGCAAAGCAGCTCTGCCAAAGAATCTGTGGCAACAGATTGCCCAGTATCTCCATAAGAGTTTCCTGGAGATCTGAGGCAGATTCTGGTGAAGTGAGGGGGTCAATCAACAGCCTGTTCCACCACTCAGACTAGGCATGTGGTGGTACATGCATCATATAGAGACAAGCCTGCTTTCTGCAACTCCCCTGCCCCCAACAACTCACCTCAGTGATTTCCAAAATGTAATCCACTTACCAGGGGCCTCCTCTCCTGTTTGTGCTTTGCCAAGATCCAACTGCTGTGACTAACTAGCCTCCTCTGGGGTAGAAAATTGCTCTTGGCTGTATGTATCTCTGAGTCATCCTCTGCCTCTTGGTCCCCCTCCCACTCCCCCTCCTCATCCAAGATTTCCTCCTCACTCTGTCCACTCTTGACAGGCACACAAGCCACTGAAGTATCAACAGTGGTCTTTGCAGTGGAGGTGAGGTCACCACTGAGTACTCATCCAGCTCTTTGTAGAACTGGCAGCTCATGGGTGCAGCACTGGAGTGGTGGTTTGCCAACCACGCGTTGTGGTAGGCGTTCCGCAACTCTTTCACTTTGACCCAGCACTGCAATGTGTCCCAGTCATGGCCCTATCTGTCATGTATCATGAAATCTGTATGATAATTCCTACAGCTGGATCACAGCTGGGACTGGACAGCCTTCTCTCCCCAAAGGCTGATGAGGTCCAGCAGCTCAGCATTGCTCTAAGTGGAGGATCACCTGGTGCGTGGAGCAGGCATGGCCACCTGGAAAGATGCACTGAGACCAATTCATGCATCACCGAGCAAACAGGAAGGGGACTTTCAAAATTTCAAAGGAATTTACAGGGTGGAGATGACCTGAGGGCAGGGCAGTAGAGTTTATAACAGTGACCAGCGAGGCAAGAACAGGCATTGTGGGACACCTCCCGGAGGCTAATCGCAGCACTGTAATCAACCAGGGTGTCTACACTGGCACCGCAGGGCTGTAGCCCTAGCGCAGAAAGCTCTACACCTCTCATCGGGATGGTTTTCCTAGAGCACCGCAACTGCGCAGCTTCTGTGCACTAAGTGGCTTGGCAGTGTGTACACCTCTGGAGTTGCAGCACAGAAAGCTGCTTTACTGCACAGAAACTTGCCAGTGCAGACAGGGTGTCATAAACGATAGTTAAGAGTTAATAGAACAAAAGTACTTCATGTCTCTTTTGCCTGTAAAGGGTTAACAAGATCAGTGAGCCTGGCTGTCACCTGACCAGAGAACCAATCAGGAGACAGGATACTTTCAAATCTTGAGGGAGGGACGTTTTTGTGTGTGCTGTTAGAATTTGGTTGTTGTTCACTCTGGGTTCTGAGAGTGACCAGACGTGCAACCAGGTTTCTCTCCAATCTCCCTGATACAGGTTCTTATAGATTCAAAATAGTAAGTACTAGGTGATAAGGCGAGTTAGGCTTATGTTTGTTTTCTTTATTTGCAAATGTGTATTTGGCTGGAAGGAGTTCAAATTTGTATTTTGCTGAAAGGATCTTAATTTGTACTTAAAATACTTAGGCTGGGAGGGTATCCCCAGTGTCTATAGCTGAAAAACCCTGTAACATATTCCATCTTAAATGTACAAAGATAGTTTTTACTGTTTTTTCTTTATTTAATTTAAAAGCTTTTCTTGTTTAAGAACCTGATTGTTTTTTTATTCTGGTGAGACCCCAGGGGACGGGGTCTGGATCCACCAGGGAATTGGTGGGGAGAAAGGAGAGAAGGGGGAGAGAAAGGTTAATTTCTCTCTGTGTTAGGATTACTTTCTCTCTCAGGGAGAGTGTCAAACCTTAGTCCCAGATTTGGACCTTAGCGTCCAAAATATGGGGGTTAGCATGAAAACCTCCAAGCTTAGTTACCAGCTTGGACCTGGTACTTGCTGCCACCACCCAAAAAATTAGAGTGTTTTGGGGCACTCTGGTCCCCCTGAAAAACCTTCCCTGGGGACCCCAAGACCCAAATCCCTTGAGTCTCACAACAAAGGGAAATAATCCTTTTTCCCTTCCCCCCTCCAGGTGCTCCTGGAGAGATACACAGACACAAGCTCTGTGAATCCAAACAGAGTGACTCCCCCTCTCCGTTCCCAGTCCTGGAAACAAAAGCACTTTCCTCTTCACCCAGAGGGAATGCAAAATCAGGCTAGCAAATCCAACACACACAGATCTCCCCCTGATTTCTTCCTCCCACCAATTCTCTGGTGAGTACAGACTCAATTTCCCTGAAATTTCCCAGAAAAGAAAACTCCAACAGGTCTTAAAAGAAAGCTTTATATAAAAAAGAAAGAAAAAATACATACAAATGGTCTCTCTGTATTAAGGTGACAAAATACAGGGTCAATTGCTTAAAAGAATATTGAATAAACAGCCTTATTCAAAAAGAATACAAATCAAAGCACTCCAGCACTTATATTCATGCAAATACCAAAGAAAAGAAACCATATAACTTACTATCTGATCTCTTTGTCCTTACACTTAGAAACAGAAGATTAGAAAGCAGAAACTACTTCTCCAAAGCTCAGAGAAAGCAGGCAGACAGAAAACAAAGACTCAGACACAAACTTCCCTCCACCCAGAGTTGAAAAAATCCGGTTTCCTGATTGGTCCTCTGGTCAGGTGCTTCAGGTGAAAGAGACATTAACCCTTAGCTATCTGTTTATGACACGCCCCCTAGATTGCAGACAGTGGGGAAGCTCACTGGCGGCGATTTCCTTGTAGAACTTGAAAATAAACAGATTAATACAACACATGCACCTTTACATATACCACTAAGTATATAACTAACAGACTTGTACATTTTAAGAACACTTTTTAACTACTGAATTGTGGGAAACTCTCACGGGAGAGAGCATCAGCAACTTTGTTAGAAGCTCCTGTGATGTGTTGAATTTCATAATCAAAATCTTGGAGAGCTAAACTCCAACGAAGAAGTTTCTTGTTGTTCCCCTTGGCAGTATGAAGCCACTTTAGTGCAGCATGGTCAGTTTGTAGTTGGAACCGCCGTCCCCAAACATATGGGCGTAGCTTTTCCAGGGCGTACACAATGGCATAGCATTCCTTTTCACTGACTGACCAGTGACTTTCCCTCTAAGACAGTTTCTTGCTGAGAAACACGACAGGATGGAAGTTGTGATCTGTTGCTTCCTGCATGAGCACTGCTCCTATACCACGCTCAGATGCATCCGTGGTTACTAGGAATGGCTTGTCAAAGTCCGGGGCCCTGAGCACAGGGTCAGACATGAGCGTTGCCTTAAGTTGGGTAAAGGCCTTTTGACACTGATCAGTCCACTTAACTGCATTTGGCTGGGTCTTTTTGGTCAGGTTGGTCAGTGGGGCAGCGATTTCGCTGTAGTGTGGTACAAATCGCCTGTAGTATCTGGCCAAGCCTAAGAAGGATTGGACCTGTTTATTTGACCTTGGGACAGGCCACTTTTGGATAGCATCCACCTTGGCCTGTAGGGGGTTTATGGTTTCTCGACCCACCTGGTGCCCCAGGTAAGTCACTCTGTTTTGGCCTATTTGACAGTTTTTGGCCTTAACAGTTAGTTCGGCCTGCCTGATGCGCTCAAAGACCTTTTCCAGGTGTAGTAGGTGTTCGGGCCAGGAGTCAGAAAAAATGGCCACATCATCGAGGTAGGCGACTGCAAATTTTCCAGTCCAGCTAGTAGACCATTTACCAGCCTCTGGAAGGTGGCGGGTGCATTTCGAAGGCCGAAAGGAAGGACATTGAATTCATACACCCCCGCATGGGTGACGAATGCTGACCTCTCCTTGGCAGGTTCATCTAGTGGTACTTGCCAGTACCCCTTGGTTAAGTCTATTGTAGAGATGAACTGGGCACGTTCCAACTTGTCCAATAGCTCATCGGTACGTGGCATTGGATAGTTGTCCGGACGAGTTACCGCATTTAGCTTACGGTAGTCCACACAAAAGCGTATTTCCCCATTTGGTTTGGGTACCAGAACCACTGGAGATGCCCATGCACTGGTAGATGGGCGGATTATACCCATCTGTAGCATGTTCTGGATCTCCCGTTCTATAGCAGCTTGGGCATGAGGAGACACCCGGTAGGGTGGGGTTCTGATTGGGTGAGCATTACCTGTATCAATGGAGTGGTATGCCCGTTCAGTCCGTTCTGGGGTGGCTGAGAACAATGGGGCGAAGCTAGTGCACAGCTCCTTGATTTGTCGCCGCTGCAGACGTTCCAGGGTGGTTGAGAGGTTCACCTCTTCCACATCACCGTCTTTTTTCCCGTCGTAGTAGACACCGTCAGGCCACTCAGCCTCATCTCCCTGGACTGTAAACTGACAAACCTGTAAGTCTCTGGAATAGAAAGGCTTGAGAGAATTAACATGGTACACTGTAGGCTTTAGTGAAGAATTGGGAAATGCTATGAGGTAGTTTACAGTTCCCAGGCGCTCTTGGACCGTGAATGGCCCTTCCCATGATGCTTCCATCTTATGGGCCTGTTGCGCCTTTAAGACCATAACCTGGTGTCCTACCTTGAAGGAACGTTCTGTGGCATGTCTGTCATACCAGGCCTTTTGCTCTTCCTGAGCATCAGGCTCTATGTTGCCTCCTGAAGTCTGCCTAGCAACAGTGCCTTTAGCTAATCTTCAATGTTAAGTAAACCTGAAAAACCACTTTATTTGCATGTATATAGTGCTGGTAATGACTCTCAATGGGAGTGCTATTGCATGACAAAAGACCTTAATAGCACCTTAATGGTTTCTTGCTTAAGATGCAAGCCACAAACTGCCAGAGAGAGCAGAAAAAAAAATTCTCTCTGGTTCCCTTTTAAAACCAAACTGTTTCTCTCTGCTAAAAAGCCCCTAGCAGAGAAAAGAAAAATAAAATATTTCCACTGGCTTCTGGATTCTGTCTATCCCGTAACCGCTGCCACCATGTCATAACTTTAGTCCCAGATTTGGACCTTAGCGTCCAAAATATGGGGGTTAGCATGAAAACCTCCAAGCTTAGTTACCAGCTTGGACCTGGTACTTGCTGCCACCACCCAAAAAATTAGAGTGTTTTGGGGCACTCTGGTCCCCCTGAAAAACCTTCCTGGGGACCCCAAGACCCAAATCCCTTGAGTCTCACAACAAAGGGAAATAATCCTTTTTCCCTTCCCCCCTCCAGGTGCTCCTGGAGAGATACACAGACACAAGCTCTGTGAATCCAAACAGAGTGACTCTCCCTCTCCATTCCCAGTCCTGGAAGCAAAAGCACTTTCCTCTTCACCCAGAGGGAATGCAAAATCAGGCTAGCAAATCCAACACACACAGATCTCCCCCTGATTTCTTCCTCCCACCAATTCCCTGGTGAGTACAGACTCAATTTCCCTGAAATTTCCCAGAAAAGAAAACTCCAACAGGTCTTAAAAGAAAGCTTTATATAAAAAGAAAGAAAAAATACATACAAATGTTCTCTCTGTATTAAGGTGACAAAATACAGGGTCAATTGCTTAAAAGAATATTGAATAAACAGCCTTATTCAAAAAGAATACAAATCAAAGCACTCCAGCACTTATATTCATGCAAATACCAAAGAAAAGAAACCATATAACTTACTATCTGATCTCTTTGTCCTTACACTTAGAAATAGAAAATTAGAAAGCAGAAACTACTTCTCCAAAGCTCAGAGAAAGCAGGCAGACAGAAAACAAAGACTCAGACACAAACTTCCCTCCACCCAGAGTTGAAAAAATCCGGTTTCCTGATTGGTCCTCTGGTCAGGTGCTTCAGGTGAAAGAGACATTAACCCTTAGCTATCTGTTTATGACAGAGAGTCTGGGACGGGGAGAGAGAAGGAAGGGGGAAGGTGAATTTTCCTCTCTGTTTTAAGATTCAAGGAGTTTGAATCACAGTGATCTTCCAGGGTAACCCAGGGAGGGGAAGTCTGGGAGAGGCAATGGTGAGGGAAAGGGTTTACTTTCCTTGTGTTAAGATCCAGAGGGACTGGGTTTTGGGGGTCCCCGGGCAAGGTTTTGGGGGGGGCAGAGTGTACCAGGCACTGGAATTCCTGGTTGGTAGCAGCGCTACAAGTACTAAGCTGGTAACTGAGCTTAGAGGAATTCATGCTGGTACCCCATCTTTTGGACGCTAAGGTTCAGAGTGGGGAATTATACCATGACACAGGGCCTTACTGTTTTGCTTCCATGTGGAGCCATGCAGCTGAGAGCTGCTGCAGTGCTGTGTTGTCTCCTGCTTCAGACTGCTCCATGTAAAAGGGAGGCTCCAGGCACACTGCTGCACCTTTTAAACCCTGCATTCCTAGGGAATGACCACGCTGACCCTTTTGCAACAGTTTTCACACACCCCCCATCCCCAAGCCATAAGGCACTGTTCCCTTCTTTCTGCTTAAAGGTGCAGGGCTGTCATTGTCATAACATTTTAAAGAGAAACAAATACTTGCCAGTTGGGCGGTTAAAGACACCTCAATGGAGTAAAATGGATGAAAGAATCAAAGAAGTCTGGCTCAAAGTTAAGCCAGTGAGTAACTTTTTATATAGACTTTACCATTACTATCCTAAAACTGAAATGTGCCTAAGAGCTGTTACTGTTGTAGTAAACATAGTTATCATGCAACTAGCATAGAAATAGTGTGGAAAGTTGGAGACTGACTTGGTCTTGGAAAAAATACCATCTCTACTATTAAAAAAAAAAAAGATCCTTATTGGTTATAAACTTGAGATTCTAAAGTAGGATTACTGCGAGTTTGTGACCCAATGTTTTGTGACCGGAAGGATGATGCAGTGGCTAAGGTGCTAGGGTGGGACTTAAGAGACCTGGATTCAATTCTATGCTCTGTCATAGACTTCCTATGTGATCTTGGGTGAGTCACTTGGCTCTTGCTCCTCAAATATGTTTAGGCACCTAACTCACAATAATTTTAATAGGGGTTAGATGCCTGAGGATCTGGGCCTACGTCTCTCTGCACCTCAGTTCTCTACTGTAAAATGGGCATAGTACTTTCCCCTCCTCTTAAGAGGGGCACCAGGAGGATTAATACATTTTAGATTGGGTTGCTCAAATACTATGTTAATGGGGGCCATATTAGTATCTCAGAGCATTGAGCTCCACTGAGGAACAATCTTCCTTTAATGATGGTTGCCAAAATTATATTGGTATCCAGACTTTGTCAGTGTGTGTGAGGAGCTTAGGCATCCTTGGGATTGCATGATCTTAGGGTATGTCTACACTACGAAATTAGGTCTAATTTATAGAATTTTTGTTTTAGAAATCATTTTATACAGTAGATTGTGTGTGTCCCTACACAAAATGCTCTAAATGCATTAAGTTGGCGGACTGTGTCCACAGTACCGAGACTAGCGTTGACTTCCGGAGCATTGCACTGTGGGACACCTTCCCACAGTCTCCACCGCCCATTGGAATTCTGGGTTCAGATCCCTATGCCTGATGGGGCAAAAACAGTGTTGCGGGTGGTTCTGGGTACATGTTGTCAGCCCTCCTTCTTCCTCCCTCCCTCCATGAAAGCAACAGCAGACAATCATTTCGCGGCTTTTTTCTTGGGTTACCCGAGCAGAATCCATACCACGTCAAGCATGGAGCCTGCATTGCTACACAGCAGCAGCTCATTGCCTTTTGGCAACAGACAGTGCATTACGATTGGTAGCTATCGTCGTCATATTCCTGGGTGCTTTTTTAGCTGACCTTAGTGAGATCGGTCAGGGGCGCCTGGTCAGACATGGGAGTGACTCAGCCAGGTCATTCCCACCTTCTGCCAAACATGCAGGAGATAACGATGGCTAGCACCGTCTTCTGGCTAGCAGCCAGGAGATGACGGTGGCTTGCAGTCCTATTGCACCATCTGCTGCCAGCCTAAGATGTAAAAAATAGATGGATCAAAACAAGAAATTGACCCAATTTGTTTTGTGAAATCAATGGCCTGCTAAACCCAGGGTTTGAGTTCAATCCTTGAGGGGGCCATTCTGTGTGACAGTTGTTCGTGTTTCTCCTTATGCAAAGCCACCCCTTTTGTTGATTTTAGTTCCCTGTAAGCTGTATCGTCAGTCACCCCTCCCTCTGTCAGAGCAATGGCAGACAATTGTTTCACGCAAAACCAGGTGAGGAGGCGACGGCAGCGCGGTGACGAGAGGGACATGGTCATAGACTTTTCACAATGTACAGGCTGGGCAATGTGCACATCATTCTGATGAGCTCTGCATGAGCTCTGGAAATATGCTGGCCAAACAGGAAATGAAATTCAAAAGTTTGCAGGCCTTTTCATGTCTACCTGGCCAGTGAATCTGAGTTGAGAGCGCTGTCCAGAGCTGTCACAATGGAGCACTCTGGGATAGCTCCCGGAGGCCAATACTGTTGAATTGCATCCACACTATCCAAAATTTGACCCAGCAAGGCCAATTTCAGTGCTAATCCCCTTGTCAGAGGTGGAATAAAGAAATCGATTTAAAGAGCCCTTTAAGTCAAAAAAAGGGCTTTATCATGTGGACGGGTGCAGGGTTAAATCGAGGCAATGCTGCTAAATTCAACCTAAAGTCGTAGTGTAGACCAGGCCTCAGAGTGAGAAGTCTGTGGCCCTCGGAAAGAGAGGAGTGGGGTTAGACATGACATCTTGGTGGGGTTTTTTTTTTGGTTTCTTTTTTTTAGTAAGGTGCAATCCCACATCACGTTCTCATACACATACTAGGGAAATGTGGTCTAGATGAAATTACTCATTAGGTGGGTACATAATGTTTGAAAAAACATATTCAGAGTCGTTATCAAAGGTTTTCTGTCAAACTGGAAGGGTTTCGCAAGTTTAGTCCCACAGGTGTCAGTCCTGGGTTCTGGACTATTTAATATTTTCATTAATGACTTGGATAACAGTGTAGAGAACACTTACATAATTTTCAGATGACCCCAAACTGGGAGGGGTTGCAAGCACTTCAGAGGACAGGACTAGAATTAAAAGCAGCCTTGACAAATTGGAGAACTGGTTTGAAAGGAGCAAGATGAAATTCAATAAAGACAAGTGCAAAGTACTACACCAAGGAAAGAAAAATCAAATCCCCAAATACAAAATTGGAAATAACTGGCTAGGTGGCACTACCTCTGAAAAATACCTGAGGGTTACAGTGGATCACAAATTGAATGAGTCAATAATATAATGCAGTTGCAAAAAAGGCTAATATCATTCTGGAGAGTATTACCAGGAATTGCTTAACTAAGACATAGGAAGAAATTGTCTTGCTCTACTTGGCAGTGCTAAGGCCTCAGCTGAAGTACTGTGTCCAGTTCTGGGCACTTATCTTTTGGGAAGATCTGTGAATAGCTATGGACCCAGAGAAGGTGCATTAACTACCTGGCTGAGGCCCATGACCCATGCAGCTATTATTGTAGGTTCATAAAGAATGCTTTCCACATGGTGCATATTCTCACAGAGTTCACCAAGGGATACCCTCCCCCTCAATATTTTAATATGAACACACCTTTCTGAAAGCAGTGGACTGCTGGTTTTGAAGAAGCTTTCCAGAAAATAATTTGACAACTCAATCAAGTGTCTGTCCTGGTGTACGCCAATCCCACCCAGCCATTTGAGCTCCATGTTGATGCAAGCTACACCGGATTAGAAATTGTCCTTCACTGACAGCATGAGGGCAAACTCTGACCAATAGCTTTTGTAAGTTGACGCCTCATACCCCGTAACAGAAACTACCTGATCATCAAGTGGATTCCCTGGCATTAAAGTGGGCCATGACAGTGAGGTTCCATGACTATCTCTATGGGGCCAAGTTCATCATAAAGACTGATGATAGCGCTTTGACGTACATCAAGGCAACAGTGAAATTATCCATAGTGGGGCATCGGTTAGCAGAACTCTCTGGCTATGATTTCACCCTGAAGTACTGGCCTGGGGGAATAAATATGAATGATGATGCCATGTTTTGTCAATGTCACACTGATGATTTATCACCCAGTGCTCGGATGGATGTGGGAACACCTGAATTGAGAGCTTCATGCAAACAGGTATCCTTTGTGGAAGCTAAATCCACAGCCAATAGAGAAAAAGCAACTGTCTGAGGACACCACTGGACGCCATACTCATTGTCTGCTCAAGTTTTACTGGAGTACAGTAGCTTCAGCTGCCCAGACTGAAGGACTAAGAGGTGCAGTATGCCCAGTGAGCCATTCCACAAATGAAGGATATCCTTTACACATTGGGAAGGAGAAAAGACCCCAAGGCTATCCTATCAAGTTACCCGGAAGAGGCCCTTTTTGCTAAAGGAATGAGACCATCTATTGGTTCGGGATGGGTGACTTCACCAAGGACAGAAGAATCCCCAGTGGCCACACCCAAAGCATTTGGTGCTACCACAAAAGTTCCATTGGGGGTGTTTGCAGGTCTGTCATGATCAATTGGGGCACTTGAGAGTAGAGTGGCTCGAGATCCTGGTTAAGGCAAAATTCTATTGGCCTGAATGATGAGGGTGAGAACCCACCATGTTCACACCTGCACCAGGTGTATCCAGCAAAAGACTGTGCCTAAACAGGCAGTTCTGCTTGTGAACGTCACAAGTTTTGGCACCCACAGAGCTTGTCTTTTTGGATTTTGTGACAAACAACCATCAGGGTCTTGGTTTACTTGGTCCTGCCACAGTGCAGGGAGCTGGACTTCATGACTTCTTGAGATTCCTGCCAGCCCTGTGAGTGACTCCTTATCTGTCAGCAAATACCTCTTGGAGGCAAAATTAGACAATTACTCTCCCATTTTTGGTAGCAGGGCATGTACTTTGTGGAGGTGATGGGTATGGGAAGGCTACAGTTGGAGATGGAAAATTGAGGGTTTGTATTGCCATCCCCAGAGCATGAGTCAGACTCTTCATGAATGGGTTCTGTGCTAGGTAGAATATGCACATTCAGGTGCTGGCGTCTCTGTAGGTGATAGGTAAGGTGCTTTGCATTAAGGTGGCCTGAGTTTATCTTTTTGCTGGTGAGTGCACGCTGTTCCTCAGCTCAGGCATGTTTGTGTCACTGCTTTTCCAGCATCAGAGGGGAAGCCGTGTTAGTCTGGATCTGTAAAAGCAGCAAAGAATCCTGTGGCACCTTATAGACTAACAGACGTTTTGGAGCATGAGCTTTCGTGGGTGAATACCCACTTCGTCAGATGCATGTCATGAATGTTAGCTCGTGCATCTGACGAAGTGGGTATTCACCCACGAAAGCTCATGCTCCAAAACGTCTGTTAGTCTATAAGGTGCCACAGGATTCTTTGCTGTTTTTGCTTTTCCAGCAATAAATATTGGATTCGTGCGGCAGTATCTTACCCAGCATGAATAAGGATGATAAATTCTGGTTCTACAGAGAGCAGCTCTGAGTACTAAGTTATTTTCTCTCTTCTCCCATACACTCTAATTCTCTTCCATAAATGTGAAGATGCTTGTCCTCAGTTCCATACCAGTATTTTCTTCCAGCCTTCTTGACTTCCACATTAAGGATTACTGGCACATCTGTTTCATTTTGCTATGCCCTAGCAATTTGCTTAATAAGCCATTATATGACTCCGAATTACACCTGCAGCTGTGGCTTGTTCTCTCTGACTTTTTAAATCATTCAACCAATTTGCCAAATCTAATGTTTTTATTTCACTTATTGTACTGTCACTTGTGATGTTTTTTAAAGCTTGTCATTGCTGCAGTGATTGTCATTGCATTCATTTTTATTTATTTAAATGTAACAACTAATAAAATCCCCCATGCAAGAATCTGATTGCCCTACCAATAATTAAACATACAGTTATAACTATTTTCTGTCCTATCCTTTGAATTATTTCTAATGTATTTAGGGCTGTTCTTATTTCTATAAGTCCTCTCTTTCTCTGTTTCTGTTTTTATTGCAATAGCTTTAGACCCTTGACTTAAATGAAAAACCTTTGACTTATAGGTATAAATTCCTAACAGTAAGGATAACTAACCATTGCAACAATTGAACAAAGGATGTGGTAGAGTCTCCATCACTAGCAATTTTTATATCAAGACTGTCTGTTTTTCTAAAAAGACATGCTTTAGAAATTACTTTGCGGGAAGTTCTATGGCCTGTGTTATACAGGAGGTCAGACTAGATTATCACAGTTGTCCCTTCTGGCCTTGTAATCTATTAATCTGACTGGGCCATCGTAAATCTGAAGGGAATGCAAGAACATACAATCTATCCCCATAGTTTCATTTTATTAACTGTGCATCAGTTATCCACTTGGCTGCTTGATGGGGTTAATATTTAATTAGGGGGAAAAAATTCCTAAGCAGGATCTACGTTATTAAAATACTTCTGAATAAACTGAGATGAGGCAAATTCATTTTGCTTATGAAAGGAACACATTTTGTGAAAGTCTTCCTTTTGAATTGTAACTCAGAAAGGTGCTGCCATTTCGTATTGAAATCCAGTCAGAATTTCTAGGCTTTCTTGGGATAATATATGAATGTACTATTGAAGCCACATATGAGCAATTAAGTATGCTGGGTATGTATTTTTTAAATATTTTTTCTAGAAATATTTTCTCTCTCCTATCTTAGGAGAGTGTCCTTTGTTTTTCATCTCTGCTTTGTTGTCCACCCCACAGCTCAGAAAGACAGAATCCGCTGCTTGGCTTAAGTAAGGAGAAAGCAAAACCAGCTATAGCACCTAGCAGACCATGATCATTGGTCCACACCATCTTATTTTATATCTGTGTACATCATTTACATGGGGCTGTAAGGGTCTGATCCAGAGTCTTTCTATTAGTGTGAATGGACTTTGGATCAGGCCCTGAGATACAAAATGCTTGTCATTGCTGCAGTGATTGTAGTAGGCCCCAAACTATTTTCCATGTAAATTGTATTCTGATTTAGAAGACAGAAATAATATATTTACTTGTAGATAAATGGAACCACGTGGAACTTTTTTTTTACAGTAACTTACATGGGACCATATGCTGACCTTTTACACAGGGGTGAAGAAAAGATGCAACACCGGTGTTTTGGAAAGCACCTAGAACATCATGGGCACTATCTCAATGTAAAGAAATAAGATTCCTCCATTGAAGCTGTTCTACAAGATGTAGGTGGCTAAGTTATGTGTTGCCTCTAAAACATGTGATGGAAAAGTTTTCCCTTCCCCAAAAAACTTCTGCTACTTTACCAGATGTGGTGGAAAAGGTGATATGGCTGTGGTCCCAAAGGAGGAATTAATAGGCACAGCTCTAGCTCCTCCTGTAAGTGTGCATCTAATGTACAGAAAGTTAATGCTGCTTCATGTGTCAATAAGGTATGATGTATGGAGACAGTAACACAGGAGAGGCATTTAGAGGCTGCATAACCTACATAGAACAAAATAGATGTAATGTATGTTGCACGTATACAGAATATATTGAATCAGACATGGAAGTGTATTCTACAGGTGAGATTTATTTTCCAAAGGAAAAAACAGGAGTTAGGTGCCTAATTCCCTTTTGTGACTTTGAAAATCTCTCTCTCTCTCTCTCTCTCTCTCTCTCTCTCTCTCTCTCTCACACACACACACACACACTTTCTCTCCCTACAACTGTGTGTAACATAAAAATCTAATATACTACCTATGTAAATAAAATGAAAAAGCCCTTTTAAAAATAGTAGGAAATGGTGAATTTAAGGGTGTGCAGATCGACAGTGGGAATCTTCTCAACATGTTACTGACAGTGGTGAAATAGTATGTTTGATCCTAGGAGATCTGCATGTGGTGTAAACCAGGAAGGTTAACTTAGTGCATAGACTGGACTAGCACACAGAAAACTCGGATTTAGTTCCTGGCTCAGCTGGTCTTCTCAGCTGATGTTGAGCAAGTCAATTTGTCGGGAGCATAAAATCCATTAATGAATGAAATACATTCAGCTTGTATGTCAATAAGAGCTAGGTTGCTGAAGGGAGATTTCAAAGCACGTGCTGTGAAGAACTTCCCCCAGACTTGTTTTAGCACATCTCATACCCTAATAAATATCGACAAGTAAATACATTCTTTCTGTCTTCTAAATCAGAATACAATTTACATGAAACATAGTTTGGGGCCTAATAACTGTGTTATTCATAAAGATGCAAACTGACAGCAGCAATACAGGCATAATATTATAGGACCTATTATGGGGAGCAAACTATTTTTCCCTTTTCCATTCTTTATGTATTTATCATAATCACCTTTGCTGTACATTAGCTTATTTTATTTGTAACACATCATTAAACATAATCTAGAGGAGAAAGTACCTATTTTTTTCTTGATTTTTCTGGCTCATTTTTCTCCATTCTGCAGCCATAACACTTCCTCTGTTTGAGAAGAGAAATCATTTTTGCTGTCTGGAAACTATGGAATAACTTCTGTATGAACCTTCAGCTCTGCTTTAATAAGATAATTCTCCATTTCTGGCACCAGACTCACAAGCTTATAAGAAATGACCTATTGTTTTATGGGCCAAATTCTCTGATGGTGTAATTTCATTCACAGCAGTGGATTTATACTGGCAGAGAATTTTTCCCTGTTTATTTAGGTATCTGACATATTATTTAAAGTAGTATCAAATGGTCCTACTTACTTAACTCAAAGTAGTCTTGGTTTCCATTGTCTTTCCATTACAATGGGTATGTAGTTTGGTTTGCTTGTTTGGTTGGTTTTTTTAATTCTGTCATTGAAATTTCATAATAAGAGGTGAGATTTACATTTTGGATCCAGGTAGTCAGACTGTGATTGTTCTTTGCATTCATTGCATAAGAGCAATGAGACTCTTTCTAGTTGTTTTAGCCTTGTTGTGGACAGTTCCAGTGTATCTGAGTGCAGTCGTCATTATAGGTGATTGGTTCCTGAGAAACTTTGGGTCTGTGCCTCAGTTTTAAATATCAATACCAGGGCCTTGAATCTGATTGGGTATTCTATAGGAAAAAATGGAGTGAGCTGCTGGAGTAACATGTTAAAATCAGAGAGATCTTGTAGGGTGTGCCTGACTATCCTCAAAAGGGTGCTCCCAGACTCTAGATGATGAGAATTCTAATGTTTTCTCCCTTTAATGCTCCTCAATGGAAGTTGCTCATTGAGCTGAAAACAAAAACTTCCATTTCTATCACGAGTAGAAAATATTCAGTTTGGAGTAAAGCTGCTCAAGTTATTGACATTTAGCCCTCTTTGCTGTTTGCAAGTCGCTCGGTAACCAATCCTCATTTCAACTAATATATACATTCTTCAGAAGCATTTGACACTGTGTATGTGAACCAATTTCAGGTGATAGTAAAATGTTCACTTTAATAATTCATTATTTATGGTGTATGATTGGTCACCCTAAGTTGCATGATATTGTTTGTTATCTAGTCAGAGAGTAGAACCCTCTTATAACCAAAATAATGTACAGCAAATAATGCATTTCTGGGGCAAATATTTTGATATTCATTCATCCTACTATGAATACAGTTTTTAGCTTTCACAACACTTGTGAATAAACTAAGTTCAAATATTTGAAAACAGTAAACAGTATGATCCCCTGCAAAACAGCAGAACTAACTTGTCATGACGTGTGAAAATATTAGTGAATCACTTTCTGCATTATTTGACAAGGTCTGGTCAGGATCCAGTTAACAGAGTAAGTCAACAATTCCAGTAAAATGGTTATAAAGTAATGCAAGACTCTCAATACCTTTTCGCCTTCTGTACCTGACTGAATGCATTGCCATAATAGCCTCCTCAAGTTCTTTTTTCTTTAATTTTCGCAAACAAAGGGACAAACTGGAATCTGGGTATAACCTAGAGGACTCCTTCATGCCAGCACTGAAAGTCTTTGGTGGATTACGTGCCTAAAGAACTATTTTTATATCAATATCTATCAGTGCCACTTTCATTTTGATTGGCTAAATGATATGATGAGCACATACCATGTCAACAGTTCTTTACATACACTGAGCACCCACAGATGTACAGTTTTCAGGTGTAGCTCACGAGTGCAGTGCTGATTTAGCTGTATACAGTGCACTGCCAAATAGGAGCGCCAGGTTTTTACCAATAAACTGTACAGAATAGATGCTCCAGGAGCTAATAATAACCTATAATAACATGGCAGAGGTCTAACAAGACCATATACTATTGAATACATTGTTGAAGTTGCATTTATAACAGTTTGATTAAGGAGAAGACGTGCTTTCAGCTCCAAAAGGATCTCTTCAATTAATGCTTTCCATAGCAGGCCACAACTTCACCAGTCTATACAAGGAACAGGAGAGTGGAGAAATGACTAGGGTGGGGAAGGAGCGATGGGAAAAGAAGTTAGCTAACCAAATACGTTTAAAAACAATGAGGGGGGAAGGTGTTAAATTCTGTCTCATGGAACAGGTGAAGATACCACATGGTTTTTTGTTTTTTTTAATTGCTGATAACTCTCAAAATAAGTGTATGTAACCTGACACTGATTCAAATCCTTGTAATAAAAAGAAAGCAGCAGCAGAGAAAAAGTAATGTGTTCTGTCAGTCTTCCCATTTTACACAAAACAAGTCACTCAGTCTGAATTGGGAAGCATTTTGAAGGCACATGCTCATTCAATTCTTCCCCTTCCTACAGAAAAAACATTTTGTAACAGGCAGTAAAACATGTGTCCAACACATTTTAAACTATCTGTCACTGCTGTCAAAAAGCAGAGGACAGCATTCATTAAAGAGCTCAGTGTTTAAAGGGCATAAATATGCAGTGCAGTTTAATAGCCTCTTTGAATTGTAAGCACCTCAGGGGGAAAAGGAATTTTATTTCTCAATTCCTTTCCAATGGAGAAGCCATCTTCCAATTAGCCTTAGGATGTGGAATCAAGTAATCAAGATTTAGTGTGGCATACAGCTTATTAGTCAAAGAAAGGATAATTACTAGACATATTTGCACATCAGTTTTAACGTTAATATCAAATCTATTTTATATTAAAATCTTGGTACACTTCAAACTTGCAATTATATTTTACAAAGGCATGTTTGAACTGGTGGTGGAGGAGGGAGAGGTACTTCCTATTGAAAGAGAATCAATGAAAAACAGATGATTACTCAGTGGGAGTCCTTTTAACATGGCAACAATGAAAAACACTTACGTAGCTTTAATAGCTGCCTGTCGGAAACCATTTGGGCAGTAACATTCCTCTTTGCCCTACTGCTTTGGTTAGCATTTAGAAAATAGCCTGTAACAGTCTGGCAGAGTTTGTGTGAAATATCCCACCCTGCCAGCAGGTGTTTGTCCTACTGAAAAAGGGATAATTCTGACTACTTACTGAATGAAGAGGCCATATTTAAGGTGAGGTGGGAGTGACTCTTTAAGGAGAAGAGAGGACCTTGAGTGTGGGTGGATGGAGCAGTCCTGAGGAAGGATCCTAGGAGCACCTAAGTCTGGAGACAAGACTTGACCAGAACTATTATCCTCCTCTTAATTTCTTTGTTAATAAATGTGATACCCCAGGAAGCAGGGTGTTTTTCTGTATATGTCTAAATAGTGTGTGGATTTCCTTTTACATGCATCTGAGGAAGTGGGTATTCACCCACGAAAGCTCATGCTCCAAAACCTCTGTTAGTCTATAAGGTGCCACAGGATTCTTTGCTGATTTCCTTTTAGTGCAGCTTTAGCACCTGTTTACACATCCCAAAATGCTTTGACTGTTCTGTGTTCACGTCATCAGCTCTGAAGGAATCAACAAAGGACTTAAAATATTTACAGTTAAATAATTTCAGCCTAACATAAAAAAGGCATCTGCAAACAACATATGTTTTGTCAACTTTTTCTTACCTTTTGGAAGTGATTTACTGGTGGTTTTGACTAATACCAAAAGATAGCCTCCTTTTGTTTGCAAATTTATTTTTAGCTGCTGTGTGGTGTGCTGCTGACACACAAATTTAAGCAGATGGAAAAGAAACATTTAACAAGGATCCTCTAAGTAGTTTCTTTCTGTGTTTATCAGATTTGGGGTTTATTTGTTTCTCGTTTGTGCAGTTATTAAGCTGAAATGACCATACAAATCACACTTTAGAAATCTACCTTTCACAAATCTTACTCTTATACTTAAGTGACCAGTCTTCAGTCTCAACTGAAGTTTGAGAGTTATAAAATGGAGCATAATAACTTTCAGTGAAGGTTGGTTTCACTAGGAAGGCTCAACTTCACTTTGTTCAGGAATCTACTCTAAAGCCCATTTGAGTTTAGGGGACTTGGGAGTCTTCCCACTGACATCAGTGGCTGTTGGATCAGACTGCAACAAGTGTCCTGAACTCTTAAGCAAATGAGCTACCAGTAATTATTCAATAAAATTCTGTGTCAAGGAAGGGGTTAAGCATGGTACATTTCTGCAACCTCAAGGGCAGGACAGAAGAAATGAGCTATGGGACAGGAGAGAGGAGGGTTTTAAAAGAAAAAGAACAAGAAAAGGTACCGTTCCTCCCTCTCCACACACACAAAGAAACATACATGAAAAGAAAAATCAAACAATTAAGTAACAGTTGCAGTATCAGTGTCTAGGACAGTAACATTAAATACAATTATCAGCAATAGGAAAATAAATCCACCAGTCAGTCACCACTCCAAAACAATCTGTGCACTTCCTATGTATGACTTCTGAAGAGGTGAGTTAATTTCTTGCACAGAAATGAAGCTCAGTGGGGTCAGTCTCTTGAACCAAGAGAGGAAGTTAATTCCAGAAATGTAACACTGAGGTCCTCTGCCTTGTTCTTTTGCTTTCATTTTTCTCCTTCCCAGGAATTTAATAGCTGCTCTCCTCAGGGAGAAGAAAATGAGTAGATGGTATCTGCCTTGACCAGTCTTTAATGCCGGAAGTTTTCTTTCCTGTTAGCCCTCCAAAAGACAACAGCTTCTCTCCTTCCTGTAGCACCAGTAACTATGATTTATTTTCTGGGGTGCTGTTCGGAATGCCTCATGTGCTCATCCTCTCATCAGCTAGTTTTAGGAAAAGTCCGCAGAAGTTTAAATCCCACTGTCTGGAAGCAATGGGTACAAATTAAGGTGATCTAAAGCTCTGTGTATTGTGACCCAACAATCACTATTCAATATTTTAATCAAAATCTAGATATAAATATAAAGTCACTGCTGATAAAAATTTGCATGACACAAACTGGCAGAGCAGTAGGTAATGAGGATGGCAGACCTACAGAATGATCTGAATCACTTGGTAACCTGGGACCATTCAAACATAATTCATTTTAATATAGCCAAGTGCGAGGTTATACATCTAAATACACAGAATATAGACCATACCTACTGTATCCTAGAAAAGGATTTAAGAGAACTAGGTTTAGTGGGTAGGGGCGGCTCTAGACATTTCTCCACCCCAAGCACGGCGGCATGCTGGGGGGGGGGGGTGCTCTGCCGGTCGCCGGTCCCATCACTCCAGAGGACCTCCTGCCAGCGTACCTGCAGAAGGTCCGCTAGTCCCGCGGCTCCACCGAAGCTGCGGGACCAGCGGACCCTCCACAGGCATGCCGCCAAAGGCTGACTGCCTGCCGCCCTCCTGGCGACCGGCAGAGCACTTCCCCGCGGCATGCCGCCCCAAGCACGCGCTTGGCCCCCTGGAGCCGCCCCTCTTAGTGGGGAAGCAACTTGATCTCCCACTCAGATGCTGTGGCTAAAAGGACTAATGTGATCCTTGATTGAAGGTATTTTTTATGTTTATTGCCAGCGAGTGGCCAATATGAGAATGGTTATTTACTGTTACCAGCCCCAAAACTGTATTGAGACTGCTCCAGTGTTTGGGCTGGGTGGGGGTTGAGGAAAGTTTTCCATGTGAACCGATGATGAGGATAAACTGAAAACAACCACCACCGGGTTCTATCCACTGTAAATGACAACTTTTTATTGCAAATTAAAATGGAAAAATGAAAGCGTATAATGCAGAGTCAGTACTCAGAAAGTCTTTCCCAGGACTTCACTGCAAATGATATAGAGGATGATGATAAGCATTGTGCTAATTTAGTGAGCATTTGCAGAGCAAAACATATAGTTTACTTAAAAATTTGGTGTCATCCGAAAGCACAGTGCGAAATCCTTTGAGCTGGTCAAAGTTGTCACACTTTATCCTAACCCTATGCCATCCGCTTGTGCAGTGTTTTACATTTAATAGTTTCTCCAGTCAATCTGGAATGTCTGTGCAGTTTTTGTAGCAGAACTGCATAGTTTATTAGAGCACTGTAGTTCTGGTGCTGCAGCAAATGCCATGCTAGGAGATAGACTTGTCTGTGACATCAATGATGGCAGAATTCAGAGATGTCTGTTGGCAGAGTCCACCTTTGATTATAATAAGCTCTGGAAATAGCTCAAAGCATGGCAGTAGCTGCACAAGGTGCTTTGTATTTACAGGGAGGTGCTAAGAATATAGATAGCCAAACAGTCCCAGGCACCATACACAAATTGTCCAGCATTTACACAAAGCAAATGAATCTTTAAGTAAACAGAGGTACCTCCTTACGAACGCACAGTTGCTTTAGATGTGTGGAAATACATGACCATATTCCCTTCCCATATGAGGATACAGAGGCCTGGGTTTGCTGGAAGCAAGGACTTCTTACAAAAGTGTGCTGTAAAAGCTGGATACGTGGAACAGAAAAGGAGAAGGAGGTTCACTATGTTGCAGAGGAGGAATAGGAGCCAGCAGCCGAGGACTCGGTGTATACTATGTTTACTGTTACCAGCAAAAGCCAAAAGAGAATCCGCTGCAAATGGATGTTACAATTAACAGACAAAGAATAACCAGGGAGATGGATACAGGAGCTTTTCTGTCTAATCAGAGAGGATACTTATCACCTGCTGTGCCATGGCCGAGGGATAATACACCACTCTTGGGAGCTAGAAAGGTGGTGTTATGTACGTACACAGGAGAACAAGTTCCAATGAGAGGTACAGTCAATGTGTAGGTGTAATGCCAGGACCAGAAGCTATGCTTACCTGTACCTCTCCCAAACCTACAGACAGACTGGACTTGTAGTAGTAAGGCAATTATGCTAGAAAGGGCAGAATAATCACTTGTAATTGCCTGAGGCTGGTCGAATGGTTCTCAACCAGGAGTACATGTACCTCTAGGAGTGCACAGAAGTCTTCCAGGAGGTATATCAGCTCATCTAGATATTTGCCTAGTTTTACAGCAGGCTACAGAAAAATCACTAGCGAAGTCAATACACCTAAAATTTCAGACAGACCATGACTTGTTTATACTGCTCTACACTGAAATGTAAGTACAATATTTACAGTCCACATTTTCAGTAATAGTGTGGCTGTGACATTTTTGTATTTTTGTGTCAGATTTTGTAAGCAAGCAGTTTCTAAGGGTATGTCTACACTACGAAATTAGGTCGAATGTATAGAAGTTGATTTTTTAGGAAGCGATTTTATACAGTTGATTGTGTGTGTCCCCAAGAAGCACATTAAGTCGGTGGAGTGCATCCACAGTACTGTGGCTAGCATCGACTTTCGTAGCATTGCACTGTGGGTAGCTATCCCACAGTTCCTGCAGTCTCCACCACCCATTGGAATTCTGAGTTAAGCTCCCAGTGCCTGATGGGGCAAAAACATTGTCGCAGGTTGCTTTGGATACATGTCGTCAGTCACCCCTTCCTCCATGAAAGCAATGGCAGACAATCGTTTCATGCCTTTTTTCCATGAGGATGCCATACTGCTTGCAGCAGATGGTGCAGTAGGACTGCTAACCGTTGTCATCCAACCACTGCAACTCTGCTCTCCTGCTCTCCTGATGCCATGAATCCACCTCACAGGACCTCTATATGACTGTCATCATCTACCGCTTCTGCTGCAACTCTGCTCTCCTGCTCTTGTCTTGCCATACCACGGCAAGCGTGCAGCCCACTCAGCTCAGCTAACAGACATTGATGCTGTTGTGTCCTGGTGCTGCTGGCAGCAGACGGTGCTAAAGGCAGGGCCGGCTCCAGGCCATAGCTCGCCAAGCACGTGCTTGGGGTGGCATGCCGTGGGGGATGCTCTGCCGGTTGCCGTGAGGGCGGCAGGCGGCTCCGGTGGATCTCCCACAGGCGTGCCTGCGGAGGGTCCGCTGGTCCCGTGGCTCTGGTGGAGCATCCGCAGGCAAGCCTGTGGGAGGTCCACCAGAGCTGCAGGACCACCGGACCCCCCACAGGGAAGTCTGCGGGAGCTCCACCGGAGCCGCCTGCCGCCCTCACGGCAACCAGCAGAGCACCATGCATGCAGCTGTGCTTGGGGCGGTGAAATTGCTAGAGCCGGCCCTGGCTAAAGGTCTCCAAAACTGGTCTTCCAACCACCGCTTCCGCTGCCACTCTGCTCTCCTGCTCTCATGAATCCACCTCACAGGTACTCTCGTCGTTCTCTGTAAATATCTATTCTCTTGGCATCTCTCTATAAATATCTATTCTTGTGGCTTCTGTCGTCAGCCACTGCTTCCACTGCAACTCTGCTCTCCTGCTCTCCTGCAGATGCCATACCACAGCAAGCATGGAGCCCACTCAGATCACCATGGCAGTTATGAGCATTGTAAACACCTTGTGTGTTATCCTGCAGAATGTTCAGAACCAGAACCTGCAAAAGCAGGAAAGGAGGTGACGGCAGCGTGGTGATGAGAGTGATGAGGACATGGACACAGACTTCTCTCAAAGTACGGGGCCCCAGCAATGTGGACATCCTGGTGGCAATGGGACAGGCTCATGCTATGGAATGCCGATTCTGGGCCTGGGAAACAAGCACAGACTGGTAGGACCACATAGTGTTGCAGGTTTGGGATGATTCCTAGTGGCTGCAAAACTTTTTCATGCATAGGGGCACTTTCATGGAACTTTGTGACTTGCTTTCCCTTGCCCTGAAGTGCAGGAATACCAAGATGAGAGCAGGCTTCACAGTTCACAAATGAGTGGCAATAGCCCTGTGGAAGCTTGCAATGCCAGACAGCTACCAGTCAGTCGGGAATCAATTTGGAGTGGGCAAATCTACTGTGGGGGCTGCTGTGATCCAAGCAGCTAACGCGATCACTGAGCTGCTGCTATCAAGGGTAGTGATTCTGGGAAATGTGCAGGTCATAATGGATGGCATTGCTGCAATGGGATTCCCTAACCGTGGTGGGGCAATAGACGGAATGCCTATCCCTATCTTGGGACCAGACCACCTTGACAGCCAGTACATAAACCACAAGGGGTACTTTTTCAATGATACTGCAAGCACTGGTGGATCACAAGGGACGTTTCACCAACATCAGCGTGGGATGGCCGGGAAAGATACATGACGCTCACATTTTCAGGAACTCTGGTCTGTCTGAACAGCTGCAGCAAGGGAATTACTTTCCAGGCCAGAAAATAACCATTGGGGATGTTGAAATGCCTGTAGTTATCCTTGGAGAACCAGCTTACCCCTTAATGCCATGGCTCATGAAGCCATACACAGGCAACCTGGACAGTAGTCAGGAGCTGTTCAACTATAGGCTGAGCAAGTGCAGAATGGTGGTAGAATGTGCATTTGGACATTTAAAGGCATACTGGTGCAGTTTACTGATTCGGTTAGACCTCAGCGAAACCAATATTCTCATTGTTATTACTGTTTGCTGTGTGCTCCACAATATCTGTGAGAGTAAGGGGGAGACATTTATGGGGGAGTGGGAGGTTAAGGCAAATCGCCTGGCCACTGATTACACACAGCCAGACACCAGGGTGATTAGAAGAATGCAGTGAGATGCACTGCGCATCAGAGAAGCTTTGAAAACCAGTTTCATGACTGACCAGGGTATGGTGTGAAAGTTCTGTTTGTTTCTCCTTGATGAAAACCCACCCCTTTGGTTCACTCTACTTCCCTGTAACCCAACCGACCTCCCACCTTCGATCAACACTTGCAGAGGCAATAAATGCATTGTTTCAAATTCATACATTCTTTATTAATTCATCACACAAATAGGGGGATAACTGCCAAGGTAGCCTGGGAGGGGTGGGGGAGGAGGGAAGCACCAGGTCGGGTGGTGGAGGAGGGGAGGAGGGAAGGACAAGACCACACTGCACTTCAAAACTTATTGAATGCCAGCCTTATGTTGCTTGGGAAGTCCTCTAGGGTGGAGTGGTTGGGGGCCTGGAACTCCCCTCCCCCCGCGTTCTTGGGCGTCTGGGTGAGGAGGCTATGGAACTTGGGGAGGAGCATGGTCGGTTACACAGGGGCTGCAGTGGCAGTCTGTGCTCCTGTTGCCTTTCCTGCAGCTTAACCATACACCAGAGCATATCAGTTTGATCCTCCAATAGCCTCAGCATTGCATCCTGCCTCCTCTCATCACGCTGCCACCACCTATCATCTTGCTCCTGCCATCTCTCCTCTTGCTCTAGCCACTTGTCTTCTGATGCTTCCCTCCTGTCCTGGCATTCATTTTGTGCTTTCCTGGACTCTGACATTGTCTGCCTCCATGCATTTTGCTGAGCTCTTTCAGTGCGTGAGGACTGCATGAGCTCAGAGAACATTTCATCGTGAGTGCATTTTTTTTTGGCCTTATCTTCCCTAGCCTCTGGGATGGAGATGATAGCGGAAGTGTTGAAACATTTGCAGCTGCGGGAGGAAAAAAAGGGAGAGTAGTATTTAAAAAGACATATTTTAGAGAACAATGGGTAGACTCTTTCATGGTGAACCAAGCTGTTAACATTACATAGCACATGTGCTTTTGGTATAAGGTGCATTTTGCCTCTTATATTGAGGGCCTGCTGGTTTGGTGTGAGAGATCATACATGCAGGGCCGGGTAACAGAATTTGGCTTGCAGGAAGCCATGGAAAGCCACAGTCTTTTGACTTCTTTAACCTTCATAACATGTGGGAATGAATGTCCCCTGAATAAAATTCCCCTATTTAAACCAGGTGACCATGAATGAAATCACTTTCTTGAGGATAACACAGAGAGATAAAGAACGGATGTTGCTTGAATGCATTCCAGTAGCTGTACTGGCCGCGAATGCATCCCAAGTCTTCAGGGCAAATTAATCATTATATACACTTGCTTTTAAACCATGTATTATATTTACAAAGGTACACTCACCAGAGGTGCCTTCTCTGCCTTCAAGATCCGGGAGCAGACCTGGGGATGGTTGGGAGCGTATTGTCTCCAGAGTGATGAACAGTTCCTGGCTATCAGAGAGAATGGTTTCTCTGCTTGCCTGCTGTGCGCTACAATCCTCCTCATCATCATCATTGTCTTCCTCATTCCCCAAATCCTCATCCTTCTTGCGTGAGACTCCCCCCTTTTAGGAGTCTGCAAACAGGGGTGGGCTAGTGGTGGTGGCACCCCCTAGAATTGCACACAGCTCATCATAGCAGCAGCATGTTTGGGGGTCTGACCCAGAGCAGCCATTTGCCTCTTTGGTTCTTTGGTAGGCTTGCCTGAGCTCCTTCAGTTTCACACAGCACTGCTGCGGGTCCCTGTTATAGCTTCTGTCCTACATACCCTTGGAGATTTTTTCAAATATTTTGGCATTTCATCTTTTGGAATGGAGTTCTGATAGCACGGATTCATCTCTCCATACAGTGATCAGATCCAGTACCTCCTGTTCGGTCCATGCTGGAGCTTTTTTGTGATTCTGGGACTCCAGGGTCACCTCTGCTGATGAGCTCTGCACAGTCATCTGTGTTGATCAGTTTGCCACACTGACCAAACAGGAAATGAAATTCAAAAGTTCGCAGGGCTTTTCCTGTCTACCTGGCGAGTGTGCTGTCCAGAGCGGTAACAATGGAGCACTCTGGGATAGCTCCTGGCAGGGCCAGCTTTAGGCCGATTCTCGCTATTCCCAGGAATAAGGCCTAGGTGCCAGGACCCCACGCCTTAGGCACCTTTTTAATTTTTTTTTCTTTACTCATCTGGTGGCTTTTCCTGTCTACCTGGTGAGTGCATCTGAGTTGAGAGTGCTGTCCAGAGCAGTCACAATGGAGCACTCTGGGATAGCTCCTGGAGGTCAATACCATCCAATTGTGTCCACACTACCCCAAATTTGACCAGCAAGATTGATTTCAGTGCTAAATCCCCTTGTTGAGGAGGAGTACAGAAATCTTCTGTTAGTCCATAAGGTGCAACAGGACTCTTTGTCGCTTTTTACAGATCCAGACTAACATGGCTACCCCTCTGATACTAAAGATTTATTAGTAAAGAAAAAGAAGAGTTATTGAGGGATTAAAGAAGGTAAACGAGTCAAAGCTTGTAAATCCAAAATAATAGCAGAGATGTAGTAATCTGCCAGTTTCCCAGAAGTCTTTGAGGGTTACCCAGAACAACTCCTGGGATCTCCATCGTCTTGTTCAGTTAATTTAGGTTACAATACAAACAGTCCATGGAAGGGCAGACAATTCTGCTGGAAAGTTCTACTCCAGGGATATCGGGACTCTCCTGCAATTTTTCACAGATACATGAGACAGGTTCTGGAGGGAGTGGATTCAGCAAGGTGCATACAATATGTAGACAACCTGTTGCTAATGTCAAAGACAGAGGAGGAAGACAAGGCACTAACCAAACAGGTCCTGCAAGCTTTGGCTGATGCTGAGGGTGAGCTACAGTGAATGCGTAACTGATATGAGAGCCTAATATTCCCCACAGTCTCTCTCTCTCGTTGGATGTACTGAAGCCTCTGCTGCTTGAAATCTTTGCTCTGGACTGAAAACGCTAGGTTTGGTTGCTCATTGCAGTGGAAGAGGATTTGCTTTTCTGTTTATGAACCTAAAACAACTGCAGGAAGTTCATTCATGCTCAGTAATATCAGGAACCCAATGTTTCATCCCTGTGCCTTTTCCCATGCCATCCCTTATAAAATGATCCTCCTGAGCTTTTCTTCAAGGCCAGTGCCCCCTATGCATTCAGATATCTTCTGAAGACCACTTCTTCTGCTACTGCTGCAATAAGTGAGTCAACAAAGATATTTATTTTTTTCTCTATAATCAGGGGAAAAGGGGTGGGGAGACCACACTTCACCACACTATGTACCTGACTTTACTGAGTCACCATGTGGTCTTACTGTTGTAACATCTACCCCTCCTTCCCTGACACACCATATTGTTTTCTCTCCCTCTTCATTCTGTCATTGTCCAAAATTAGATCCTGATCCTGCAATCTGATGGTCGTGGTTGAACACCTGCACCCATGTGGAGCCTCATTGACTTCAGTCAGAATTTGCACAGATGTAAGTCTGCCTACATTGATCTGATTGCATGATCAAAGTCTGAGACTGGAAATCTTTGGGGTAGCTGGGACTATGTCCTCTTATCTGTACTGTGAAATATGTTGCACACTATTGGGTGCGGTAGAATAGTAAATAATACTTTACCTTGACTTCTCCCACCCATTTTGATTTTTTTTTGCATTTAAAACTCCAGAGAGCAGATTCTCAGCTGGTGTAGATTTGCATATCTCCATAGATCCACTGAGGATCTGCCCCAGGATATTTTCAATTCTATTTTCTGGAATTAACTAGGGTGGTGCTGTCAAGCACTACTCAAATTTATTTTAGTTTACCTTTATTCAGTCATTACTATGCTAGATGGTGAACTAAAAATGTATGAAAACAGTTTGTGACTGTAATGACATACTGCATGTTGGTTTAATTAATGGATGTGAATAGATAATCAGGTTATAAATCAAGTCTGGGATTTAACTAATATCATGAACTGTGACAATGAAACTTGAGCAGTTAGTCACAGCTAACTGAGACTCATTTGTATGTATAACTTTGTCAAACCCATGTCATTGTTCTTGGAATACATAAGGGGGGAAAATCACACTTTGTGAAGACAGAAGAACATTTTTAGTTTGCTTATGTTGTCTGGCCATATCCCAACCTTAGTAATTGCATTTGCATACACCAGTTTTCCTCTATAGTTTCAACCAGCGAAACTGTTCTTCATTTCCTCTTCTAAATCCCTCATCTCCCCAACCTTCATGAGAACTAGCAAACTCTTATAGTGTTACTAATGCAGACTAACAGTTGCAGTTCAGTAGTGAGTCATCTTTCTCTTATTCATTTTATATATATATATATATATATATATATATATATATATATATATCTCATCTTTTGTCAAGAACTCCAAGAAGCTTTACTGTGTGTGTGTTATCTATCTATCTATCTATCTTATCTAAAATTTTCCAAACTTCCAGAAATATATTGGTCAGAGACCCAGACAGGCAAAATTCAGTCTTATAACAGCAGCAGTTTTAGAGTCTGATATCTTAAAATATTCAGGGATAAAATTTGAATCTTCATAATAGTAAAAATGGAAATTTTTCTTCTTTTCTTTGGAAATACACATCACTTTCCCCTAGCAATAGAAAATCCAAATATATTCTAACTTAGAACTCCGACATAATTTCATATGGAAAATGTATTTTAGATATTTTAGAGATTTCTAACCTATATTAGTCTGAAACCTAATAATATATTTTTGTATTATTATAATTTGTATGTCTATGTCTTATTTATTTTAAGAACAGTTTAAACTGCACAAATAAAACATGATTCTATATACAATATGATATCTACCAGGCTACCACCACTATCTGATCTTCCCTAATCATATGTCTGCCAATACTGGTCGTGCTTCTACTCACTGCTGATATACACTGGGTATGTATTAATAGGGTGCTTCATAACCCTGGCAGTTAGAAACCTCCCTGGTCATAGAAAAACTGAAACTCTTGTGGTTTGTTTAAGGATGTAGGGTTTGATCCTGCTCCTGGGATTGTAACTTAACATGATCCTGCACAAAGCAGAGGGTAAAGGCCTCACTTTTGCTATGCAGCCATAGGTCATTGTTTTCCATGAAATTGGAAGAAACAACCTCTAGTAAATGGATTTCTTTATCTGTTAACTTTAATTTTGCTAGTCAATATATGTTCAAAGGAAATTAAGACAGAATAGCATGCCAGGATTCTTACTTGTTTTTATCAGCTATATGCCTGCTTCCACTTGTTATTGTCAACATGGTAAAAAACATCTTTGGTGTATTTGAATAGATGGCCTTTAGTGTAATTCAGTGACTCATGCAGCACAGCCAGACAAGTAAAGCCTCCGGAGGTGATCTGGAGGAGTACTAGACATAAGCAATCTAACTCCGCTGATTTTGATTTGCCCCCTGGAAATGTCAGATTTGAAAGTTCATTGACTTTGTTGGCGAGAGATATATGTCCCTGTTAGATTTCATTTGAGCCTGGACGTATGGTACATTTGTTATTGTCCTGCTGCTGTAAGTCCAGGAAAGTCGGACCTCGAGTCCTGGAAGCAGTGATATAACTTTGATTAGACAAATATTCAAAGCCCTTACTGTCATGGGAGTGAAACGAGAAGGGGGTGGGGGAGAGATTGCTTATACCTGAAGCCGCAGAGTAAGAGCATGTGTTTAAACCTGCTAAAAATGCAGGCTGCTGAATCAAAACAAGGTTATTCTAGATAACATTTTCTGTTAGCAATTCAAAGTGTAAAACAAAAAGTGAATTGCAAATCAATGAACCATGAAAATACATATTTAAAATAAATACTAAGCTGGGGGAAACAGAAGGATTCCATTGAAATCAAGAATTTTGATTCATCAAGGTTTATCTGAGGAAATGGTTCATTCTAACTGAAGTAAAGAACTCCACCATTTTCTAATCCCCTTCTTGCAGCACTGGGTTCTAATTCTCATTCACTCTAATGCAGAATGATTGTCTTAATCGTGAAAGCTCTGGAATGCAAGAGCTTAAAGGGTTAAGAAAACTAGGAATCCAGCAGTTATTTCCTCTCATAATCTGGTTTAAATTTTGTGTTGAAAATAGTAGACTTGGTTCAAAAAGGTGTTCACATACCAAGTACACAGGGCATAAAACATGCAGCGCCACATACTGTCCTTTAGGTGTGCATGCCAGGCAGAGATTTGCAGCCCAATTGGACCCCATGCCCATGAAGCCTTACCCTAATCCTGAGTGGAAGGCCCCCTCATACCTGCCCAGTTCAGCCGCTCACTAGACGCTGCCCTGCTGACTCCACTTCCACAGTGCCGTAAGTAGCAGAGGATATTCAGGGGAAGTGGTGACCCCTTCCACATCCCAGTGTGGAGAACAAAATCTCCCTCAGAAACAGTATTGTAAGCTAGGAGTGGACATTCAATGGACAAGGAGATTTTTTTCTCCCCTCATCCCCCAAACCATCATGGTTGGGGTTCACAGCCACTAATTAGGCAATACACCAGCAGCTAACTTTTCTACAGGCTCTAACTGAGCGTTGCCATTTCCATGGAGTCTTCCGTCTTCACCATGATGTCTGCTTTGTGGAGATTACTACACAGACACACACATACACACACACACACACGAGAGGGAGAGAGGGATCAGGAATTGTGGAGGGCCATCAGTGGAGATGGGAAAATTCCCTTCTTTGGCCTGGGAAGCCCTTGACCACGCAGAGTAGATGAAAACTTTTTCCTATCATCTGTTATCACACTGGCCTCAGAATTCTGAACGGTGGTGCTCTCCTACATGGGCAGATGGAAGCCCTGTGCCCTTCAGGATTTGGGCCACCCTATTTGTCATCTCAGACAGCTTCTCTTGTAATTGCATAGTGAATTGCAATATTGCATAGTGTAACTTGTCATTCCACTATGTTTTGGTACATACTCTTCTAGAAGGAACTTGCTGACAAAGGAACTGACAAAACTGTCTTGGTATTATATTGAGATTATTAGGCCAACGGTGATCATAGGTAAGTTTAGATAATTTTATCTTCTCCTGGTTACCATATGCTTCATGTGTCCAAGTCAATGTGAAACTTGCCAGGATTGTAAATGTCTAAAAGACATTTCATGCTAGAGAAGGGCATTATGAAAATCTTTTTCTTATCTTAAAGTGCATGCTACATGGATCAAGCTTGTTCATTTCCTGAGTAAAGGATCAGCATTTGATTTTGAGCTACAGAAAGCTATCTCTGCAGAAAGGAAGTGATATTCAATTTTGAAGGGTTTTCTTAATACAACCTTAGCCCCAGCTCAGTGGAACCAAGCATTCCCTTTTTACTAGTGAGTGGCAGTACCCTCTGAACAGAGCTAATGCCTCTTTCTGAGCATGACAGCATTATTAAGCAGCACTTCAAAGATAAGGATCATATGAATGCTCTTTCCCGTTTGGAAGAGAATTAATTAATTCAGTTCATGGTTGATCCTAATTAGCTAAGTATATTCAATAAACTAAAAATGATTCTCTGGTATTTGATGCTAATTGGACATGTCTTAGACAGAACAAATGTCTCAAGTGATTGGTAAAGTCCATATTTACACAACTATAAAATAATGAAAACTTTTCCTCATTTTAATTGTGGTTTATAGATTATGTAAAACATTACCTGGATGTGTTGGCTTTTTTGTAAATGTTTAAAAGAAAGATTTGGTTTTTGCTGAACATCAAAATTAATGCAGTGGTGACTGTTTTGAACATCTTATCTGAAAAATGTACAAGGATTTTTAAAGGAAATCTTTGTAAAAGAAACGTATGCCTTATTGTAATTTTTCAGGCATAAAGACGAAAAGGACATTACTGTGAGTGTGTGTTAACCTAGGCTTGGAAGAATTTGATTTTTATTTTATAATCTTGACATATAATATTGATTGTTTTTAAAGATTTTGTCCAAATTTGATTTCAGTTTTCAAAGTTGTATGCAATTATGGGGGAGGGTGTCAGACAATAATTATTTAATGGCAGTAGCTCTAGCTCTGCTGACATTGGCATTGCAACACGCTTTATACGCATTAAGGTGGGGATCTAAGTCCTCAAGCAGAATTTTTCTTATTTTGCATATCTGTAAATTTCAAATATCATCAAGGGCAATATTTTTCATTGGTTTGTGTGACATCAACATTTACTAATAAAAATCTAATCCTTCCAAGGCTAGTTATACCCATCTCTGTGGAAATAGTTTCCATGTCATAAATTGCACAGCCATGTGATAAATTGATTTCACTCACCATTGACCGCTTCACCTGAATCATGCACTCCAATCCATCATCCTGGGACTTGTTTTAACAGTTCAGATCCCTGGCTGTCATTCACATATAAATCACATGCCTGTAAAATATTTCCTACTTCTCCCCGTCTAATGTGGAATTCCCTCTCTCTCAACCCAGAATAATCTGTCTGAGGCCTAGCTCAGGTAAGATTTAGTACTGGACCAGTAAAAGATCCCTGTACATAAAAGTGCCCCAGATTTAAAATCTGGTATCTCACATCTTCGCAGGGCTAGAAAAAGTAGTTTTGGTTCACTGGGCATGGGCTACAAATCCTTGCTTCTAGTCCTGAGAACTTCTGAGGCCTTCAAAGTTATGAAATTATATGGCATTTCTAAAGGTGTTTGGGATTATTTACATGAGTGGTTCTCAACCAGGGGTACACATACCCCTGGGGGCACACAGGGGTCTTCCAGAGGGGTTCATCAACTCAGATATTTGCTTAGTTTTACAACAGTCTACATAAAAAGCACTAGTGAAGTGAGTACAAACTAAAATTTCATACAGACAATGACTTCTTTATACTTCTTTATATACTATACACTGAAATGTAAGTATAATATTTATATTGCAATTGACTTATTTTATAATTATATGGTAAAATGAGAAAGTAAACATTTGTTTCAGTAATAGCATGGCTGTGACACTTCTGTACTTTTATGTCTGATTTTGTAAGCAAATTGTCCAAAATATGGGGGTTAGCATGAAAACCTCCAAGCTTAGTTACCAGCTTGGACCTGGTACCTGCTGCCACCACCCAAAAAATTAGAGTGTTTTGGGGCACTCTGGTCCCCCTGAAAAACCTTCCCTGGGACCCCAAGACCCAAATCCCTTGAGTCTCACAACAAAGGGAAATAATCCTTTTTCCCTTCCCCCCTCCAGGTGCTCCTGGAGAGATACACAGACACAAGCTCTGTGAAACTACACAGAGAGACTCCCCCTCTCTGTTCCCAATCCTGGAAACAAAAAGTACTTTCCTATTCCCCCAGAGGGAATGCAAAATCAGGCTAGCAATCCAACACACAGATCTCCCCTTGATTTCTTCCTCCCACCAATTCCCTGGTGAGTACAGACTCAATTTCCCTGAAGTAAAGAAAAACTCCAACAGGTCTTAAAAGAAAGCTTTATATAAAAAGAAAGAAAAATACATACAAATGTTCTCTCTGTATTAAGATGATATAATACAGGGTCGATTGCTTAAAAGAATATTGAATAAACAGCCTTATTCAAAAAGAATACAAATCAAAGCACTCCAGCACTTATATTCATGCAAATACCAAAGAAAAGAAACCATATAACTTACTATCTGATCTCTTTGTCCTTACACTTAGAAACAGAAGACTAGAAAGTAGAAACTGCTTCTCCAAAGCTCAGAGAAAGCAGGCAGGCAGACAAAAGACTCAGACACACAATTCCCTCCACCCAAAGTTGAAAAAATCCGGTTTCCTGATTGGTCCTCTGGTCAGGTGCTTCAGGTGAAAGAGACATTAACCCTTAGCTATCTGTTTATGACAGGGGGGTACACAAGACAAATCAGATTCTTGAAGGAGGTATGGTAGTGGAAAGGTTGAGAGCCACTGATTTACATAACTCACTCTTGTCTTTGTCACTTGAATAAGTATGACCATCCCATGTCAGTAAGCCAACTCATATTAGTAAAACCTTTTATACCATCACATTCAGCTGTCATAGATTATGTAGGTGCCATAGGTGTTCAGAACAACTATTTAATGAATGTTTTGGGGAAGGGTTATTTTAAGGGACTTTTTTTGTATCCTCCCGCATGGAAAACCATTTATCTTAATTACCATGAATCCAGTTATGCAGGCTTTGAGGAGGAGAGAAATTAAAATGAATATATGTAAAACTCCTCCAGTAAGGATCTGAATATGCAATGTCATAAGTTTAAAGCCCAGTATCTCAGGATCTGCCAGTGCAAGCTGCGAGTGCTCTACACTGCAAACCTTTTGAGGTTGGGAAGCTTCTTTTTCCTAGTTGTGCAGGTATGCAGGATACCAGTCTATAAAGCTGTGATCTTTTGATTTGTAGAAATCTTCCACTTGCTCAGAACTGAATTTTGAGGATGTGGGAAACAATCCATATTTAGGAGGAGGAGGAGAAAACTTTTCTCTGGTGTGTTGATTTAAACATATGTAATATGATATAAAATGTGCAACCACCTAAGAGGGGCTTCTCCATAACGCTCCTTAACTTATCTACTGTAGACTTGTTCACTCTCATATCCAAGCCATTAGCAAGAAAGCTCTGCTCTCTGCGCCTCTTCCTTTGATATGAAATGTTGATGATTGTTTTCCAGACTGAGACCAGGCACTTCAGGAGTGCTCCCTTTCCTTTCTTAGCTTTTATAGACTAAATAAATCATGTCCCTCAAGCATGTAGATGAGGCTTAGCCATCCCTACCAAACCTGAGTCTAAATTCTCCCACATTCAGCCCACTTCTTGGAAAATGGCAAGCTGTTTCTTTTATCACCAGTCAAACTGACACTTTCTGTATTCTATAGGCCCCTTCAACCTGCATACTCTTACTTTCAGGATTTCTTTGGTGTAATCACTACCGGGTCTAATGCTGATGTTCTTATTCAGGATTGAAAAGGGACCCTGGCAGCTCCAGCCACCGCCGCCAACCAGGTCGTTAAAAGTCTGGTCAGCAGTGCTGCAGCGCTCAGGCAGGCTAGTCCTTACCTATCCTGGCTGGTACTGTGCTGCACCCTGGAAACAGCCAGCAGGTCCAGCTCCTAGGCAGGGGTGTGGCGGAGGGGGCACGTGGCTCTGGCCAATGGGAACTGGAGATGCAGTGCGTGCAAGCAAGACCAGTGTGTGCCGTGGAGCCTCCTGCCTCCCCTCATCTAGGAGCTGGACCTGCTTGCTGCTTATGGGGTGCAGCATGGTGCCCCAGGACAGGCAGGCAGCCTGCCTTAGCCCCTCCTCTGTGCCGCTGACCGGAAGCTGCTCCAAGGTAAGCCCAGGCCTCAAGCCCAAGCCCCAACCCTGTGCCCTCCAAACCCAGAGTCCCCTCCTGCACCCCAGAGCCTGCATCCTTGACCCAGAGCCCTCAACCCCCTGCACCTCAACCCCTTGCCCCAGCCCAGAACCCCCTCCCATGCCCTGAACCCCTCGACCCTGGCCCCACCCCAAAGCCCTCACCCCCTTCTGCACTTCAACCCCCTGCCACAACCCACAGTCCCCAAATCCCTTGGCCCCAGCCTGAAACCCACTCCTGCACTCAAACTCCTCATCCGCAGCCCCACCCCAGAGCACTCACTCCTCCCACACCTCAGCCCCCTGCCTCAACCCACAGCCCCCTCCTACACCCCAAACCCCTCATCCATGGCCACACTCTAGAGACCTCACCCTCTCCCACACCTCAACTCCCTGCCCCAGCCTGGAGTTCCCTTCCATAGCATGAACCTCTCATTTCTGGCCCAACCCCAGAGGCTGCACCCCCATATAGAGTCCTCACCCTATCCCATACCCCAACCCCCTGCCCCAGCCCAGTGAAAGGGAGCGAGGGTGAGGGAGAGAGCCACGAGGGAGGGGGAATGTAGTGAGTGTGGGCGGGGCCTCAGGGCAGGGTGGGGCGAGGTGGGGAAGGGAGGGGGCTTGGAAAGGGGCAGAATATTGGGATTCTTCTCATCTCTCTCAACTCTCAAAACCACTCCAGAAGTTAATTTGCTAATCAAAAACTTTTTGAAGGTTTAAACCATTCTCTTTGGTTGAAAAATCTCCTCTGGAAATGTTACAAGAACTGGCTTGTTCATGATGCATAATCTATTTCCAGATAGATCAAAAATATCAAGGCCTGATTCCCTACCACACTTTCTCATGATAAGTACTTGAATCCAACTAGTAGTCCTGCTGCTTGACTGACTCCACTAAGACTACTTGCAGAGTAAGTTACTGCTCAGTGTAATCAACAGTGGCAGTATCTGGCCCTGCAGGCCTGATCCTAAATCCACTGAATTCAATGATCTCAAAATGAGGAGTTTTTTAATTTATTTCAGTACTTCCTCTACTGGTCCCAGATGAAGACTGAACATGATCACAAGATAAAGAGAATATCCAGCCTTTTTCAACCTTCATAAAATGCCCATCCAGGTACCTTCAAATATAGATTCTAGGACTGGAAGGGACCTCGAGAGGTCATCAAGTCCAGTCCCCTGCACTCATGGCAGGACCAAATACCATCTAGACCATCCCTGATAGACATTTATCTAACCTACTCTTAAATATCTCCAGAGATGGAGATTCCACAGCCTCTCTAGGCAGTTTGTTCCAGTGTTTAACCACTCTGACAGTTAGGAACTTTTTCCTAATGTCCAACCTAAACTGCCCTTGCTGCAGTTTAAACCCATTGCTTCTTGTTCTATCCTTAGAGGCTAAGGTGAACACGTTTTCTCCCTCCTCCTTATGACACCCTTTTAGATACCTGAAAACTGCTATCATGTCCCCTCTCAGTCTTCTCTTTTCCAAACTACACAGACCCAATTCTTTCAGCCTTCCTTCACAGGTCATGTTCTCTAGACCTTTAATCATTCTTGTTGCTCTTCTCTGGGCCCTCTCCAATTTCTCTACATCTTTCTTGAAATGCAGTGCCTAGAACTGGACACAATATTCCAGTTGAGGCTTAACCAGAGCAGAGCAGAGCTGAATAATGACTTCTCGTGTCTTGCTCACAAGAAAATGACTGTCTTCATTCATTCTTCTCTGATCTGAACTGTTGTGTTCTGCTCTTTTCTGCTGACTTTAAATGTGGATTGCCTATGAAAGCAGGTGCCAAATGGATTTTACTGCTTGCATATTGTTAATCCTTCTACTTCTTGCCTATCCTACGGCTTCATAGAATCATAATGATTTTTGATACTGTTTAGCATTTGTGTAGCGATTTCAATCAGTTTCTTCAACATGTTAAACATGTTAAACGGAGGCAGTCAGTGTAGGCAGGTACAGGAAGAGTAGTGAAGCATAATGTATTATTTGCAATGTAACTAAAGACTTTGACTGGCCTTCAAGTATTTCAGAGATCTATGAAGCCTTCTCTTCTGCTTAATGATGTAGAAAATGTTCTGCACTAGAATGAAGAAATTCTCAAGCACATAAATTGCAATTTTACCCTGAAGGGTTCAGCTTTGTGTTTACTCAAACCTTTCAACTTCATCATAATATAAATGAAAGCTTGTATTGCACAACACACCCCTTGGTCACCCCAGGAATCAAGCTGCTTTTACAAGGACAAAGGATTCACATACCACGTACTGTTTTTATCCTTTTCATATAAGGAAAGTCTGCAGAAAGATTCTAAAGGAAACCATTCCTGCTTCATTTCCATCTCTAATTCAGCTGGCCATTATATGCTTGTTTAGTATTTTAGATAGATATGATTTATGTAAAACACATACAAAAAAGTCTTCTGGCTCATCACTCCTGAAATTCAGAATTAATCTGAATTTAGAACACTTTTTCTATTAACTAATGTAGCAATAGGAGGTTCACTGAAACTCTATGAAATTTAGGAACATTTGACAAAGGCAATGTTGTGTTATTAATGATGTATTACATTAACCAATCAGGATAAGAGCACAATGATAAGGAATCTACAAACACATAGTAGGAGGCACCAAGAATTCACAATCTAAATAGAAAAAAAAATAGACCAAAATTGGGAGAGTGGATTATTTTTTTCTACTTTAAAAATGGGGAATTGTGGCATGCACAGATTAAAACCTTGATCCTGCAAGTATTTGCACATGTGCTTAACGTTAGGCATGTAAGCACTGCTATTGAAGTCATTGGGATTGTTCATATGCTTAAAATTAAACACATGCATAAGTATTTGCAGGATTGGGACATAAGTGACTTGCCCAAGGTGAAACAGGAAATCCATGGCAGAGCTGGGAATAAAACCAAGAGCTAGTGAGTCCCAATCTAGTGCTTTAAAAACAAGACTATTCTTCCTCTCAGAGAATGGCTATTAGCTAGCCTCTGGACTTTGTGATCATTGTATGTAGAGTGTTCATTTCCAAATGTTTGGGCTAAACAATTTTTCTGTAGTCACCAAATGAAGAAATCATTAGAGTCAATACATTTGTCTATATGAAATTTTTCCTTTGTTTTATTCAAATTTCCAGGTGACTGATTTTTTTTTCACTTTTTAAAGTCATAAATAATATTCACATGAACCTTGTCTTTTTCTGGAATGACAGAAACAAATATGACACTTACAATGCCATTTTTGAGCTATTTGTCAGAGTATAACAGCACTTTAAGAACACAGATGTTAAATGAAAATATATAAATATGTTTTCCTAACCTTCTAGTTGAAGTGATGTTGATCTCAGGATATTAGAGAGACAGGGTGGGTGAGGTAATATCTTTGATTGGACCAGCTTCTGTTGGTGAAAGGGACAAGCCTTCAAGCTTACACAGAGCTCCTCTTCATGTCTGGGAAGAGTACTGCGAGTGTCATCGCTAAATTCAGGGTGGAACGGATTTTTAGCATAAGAAGTTAATACATGTTGCAAGAGACCATTCAAGGTGAAGTAGGCAGTTAACACCTCTGCAGTCATAGTCAAAGGAGAGGTCGTGGGTTATAGATTGGATTTATTGCTCATTACAGCAATATGTTTAGTGAGTACATGATTTTTAGTGTCTAGCAAAGTTATGAATTTAAGCTCCCAGGTTTCTCTTGTGAATGTTTCCTTTGAGAACTGAGGTCAGATATGGAATGATTGTCTTGTGAAAACTGTTTGCTTATGGGTGATATGGCATTTTTGTTTTTTGTTTTGTTTTTTCGGAGAGAGTTTATTTGGGAGCATAATGATTCTCATTTCATTCACATAAATGTTGGGGCATTTAGTGATAGGCATGTGTACAATGCATGGATCTTGAAAGCTGTGTATGTGTGGAGGGAGATGGTATGTCTTCAGATTTTGCATCTGTTATGACGGGGTCTGTTGCCATTTTCAGTTGGTGTCTCCTGGTCTGTTGGTGACTTGCTTCTGATGAGGAGAATGGGAGGTTGTTTGAAGACCAAAAGAGGGGATTTGGAAAAGATTTCTTTCAGGATGTGATTTCCATTAAGTATGGGTTGTAATTGTTTAATGATACCCCATTCCAGGGTGGAGTGGTCGGTGACAACGGGAGGTGTGCAGTCATAAAATTGTAGACTCAGAAATGTAGGGCTAGAATGGACCTTGAGAAGTCATCAAGTCCAGCCCCCTGCACAGTGACAGGACCAAGTAAACCTAGACCATCCCTGACGGGTGTTTGCCCAACTTGTTTTTAAAAGCTTCCAATGATGGGGCCTCCATGAACTCCCTTGGAGGCATATGCCACAGCTTAAATACCATTATCATTAGAAGTTTTTCCTAATATCTAACCTGCGCTTGCTGCAGATTAAGCCCATTACTTCTAGTCCTACCTTCAGTGGACATGGAGAACAATTGATCACCGTCCTCTTTATGACAGTCTTCCAACATGTGAAGGGCTATTAGCCATCCCCCCACCCCCGTTGTCTTTTTTCTCAAGACTAAACATGCCCATTTTTATTTTTTTTTTACCTTTTTTCAGAGTTCAGGCTGTCTAAACCTTTTTTCAGTTTTCTTGCTCTCCTTTGGACTCTTTTCAGTTTATTCACATCTTTTCTAAACTGTGGTGCCCAAAACTGGACACATCACTTGAGCTGGGTCCTCACCAGTGCTGAACAGAGAAGGACAATTACCTCCCTTGTTTTACATGCAACCCTCCAGTTAATGCACTGCAGAATCATACTAACCTTCTTTGCAGCTGCATCACATTGACTCATATTCAGTTTGTGGTCAGAGGTTTTTTTTTCTTGTATTGAGGTATGTTCTTTCGGGGTATTTGGGTGGGCCGTTCCAGGATGTGATCTGCTTCTCTGGTGGAAAAACATTGGCTTACGTGCATGTCTCCAAAAGAATGTGGTATCAATTAAGGATGTCTTTTTTTATTAAAATAATCTTTAATAAGCACTGTGGCAGTCTGAGGAATCTGTCTGTACAATTTATGAATCCTGGCTGATATTATGAAGTTATTATGAAGCTGTTACTATTAAAATTGCTGTAGCGTGAATGCCCTTGCATACGTTCATACATCGTGAGTTGGCAAGGTTGTAACATCTCTCCCAGATCAGGGACAAGAGTGTGTCATTAAAACTCAATGACAGACTAATCAAGGAAAGCAAGCCCATTGTCCCATGGTACTTTGAGCTGGGAGAAGATACAGATAGGAGGAGGAAGTCAGAGGGACGTGGAGACCAGTGGAAAGTTACCAAAGCAGGACAATGAGAGAGGCAACCATAGCAAAAGATTATGGAAGGACTCACAGGGGGAAGACCCAAAGAGGCAGGAGGAACTGGCCATGGTCAAAGGAAGAAGCAAGCTACCCATGTTTCATAGGAGAAGTCATACAGCTGCAGTAGAAGAATCCTTGTATCCCAAAGAGGACCCTGACCCTAGCCGAAAGAACACTTTGGAATGATGAGGAAACTGAGGCAGGAAAGTGAATATAAATATATATTGTTTATTTCATGTATGATGAAATAAAGAGCAATAATGTGTTAGAATCCTGTGCAAAGTGTCGGTGTTTTGTGCTACACCTACCACATGGCCCCTTGAAGAGGTAAATCAGAATGTTTTCTCCTTTGGATAGAGTTGTGGGAGTTTTAAGGAGGGAATGAGGAATAATTCTAAGGCTGGGCAAGTGCACCGTGTGTTCTAAACTCTCGGACACTGTGCCAGATAGAAGATGTGCCTAGGGACCCTAAGACAAGGACAGTGCCTGAACTCTGTTCATACTCTGGAGCCTTAAAACACAGAGGGGATTAAGTGTTTGGATCTCCTTGCAGCAATCTAGTGAGCTGCCAGCGGTGGAAGCTAGACTGAATCTATGATAAGAATAAATTAACAGACACATTTTCCAAACTATTTTTATCTTCTAAATGGGAGGGTGTTTTTTAGTCTGAATGATCATAATGCATATATTATAATATATAGCAATTCCTTTGAAGAAATGGTACATCATAAAATTACCTTTTGGAAATACACTACATTAGATAAAATGTATTTGAAATACATGTTATCCAAAGAGCATCATAATTTATAACTTAATGTGATTATCCTTATGTATGGACATAATCTCCCCCGATACACTTTTGCAACTCCCATGCATACCCATTAGAGTTAAAATTTGAGTAATTTACTTAGAAAAATGAGGAATTTACTTAGAGTGTGAGATAGGTGTAATAAAAGAATACATTAAATTAATGTATCTTAACAAGGAGTCATCTGGTATGTTACCTATTCAGGACCTTAAATTGTGCTTTTTCATTAAGTTTATAAAGCATCCAAATAGTGTGAGAAACTATTTAGTGTGTATGCCTGCCACTGCTCCCTATTGGATGTAACCAGAACAGTTAACAGCTAATGGAATGTTGGGTTTCCCTTGAGTGATATTGTACTTTTGGAGCAGGATGATCCAAAATGTTTCCCCTTTATAGCCATAAAATTCCAAATATCTGGGCTAGAGACATCTGTGAATTTCCAATTAACAAATATCATTACAACAAAGAGACATAACTCAACACTGATGAACACATACATAGTTTTTCTAGCATGAGTGCCCTTGTGAATTGCGAATTGTAACTGGTAGAGAGGAAGTACAATACTTGATCTAGTTCTTCCTTCATAGTTGTAGGGCTTCTAAGAGTCACCAAATATACAAGAGGAACAAAGAAGAACAGCATATCAGGACAGACTATGCTGTGACATTCATGCAGAATTTATAGAGAATCAAAACAAAAATGCTTCCTCTTCTAGGCCAGCTTGAAATGAAATATCAGAGTTTTTAAGGTCACAATAAACACTTGAGAAGGCAGACTAACTGCCAGAAGCAGCTTATGATTTTTTTTCTTTAAGTGAAAGGATATCATGAGGGGAAAAAAATCCTGCCTGGAATACTAATTAGAAAATAGGAATTGAATGTAAAATCCAATGCAGCAAGCAGCTGTGGGCTAAGTCATAAACAGATAAATCTACGAAAGGTTCTGTTCAGATCAGGAGTCTCCTCACTAAACTCTTTTAATTTTTGGAGTTCCCTTCTGCAGTCTCAGCAACAGCCTCCCTTTCTCACTGCTGCTATGTCCCTCAGTCCCTTCTCTCTGTCTCCAGTAACACTGCTGCTCCCCAACCCAGCTCCAGCTCTCTCCAATTCTAACCAATTGACCCTTCCTCTTCCCAGATCCCCTCCTTTAATCTGGCTGTGGTGTTGCTCCCCAGTCCTCACTCTGATGACCTGCAGAGTACAGCTGGTCAGGAATTTTTTTCAGTGAATCGTTTTTCATCAAAGAATGCCAATTTGTCAAAACTATTTGTGAAAAAGGGGCAGGTGCAAAGACTTTTCCAACTTGAAAAAAATGTGTGTGGGGATGGGAGGGAGGGAGTTTCCAAATTGTCAAAGCATTTTATTTTGACATTTTCTAAACAAAAAAAATACAGTTTTTCAGTTCAAAACACTTTTTTTGGTTTGGAAATTTAAACTAATTAGACTCAACAAAGGTTTTTTAAAAAGTCAAAACATTTTGATTAACCTAAAATGTGTGTGGTATTTTTTAAATATTTTTGAGATTTTTTTACTTTTCCTTCCAATTTGAGGCAGAAAAAACTCCAAACTCTTGAATATATATATGCAGGAGGAAAGCTCTTTCCCATCCAGGTCTACGGCATAGTGAGGACCATGGTTTTCTGCCCCATTTAGCAGAACTTCGCTGGCCTAGCTAAGTTCAGAAGCTGTGGCATCTGCTCTGATGGTCCTTTTTGGCAATGATTCAGAATGTTCATCTTTAGATTGAACATGTGCCAGAGAATGGCTGTTGGACTCAAACAGAGCCTGTTGAAGACTGAATATTTTTTTATTATTTGAGAGTACTCAAAGGTCTACTTGCTGCTTCACAGAAGACAATGAAACACAGTTATTTAGAGTTTAGATTGGAAACTTTAGAGGAGACACAATAGTGGAGTAGTTATTTAACAAGGGGGTAAACAACCCTTTTGGGGTTAACCATTGTGTGTCATATTAGCCATCTCTTGCTCTCCACAGCTTTGAGAAGCTGGAATCTGTGTCAATTTAGCTGTTTTTCCTCACCATTTGTATCTATCGTAAAGGGGGCATAATCCTGCTTTCAAAAATAGAGAGGCTGTACTGGTGTAAGCTAGCACATACTATAACAATTCCATGGTCACATAGACATCTCTGTGGCCACACAAACTCTAGAATCATCCGTTTTATCACCTACCCTGGACAGACAGGACAAGAGTCAGAGTTGGTGTAAATGGTCATAGCTCTATAGACTTCATGTGCCCTTGCTGGGGATCTGGCCCACAGACTTCACGATGCTCAACTAGGATTGACTTTGGGGTACTGCACTCAAAAACCACAGATCTCTGTCACTTGGACTAATGGACAATCACCATTGATTGTCAACAGTAGCTCTGCCACTCATTTGTCTAGTGGCTTTAGGCATGTTAATTTTTGTCCGGGCTGAGTGCAGATATATAAAATGGTCTAAATTTAACACTAATTCCATTTGACCTGTTTACTGTATACAAATCTGTTGGGGGTTTAAAGGAATCTGTTAGTTGGTATAATTTATCTGCTGAGGAGCTGGACAATAAAAGAGGTTGTAAGCTAAAGCACCTCCCCGTGCACTTTAATTTCCAGTTCATTGGCATGTTAGTTGCACAAATTAAGACCTTTTGTACATTGATAGTGAGCATAAATAGTTGTAAGGGAATCAGAGTGCAAGCAAGGAAGTCTGCAGGGATGTGGGGGGAGGGAGGACTTAAACCGCCTTGTGTGTCACTTCTCAAGTCAACCATCTGTCTTTCTCCTGCTATAAAATGCAAATAATAATTAACACTTATCAATCTGCTGTACAGGCCTGTTGTGAGGATTAATTATTTTGGAACTGTAAAGTGCTATGCAAATAATTCATATCAGTGGGGCATTTGCCTTCTGTGGATTTAGAGGGTAGAGACCTGTGCCAATGCATCCAGTAGAGTGGTACAGATACCCACCCCTGGGTACACGACAGCACCCTGTACTGGCTGAGTGAAGGGAGTGGATCATGGGAAGGAGCAGAAGTTATAAGGCAGTGACCCATTTCCAAAAGAGTCAGGAGGAGGAGAGGAGAACATGGAGGAGGATAGGGGCTGTCTTTTACCATACTTTTTCTAGCTTTTTAAAAGTTTCAAGTTACACTTGACAGGTGAACAAAAAGCACGGAACCTTTATTTTACCAGAACCAGATCACCCATTCCTAAAGCATTAAAGCAGCTATCAGTCTAGTAATGCACCTTTCTCATTATACACTGTTCTTTGTCATATAGACACCTGGAAAAGTATAAAATACTGTTAGTTAAAACCATAATAACATAACTTATTAGAGGAGGGGTCCTAAGACTGTTTGTGAGAGAGAAAGAGACTTACAACAGATTTTTTTAAGTGTGTAGGTGCTATTGGTATAATACATAACTACAGTCTTTCTACCGCTTCTTGCAAATAACTAGAGAATATATCTATTCTCTAATACTTTCATAAATGCAGGATAGGTATCAAGTCACAAGTATGGGGCTGACTGTGTTAAAACTCCGTATGCATAGATGTCTCTCAGAGGCTGGAAGAGGCTCAGATTGATTGGAGTGCTTGTGCGGGTAATGTGCTGTGCCTTATCTCCAACTAGCCTGACTCTTATATGCTTACCATACACCAGCACAAACTCCATCACTCCTCCTGCAACTGTTCCCAATGTACAGAGCTTTTTTTGACTTCATTTCCAGAAGTTCAGAAGAACACACCTACTTCTGGAAATATGCCATGGTGAAATTGATTCAACCAATCCCTGGAAAATAATATTGACTTCAAATAAGGTACATGGAAGGTTATTAGTTCATATTTCCTTACTAGTAGTTAAATTTTCAGATGAATTAAGAAGAAAAAATGGTGATGTTGGGCAGTAAACAAAATGAATGTGATGTGAAGAGTGCCAGCTCAGTCATGACTAGAGGTCAAACAAGGTACATCTAAAGACATGAGTTTTTACTGTCTGAGTTTAATGATTGTAATTCCAATCTATGGGGAATTGGGCTCACAAAGGGATGTGAAATGCACAGTGAACAGGGGCTAGCTCCTGCTATGGTACACTGAGAACCATAATTTTTTACTAACTTTTTAAAAGTAAATAATACTTGAACTTGTCTGTCAACAGTAGGCTTGTATGTATATACACATATACATATTGTGTGAGAGTCTGTGTGTACATACATATACATAAGAGGACCTGGGGAAATATAGACCTGCTACCCTAACTTCAATATGTGTGGAAAGAATTTCAGAGAGTGTATTTACATAGGCACACCTACCCCATCCCATGCTGCCGAGCTGTGGGACTGCTTTGTGACAGAAATGACTCAACCTCAGTTGAGTGGTACTTGCTAGACAAGGGACATGGGTTCCAAAACCCAGTGAATTGAGAGAGGCTGGGGACAGGTATCTGTGCTTCGTGGTGCAGTCTCCTTGTGGAGCCAGAAGCACCAGTTCCACCCCCTCCTCTCTCCACTGTGGAATGTCAGAGTTGATTTTTTATTCCCTCAAGAATCTAAATACAGGTTACTGAGCTGAACTCACTCTGGGCTAATGGTGCACTAGCACTGGGGCTCCCCTACTAAGAGCTGAGATCACTAAGAGTTGAAATCACTAAAGAGCTGAAATTACTGAGCTGAGAGCACTGAGTACTGTGCTAACTAGTGGGGGAGCCTGAAGCTATACTGTGGAACAGAGCAGCTGGCGGAGTGGAGCAGTTGTAGGGATGGCTGGAGCGGTTCACGGGACAGCTGGTGACAGCGGAGCGGCTGGCAGAGCGGAGTAGCTGTGGGACGGGTGGAGTGGTCCACAGAGCGAGCGAAGCTGAGCAGTTTGCAGGGAGAACTGGAGCAGCTCATGGAGCAGAGCAGCTGGTGGAGCGGAGCAGTTCCTGAGGACGGCTGGAGGAGCAGAGTGGAGCGGCTGGTAAAGCGGAGCAGTTCGTGGAGAAGGCGGAAGCAGAACCCATGGAGAGGCATGGCAGTTGGCTCCGGACCACGTAAGGTGCCCCTTTCTACCCAGGCTGGGGGGAGAGACCTCTACAGATAAACTCTCGAACTCTGGGGTGGCATTGACCAGAGACTTTTGGGTTGTTGCACTTTGCGGTGATTGGACTCAAAACCCTAAGGGGAAAAAGGACAGTGCCAAACGTACTTGGAGGTGGGTTTTTGTTTATGGTTTGTGTTATAACCCTGTTTGTGGTGTTTCTCCAGTGGGATGCTGCATTGATTCCTTCCTTTATTAAAAAGATTTTGCTACACTCAGACTCCGTGCTTGCGAGAGGGGAAGTATTGCCTCCTAGAGGCGCCAGGAGGGTGTAGTATGTGAGTGTCCCAGGTCACTGGATGGGGGCTCGAGCCAGTTATGCATTGTGTTACTGAAAAGGAACCCCTGGATACTGAACCCAGCCCTTGTTGCTGCCAACTCAGAGGGGCAGAAGGGTTACATGTGAAAAGATACTGAAACAGATTATTAAACAATCAATTTGTAAGCACCTAGGAAATAATGGGATGATAAGGAATAGTCAGCATGGATTTTGTCAAGAACACATCATGCCAAACTAATTTATTTTCCTTTTTTTGACAGGGTTACTGGCCTAGTGGATGAGGAGGAGGTAATCAGTAAACATGATATACTTTGATTATTTTTAAGGCTTCTGGCAGTCTCACATGACTTTCGCATAAGCAAACGAGGAAAATGTGGTCTAGATGAAATTACCATAAAGCACAACTGGTCGAAAGACCTTAGAGCAGTGATCAGTTGTTTGCTGTCAAACTGCAAGGGCATTTCTAGTGGAGTCACACATAGATCAATCCTGGGTTTGGTACTAGTCAATATTTTCATTAATGACTTGGATAATAGAGTGGATAGTATGCTTATAAAATTTCTGATGACACTGACACTGGTAAAACAGTTCTTGCCAAGTCTGTAGGCATCAGCTGAGCACTGACAAATTCATAGCTGGAAACCTGACTAGCTCACTTATATGTTAATATCGTTCAAGGTAAGTGTTGATTTTGAAAGAATGTGTTTAGGGCTTCCAAGAGAGGTTATGGAATCCCCCTCACTGGAGTTTTTTTACAAACAGGCTGGAAAAACACCTGTCAGGGAGGGTCTAGGTTTACTTGGTCCTGCTACAGTGCTGAGGGCTGGATTTGATGACTTTTCAAAGTCCTTTCTATCCCAACACTTGTGTGTGCAAAGTAAGCAAATACCAATTATTAAAAAACAAGGCAAACACTCAACGGAGATGGGGCATTTCATTTATATTGTTGGGATCCTTCACTTTGCAACAGTACATTTAATGAGCTGTCAAAATCCCTGTCTTGCCTGGCCAGTATTTTACAGGACCTAAAACACCACATAATTTTTATAACTAATCCCCACTCTATCTGCTTACTCACTCAAAAGAGAAGAGTATATTTTCCCTGTCTTTTGAGGGTCACTTATGTTGAATGCACCTTACTGTGGGAGCAGCCTCACAGATCTCAGCAAGGTGCAAAGTGCTCTGTCTATTCCAGGGGTCAGCAACCTCTGACATGCGGCTGGCCAAGGTAAGCACCCTGGTGGGCTGAGCCAGTTTGTTTACCTGCTGCATCGGCAGGTTTGGCCAATTGTGGCTCCCACTGGCCACGGTTTGCCATCCCAGGCCAACGGGGTCTGCAGGAAGCGGCGCGGGCAAGGGATGTGCTGGCCGCGGCTTCCCGCAGCCCCCATTGGCCTGGCACAGCGAACTGCGGCCAATGGGAGCCACGATCGGCCAAACCTGCCAACGTGGCAGGTAAACAAACTTGTCCGACCTGCCAGGGTGCTTACCCTGGCGAGCCGTGTGCCAGAGGTTGCCGACCCCTGATCCATTCTTTATCTCCACTCACTGACCTTCTTGCTGGATATCTGTAATAGTTTTTGCTTTCTTTTGCTCAGAGTAGTGTTCAAAGGGATGGGTTTGTGGGGCTGGTGATGGGGACAGCCTCCACCTGTAGAGTCAGCTCTGCGGAAGCTCTGCGGCCCCCTACTGTGGTTGCATGTTACATGAGTTGAGGTACATGGGTTAGCTCTGCTTAAGCTAGTGCCTAAAAGTAGTAGCATGGCCACAGCAGCACAGGCACGGTTCAGGCTACCTGTCAGAGTACAATCCTGCCCGATCCCAGCGGTATGTACTCAGGTGCTAGTGCAGCCACTCTGTTATTTTTTTGCCATTAGTTCAAGCAGAACTTGTGTGTGTACATACACCTGAGGTGGTAATATCCCAGCTTCTGTGCAGACATACCCTTTGGTATCTTCAGTTTTTGGTAGAGATCCCTCCATCTTTTCTGTATGTTCTCTGAACGCTGTGGGTGGTTACATGGCAAGAGAACACATTATTAATGGCCTGGGTCCACAACTGGGCCTTCACAAGTGAGCTCAGATGGTTGCCTTGACAGCATTAAATCATCCCTTTTAACTCCTGACTTCCTGAGAAGTCTTTGGGTGTAGTAGGCAAGCATGTTTGCTGATTTCCATGCAAATGCTGAGAGAACATGGCACCCACTCAATATGACCAGCAGCAGTCATGTATCCCCTGACCCACTAATAATGTTTATAAAGGTGTCATTGTTTTCCTTTCTTACTTTTCTCATTATACCAGAGGCAGGGAAGTGCTTTGCCAAGAAGGCAAAACAAGTGAAACTATTTATTTGCTATATCAGTGGATCAAGCCTGACGCTACTATCTGCATTCAAAATCTCTTTGTTGGGATACTTACTTCCAGCATGTCTTATGAAGATGAGTCCAGGCAGCAAGGCAGGTACAGCACAGTAACAGTTCACTGCCTGAGACACTGGCTGATCCTTTTATCTTTCCTCAGTCTATTTTGGTGACATGGGCAAACTTGGTCATTAACTAGGAGGCAACTTTGCCTACCATTGGAATCCTCCACCTTCTGCTCCTGATAAAGCAGTGGCTTTGATGTTATCAGGCATCCCATCTTATGAGCCCTTCCAGTGGAGCTTTAGCTGAGGATTCATCACACATGCTGCTTACGTACTCCTGGGAGGTCTCTGGGGCATTCAGAAGTCTGGTATTACTGTGTAGCCTTCTATTGTTCCCCTGTGTGACCCTCCGGGCCTGCACCACTTAGTGCCTGACAGAACCCTTGAGTTTTAGCCAATATACAATGGAGACCTTCTCAGGGTCACTAGGAGGGAGCAATCTCTGTGCCTGGGATATGAGGAATAAGGTTCTTGGCGTGCCTCCAGCCAGTGCGTTTGAAAGTGTGTGTGCTGTTTGTGTTTTAGAATATTAATTTGATGTAACAGAAAAGCTTCAACATGAAATTATCCAGTGCCTGAATAGATACTGGAAATAACAGCTGTATCCTGCCACAGCTACTTCATCTCCCTCTTCCCCACTGATAAAGGAAATGATTTCTTTACTCCATCTGTACAGATCCATTTAGCAAATTGCATCATTTTCTTCACAGCACAATGCTATGCTACAGAGTGTTGCTGCAAGCCCTTCTAGCAGAACCCTCCCTTCCCCCATTGCTTTCTCATCGCTGCAGGTCTCTGCCCATACAATCATCATGTCTTCTATGCTTTGTTTTTTTATGGCACAATGTGTGTGTATGCTGTTGCAGGACCCAGCTGGCTAAATAGAAAAGAGAAGAGCAGCAGGAGCTGCACAGACAAACTTTATATAAAGTCACCAGAAGAGCAAAATTGTCTTGCTGCAGTAAACTTAGTGGGGAGCTTTGGTGTAGATAAAAGCTTGCCAGCATGTTGTTATGTATAATGTGTATAACTGTTATTCAAACGACAAATCACACCTTATAGCAAACATCTCCTACTGTAGTTTGGGGTTAGTGATGTTTGCTAGAATTAAACACGGTGATCAATTCACAAGGAACAATTTCATTTTTGTTGTATGATTAAGTAGCGGGTGTGCTGTGACCACTGCTTTCCATGCCGACCATGGGGTTGCCAATGCTCCAGGATTGTCCCAGAGCCTCCAGGAATTAAAGATTACTCTTTAATTAAAAATTATGTCATGTGATGAAACCTCCAGGAATATATCCAACCAAAATTGGTAACCCTAGCTAACCAGTATCAGCTCATTGTTTCTTTGTACCCCTTTGTCGGCTTATTGTATTTACCTGTTGCCTATAATCTCTATCTTAGGAAATGTCTTTGCTGTGCGGTTAACCTGGGTAATATGCAGTTGAGTTAGCCTACGTTGGATGTGAGATCTCCACAACAAACCTTACCCATGTTATTGTGTCCTCATTGTTTCTGCACTCCCCCTTGTGCATCCCATGGGTCAGTTAGGTGAATTGTGGAATAACTTGTTTGTCCTTCAGGGGAGACTGTGGGAAGGGATTGGAAGACTATCGGAACGTGAATGAATTTTGCCTGCATCCATCTGCAACTGGATAGGTTCTAGCCTGGGCATTAACTTAGCCTCCTCTCCCCAGCCAGGACAGCTAGTCTGGGCTTAGAGTACCTCCAAATCTAGGCCAGAACTTTTGTTTCATATGGATGGTGGGGGAGAGGGAGATTAGGCTAAAACCTGGGTAAGAGCCTGGGTTAACTATGCAGTGAGGGCATATCTGTAGACTGCAAACTTTTGGGGGCTGAGACTGCTTCTTTATTTGTTTGTACAGTGCCTAGCACAATGGAGCCCTGGCCTGTCGGTGCCACTGATTTTCATAAACTTCTTCATCCAAAATTTTCCAAGTACTGTCTGAGCCTGTAGCTCTTCTCTAGTCAAAACCAAGAAGGAAGCTGCAGCTTGTTATGCGTATTTGAGATTTTTAACTAGACACGTGGGTTATGCAAAAGGGAGCAGCATTAAGGTTGACTAGGCAATCTTAACAAAGCTATTAACATAAACCCTAGTGTTCATGTATGTAATACATTGTAAATGTCATTATAACTTTTCCAGACAGATTTGACTTGCACTGAACCAATGAAAGGCACATCTACAACCTAAAGAAAATGTCCCTGTGAAATTTCAAATTTCCAACACTTTCACTGAAATGCCAGAGCTATTGAAGGGGAAAAAGTGCCAATTTTTTCCAAATATAAAAACTGCATTTTCTCCACTGATTCCTTGCATGTTAACAATGCAGGGCCGGCTCCGGGCACCAGCTCAGCAAGCAGGTGCTTGGGGTGGCCAACAGTGAGGAGCGGCACATCCGGGTCTTCGGCAGCAATTCGGCGGCAAGTCCCGAGGGAAGGACCTGCTGCTGAATTGCCGCATAAGAAGAAAGCAGCGTGGCGGAGCTACCGCCAAATTGCCACCAATCATGATCATGACTTTTCTTTTTTGTGCTGCTTGGGGCAAAAACCCTGGAGCCAGGCCTGTAACAATATCACTGTGTTTTGCTTACGTTATTGTTTTAAAAAAATCACCCCTTGTGTCATGGTACAATTCCCCACTCTGAACCTTAGCGTCCAAAAGATGGGGTACCAGCATGAATTCCTCTAAGCTCAATTACCAGCTTAGAACCTGTAGCGCTGCCACCAACCAGGAATTCCAGTGCCTGGTACACTCTGGTCCCCCCAAAACCTTGCCCAGGGACCCCCAAGACCCAGACCCTCTGGATCTTAACACAAGGAAAGTAAACCCTTTCCCTCACCGTTGCCTCTCCCAGACTTCCCCTCCCTGGGTTACCCTGGAAGATCACTGTGATTCAAACTCCTTGAATCACAAAACAGAGAGGACAATTCACCTTCCTCCCTCCTTCTCTTTCCCCCTCCCAGACTCTTCCTGAGAGAAAGTAATCCTGGCACAGAGAGAAATCAGCCTCTCTCTCCCCCTTCCCTCCTTTCTCCTCACCAATTCCCTGGTGAATCCAGACCCAGTCCCCTGGGGTCTCACCGGAATAAAAAAACAATTAGGTTCTTAAACAAGAAACTTTTAATTAAAGAAAGAAAAAACAGTAAAAATTATCTTTGTAAATTTAAAAAAATGGAATAGGTACAAGGTCTTTCAGCTATAGACACTGGGAATACCCTCCCAGCCTAAGTATTCAAGTACAAATTAAAATATTTTCAGCAAAATACCAGTTTGAACTCCTTTCAGCCAAATACACATTTGCAAATAAAGAAAACAACCATAAGCCTAACTCGCTTTATCTACCTTGTACTCACTAGTCTGAACTTATAAGAGCCTGTATTGGAGAGATTGGAGAGAAACCTGGTTGCACGTCTGATCCCTCTGAGCCCCCAGAGTGAACAACAACCAAAACTAACAGCACAGCACAAAAACTTCCCTCCCTCAAGATTTGAAAGTATCCTGTCCTCTGATTGGTCCTCTGGTCAGGTGACAGCCAGGCTCCCTGTTCTTGTTAACTCTTTCCCGCAAAGAGATATGAAGCACTTCTGTTCTATTAACTCTCTTACTTATCTGTTTATGAGACCTTGACTGAAAGCAAATATACCTAATTCCAGCTGAAAATGTAGAGTTTAGAGAAACTTCTAAGCACTGAAAATGATCCTTTGGACTGGAAATGCTGAGGAAATGTTAGGGATATGTTTCACTAGGCATAGCAGCTGTGCTGTCTTCCATCATACTCTGGTGAAATCTGTCAGCATTGTGTAATAGAGCTGTCATTCTATACCAGTCATTTTATACCATAAAGTTTCAATAAGAAGAAATGAAAATTAGCATCTCTAATTGGGACCACAGAGACTGAGAGGTGGAAAGTTAATTAATTAGGCAAGATGGAATTTGGTTCAAACCCCTACTTTTACTAAAAATATCTTGGAACTTTTAATAATTACAAATGGTGTGTGTATGTGTGTGTGTGTGTGTGTGTGTAATAAAATAATACACTTATGGTCAGTATATATTGTGATTAGTGTGTGTAATACACTTATGGTCAGTATATATTGTGATTAGTGTGTGTAAGTGTGTATACACACATACATCTACTAACTATAGTATTATATATACTATGTTATTTCATATATACTAGATCTTCTAATAGTCTTTCTGTGTTGACTTTCCTTATGCTAGTTTAGATCTTTGATATTTTGCAACATAATATAAATACATTCAAACCAACTTAATATAAGGATTTTTTTTTTATTTAACTTGTTCGAATTATAGAACACCACTGTCACATCACGTGTCCACAGAGTCACAACCACATGCAAGAGAGCACAACAGAATGGACATTTCTCATACAAAACAAGAATAGGGCATGCAGCATGTTGGGCTATATTGAACATATGCCAGTGAAATTTATGGCACTGTTTCCATTGCGTAATATCAATGATGGGATCTCATTATATCCATAGAGTTCTACAAACCCTGGTTTTGGTGGGTTTTTTTGTATTGTTTGGGGAGCAGGGAAACTTCACCTCTTCATGACAGTAAGCATAGCACGGCAGAGAGTCCAGCACAGGAGTTATGATATGTAATGTTTTGATACATATGATTCATCATCCAGTCAGTTCTTTTTTGCAGAAGCATAATTGTCCTTATATAATGTTATTTCCAGTCATTGTGAAAAGTGAAGCTTATTTGGAGGCATAGGGGACAGTGAGACCAGGTCAATATACAAAATGAATATAATGCAAGAGAAATGTGTATGGTGGGGCATCAACTTAGGGAAAAAATAGGTACTAGGATAAATACAGAAATCAATATTCAGGTTCTCCCTTTCTCCACAGATTTGGTAAATGTGAGTCTAATAGTGGATCTGACATTTGCCAGCAATGCCTTGACTAGTTCCTTATATCACCACAAACCCTTTATCCAAACATCATTCTCTGGTCTCAGGATTTCTCCTTCTGAGGAATCAGGTCCTAACTTTCATGCATTTTTCCTATATGGTTGTCTTAAGCTTCTGCAATCTTAACTGCCTACCACTTTAGGCATCCATTTAACATTCCTTTGGCTTCTTAGCACTTATGGAAAGACCAGGAACTCTAATGGAAGATGAAACTATAGATCCATGGGGAAAGGGCCAAGTCCCAGATAGGTTTGAAGTCTACAGAGGTCAGCTAAAGAATAAAATATTTAACTATTTCACTTCGCAAAAAACTACCAATATATCTGTAATAATAATAATTAATAACTTCTATGCCTCTATTTAATATTTACTTCAGCTAGAATCCAAGCAGCAAATGTAACCCAACACCACAACTCCAGTATCTATGGGCTTGCTTCTGCAAAGAGCATTCTGGCTTTGATTCAGCAAAGCAAATGGCAAGTGTTAACTTTATGAAATCAGTGGGAGTACTCAATGCTCAAAGTTAAATTCTAGGTGGGTCAAAAGAATCCTCACAAGGTGTCCAGTTTAGGATGCGACACTGATAATTCTAAAGAAATTAAACAGTGATTGTTGAAGGTGAAAGAAGGTAACTGAGAACCAAAAAGCTACAAGTCATTTGAAATCACTAACATGTATGACTCTGGAATAAATAGATCAAACCTCATGTTCTTCTAGCGTATGTATTCACTACATAGTTAACTCAAGTTATTTTCTTGAGTTAGCATAACTCAAATGAGGTCAGCCACACTGATGTCTGAGCTGCTGTATCTGTCCTGGCACTGCACTCACTCATATGTGGTGCTGGGACTTTTGGGAGCAGGGTTTTTCACACTTCACTAAACTGAGTTGTTCTATGGAATTCTTTCTCAATGAATTGTGGAAGAGTCAGTCTGTCCTTTCTGAGCACACAGTGGAAATTGTGAGGAGGCATTGGAGGAACAACAGCATTTCAATAGGGTTAGTCTGCATCCACATATGAATGTTTGTGTTAGTAGCTAGTTAATTGTGCTGCCCCCTGCCCATGCCTGCAACTCACAGGCAGCCAACTCAAGTTAAAAGTACCACCGCTTGAGTTAGGGGAAGCTCTTGCATCATAATTCAAATGAACTTTGCAGTGAAGACATGCTCTTAAAAAGGGAAATAGCTGTAAAATTAGATGGTGTTTAAATCCTGTTTGGATCACCCAATAACATGAGTTTTTGTTCACATAAATTAAAGACACTTTTACTTGTGATGGTCTTTGGCAAAGCCCTTGGCAGTCTGTACGTGAAAATACACTTCTTGGGCTATCCCTGAAGGATAAAAACAAAGAATTCTGTTTCCTTAGTAAAGGACAACAAACACTTGTGACTTCTTCCTAAATATATTTTTAAAGCTCTGACTGCTGGGTGAAATTTGTTAATGCACTAGAATTTCATGTCTGGAGACCTCTGCGTAAATTTGGTTTAGAATACAAATGAAATGGGTTTGGTGTTCTCAATCTAAAAAGGAGATGTTAGTCTATAACATAAAATTGGTACATAACTAGGCACGATTTTCATTCTCTGCATATCTATTTTGCTGCAGATAAGAGATAAGGTGCATTGACAGAGCTGTGATGTTAATGATTCTATTGCACCTGTTTCAGTATGCCTGTCTCTTCCTACTTCATGACAATAAAAATTCACTTGACTTGCTCCTTTAAACATCTCTTCTCTGGAAAATCTGAATATTTTAAATGGATTAGAGTCTTCTTTTTTTATGGGCCCAGTTCTGCCACTCTTATCCACAGAAAGAAGTGGCAGAGTTGGGGCATGACCTCAATCAAGTAGAGCACCTCTTCTGAAAATGTGTTTTTCTATAAACATCTTGCAATTATGGAATGACTTTAAATCATATTACCTCTTTGGTTTAGTGCAAATTGGGAAATTATCCAATTTACACTTAGATGCCTTTAATAATCTTCTTAAAAAGCTGGTGTCAGCATTTGAGAAGTACTGCCATATTTTCATTGTTGATCAGTATGTTGTTGTTTCATTCGTTATTTATTTTTGGCATTTTGTTGCATGGTGGGACTGATCTTTAAAATCCCAAACTTGGCTTTTGTGGCTCAGTAGATTTGTAATGTATTTTGCTATTTATCTGGTGCGCAATCCTAGCCTCTCACTGAAGTCAATGGGAAGTTTGCCATCAGCTTCTGTGGGACTAGGAACAGTATTATCTTATCAAACCTCTTGCATCACACAAGCCATAGAATTTCATCCCATAATTCCTGCAGTGAAGAGCACTATTCTTCCCTGCTGTGTGATTTAAACACTGAACTCAATAAACTCTGGTTCAGGTAAAGCATATATTTCATAGAAAAACATCCAGTCTCAAGGCAAAAATCAAAGTGATGATGACTTTACCACTCTCCCTGCTAAGCTCGTTATTTTCTGCTATGAACTTCCGATGAAAGAAGAACAAAATGTGTACTCTCACACTCCTTTAAAAATAACTGGAATAGCTGAGAAACTACTCAGGTGGTACAATCCTTCCTATTACCCAGCTTGGGTAAACAAACATTGTTCACAAAACAATACGTATTTGATCCACTGGAAAAGAACTGAAGATTGTCTGACACAATTTGCTCATCATGATCCAGACAGTTGCTCTCCCCTTCTAATACTGCAGCACAGGGATAACCCTCACTGATCACAACAAGGAAAATATTTTTTGTAATATTGATAAAAAGAAAGTTAGAAGGACCCGCATGGAGTACTGCAGTCCTACAGAGGCCAATAGAGAGGAGCTTACATTATATACATTATAAACATTAGTAATGGCTCAGAGGGAATCTGAAGAGCATATAGCCAGAATCATTAAGACAAATAAGAGATTATTTAAGTATATCTAAAGCTGTGTGTGTGTGAGATAAATGGTGGGCTTGCTGGACCAATGGGGAGTAGAAATGGAAACTGAGGAGGTGAAAAGCTTGCAGAGAAAACAGATATTTTTTTGAATCATTCTTCGCCAAAGAGGATGCTGAGAAGACACCTACATTGAACCTCCTCTTTTCGGCATTCTAGTCATCCCTCTATCTGCCATCTCCCCTGCCTTCAGCCACCCATCTCTTCAGTCCTGGCAGCTGTTAAGTCTTGTATCTTTCTAAAATTCTTTGAGACCCCCTTCCCTGTCTGAAAGCTAGATTTGAGGCCAGCTATATTTATTCTGAGTCTCCGAGCAGAGCCTCTTACTTGGAAAGCTGTGCACTTCAACTGACATGCAATTAAATCAGTGTTGTTCCAAATCTTCCATATGGCAGACCAGAATTTCAGATACTTCAGGTGGAGCAACAATACAATTGGGAAGCTCCCTGATAGGATCTTCACATATACAACCAGAGGTGACGTGTGTGGTGGGATGGGGAGAGGATGCAGGGGTCACATGCCCTGGTAGGGGGCAAATTTCTGTTTGTCATTAATACCCATGCGCCATCTTGAATTTCTGACAACAACAACTAGAAATCCAGCTTGGCTGTCCTTCTTCCCCCTCCTCAGGTATAGTTTCCTGCCCTTTCTACCAAAAGGTGGGAAACCAAGTAACCATGTGATGTGTAATCTGCCCAGGAAAAGCAGGGCATATGGGCTAGCACTTCAGGAGGACAGGGCTGCCCATTTAAGTGGCAGAGTGCTGGAGGTGGTGCTACACAGCAGTGTGTTCTTCTCAGGTATGTAGGCCAGAGCACAGTGCCTTAGGGTTGTGGGAGGGTTTAACATGCTGTACACAAAGGTGAGCTGCTAGCTGTCACCCTCTCATCTGGATCTTACTTACACCCATGACAATGCAGAGGATGAGAAAGAAGAATCACCAGCATCAAGTAGAGTTTACCACCAACCTGTCACCTGAGGTGCACCTGTGTTTACCACCTACCTGTCACCTGTGACTGAAATCTACTGGTTGCATGGTTGGCTTTCCATGCCTGAGCGCAATAGGGACAGGAGTCGATGGGTAGGCCGAGATGCCAGCAGCTGGTGTGCTGCTGCGTCCTGCAAGAGGGCAGCTTAGTGCTGGCTACCACAGGGTGCTCGTGCCCCACAGAGTCAATGTGCTCATTGCTTCCTCAATCAGGAAGCACCAGCTGGAAGCTGGAGGTTTGGTTGCAGAGTTTGTGCCCTGATTAACATTTTGTGGTTGGCCAACGCCAAGTAGCTTTTAGTACCTTTTGAAGAGCCCTAGGCCATGGCTGAGGGTTGGCTTGCCATGGCTGATGACTCCAAGCCATTGCCAGGAGACAGCCACCAACTGCAATAAGGTCAGAGAGGTGGGCAGCAGGCCAAAGCCACCATAGCAGACTCTGTTAGTCCTGGCCCTGCAAACTGGCAGTTATCGAAGAGGTGACAAGGCGAGTGGAAGATAGCTCCACCTTGTAGGCCCGAGGCCCCACCTTGTGCTCCCGCCATATCCCATGCTGCTCAGATTAAAAGACCTGATCACCGACATACTGAGGCAAGGAGCCCAGTGTGGATTTTTGCTGCTGCTCAGCAGTAGTAGTGGCAACTTGACCAGCTAAGAAGCAAATAGTTTGAACTATTCTTACTTTCAATATGAGGTCAGTTACAAACAGGCCACCCGAATCAGAGACTTTGAGTCCCAGTTACAGTCCTAGGACTTGGAAATAGAGAAGCTTGCATTCATGTTTGAGGGCTTAGTGGCCCAAAACAGCACATATGTGTCACAGGTCAGAAGGTAAGAGCTGAAGGTCCAGGACCTCAGTGAGCCTCTGGCTAAGAGGGAGAAGAAATCGTTCTCTGTGAATAACCAGGAGAGTGATTCGCAGGCAGCTATCTGCGAGCTGCTAAAGGAGCTGTGCTCTAGCCAACACCACCAGGCTGAGCATAGCAGTTGCTTTCAGACTGTGGAAAAGCTGAAGGAAAAGTTAAGAAGGACAAAGGGAATGTTATGGGCAGTAAGCAAGGCTCCCTTGTGTGGGAGTAAAGCTACCGCAAGCTGCAGCAGCAGCCCAGTGCTTTCAGAGGAGGAGTTCTGCTGTGCCTCCCTGAGGGCTACTGAGAGCTCTGAGACACCTTCAGCTCCACTGCAGGAAGCCTGAGAGGAGGGGTCTAAGCTGCCCATGGCCCCGATCACTACGACTGCAGTTAGTTACAGGCCAAGGTCAGCAAGGCCCCTCTAGACCAGGCAGAAGCTAAAGGCTTACACCCCGGAGCAGTCTGGATGTAAGGCACTGGATCCCCTTACAAGGAACACAGCACTGGACTGGCTTGCTAGGCTGTGCCCCATACCAGGTATTTTAAATAAGGATGCTGCATCCCTAATCAGAGAGTGCATGACAGGAGGGGACTTCGGCGCCCTGCCAAGTCAACTGCAGGTGGGAGATGCAGATACCAACCTGCAGCTTTATAAGGGTGTCATGAGCTTCTACTTCCCTCATCACAACCTGATTGGGAGATATTATTCCAAGAAGCAATGGGCAGGAGAGCGGCCAGAGCGTTATCTGAGTAAGAAGAAGCTCCTATTCTGGCTAGCAGAAGCCCTCACTTGTGACACGCCCGACAGCTCTCCAGGGATTGAGTCCCACTTTACAGACCTCCCTGGGAGCTGTGGACCCACAAAACGCCTCTTAAGGGGACCTGGAAACCCGACTGAGAGTCGCTTATGAATTCCAATGACAGGCTTTCCCAGCTGGCTCTAAGAAGAGGGTTTCGGTGGTAACCGAAACATGGAAGAAAGAGTTTACTAGGAGACAGCATAGCAACCAGAACACATTTCGTGACAGCCCCCTCAGCAGCCCCAAGAGCCTGTGACCCACCAAGCCAAGGAAGAAGCCCGATCATTCTGGAACCTCGTGTGGAAACAGCTGCTCCAGTTCGATAGGAAGGAGGACATAGACAGGTTGTTGACGGAAAAGCTGCTGCAGCATCTGGCTCAATGCAAGAAAAACAAGAAGGAGCAGTTTGCAGCATCCACACTGTCATCAACTAATCTACTATGATGGGGCCAGATTTCCTCGCAGCCTGAGGAGAAGGTGCCTATACAACTGGATGCTTGGGGTAGGCCCACAACATTGGGCAGCATTGGGCGGGAATTTGGACAACTTAGCCAGTGACTGCTGGTTGATACTTGCACCTCAGTCTTCCTTTTCTGTTAGGAGGAAAATTCAACTGTGAAGAAAATCCCCATAAAAGACAAAAAGGTGCTGAAGGGATACAGTGGGGCAATAACATCATATCCTTCATTGTTCCTGTTACTTGCACCATACAGGACATGTTGGCCAAGATTGCCTTTGGAATCCAGTGTTTGGGTGGCCAAGGCATCTTAGGCATCGATCTACTCAAGAAGCTTCATGTAATCATGGACCTTCCTAACAGCCAGCTGGTCCAATTCACAGACCAAGACCAGTATGGAGTGGTAGCTGCTTCCCACAGGGTTGTGGCCCTGAAGGCCCCTGAAACATGGTGCATCCCTGTAGGGAAGCAGCTGCAAGGCACTGTGAGGCCCCACTCAGCGCAAGTGGCAGAGGTGGTAGCTGTAGTGTCAGTCCTATACAAGGAAAACAGAGAAGCCAACATCTGCATCTGCTCGGATTCGGAGTGGGTAGTTTGGGCTCTGACCTGCTGGATGCCTGTCTGGATGCAGTGTGATGTGAAGTTAGGAGATGGGAAACTGATCAAGTACGCTGCATATCTTCGTCATGCGTGGGACTTGGCTTTTAGTTGAGAAGGAGCCACGGTCCTGTGCAAGGTAAATGCCCACTGCAGAGACTCGCCAGAAGTATCCCAACTAAATCACCCAGCCGACTGCCTTGCCAAGGAAGCACATCTCTTAGGGGATGAGCACTTGTGGCCCTTGACTCCTGAACCAATAATGCATGTTCAGCATCAGGACATTGATCTAAACCAGCAAGTGGAGATAAAAACATTACAGGAAAAAAGACTCTGATGTGCAGGATCTCCTGAAAAGGGAAGACTATTGAGGTTTCTCTATATTCAAGGAAAAGCATGATCTGATCTTGGCCCGAAAGAAGAACTCATAGGAGGTTTTGCCAGTCTTAGTACTATCATCATGTTTCTGTAAGGAGATGGTGACTCTAGCGCACAACTAGGGTCAGTTTGGCACCAACAAGACTGCAGACTGTTTCATCTGTGTGGCCTGGAGTCCTGACCTGAATAAGGACATGACCCTGTATATCCAGTCATTCCTGAGCTGCACTGAGAACAACTCAGACAGCCATGTCATTAAAGGTCTTATGCAACACCACCTGGCTGAAGGTCCACGGTGCAGGATACAGGTTGACTATATCGGACCTCTACCCTGTACTGGCCATGGGCACAAATACTGTCTGGTAGTCGTGGACGTATTCACGAAATGGGTCGAGGCATGCCCCAACAGCAATTGCACTGCTGCCACTACTGCCAAGGTCCTCCTCAATGAGACTTTCACACGATTTGGCCTCCTTGCATCAATAGACTCGGATCAGGGACTGTACTTCGTGGGTGAAATGACCGAATTCCTTTGCCAAGCCCTTGGAATCAGGCAGAGATTCCTTGTGTCAGGCCATCCTCAGAGCTCATGTATTGTCGAAAGGACGAACCGCACCCTGAAAACCACTCTGAGGAAGGTCATCAGTCATCACAGTAAGGACTGGGATTTAAAACTTCCAGTGGTCTTGATGGCAATACAATCCATCATGGAATCTCATGGTTTCATGCCACACGAAGCTATGCTAGGCACGCCTATGAGACTTCTGGAACTCTGGTGAGTGGGAGGGCAATCCCCTGATGAATACCAACCCAGACTGACAATAGATAAGTATATGTCAAAGTTCCTGACTGACATAAGTACTATCCAGCACCAGGTAGCAGTGCAATTAAAATCAAATGCACGAGGGATGGATAGACAGCTGGAGCAAGTGAAGGTGACAAGGTAGGAGGTCGGGGACCGGGTAATCTTTAAACTTTACTCATGATATGGCCACACTCGGAGCCTGATGTGGGTGGGACCAACCACTATCATCAGCAAGGCCAGCCCATGCGTTTATCAGATTGAAATCACTGGTAAGCATGAGAAGAAAACCAAATGGTTTCATTCCAGCCAAATGAAGGCTTGAAAGAGCACTGGAACTGGGAACAAGTCCTAATACATGTCTTCTGTTTCTGCCATAGGAGTCCCACTTCTGTCCTCTCCTTCATCGGCTAATATTATGTCTGACCATTGTACATAGCGTAAATGGAGTTTTCTTTGTGAAACCGGGGGATCATTTCTATTGTAATTATGGAACTGCTGTATTTACCCCAGAAACTGTGAGCCAAAAGTTTATTAGGATTTTCCATGGTCAAGGCCCTTCAGATGGATTAACCCCAATAACTCTTTTCAATTATCTATCGGGACCTAAATGTGTTTTATTGTGGGTCCTGGAGAAGGAGGGTTACTGAGATTCTATAGTGGGCCAGGGGTCAGGCTCCTATCTAACTACTGTCAGAAATGCTGGTCTATTAGGCCAAGTAAATCAAGTCCCAAATGCAGACATGTGGGAAGTCACCAACCCACAGATAAGGTGCTCCGGTGGTTTGCTCACCAATAGCCCTTCTAAATGTATTTGTTTTTCCTCCAATTTAAGTCCCAGCATCCAGAAGGAGTCTCCCACCATTAAAATTTCCCTGAGTTCACAGTTCTCTCATCCTAAATTACAATTCAGACTACATACCCCAGTTTGTTCCATTTCAGATTATGTTAATTGTACCGGTAGTTTACCCTGTTTCTGTAATAGTTCTAACTATGTGAATGGGTTTTGCTTGGCTCAAACCCAAAATAAGTTTATTTAGAAATGTTATGGGAACATTAACATTATCACCAACACCAACGAAGCTGGAATGTGGTATTTGGTAGGTCCATATGGTACTATACAAACAATAAAGGTTTGTCATCCCTAAGCCTCTAATTAGCCATGTGGACCCTGTTGTGGTCAATGAGAATTTAAGGCGACTACTAATCTCAGACCCTAGGTACTCAGTGAAGAGCGTTAGTGTCAACATGAAAACCCTAGTAAGCAGCATAGAACCCAAATGCTTACCCTTTGTAAAATCTGTTGTCCAGCATTGAGAAGCTTGGATTCATGGTGCTGAAGCAAGGTATCGGGGTCATGGGAAAAGAGATCTGGCTGCCAACATCATGGGTAGTGTAGGAGCAAGCACTAGGTTTGGTAAACTCCCTGGGTACCGGATCTCAGGCCTTACAGGTCAATAATCTGTGTCAAGAGGTGACAACCCTTTACCAGCCACTGTCAGCAGCTCTAGACAAAATTGAAGACCTAGGATACGATCTGCCTGATGTAATCAAGGCCTAGTGTAGTGCCCAGAATAAGGATATCAAAAGAATCATTAGCAGTATAGAGGGTTTCCAGGGAAACACTTTGTGGGCACTGGCATGCCTCCAGATAGAAGTCTGGCTGCAAGCAGTATCCACTGGCGTTTTGAGATCAGGATTTCAGGACTCCCATGCCAGTCTGCTCCAACACAGACCCAGGGTCTGAACCAGGTGCCCCAAAGCTGCAAACTTAACTGAAAATGGTTTAGCAAGTGCTCCTGACTCTAGCACTCAGACACCCAGTTCCTATTGAGAGCTAGGCATCATGGGTGCTGGAGATAAGGTAATCTGCTAAGTGGTTTTCAGTTAAGTCTGGAGCGTTGGGGCATGTGGTTCAGACCCTGGGTCTGTGTTGGAGCAGACTGGCATGTCAGACTCAACAAGGCAGGGTTCTGGAGGCCCAAACTGACAGAGAAAATGGGCTCAGAGGTAGTCTCAGCACAACAGGTGACAATCCCAAGTGGGTTTCTGTGATCGAACCCATCAGAATACCCTGTTTACTTACCTTGTTTAACTGTTGTTGGTGTAATAAAAATACCTGCGTTTTGCACCTACAATTCCTTGTTGGTTTTTATTTTGGGTGATCTTAAACCCTGATGATAGATGCGGGTAGGGAGACGAATCTCTTGACTGGTCTCCGGCCAGCCTAAAACAGTCAAGACCCCTCAGAGATCTCTCAGGATGCCTCTGGCGGAGACGCCCAGCATCGAGGAGGCAGCGCTCCTCCTCTGGTAGCAGCACTCAGTACTGGAGAAACAGACTTGTCTCCTTTATAAATACTTTTCTGCTGTCAAATCTATGGCGTTCCTATCAGTAGTCATTTCACACCAAATCATGAACTTAATCTGAAAAGATTTGTGAATAAGATCCTTTTATGTTGACAAATTACATATTCTTCACTCTGGTGCTCAAATGCTTTTGGACTGTTTGCATTTACAAGGAGGTAGAGGAGCTGAATACTGAGGTTAGCCATTGGGATATAACTTGAGCCCTTGTTCAGTACTTAATGTGACAGTCTATCTTAAAGAAATATGAAAATGACAATACCTATCCTTGCCATTTGCTGCTAGGCTCATCTGCATTTTTTCAATTATGCGATAACCCAGCCTAGGAACCCAAAGGGACTTGAATTATTAGCAGAGCTCACACACTTGTGCTAAAATCTGATGGGAAATCATAATATTAACATAAACTATACTATTAATATTAATATTAAAACATGGCTTGCCACTTGTGTGCTCATAACATGCTGAGTTTTAATGCAGCAAACGGTATTTCTACATCGAACACTAAACCACTTTCAAGCAAGGTTAACAAAAACTTGAATTATTGAACAGTGCCTAGGTAATGTAAACACATCACTTTAAACATGAACAAAACATTGAATGGAGATTTAGATTTTGATGTTCGTTCTTCAGTCATAGGGTACGTCTACACTACAGGATTATTTCAATTTTACATAAACCGGTTTTATAAAACAGATTGTATAAAGTCGAGTGCACGCGGCCACACTAAGCACATTAATTCGATGGTGTGCGTCCATGGTCTGAGGCTAGCATCGATTTCTGGAGCGTTGCACTGTGGGTAGCTATCCCGTAGCTATCCCATAGTTCCCGCAGTCTCCCCCGTCCCTTGGAATTCTGAGTTGAGAGCCCAGTGCCTGATGGGGTAAAAATCATTGTCGCAGGTGGTTCTGGGTACAGCCTCATCCCTCCCTTCATGAAAGCAGCAGACAACCATTTCGCGCCTTTTTTCCTGGGTGAACTGTGCAAACGCCATAGCGCAGCAAGCATGGACTCTGCTCAGATCAATACCGTAATAGTGGACGTTGTAAACACCTCACGCATTCTCGTGCAGTCTATGCTGAACCGGGACCTGCAAAGCCAGGCAAGGAGGAGGCGGCGGCTACAATAGCGCGACAACAAGAGTGATGAGGACATGGACACAGAATTATCTCAAACCGCGGGCCTCTGCGCTTTGGAGATCCTGCTGGTAATGGGGCAGGTTCTAGCCATTGAATGCCGATTTTGGGCCTGGGAAACAAGCACAGACTGGTGGGACCGCATAGTTTTGCAGGCGTGGGACAATTCCCAGTGGCTGCAAAACTTTCGCATGCATAAGGGCACTTTCATGGAACTTTGTGACTTGCTTTCCCCTGCCCTGAAACGCCATAATACCAAGATGAGAGCAGCCCTCACAGTGGAGAAGCGAGTGGCAATAGCCCTCTGGAAGCTTGCAACGCCAGACAGCTACCGGTCAGTCGGGAATCAATTTGGAATGGGAAAATCTACTGTGGGGGCTGCTGTGATGCAAGTAGCCAAAGCAATCATTAAGCTGCTGCTACGAAAGGTTGTGACTCTGGGAAACGTGCAGGTCATAGTGGATGGCTTTGCTGCAATGGGATTCCCTAACTGTGGGGGGGCGATAGATGGAACCCATATCCCTATCTTGGCACCGGAGCATCAGGGCACCCAGTATATAAACCACAAGAGGTACTTTTCAATAGTGCTGCAAGCACTGGTGGATCACAAGGGACGTTTCACCAACATCAACGTGGGATGGCCAGGAAGGGTTCATGACGTTCGCATCTTCAGAAGCACTGCTCTGTTTAAACTGCTGCATCAAGGGAATTACTTCCCAGACCAGAAAATAACAGTTGGGGATGTTGAAATGCCTGTCGTTATCCTGGGTGACCCAGCCTACCCCTTGATGCCATGACTCATGAAGCCATACACAGGCAGCCTGGACAGTGGTCAGGAGCTGTTCAACTACAGGCTGAGCAAGTGCAGGATGGTGGTAGAATGTGCATTTGGCTGTTTAAAGGTGCGCTGGCGCACATTACTGACTCGCTCAGACCTCAGCCAAACCAATGTCCCCTTTGTTATTGCTGCTTGCTGTGGGCTCCACAATCTCTGTTAGAGTAAGGAGGAGACCTTTATGGCGGGTTGGGAGGCTGAGGCAAATCACCTGGCCACTGATTACGCGCAGCCAGACACCAGGGCGATTAGAAGAGCACACCAGGAAGCGGTGTGCATCAGAGAAGCTTTGAAAATGAGTTTCATCACGGGCCAGGATACGGTGTGACTGCTGTGTTTGTTTCCCCTTCATGAATCCCACCCCCCTTTATTGACTCCTTCCCCGTAAGCAACCCACCCTCCACCTTCGATTACAGCTTGCTTAAGGAAATAATGTCACTATCATTTAAAAATCATGTATTCTTTATTAAAAGTCATTCCCTGTAAGCAACCCACCCTCCCCCTTCGATTACAGCTTGCTTAAGGAAATAAAGTCACTATCGTTTAAAAATCATGTATTCATTATTAAAATCATTCCCTGTAAGCAACCCACCCTCCCCCTTCGATTACAGCTTGCTTAAGGAAATAAAGTCTCTATCATTTAAAAATCATCTATTCATTATTAAAAAGTAATTATAAAAAGAGGCAGAGAACTGACAAGGTATCCCGGGTGTGGTTTGGGAGGAGGATAGGAGGGAAGGAAAAGGCCATTAAACTCATTTCAATGTAATGACAGCCTTTTGGTTGGACTGTCCACGGGGGTAGAGTGGACGGGTCCACGAAGCCTTCTCCCACGCGTTCTTACATGTTTGGGTGAGGAAGATATGGAACATGGTGAGTGGTGAGGGCAGTTACAAAGGGGCTGCAGGGGCACTCTGTGACCCCACTGCTTTTCCTGAAGATCCACCAGACGTCGGAGGATATCAGTTTGATCACGCAGCAGCTCCAGCGTTGCATCCCGCCACCGCTGATCTTCCTGCCTGCAACTCTGATCTTCCAGCCACCACCTCTTCTCGAGCGTCTCTCCTATCCTCACGTTCGTCCCTCCTATCCTTATGTTGGTCCCTCCTGTCCTCACGTTCACTGGCATCTTTTCTGTACTTCGCTACCATGTCCTTCCACTCATTCAGATGAGCTCTTTCATTGCGGGTTACTTCCATGATTTCCGAGAACATTTCATCTCGCGTCTTCTTTTTCCTCCGCCTTATCTGAGAGAGCCTTCGGGATGGAGTAGGGAGGCTTGAAAAATGTGCAGCTGCATGAGGGAGGGAAAAAAGGGAGAGAAGTATTTAAAAAGATACATTTTACAGAACAATGGTTATACTCTTTCACAGTGAACAACACTATTCACCTTACATAGCACATGTGATTTCACTACAGGGTCGCATTTTGCATCTTAATATTGAGTGCCTTCGGCTCTGGTGTTACAGATCTCACAGACGCAGGTCCAGGCATCAGAATTCAGCTTGCATGCGGCCATGGTAAGCCATTGTCTTTCGGCTTCTCCAGCCTTCATATACACAGTGCCCTCTGATGCTTCTTTCCTGTTAACATGCAGCAGCAGAAGCCAACCCCCACATCCAATTCTCTAGGATGATTGCTTTACCCCTCCCCCCACCGCATGGCTGGTATCATGGAAGATCACTGCTAATCATCCCCCTTTCCTCCCCCCACCACGTGGCTAGTAGCTGGGAAGATTCCTGCTAGCCAAACGCAAAAAAGCTCAGCGCTATCCCTTCCTCCCCTCCCCCTGCTTGGCTACGTGCAAGGAAGGATTTCTTTTAAGCAACAGCCCAGTAGGAAAATGGCCATCTCTGTCCCCTTAATTAAATTCCTGAATGTCAACCAGGTTACCATGAACGATATCACTTTGCTGAGGATAACAGAGCAAGATAAAGAACGGATGTTTCTTGAATGCCAGCAATCACCGGGACCATACGCAGATGTGCTTTGCCATGCAATGATACCCGATTACTTGCTACATGCATGGCGTGGTAAAGTGTCCTACCATGGTGGACGGAACAAGGCTTTCTTGCCCAGAAACCTTCTGCAAAGGCTTTTGAAGTACCTCCAGGAGCGCTTCATGAAGATGTCCCTGGAGGATTTCCGCTCCATCCCCAGACATGTTAACAAACTTTTCCAGTAACTTTACTGGCCGCGAATGCATCCCAAGCCCTCATGGCAAATCAATCATTAAAACACGCTTGCTTTTAAACCATGTTTTATATTTACAAAGGTACACTCACCAGAGGTCGCTTCCATGGCTTCACTGTCTGGGCTAGTGGCTTGGGAGGGCTGGGAGGGTAATTCCGTCTGGATCACAAAAAGCTCCTGGCTGTTGAGGCTAATGGAGTGCTGTGTGCTCGCTGCAAGGTCGTCCTCCTCTTCCTCCTCCTCCTCCTCCTCATCTTCCCGCTCCATAGAATCCTCAGCCATGGTTGAGATTACAACCCCCACCTCGGAATCCACAGACAGGGGTGGGGTAGTGGTGGCGCAGTCCCCTAAAATTGCATGCAGCTCAGCGTAGAAGAGGCATGTTTTCGACGCTGACCCGGACCTTCCATTTGCTGCTTTAGTTTTCTGGTAGGCTTGTCTGAGCTCCTTAACTTTCACTCTGCACTGCACTGAGTCCCTGGTGTGGCCTTTTTCCATCATAGCCTTGGAAATTTTTCAAATCTTTTTTCATTTCGTCTTTTGGAACGGAGTTCTGTTAGCACTGAATCCTCTCCCCATATAGTGATCAGATCCAGGACCTCCCATGCGGTCCATACTGGAGCTCTTTTTCAATTCTCAGGAGACTGCATTGCTACCTGTGCTGATGAGCTCTGTGTGGTCACCTGTGCTGATCACATCTCCACGCTGGCCAAACAGGAAATGAAATTCAAAAGTTCGCGGGGCTTTTCCTGTATACCTGGCCAGTGCATCCGAGTTCAGATTGCTGTCCAGAGCTGTCACAGTGGTGCAATGTGGGATACCGCCTGGAGGCCAATACTGTCCATTTGCGGCCACACTAACCCTAATCCGATATGGTAATATTGATTTTAGCGCTACTCCTCTCATAGGGGAGGAGTACAGAAACCGATGTAAAGAGCCCTTTATATCGATATAAAGGGCCTCGTAGTGTGGACGGGTGTAGCGTTAAATAGGTTTAACGCTGCTAAAATCGGTTTAAACACGTAGTGTAGACCAGGCCATAGGTTTATATAAAATTACATCTGAGGTTTTGAATTGGAAGCCAACAAACCTTCGTCATTACTAGTTTTTTAAATGTACTATGCTGTATATAAATGGGGAATTATGGTTTATGTTGATGTCATGGTCATGAGAGAATTTTTGAGAAAATCTGTTGTTATAACAAGGCTATGGTTGAGGTGCTTTGGGTATACAGTATATAAAAAATTCTACACAGATTAGAGTTTGCTACACACATTTCTGAGACAAATTGGATGCTGGAATATTTTAATTAAAATGAATGCAAATCACATTTTATTTTAGGGACGTTCTATGGCCTGTGTTGTAAGGAGGTCAGACTAAATGATCACAATGGTTCCTTCTGGCCTTGGAATCTATGAAACATATTTATAAATAATAATCAAAATAACTAGAAAGGGGGAAGGGATAGGTGAAACAGTGATTTAAAGCATTAGCCTTTAATCTTTGCATCACCTGTGCAAAGTGAGTATAAAACGTTACGGTTGTGGTTTGGCAGTGCTTGTAGGCACTCTGCACTCATGTCAGTGACAAAACAAGATGCAAGTGGATACGTAGGCCTATTTTGTTAATCATTTATAGTTCACTATCACCATCAGGCCCCTACTCAGAATTGGAGCCCCATTGTACTGGGTAATATGCAAACATAGAGTAAGAAAAAGTCTCTGTCCCAAAGAGTTGGTGACAGACAGGAAAAAGGATTATTATCTCAATTTTGCAAATGGAGGACTGATCTATAGAGAGAGATAGACCCAAATCCACAAAGCGTCACAGTGCTTCACTTTTAGGGGCCTAGCTACCAAGTGGAATCCACAGAGCGTGAGTTAGCCTATACGATGCATGGGAAAAAATAGGTATCTAAGAATGGGATCCACACAAGCCAGCATACTAGGCAGGGAGCCACCTAAGCTAGCCAATAGCAGATGGTGAAGAGAAGGGTTTATCCTAAGTCTGGCCCCTCTCAGGGAGTTAGATGCCTAAGGTTACATCTAGACAACAGCTGGGAGGCGTAATTACCCACTTTAGTAAACACATGCACTAGGTCTGCTTGAGCTAGTGCCTAAAAATATCAGGGTGGCTGCTGCAAGCAGCACAGGTGGCAGTTCGGATCTCTGCCTGAGGTTGGGTGGGATTGTATTCAGGTAGCTAGCCAGATCAGCTGCAGCCACACTACTAACATGCATGTACATCTACGGAGCTGGGAATTACACCTCCCAGCTGCTGTGGAGACATATATTTTATCCAGGCTGGAGGTCGGTATTTTATGTTTGCTTAGGATCTACAGCCATGAGCCCTCTTCTGGAGTCTGGGACCTAAACTGTCTTTTTGCAAGAATGGCGGCGGTGCCTGCCTAACTCCACACAAAATGGCTAAGGAGGGAGGGGCAGGGAGCCTCTCTTATATCTTGTAGCCCAGCAGCTGGCAGGCAGGACACTCCAGTTCGGTTTTCCCCTCTACTCGATGAGAAGGGATTTAAACAGGGGTTTTTCCATCTCCGAGGTGAGTTCCCTTAACTACTGAATTATAGAATCATTCTTACTCACTCTTTGACATCATGGATATCATTCTTACTCACTCTTTGACATCATGGATATGTACCCAGAGTGGAACAGTTTCAACTGGAGATATTGAGAGAGGCCCACATCAGAATATCCCATAGACCAGTGGTTAGGGCACTCACAGGAAAGATGGAAGACCCCTGCTAGAATTCCTTCTCATCAGGCAGAATGGAGGTCTCTCACATCTCAGCCGAGTTCCTTATCTACTAGACTAAAGGATATAAGGGGTGATAGTTGCTGCTTCTTGCTCTGAGAACACCTACCAGATTTGGCCCACCAGTGTGAGGATCCTGCTGGGTTTGAGTGTGCGATAGGGGCCCAGGTTCCTAAACTGAGGTAGCAGAACACATGCCCTGAAGTAGAAACCTAGGGGACTTTGACAGCAGAAACTTAATTAGGCAGCAGCATAGCCAGGATTTTAAGGAGCTCAGTGGTGCCTAAATTTTGGACTTAGACATCTAACTCCCAGTTTAGGTGGCTAAGTCCTTTTGTGTATCTAAGTGACTTGCTACGGTAGTCTGTGATGTACCTGAGAACTCAACATGGGTCTCCTGAGTCCCAGGTTGGTGTTTAAGCACAAGACTTCTTCTCTTAAAACACAGAATCTGGACAGCCCATGTAAATTTATATGAAGGGCACTTAAGTAAATAATACTTAAATTCATGCTCATGGGAATTTCTCCTTCACATATTGGCTGTCTTGACACTTTCACGTCAGTTGTCTTTTATTTTTGTACTTCCTCTACCCCATTTTCAGTCAGCATTCTCTGCTGATGTACTTACTAGCTTCTGTTATTGTATATTTAAACAGCCTGTATTAGTGATATTGGCTTGTTTTAAGTTACAAGAGAAAGCAGTATTGTATGGCTGAACCAGGGCTTACACGAGACAGGAGTAATTGATGAGTAAGGCCCATAAGACTGTAATGAAAATGATTTGTAATCTTTATCCTGAGGATGGATTGTCAGAATTTGATTAGCCTGTACACAGTATGTAAATCAGAGTCTGAAGTGCTACTTTTAACAGTCTCAGTATTATATGTGGGGATTAGCGAGCCCTAGTCGTTTCATTTTTCTCACTGGTTGCCATGGCTTTATAATGGAGAATATTAATGTCCACTCAATCAAATTAGATTGTAGGAACAGTGAAAATATCAGACTGCTGATTTTCAAAAATGTAAAAGGAATTAAAAACCTCTTTCTTGAAATGACTATAAAGAGAATAGAAAAAGGGACTGCATAATAATCCATTCTTAGGCTAATAAGTGGAAGCAGAATAAGAAATGTTAGCAGCTGACCTGCCTACCTAGATTTTATACCAAACCCTTCTCTAAAATATCTGAGTACACAAATCTCATGCTGACAAGCATCTTCAAATACTCAGAGATTATAATGTAAACAGAACTCAGTTTTGTCAGGCTAAACTATATTATTGGGCAGATAGAAGATAAAGGAAAATATCTCAGTGGGACATATATATATAAAGAGGTGTCCCCTAGAAAAGGCCACATCTTGAACTCCTTTTTCAGGCAATACTCCTGTGGAAGTGAAGGTGAGTTTTACTTACCTGCATAAGGAGGTCACAGTCAAGCACAACACTCAGAAAAGAAAAGAAAATTCAGCTGTATTGTTTTTGTAATTCAAACACAGGAAGGCATAACACTAATCCAGAAGGAATCTACACAGGCCGTGGAGTACATTTCCTGATATCATGTTTACATTGTGCCTGAAGGACAAACCATTTCGAAGCAAACCATGGTTGTCTCATTGCATGGAAGAACTAGAGCACCGCACTTGTAGGGTGTGGAGGAAATTGGAAGAACAGGAAAAATTATTTTATTGATTTCTATAGCACTTGATGCTGTGGCAGCCAAACCAAAGGAAAGTGTCCTCAATTTAAAAAGCCAAACTGCAGTCCATGGAGTGTTTATATTTTAAAGTTCTGAAAGCAAACACTTGCAGGCTAACTTTTAACTCGTGCAAAAAGAGGTTGAGCGGGTAGCGGTCAGATGTCTTTCATATGATACAGGGCTTTATTAGATCATCACCAACACCTTGAATTGAACTCAGAAGTGAACAGGAAACTGATGCATGACTTTCATTCAGATGGTTTAGGATCATTTCCTAAGTCGTGTGGGCATCTGTGTTTTTGCATTACCTCAGGGGTGGCCAACCTGTGGCTCCAGAGCCATATGCGGCTCTTTAGAAGTTAATATGTGGCTCCTTGTATAGGCACCGACTCTGGGGCTGCAGCTACAGGCGCCAACTTTCCAATGTGCCGGGGGGTGCTCACTGCTCAACCCCTGGCTCTGCCACAGACCCTGCGCCCGCACCCCTTCCTGACCCCTCCCCTGAGCCTGCCATGCCCTTGCTTCTCCACCCGCCCCCAGAGCCTCCTGCACACCACGAAACAGCGGATTGGCAGGGCTGCTGGTGGGTGGGAGGATCTGTGAGTGGGGCAAGAGAGAGCTGATGAGGAGCTGCTGATGTATTGCTGCGACTCTTTGGCAATGTACATTGGTAAATTCTGGCTTCTTCTCAGGCTCAGGTTGGCCACTCCTGCATTAGCTAGAGTTTCCTGAATGACTGCAATGGTGGCTGCTGGAATATGATCTATTTAGAACTTAGGCTGCTAGTGTCATAGGAATGGACGCATGTTACATAGTCTGCATTTCAAAGACATGGCCACAGTCTCCTGGCCAGATGTAAATGTTGAAAATACTCTAGCTAGGAATCCAGAACCTGCATTGTATCCAGAACCTGCAAACCATTTTGGCAAATGTAGGATATGCATACATGGTACAGGAAAGCTTCTATCAACCCCTAAATACGTTCTTCCTACTAAAAAGTTATATTTCTGGGGGGTTTTTTTGTTTTGATTTTGGTTTTTTTTTTTTAGTTGAGTCACAGCTAGTTGGTTTTCATCAAGATCTCATCCTTATCATATTGGGAAACTAAAATGATCTTATACATATATTATCTTTTAAGATAAATCTAGCTGTGTTGCACAATTTGAAATCTCCCTCTAAAGACTCAGGAATGGGGAAAAATAAAAGTAGACTGTTCTGCACTTCCTTGAAATTCAATCAAAATTCAGTTGTAACTTTATCAGATGTTAGTTTAAGATTCATTATAGATTACATGGTACCATCTTATTTTAAGTGTGTATCAAGAAGCTTGCTGAACGACAGAACACCTATGGGAATGGATGTGAATTCCACATGGATACCAGATGAGTTTATGATCACTACTATTATGCCGAACATGAAATAAATTCATAATGGCCAGTCATTTGAAGCATGCCTGGATAAAGACTGCCCAATACAACAGAGTGAGGCTTTTGTCAGCGCAACCAGAACAAAATATATACTCTATGTTAAGTAAAGACTAATTCATACAGAATGGAACTTGTAACAAACTGTCTTTTTTTTTGTTATTCTTCTGACTTTTACACTGCTTAGCAAGATTTTCACAATTTTAGTACAATTTAAAGTAAATTCTAAAGTGTTGATTGTAATCTGTAAGATAGTCCTCATCATTGACCCTCTATTGCAGACAGCAAAGAGCCAAAGGAGTGAGATGGGAAACAACGAAAGGGATACTAGCTTCCCTGAATAGCAAAATATACTCAAGTCTGGGTGTACTATGGGGTCACTCCAACTCAATCCTGGTTTTAAATTTTCCCACCTGAAATATATGTCCAGTACTGTCCAGCCATCTCCTCGACCATACAAATATAGAATCAAAGAATCATAGAATATCAGGGTTGGAAGGGACCTCAGGAGCTCATCTAGTCCAGCCCCCTGCACAAAGCAGGATCAATCCGCAACTAAATCATCCCAGCCAGGGCTTTGTCAAGCCTGAACTTAAAAACCTCTAAGGAAGGAGATTCCACCACCTCCCTAGGTAAGCCATTCCAGTGCTTCATCACCCTCCTAATGAAAAAGTTTTTCCTAATATCCAACCTAACCCTCCCTACTGCAACTTGAGACTATTACTCCTTGTTCTGTCATCTGGTACCACTGAGAACAGTCTAGACCCAGCCTCTTTGGAACCCCCTTTCAGGTAGTTGAAAGCAGTTATCAAATCCCTCCATATTTTTCTCTTCTGCAGACTAAATAATCCCAGTTCCCTCAGCCTCTCCTCATAAGTCACGTACTCCAGCCCCCTAATCAATTTTGTTGATCTCTGCTGGACTTTTTCCAATTTTTCCACATCCTTCTTGTAGTGTGGGGCCCAAAACTGGACACAGTACTTCAGATGAGTCCTCACCAATGTCGAATAGTGGGAAATGATCATGTCCCTCGATCTGCTGGCAATGCTCCCACTTATACAGCCCATAATGCTGTTAAGCCTTTTTGGCAACAAGGGCACACTGTTGACTCATATCCAGCTTCTCATCTACTGTAACCCCTAGGTCTTTTTCTGCAGAACTCCTGCCTAGCCACTTGGTCCCTAGTCTGTAGCAGTGCATGCGATTCTTCCATCGTAAGTGCAGGACTCTGCACTTGTCCTTGTTGAATCTCCTCAAATTTCTTTTGGCCCAATCATCTAATTTGTCTAGGCCCCTCTGTATCCTATCCATACCCTCCAGCATATCTACCACTTCTCCCAGTTTAGTGTCATCTGCAAACTTGCCGAGAGTGCAGTCCACGCCATCCTCCAGATCATTAATAAAGATATTGAACAAAACCGGCCCCAGGACCGACCCTTAGGGCACTTCACTTGATACCGGCTGCCAGCTAGACATGGAGCCATTGATCACTACCTGTTGAGCCCAATGATCTAGCCAGATTTCTATCCAGCCTATAGTCTGTTCATCAAGCCCATACTTCTTTATCTTGCTAGCAAGAATACTGTGGGAGACTGTATCAAAAGCTTTGCTAAAGTCAAGGAATAACATGTCCCCTGCTTTCCCCTCATCCACAGAGCCAGTTACCTCATCATAGAAGGCAATTCGGTTAGTCAGGCACGACTTGCCCTTGGTGAATCCATGCTAACTGTTCCTGATCACTTTCCTCTCCTTGAAGTGCTTCAAAATTGATTCCTTGAGAACCTGCTCCATGATTTTTCCAGGAACTGAGGTGAGGCTGACTGGCCTGTAGTTCCCCGGATCCTTCTCTTTCCCTTTTTAAACTATGTTAAGTACATTTAAGTATGTTAAGTCCATTATTTCTTTAAGATAATAATATGCCAGCTTATTATTTCAAATAGTTCTTTAGACTCTTCAATTTAAAAACACCAGATTACATAAAACAGTAGAACAAGTTTATGAACTACAAAGAGAGAGAATTTAAGTGAATACAAGCAATGAGGCATAAAAGTAAAAATGGTTATAAGAAAAATAAAGATAAAACACAACTAGTGCCCAATTTAACAAACTATATTAAATTCAAAGCAAAGTTTTTTCTCACCGCATCACATGCTCTCAACAGTCTTACTGGCCAAACGCCTTAGTACAGGACCTCGTCTTCTGTTTAGTGGCTACTTTCTTTGTCCATTCTCATGAAGGAGAGAGAGAGGGAGAGGGAGATACTGATTTGCAGCTGAAATTCAGAAGACAGAGTGTCTATATGTAAGGATATTCCCTGCTGGTTTTCCTCACCTGTTTGAGATTTCTTTGTCTACCCGTCCTGCTTGATGACTGTTTACTACTTAAATGAAAATTAAGCAGAGCACACATTCCTTTGTTTGAGACAGAGCTGTTTGCCAACCTCTGTTTGGAACATGTGTTAATAACATCCTACAGGAAACTCTTATAACATCACATACAATGCTGCCACACATATTTGATCAGGACAATACTGACCAGCAAATTATGAGTCTTCCAATGATACCTTACAAGACAAAACTTGTCCAAATATTATTACAATAGTGTGTAGGGTATGGATATGGGTATATTCTGTCACAGTGAGATATCTCTTAAATGATAGGATTTGCTGCCTAAAATTCAGATGCTATAATTACAATTTATGACAATGCCTAATGAGCTTACTCCAGTGTAATTCAATTGACATCAACAGAATTACATCTGTGTCAATTTTTGTGGAATCAGAATCAGTACAAAGCTGTATAATATTATGTACAAGAAGAGAAAAGAAACATGAACCACATTTGAGAACTGTTATACATAAGTAGAAAAATATGCGTGTGTATAAGTGAAGCAGCTAAGTGATATTTGCTGTCTCTCCACTTTTATTTTCCTTTTTTCCCTTAAAGTTTGATTATATTGGTTCTTAGAACTGAGCAACTAATTTGATTAAATCATTATTTAAATGATCAAATTAAACCTCTTTTGTGGACTGCCCATGAGCAAATTGTGATTTCCTCAGATGTATCCATTATTCAATTAATACATTTGATTTTGCTTACTCTGGGGTTAATCACAAAATTTGAGTTATGGTGCTTAATTATGGTGGATCAGATAGGTCATCTGGTATTTATTCCTTGATTGGATGAGCAGGCTAAAACTTCTGCAGCATAAACTTGAATGTGTGCATGTAAAATTTGATTTCAGTGGATACACGCAAATGTGACACTAAATTAATTTTCTGCAAACATTTTTGATAATAAAAAAATTGATTGAACATTTAATCCTATCTGGTTCTTTCAGTTCTTATTTAGCTTCCTTAGTCCTTGTCAGTGAAAAAACCTGTCCAGGCTTTATGTGACACACATAAGGTATCAAATACATCACTATGGTGCATCCACAGACACGCTGACAGAACAGGTATCCTCTACTTGCACTGACAGATGTCAGTACTTGAACGATGGCTAATTACCAGTGAGAAACCCAAGACTAAAGTTGAGGGCTGGTGCTGGGAAGAATGAAGGATCATGAAAAGAGATGTGCAGTGTCAGAGTACAACACTCAAGGCAGCATCGATTGCAAGTTTAGATACATGCTACTACTTGGACAAAAAAATGTGTAAATAAGCCCTGGGTTTTCTCCCTCCAGGAAGTATGATATCGGTATGTCCAATGCTGGTTCATAGTTTGTGGTTGGGAAATTTTTTGACAAGAGGAGAGAAATGCTCTCTATTCTTTCCCATCTAGCTGGCAGTAATTAGCCACAGCTGAGTAAGAGACATTTATTACTGAAGGCACTGGTACTCAGAAAACTTGATATAGTTTTTTCCTCTTATGACAGAGGAGTTATGCCTTCTAGTCCTAGAAATGTATTAAGGTTTATTAATTTTGACAATGTTTGCAGTATAAATGTCTTCTTTAAACATGAACATGAGCAATAACCACTGTATAGAAGAGAAAGATTTCCTGTGAATCTGTGATCAGGTACCTGTTTCTGTTAACTGGTGTAACAGTGACTCAGACCTGCAAAGGAGCAGGCATTTACACGTCATCTGCTGAAACAAAATGCTGAAGAAAGGTTTAAGGAATTGTTGCTAATTGACTTTGAGCCAAACAAATAATCTGGCTAGAATGGACAGTGGTGATTACAAATACTTTTAGTTTCTTTGGTTGTACATATTTAAATGAGGTGTACTGAAAACTGTGTTAAAATTGTAAAAAGCCACTTTAAATATCAGGGGTTTTCCTGGCCTTGCTTGCAGGCTGTGGGGCTCTGTAGGAAGTGTGGGCTCTGGGACCAGAAGCAGACAGTCTGCAGACAGACTACCTCAGTAAAACAGGGTGGGTGGTGGATCTCTGTTTGAGGGAGCAGCCCGCTTTGCGTATCTCTATTTTTTGGGTTCTTGTTGCATTTTCATTCTGAATGCTAAGAAATAAAGTAATGTTACACTGCAACCTTCCAGCCAGAGTATGTATGTTTGTATCATGTTTGTATCTAACTTTTCTCTATGTGTGCTGAGAACATAACATTAAACAAGCAGGGGCTGGTTAATCAGATGGGCTACTTGGTCCTGTGCAGATGGGGAGGTGGGATAGACCTAGAAGGCACAAGAAAAGCTCTTTCTTCCACCCGGTCCCCAGCATAGTTGCTGGGCATGATGCTACTGGGGAGCAGAGACAATGCTCCCAGCAAGTATGGCTCATGGAAGTAGAATTCCGCCACTGTGTGCACCATTTGGCAGAGCTGAGCTGATGTTGAAGGAGGCACACACCTCACTTTGATGGACTGAAGGAGCTGCTAATGCAGCATGTGCTCCCCTGGAACCCCAGAAGGAATTTTCATGGTCAGTCAGCATTGCTCCTGGGGACTCCTGTGCACCCTCACCCCCATACATGCAATCTGTTATGTGGTGTTATACGTTATGTTTTATTTCCAGTGTGACAGAAGGACTTCAATAGCAGTGAATTGTCTCCAGAGAACAAACATACATTGTTACTGCCTGGAGCTAAAGGGAGAACCAAGCCAATGAAAACATAAGAAAGGAGCAAACAATTTAAAAACTCCAGGAACTATAAAGCTTTTCTTCAGACAAGTAGTTCCACACACATCAGGAACTAGTTGAATGAATAAAGATAACAGGATTTAACTTCAAAACAGTAGCAACATTTTGAAACTTGGAATGCAGATTTGCAAGCTTCCCTTCCTGCTAGAAGAGTGCAAGGTGAAATAATTCTTGATTATGAATTTTTATCCAAAGAGAGTAGGCTCTTTAGAAAGCAATACATAGTCCCAAAATCTAAAACCCAGATTCTACAGCACTTACTCATGCTGAGCAGAATCTATGACAGACTGAAAATATCCTGCCATATCATGGACAAACCTTATGGAATTAAGACAAACTTTACTGGATTATGTTAAACCTTATTGAATTAGGTTTAATACCTATGGGGGCCATTGTATTAAAAATACAATTATCATGGAATCATAGAACTGTCAGACTGGAAGGTACCTCAAAAGGTCATCTAGTCCAGTCCCCTGCACTCAAAGCTGGGATAAGTATTATGTAGTACAGTAGAACCTCAAAGATATGAGCACCAGAATTATGGACTGACTGGTCAACCGGACACCGTGGGGAACCAGAAGTAATCAGGCAGCAGTGGAGACAAAAAACCTAAATAAACAGCAAATACAATACAGTAATATACTGCAGGCAGAAAGTGATGGGAAAAAAAATCGTGATCGGCAGCAGCTCCACCGCGCCGCTTTCTTCTTCTGTGTCAATTCGGCGACAGGTCCTTTCCTTCGAGAGGGACTGAGGGACCTGCCGCCAAATTGCCGCCAAAGAGCCCGACATGCCACCCCTTCCCCTTGACCAACCCAAGCACCTGCTTGTTCAGCTGGTGCCTGGAGCTGACCCTGACTGCAGGGGTTCTCACTCTTTTTCAGTCATGGATGATTGGGACTGCAGCCACAGGGGGTTGGGGGGTCATGGTTTTGGGTGGGGGTGGGGGCAAGGGGCTTCTGACCCTCAAGATGCCGGGACTCTGGTGGTGGGAGTTGTTCAAGGCTTCTGCTTCACAGGAGCACTCGGGCTCCGGGCTTTAGACCGGGGGCAGGGCTGGGGCTTGGGGCTTTAGGTATAGGGGGAGCGCTAGGGCTCCCTGCGGTTCTGCTCCTGGTTTCAGTCTTGACGCTCCCCCCCATAGCTCAAGTCCTGAGCCCCAGCACGCACACATCCCAGCTGAAACCGGGAGCAGAGCCATGGGGAGTCCCAAGCCCCGGCACCCTCTGTGGGGCTGAAGCCAGGAAGGGAGCCACAGGGATGAAGTCCTGAGCCCTGGTGCCCCCCATGAGCCTGAGACTGGGAGCAGAGCCATGGGGAGCCCCGAGCCCTTGCACCCCCATAAGGCTGAAGCCAGGAGGGAAGCCATGGGGCTCAAGCCCCAAATCCCAGCGCTCCCTCTGGGCTTAAAGACCTGACCCCCGGTGCTCCCATGGGGCAGAATCCCTGAGCCCCAAACCTAGAGCCTTGAGCCCTGAGGGTCAGAAGCACCTGCCCCTCCCCCAAGGTCTGGAACTCTGACCTGCCCATGGTTGCAGTCCTAACCTCCCTGTGGCTGAAGTCGGTGACTTTTTGTTCAGAGTTACAGACAATCTCCATTCCCGAGCTGTCCCTAACTCTGAGGTTCTACTGTATGTGTTATGTGTTCTCTGTGTAACTCCTCTAGGAGGAGGGGGATGCTAATGTACTACTTCCATTATTAGCCCTTTGAAGCCACCCTGCTGGAGTGGTGCACATAGACTAGTTCAAATTGCATTTTCCAGGGACCAACAGACAATGAAAGGATTTTTGGATAAATAGCCTGGTTTTAAACAGGTTCAGGGCTTTCTTCTTGATCCAGCAAACGGATGGAATCTCTGGTCCACGGAAGTCTAGGTTTACTTGGTCCTGCCTTCATGCAGGGGGCTGAATTTGATGACTTCTCAAGGTCCCTTCCATTCTCACATCTCTGTGATATTGAGGCCCTATAAAACTACGTGCTTGAAACCACAAGGAAACCCCTTGGATGGGGTACTGAAGGACTGCTTCTGCCAGAGCCCATGTTAGGGTTGGAGTTGTCACCAGTAAGCTTATTACCATGCATGTAGGTTCTTTTATTGGTTTTAATATGTTTTCTTCTAAATCCTTTTTATTTTTAGGGAGAACTGTGTGGTAATTTACAACTGTGTGCCATCACAAGTAACTGTCTTTGCAAGAAAGCAAGCAGAGGTGCTTGGAAAGCCTGTTTCTGTTGGGAATAACATAGTGAAGGCAGGGAACTGTTCAGCCTGGACATACTCTGGTCAAAAGAAAGAGAGACACAGGTCTCCACCCAAGAGAGGTGACCAGGGAGCTGGATGCCTGGGGGTGGGTGCCTGGCTGTGCCACAGTGGGGAAATACAGGTGCAGTTGCCCTGGACTGTGGCATTATCTATCTCCACAAACAGTTCAGGGAGACTGTTTGCCAGGGCAGGCTCTAGGCGCCAGCCCTCCAAGCATGTGCTTGGGGCGGCACTTTCTAAGGGGCAGCACTCCACCCCCCCCTTTTTTTTTTTTTTGCTTGGGGCGGCATTGCCGGGAGCCGGCCCTGGTGCAGCCACTCGCCCTGTCAGCGCGCAAGCCGGGATCTGCGCCCCCTGCCTGGCCCGGTGGCGCTCTGAAAGCCCACTCGGGGAAACGCCGCGCCGCCCTGGGGAGACTCGGAGTGGCAGCGGCAGCAGGACCCCTCCTCCCTCCCCAGCTTGGTGGCGAGAGGGGCTCCCAGAGTTTGTGAGGAGCCGGGGAGGCGGTGTCCCCTGCAGCTGAGCCCGAGCTGCGGCGGCAGCGAGAAGGGCTCCCAGAGTCAGGGCCGCCAGGAGGGGGAGCAAGTGGGGCAATTTTCCCCAGGTCCCGGGCTCCGCAGGGGCCCCCAAGAGTATGTCGGAAGCTCCCCCAGCCGCCATCTTCCCTCATCCTCCGGGGTCCCAGCTGGCAAGGGGGCGGGGCTGTGAGCTGCAGCCGAGCGGCGGGAACTCAGGCCCCCCGGAAGAGGGGGTAAGCGGCATGGTAAGGGGCCAGAGCTGGGCACCCCCCCGACCCCATCCTCCTCAGCCCCTCTGAGCTGGGCACCCCCCCGACCCCATCCCCCTCACAACCCAGACCCCCAGCTCTGAGACCAGCCCCTCTGAGCCAGATTCCCCTCAACTCCATTCCCCACAGCCCTGACCCCCAGTTCCGAGCCCAGCCCCTCTGAGCTGGAAACCCCCCGACCCCATCTCCCCACAGCGCTGAGTCTAGTCCCTGTGAGCCGGGCACCCCCCAACCCAGAGCCCAGCTCCCCACCCAGCCCTGGGCAATGGCAGCACCACCCCCAGGCAACGACAGCCCATTGGCACCAACCAGCACCATCACCCAGCAACAGCCCATTATGTAATTGCAAATGTATACATACTATTAAAGCTTTTAATGTTTTTAAATAATGTATTTAGTGTATTTTCAAATTATTACAAATTAATTTTTAAATGTATTTCACTAGTTATTTTTTACATTTCCAAATACATGTTACTATAGTATTGCAACTTTTTTTTATGGAAGGGCTCCCCGAAATTGCTTTGCCACAGGCCTCCTGAATCCTCTGGGCGGCACTGCCCAGAGTGTGTGAGGAGCAGGGGAGGAAGGGAAGCAGGGTCCCCTGGAGCTGAGCCCAGGCTGCGGTGGCGGCGAGAGGGGCTCCCGGAGTGTGTGAGGAGGTGAGTGGCCGGCTGGGCTCGTCGATGCTGAGCAGGTAGCCCCGCAGCCAGAGATCCTCGCCTTCCCACCCGCCGGGGCTGGGTCAGGGCACTGTGAGGCTGAAGAGCAGCAGGTCTGGGGGGCTCTCCAGGTCCTCAGCCACCAGCAGCGCTGCAAAGCCCAGGGAGGGAGCTCTGTTCTCCGCGCCGCCCCGCAGCCTCACCACCACCTGGAAGTACTCCCGCCCCACGCCGCCCAGAAGCTCCACCCGCATGGGGACGGAGTTGCAGCTGGGCCAGGGCTCGACTGCCATGTGTTGGTAGCAGATCCCATGTTTGGGGGGGGATCCCAGTGCTGGGGTGGCAGGGGGTGTGGGTGCGGGGTGGAAGAGAGAGCCCAGTGCTGGGGCGGCAGCATAGCTCAGGGTTGGAGGGGGCAGCCAAAAATTTTTCTTGCTTGGGCGGCAAAAAATCTAGAGCCGGCCCTGGGTAGAGGCTATTTAAATTTTGGACCTGGATTCAGACCCAGAATCCTGCGAAACTAGGTAATTTGTTAATCTGTTCCATCTCCACAGTACACCATTCTGTTGTGGAAGTTCTCCATCTGTTCATTTTGAAAATACTGCTACAAAAGTGATTTTCTTTTTTATTCTGCATTTCAGATCATCCCACTTCTATTAACTATGGCCCCTATTATTCTCCCTATGCCGGTCTCCTCTGCACCCTCCAGAGGCCATTCTGTGAGGCTGCTCAAGAATGAAAGCAATCAGCTTGACTTTCATATCCCTTTTAGGATTTGCAGTACTTGCAGTTAGAAAAAAATATATATCATTTTACTTGTAAACTGATCACATTTGATCCAGAAATCACTGAGATGCAATAAGCATGTAATCCTGTGTTACCATTTTTTACTGAATCACTTTTCAGAGGAGACCACAGTTTAAGTCCTAAAGACACCCAGCAACATTTATGGTTTAATGAAATTTTGGGCGTATGAGTCTTATTAATTTTAACTTAAACCCTTACAGATGCATTCAATTTTTATTATAATTCATATGGATTTGACAGCCTATTAACAATATTGTGATTGACAGACAATTTCATCAATGAGTAACATTATAAATAATACGTATATAATATACTGCATACAAATTGAACCTTTAAAGGCTGAAAAGCCAAAAAGAAAAAAAAACCACACACACAAAACCTTCACTGCTTCTATTTGATATATAAAGTTGGCCTCAGAGTTTTCTAATAGTTTCTTTCCATCTGCACCCCATTAGAAATATCTCACACTAGCTTCCCTGTTGTGTTTTAGTGGGGCTTCACTTGAATAATTAACCTCCAATTTTTCCCCATTGAAATATATCTGAAAATAGCCTTTAAAGGCTCCTGCAGTTTCCACTCATTGAAGTGTTGAGTGAATTTCCCTTTGTTCCACTGTGTCTTTCTGCCAAAATGGCAGCCTCTAAGTGCTTTGATATGTTTCAGTTATGAAATTAATTACAATGAAATATATAAGATGATGATGTAGTTACTTTTAAACACAAAGTTAAATTAACCTGGGAGTTCTGAAAAACACAGGCAAGTTCTAATACTTTCATTGGCAGTAAAATTGGAGGGTAGTGTTTGCTGTAGTATTATTTTAAGTGGAGAAAAGCCCCAAGGAGCTGTCTTCTGAAATGTTTCAGCACTCCCTTAGTACCTGGCCCGTCTTGTAATCACTGAGATAGGGTTCTTTCTCTATAGTGTTCTCTCTATATTTTTCTACAATTCTGAATTAGCTATATGTATGTACAGGGCATGTTGCATAGTGGATTGACTAGTCGAGTAGCAGTATTATCTAGTCAATAAAGAACTGGACTGGGACTTAGGAGACTTGGGCTCTGGGCCTGGCTCAACCACTAGCCTGCTGGGTGACCCCTATGTGCCTCAGTTTTCCCATCTGTAAAATGGGGTGCTGGTACTTACCTCATCTGTAAAATGCTTTGAGATCTACTGATAAAAACCACTATATAAGAGCTAGATTTTATTATTATTTTCTTTACAACAGTGAGAGCTAGTTATTAAAAAGTGCCATCATTGCTAAACCATTACTGCATGTTTCTGAACTAGTAGTTTCAGAACTTCGTAAACTAGAAAAATAAAAAAACAATTTTCATTGTTACACTGAAAGGCGCATTTTTCAGAGTTAGTTCCCAGCAAGATTTGAACTTTCTAATTCCACATACTTGGTGTGATGCCATCTCCAAAAACCATTACAGAAAACTTTTTGAAGCAGTGCATTTTTTCCATACTCTTCATTCTCCCAAATGTCTATTATGCTATTATGCTTTTTCCTTAAACTATAAGGAAAAAAACATGCAAAAACCAAGCCTAGAAAATCTTGCATTAGAAAAAGGGGATTAGAATTGAAACATTTAGTCAACCTTAACTACAGCTGTTACTTAGGCACTGTTGTAATAATTGGGCCTACAAATTTACCCTAATTTTAAGTTCAACTTTAAAAAGTACTTGAAAGTTCATAACATGTCATAATGATGGGAAAAGATACAAAAGGGAGACAGACTAAATTAGTCCAAATAAAAAGGCCTAATGATATAACTCAAGGACTGTGTTAAGTAACACAAGAAAACAAGAAAAGTGTGGACCGAGAAACCAGTGAACCAAAATTGGCATGTTGGAAACTAAGCCTAAATGGTGGACAAAATATTGAGGGGATGGGCTATTCCAACCACTACTCCCTTTTGGGGCCCTTAAAGGAAGAGAGTTTGGGGAGAAAAATTGGCTACTGAAGAGAATTTCACTATCATGCAAAAAGAACAGGAGTACTTGTGGCACCTTAGAGACTAACAAATTTACAAAGCCCATGAAAGCTTATGGTCAAATAAATTTGTTAGTCTCTAAGGCACCACAAGTACTTCTGTTCTTTTTGCGGATACAAACTAACACGACTCCTCTGAAACCGTTCACTATCATGGTTTCCACCACACCAGAACAGGCCAGAGAGAGGGGCCCAGATGACACTGACACTTCCACTGGCTCCACCTGGGTTGAAACAGGATTGGACTTTAACAGCAACAACAGCTCCATCCCATCTCAACTAACCTCTTTTCCCTAAAAAGGATAGTTACTGCCATCTTAGATACTATCAAAAAGACTGTCATACAAGTGTTTTTTCCTTCTAAAAACACTCTCCAGCTACCAGGAAAGGTGGAACAAGGGACATTGTTAAAATGAAAGCCTTATTTAATACTTTACCTTTCTAATGCTTTAACTGTTTTCTTTCTTTTCTTTAATAGAAGGTTAAAGGACTTTTAATGGTGTGTTTGCCATGGTACTAAGCAGGCTGTATATTAAACCTCTAATCTTGTTTAACATTGTTTAATGCTGGACAACGACTGGATTATGTTAATACCTTTGGCCTTTTTATTTCATCTAAATTATTACAACAGCACTTGCTATATTAAACTGTCCTTTCTTATTTTTTCTGCAGATGCTGTTTTTTTAAATGAGGAGCCTAATTCAGCTGTTTTGTAAGCAGGCACAGCAGCTTTCTCTTCAGTAAGAGATACCACCTACTTAGACCAGGGCTGAATTTGGTCCAATGACTGCAATACAGAGGCCAGGATTAAAATTACAGAATGATTTCTTCATTCTATTATTTCACTTTTCAGCTGGAAGACAGCAGACTATTTGTGATGAATTATTCTTCCAGTGAATTTGACATTTTGTTTCTAGTTGTGAATTATCCATGCATAGACTTTGATTTTTATTAATTTACTCCTTATTTATAATTGCTGGGCAAACATATTTCAAGCTATAGATTATTTGCTTGGATTGTATAAAACTTGCTCCTTGCACAACTACCTCATCCTCCCCATCTACCAGACACCTCTCCCAGTCAGTGTTTGTTTTGTCCGCTTCATCCAAACAAAGATTGCAAATTCTTTTAGGTCATTTAGGTCATTTAGGTCACAGGGATCAAATGTCCCGATTTTATAGGGACAGTCACGATATTTGGGGCTCTCTCTTATATAGGCACGCATAGCCTCCCACCCCCTATTCCTAATTTTCATACTTGCTATCTGGTCACCCTAGACCTTACACAAGGGAACCTCGAGCCCTGATCTTATGCATGTGAATCACATGAAATATGAAGCACATGAAATAAGAAACTGATTTATTATAACATTGTAGAATACATCTGTTATAATCTTAATCACATTTCTTATATTGTATTCATATTCAGTTAAAATTACAAAAAGGTAGATAAAAAGCAATTCTGGCTTTCTTGAGTTAACAGTTTTGATCTTATCTTCTTTATTGGAAAATTTCATTCAAAAACATAATGTAGTTCCTTTCAAATACACCTCTACGCCGATATAACACGAATTCGGATATAATGCAGTAAAGCAGCACTCCGGCGGATCAAAGCAAGTTCGATATAATGCAGTTTCACCAATAACATGGTAAGATTTTTTGGCTCCCAAGGACAGCGTTATATCGGGGTAGAAGTGTACCATAGCTTTTTCTGCATAATCTCTTAGTGCACTAGTATATATTTCTGTCCTGTATAGTATAGTGCACTAGTATATATTTCATTTCAACATTTGCCAAAAACACTTGTTTAATGATTTCAGTTACTGTTAGCTTTCTGTAAGGGCTCATATTGAGCGAGATGCCTTAATCAATAATTTATTATCTCTTGGTATGAAGTTTGCTTTCCTTTAGTGCAAGCATGTCTGATTATCCAGAAAGGATGCAGCAAGCAAAACGCAAATGTATGGACACAATCATGTTAATTTCAATTAAATTGTGTTGTGCTGACACAAACAAAGGCTCAGACATGCAGCTAAATATTCCCATGTCAGTTCAAAGGGTTATTTTATAAATGAATAAATACCATAGGGTTGCATTCTGTGAAGTTAGTGTTCTCTTTGGGATAGTCTTGACATAAGAACTACGAAACAAAGATTTGTGATTTTTAGTACCTAAATGCACAAAGAGAAGACTCTCTTGGCAGTCTTTTCTGCCTTCCATACATTCATGTAACTTCCACTCTCGTTAATGCTAATGGGACTTAGTCAATCCAGGAGAAAATAGATGAAAATTATGGCTTTGTGAACTCTGGGGACACTGGTTGTGCATCAGAGTGCCCTAATATGACGAAAGGACAAAAATCCTTTAACCCAGTAGCACAAAACTTGGAGAAAGAAAGTGCATGTAAATTAAAACAAAAAGTGTAATTGAATTCAAGATGCTTAACTGCTTTGGTGGATCGGGGCCGGAGTGCTTAGAACCTTGCACAATTGATTCCTAAAAGACAATAACCAAGGAATCCCAAAATGTCATTTTTTACAGCTTCCTTTTTTTCCTGAGAAGAATTTAAAGTTCTGCCTCGGTTGACTCAGCATCAGTCATTCAGGAAAATACTCACCTCCTCCTCTGCCCTCAGTGCTGGGATGTTGAGGGGGATTCATCAAGTATGAATGAGACCTCCAATTTGCTTGCCATGAGCTATGAGATTGGAGACAATAACACCTGCTCCTGGAAGGAATAATCTCATTCTCTTGCTCTCTCTCCATATATTTTGAGGGCATTTTTTAATAATGAAGAGTCGAGATGTAGTTAAAAATTGAGCTGAAAATGAATATCAATATCAATTCTCGAGGTCAATTCTTGGATTACACTGCTGAAGCCTTCTCTGGGCATAATAACAGCATTTACACATGTGACAGACTGAATATATCTGTCAATAAAGTAATATTTACCAACCAAGAGAAGTGAGCAAGTGAGAGTCAGCTATAGAAATATCCCACCCAGCCAGGAAAAACGACCTTCCTGCAGTATGTATATGTAATGTTTAAGGCCATGTCTATTCTAGATGCACTTTACCAGTGTAGGAATCTTGGTATATGCTGCCAAAGTGCTATGAGTGTGGGGATGCAGCTCTACTGGCAAAATTGTACTTTGCACCTGTATAATACATCCACTGCAAAAGAAGCTATACGTGTAAAAGCTTAGTTTTGGCTGTATAGCTGCATCTAGAGTAGGGACTTCTGCTGGCACAGCAATGTTGGTGAGGGATCATGCTTTGACACTTCCCAACAGACATAGCTGTGCCAGCAGAAGTCTGCAGAAGACATGACCCAAGGGTCTCTGAAATGAAGTCATTAAGCCTTTGAAAGGCATCATTTAAAAGTTGTTATGTATTCAGTGGGTCAACTTGAAGACCTAGACCAGACAAAGCCATAGGACAGGTCTTTGCTACAGACATCTGCAAGCACAGCTATGTCACTTAGGTATGTAAAAAGGTGTGATTCCCTGACCAACTCAGCTGTGCTGGCAGAAGCTCCTAGTCTAGATGCAGTTATACTGACAAAGCTATGCTTTTGCTTATATAGCTTGGTTTTCTTGTGGGGGGTGGTTTTACTTGCCAGTGCAAAGCCCAGCGTTAGCAGTATAGCTGTGTCCACACTAGGAAGTCTGTGCAGTTATAGTATATGGTATTCCTACCTCACAGAGCCCTCCTAATGTAGACATTTCTTTAGAGAAAGCAATAAGATCCGAACTATAGTGTGTGTGTGTGTGTGTGTGTGTGTATATATATATATGGGGAAACCTTTTTATGAAAATAGGGGAGGATGCATTAAATGATGATGTCTGGACTGGCAAATGGACCTAAAGTGATGTCTGTTGGGGAGTGAGAACTCTGAGGTCTGCGAAGGGAGGCTCCCTGTCTCTGGGAATAGAGTAGAGTTTAGAACTCCAGTGTGGCTGGAGATTTTGTTATGGAACATACGAGCATTTGCATTTCCTTTCTGTAGCAGAGACTTCCTTGTCTTGTGCAAAGTGTAAATGTAGGTATGTTTAGCAAACTTTCTTTTTGGTTTTATTCAGTTTTCTCCCTTCCTCATAAACATAAGAATATAACGTAAGAATGGCCCTACTAGGTTAGATCAAATGGCCATCTAGCCCAGTATCCTATCTTCTGACAGGAAGATCCTATCTTCTGACTTCTATCCTATCTTCTGATCAATGCCAGGTGACCCAGAGGGAATGAACAAAACAGGTAATCATCAAATGATCCATCCCCTGTCATTCATTCCCAGCTTGTGGCAAACAGAGGCTAGGGACACCATTCCTGCCCATCCTGGCTAATAGCCATTGATGGACCTATCCTCCATTAATTTATCTAGTTCTTTTTTGAACCCTGTTATGGTCATGGTCTTGGCCTTCACCACATCCTGTGGCAAGGAGTTCCACAGGTTGACTGTATGTTGTGTGAAGAAATACTTCCTTTTATTTGTTTTATACCTGCTGCCTATTAATTTCATTTGGTGACCCCTAGTTCTTGTGTTATGAGAAGTGATAAACCACACTCTTTATCTACTTCCTCTACACTAATCATGATTGTATAGACCTTAATCATATCTCTTTTCCAGTCTTATTTATCTCTCCTCATATGGAAGCTGTTCCATATCACTAATAATTTTTGTTGCCCTTTTCTGAACCTTTTCCAATTCCAATATATCTTTTTTGAGATGGGGCAACCACATCTGCATGCAGTATTCAAGATGTGGGAGTACCATGGATTTATATAGAGGCATCATGATATTTTATGTCTTATTATCTATCCCTTTCTTAATTATTCCCAGCATTCTGTTTGCTTTTTTGACCTCCGTGCACATTGAGTGGATGTTTTCAGAGAACTATCCACAATGGCTCCATGAGCTCTTTCTTGAGTGGTAACAGCTAATTTAGACGCCATCATTTTATATGTATAGTTCGGATTATGCTTTCAATGTGCATTACTTTGTATTTATCAACATTAAATTTCATCTGCCATTTTGTTGCCCAGTCACCCAGTTTTGAGAGATCCTTTTGTAGCTCTTCACAGTCTGCCTGGTCTTAACTATCTTTAGAAATTTTGTATCATCTTCAAATTTTGCTACCTCACTGCTTACCCCTTTTTCCAGATCATTTATAAATATGTTGAATAGGACTGATCCCAGAAGAGACTCCTGGGGGACATCTCTATTTATCTCGCTCCATTCTGAGAACTGACTATTTATACCTACTCTTTGTTTCTCATCTTTTAACCAGTTACCAATCCATGAGAGAACCTTCCCTCTTATCCCGAGACAGCTTACTTTGCATAAGAGCCTTTGAAGGACCTTGTCAAAGGCTTTCTGAAAATCTAAGTACACTATATCCACTGGAACCCTTGGTCCACATGTTTGTTGACTCCCTCAAAGAATTCTAGTAGATTAATAAGGCATGATTTCCCTTTACAAAAAAGATGTTGACTATTCCCTAACAAATTATGTTCATCTATGTGTCTGACAATTTTGTTCATTACTACAGTCTCAACCAGTTTGCCCGGTGCTGAAGTCAGGCTTACAGGCTTGTAATCCTGGGATCCCCTCTGGAGCTCTTTTTAAAAATTGGCATCACATTAGCTATCCTCAAGTCATCTGGTACTGAAGCTGATTTAAATGATAGGTTACAGACTACAGTTAGTAGTTCTGCAATTTCACATTTAAGTTCCTTCAGAACTCTTGGGTTAATACCATCTGATCCTGGTGACTTATTGCTGTTTAGTTTATCAATTTGTTCCGAAACTTCCTCTAATGATACCTCAATCTGGGACAGTTCCTCAGATCTATCACCTAAAAAGAATGGCTCACGTTTGGGATTCTCCCTCACACCCTCAGCCGTGAAGACCGATGCAAAGAATTTATTTAGTTTCTCTGCAATGGCCTTATTGTCCTTGAGTGCTCCTTTAGCACCTCGATTGTCCAGTGGCCCCACTGGTTGTTTAGCATGCTTCCTGCTTCTGATGTACTTAAAAAAATGTTTTGCTATTACTTTTTGAGTCTTTGGCTAACTGTTCCTCAAATTCTTTTTTGGCTTTCCTAATTGTATTTTTATACTTCATATGCTCCTTTCTATTAACCTTTTTCTTATTAAGAAAAGTGTGTGTTTGGTTGTTTGTTTTGTTTCACCCAATCTGTCCCCAAAGAAGGAAAAGCATCCTGCAACCTCAAAAGAGAGGAACAGGAGGGAAAAGTGGTTCTGGAACCCAGCCCTCATTCTCATCTTAGTCAATAAGTCATGGCTGAAGGGCTCCTTTCCCCATCAGATGTGTTGCAAACAACTGTGGTGGGCAAACACCCAGGCAGCTGCCCACAGGACCAAGAAGGAGATGAGAGTTAGAGGTGCGGGTCAAGCAACAGGTTTTAAAAAAAATCTTACTGATAAATTAATTCACACAAATCTCAGGTACATTTTAGTTTCTTTAAATATCACAGTGGTGCATTTATTTTAAAATACCTGGCAAAGTATCTTCCTAGAACAGGAGCAAAAGAATTTTCTCCCTATGAGCCAATCATTGCTATGGATATCCCGCCATTCTGAAAGCAGCATGAGATGGGTCATGTTCAAATAAGAAAACTCTGGGGAGCCGCAATAAAATAAGAGCAGATTATCAGTTGGAAAGAAGGCAATAATTCAGCCTATACATTATGTCTCCAGTCGTTATCTTCTGTGTTTGATTTGCTCCTGGGGACAGTGACTGTGTTTGTATGATACAGAGCTCACTGACAGCACTCAGGAAATCAGAAGTGACAATAACAAAATATTGTAATTAAAGTATTAGACAGTTAATGCAATTTGAATACAATTTACAAATTCCAGACACACACAAGTATGATGGTAGAGTAGATATCCCACAGCCCCACAGTATCTGAAAATAAAGCCCCTTATCTGAATGAACCATAACATTGTTCTAAAGGTCAAATGCAAAACTTAAGAGGCAAAAATACTCCAAATGTATTCACATATTAGCTATTGAGAATTTGTGTTGCACAGCAGTTGCCTAAGGATATCTTGCAGTCCTTGGAAAGTCAAGAAGCAAACAGTTTGAAAATGATTAATATTGATTTTGTGGAATACTCTGCAGTTCTGTTGGAATTTTTTCAGTCTACAACAGAAAAATATGTTCATTGTTTTGGACACAGGACAATTAATATAGTAAAAGAGACCCCAGAAATATTGATCTAGACTGTTTCCCTTTCTGAAATTACTCCAGATATTAGTGCTCAATTGGTATTACGAGTGTAGCTGAGAATAACTATTACACTTGGCAATCTCATTATTGATTCAGTAAAGGTTCAGTCAGCTACACGAACTCATCAAGGAACAATATGGAGGAAATAGCATAGATTCCTTAGTTCGATAGTGAAGATTCCATCTGTTCCTTCTGTTAGATTAAACTTTCCATTGCAGAGATTCAGAACGCAGGTCAGATTACCTATTAGACTATTCCAGTCTTTTATACATTATTAAGAGCTCTTTATCAGAAAATGGGTATTAATTTAGGTCAAGTTGCTCGCTTCTGCTTTCGAGAAGAGAGAAGTGCAAAATAGTGGATCCAGGTGGATGGACCAGGTCTACAAAATGCTGTCGTCTTCCCCTCAACCTGTCCTTAGAGGGTCCTATCACAAGTTTACACTGTTGGGATCAGCACTAATTTGTGCCAGTCTCCCACCTGCAAAGGCAAGCCTCCACAAAGAGAAATGTGGACGCACTGGCAAGCAGGGTGGGTTTGGCAGCAAGCCATGCTGTTAGAGAAATGAAGGGGAGGCAAGGACTCCATTAGATTTCAGGAGAACATAGATTTTATCAGGCCAAATCCTTATTGGTTGGGGGCTGTGATGGGATGTACAGATCAGTACTGTATTTTGGGACCCCAGTGCCAGAACTTGCCTTTTCCCAGCGATCCTTTTAGTAGGAGACACCACTGAGCCAGATAGGAGCCCGAAGTTTGGGGTGATCAGTTCCCAAGCAAGGTTCATATTAGTCCAGGAAGATGCTCTCAAATAGGAATTAATTATGTGTAGCTCTTCTTACAATGAATCTCGTGCAGGCTCTTGGTCTTGTTTACTACTGTTGGGGGTCTGATGCAATGGTCTACTCTGTAGGGCTGGGCTCTTACTGAAGTTGCCACTGTCCAACCTCCTGACTTGCCTGGGACACAACCGTTACTCCTGCCATCTTGATTCTGATGGCAGTCACAGAGTTGTAGTTGCTGGTTCAGTACTGAGGCAGAGGGAAGAGGGCAATCCACTGAATTAATCAAAACCTCTATATGCTTTTTTAATCTTGGAGGTTTCCCATCCAAATTCTGATTTAACCTAAGAGTGCTTAGTTTGTCCTAGCTAATAGGATCACAGCTTAACGTGTTATGCTTTGAGACAAACATAGCCCCATTATACATTTCTCATTAACAATCTTACTTTCTAGGGGGAAAGGTCTCCATCTCTCTTGGCTTCTTCAGTACTTCTATTTCTTTGTAGCTGTGTTTGAACTGATTTCTACAGGACAGATGCACAGATGACAATCTCATTAAAATAACTTAAATTATGTTTTCACAGTTGCAACACACAAGGTAACAACTTTTTGAGTTCTTTGCTTGAAATACCAGAAATGAAAGACTTTTCACAGGTAGAAAATCTGGTTTTCACACAAAGCAAAAATTGCTAGTTTCACACAGCTCTGCTCTGGGATAGATGGAGCAAATATTTTCCAGTGATTGACATCATTCTTGCTTGCACGTTGCAGTAGAAGTAACATTTTCAATGTTGTTTTGCAAATGTCCAGAGGAACCATGCATGATACCTTGTCATTATTTTTTATGTTTATTGTAATTAATTGATAGTTTATAATAATAGCTTGACAGCCCTAAAAACACACACACATACACATAGACATATATATAAGGGCTGTCAAGCCATTAAAAAATAATCACAATCACGTGATTAAAAAAATTAATCATGATTAATCGCACTGTTAAACAATAATAGAATGCCATTTATTTAAATATTTTTGGATATTTTCTACATTTTCAAATATATTGATTTCAATTACAACACAACATGCAAAGTGTACAATTTGCAGGAGATAATATGGTCTGCTTCTTGTTTACAAGGTCACTTGAAAGTGAGAACAGGTGTTCACGTGGTACTGTTGTAGCTGGCTTTGCAAGAGATTTATGTGCCAGATGTGCTAAAGATTCATATGTCTCTTCATGCTTCAACTACCATTCAGGGGGCATGTGTCCATGCTGATGATGGGTTCTGCTCGACAATGATCCAAAGCAGAGCGAACCAACGCATGTTCATTTTCATTATCTGAGTCAGATGCCACCAGCGGAAAGTTGATTTTCTTTTTTGGTGGTTCAGGTTCTGTAATTTCTACATCTGAGTGTTGCTCTTTTAAGACTTCTGAAAGTATGCTCCACACCTCGTCCCTCTCAGATTTTGGACAACACTTCAGATTCTTAAACCTTGGGTCGAGTGCTGTAGCTATATTAGAAATCTCACATTAGTACCTTCTTTGTGTTTTGTCAAATCTGCTGTGAAAGTGTTCTTAAAATGAACAGGTGCTGGCTCATCATCCGAGACTGCTATAACATGACATATATGGCAGAATATGGGTAAAACAGAAGAAGAGACATACAATTCTCCCCTCAGGAGTTCAGTCACAAATTTAATTAATGCATTTTTTTTTAATGAGCATCATCAGCATAGAAGCATGTCCTCTAGAATGGTGGCCGAAGCATGAAGGGGCATACTAATGTTTAGCATATCTGGCATGAAAATACCTTACAATGCCAGCTGCTAAAGTGCCATGTGAATGTCTGTTGTCAATTTCAGGTGACACTGTAAATAAGAAGCAGCCAGCCATAGCTCCCGTCAATGTAAACAAACTTGTTTGTCTTAGCAATTGGCTGAACAAGAAGTAGGACTGAGTGGACTTGTAGGCGCTAAAGTTTTACATTGTTTTGTTTTTGAGTGCAGTTATTTTTGTACATAATTCTACATTTGTAAGTTCAACTTTCACGATAAAGAGATTGCACTACAGTACTTGTATAAGGTGAATTGAAAAATACTATTTCTTTTATCATTTATACAGTGCACATATTTGTAATCAAAATAAATAAAGTGAGCACTGCACACCTTGTATTCTGTGTTGTTCTAGAAATCAACATATTTGAAAAAGTATAAAAACAGCCAAAAATATTTAATACATTCCAATTGGTAGTCTCTTGTTTAACAGACTGATTAATCACAATAATTTTTTTGAATTGCAATTAATTTTTTTGTTAATCATGTGAGTTAACTGTGATTAATTGACAGCCCTAATATATATATATATATACACACACACACACATGCTGTCATATATATTTATACATACACACACACACACACACACACACACACACACACATGCTGTCATAAAGAGATAGTTAAGGGTTAATGCCTCTTTTACCTGTAAAGGATTAAGAAGCTCAGTAAACCTGGCTGACACCTGACCAGAGGACCAATAAGGGGACAAGATACTTTCAGATCTTGGTGGAGGGAAGTCTTTTGTTTGTGCTCTTTGTTTTTGGGGGTTGTTCGTTCTTGGGACTAAGAGGGACCAGACGTCAATCCAGGCTCTCCAAACCTTTCTGAATCAGTCTCTCATGTTTCAAACTTGTAAGTAACAGCCAGGCAAGGCATGTTAGTCTTATTTTTGTTTTCTCAACTTGTAGATGTTCCTTTTTGCTGAGAGGAGTTTACCTCTGTTTGCTGTAACTTTGAACCTAAGGCTAGATGGGGTTCCTCTAGGCTATATGAATCTGATTACCCTGTAAAGTATTTTCCATCCTGATCTTACAGAGATGATTTTTACCTTTCTTTCTTTTTAAAAACCTGATTGATTTTTCCTTGTTTTAAGATCTAAGGGGATTGGATCTAGACTCACCAGGAATTGCTGGGGGAAAGGAGGGGAGGAATGGTTAAATTCGCCTTGTGTTAAGATCCAAGGGGTTGAATCGGTGTTCACCAGGAACTTGGTAAAAAAGCCTCTCAAGGCTGCCCAGGGAGGGGAAGGTTTTGGGGAGACAGGAAGTGTTCCAGACACTGAAATTTCTGGATGGTGTCAGCGTTACCAGATCTAAGCTAGTAATTAAGCTTAGAAGTGTCCATGAAAGTCCCCACATCTGTACCCTAAAGTTCAGAGTGGGGGAGGAACCTTGACACACGCACACGCTTACTTTCTCCCCCCCTCATTTTTCAGCTAAACTTGTAATCTCATCAATTTTCCATAAACACATGTTAATTAGCGTCCTAAGATCTCATCTTAATGTTGCTGCTGTAAGTTAAAATAGTAAGTCATGTGTTAATATTGTATTATTTTTCTGATCATGTTTTAAGAAAAGGGAAAATAAGCTACTAAGTAATATTAAAATAATCACTTTAAAAAGGCGATCAAGAAGTGCTGTGGACTTCTTGCCAAGTGAATTATTTTTGCAGATGGATAACAGTGGAAGTTTGAACATGGGAACATTTAGCAACTCATAGCACTGCAGCAGCAATTTTTGGAATGTAACGGTGTATAGTACTTCATTTGCTGAGAAAAGGCATTACAAATTAAACAGCAATAGGGTATTATTAGAGAAGGTATCACCAGGTGGCACTATTACTCATGATGTTCCAAGTTTGTTTTTTTTCCTTAGTGCCTGAACAAATGTTGAGTCTTGGAAATACCTGCTGGGTGATGGTGGTAGTTTTTACTATGCAAAAATCTGGATAAAGGCAATGGTCCTTGGACAGACATCTGTGCAAGCAGCAGGAGATTCTGCTCTCGAATTAGAGTCAATTCTTGAGGAAGAGTTTCTCTCTGGGAACCAATCATTTGAGTAGTGCTGAGATTCCTGAAAGAAGGGATTGCCCTGCAGGCTGTTTAACCATCTCTGTTCCAATGGTATATATGTGTAAACAAACAAAAAATTAGGATATACCAAGACCCTGCTCCATGATTTTTTTTCCTCTGGGAAGTCAACATAAATGGCCCTGGACTATTTCTCGACAGAGGGGAGATGCAGGTTTCAGAATAGGGCAATGGTGTCATAAGAAGGGGTAGCAGAACTTTATTGCAAGTATTTCCGTGTGCAACTCCCACTAATAGTGAGGAGAGCTGCATGCATAAATTTCCACAACCTGATATGAGGTTATCCTCCCTGGCTTGTGTGATCTCTATTATGAAACCTATTTGAAAGTAAATGGGAGTGTTCATCCAATGTATTCTGTATTTTAAGCCCTTACAGCCAAACTGAAACTAGCATGCAACTGAGAGAGTGACAACAGTGTGTATTATTGCATGAGTAAGTGAATAGAACAGCTTCAGCTTTCTGATCATCCAAGACAAGCTGTTTATCATTCCTTTCCCTGAGTCTGAGTAATTCATCACTGCAGTAGTGAATGGCTTACTCTGTTCCAAGAAACTCATTTGTTTCCTCATTATTTTGCTGTTTCCCAAAAGGAAATCTTCACTGTGATACCAAACTTTGCTAATGGCCAATAAGTGATATTGTCTGAAACATAAATTTAGTCTACATTGAGGCTGCCAAGCAGATTTTGCCTAAAGAATAGGGAACCTAAACTCTCCTCTGTAGGTGATGATCTTTGCTTAGTTCATGCATATTTAGTATGAAACTGCGGAATTGTACTGTTAAATCCTGTGCATTTTAGGATGATCTTTCCAAGGAATAAAATGAGTTTTAGAAAATCTAATCTGAGGTAAATATGGCAGTGTAACATGAAGTCTCATCCAGAAAAGAGATGACTTTTTGTAGGCTTTACAGTTTTCTGTTTGGTAACTTTCACTTTAACTCTGTTGTATTTTCTGTGCCTTTAAGAGATGCAGCATGGAACTTGCACTCTAGGCGAGTGATTTAAGACACCTTTGTGCCCTTCCAATCCTGGGCTGCTTCAGGGGCTGGAGAAGCCCCTAGCATAAGACAGTCTCTTCTTCCAATGGATACAAGTTTCCCTGAAGGCAAGCTCAACCCCGAAGTTTTCCATCATTTCTTTGGCAGCAGTGATAGCAGCTTCAAATCCATTGTCTCCGTAGACCTCAATGAAATCAATACAGCTTCTCATGAAAGTACTAGTAGTCATGATGTCCACCGACTGAGTTTGTAATGCCTTGCTTACAACATTTACTTGGAACAAGATATTGTGACAAACCACAATTGAGATCGGAAATTTGCAGTCAGTGATCTGGTTTGCCAAGTTTGCGATTTCGGCCTCTGCTTTACTCAACTGTGCCAGTTCCATCACAGTGTCATAAACCCCAGTCACTTAGTATCTCACTGGCCTAACATTGCCAATACCGCACTCCCAGCAAGTGTCATTTAGTGGCTTTATGGTCAGATTTGTAACACTGACCATGAGGCTCTTCCACCTGATAGCTGATGCTGAAAACAGGATGTATTTCCTTAGCAATACTCTGAAGAGAGATACTGAATCTAAAGAAGATGACACTGCACCTGACACAACCAGGTTGAGGGGATTGCACCCACAAGGCATGAAGAAAGCTCTTGGATTCAGCGCAAGGATCCTTGCCAGGACATCACTGTTTCTTCCCTTCCCATTGTCATAGCCTTGGCTTCAGCAGTCTTGAAGCTTTATTTTATTCTCATTCAAAACGTTCATAAACACTTCTGTTAGCTTTTTCCAGTAGAGTTGTCCACAGAATAGAAACAGATTAAGTGCTCCTTTATGTGGATACAGGCATCCTTGTCATCAACAAATCTTACTGTAAATGACATCTTTTCACTGTGACTAATGTTGGGTGTGCAATCCATTATTACAGCGTAGTACTTCGCTTTGCCAAGATGCATCAATATGTTATCAAGTACTAGGGTCAGCTCCAAGTTTTTTACCGCCCCAAGCAAAAAAGTTTTCCCTTGCCCACCCCGCTCTCCCCAACTTCACCCCTTCCTGCCCCATTCCAACCCCTTCCCCAAATCCCCAGCCCCACCTCCTCCCCCGGGCGCGCCACATTTTTCCTCCTGCCCCTCCCTCCCAGGCTTGCCGCAAAACAGCTGATTCATGTGGCAAGCCTGGGAGGGAGTGGGGAGAAGCAGAATGGCAGCACGCTCAGGGAAGCAGGCGGAGCGGAGGTGAGCTGCGGTGGTGGAGGGCACGGGGAGGGCCACAGGAAGTAACCCTGGGGGGAAGTAGAGGAACCACTCACCCCACCCCCAGCTCACCTCCGCCTCCTGAAACATTTTACTTCAAACATTCTATTTCCCCTTTTGTTGCTAACAACAAAAACAGCACCCTGAGCCTGGCACCCCCCAAACCCGGCACCTTAGGCAGTTGCCTGGGTCACTTGCCCCTAAATCCAGCCCTGCCTGGGGCTGCCCTATGGCCTGCAGTGCTGCCAGAATCAACCTACCAGTGTGTGCTGTGACCTGCTTCTGACACACACCTCCAAGCCTCAGCCCTACCCCCGCCAACTCCCTACATCAGGGCTAGCAAAGGGGTCCTTGGGGGACAGACTTAACGCTTTGTTCCACAGTACCTGCACTCTCAGATACAGTGCTTTTAAGGCCCCTTCATGCTGCTCCAGCCCTTTTACCTGCCATAGTGGGCATTCCCCTCTATTCGACATTGGTGAGGCCTCATCTGGAGTACTCATCTGGAGTACTGTGTCCAGTTTTGGGCCCCACACTACAAGAAGGATGTGGAAAAATTGGAAAAAGTCCAGAGGGCAACAAAAATGATTAGGGGGCTGGAGCACATGACTTATGAGGAGAGGCTGAGGGAACTGGGATTGCTTAGTCTGCAGAAGAGAAGAATGAGGGGGGATTTGATAGCTGCTTTCAACTATCTGAGAGGAGATTCCAAAGAGAATGGATCTAGCATGGAGTGAGAATCTATCCCTTGGTATTTTTGAGCCAAAGTGGGATGCATTGGAAGTCACGAGAGAGACCACAGATTGCTTCATAGGTAACTGACTTCGTAATCCATTACATGGATACAGCCTTCTCCATCTTTAGAGGTAGCTGTAATTCCTGTGCCAGCTTTTTGGTGGGGAAAGAGTTAATTTTAGGAATGATGGAAAATTTAAGGTGTTTTGTCCTTAGGAACTCTGTAAACACAGCTTGCTTGTCTATATCTTATTTTCTGCATGCAGTCACTCTGAGTCAGTTCTTTTATATATATTGTGATAAAGTTCCTCTTCTACCTTGGTGGGTCCTGCGCTTATTGGCAGATTTGCTCACCTCAGTGATCTTCCCCTCTTGTGGAACCCACAGTCTGGGTCAGCTCCTCCTGTGTCTGATCAGGAGTTGGGAGGTTTGGGGGGAACCCGAGCCCACCCTCTACTTTGGGTTCCAGCCCAGGGCCCTGTGGATTGCAGCTGTCTATAGTGCCTCCTGTAACAGCTACATGACAGCTACAACTTCCTCAGCTACTTCCCCATGGCCTTCTCCAAACACCTTCTTTATCCTCACCACAGCACCTTCCTCCTGGTGTCTGATAATGCTTGTCCTCCTCAATCCTCCAGCAGTACTCTCTCTCACTCTCAGCTCCTTGCCCTCTTGCTCCCAGCTCCTCACACACGCTCCTTCTCCTCTGGCTCCTCCCTGCCTGACTGGAGTGAGCTCCTTTTTAAACCCAGGTGCCCTGATTAGCCTGCCTTGATTGGCTGCAGGTGTTCTAATTAAAGTAGCTATCTCCACTGCCTTCTAGAAAGATCTTAATTGGCCGCAGGTGCCTTGATTAACCTGGAGCAACTGCCATTTGGTTACCAGGGAACTAGGGATTTGTTTAGCCTGGGGCTAACATACCTGTTTCTCAGTACTTTATTGTAGCCATCTGGCCTTGCCCCATCACAATATATATAAAATTGAGAGGGCCCTTTTTAGTGGCTTCAGGAAATTTAGCTTGAGACTCTTCCATTTCAGTAGATAGTGCTTTAACCTTAGAGACCTGATATCCCAGGAAGGACAGGACCAGTGCAAGGATATTTCATGCCCTAGGAGAAACTTCCACCTTGCACCCTCCCCCATCCCCGAGCCCCCGCCCTGAGGCACCCCCCTCTGCAGCTTCCCCCCTCCGCCCTGAAGCACGACCCCTGTGGCAACTCCTCACCCCCCACCCTCCACCCTGAGGAACCTCCCTGCACCCCAGCTCACCCCTGCTCCACCTCCACCCCGAGCACACCGTGGCTGCTTCACTTCTCCTGCCTCCCAGGCTTGCAGCACCTAAGCTGATTGGCTCTGCAAGCCTGGGAGGCGGGAGAAGTGAAGCAGCCACAGTGTGCTCGGGGTGGAGGCGGGGCAGGGGTGAGCTGGGGCGGGGAGTTCCCCTGAGTGCCGCCTCCCCGCCTACTTGCTATAGGTGGCCCTCCCCGTGCTCCCCTGCCCCAGCTTCCTCCACCTAAATGCCGGCGGCGACCGCGGCGGCCGAAGATCCGGCCACCACAGTCACTGCCAAAGAAAATGGAGCCCCCCAAATCCTAGTGCTCTAGGTCACCTAAATGGTTGCACGAGCCCTGTGGAAGGATATTCTGACCAAAGAAGATCCTGCTTGCCTCACTTACTTTCTGTATTTCTCACCCTATTTTACTTTTTCCTAGGTACACTTACATGAAAAGTATCTTTGATGCTTAGGACTTCATGATCCTTGTCTGAAATCCCAGTTAATTGCAATTGAGATGGTATGATGTCATTAATCAAGGCTTATGGCTTCATCTGTTTCTGCTGTTTATCCCTTGTTCAAAGTTGTTCTCCTTTGTTTCTGACATTGCAATCATAGGAACTAATTGTGATCTCAAACAAAGGCTTATTAGTTCCTAAGCAACAAAGTTGCTATTTCATGCAAATTTTCTTTTTAATAAAAAACGAAGACAGATGATCAGGATATAATACATCAGCAGATTTTTTTCAAAAAAGAATGTATTCCAAAGTTTCCCATGGGGCATTGGCATAGCAGTAAATGTGGCATGTATAGTTTTAAGACCCCCATAAAAGGCAAAGACTATACAATAGAACAGTAATAAAGTTAGAATCCAATCCTGAGTGCTGCTGAGACCCTCTCATGATATATCTTTTAGCCAACTTCAAATGTGAATCTTGCTGCTTTTCCCAGATCATTTTAAGATACTGCCTAACTCAGTGTTAGCGTGTAAGAAAGAGATCCTGGGGTCTTTGTGGCTAGTTCTCTGAAAACATCCACTCAGTTTGCAGTGGCAGTCAAAAAAGCTTACCATATATTAGGAACCTTTAGGAAGGGATAGATAATAAGACAGAAAAGACACCCATACCGTGAATACTGCATACAGTTCTGGTTGCTCCATCTCCAAAAAGGATATATTAGACTTGGAAAAGGTACAGAGGAGGGCAACAAAATGATTAATGATAGGAACAGTTTTCATTTGAGAAGAGATTTAAAAAACTGGGACTGTTCACCTTGGAAAAGAAACAACTAAGGGGGAATATGATAGAGAGTTATAAAATCATGAATGGTATAGAGAAAGTGAATAAGGAAGTGGCACTTACCCCATCACATAACACAAGAACCAGGGGATACCTAATGAAATTAATAGGCAACAGGTTTAAAAGAAACAAAAGGAAGTGCTTCTTCAAATAATGCAAAGTCAACCTGTGGAACTCATTGCTAGGGGATGTTGTGAAGATCAAAACTATAAATGGGTTAAAAAAAGAATTAGATAAGTTCATGCAGGATAATTCAATCAATGGCTGTTAGCCAAGATGATCAGGGCTGCAACCCCATGTTCTGGGTGCCCTAAGTCTCTGACTGCCAGAAGCTGGGAGTGGACGGCAGGGGATGGATTACTTGATGAATACTTGTTCTGTTCATTCCCTCGGAAGCACCTGGCATTGGCCGCTGTCGGAAGACAGGATACTGGGCTAGGTGGACCATTAGTCTGACCCACTGTGTCTGTTCTTATGATAAGAGGCTGGTTGCTGTTTCATGGCTCATGACATGGGTCATGGTTATAATAAAGCGGCAAAGAGTTCTGTGGCATCTTATAGACCAGGGCCAGCAACCTCTGGCACGCGACTCACCAGGGTAAGCACCCTGGTGGGCCAAGCCAGTTTGTTTAGCTGCCACATCGGCTGGTTCGGCTGATTGTGGCTCCCATTGGCCGCAGTTCGCAGTCCCAGGCCAATGGGGGCGGCGAGAAGTGCCGCGGGTCATGGGAAGTGCTGGTTATAATAAACTAATTCCCATATCAGTTTAATAGGTTAATTCTCCTATTAGTATCCACTGATTCCAGGTGGGCATCTTTGCTATTTTTATTTGTTCCTGTAAATATTGTTGCCCTGTCCTGACATCAGCATTTCACCTCTGCTGAAAGGCAGTAGATGTTCAGGGCCTTGCACATTGGCTTTCTAGGAGAGACAAAATCAGTGATGTTGTGTTCTACATGTACTGAGTGCAACCAGCTCTGGAAACAAAGATGGTCAAATAGCATGCAGGTAATCCCTTCTGTCAGGAATGTCAGCCCAACACCAATACCAGATTCCCACAGAGCAACTCTGCCTTGAGAAATTAATCTAATCAGAGACCAAGGCAGAAAGAAAACTCTCCTGCTGCTTGCACAGCTGCATGTCCAGAAGTTGCTTCTACAGATAACCTTGTATACAAAAAGGTAACAATAATACAGTATGTCTTCCCAATACTGAACATTTGCTCACATGCTAAAAATTGTTTTACATATCTATGTGTTACACTATCCAGTGATATCTGCCATAAAAATATTATGCAGTAGGGACAGAAACATGATTTTTTTTTAAAGATATAGGACTTCTTATTCAAAACACAACCATCACTGGAAGTTTCAATTGAGTATGCAGAGCAACATCATGCCCTTATTATTATTATTTTATTTATTTACTTACTTATTGTAGCACAATATATAGGGTCACCCATCCTGGACTAGCATCCCATTATTATAGGCACATTACAAACACAGAACAAAAAGATTGTCTCTGCCGCAAGAATCTTATAATCTAAGTATAAGACAACAGACAACAACTGGATACAGACAGACCAACGAGCAAAAGTAAACAATAAGACAAGATAAGTCAGCAACATAGGCAATGGTCTCTGTACACCAGCAACCTGTTACCACATTGCAAAGACAAACCGTTTTATATACAACAGATGTTGTTCAATTATGTGAGATGACTTAAAAAAAATAACTAATTACAAAAATAGTTTCTTGTCATTAGTGGGGCTCTTAAGTCAATTCAGTTAGTTAAATGAAAATCTTAGTTGTATGTAAACTTCTGATAATTAAAACTCCAGTTTTTTCTCATGTACAGTGATGTGTACCGTCCTTCTATAGTAGAAAACATATAGTACTTGATGACTTTAGAAAAGATTAACAAACATACATTGGCAAGCTCAAGCCAAAGGATTCAACAAAAATTGAGTGAGCTTAAAAGGGAGAACTACTACTTGACCCTCAGCTGAATTTCAAGCAATGATGGACTTCATCATTCATTTCCATTGCTTTTTATGGACCTGCTTTTTGGGCCTAACTCCTGTGAGCTAGGGTGAAAGTCTGCCACAATGTGTCTGATACCAAGCAAATGTGTTTGCTTTTTAATACTAACGTAATATCTTTCTTGTTTTGTAATGAAAACTCCCTTAGACCAAAGTTTCTGTCCTCTTGATTTCATTGTGAATGTTCTGTTTTCCCAGGAAGATATGTCCCAGTTCTGACAGCTGCTCATTTTCATTCCCTCCATTCTAGTATGTTTTTTTAAATACACGTATCTATTATTTTTGCAAGCTGCATGTTTAGCACTAGGAATCTTAATGTTAGAATGGTATGTTCCCTTTAGAGATAGATAAAGCAATTTAGATAAAATAGGAACTTTGTCTGTATTTGAAACCTGAGCTTTTGAGTTTGAAAAAAATTGATTACTTTTTTATCATGGCATTTTCACATGTCTTAGTGCTTCCAGAAATATCAAAATATAGGGAGGGAGATGAATTTTCTGGAGCTGCACCAGACATGATTTTAGCATATGGTATTTCTAATTCAATGAAACCACAAAGTCACTTAACTCTCAGCAGAAATGTTGTCTAGCAGGATTTGAGGTTAATTACCTCCAATTTGTCCAATAACAGCTAATAGGACTCACTTTTGTGAAGCAATTAACACTTTAAAATTCCTCTGATAGAAAACCGTGGATGGAATTACTCTGTAAATCCATGAAGTTACCATGGAGCTGTTTCCCAAAATTTCCCAAATTTGTTTCTCAAAATAGTCTTAAGAAAAAGATCCTATGGCCTATTTATTCTACAAATAAACTACCTCAAAAATAGTCAAGAAATTCAGACTAAACTATATATCCTATCTTTATTTGTGATTCAAATGTGCTTCTACAGGATCGCCCCACTGAGCCACCATAGCTCATGCAGCCAATCTTGTCATAATCCTTTTAAAGTATGAAGCTGTGTTGCATGCTATCCTTTCATCACCCTTTTGTCTAAAGATTTTTTTTAGTGGAGCAGTTCTAGCCAAATCAAGTATAATGCTAGCAAATGGAAACATTATATGTCTGTAAACCCTGATATGCAGCAAATAGCCAAACATTTATTCAGAGTTAGTTAATAAATAGAACTAAAAGATCTTCAATTTATAATTTGTGAACCTATTCCCCACACTCAGGAAAGAGCATTCTTAAATAACACAGTATAATTTTTTTGCCCATAAATCATTAAAATCCGCATATCAATGAGCCACTGCAGCATGTCTGTTGAGAATCAAGATGATTTCTCTTAAGAAGCAGGGCAACTTTTTTTGCAGTATTACCATCACATAGTCACTTTAAAATTCTTTCTGTCAAATCAAATGCTGAGGAGAAAATCAGTGTACTCTTCTTTGTAAATGCTGCTGGCACCTGAAGTATGACTCACTAAAATGTCCCCACCAAAACTGAGAACATTCTATTTCCAAAGGAAGAAGAAATATGTACAAAGATGATTCACTAACAGTTCCTGAGGGAGCAAACAATTGCTTCCGACTATTTCATCCTTGCTCAGTAAATTTAAGCAAAAGTAAACTAAGAAATAGCTCAAGCTCACAAGTGATTTTTCCAAAGTAGCAAAAATAAGCATTTTTTATAAAACAGGGATGTTTTTATGTTTTGGAGAAAGAAAAGTAAATTTAGCACTTGTGAAAGTTCCTGAATTGACAACTCTGGAGAATAAAGAGCTTTGTATAATCACAACATAGGCAAAACATAGACTGGGGAAGTGCACGCTGTCCTATTCTGCTCAGCCCTGTCCCTTCATCTGAGTGGCAACAACTAGGAATGAGAGCATAGTATGATGTCCAGGTTAGTCCTTGGTTTCTGTGCTGAAAGTCTTGGGATGCCAATTGTGCTGTTTTTGTGATGCTGATACCTGCCTGCCTATTCATGAATAATTGACCTGAGACCCATCAACCAATTTCACATAAACTACCAAATATCAGATGGCAACAACTTTCACTTTGGCCTACAATGTCTATTGACTCCATCTCCCTCTTATTTAAATTTGGGAGTGGGGAAGCAGTTTGCTAGCTGTAACTATGGAAACTAAACTGTTGGAAGGCTTCTATTCAAGAAATCGTCTCTTGATGTGGACAGTCTTGTTAATGACTGAGCTGTATTCAGACTCCTGTTGTTTTCTGTGGAAAGGAGGAAGAGACAGTGGTAACGGTTGGAGTACAAAGATTTCCTTGAGCCCACTCAAGTTTTAATCCTGAGTATGGGACACAAATTGCACTAGTATTGACTAGTTACCTCATCATGGCAGCTGTGAATAAAGTCTCTAAGCTAATTGTTTTAGACCTGTATGTTGCCTTACCATTGTGTATGAGGTGGTGTTGATGGCCCCAAACAGGAGGAAGGAGTCACTGTTGAGTGGCTCCTTTCTTTTCTTTGTGAGAAACCCTGAGAGTAGCTCTGGGTAACTACTCCTACAACATTCTAAGTTGTCAAAACTCATGTTCTACCTAGGCAAAAGCCTATTATAAAGGTCAGTAAAGAGACATTGGCTTCAATGTCTTCTGTATGCTAATGATATCATTTGGTACAGTGGAACAAGTGACCCAAAGTCTGGATGGGACTGAATCTGGTTAGCTGTCTTCAGTTTATTTCAGATAGGCCTGATCATAAGTATGCGGGAAAGGTTTTCAGTTTGAATGATCTTAGCTGTGGAGTTCATGTCTCTCGTTTGTATTTTAATATTTTTATTTCTGTTTGCATTTTGTACTTTAAAACTATTTCTAAAGGCATCCGTGGCTAGACATCTTTTATAAATAAAACACCTAAATGAATAGATAAAAATAATATATCACTATTACTCTATGTCAACATTAATTAATCCTTAAAGCATAATGATTATATGGTAGGCCAGGCCCTGTTCTTACTGAAGTCATTTAACATCTTACTGAAGTTCTTTCTGAAGTCATAATTCAATGTTGCTTATGTAAAGGCCCAGTAAGTCTTTACAAGGATCTCTTGACAGCATAAAACACTCACCTGAGACAGAAAGAGCTAAAAAGCTATCTACAGGGAAAAGCCCAGTGGATGAAAAATGCAGAACTAAGGCAAGGGCAAACATATCCATGAATTACTTAACTGATTTATTGTTAGCACTAAGAGGAGTTAGCATCACTAACTTTAGTGACCAAATACAGTATGTCCCTGAAGGGCTTACTGTAAGCAATGCAACTGAAGTCTCTGAGCAACACTGTGCTCATTGCCAAAGTCATTTAAATGTTTTTAGAAATAAACACTGGCTCTTCCTTGTCAGTGTCATCAGGAGAGAGGAGGACATGAGGCTTGTAGCTTTATCATCTCAGTTAGACTGCAAATGGTAGTGTAAGACAAAGCTTTATCATCAGCTATTTCACTTACAGTCCACAGGGGAATGGGGTATGCAGTACACAAGTTGCTAGGAGAACAAAGTGCTAGAATTTTTAACCCCATCTCCCTGTCACTATCAATTTGGATATTTTTCCTGAGCTCAGATGACACTTCGATTATTGTGACTGAAATAGGTGATCTGAGTTTACCAGATTGTATAATCTACCTTAATGGCTCAAAAGAAAGCACTCAGGTACCACAGTGATGGATATGGTATAAAAACCTGTATAGATACAAGCAGGGGGTGCTGACCTCCATTTTTAAAACTGCCTCTGAATTTCCCAAAATATATAGAGATGTTCCAAAATTTGGGCTTTAATAATGATAAAATTGTACTATTTTTATGAACTGAATGAACCAACTCAACCAATTCAATGTACTAAGCTGATTTGTGATGATATGCAAGTGAGTCATACAGCACGCATTCCCATTACACCATCTCTCTCCTCCGCTTTCCAGCCCAATTTTTATAAAACAGGCAGATTGACACTTTAACACTACACAAATCTCAACAATGCCGCTATCTTAAATAGCATCCTTTAAAGAGACTTATAGATCCATTCCTACCAAGTGTCACTCAACTGGCATGTCCATTTGCCCTTGGTGTCACACTCACTCATCCATCACTTATAAGGAGGGCTGCAAGTGGTAAACAAGGTGTAGCCCTCAGCATACATAACTTGACATAAGTAACCTGCCTCATTTTTTAGTGGGCATGAATGGGAAGGTAAGTGGATCAGTAAACTAGAGACAGGATGTCAGTACTTGCTGAGATAAAGGGGAACACCTTGGTACCGTTTACAATGGGTAAGATAACAATGGATAAAATAAACCTGGAAAGCAAGATAAGGTGAAGAGTGAGTTGTGTGTGCAGTGTGTGGACAGAGCGTACTGTACAGAGGTTGGTTCCTGCAGACTAACCGAGCCAATCCAGAAGCATGAGATGCAATGTATAGTTAAAAATGCATAATAAGCAATGTATATAAGGAAAAGTTTTGCTGTGTGTTGTGGTTGTGGGTATGCCCAATATCCATTCCTGTGCTTGAGTGTGATGAACTCAGAGTAGCTTTGTTCTATGTAAAATAAGGGAATCTGACTGACGCGGCTGGAACTGAGCTAAGCTCTTGGGGAACTAAGTGGATGAGGTCTCAGGGGAACCACAACAAAAGGTCCTCTTCAGTTTTTTCTCCCAATTATTATATCCTGCTGCTGGGGCTCCTATTGAGTTCCACACATCTAAAGGCCCCTCCCTAAGCCGATAGGGAGGAGTTGCCAGAGCCAGGTCTCAAATAAATACAGGGGGCAACACATGAGAAAACAGGAAAGGAGTGAGATCATAGCGTCAAAAACGGGGATCCAGACAGGGACACCAAGCAGATAACTCCAGACAGTGCCCGCTGCTCCTCGAAGGCATCCAGGGAGCCAGTGGATGCAGCCCAGAGGAACTGGCTTCAGATGTGACTTCAGGGAGGAGCAGAAATAGACCTCACAGTTGCAAAGCGCCTTCCCATCCAGCTTCCTTCTCCAGGTTTGGTGAATGGCCACCTTGGCCAGTGCCAGGAGGAGGTTGACAAGGAGGTCTCATGGATTCATGGGGCCATGGATGTGGTCCGAATATCAGGCGGTGTGGGAAAAAGTGCAGCCAGAACCTGAGGAGAATTTTCTGGAGGAGTCGGAAAAGGGCTGCAACCTGGCGCACTCGAGGTAGATGTGCACCAGGGTCTCCCTCATGCTGCAGAAGGGGTCAGTTTTGTGGAGGGGAGTAAACCGTGCCAGGTACATGCCCATGCTCACGGCTCCATGAAGGAGCTGCCGACTAATATCCCCAGAAGACCAGGGTAGAATATGGACTAGCCCACCGGGGCCCCTCACCCTCCATGACTGGTATCGCGCCACACAGTGTCAGGTCAGGACATGAGGGTGAGGAAACAAAGGGTATGGAGCACTAGTGCATATGGTTGTTTCCTAGGCACGGTTCAGAACTGGGCTAGCTGCAAGTCACACAGATGTCTCAGGTGTTTGGGAGGGGACAGCTGGGGGGGCTCATGGGGAAGGTGCCCAATAGCAAGGTCCAGAGGGCCAGGGGTGAGGGGCAGGCAGGGACTACCTTCCCAAGGGGCCTGCTCGAGGAAGGTCCAAGAGGCAGCAGTAAGGCTGCCTTCACATCCTGGAGTATGCAATGGAGGACACCTGCTGCTGGGGCTGCTGAACAGGCAACTATAAGGTGATGGGTAAGGAGGAGAGAAGAAAGAAGGAGAATGAAAGAGCAAAGAAAAAACAATGAAGGAAAAACAGGGGAAGGATAGTCTTGTAGGCAATACACAGGACTGGGAAACAGTAGAGGTGGATTCTATTTTTAGCTGTGTTACTGCCTTTCTATGTGACATGGAGCAAGTTGCATAACTTTGTTTTGCCTTAGTTTCTCCATTTGTGAAATAGGGATGAAAACATTTCCCTTTCTCACAGAGAAGCGAAAACACTTAAGATCCTTGGATGGAAGTAATATAAATGCCAAGATCTTTGGATCAAAGTAATATAAATGTCATGTGGAGCTGATTAAAATGTTTTTAATTTTTTTCTAAGCTATTCAACATTTTCCCACGAGTTTACAGAGTGATTGATTGATTCTTTTTGACAATTCAAAATCTGAAAGAAAAATATCCACAGCATGTTTTAAAAGTTTTCTTCCCACCCCCTTTAAAATCTGCATTTTTGTACCTTCTCTAGAGCCACGTATACTCACTGTCATATTCTTACTGTATTTATTTATTATAAAATGTGTAGACACACAGAGGCAGAACTCAGTTCACTTGCATTCCTGAAAACTCAGCAGCTATGTGCATTGGGGGTTCTCACTTTACAGAGAGATTCTATTGGATGTTGTCTGCTCCGATTTGTAATAGCACAGACTACCTTCTCTCCCATTTATGATCAGTGCATAATACCCCAGGGGCCACTACTGTAATTGTTTACAATTGAATTGCAATTGAAAATATTAGGGAAACATATAATGCATTTTTAGCTGTCTTTTAAGGAGAGTTAGCATCTGGAAACAAGAAGGAAAACCAGCATCATAGACCTGATATTCAGCAGAGATCATTACCAGCCACTACCATTGTTCTCCAATGGTTGGAAGCTGCTAGATGCTGAGGCTATCTGAAAATGTGACTACTTCATTGAGGTATCTATATGGAGAATGAGCACTTTTGTTTTTAGATTAGTTTGTTACTGATTTTCAAAAACAGACCAAAAAAAGTACAATAAAGTAAATGACTTACAGTTTGTATTGTTTCCAAGTACCACACACCTCACAGGATCTCCAAAAGGATTATGGAATTACGCAATTGTACAACTTGTCAAAGCTGCAGGACCAGACAGCACAAAAGCAGACAGTACTACATAGACATAATGTCTTAGGGTTGGGGTAATGGTAGAAGAAATACATTAATAGTAAGAGTAGGGAAAGAGGTGGGGAGAGGAGGGGAAAAATGTGGGGTTAGGTGGAATGAAGATCTGGCATTCTTTCAGACATCTCAACATTTTTTCTCCAAATGTTTGTAGAAATGGGGTTCAAATCTCCAAATCCACACAATTGCTCTCTCCAGCTCTTTCACTGCTAACTCAGGTCAGAATACCACTCCTCCATTCTGGGCATAAGCCTACTCTGCCCATTGTTGTAAAATCACACACTTGGGCCTGGATGCACAAAAAATGTTAGCTGCCTAAATTCCTGTTTTAGGCTCCTAAGTCTCATTTTTGATCCACTATGATCAGGCCTGCCAACAGGAGGGGGCAAAGGGGGGAACTGCCTAGGGGCTTGGGTCATTTAAAAGGGTCCAGGGGCCTCCAGCCGCTGCTACTGCTGCAGTAGCAGCAGTGGCCAGGAGCACTGGGCCCTTTTAAATCACCCAAGCGGGCCGCAGGGAGCCTAGAGATTCAAGAGCACTCCGGGCCCTGTGCTTTGGGGGGCCCTGTGGACCAGTGTGGGCAGTCCCTGGCCCTGGGGCCCAGAATTTCTGTCAGCAGGCCTGACTGTGATGCACAGAACTGCTGCTGGAATCTTGTATGCTCCTAAACTCATTCAGAGCCTAAGTTTATGCAGAAAAAGTTTCCTCTGCGCCTATATCTCTGACACTGAGCATGTGCACTGCGGCCTCCTTATGCGCCTTTTGATCAGGCAGTCCTTGGCGTTCATTGAAGCCCTCAAGAACCAAAGTGGTTGGTAAACCCAGTTGAAAACCTGACCACAAGTGACTAGCCCAGTCTCTGTCAACCACTCACAAGTGCTCCACAGACTACCAGTGGTCTGTACATCTCAGTATGAGAACCTCTGATGGAAAGCATAAAATAGAATAGACAATTTCATTGTAACTCAGATGTCCTCAGATGTACGTTGTGCAAATGAATTCAACGCAAAGATTCTTCCAAACAATAGCAGGGGCAGACGTACAAGGGTTAGAGTTTTTTATGGCTGGAGTAAAAAGTTTTGATTCCATTAAAGTGATTCTTGCAGAAACTAATTTTAAAAACAAACAGATATATTCCAAAACTTTAAAAATACTTGGAACACCCAGCTGTGAAAGTCTCTCATGGTATTTGATTTTGAAAATAAGTGACGATGACAGTAGCAAAGTATAAATCCAAATCCACCTTCCAAAAGTTAGTCTGCAATCTGTCCCAAAAGATATTCTTAAAGGAGAGCAAACTTCTCACTATTGGACAGACTCACATATATACTTTGCACTAATATAAGATTAGGAAGGCAGAACTGTCAACATCACCAGTTTGGCTATTCCTATCCTGGCTTTTGAAATCTATTCTTGTTGTTCAGTCCTTATGAATTTTGAATTTTTAGGAAGTTCTAACTTTGAATTTCTAAGGACAAACCCTCGTGTGCGTTTTTACAGACCTAATAGTCACAAAAGCATTCCATATGATTTCTCTTCTACCTACTAATTTAGCAAATCAGTTTTTAATCAAGATCAGAGAATGCCCAAGTAGCTTCTTCTGCCTAAGTGTGTTAATGTCAGAAGTTAATGTAATATCAGTGATACTCTGTGGTCCTCAGTGTCTAGTGCAACATGAAATATGCAGAGGGCAGAATGCTCAATCAAAAAAGCCTGAGACTTTTTCCAGAATCTTGATTAAAAAGTAGATGTAACCATTCCAGAGTCAAATTTACTGGAATTCAATACATACCAGATTTTACTTAGCTTTTCATTTACTTAGTTTTTCATTTATACCCATTTTCTTGGTGCTTTGAAGGAAATTTCTCATCAGTTTCTTAGCTCAAATCTCCATTACTGAATAGTAGGAATTTTGCATGTTTGTCTTTCAGAACATCTGGCAGAAGCCTGAGTTCAATATAGTTAAAGCGTATGCAGAAAAGTTAAATGAGTTTTAGACTGTATATTGTGAATACTGAATGACATGACTTTGCTTCTTCTTTATTAATTATGTTTTGTTATATGTTAATGCCTAGATACCTATTTTTAATTACATTCCTATGAGTATGAAAAGTATGGATAGGAAATGTAATTAAAAATAGGTATCAGCCAGTCTGTGAGTGACCTGTTACAATTAATTTTCATGTTTCTATGGAGCTAGCATCTTGAAATTTGGAATTATCATTCACCATTGAGGGGGTTTTTTTAAGTGGCACATGGGAAACTTGACTCATCTTGATTTTTATCAGATACTTGAAGTACCCTTACATGCATATTAAGGGTTTATGAGTTACACACTTTTTTTTTTGTATATGGTGGTCTTGTTGGGCGTGAGACATCCAATACAGGGAAATGAAAGTTGTCTGAGCTCAGCTATTCTTATTGACTTATTGGCTTCGAAGGCTGTGTTATGGAAATCAGCACCATGTGAAGGGGTGGTGGAGGAGGCTTCTCCCTTAGTCCCATGTCTCTGTTGTTTAGGGGCTCCCACATGCTTCTGCTTCAGTTAACCAGGCAATGCTGTACAATGAAGCAGCAGCGATATCGTAGCTGTGCTCTGGAGAGCGTCTCAAGCACTGATACACAAGGCAGTATGCAGCCATGGAGCTTTTAAAGAGGTTTGACAACTGAGCCAAGGAATCTTTGTGTCCAGTCCACTGACCCATAACAATCAACAGAATTGTTACATGCAGATTAGCTGCAGGTAGCTGGTGATTGGTTGAGTTACCTCTGAAATCACATTGGTCCAACTTCAGACTTACCTGACCTGTTGACATGATCTTTCCTGTTGTCTACATTATCAATACAATTGTTAACAACTTCCTTAATTACAATCTTTTTTTTCAAATATAGCATATGCACAAAATGTTAATTAACTTTAATTATAGGGAAAGTTAGAGTCTGTGTTATTCCATTGTTAAGATCATTCAGGGCAAAAAAGACTTGACACAAACATGACATTTCTGAAAGGACCAATTTTTAAATGAATTTTAATTCATAAACAAATTCATAAATTGGCTTTAAAGTACCAGAAAATGTATTTCATACACAGAGAAAAAGTTCTCTAATTTGAGGAGATATGTGGTATTTTTGATACATAATTAAGGGACTGAATCCATGCTTTAAGTGCAAAACAGAATTCTGCCTTAACTATAAAACCAAAACTGGTGCCTTCATAATATATATGTGTATATAAGATCAATAAGTCATGAAACAAATACGCCAGACCCCGTAGTTTTTCATTATTTTTGAATATTTCAAACCAAATTTGAATTTCTCCTCCTGGAGAGAAAACAAGCTTTGGGGTTTGTTTGTTTTGTGTGTGTATGTGTGTGTGTTTGTTTGTTTTAAATTGAACTCTGTTGCATGATTTCCAGTCCTTGAAACCTAAGACTTGTTTTATTTGTTTGTCTATTGTTGTGATTATTAATTTTCCTAAATATACAAGTATCCTTTTACAACTTTGCAATTCAAATGCATTGTAACTAGTTCTCTTTGCAGACAACTTTGGTAGTTCAGTTTAATGAGGCTTCAGATTTATAATGGTTTATTTTCAAGCAATAAAATTTTAATGATTGGGTTCATTACACTGAATTTTGAAATATGGCATGTTCCTAGGGCCTAAAGCCTAGCCAGAGTGCTTCAGCTTCATCTCTGACTTTCCAGAAGCAGACATGATAGATCTTTTGATGTGAAACCAGAGGGAAATGACTATCTAGGTCACTTGAAAAACTTAAATGGGCAGTATACACAAGGAATATCAATACTTTACAAGTATCAGAGGGGTAGCCGTGTTAGTCTGGATCTGTAAAAGCAGCAAAGAATTCTGTGGCACCTTATAGACTAACAGACGTTTTGGAGCATGAGCTTTCGTGGGTGAATACCCACTTCTTCAGATGCATGTGGTGGAAATTTCCAGGGGCAGGTATATATATGCTAGCAAGCAAGCTAGAGATAAGGAGGTCAGTTCAATCAGGGAGGATGAGGCCCTGTTCTAGCAGTAGAACTGCTAGTTCAGTAGAACTAGTTCAGTAGTAGAACTGCTAGAACAGGGCCTCATCCTCCCTGATTGAACTGACCTTGTTATCTCTAGCTTGCTTGCTAGCATATATATACCTGCCCCTGGAAATTTCCACCACATGCATCTGAAGAAGTGGGTATTCACCCACGAAAGCTCATGCTCCAAAACGTCTGTTAGTCTATAAGGTGCCACAGAATTCTTTGCTGCCAATACTTTACAGTTAGATCAGGAGCTCACATAAGAGTGCACTGGAAAAAAATTACTTTATACCACTAAAAGCTACAATGCACTCTTTGCATCGTGTTATCTAATTACAGCTGTACATTCCTTATGCTGGCACACAATAAAAAGTTCATTTGTTTCAGAGACGTGTAACATATTCAGTATCTGCAGCTTGCATCTAGCCCACACACTGCTTTTTTCCCACTCTTCTGACCTATCATTCTTATGGCTTCCTGCCTGGAAAAGGACCATATAAAGTGATACTTTTAAAAATCACTTTGCACAGGCAGTGAGTCATAATTTGTATTGCTGTATTATTTTTACAAGGAACATAGCAACTATGAATGTATAACGCTGATAGACCTGGGTCATTGGCAGGTAGGATCAAACCTGGGACTTCTAGAGTTTAGTGCTTGAGTCTCTACCACACGAGCTAAAAGCCTGCTAGCTTGGAGCATAGGCTATAGCGCAGACTCATTTAACTCTCTCTAAGTGGTATTGGTGCCATTAGATGGAACAGAACACCACACCCAGAAAGTATGTGGGTTATATATGCATATGGTGCTATAGTTCCAAAAATGGCAGTCAGAGCAGTGAGATGCATGCTGTTGCTTCTTCAGGAAACAGTAGGGTAAACAGAAAAGTTTCCCCCCAACTTACAGGTCAGTGAGAACCCCCTATATTAAGGCTTGATCTGCACACAGTGTTTTTACAGGTTAAGGATGTGATTTTGGGGGGTAGGGGTTGTTTAACCAATATAACAATACCCGTACAAGTGCTAGTACGAATACAGTTATAAAAGATATAAAGGTGCTGAATACTGGTCTGTCTTAAACCCATATGGGAATACATTTTACTCATAAAGGAAATTTATACTGATATAATAACATGCTTACTGAGGGGGGTGGGAGGGACGGGGGTAGTGCTTTGTCGTATGGCAGTAAAACTTGTATGAGTAGACAAGGCCTTTGTCTGTCTGTAAGACTTCAAATACTGGTGGTGAGAGCGACAAGCACTTCTTGTCTGAACTGCAGAAGAGCTCTGTATAGCTCAAAAGCTTGTCTCTCTCACCAACAGAAGTTTGTCCAATAAAAGATATTACCTCACTCACCTTATCTTGCTAATATCCTGGGACCAATGTGGCTACAGCAATACTGCATGTAAGACCCTAACACATTTTAATTACTCCAGCAGTATAATGATCATTTAAGCTGCTTCACAGCTGTCCCCAAATCATTTAGAAAACCTGGTGCAATGCAAAAAATTCCCTTGTAAGTAACTGATAGAGGCATATGATTAATATTTCATGATTCATTTCTTAAGCTGTAAGATATACTTTCAAGAACCCTTAAACTCAGCTGTAATTAATTATAAATTGGAATATGAGTGCCTTATAGTTGCCAAGTATTGGGCATATTCCATTTTCTTCATTATATGGAGTAATAGACTGCACTTAGACAAGTCAGAATGCATGCTTGGGATAGATTTTTAACGTCTTTTAAAATCATGGATTAGGAGATTGTCTGACAAATACGAAAATCTGAGGTTCTAGAAAACAATGTGAGTTAGTCAATAATCAAATGGAAACAAGTACTGTGGGAAGATTAGTGGCACGAGAAGAAGTGAGAAAGAAAAGAAAATTTCTATGGTACTAGTTCAGATTTGACCCTAATCAGTGCTAGTGACAGAAAGTTGTTACCATCTGACAGGTGTTTATGATCTGTGTGAAATGAGCCAGTGAGCACAGTACCTAATGTGCCCACATCACAAAAATCATCACTGCTACAGTTAGCACTAATTGGTAGCATCTTTGCCAGCAATCTTGGCAAAGAAGTCCAGCACTGAATGTATCTGGAGACTGCCTATATCCTCTCTCCCAAAAGGTGGTTCTTCCAGTTTAGAACAGAGGCAGCTTGCATAGTACATATTATGTGGATCAAAAGAGTACCTCATTTTTAATGCTGTTAGACTGATGCCTTTGTAGACCCTTAAAAATTAAAATGAGGTAATAAACATAAAGGCCTGGAGCTGAAAGAGTTGCTCAGAACACAGGGCTATGAAGTAGAGGCGCGATAAGACATTATTGCTGGAAGTCAATGGAGAAGAGTCCCAATGTTTAATATTAATGAAAGGATAAAATTGAGTAAGTCCAGTTAGAGACTGGAAGGGGTATTGCAAGTTAGTTTAATCATTTGAGCTGTTCAGGGATGGGTTTTTATGACCACTAGAACAGGTCAAAAATTGGAAAAACAATTTTATGAAAAATATTGAAGTTGTTCCTATTTCTCATGGCTTCAAAATATAACAATTTCACTTAATTTTTATGTTTTTATTAAATACTGTTTTGAAAATTTTTGAATTTTCTCAACCCCCATCTTGATATTTTTTTATTTCCCTGCCCCCCTTTTAGCCTCTGAGTGCAATAAAAGGAATGATGTCTAGGCTTTCCCCTCCCCACTTTTCCTTTGGCTACTCTGTCACTTTCAAATACTCATGCAATATTGAAAAAGTTGCAGAGTGGCAAAGGGAATAATAATTTTGCCAAATTTTGATTGATTGAGCAGAAAATTTCCAAATTTAATGTAAGCCTTACACTGAAAAATTTAGAAAGTTTCTGGGCAAATGGTTTAACCACTTCCAAGAACGAAGCTAATGAAAACTAGGAGGTTTTCAAATGTTAATTTCCTCCAGCTGTTTTTTTGAGAACTCTGATGTCTTCATGCTCTGACATAAGAACTTGAAATGTGGAAGGGAAAGTGCTCCTGGAGTCAGATGTGTGCCTATTGCTGTCTCCATAAAAGTGCACTGAGATCTGGCTGAATTATAAGCCTCTGAAAATTGCCATTTGAACATGCTCAGTGGCACTTGTCTACAAAGGAAACCAGCACAGTTCTGCTACCAGTTACTGCTTTATCTCAAGTGGCAGAGGTGCTATGGATTTAAAAGTCTGGGATTTCACACCTGCTGATCATCCATGTTGGGGATATATGAGTCCACATAGTGGGATTTTGATTATTTGTGTTTGTTTGTTTTACAAAACATCTGGGAAATTAGTTTGCACGGTCAAAAATTCAAAAGGTAAGGAACTCCAGAACTGCTTGCTCTAGTTCCTGACCTCTGGCTTGGTCTGTGACTTTTGGCTTTGGCTTGAACCTCAGCTCCAGTATCCTGTCCTGCTCTCTGGTTTTACCCTTGGCTCCAGTTTCTAACTACTGACTCTGGTTTTGACCCCAGTCCTTGGTTCCTGATGCCCACTCCAACCATTGAGCTAGACCACCCTCCTCCCAGTCAGCTGACAATGGGGCCGAGACTTGAAAGAAGAGAGAATGTTGTGTTTAAGGCCCTGAAATGGATTCTATCTCTGTCTCTGCCATAGACTTTCTATCTGATGTTGAGCAAGATTTCATAATGGGCCAAATTAGCACTACAAGCACAATCTTAATTCTGGAATTTCCTAACTTTTGAATGCTTGACCTTGCAACCTTAATGTTCTTTTATCATAGGGTTTTTTTGTAGGTAATGTTTTATATGAGAGATTATACTGTATTTTTTAATAAAGCTGCAGCTTTTCAAGTTTGGGAATGTTTCTATTTTTGATATTACTGAGTTTACAATGATAACTTTCTATGTAGAATTTGATTATTATTTTTCTTCATATACCTTATATGATGGGGGGATAGCTTAGTGGTTTGAGCATTGGCCTGTTAAACCCAGGGTTGTGAGTTCAGTCTTTGAGGGGGCCAGTTAGGGATCTGGGGCAAAAATCTGTCTGGGGATTAGTCCTGCTTTGAGCTGGGGGTTGGACTACATGACCTCCTGAGGTCCCTTCCAACACTGATATTGTATGATATAGTTATGCTTACAGAGTCTGATACACAGTTATTATATGACAGAGAAGTATTTTTAAGGCTCAGATTAGAAACTGAAAGATTCCATGTCTTCCATAGGGCCATTTTTTTCTCATCTGTTGGAAAAGAACAAGATCATTTTCAATCTCTGGTAACAAGTGACAAGTGCATCCCATTTGTGTCAAGATATGCCATGGGAACTGACAGTCTGCATCCCAACTTAAGCTTACTGTCTTGTGATGTTCCTGCCCCACTGTGTCAAAGATTCAATGCATGTGTTCCTTTTTATAGTTCAAGTGCACCTTGATGGAGAAGAGTAATTTTTAAAAAAAAATTACGGGGGAGGTTTATGTTATCAATTGCCTGGATTTTGTAAAATGCTAAACTGAGGTTTTGATACTCAGAAACGTGAATTTGTTTCAGTATAAAACTAAGTATTAATAAAGCATAAATAAATCAAGAATGTTAGCTACATTAATTTCATATGCCACAGAACAGAACATAAGTATTCCATATGTCATGTGAACTTTATTTTCCTGGGTAGTACAGGAAAATATTTCCCTATTTTTATGGTGACACTGGAGTTAACACTTACAAATGCCATTATTTAAATATTGGATTTAGTTCATTGTAGGCCAGTGTGGCTTGGAATGGAAAATCACATTGCATTATACTAGCTCGATAAAACTTGTCACCATAATAGGAAGTGGTAGTTACTTTTCAGTAATCTCAAGGTGTTAACAAGATGTCTGCCAGGGCTGTGATAAGATGTTCACATCCAATAAAGCCTCACATCTGGGGTGTAAGGATTATATGGGCTACACAGTGTTACACTAACAGCTTTTGCTGTGATTGAAGATACATCACCTTTACCGTGGCTAGGAGTATCGCTGATAAACTGTCACCAAAAGTTGTTCTGACCAACACCTTGTAGCATAAATTACCTGGGAAGTTTCAGAATGTTCTGGTGTGTGAAAAACAGGACACCATAGATAACTTTTCTTCCTTCTGAAAGTATATCACTTCTGCAAAGCATTTGCACCCAGTTGTAATTTCCACTAAGGTCCCTTTACACCACTCTGACCTTGTTAGTGACAGTTATGCTCACTTTAAAGTCCTCTATGCTGCCAGAGTGGAGTAAGGAGCTTTTTGTGTCAGAGCTATTTCATCATCTGCCTGAGGCCTAAGACAACAGATATGTTTATAGTCTTAGTGTGATACTAAAATTTTTCAGATGTGCAAGATCCCACTGTTTGTCAGTGAGGGGGAGCAGAGAAGAAAGGGATGGTGCAAGGAGGCTTCTGCTCTGCTACATATCTCTCCATTCCTGTGCATGATCATGATTCTGATGCTACCTTGAGCACAATGTCAACGGTAATCTAGTGGCAATGAACTTTCAGAACAAACTATTGCTCTGTCCTCTCCCCCATTCATCAGCAGGATAAGGCAGAGAGTTAGAGTATGTGCTGCATTCTCTTCAAAGTTGGTGCCACTTCCTGCTCCCTACTGTTCCCTACCTCAGTCTGTAACTTAATGTCACAATCAAACCCAAATAATTCCAGTGGCAAACAGGATTCAGTCAACATGCTGTCTCAGGCTTGGCAGTTCAATGGTGAAAGCTTATTAGAGTCATAGACTTTAAGGTCAGAAGGGACCATTATAATCATCTAGTCTGACCTCCTGCACAGCGCAGGCCACAGAATCTCACCAACCCACTCCTGCAACAAACCCATGCCCCACGCTGCAGAGGACAGCAAAAAAAACCCCAGGTCCTCTGCCAATCTGCCCTGGAGGAAAATTCCTTCCCACCCCCAAATATGGTGATCAGCTAAACCCTGAGCATATGGTCAAGATTCACCAGCTAGACTCCCAGGAAAGAATTCTCTGTAGTAACTTAGATCCCAACCCATCTAACATGTCACTACAGGCCATATTTACCAGTAATAGTCAAACACCAATTAATTGCCAAAATTAGGCTATCCCATCATACTATCTCCTTCATAAACTTATCAATCTTAGTCTTGAAGCCAGATATGTCTTTTTCCCCCACTACTCCCCTTGGAAGGCTGTTCCAGAACTTCACTCCTCTGATGGTTAGAAACTTCCATATAATTTTAAGTCTAAACTTCCTGATGGCCAGTTTATATCCATTTGTTCTTGTGTCCACATTGGTACTGAGCTTAAATAATTCCTCTCCCTCCCTGGTATTTATCCCTCTGATATATTTATAGAGAGCAATCATATCTCTCCTCAGCCTTCTTTTGGTTAGGCCAAACAAGCCACGCTCTTTGAGTCTCTTTTCATAAGACAGGTTTTCCATTCCTCAGAACATCCTAATAGCCCTTCTCTGTACCTGTTCCAGTTTGAAGTCATCCTTCTTAAACATAGGAGACCAGAACTGCACACAATATTCCAGATGCAGTCTCACCAGTGCCTTGTATAACAGTACTAACACCTCCTTATCTCTGCTGGAAATACTTCGTCTGATGCATCCCAAGACCGCATTATCTTTTTTCATGGTTATATCACATTGGCAGCTCATAGTCATCCTGTGATCCACCAATACTCTGAGGTCCTTCTCCTCCTCTGTTACTTCCAACAGATGAGTCCCCAACTTATAACAAAAATTCTTGTTATTAATCAATAAATGCATGACCTTGCACTTTTCACTATTAAATTTAATCCTATTACTATTACTCCAGTTTACAAGGTCATCCAGATCTTCCTGTATGATATCCCAGTCTCTCTCTGTATTGGCAATACCTCCCAGCTTTGTGTCATCCACAAACTTTATTAGCACACTCCCACTTTTTGTGCCAAGGTCAGTAATAAAAAGGTTAAATAAGATTGGTCCCAAAACCGATCCCTGAGGAACTCCAGTAGTAACCTCCCTCCAGCCTGACAGTTCGCCTTTCAGTATGACCCATTGTAGACCCCCTTATTATTATTTAGTATGACCCGTTATTAGTACTCCTGAAGGGTCTTCCTAACCATAGGTGCTGGAACTAGGGTGGGGGAGGAAGGTAGGGGGCACAGCTGTCCTAGTCCTCCATCCTTGGCTCCATGTCTCAATTCCAGTTTTCCCAACGCTCACCCTCCTTGTTTCTTTGGCCCAGTCTTCCACTCACCCCCTCCAAGCTCAGCTTTTCACTAGTCTCCCTTCAAGCCATCTCCTCCTGCACGCTACCTAGGCACCAGCCAGGGGAGCATTGAGAGCACAGGAGAATCAATCCCCCTGTGCACAGTTCCTGTAGGTGGCACCACAGCCACCCTGTGCTGCTGAGAGCAGCAATTCCAGAGAAAGTCCTGCTCACATCCCCTGCAGAGCCAAGCTGGAGCATGCTCAGTACAGATAGAATCTTCAGAACATTTAGCTGCTAACCTGAGTTTTTTCGTAGGTTTATAACTTAATCAAATTTGGGTGTGGTTTTTTACCCTCACAAAAATAGCAAAAGACACATTCCTGATGACAGAGAGACCTTCCCTCCCCAAGCCAAATTTCAAGGCCCTGCTCCAATCACACAGGCACAAGAATATTTCAACTACACAGTTTTAAGTGTTTTTTTTTAATAAGGACAAACTAATGCATTTTCCAACCTCATTCTGGGGAATGGCTGAACCATTTTTATTAAAAATTTCTAAAAATATTCAACCTGAGTCAGACACCCAGCATGGGAAATTTCAGCTGACATGGTACAAGTTTTGCAGAGTAATAAACAACTGAAAGTCAGGTTTTTACAATGGCAGATGACAGGCAACCTTAACTATAGGTGTTGCTACCTGCACCATCATAATTAGTTTATAGATCAACTGTTGATAATATAGAATCAGTACTGCTTGCTGAAAATGGCTTCCTCTTTGCAGCTCTTAACAGTAGATTACCTTACTAACATGGGCAATTAAATTCTGCCTGCCCACTGCAGTTTCAACTGAATTTGGAAAGCTAACTTCAGATCCTGATTGGTTGATAAAATTAATAGTATTGACATAAATACTTAGATTTCTGTAAGGCATTTGACTTGGTCCCGTGACATTTTGATTAAAAAGCTTAAATAATATAAAATTAACCTGACATATATTAAATAGATTAAAAGCTTACTAACTGATAGGTCTCGAAATGTAACTGCAAAGCGGGAAATCATCATGGAGTGGATCTTTTTCCAGAAGGGTCCCACAGGGATCAGTTCTTGGGCCTATGCTATTTAACATTTATATCAATGACCTGGAAGAAACCATAAAATACCACTGATGAAGTTTACAAATGACCCAAAAATTGGGGAAATGTAAATAATGAAGAGTATAGTTCACTGATTTAGAGCAATTTGGATAGTTTGGTAAACTGAGTGCAAGCAAACAATATGCATTTTAATATGGCTAAATACAAATGTATATATCTAAGAAAAAAGCAATTAGGCCACACTCACACAGTGGGGGACTCTGAAAAAGGTTGACAGATAATCAGCTGAACATGAGCTCCCAGTGTGATACTGTGGCCAAAACAGCTAATGTAATCCTGGATGCATAAAGAGGGGAATCTCACAGAGATGTAGAGAGGTTATTTTACCTCTGTATTTGGCACCTGTGTGACCACTGCTGGAATACTGTGTCCAGTTCTGGTGCCCATAATTCAAGAAGTATGTTGATAAATTGAAGAGGGTTCAGAGAAGAGCTGTGAGAATGATTAAAGGATTAGAAAACAGGCTTCATAGTGATAGACTCAAGGAGCCCAGTCTATTTATCTTAACAAAGAGAAGGTTAAGGGTTACGTGATTACAGTCCATAAGTGTCTACATGAGGAACAAATATTTAATAATGAGCTCTTTAATTTAGCAGAGAAAGATATAAGATGTTCCAATGACTGGAAGCTGAAGCTAGACAAATTCAGACTAGAAATAAGGTGTACATTTTTAAAGAATAAGAGTAAGTAACCATTGGAATAATTTACCAAGAGTTATGGTGGATTCTCCATCACTGACAATTTTTAAATCAAGACTAGATTTGTTAAAAAAAGACATGCTCTAGGAATTATTTTGGAGAAATTCTATTGTCTGTATTATACAGGAGGCCAGACTAGGTGATCACGGTGTTCCCTTCTGACTTGAAATCTGTGAATCCTACACAGTTGTATAGTGCTGCTATACATTGTTTAACAGTTATCGCTTTTCACCCCAGAGTTTGTAGCAGCATGGCTGAAGTAGCATCCCCTTGTGGACCTTCCAGGCACCCTGATACAGCTATAATTCCTGCCCTGGGGCAGGGGAGGGTATGAGTCTCTATTTCCAGTATTCACTCAGGATGAAGTTCAATAAAGACAGGATGAAGTTCAATAAAGATAAATGCAAAGTGCTCCACTTAGGAAGGAACAATCAGTTTCACACATACAGAATGGGAAGAGACTGTCTAGGAAGGAGTATGGCAGAAAGAGATCTAGGGGTCATAGTGGACCACAAGCTTAATATGAGTCAACAGTGTGATACTGTTGCAAAAAAAGCAAATATGATTCTGGGATGCATTAACAGGTGTGTTGTAAACAAGACACGAGAAGTCATTCTTCCGCTTTACTCTGCGCTGGTTAGGCCTCAACTGGAGTATTGTGTCCAGTTCTGGGCACCGCATTTCAAGAAAGATGTGGAGAAATTGGAGAGGGTCCAGAGAAGAGCAACAAGAATGATTAAAGGTCTTGAGAACATGACCTATGAAGGAAGGCTGAAGGAATTGGGTTTGTTTAGTTTGGAAAAGAGAAGACTGAGAGGGGACATGATAGCAGTTTTCAGGTATCTAAAAGGGTGTCATCAGGAGGAGGGAGAAAACTTGTTCACCTTAGCCTCCAATGATAGAACAAGAAGCAATGGGCTTAAACTGCAGCAAGGGAGATTTAGGTTGGACATTAGGAAAAAGTTCCTAACTGTCAGGGTAGTTAAAAACTGGAATAGATTGCCTAGGGAAGTTGTGGAATCTCCATCTCTGGAGATATTTAAGAGTAGGTTAGATAAATGTCTCTCTGGGATGGTCTAGACAGTATTTGGTCCTGCCATGAGGGCAGGGGACTGGACTCGATGACCTCTCGAGGTCCCTTCCAGTCCTAGAGTCTATGAGTCTATGAGTCTATGCTGTGGCCCACCGGCTAATTGACCCTTCAGTCTTGTCCTCTTCTGAGTGGGATCGAGGACTCAGCCCCAAAATGTTCTATAACAAAAAGTAAAAACATAAATCAATATTGGGACATCCCTCAGTCTTCCAGGGGGCATTCCTGCCCTTTCCTTCAGGTTTTGCTTGGATCCCTAACAGTCTTTTATTCATGCATTGCTCACTCTTTGGGGTCTAAGGGCTGCTTCAATGAGTAGGCCCATCTATCCACAACACTGCAGGTGAGGGTTCCTTCAGGAAGAAAGGCAAAGCTCCACCCTCCTTCCTGGCCAGTCAGCCCTGAACAAAGCCAGGGTCCTCCCCTTGTATTCTCTCTCGAGGCTTGGCATTGGCTGCAGGTATAGAAGTGTGAGCCTAGGTAGGCCCACTGGCTCTCCTTACCCCCTTCTTTGCTGGTGGGGACTTCTCTGCCCCATCACAATGTTATTTACCTACCTATAGATGCTGTTGGGAATTAAGTATAGTGAAGTCCTGTACAGCATTTCAACAATATTTGCAAATATATGGGGCTTCAATATACCGGTTATTATGGAGGATGTTGTCTTAAATCACTGTCTCATCTCTGAATTACTGCAGGCATAAAAGTTGATTGCTAGATGAGCTATTTGTATGGAAACCAATTTCAGAACCCCAAATTGATGCAAGTGAAACACTAGGATTATTACAGGTTCAGGTTTCTAATAAACCACATTTTACTAAGTGCTGTGCTACAGTGTAATTGTCTTTTTCAGTGAATGTTGCATAATATTTATAGAACTATCTTAGTTGTGCAATAGGTCTGACTGTGCCTTGTCCTAGTCACAGAAAAAGAGCATGCCTGAGGGCGTTGCAATTACCATTCTTAGTATTCTGCCAGATCCGTCACTTTAAATACAAGTGCATTTTCCCTTGTATTTCATTTACGTTTTGTTTACGAGATGTTATTCTGATAGTACTTTAACTAGCGTTGGGCTCAAAATGGAACATTGAATCAAGTGATTACATGAAGGACGAGGGAACAACTATGCTGGGCTAGACTACAGAAGTAACTGTGGGGCAGGGATCAGCTCTTCCTTTGGTTTTGTGTTGCACCTAGCACAAAAACATTCCAATTCTGACCAGGGCCTCAAGGAGCTATTGTAATATAACGATTAAATAATACCTGTCTTAAGCATTGGGTATGCCTAGTGTGACCTAGAAGTGTCCAGGTGCCAGGACTGATTCAGACTGAGCCAGGTGGTTAGGCTGTTGAAGTGCCTTCTGACATACCTGACTCCTGAGTGCTTATTAGACATTTCAGGGCCTTTCACTGGTTTTGTTAAGTTGTACATGTTGGTCAGCTAAAGACAACTAAAAGAATTCAGTACAATACTGGCACCCAATTCTGCCATGAAGATACAGATGAAACTCAGTGACTTCAGTGGGGATCTTGCATGTGTAATGATTTCAGATTTGGACCTTGGAATGATAATGGAAAAATATACCTTCCCTTTAGTTCTCATCTTTCTTCCTCTGGCACTGATGTCAGCAGCACTCAGACAAAAACATAGGCCACAGGTGACTCTTTGTCTGAATGTCTGTCATCACACAGTTTTCTTTTAGTGCTGCCATCTGGATCCTTTGACAGTTCCACAGGCAATCATGTTGTTGGCTCTAGGGATGCCTCTGGGGCTCTCAAGTGGCTAAGATGCCTTGTCAGCTCAGATGTCATTTATCTTTTGACTTGACTTTGATTTTTAGGAGTTTGTGCAAAATTATCTGCTGGAGGAAAAAAATGTTTTTGTAACTTTCCACATTGATATGTGCATGAAGGATTTTTAAAGGAAGAAAATGAGGCTCAGTCTCTCTATCTACACATAGTTATATTGTACATATTGTATTGCGTTCGATAAATATGTTTTTAACGTATAAATAAGACAACACATCCATCCTCAATCTCTGTGTACAGATTTCTAGCCCCTTGTTTGTTGCATGATACAGAATATTTTATGTTGTTTTTACATTGTTTAACAGGTGCCAGGACTGGCACCCTGCAGAAATACTGAAATGTTACTCCACTCCCATTAGTTTTTAATAGGGCATTCACATTTTTCCAATAAGGAGAAAATTGTATCATTCCCACTGGCAAACATCAGTGTTCCTGATATGTCTAATGCTATCTCTAATTTGTTTTTGTGAAGCAAACTCAAATTTTCCCCTTTATATCTTCAAAGTCACGTGTGAGGTTTTAGCATGCTATTCCCTTAAAGTGGATGGAAATCATATTGCTAAACACCAGCTTAGTGCTTTAAGTATTTGAAAGGCAAAATTAGAAGGTAAGTTTAGGTTAGAACAAACAAAATGGTATGATTCTTTGTAAGCCAATGTTTAAACCAAACTATTTGTATGTATTAATTTTCTTGTCACTTTAGTTTACTAAGCTGTGTGTGTGTGTGTGTGTGTGTGTGTGTGTAGGTAGCCCATCTTGGGTTTACACCATTGAGTTTCTGGGGGCTATGGTTTACTGCACCTTTCTGCTTACCACTCCCACTGGATGATCCTACCTGTAACAAAGATGATACTGGAAAAGGAAGTACTGTGAGTTTTCCCCAAGTTAAACTTGTTCCTTTTCTTGAGAGCAGGAAATGCAAGTGATAGAAACATGCTAAATTTTGAGCTGGTATAAGGGACTGGTTTCTAACCTAAGTTCATTGAAGCAGATCCTCAGCCAGTCGTGTTGAAACAATTTGGATAGTGGGGGTGCTGAAAGCCATTGAACAAAATTGTAAATTCTGAATATGATGGAAACTACTTCAAGCCAGCACCCTTAGTTCTAGCATCCCTTTCCTCAGTTGATGTACATTGTCATAATTCCATTGACTTCAATGAAGGTATGACAATTTACATCTGCTGAGGATCTGCCTCAGTTTTAGAGAGACAAGGTAGGTGAGGTAATATATTTTATTTGACTAACTTCTGTTGGTGAGAGAGGCAAGCTTTCAAGCTTACACAGAGCTCTTCTTCAGGTCTGGGAAATGTATGCATTATTTTGTACATTAATCATATCTTTTTATTTTTCTACTGTAATGCAGCACCTAGAGTTCAAAGGGGCGGTCAAGCTGTCTTAAATGGCTTCAACAGACGCATGATGTCAGCTAGCCAGAGTTGGGTTATGTAGTCATTGATTTGGCATCTGATCTTGGTTATTCCCAGGACATCTTCACAGATAGCCTGTAGACATGTGGACTCACCCCTGCGGCTCCTCCTGCTGGTTACTTCTGGGAATTAGCTCAGTTCCAGCTCTGGAGTGCCCTCGCAGGCCGGTGATCCACCTATTCTCTGGCCCCATGTCCCTCCCTGGACCCGGTGCCCTTTTATGTGGGGTGCTGCCCCCAAGCAGTCACCCCTTTCTCTGAGGGTTTCCCCTTCTCCACCCTCTATCCCCACTTTGCCTCAGTATAGGCTACTGCCCAGTCTCCACCTAGCCCCTGTTCACTGGGGCAGACTGCAGTATCAGCCACTCATCATAGGCAAAGGGCTTTGGACCTGCTGCCTTTGCCTATCCCTGGGTTGCTCCCTGCAACCCTCGGTATCTCTTGGCCTAATGCTAGGAGGCAGCCTGGGGCTTTCCAGGCAGGAGCTCCCCAGCTCCTCTGCCTGTCCCCAGCCCTGCTCCCCTCAGGTACTTTGTCTCTAGCTCCCGGTAGCCAGGCCCATCTCCCTCTACAGCTAGAGAGACACTGTCTGCTTCTAGCTCCCCCTGGCCTCTTTATGAGGACCCGTTGCTCAGTTTGGGGCATGGCCCCAGCTGCAGCCACTTCCCCAATCAGCCCAGCCTAAAGGCTGCCTTCTCCAGCCACAGCCCCTTCCCAGGGCTGTTTTCACCCCTTCAGGGCAGGAGCAGGGTCAGCACTCTGCTACCGGGAGCGCTCTCTACGCTTGGGCTGCCCTGCTGGCTGGAGTGCTCCCCCTTCTCTGGCTGCCTTGCTGGCTAGAGCCCCTTCTCCCTTCCTGGGCTGCTGCTGCTGGCTGGAGTGCTTCTTTGCTGGACTGCTGCTGCTGCTGCTGCTTGCTGCCACTGCTGCTGGGCGAGGCGGGGTGGGGGGGCCTTGCTGGCCAGCCCCCACTCCTCCACCTCCGGGGGGAGAAGCCAGGACCCCATCATCACCACCACCACCGCTGCTACCACCTACGTGGGGTCCTTCCTGCCTGGCCACCAGGGTTGCTGGAGAAGGAGCTGCTGCTGCTGCTGGAGCTGTGTTTGCCTGGGAGCTGCTGGAGCCTGGAGGAAGGTGAGGACTGAGAAGACCAACGGCGGCCGGGGGAGCGCACAGGAAGACTCTGGAGACCACTGTGGAGGGGGCCCTCAGGAACTGAGTAACTCTTTGACTGTGCTCTAGTGGGGGGGGTGTAGACTGTGTTTGTGGGGGGCACGGGGGGTGTGGTGTGGAGCCTGCCCCCTGGTCCGTCTGTGCCCCCCCCCAACCCCCCCCCCACCACCGTTGCCCCCTCCACCGCCCCCACGGACTGCTTACCATCTGCCTCGGTCCCCACCTCTGGGACTCAGCTGCTTGCCTGGCCAGCCACGCCCTTTTGCCAGCGTTTGGGCCTCCAGCAGCAGCCAGCCACCCCTATTGACTTTGCACAAGTGTTCGTGGGTGCATGCACCCCCCCCTCCCCTGGACTGACCCCTTCCCCTCTGCAACAGGCCCCCTAGCTTTGCCCCTTGTTGCCTGCCCCATTGCCCCTTGTAGCATTTCCCCCCCCCAGCTTCAGTTTGTTTGCCTGCCCCGCCCGTCTCCCTTTGCAGCTTTGTTTGTCCTGCCCCAGCCCTGAAGCTAGCCCCTTGGTCCCTCTGCCCCACTCCCGGCCTGGTTGCTCCCCTTCCCTACGGCCCCTTGGTCCTGATCTGCCCCTCCCCTTGTGCGCCCAAGCCCCTTTAGTGCGCTTGTGCTCCCCCCGTTTGAGTTTGCCCCTCTTGCACTGCACCCCCCAATTGCTGTTGTATCCCTCCCCTCCCCTAGTGCAGCTAGAGGAGCCGGATTTCAATCTTGTATCGGTGCCTGACCCCACCCCCAAAGTCCTTGATAGTCCCCTTCTCTGCCCCCCTCCCCCATTTTGGCACCCTCTTCCCCTGCCTACAGCCTAGCAGGGAGGAGTGGTTGACCTGCTTTCCCTCCCCTCCCCTTCTCGGGTCTTTCCCCCTCCCTCCCTACTCACCATGGCGGGAGATGCGGCGGGTGGGATTCCTGGGACAACCCCTGTCGCCCCTCCCCCGCCTGCTCTGCCCCCAAACCCCCCAGTCTCAGCCTCAACCGCCGCTGCCGGACCGCTTGCCACCTCTCCCGCTACAGCGCCAGCAGCGCCTGGCACTGGGGTGACCTCCACTGCTGCCACGTCCCTCGCCCCCTCCGATTCTGGGGAATCCCCCCCAGCTGGCAGAAAGGGCCAGGGCAAGAAGAAGGGGAAGGGTCCCGCTCGGAAGACTAAGCCCTCCATGGCAGTGGCTGCCACCGCTGCCGCGGCTCCGCCATCGGCCGCGGCGCCCCTCCCCGCTGTTCCCTCCACCAGCTCTGCGGGTGCCCCTCCTCCGGCCCCCAGGGCATACGCCCAGGTGGCTGCGGCCCCCCAGCCCGCCGCTACGTCATCTCCCCCTACCACCTACGGCGGCCGGGGCCCGTTCCCCACCTTGACCAGGAAGCACGGCGTCCGTTGCCTCCTGGTGCCCGCCTCGCCCCACGTGGAGACCTACGTGCGGGCGTTGGCAAGGGTGGTGGGGCCCACGGCCATTGTGGCAGCCTCCAAGATGTATGGCAAGGTGGTCTTCTTCCTTGCCTCGGAGGCTGCCGCCCAGGAGGCGGTGGAGAAGGGCCTGGCGTTGGGGGGCGTGTTCGTCCCCCTAGAGCCGCTGGAGGACCTGGGTGTCCGTGTTGTTCTGACGTCCGTCCCTCCCTTCCTTCCCAATGCCGCCCTGCTACCCGCCCTCTCGACTCTGGGGAAGCCCATCTCTATCGTGAGCCCTCTCCCCTTGGGCTGCAAGGACCCCGCCCTCCGTCACGTCCTCTCATTCCGCCGGCAGGTGCAGCTTCAACTGCCGCCGGCGGCGCGTGGCGGAGAGGCGCTCGAGGGGTCCTTCCTGGTCCCCTATCAGGGGGCCCATTACCGGGTGCACTATTCTACGGGGGAGGCCCGGTGTTACCTCTGCCGGGCAACGGGGCACGTCCGGAGGGACTGCCCCTTGGCCCAGCTCGGAGTAGCACCCGGGACCCCCGAGCCCCGGCAGACTGCCGGCCCCGTCATCGCCGGCGTGCCTGGCCGCCCGGAGCCCAGAGCCGCCCCTCCTCCTCTTCAATCCATCACTGCTCCCGCTCGGGCTGCAGGGGTACCTCCCTCAGCATGCCCAGACGAGCGGGAGAGCCCCGCCTCCGATGCCTGCGCCCTGGCGGGGCCTGTGGAGGAGGCTGCAGTAGGGGTACCGCCGGCCGTGGGAGAGGGCCCTCCCCAGGGGGTATCTTCCCTTCCTCCAGCTGTCCCACCAGTGCCCCTCCAAGTCCGCGAACCAACATCCCTGCCCTCCGACCCAACCCCTGTCGACCAGCCCGCAGGTGACGCCATGGAGGGCTGGACCCTAGTACAGGGTAGGCGGGGAAAGCGGAAGGCTCGGGCTCCGCTCGCGCCATCTAATGCAGAAGCCCCCCGTAAGACTAGGAAGGAGGCCGCAGACACCGAGCCTTCCGCCATGCCCACGGGATCGGACCATATGCCAGTCCCAGCTGGGGAAGACGTGGCAGCACTGGAGAGTACCACTGTCCCTCCTCCGCAGTCCCTCCCAGCGGAGGCCCCTGATGAGTCCTCTCCTATCCCCGTGCCGCCTGTGCCCCCTACAACACCCCTGGTGAGCGTCACCTCGGGTGCGAGTGGGGACGACCCCGGGGTGGTGAGCGGTGAGCTCCCCTCCCTCTTTGAGGAGATCGAGGCCCTGGGTCTGACCCCGGTTACCCTGGGGGAGATCGACCCTCTGTCAGCGGGCCCCGACCTAGCCAACCTCACCCCGGATTCCCCCTCCCTGTGCCCTATCGCCCCGACTGCTGCGTCCACTCCCGCCTCCGGGGGCCCCCTGGACTCTTCTGCCTGCCCAGCCGCGGAGGGCACCCCGCTGACGGCCGCCGAGCCTGTTGAGGCGAGGGCCGGTGCCTCACGGCCGGGAGGCGAGCCACCAGGGGGATCCCTCGGTGGCGCGGGGCAACCGGTTTCCTTCCTGGGCGGGGGCCCCACTGAGGGTTCTGCATCCCTCGCCGCTGAGGCTGCCCTGCCAGCGGTTGAGCCTGAACCCGGTGTCCCCGGGGACCCCCTCCCTACCCCTCAAACCCCTGCGCCTGGCTGTGAGGAGCCGCCTCCTGACGTTTCAGCTCTTGCGGCCCAGAGTCCCATGTCTGCTCCTCCTCCCGACCCTGCTCCTGACCCCAGCCCTGCCCTTACTCCTGACCCCGTCCCTGTCTCCTCCACCTCCCACGCTGTTATTGCCGCCCCTGGGGCTGTCTCCTTCCCTTTCCCGCAGGGAGACCCCCAGGGAGCGGCCTTTACGTTTCACAGCCCCGACCCCCTTGGGACTGCACTCTTCCCCCCGCCGCCCCCCATCGAGCCGGGGTCTGGGGCGGAGCGCGTGGCGTCGGCCCATCGGGCGCCACGTCGGGGGTCCGCCCCTTGCCTCCCCGTCCCCGTGGGCCACGAGGCTGTCCCAGAGGCCCCACTGGTGGGTCGCCAGGGGCCAGTGACCCCACCCCCCCACGTGCTGCGAGAGGAGCTGCGGGAGTTCCTGGAAGACGTCAGGGGCTCCCGCAACAAGGTGGCGATAGCTCTCCAGCGCTGGGGGGATTTTCATCAGATCCTCCGGGCCGCAAGGGCCCTCATGGGGGAGGGCAAGAGGACCGGGAAGCAGGGTGCCGCGACTTACTACCGGGTCCGCAGCTTCCGTGACTCCTTGCTCACCTTCGGGGTGGGTCACGGATTGCTGCGCGGCCCACTGGGAGCCGTGGGCGTCCCTGCCGGCGAGGATCCCCCCCAGCCCTCTTCATGGCGCCCATCATCTTTGCCACGTTGAACACCCGGAGCTGTAGGGTGGGTTTCCGCAGGAGCCAGGTGCTCTCCTTCCTTCGGGAGGGGGGGTACTCTGTGATTTTCCTGCAGGAGACCCACACGGATCCGGCCGCCGAAGCCAGCTGGCGGCTGGAGTGGGGGGACGGGGTCTACTTCAGCCACCTTACCACCCATAGTGCTGGAGTGGCTACCCTGTTCTCCCCCGACCTACGGCCGGAGGTGCTGGGGGTTGCCGAGGCTGTGCCGGGTCGCCTGCTGCACCTCCGGGTCCGCTTGGAGGGGCTCGTGGTGAACCTCGTGAACGTCTATGCCCCGACATCGGCCCCGGAGCGGTTGCCGTTCTATCAGCAGGCGTCCGCCTTCCTCGGCTCCCTGGATCCTCGTGAGTGCCTGGTCCTGGGCGGGGATTTTAACGTCATCCTGGAGGAGCGGGACCGCTCCGGGATGGAGCAGAGCCAGGCCGCCGCGGACGTCCTCCGGGAGATCGTCAACCATCACTCCCTAGTTGACGTCTGGCGCGACCACCACCCAGACGATGTCTCTACTTTCACCTATGTCCGGGTGGGGGCCCATCGGTCATGCCACTCCCGGTTGGACCGCATCTACATGTCGCGATTCCACCTTTCACGGGCCCAGTCCTCCAGCGTCCGGCCGGCCCCCTTTTCCGATCACCACCTCATCACCGTAACGGCCTCCCTCAGTGCAGAGAGGCCGGGGCCGGCCTATTGGCACTTCAACAACAGCTTGCTGGAGGATGCGGGCTTCGTGGCGTCCTTCCGGGAGTTCTGGCTGGCCTGGCGAGGGCAGCGGTGCGCCTTTCCCTCGGCATGGCGCTGGTGGGATGTGGGGAAGGTGCGCGCCCGGCTCTTCTGCCGTGACTACACCCGGGGCGTCAGCCGACGGAGGGATGCGGCGATAGGGCAGTTGGAACGGGAGGTCTTAGAGCTGGAGAGGCGTCTGGCCGCCAGCCCCGAGGATCCATCCCTTTGCGGAGTGTGCCAGGAGAAGCGGGAGGAGCTCCGGGTCCTCGAGGACCATCGGGCTCGGGGCGCCTTTGTTCGCTCCCGCATCCGCCTCCTGCGGGAGATGGATCGCGGCTCCTGCTTCTTCTACGCCCTGGAGAAACGGAGGGGGGCCAAGAAGCACGTCACCTGCCTTCTGGCGGAGGACGGCACCCCCCTCACGGATCCGGCGGAGATGTGCGAGAGGGCCCGGACCTTCTACGCGCACCTTTTCTCTCCGGATCCTACCGATCCTGCCGCTCGCAGAGTGCTTTGGGACGGGCTCCCGACGCTCAGCGCGGGCGCCCGGGACCGGCTAGAGCTGCCTCTCTCTCTGGCCGAGTTCTCGGACGCCCTCCGTCGCATGCCCACCAACAAGTCTCCGGGCATGGACGGGCTGACCGTGGTGTTCTACCGCGTGTTCTGGGACGTCCTCGGCCCAGACCTGGCCAGCGTCTGGGCCGAGTCCTTGCGGGGCGGGGTCCTCCCTCTCTCGTGCAGGCGAGCTGTGCTCGCCTTATTGCCGAAGAAGGGGGACCTCCGCGATTTACGGAATTGGCGTCCCGTCTCGCTCCTCAGCACGGACTACAAAATCATCGCCAAGGCCATCTCGCTGCGGCTGGGGTCCGTGCTGGAGGACGTGATCCACCCAGACCAGACCTACACCGTCCCGGGCCGTAGCATCTTCGATAACCTCTATCTGGTCCGGGATCTCTTGGAGCTTGGGTGCAGGGATGGTCTGTCGTTCGGCCTCCTGTCCCTGGATCAGGAGAAGGCGTTCGACAGGGTGGACCACGGGTATCTCCTGGGCACTCTGCGAGCGTTGGGCTTCGGGTCCCAGTTTGTGGGTTTTCTCCAGGTGCTGTACGCTTCCGCAGAGTGTCTGGTCAGGCTCAACTGGACCCTGACCGAGCCGGTCAGCTTCGGGCGGGGAGTGCGGCAGGGGTGCCCCCTCTCGGGCCAGCTGTACGCCCTGGCCATCGAGCCCTTCCTCTGTCTCCTCCGCAGGAGGTTGACGGGGTTGGTGCTTCGGGAGCCGGAGCTGCGGCTGGTCCTGTCGGCGTACGCCGACGATGTGCTCCTCGTGGTCCAGGACCCGGGCGACTTGGCGCGGGTGGAGGCTTGCCAGGCGGTGTACTCGGCGGCCTCCTCCGCCCGGGTCAACTGGGTCAAGAGCTCTGGCCTGGTGGTCGGGGACGGGTGGCAGGCAGGCTCCCTCCCACCCGCGCTTCAGGCCATCCGGTGGAGCGCGGGTCCGCTGCTCTATCTCGGCGTTTACCTTTCCGCCACGCATCCGTCTCCGCCGGAGAACTGGCACAGTTTGCAGGGCAGGGTGGCGGAGCGGCTCCGGAAATGGACAGGACTCCTCCAGTGCCTTTCCCTTCGAGGGAGGGCACTGGTGCTCAACCAACTGGTCCTGTCCATGCTCTGGTACCGGCTCAACACCCTGGTCCCGGCCCCGGGTCTCCTGGCCGACCTCCGGAGGGTGGTTCTGGAGTTCTTTTGGCCAGGACTGCACTGGGTCCCTGCAGGGGTACTCCACCTGCCCCTGGAGGAGGGAGGGCAGGGCCTGAAGTGCCTGCGCACTCAGGTCCACGTCTTCCGCCTCCAGGCACTGCAGAGGCTCCTTTATGGTGCGGGTAGTCCAGCGTGGAGAGCCCTGGCGCACGCCTTCCTGCGCCGCTTCCGAGGGCTCCGATACGACCGGCAGCTCCTTTATCTCGAACCGAGGGGTCTTCCGCGAGACCTCTCCGGGCTGCCGGTCTTCTACCAGGACCTCCTCCGGACCTGGAAGCTGTTCTCTGCGACCAGGTCCGTGGCGGCCACTGAGGGGGCCGACCTCCTCGCGGAGCCCCTGCTACACAATCCCCAGCTTCGTGTGCAGGTGGCGGAGTCCCCCGCGGTGCGCCGGAGGTTGGTCCTGGCGGAAGCTACCAGGGTCGGAGATCTCCTGGACTATGACCGGGGAGGCTGGCTGGATCCCCTGACGCTCGCTCAACGCATGGGGCTCTCCAGACCTTGCACTCCCCGGCGCATACTCCAGGAGGTGGAGGCCGCTTTGCCGCCCGCTGCTCGGGCCTACCTCGACCGGGTCCTGCGGGAGGGCACGCCCCGCCCAGCCCCTACCCCAAGCCCTCCGGACCTTTTCATCGGGCCCCTGCCCCGTAGGCCAGACTGGCCCCCCTGCCCCTTCTCCGCAAGCCGGCTGCACGATCTGCAGCCAGTCCGTTTCCAAACCGCGCCTCGGAAGCAGCTCTACGCGCTCGTGCTCCACACCCTTCACTTCCTCACCCTCGTGTCCCGCCCCGATACAAAGTGGAGGGACCTCCTGCCACCTCTGGAGGGTGAGGAGCCCCGGTGGGTCAGCCTCTACTCCACCTTGGTCCCAAGGCCCACTGGGGATATCAGTTGGCGGCTCCTTCATGGGGCCGTGAGCACGGGCGTGTACTTGGCGCGGTTTACCCCTGTCCCGGACACCTGCCCCTTCTGTGGCTTGAGGGAGACCCTGGCGCACATTTACTTAGAGTGCGCCCGGTTGCAGCCCCTACACCGGCTCCTCATTAACATCCTTTTACGTTTCTGGTTACACTTTTCCCCTCACCTCCTTCTCTACGCACTCCCTATCCGTGGCCCCACGAAGTCCCGGGACCTCCTGGTCAACTTCCTCCTTGCCCTGGCAAAAAAGGCCATCCACGCGACCAGAGAGAGGAGGTTGGCCGATGGAGACCCCGGCGACTGTGGGGCTTGTTTCGATCCATGGTCCGTTCACGCATCCGGGCGGAGTTCCTCTGGGCGGCGTCCACTGGCTCCCTTGACGCCTTCGAGGAGCAGTGGGCGCTGTCCGGGGTTCTCTGCTCGGTGTCCCCGTCAGGTTCCCTTCTTATGACCCTTTGACCTCACTCCTGTCCCTGTTCTTTTATTAGTTGTCCCCCGAACTCAGTGGGTTCTGTGGTCCTGTGGGTCCTCCCTTTAGGCTGAGGGGGGATCCTTTAGCAGTGGGCGGGCTTCGCCCGCCCACTTCCCAGACACCCAATAGATACATAGCCATGGTGTCCTGTAGAATTCTGGGATCCACAGGATTGTAAAGGTGGAACTACTGCTCATTGCAAGCCAGTCCCAAGCAAAATAATGTAGGGAGAATGTCCATGGGATCTAAACAGATTTTTTTCCCTTTCATGTGTATGATTGTGGGAGGGGATAAGCTGAGGTCCACTGAAACAAAGGTAATTTTATTATCTACCCAATAAACATATTTATTGAAAATTCTGCAAAATACAATGGATAAAACTGTTGTTGTCTGATGATCCTTTCTCTCATTGGAGGTTTCATACCTAACTAGATCACCATACAGAACAAATTAATATATTTTTGTAAATTGTAACCCTCTCATGCTGTACCAAGGTTGAAATCTGATAAAAACAAAGAGAGAGGTCAAAATTAGACCATGTTTAACGTTCTTTTTTTATTCAGTGGCTCTTTAACAAGGTTTTGTCTGATCTGGCATCAGACTTCATTGCTGCCTCAATTTCCCCAAGCTGGTTGTCTCTTGGTTTTTTAAACAATTTAGCCTTTCAGCCCTTTCAGGGGGTAGACAAAAAATCTAACAAAACAAAACAGATATCCAGCCGCCTCATATTATGTCTTCCCCTGTTTGATCAGAGTGTTCCTCCTCAGGGACACACAATATTTTCATTCTTGCTGGTCCATGATTCCTCCTCTTACCCCTCCCGGGTTGAACAGTCTATTTGTATGTTGGTGCAGGGGCCACAGAAGGGGAATTTCCTCCCACCCTTGCTGGACCCAGCCTAGACCATTAGCAACCATGAGTGTCAATTCCCTTCAACACCCATCAGCATATCCTGTTCAGGCTACTTTCTTCTAGAAATACCCTTCTAATTTCTTTTGAATCAGGGCTCTTTCAACCACTCTGATATCACTCTTGGTGAGGGGAGCCGATGTATCATGGGGAATGGAGTACAACTGGGGAGTATGGCACATGGAGCTGAATGGAGATGTGAGACAAATGAACTATGACTCCCAGGATGCACCATAGTGGCTTCTTGACCAACATATTTCTGTTTTCTTCTGCGAAAAAAAAGGTTTTGTGGTGTTTGGGTTATTAATGAAAAATTAAACATTTCCACAGAGAGCACATGTTTAGTTGCAAACCCAATTTTTCCACTGAAAAATGGTTTTAATGGTAAATGTTCAACCAGCCCTAATTCTAACTCAGAAGGAACATAGAAATCAATTGCCAGTCATTGAAAAATGGCAAGAAACACTATAATGTAGGGAAAAAAACAAGGATTCCTTGTGGTACCTTAGGGACAAACAAATTTATTTGGGCATAAGCTTTTGTGGCTAGAACCCACTTCATATATCTGATGAAGTGGGTTCAAGCCCATGATAGCTTATGCCCAAATAAATGTTAGTCTCCACAAGTACTCCTCTATTTTTTTTTCTGATACAGACTAAGACGGCTACCACTGAAAACTATACTGTAGATTGTCTATCTATACACACACACATATTCACCCACTCACCCAAGTGAGTGTATTCCTGTGCATGTATGTGTAAACTGCATATATAAAATACAAAGATTAAAGTTATGACAACCTTGCAATAATTTTTATGCTTTATTATTTACATACAAAATAAGCACAGTAAATTTGGATTGGGATCTGTGTTGAGAAATCTTTTTTATCCTAGGTACTTTGCACACTTTCTAATCAAACTTAGTAAAAACTTTAATACCAAAACAAACAAAAAAAGAACAAAAGAAAATCTTCCAGAATGTTTGAATTGAATAATGATGGTACTAATATATCATACCAAAGTGAACTAATTATTTCTATGGGGGAGGAAGGAGACCCTCATTTAGAGGAGTAATTTGCAAGTCATATGGGAGCGTTTGATCTCTTCATGTGAAAACGTTAGGACTGTGTTAATTTCAAGCAGAGACTATCACAATTAATTTTCCCAGCAGGAAAACAAGGTTCATAGTACAAGTCTGTGTGAAGTGTTAGTGCTAAACAATAACCTCTCACATCTGAATTTACACTATTATAATTACAGGGTCAGCTCAGAAATGCTCTGCAGTTGCTAAGTAAAACTTAAAGAGATAGCACTTCTTCATTTTTCCAAGTGCTATTCAATACAATGGTTCCTGATCTTAGGTTCTGTTCTTTCCATCCAGACAACATTTGCATCTATCACTGCACATACAGCCTTTGTTAGAGCATAAGTGCTAAAATTTTACAAAAATTTTACAGAATTGTCCCAGAAGCTGCCCAGGAAGAGGGAGGCATTTGCCTAGGGAATTTAGATTATTATAAAAAGCTATCTCCACTCTCAGGGTTACAAAATGTTGAGGGCTCAGCTAAAAATTAGAACTAATTGAAGAGGGACAAACATTTCTTTCCTAATAGCCTCACCTCCAATAAATGACTCCCACTTACCTGCAGTTGCCTTCTTTTGGGAAACCCAGATGTCTGCAGTTCTCACACAAGTACAACATATTTGGGGAGAAGCAGCAGGCCTATTATCCTTTATTTCTTCATTTCCCCCCATTTTCTCCTTGTGTGTTCCCAATTAATGAGAAATCACTTCCCCAAAATTAATTCTTCCCCAAAATGGTTATTCTCCTCAAAGTCCCCATTTATTTAGTACAATAACTGCCCTGCTACAGCAGGAATTCTGAGTATTAATAAAGCTGCTACCCTCCACTGAAATTCCCACCAACCTCTTAGGACCCTGCCATAGCTACTGCTGACTGCACAATGCCCCCAGGGACAGAGACTCAGTTAGTCTCTCTCTCATGCCCTTGGGTATCAGGCCCATTTGTGAAAAGCTTCCACACTGGGACTGTTTGCAGCTATGCCCTAGCTGTGGCAATGTTAGATTGGCCATGTCGAATTTCCAGCTATACTTTTTTCAGTTATTAGTTTTGAGGTGGTTCACATGATCCATAGCAGTAGACTCAGCAATGTCATATTATTTTTGTATGTGCTGTTTTCTGAGCAAGAGTTCTTTTTTGCATTTTCAAAATTGCACATCTGAGACTTCTTTGAAGACTGAATCCTTTCCTCAAATCCCCAACCTGGCCTAAATGAAAGGACTGCAAAGTGTAAACAAAGAGATAAGTAAAGGTGCTTATTTTCTGAGGAACAAAGCTGTGAGGCAATTCAAGCTGGAGGATGTTACAATTTGAGGGACATTCTGTATTCTCTCTCTTGTGCAGACAGTTTAATATTTGTTCTTCATTTGTTTTGCCATAATCTAAACTGTAAGGGAAAGACCTGTTTTTCTGTAGGGAACAAATAAAAGTTCAGAACCGATACTATTGTGTAGCTCTGACTGGCCAGATTTTCAAAAGAGCTCCTCTGCCATTTGGGCACTTAAATGGAATGAGCAGATTTTAACAAGCTTTTAGTGCTCAGCATCCCTCATTGAGAACAATAGGCATTTTTGAGTGCTAAGCACTTGTGAAAATTTGGCTGCTTCTTTCAAATACCTAAGGGTACATCTACAGTGAAAAAACCCTGTGATAGTGAGTCTGAGCCTTGGTCAATGGACTTGGGCTCATGCTGTGGGGTGAAAAATAGCTATATATCTATTCCCACTCAGGCTGGAGCCTGGCCTCAGAGACCTGGTGAGGCAGGAGGGTCTCAGAGACCAGGCTGCAGCCCCAGCAGGAACATCTACACTGCTATTTTTCATACCTGATAGCACAAGCCCCACAAGCCTGAGTCAGTTGACCTGGGCTCTGAGTCTTTCTATTGACTGTAATTGAACCTGAGCTCTTCTGAAAATCTAGCCCAGTTTTTACATCTACCAGCTGACCATCAGCAATTGGATACTGGGAGGATTCCTCCCAGATGCTGCACCAACAGACACACAAAGAGCTATTCACCCATCTCGCTAAGTTTGCTCATTGTCTCCCTTCTACCAAACACTAAGTGACCACAGGCCTGACACAAACCCAGTTTAAGTAATTGAAAATACTCCCAATGCCTTCAATAGGCTCTGGACCAGCCTCTGAGATAGCCTTATGTAAACTACTCTGTGTTATTTACAATAGTACCGACACACAGAAAAAACAAAAGGAAGGCTAAGATGTTCAGCTTGGAATTTGATTGGAAAATCAGACGGCATAGTGCTGAGTGACTTCTACATGTTATAAGAGACTCGGTTCTTCATTATATCTACATCAAGCCTAATGACGGTCGAGTTTAGTAGAAGTTGAGAAGAATGAAGAAATGACCCTTTGTTGCTATTCTATATCTTCATGCTATAGGGTGTTCTTTTGCTGGAGAGTGCCAGTAGTTAGCAGTAACAGCAGACAGTGAGTAGGGCAAAAGCATGCCCCTTTAACTCAGCACTGGGTGGAGTTACACAGCCTGAAGGAACGGGATCCATGTCAATGCTCATTAACTTTGTCCTTTGTGATCATACCTTTTTCCATATGTATTAGCAGGCTAAGTCATTGGGTTGAGAAGATAAGACTTCACTGAGATAGCAGCCACATAAAAATCATGACAAACTGCAGTGACAAGAGAGTATTGGTAGCTTGGAAAAGAGTAACATAAAATCTTACAGAAAACAGTTCAAAGAGCAGCTCTACTTAAAGCTGTTAGCACCACAGAACGACCTCACACATCTGATTTTTATACCAGCAAATGCAGACAGGGCTATGTTCTGTGCTGTAGGCATTGGGCAGGTTGTCAAGCTGAATCAGGAAGGAGCAGAGGGGAAAGAGGGAAGACTGAGGCAGATTATCACTGCTACATCTGCTGTCTGATCTCAGGCTCCCAAATAACTGACCCATTTTATGAAAAAAAAGGTATAATCAAAATGGAAATGGGAAACATGACAGTATTTGACAAATTAATGGTGCTGTAGCTTTGGAATGGTGGAGAAAAGGAAAAACTCACAAGTGACAGAGCCAGTGTTGGCCTGTGCTTGCGAGGGTGGTTCAATACATTACTTTAAAATTATAACTGGCATCCAACAACCAACCACCTGCCACTCCCTAAGCCCCCCACCCATAACTCAGCAGCTGTGTTAGTGGAATTGCTTTTAATGTCTCTTTCTTCTTCTCCATCCAAGACACTTTGAAACAATCATTTTAGTCAAATTTAAAAATAAATGACACCACAGATAGCCCAGTAATACTTCTCTCTTCATCAGGGAAAATAAAATGGAAAGTGGCATAAACAAACTGTGGAGGAACTGGAGTGGTTGACTGCAGTGCTGCTTTAATTAATAAATGCTTTGCCTTTCCAGGCACAATGTGATAGGTATTGACCCTGGAAAGAAATAGAACTGTCCTGTGAGTAATACAGTGCTCATTAGTGCTGCAGACATGTCTAAGATAGCACTTAGCTGGGCGAGGGAAGGGGGGAGGTTTGGAAGGGGACAGGTGGTTGTGTTTTGTTTACGGCTTTTATTCTGGTCATCGTTTGCTGTGAATTATACTGTCTAAAACAGAAGGCTGGTTAATGGGGAGGTTTCTGTGTCTGTTACAGCGATGCAGGGGTTACAGTATTTCTGCCCTATCTACAGTGCATTCAGCAACCAGGCTCACTCACTTTGAGTAAAGGTCAGCCTAGTACAGACAGTCCACATAGAGCCCTGTGTGCCAATTAAGCAAGTCTAAAGCCTGAGTAAAGGATTTAAGGGAGCTTCAAGTGGTGCACTGGGCCTTGCCCAAACTCTTTACTTTAGACCAGGGGTTGGCAACCTCTGGCACGCGGCTTGCCAGGGTAAGAACCTTGGCAGGCCGGACCAGTTTGTTTACCTGCCACGTCCGCAGGTTCAGCCGATCATGGCTCCCACTGGCCGCGGATAGCTGCTCCAGGCCAATGGGGGCTGCAGGAAGCAGCATGGGCCATGTGCCAGAGGTTGCTGACCACTGCTTCAGAGTGAATTTCATTATTACATGGGGCTTAACTGGTACGTATTATGGTCTTGTGCAGCTCTCCCTTTACTGAGGGTTAAATTGGGTCCTCACAAGGTCCTATACACTTCAGTTCTTTTCTAGTGCATACCATATAGGTCTTCATACTGCCCTCCTTACTGTGTTATCTGAACATCTTCCAACAGTGCATTAACTGATCTGATTGGAACTGGATGGGAAACAGGTTTCCCATCTCATGAATATTTTTGAGAGCTTGACATTTTTTTCCATTTAGAATCAGTATGAAAAATCAAAATCTTGAAAATATTTGCACACAGAAAAGCTGAAAAAATAGTTTGGGTCAATCAAAACATATTTAATAATTTAAAAACATTTCAGGTTAATTTCAACCTTTTTCCTGTAACCTTTTCTTTGTTGGTTTAATTGGCTTAAATTGCTAAATGAACAGTCAATTTGAACTGGCATGCCAGAATTTTCGATTTTGAACATATTAAAACAAAATATTTTGACAATTTCAAAATGTTTTTCCCAATTTTTTTTGAGTTAGGAAGTTTGTTGAACCCCTCTCTGCTTGGCAAATAGTTTTGGTTTTGACAAATCGGCATTTTTCAATGAAGAAACAAAGGGAAATTACCAACCAGCTCCTATCTGTAACTAATATCTGTCAGATATGGTTTGTTCTCTCTCATGTTGAAGACTTACGTGGTGCATATGGCCTCATGCATATGGCAGTGAAGGAGGTTTAGGTTTATTAGGAAAAACTTTTTCACTAGGAGGGTGGCGAAGCACTGGAATGGGTTACCTAAGGAGGTGATGGAATCTCCTTCCTTAGAGGTTTTTAAGGTCAGGCTTGACAAAGCCCTGGCTGGGATGATTTAGTTGGGGATTGGTCCTGCTTTGAGCAGGGGAATTGGACTAGATGACCTCCTGAGGTCTCTTCCAACCCTGATATTCTACTGTTGCTTTATAAAAACAAATTGTTTTATTCAAAATTAAAGATTCAATTGTGCAGCTCTTACTCACAACTTGTGTGAAGATTGCTATTTGTGAGGGTTAAGGTCACAGAACTAAGACCCAGGTTCCAAAGGTCCTTAGGCACTGAACTCCCATTGATTTCACTGGGAATTAAGCATCTAAATCCCTATGAGGGTCTGGACCTACACCCTTAAAATGTGTATTACTGAAACTTTAGAACTGCACAATTTTAGTCACATAGTGAGGTAGGGGAATCAATATTTTCATGGTGTAATTTCACTGAAATCATCAACATGGATTAATTTGGACCAAGAACTGCAAAAACTGAAGTGCAGTTCTGCCCTAAAAATTAATTCTGTTAAACGGTGTTGTGGTTTTCCATAATCAATGTGTCACTGATTTTTCCATGTTGCATTTGCTCTTTTTAGAAAGGAAAAAGGTGCTTTCTAACTCCCAGCCCCATAAACTCACCCTGGCCTCCAACAGTTATGCTGAGTTCTTTCCAGTTCACACATCTGTTGTACTCAAATTTTGAGAAGGACCAAATTTCACCCTCCACCATCGCTGACAACCACCCATTGTCTGCAGATTGTGTCATAATTCCTGTGAAAATCCTCACTCAGCTAGTAGGAGGATGGGAGTTCTACTCAGGGATCACCGGAGGTATAATGGGAAGACAATGTTTGCATACATGTAATAAGACATAATTTGACCTATAGATGATGCACGAGATAGAAAGAACCCAGCTTGACAATCAAAGGCCAGGATGAAGCTGTGAGGTAGAAAAAAAGCATCTTTTTACTTCCAAACTGAGCAAGTGGGATAGGGAAATCAGTGAAACACACAAAGGTGAAGTATGTGTTACTGAAATTTTCCACTTGGTATGCTCAGTTCCCCATTTTCAAACATTCATAATATTGTTAATTTTCAATCACATTTCCCTGAGGAACAGTCCCCTCCTTGAGGAATATCATTTTGTCTAATTCTGAGGTTTAACTGTTGTTGAGTTATCGCGGTTAAATAAAAAATATATTTCTTTTCACACTTAAAAAATAAATGACTGCACAAAATTTTCCTCAAACTTACAGTTGTTTGGAAAATTAGGAATGATTACAAACAGGGAGATTGAAACCAATTTGTAAAAGCAGCAAAGAATCCTGTGGCACCTTATAGACTAACAGACGTATTGGAGCATGACCTTTTGTGGGTGAATACCCACTTCGTCAGATGCATGTAGTGGAAATTTCCAGGGTCAGGTATATATATGCAAGCAAGCTAGAGATAATGAAGTTAGTTCAATCAGGGAGGATGAGGCCCTGTTCTAGCAGTTGAGGTGTGAAAGCCAAGGAAGGAGAAACTGGTTCTGTAGTTGGCAAGCCATTCACAGTCTTTGTTTAATCCTGAGCTGATGGTGTCAAATTTGCAGATGAACTGAAGCTCAGCAGTTTCTCTTTGAAGTCTGGTCCTGAAGTTTTTTTGCTGCAGGATGGCCACCTTAAGGTCTGCTATAGTGTGGCCAGGGAGGTTGAAGTGTTCTCCTACATCTGCAAATTTGACGAAATAGGTATTCACCTACGAAAGCTCATGCTCCAAAACCTCTGTTAGTCTATAAGGTGCCACAGGATTCTTTGTTAGAGTGATATTTCAGCAAACACTTGACTACTGTTGATTGTAACAGGCATCTTGATGCTTCTTTGCTATCAAAGGAAGGCAGCAATAGTGCAGTTAGAGTAGAGGGTCAGCAGCAAAACAGTTAATTGTAATATTGAATCTTAGGAAAAACACTGTAAATCAAACTTTATTCCCTAGACAAAAGCATGTCAAACAATGAGAACAAACAAACAATTTTAATATTTTCACAAATTAACAGTTAATTAGTGATTGTTATGCCAATGAGCCACTTCTCATCATGTGTCATGCCTCCCTTTGGTTTTAGTAGGAATGTCTGCGGAGAAAAAACAATTTGCTTGAAGGCTGGCATACTGATTTCCAAATGACAGATTACTTGATACACATTCATTCAAATCCCTGCAAAGGACCTCAAATGAGAGGAGGTGTCCAAAGCCCAGTCCACTCCCGCAGTAAGCTGTGCCTGGCTTCAAGTATGTAGTGGGGGGCATGGATCAGCTTACATGTCACGCTGCTAGTCCGCACCCAGCCCAGGCCTGGGAAAGCTAGTGATCCAACCAGTAGACTGAATTCAGTGATGAATCCTGGTCATATGTCACTTGAGGCATGTTACACATCTGCTAAGAAGAAGTATGTAGTCAGATATATTCTTCCTTGTGGAAGAGAGGAAAGGAAAGTACTTAAAGTGTCAAAAATGTCCTAGGCCAGCTTTACTCCAGCTATCTGTCTTTGTCTAAAATGCTACCCAGTTCTCCCTAATCAGAATCAAAGCTCCAATGGTTTCTTTGGGAGCCTCCTGTTTATAAAAGTTAGGACATCTAATCAGAGAACAGAAACAATACCATGTGGCATAGGTGGCCATTCATAAAGTCAGCATATAAATTCCAAATAGCCTAATAAATAAATAAATAACATGAACAAAGTATCCATTTTTTTTGGAATAACACACTAATTTATAAACTGCAATCCATTTACAGACAATCTGAGAACAGGAAAAATGGTAAAAGTTGATGGATAAATTGCATGCAACTAATACTTCTACCATCTCTAAGTAAAAATGTGTATTTAACCCCCCATTTGCAATTATAAAATTCCATATGAGGAAGCATGTTTAAATCTTGTTGGAACCAATGTTTATTCTGAATTGGTGATGGCAGTAGGAGTTGTAGAATGGAAAGTGGCTTTTTACCCCTTGTGGGTATAGATATAGTAGATTCAATGTAACATTACACTTTGGGTTTTGGCAGAAATAATAGCAGAGCAGGTCATTTAATAGTTCAAGCAAAATATATTTCTGCGAGGATGGACCTACAATTGCCAAGCTGTATGAAAACTCTGTTTTGTGTTACCAGTTAAGAAAGGCTGGGCATTGCAGGAAGGTGGTAAGGTAGTCAGGACAGGAAAGAACAAAATGAAATAGAAAATAATGTAAGAAGCAGGAAGAATGCAACAGAAAGAGAAGGAAGAAAAGAGGCACTAAAGAGGGAAAGAGTTGAGGGTAGAATCAATGACACAAGGGTAATTCTCCTCAATGACTGGGAGGGAAATGCTGAAACACAAAAGCAGTTTCTCCTCCCTTGGTGTTCACACCTCAACTGCTAGAAGAGGGCCTCATCCTCTCTGATTGAACTAACTTCGTTATCTCCAGCCTGATACTTGCTTGCATATATATATATATATATACCTGCCTCTGGAAATTTCCACTACATGCATCCGACGAAGTGGGTATTCACTCACGAAAGCTCATGCTCCAATAAGTCTGTTAGTCTATAAGGTGCCACAGGATTCTTTGCTGCTTTTACAGATCCAGACTAACGTGGCTTCCACTCTGATACTAAACATAGTGTAGTTACCCTTGGGAGGTAGAAGACTTAGGTTTTATTCCTGATTTTGCCACTCAAGGCTCCAATCCAGCAAAGCACTTAAGCATGTAATTAACTTTATGCATGTGAATTGGACCATTGATTCAGTGAAACCACTTGTGTACTTAAAGATAAGCATGTGCTTAAGTGCTGTTCTGGATAAGTGTCTGTGTGACCTTGGGCAAATCATTAAGCATTAGATTAGTATGCTTAAGGCACAGTCCTGAAGACAGGACTGTGCAAACCCACACAGCTCCAGAAGAAGCTCAGGAAGGCTCAATCCTTCCCTAAGCTTGCAGTCCATAGAGACTGTAATCTGCACCATCTAATTCCATTTGGTGCACTAGGCCTGGTCTGTGGCCTGATAAGACATGGGCCATGCTCACCTTTTCCCTACTCTTAACGCACTGTGTGCCCCGCAGAAATACAAGTATTGAGCAGTCCCTATGCCTCTGCTTATGTAGTGCTTGTTTTGTGACTGGCCCTTGCAGAGGAGTTGAAGGTTTCTTGTGCCCTATCCTACTTGCTGTGCATTCATGCAAGGACCAGTCACAGTCTGTACTAAACCTGGTTGAATTTTTTTTTTAGACAGAATCGTTTTCTCTCAGAAAATGCTGTTTTGTCAAAAGCAAAACTCTTTGACGTAACGTGTCAATTTCAACATTTATGGTTGAAAAATATCAAACATTTTCTTTCGACTTGTCATTTCAATTCATTCTATTTACTTTTATATTACAATATAAATGTTAATATATTACATTTATACATGCTGTTTAATATATATTACATTTAATATTATAGTATTTGGATATTAACAAAACAATTTACTCAGGGAAATTAAAAAGGTCAAAGTTTCCAAATGTTATTGTTGTTTTTACTAATTTATGTTCTACAAAAAAATTTGAAATTTGGACTTTTCATTCTGATTGAGGATGACATTTCAATATGTTGGAATTTGCCGCTGACCAGAAATTCAATTTTCTGAACAGGTTTATGCTATAAATAAGTTAATATGTTATAATAATCCGTTAATAAGTTTTTCTACCTGTGAAATGTGGATAACAGAATTTTCCTATCTTTGTAAAGTGCTTTCAGATCCAAAGTATATTGCAATATGTCCCATTGTGTGGTATCCATCCCTCTTTCCTTTGGCTGTACGTTGTCTGACTTTGAATCTGATCCAGCATCCACCAAAGTCAACAGTGAAATGCCTATTGACTTTGATGAGAGCAAGATCAAGGTCCAAGGGCCCAGAACTACAACTGATAACATGTGAGCTGGCTTCTGTACCTAAAGAATACACCACTAGCTTCAAGGGCTCTCCACTCACACATATCAGTCCACCTATGTGCTATCAATTACAGAATCATGGCTGTAAAGCTCTCTGTGAGTTCCTTGTGGCTGGAACTTGTCTTCCTGTATTTGTCTGTAAAGCAGCATAAACACTTATGATTGTATAGAAATAAAATCATCATAATGTTGGGTTTTAACCTGTGTGCACACATTTAGTTTTTCCCAATGTATTATTTATTGCATGTTTTCAACTGAGTTATGTATACTTGAATTCAAGACTCTAAGATCTACGCTGTAGTAGGGCGGACTGCCCCACTCCCTGTGAGAGTGGGCTGCGGCAGGTCAGGGGGCCTGCGCAGACCGGGGAGCCAATGCGAGAAGGGCTTGTTGTGAGCCAATCAGGGCCCAGTTTGGAGGGAACCAATCAGGGCCAGGCTCACTCATATATAAAGGCTGCCCAGAGCAGGAGCAGTCAGTCTGTCCCAGGCCTTTGACAGGGGAAGGTCAGTCTCCAAGGGGGAGACTAGCACTGTGGACAGCGCAGTGCTGGGCAGGCTCGGGGAGGCTAGAAGGCTCTAGCCCATAGCTGCCAGGCTGCAGGCCCTGAAGGGAAGGGCCTAGCGGGTGCAAGGGACCGTAGGGGAAGCGGCCGGGGCAACAGACAGAGGAGGCGAAAGAAAGAGGACAGTGAGGCTGATGCCAGAAGGTCCCTGGGCTGGGACCCAGAGTAGAGGGCAGGCCTGGGTCCCCTCCTTGCAGTACACCCAGCCATTAGCTGTAGGGAGTGGCCATTATAGACTATGCCCGATCCCTGACAAGTGGGATTAGACTTTAGGGTGTGTGGTTGCATATGGTGGCTGGAATGTCAGACTGCTGATCATCAACCCCTGGAAGGGGGTCCAGATGGATTAAGGGACACTGCCGGAGGGCAGTGGCCTCGAAGAGGATGTTGCTGAGCAGGGAGCAATGCGGGTCCAGCGACAGCAGCGGACAGCAGAGGGCAGAACAACGGACGGGAAACCACCAGGAGGGGGCGCTCCACTGGAATCAAGTTAATTCCTGAAATCACCAGCAGGAACCGCTGTGGTTGGTGAGTCCCAACCCGTTTACAGCGCCAGGAAAGATCTGCAAATTATGTCTCATTTGATCTAAATTACCTGTGCAAAGTACATACCATAAAGCTATCACATTTTAAAGCATTCAAATCCCAATGTACAATTCAATTACAATGCACTTGCTGTTAAAGTATTGGCTTATTTCATTCTGTCATTGTACGATATTGACCAGAAATTGATTTGAGAGTAGCAGTCGCTGTTCTTACATGGTTATTTACACTTTCATATTATAGTACGTGGTAATTTATTTTAAAATTGGCAATAAAATGACTGTCTTGCTCCAAAATCAAAGAATTTGTCTGGAACACAACTTGACTATGCAATCAAACTCTACTAGCATTGTTTCAATTCACAGTAAAGCTTTCCTGCCCTCTCTGTAGACCATGTAGATGCAGCCACTTTAAGAGGGATTGAATTATTGAAACAATACCCAAATCACTTTCATGCTTGGTCTGAGCCCATACCCCCACATTTTCTGATTCTAACTAATAGAAGAATCACGATTTGGGCTATTCAGTCAGGCATGCAGATACTAAAATGCACTAGAGTCCATTTTACGCAGCATAAATTGCAGAACTGGACCTTAATCTCTATACATCAAAAATGGTATCCAGCAACCATTCCAAAGCTTGGGAAAAGTGGTCTCTTAAGGAAGCTGATCTTTTAGTATAGATGGCTGTGTTTCTTAAACTGTAGATTGCCATAATTATCTCATAACAAAATTGTTTTTGATTAATACAGAATATTTTTATTTTAATTCTTGCATAAACACTTAGAATACTTAATAGATTTTATTGCATTCTGAAGATTACTTGTAAATGAAACATTTGTCTTACATTAGACATGGGTAAAAAAGATGTAATACAGAGGTCGGCAACCTTTTGCACGTGGCCCGCCAGAGTAAGCATCCTGGCAGGAAGGGCCAGTTTGTTTACCTGCCACCTCCACAGGTTTGGCCGATCATGGCTCCCGCTGGCCGTGGTTCATCACTCTGGGCCAATGGGGGCGGCAGGAAGCGGCTTGGGCCTAGAAATGTGCTGGCCGTGGCTTCCTGCTGCCCCCATTGGCCCAGAGCAGTGAACCGCAGCCAGTGGGAGCTGCTATCAGCCAAACCTGCAGACGTGGCAGGTAAACAAACTGGCCTGGCCCACCAGGGGGCTTACCCTGGCAAGCCGTGTTCCAGAGACTGCCAACCTCTGGCCTAAGCCATGCCTGTTCCAGTTAAAAACATGGATCCACCTGCTTCAGTGTGTCTCCAATGTAAATTAGAGAAGATCTGACCAAACAAAGCCATCAGGAGAGCAAGTGGGAAAAGATGAACACTTAATCTCAAGGAATGGAGACTGCACCCCCAGGGAGCCTTCCAGTCTCTTGACACAGAGTCAATGAAACTTTGGGAAGACAGCATGGCATCCACACCTTAGCAGGAGAAAGAAGGTTTGTCTGGGCTTGCCTTTCAAAGAATACATTTCAAAAGTTTACTGAGATATAAAGATGGAGGGAGAGGGGGAAAGAGGTGATCTAAACTTCAAATGATAAGTAATTGAATCAACTGATTTTATACCATATTATAAAAGTACATCAAGTAAGACCTTTTGTGAAAGCCCATGATACACTGGTGATTAATAGCATTATGAAATGTATGTATTACCTCTGTATAAGGAATTATGTATACTCACTGATATTGTGCTTTAAAATCTCTGACCAAACACAGAAAGGAAACAGGTTTTCTCCCAGTCAGGAGGGAAGGTAGCTCTATTTACCTGTCTCCAATGTAAATTAACAATTATGGAATCAAAACAATCAATCCCATGTATATACAAACCAGCAGGGGGATGGGAGCGCACAAGAAAATAAGAACAGCAGGAAGCCTTCCTGGTTCTTGAAAAAGAGAATTGACTTTGGGGTGATATAAGGGGGCAATAAGGCATTTGAGTTGTCTATCACTTGGGGAGTTCAAGAGGCCACAGCTCTTGGAATCACAGAATGTTGGATCCTTCAGCCAAGGGAGTAAAAGCCTTTGGGAACTGAATATAAGTGAAAACCCTGCTTGGGCAAAGATTGTAACTTAAGATTTAGCCTTAGACATGTAATTTTACTTTTGCTTGTTTGTTACCACTTCTGTCTTTACGCCTTATGGTTGATGTCACTTAGACCTTGTAGAAGGATGGGACCGGGGCTCAACCCTCCCTGGGGGCGAGGGGGAGCCACGCCGGCTCACCACACTCTGTCGGCCTGGGCCCGCCCTTGCTTCAGGGCTGTGCGGCGGCGGACCGTCACTGGTGGGGCTCAGACGCTCTGTTGCAGGGCTGAGCAAACAAACAGTTATTAGGTGGCTCAGGCCCTCGGGTGCAGGGCGGAGCAAACAACCACCATAAATGGCCTCATCAGGCCAGGGGAGGGGGAGTCTGCCACCCTTGAAGGGGTGGCAGGGGGAACGCAGGCCCTCCCACTCCACTGCGTTCCAGCCCGGGGCCCTAGCAGCAGTTAACACCGCTGACGGTCCGTGGGGGGATCCTGACCGAAACACACTGACATCGGCTCAGGTGACTCAGCAGCCTGACTGGAGCCGGCTGCCCCCGGGTCACTTCCAACCTCCCCCTCACTGGTACCTGCCATCCGCCGGTGTCATCCGGTGGGTCCCAGACCATGGGTTCCTCAGGATACCAGGCATCGGGAGGTCCAGCCCACTCCTCTGGGTACCGGGCGTCGGGAAGTCCCGGCCCCACTTTGGGGTACCGGGCGTCGGGAAGCTCAGGCAGTTCCTCTGGGTACTGGGCATGGAGTAGGTCAGGCCAGCCCTCCTCTGGGCACGGGGTAGGTCAGGCCAGACCTCCTCTGGGTACCGGGCATGGGGTAGGCTGGGTCCAGCAGGAGCTCAGGCACCAGCGTCTGTCTTCTCTGGCAGCCTCCTCCTAACTGAGTGCTGGGGCCAGGCTTTTATACTTCCTGTCCTGCCTCTTGACTTCTGGGGGGCAGGGACAGGCAGCATTGGCCCAGTACTTCCTGTTCCACCCATTGACTTCCGGGGGCCGGGACAGGCGGTGGTGGCTCCGCCCATTGCCACGCCTGTTTTGGCTTGTTCCTCTCAGGGGTGGCGGGGAGTGAGGCCTCCTCGCTACAGACCTATGACTCTTTGTTTAATACACTTGTTTTACTTTTACTATAAACCAATTCAGTGCTGTGATTGAAATTAGTGTTTGTCAAGTGAATTAGCTCAAAGTATTGTCTCTAAGGGCTTGTCTACACTAGGGGGGGATCGAACTAAGATACGAAACTTCAGCTATGCTATTCGCGTAGCTGAAATCGAACTATCTTAGTTCGACTTACCTGGCCGTCCTCATGGCGGCGAGTCGACTGCTGCAGCTCCCCCATCAACGCTGCTTACTCCTCCTGCTGAGATGGAGTATGGGTGTCAATTCATGGATCAATTTATCAAGTCTAGATGAGATGCAATAAATCAATCCCTGATGGATTGATTACTACCCGCCGATCTGACGGGTTGTATAGTCGTACCCTAAAGGAGTGATGAACTTAACTTCTGTGAGTGTTCCAGGAGTGTGCTGGACACTAGAGGGAGACATATCTGGGGAGCTTGAGAGTTGAGGTTCACTTTTTGTTCCCTGGAAGGCAAGATTTGGACTGGCAGAGTCCTGAAGCAAGGCAAACAAGCTGGTGTGTCAGGGACTTTAGCAGCAGCAAAGCTCTCACTTGCTGAAGCTGAGAGGGGTTACACAGGAATGCACATTTCTGGAAACCTCAGCAAATTGTGACAAAACAAGTGATTTGGGGGAAATTCAGAACTGGGAGGATGTTGGGGTCAATGTGCAGGAAGTAACAAAGTCTGATGCAAGCCAGGGTGTGAGCTGAATGCTTGTATGCTGGCTGTTGGTGTCAGGGATGAGAGCCACAGCTGCATAGCATTTAAGACACAGAATTGCAGGGCAGGAGTAACACAATCCCTTACTGGTCTGGGCTGAACCCTAAAACATCACAGAGTCTCAAAGGAAATAAGATGGCAACTATATGGAGTCAGAAAGGCTTGCAGGCAAGAAGTGTTCCTTGAAGTGCTTCTCAAGGACCCTTCATCATTGAAGTCAATGGGAGCTTTTACCATCGACTTTAGTGGTTTCAGGATCAGGCCCTAAATGCTTTACTGCAATATATATTTCTGTAAAGGTTATGTAAAAAAACAGTGTTAACTTTCCAGGATCTAATTAATTGATTCATCATGAATCCACAAGAGACTATTTCCCCAGCTGATCCATTTTCCCTCTCAGTCCTGAACCCTCTTCAGTGTTTATTTGCAAGGGTTCTTTGTACTTTCAAAATGTTTGTTAGCAATGATTTAAAAAAGATGTCATTTATCCCTCCAATTGCCTTTGACCCGTTCTACATTCTCATTGGCACCAATTATTTGTATTTTAACTTACAAAATGTCAAAGACATCTGTGTTTCTTCGTACTTTTAAAAGCAGATTTTACTCTGTGTTCTCTCAGGAATGTTCAGTAGGTTACAACTTCGTCCCTCAGATCTTTCCAAATTTACCCTATTCTGACATTCTCTTGCAAGCAAGCAACAAACTTGCTTCAAATAGCCCAAAGATTTGTCATCCTGAATTATTGTAAGCGCTTAGCTGCTGAATATTTCATTTGCCCTCTATAAGCAATAAGATCACTGATCCTTCCTAGCACTTCAAAGGATTATTCTGGGCTGGAATCAGAACCCCAAAATAAAGTATATACATGGTTGAAGGCAGACTGGCAGTCAAGAAGCTACTTGTAGTTGAGCAGGAAAGCTGGGATCAGTCAGTTAATGAGCATAGAAAAATCCCCATACTTGATAATCACTGTCATGATATTACTGAATGCAAGTTGCTATCAGTTACCAAAAACAAAGCATGATGAAGTAATATTTTTCGTGTATTATTTCACGCAATGTATTTATCAGATGTATCATTTTACCAAAATAAGGAAGTATTAACAATAGGAATTGCCATATAGACAAGGATCCACCTAATCCAGTATTATGTCTCTGACAGTGGCCAGTAATAGATGCATCACAGGAAGGTGCAACAACCCTACAATGGACATGTAGGGAATATCTTGCCCTTAGGGGAAGTTTCTTCTTAACACTCATCAGTTAGTGTTTTGCTTGTGCTCTGAATGAAGCATGAGAATTTATGATTTGAAAGTTTTGGTTAAATACTTAGCATGTATGACGTGTAGCTGTTTACACCTTCACGGTACTGCACAAATTCATAAGGCCAAATCCCTCTCATGTTAGCTTTCCTAGTGACTTCAATAGAAATTAGACAAAAAGCAAAGATGATGCATGGGAGGGCACTTAAGGTCACACGCCCTCCCCAGATTTCTGTCAGCAGCAGCCTTTTGGCACTGTGGGGGTAGGCAGGGATGGGAGCTACTTCCAGCCACAGAGGGAAGGTGGGGGAAGGGATGACCTGGCCAGTGTCTTTGCAGAGCTCATGCCCTCCTCCCACCTGTTGCTGGAAGCAGCTCCTGTCCCTTCCTGCCCACATAGCCCCAAAAAGCAGCTAACACCTCCAGGCTGCTGCTAGCCACTGACATAACCCAGTCTCCTCCTGTCCCCCAGCGGCAGAGCAGGCAGGAAAGGGTTAAGCCTTAAGGAGGCATTGTGCACCGGAGTCCTAGGAAACCTGACTGCAGGAGCTCCAGGGGCCATGGAGTCTTGCCAGAGTTGGCTCAACAGGGGAGGATACCTAGGGGACTGAGCAGCCCTGCACTCCCTGGAGCCAACAGGACCCAGAATGGCGCAGGGAGGAGTGTGAAGAGGACAAAAACGAAGTATGATGAAGTAACATTTTGCTTGTATTACTTCATGCAATCTATTTGTCAAATGTATCATTTTACCAAACTAAGGCAGTATAAAAATTGGAATTGCCATAAAGGTGCCGACCAGTGCTCTACCTAATCCAGTATCATGTCTCTGACAGTGTGGCTGTCAACCTGGAGGGCTGCTGAGGAGCCTGCAGCTTGGGCTGGAAATCACTTCCCCTCCATACTCCAGTGCTTATCTGAAGGGAAGAGAGGCTCCCTTGCCTGGTTTAGTGTCCACCTAGTGCTGCACCGGGCGGCTTTGGCACATGCAGGGCTTGGCTCCTTCTGGGCAGCACCCTGTGTAGGAGGGTCTTGGGCTTTCCCAGGGACATGCCCTGCGGGGGGGTTATGGAGGACCAGCGGGGCTGGTGGCGGGTGAAGGGGTAAAGTGGGAAGAGGACCTTGAAGAGGGGAACATGTATAGGTCTGATAAGTAGGCAGCAGAGGTGCCATGTCACATGACCCCCAACCTTTAAATTGTGTCCCTCCCCCCAATATCGACAATAAGAATATAAGAACTTAGGGCTAGGTAATCCTTAGGACTAATTCAGAGCCCTGAACTGAGGGTGGTGCGGAGTCACACCGCATGAAAGAGGATTTAAGGTGAGGATTGTGCCTAAAAGATGCTACTGAATGCTCTTTCTGGTGTGAATAGTTCACTCCACAGAGCAGTGTAGGGCATCATGGTTCTTCCTCCTCCATACCCACTTACATTCCCTTTGAGGAATGTGTGCTCTGGTTGGTGCTTGGAGGAGAAGTCCCGGTGCTCCACTGAAGGTAAGGACTGTGATTGTCCTTGGGCTGGCTGCATGAAGAGAGTGACATTCCCTTCTCCTGCCTTCCCTACACAAGGACTAGACCAATCTGGACAGTGCTATAGCAGTAATATTTTCATCTAGTTCACTTAAGGGTGAATAGATTCCCTTCTTAATGCTGGGCATCCATCACTGAACACACACAAGTTCAGCTCCTGAACAGACAGTACCAAAGCACCGTTAACATCTAGTCACTCTTGTCCTATAACAGCAATCGTATGGGGCTGATTCTATTACTCACCTTGAGTAGCACCTCACTCTGCAAGTAGTCTTTGTATGTCTATAATCCATTGCATGCATATTGATATTGAATCTACGAACAACCTGTTTAAATTAATAACAGTCAGGATCTGGGGTTTGTCACAAGTGTATCCAGAAAACAGGTCGGTAATTTAGCTTTAGTCCCTTCATGACAATTTAGCAACAGAGGAGCAAAAGCAGCAGTTGAGTAATCCCAGATGATACAGTGTGCACAGAGATAATATGAGTTGCAATATTCATTGAAGTACTGTGAACCGTCACACAGCCTTTTTCATTAACTACTTGGCAGTTCCATTGGAAGCAATGATATCTTCATGTTGACTCATGGTAACTTGACAAATACTTTCTGTCACCACTGTAAGTCAGGTTTCTGCTTAGTTGTCATTCAAGAAACAGAAGAAACATCATTATAAACTTCACCGAGCCATTCATCTCCACTACTTCATTAATATGCTGCATCATTGCCACTTCTCCAATCAACCAAAAAAACCTTGAACAGTAATAAGAGGATCAGCCTTTTCTAAAATAATTGTTTGACCAGGTCTAGAGCATCTTTTTCACCAAATGTCATTAAATTAGTTATTGGGTATAATTAAACTGGTTAGAAGTCAGAAAGAAGCAAAGCATTCCTGGAATAATAGCCTGCTAATTACCAAGTGCACAAATAAGTGGATAAATAAGAGTTTTGGTATTAAAGGACATAACAGAGCAACCTTTATTCCTCTCCAGCGTCTTGCATTTATAGAAAACAATTGCAGGACTTTTTTTTTCCAGACCTTATTGCATTCTGTATTTCATTTATACAACTATGAAGTTAGTGAACAATTTTAGTGTCACCAGTGCCTCTTCCTTTACAGTGATTGCATAGGGTGATTTTAAACAAGCATATTATGACCTGAGTTTACAGACCTGGTACTGAAATATTAGACACATAAAAACCATACTGTCAGCTGACGAGTTTTCTACTTTGCCCTTAGCATGAGTTCTGTTTCCCATGGGGAAAGCTGGGAATGCTGCTCTAATCTCTCAAATACTTTGTGAGCTGAGTTATAAGCATAGCTTATGATTTTCTCCTGTTTACCCATTCTGAGCTGCAAACTTCAGTGATAAAATCCTGACCCTATATGAATCAGTGAGAGTGTTTCCGCTGACTTCAACAGGACAAGGATTTTACCCCAAAGATTTAAAGAATGTGCCTGAAATTAGAGCAGAACTGAAGGATGGTGGGGCTTGTAAAATTTTGGTTCTAGAATGCTGGGACAGAAGGCCATGAATACATTCCCCCAATAGTTTTGAATTGTGTTTTGTCAGCTTGTTGCAGGACATGTGATCACTCAGGGTTGATCTGTGGAGGATTTGGATGTGTATCTTATGAAGAACAAAGTTACTGAAATTAGAAACCCTTTCTTCTTTTCCAATTCACAATCTGCCACTGAGTTTCTGTTCACAGTGAATTACTACTGCCCTGTAGCAGTTCTGAGTGCTTTCCCTACCATAATTTCCTGCAACTTACCGTTGTCATAAACAGATAGCTAAGGGTTAATGTCTCTTTCACCTATAAAAGGGGTAACAAACAGTGACCTGAAACACCTGACCAGAGGACCAATCAGGAGACAAAATACTTTCAAAACTGGGTGGAGGGAAGTTTGGGTCTGAGTTCTTTGTCTTGGTTCGGTGGCCCTCTCAGCTCTGAGAGTGATCTCTCTATCTCCAGGTTTTCTAATCTTCTGTTTCCAAGTTGTAAGTACAAGGATAGTAAGACAATAGGTTTATATTGTTTTTTTTGTATTTACATGTGTGTAGTTGCTGGAATGTTTTAAATTGTATTCTTTTTGGATAAGGCTGTTCATTTTTTCTTTTAAGCAATTGACCCTGTATATTGTCACCTTGATATAGAGACCATTTTTATGTCTTTTTCTTTCTTTTTATATAAAGCTTTCTTTTTAAGATCTGTTTGAGTTTTTTCACTGGTTAAGACTAAGTAACGAAGGGAGGGGGAAAATCTCTTTGTGTTAGATTTACTAAGCCTGACTTTGCATACCCTCTGGGTGAGGGGAGAGAGAGATTTGATTTCTCCATACTTGCTTCAAGTCCTTGAAACACAGGGAAATCTGAGAGGAGGTAAAGAGGAGGAAGGGAAGTGGTTTATTTCCCTTTGTAGTGAGACTCAGGGCATCTGAGTCTTGGGGTCCCCCAGGGAAGGTTTTGGGGAGACCAGAGTGAGCCAGACACTGGAATTTTCTGGCTGGTGGCAGCGATATCAGATCCAAGCTGGTAATTAAGTTTGGAGGTTTCATGCTAGCTTCTCATGTTCTGAACTCTAAGGTTCAGATCTGAGTAGGAGAGTTATGACAACCGTAAGGAGGTGAAATCTTAGTTTCTCCTCTTGGGAAAGGGTTGCACTTAGGTGGCCACTTCTGAGAGGAAAGACCTCACAGATTCCAAGGCCAGAAGGGAGCACTGTGATCATCTGGTTTGAACTCCTGTAGAACAAAGTCCATAGAATAATTGCTAGAGCATATCTTCTAGAAAAACATCGAATCTTGATTTACAATTGTCAGAGATGGAGAACCTATCATGACCCTTGTTAAGATGTCCCAATGGCAAACTGTTCCATGACCTCATGGCCCATCTTTCTTGGAATAGAGAATATATTCGAGGGGTGTTGCATCTCAGAGTTTTTTCAGGCTCTGTATCTGTACAGATTCTTATAGATTAGATGAAGCATCAGTTAGGTAGTATCTTTAATAATATTTCAATATTTGGATTTTTTTTCAGAATTCCTGATTTTAAAGTTTTGCTTAAAAAAGTGACAACATATCCAGGACAGAAAACCCCAAAAGAGACAATGTATGTAAACCATAGTTTTTAAATTAAATCATAGCATTTGCAGGATAATTTCTATACCATATACCTCTTAAGATCTCAGCATTTGATAGGGCACGTTACTGAAAACCATGACTTCCGTTGGAAAGAATAGTGTGTGGCCATAGATAAAGGCAGTTAGATGTAGACATCAAGTCACATATTTTCTTCATGCTAAAAGCCTCCTGAATGTCTGTTACTATAATTTATCTTTTTTTCCTCAGGTGTCCATGCACAGTACAATGAGTTTGACCCATACCACAAATACAAGACTTTGAAATATCTATCCATTCAAAAAAGCATGATGGATGTAGAAGCACAATTGCTTTTTTTCATTAGCTTAGATTAATTACTTTGTTCCTGCTTATTGTTTGCCTAGGAGTTCAGGTAAAAGGCAGCTCTAGAGTGTGCCAGATAAATACATCACTTTTGAAAACCCATTATTAATGCTGGCACAGAAAGAAACAACATTTTGAGTTGCAAAGAACTTTACATAAAGGCCCACATCATCTGTCCTGTCAGAGCTAGACTCAGCACACTGGGGAGGGAGAAGGGCTCAAACATAGTTTTAAAGACACTTTTTTGCCGTCACATGATTCTAGGGCCTGGTAGAACCCCTGGCATGAATTAGAGCAGCCTCAGGGTTGGTCTAACTTTTACTGGCTTGTGCAAAAATCACTAGACTGGCAGGATCGCTAGAGTTATGACATCTCCTGCCACAATTTCTCCTTCCTCCAACCTGTTCCCTATTCCAAGGAAGTGTCTTAAGGGGGATAATTCCCTTAAGGAAGCAGAATCCCCAGGTGTCCCTTTAAGGACAAGTTTATGGTCCATTTACACCACAGCACCAACACCAAGAAGCAGCATCTGGCCCATATGTTTTTCTCAACTTTCTCTCATTCTCCAGATTTTTGCATCTTGTTGCTGAGGAATCATTTTGACGACTAAAACAACCAGGTCTCTTAATGACAATGCTTTGTGTCCACTTGAATCCTTGGCACTGAATTTTACTGAATTGTTTATGTTCATAGTAGTTTAGAACTCACCATTTGCTCCCATCATCTAATTCATATTTGAAATAGTTGAAGAGTGGAAGATATGAAATACAATTCAGTCAGCAATTTCCAGATTGAACAGGTCTTGTTTACAAACTACTTTCATCATTTTGACATTATTAGTGTACTATATTATTTAACATGTAGCATATTTGGTTCAGCTGTCAGTACTCTAGGGACAACAGCAAAAAGAAACAAACAAACCCTCCTGGCAACTAGTTTTGTTTGTTCCCACTGACACACAGTATATGGTCACTAAGGAACTCCATAAACAAATTGCAGGGTGTAAATGCCCATCTCCCACATGCCATGTTACAACATCTGGCACTTTGTGGCTTGAAGTAACAATTAGCAAGGCCTAGGATGAAGAACAAGATGGCACTGAAGACTAGGAAAAATTCAAATCATATGCATGTTGACCAGGTGCATGCAAAAGCTTTACTGCCCATAGCACCGTAATGACACCATCCACAAGCTGTTGTAGTGTTTCTCCTCCTGGAGCAGTACCAAATGACCACCACAGAAAATAGTATCCTTATTTTTAACTCTCTTGCTTTTGGATTCTGACATGGAAAGCCATTTTCCGTGTAAACAGACAAGCCCTCATAACACTGAATATGTAAGAGTAAGAGCAAGTGTTCAGAGTGCACTATGGAGAAGCCACTGCGCAAGCAAACAGATGTTATGCCATCCAGCTAGGGAGCCTTACTAGTTACACTGGTCAAAGAAGGGATGTTGAAATCAAAAAACATTCTGCTCCGCTCAAATGTAACCAGATGCTCACTTCTTGTACAAACTTTAAAACAATAAATGACAGATTTGGCAGGTCTCAGAGAACTGGTTTTGACTCAAAATAGTCACCACATAATGTGTAGTGATGAAACAACAAATGCTGCATATGTACAGTATTTCTCACTGAACCAGCTGTTCAGATAATAAATGTAATAATTTAATGATTAATATTTGTTTATCACTTCACCGGCCAAATAATGGAGTTATGCCCATTTTTTAATTTAATCTCACCTCTTCAAAGCACAGTCTAGATATAACTAATGAGTCCTTCACTACATTTATGTCATAGCTACTACCAAGCTTCTCCATCCACTCCAATAGCACTGTCACAGGATGAGGAAAGTTGGCAGCAAAAATCAGGAGAGAACATTGCTAAAGTCTTGTGCCACCATAGGCAGGTGAAGGTTCTAAACGCACTTCTTGACAGGCAGACTACCACGTCTGACCGGTTTTACTCATAGACAGTGTATAGATGCTTGGGCACTGCTTGGACTACGTTGGCCAGATTCATTAAGGGAGAGCAGACAGATTTTTTTTATATATACATATTTATTTTTATTTCAGTTTATTCCTTGGATTAAATATATCTTTAAAATATTGTGTTAAGATTGTGAGGTGGTACTGTTCTTAGCCTGCCCTAAAACAAAGTCCATGCGCACACGGTGTATAGTCAAAAACTAACCTCTTTTCTAGGGTTTAGCTTTGTGAAGTAAGAAATTAATACTAAAATTCAGCTCAATCTTTCTTCACATGTTTGACGCCTCATAGAGTTTCTGCTGCAGAATTGCTCAGCCCACGCCCTAGAGCCTTTCTCTCTCTAGAACAGTGGTTCTCAAATTTTTTGTACTAGTGACCCCTTTCACACAGCAAGCCCCTGAGTGCAACCCCCCTTTTAAATTAAAAACATTTTTTAAAATATTTACTACTATTTTAAATGCTGGTGGCAAAGCAGGGTTGGGGATGGAGCTGGGGGCTCAGGCTAACAGCCCCCCCATGTCCAGGGCTGATAGCTAATGACCCCCTGTAATAACCTCATGACCTTATCAGAGGGCTGTGACCCACAGTTTGAGAACCCCTGCTCTAGAAAGTCACAACAACCTCCCTCATAGCCAGGTAAGACATGAGCCACCTGTCATCACGAGTCAGGTGAATCAATACCTGTTACCAGATTGATTTGTTCCAAGCAAACATTGCCAAATCTGTAACATCTTATAAAATAAAAAAGGCTATTTCATTGGTCTTTGGTTCATGAACAATATGCACTGTACTTTATCAAAATATAAAAATGTTTGTTATTGAAGTAAGCAGGGTCTGATTGAGCTCTCATCTGACATCTAGTGATGAGCTTGGGAAGAAGGCTTCAGAAACTGACCTTGTTTGCATAGACACACCCACTCTGCCTAGGTGCACACTGTGATGGAGCTGCTTTGCCCAAATGACTACCATTGGCTGGTATTGGGTTACAAGTCACTTTGTTATTGGGTGCACGGGTAATAAAGTGCCATCCTTGTGTGAACAGAGGGAAGCAGAACTGTGCTTGGCATGCCCTGATTGAGGGCAGTCACCCTCAACTGAAGTGCACTCACTAAGCAGAGGCTAAGGGTATCAAAGCCCACTGGAGATGAGTGAGAGTAGAAGGACAAGTGTTTGTTTTTAGTGGTATGGGCTCTACTTAAGGATCCTAGAGACCATTTGATGCTTTCTTCTACACTGTTTAAGACTCAATTAAAAGTCCTTTTTTGTAGCTCAATAGAGCTCAAATCACTGATAACCAGGTCTAACTGATAAGAGTTAGGCCTGCTTAGGGGACAGTGTGTCTGGTGAAAGAGACTGCCCAGCCTGCATTAGTAGTGAGGCTTCCTCACTAACAGCTGAAATCAGTGGAGGGCTGTATAAAGTATGGGGGGATCTCAAAACATCCTAGCCACTGTAGTAGAGAGGCAAGTGGTGGAGTGAGGCAGTGGAGCAGCCGGTGGCATAGTGAGTGATGCAGAGTGAATGATGCAGAAGCTGAGGCCTCGCTCATGGTCATATGTTGTTGAACCATGATTGTGGTTGTTTTTCCAAATTAATGCCGGGTTCCTTTCCCCTTTTAATAAAAGTTTTCTTTTCTTTTCCATACACAGACTCTGTGCTTGTGAGTGGGGAAGTATTGCCTCTTGGAGGTGTTCAGGGTGGTGTGTAGTTTTCCCAGATTATTGGGTGTGGGCTCAAGTCAATTTTGTGTTGTGTTGTCAAAAGAAACCCCTAGATAATTAATCTGGTACTTGTTGCTGAAGACTCCACCTGGCAGAAAGGTTATATTAATTATATAGTGTAAAATAATCAAAAATATGACTATAATCATATTTATTATGAACTAGACACAGAGTAGACAACATCTGGAATGAGACAAACATAACAGGAAGGAAAGTGCATGCCAGAGAAATGACTACATTTGCCAAATGGCATTGTATGCAAGAGAGACAGGATGGGTGAGGTAATATCTTTCATTGGACCAACTTCTATTGGAGAGAGAGACAAGCTTTTGAGCTACACAGAGCTCTTCCTCAGGCTCAGCACCAGCAAGCAGACTGGTCAAATCTTTCCAACCCTTCCCAGACATCCCATCTGGTTTTTGGATCAGAAAAAAGGCCCTGAGTCAGTTTCAACTCAAAGTCCATTCCTTGTCTATTGGTGAGTGAATTTGCTAACCGACCCCCACTGATCTCAGTTCCTGGAGGGCTGTGGTTCCCCCTTCCCCACAGAATTACATAAAATCCCTGACCCATAATGATACATAAGTGTTAACTTAATTCAAGTGAGGTTCATCCAGGATATTGCAGGAAATTGACATCTGTCATGAATACCACAAATTTTCAATTTGCCACATCATTTGATACTGGTAGTCTTTCCATTAACTTGAATGGGCTTTGGATCAGGCTTATTGTTCTCAGAGGACAAAGGCTCCATTTTTAGCCAGCACCTAATCAGGAACTGACAGCAATCTGGCCCACAGTGTGATGTTCTCCCAAACTGGCTGTTACTGTTTTCATTTAAATTGTTTTGCATTAGAGACATGTTTAATGTTGTATACCCTAGTTACTCTAGTTGAAATTTTGTTGAGCACAGTATGAGGCTTATTATTTTAATCATGTTAGGCTTCATTCAGAAACTGAATTGTGCACAGTTATCAAGGGCTATTTATCTCTCAGATTCAATTCCTGCACCCTTTAGGAGGATGAAAAGTTTTAATGGAACAGACTGTGAGGAATGTGTTGCAGTGGGAACTAGTAGAACGCAATTGTTTCATTTTATTGTAAAGGCCAGGTGATAATCTAATTTTCATCTCAAGAAGCACAATTATGGACCTGATTTATAGGACTTTTGTATACATGCGACCATCTCATTTGAAGTAGGAGGTCTAATCAAATTATCTTTAAAAAGCATTCAAAATGCTTGTGCTCCAGAATGGTGTAGTGATGAGGGCTGGTTGGGAAAATGTTCAGCAAAACGCTTTTCATTAGAAAATGACAACTTTGTCAAAATCCTATTGGTTTTGACAAAAACTCTCAGTTTCCAGAATGGTTTCTGGCCAAAACTGGAGAATAAGACCCAGCACACAGCCTGCTGGTTGAGGCACTAACCTGGGATGTGGGAGTCTCAGGTTCAAATTCCTACATCAAATCAAACAAAGGAGGGACTTGAGCTCAGGTCTCCTACATCCTCAGTCTGTACCTTACCCACTGGGCTATTTTGGGGTGGGTGTCCTGCTTATGTTTCTCCACAAAAAAATCTTGAAAGATCTAGTTTTTGTTCCAGCGGGGAATGAAAAAAACCATCAGTCTCAATTTTTCATGAAACAAAATTCATGTTTTCTGTCCAGCTCTAGTTGTGATTTGCAGGGCACATATGGAGCAGTCCATTGAGATTAAGAAATAATAAACAAAATAGATTAGAACCATTTATTTTCACCCAACTATCGGACCATATCATACTATAGCATTTTAAAGAAAAGTCCCCATAGTTAACTCTTCTTTAAAATCAGTGGCACAGTATAGCCCATTGAGATTTTCTCCAGTGTGCTTTGAACTGAGCATGAGTCTTTACAAAAGCACTGCCTTTGCAGAAGAGGGCTACGCTATACTCTTGTTACTCCAGTCTCAATAAAGCCAACAAAGTTGCTCCTAACTTATACTGATGAAACTTACCCTAAAGACTGTACTAGAGGAGAAGGATACAGAAGTCCAAAAAACTAATAAATATTCTCCTTCAACTGGCAAACCAATAAAATGTTAAAGAGAGAGAGATTGAGATTCTATTGAGTAGGAAGCGTTTATGTATAAGGCTGTGGGTTTGTCATGGAAGTCGTGGATTCCATGACTTTCAATGATCTCTGACTTCTGCAGCGACTGGTGTGCCTGTCTCAGGGGCTGTTCAGGCAGCCCCTACGCCAGGCACACCGGCTGCTGCTGGGGCAGTCTCAGGCCACCAGGCCCCCTTCCATAACCTCCATAATGTCCTTCTGCTCCTCCATCTCCCCTTCCTGGTATATTTTATATTCTCTCTTTCTCTGTCATGTCCCAAAGTTAAGGTGTGAACTCTTAGGGGCAGTCTGACATATTTCCCATGAAGATATTTAAGGGTATTATAAAATAAATAATAGAGTGAGAAAGGGCCACATTGGCAGTGTTCAGACCATAATGCACTGGCTTTGAGTATGAATGAATGTATGGCAGTGCCTCCTCGTGGCTGGTCCCAGAATTGAATCACACCGTACTTGAAATATGAAGAAGTTCAAATGTGCAATTCAGATTTTTACCACAGTACCAAAACTTAAAGTCACAGGGTCACAGATGACTCAAACAGAATTTCTGGCTAGAATATGTGCATGTCAGTGAGAAGGCAGTTTATATGTTGTGTAGTTTCAAATTTTGCACTAAAGCAAGAACCTAGTTAGACTCTCATACCCCAGGCTGAGGTTACATAAAGCAAGAGACTAGCTAATTGTAAGGTTCAAGGTGACTTTGAAAAACGTTCAAAAACGTGTTTAATATTTGACTATTTATTTTATTTTGCTGTTGCTATGATATCCACACCCCTTTGCTAAGTTTCTAAAATGATATTAGTAACAAAATTGGTGACAACCCACCATGGCTCTCCCAAAAAGAGTTTTAAAACATTGCATTCAAAACAGCAGAATGAGGATCCCCAATACTTTAAAAACTAGGGTACTTTGGCCTGACTGTCATTAGGAAACCAGGAGACTCATTAAAAACTAGCCACGTTTCCCAAGACTTTTGTCAAATAAATCAATCTGAAAAAGCAAACAGGCAATCTTAAAAACAATGCATTTTAAGATCATCACAGGCATTGATAATTCAACAAATTCTAGCTTCTCTGGGTCAGATTTTCAAAGTGAGGCACACACAATTGTATTTGCCTAATTTATGCATGCAAATATCTGCATGCATACACATAGATCAGATGTTTACCTCAGCATATGTCCACTAGGGCATCATGCACATGGTGAGTTATGCACTGATGGCAAAACAGACACTTCTAAGCTAAGAGACTTCAGAGAACAGGTTGGTTCCTTGGTACAGGTGATTTTCTTAATCCTGATTGGATGGATTTCTTGAATCTGGCTGTGATAAGAAAGTTTGGTCCACCGGTAGTCTGGCTGAACTATGCCTCAAGCCTCATGGGAAGATGGATTTTTAAGTCAGAGAATAGCTATTTTTGAATGGCCTTCATCAGAATTTTCTTTTCTTGGTGCTTGTTATTGAAGGGGCTAGCTGTGAGAGCCAGAGGAAAGCTGCATCCAGAAAGGCAAGATTAGGCTTTTGAGATGGCGACTTACATTTCAGCTCAGGAATGATGGCAGTCATAAATCACACCTAAAAATAAAACAGAACTACAGTGCTGTATATAAAGGAGCATAACACTGATTTATGATGCCCTACGTGAGTTACAATCACACAAAGGTGGCTGTGCTTTTCCATATATGTACCCAAACAGCAGGCCCAAAGTCAGTCAGAGAGGCTGGAATGTGACTTAGGTGACCAGTCACACACTGCATATAGCAAGTAGCCAAAATGAACAGTTTGTGTGTAAGACACAGGGGCTGAAAATTGTCCAGAAAGTTTGGATCTTTCTCACTCCTTATGTCTCAAATTTGGGGCTTGGCAGGTCAAGAGGTCTGGTGGGACAGCGTCAGTTAGCAATGGGATTAGGAGCCAGAGAAAATAGAAATGATTGTCTATTTCACATATTAGCTTGAAAAGCACATACTGGGGTTCATCTTTCCAGACAGTCCCTGGCCTTTGTACAGTAATTTACCACCTCCCTCTGGTTTTTAATGCCATGAATACCAAGCAGAGTGCCATGTATTTTAAATAAATATTTCATATCAATCCTTAAATTATTCTCCATAATATTAGCTCCTAGTTTATATGATGGATTATAAGTAACCTTCTGTCTATTTTTGGCTTTCCTCCATATTTCAAGAGATTAATATCTTGACATGTATCTGTTCTCCACAACTAAAACCTGCAATTAAAGAAGACGCAGTGATTTCTTTCTTAGATATTTTACAATCCTGGGAACTTGTTGAGAAAGTCCTGTGTTCTCAAAGCATGAATAGCTCCTGTTTTTTGCTCTGTGAGAAGATTTGGCACCAAGGATAAAGGAATTGTGATTTAGTGCTTGCAACATTAAGAAAAATCTTTTTTTAAAAGGCAGAGTAGAGGAATGTGTCATGCTTCCAACCTGGTAATGAAAAGGCCTTTATTGCTCATTTAATTTAAGGACAAGATTATGGGACAACACTGAGTGGCTTGAACTGGCATGTGTTCTAATGCCACTGGAGCATGACATTTCTAATTAAAAGACACTGGCTCTGATAAGACAATGCAATGGAACATTAGTTGGTGCACTTTGCAAAAATGAGGCTCTGTTGCTGGAGTACTTATTAACTTTCTTTTTTGTCTGCTTAATATGTAAGTCTAGGAAGAGAAGACACTAGAAAAGAGCCAAAAGTCTTTTGTAAATTATCAGGAGTAAACCAAGGGAGGGTTACAGTGATTTGAAAAAAAACTAAGACAAAAAACCCCAGGAGTTTACATAAAAGATATGGGCTTTTTACAGCAAACTTTAACCTGGATTTTCTGTAAGCATCAGTTGTGTCAGTTCCAGGCTACCGCTCATCAGTGTCTGCTGCAAATTCTGTAGATCATAGAGCTTGGAATAAAGAGCAGTTAGTGCTGCATCACAAGCTCCTGGCAACTGTTCACATTCTGACTTCAGTAGCATGCATTTTAAGGGGCAAAAACCAATCTTTTATTTTTTGTTGTTGATTGTGCTAACCTACACTTGCAATGTCCAGACTAATTTTAATCACCTAGGGAGAATCAAATCTGCATGTTTAGAGATAAAAAAAAATGTATCTCCTTGGCTTTTTGTCTGACCCTCTATTTTTGTTCCCATTTATATTCACACAGCAGCATTATCATGAAGGGTATACTAATGTTTATCTTTTATATTGGTCCACTAGAACAATTTGTCCATGTCTATTGTACAAAAATCAGACTCCATTCTCCCTGAAGAGCTTCTTTTACACCATATTCCTGAGCAATACCTAATATTGGTTTCAACTACTGTCAGGGCCGTCCTTAGGATTTGTGGTGCCCTAGGCGGGATTATTAAACTGGTGCCCCTGTGCCTGTCTTGCTCTTAGCAACACGAACATAAGTTTACATTATTGGAAAACTTGCCACATGCATGTTACTAAAACCAGTTTAACTTAATTAAGCACACTGTAATGCTGATGAACTAGCACTAAAAAGTAGCACTATAGAAAAAATTCTGATTTGACAGAATGATGCAAATAATATAATTTTTTAAATTTGTCAACATTTTATTGGAAATTTATATGAAGAGGTATTGAAACAAGGATTAGTTTTTAATTAAAAGCAATCTTTCTGGCTTTTTTAGCTGCAAAACCAGTAATAATGTCATCGTATGACAAAGACAAAGAATAGCAAGACCAGTTAAGCGTTCCTGACTCATTGTAGAGTGGAGATAGTTTTTAATGAGCTTTAGTTTTAAGAAATTCCATTCTCCTGAAGCTACTGTTACAGGAATTGTCAGTAGAATATGAGTGGCAAGTTTGCTGGTATGAATAAACTGTACAATGTCCATAATTGATTTTGCATGTAGCAACAACTCAATTCTTCATACAGTTCAAGTCCATTTAAATCAAAATGATCACCATGCTTCAGGAGGCTCTCTAGGTCAGGGGTCCCCAACGTGGTGCCCGCGGACACCATGGCGCCCACAGGGGCCTCTCAGTGCACCCGCATACTGGCAGGAGGAGGAGCATCTGCTGAAATGTCATTGAAATTCGGCAGCATTTCAGCGCAGACGCCTCTGGATGACACTGCTTGCCGCTGAATTTCGGCAGCATTTTGGCAGATGCTCGTCCGCCACCACGGTCCTTCGTCTGGCGCCCACCAGACAAAAAAGGTTGGGGACCACTGCTCTAGGTTCTTGCACTTTGTCATTAGTTGCTCTTGTTTTCCTATTTCGTTGAATTTAGTCCTGCTCAGCCCATTGCCAGCTGAGTGAATGGAACCCCAGGCTGATAGCGGGTTGAATGGCTCAGCCAGGGTCTCAGCTGCTGGCCTGCTCAGCCTGCTGCCAGCCTGGGGTTCCTTGGGGGTCTCCAGGCCACCAGCGGGTGCTGAGTGGGGCTAGCAGCTGGGACCCCGAGTGGCAATGGGGCGGCAGCCAGAACCCCAGAGCAGCGGTGGGCTGAGCCGTTCAGCCCACCGCTGCGTGTCATCAAAAATCAGCTCGCGTGCCGCCTTTGGCATATATGCCGTAGGTTGCCGACACTTGCTCTATACACTAGTAAGGAGATGAGCATATTACAGTTGTTGGAGGGCTCTATTTAGCAGTAACAGGGCTATAGGAAAGTCAGTCAACATTTTTTGTTTCTCTGATGAAAACTGGCCCACTCCCTTCCCCATACCAAACTTGCCACAAATAACTTAATTTTCTGTTTTTGGCTAAGATATTGATTTTTTAAATATATATATATATATATAAATTGAATTAAGTATTGTTAGCAAGCATTTTTGGCAAACAAATTTGCTCAATGACAATCAAAATGGCAACACAATACTGCTGTCATGCTTGGCTCACCCCCCTTGCCTGCTGGTTCAACAGCTGCAGTAGAAGAGGAGATAGGTGGAAAACTGAAGGACCCCAAAATCCACCTCTTGGGGTGCAGAGTGGCAACCGCAGCAGCAAACCCTCAGGTACGATCACACGCCAATGGGCACCACCACCAGCCCAATGGACCATGGTGAAGTTAGCACAGCATCTGATCTCAGGGACGGGGCACCCATGGAGCCACAGCAGCTCATCCTGCCCTGTGCAGCTCCACCCAGATGAGATGGATCACTGCCAGTCCGGGGGAGAGACGCGCTCCCCAGCTAGGGTGACCAGATCCAGACATCCTGATTTTATATGGCCAGTCCTGACATCTGGGGCTTTGTCTTATATAGGCACCAATTACCCCCACCTAGGGTGACCAGACAGCAAGTGTGAAAAATCAGGACAGGAAGTGGGGGGCAATAGGAGTCTATATAAGAAAAAGACCCAAAAATTGGGACTGTCCCTATAAAGGTGGGACATCTGCTCGCCGTACGCCAACTCCCTGTCCTGATTTTTCTCACATGCTATCTGGCTATTCCCAGCCCAACTGTGTGTGACCATTCCAATCCTGGCTGCCTGTGAGGAAGTAAGTTACTTTCACTGTCATTTCTCAGCAGGTAGGCAGCTAGCCTCACCTCCCCCCCAGCACCTCACCCAACACAGCCCTGACAGCCCTCACGCCGGGGGAAAGAGTCACGCTCACAGGTGAGTTCCTTCCCCCACCCCTCCCCAGAGACTTCCTAGCAGCCAATCCCTTCCCTCAGACTGTGCTGCATTCGGCTCTCTCTAGGACCCAGCAGCTCTACTCTTACATTCTCCACTGCTTCCCATCTGTCCGGGCTCCCGGCAGAGTGGTGCCCCCAGACCTAGTGGTGCCCTAGGTGGCTGCCTGTTCTGCCTGTGGCTAAGGACGGCCCTGACTACTGTCCTATTTAAAAATATAGACATGGTATAATAAGCCATACCTCACTAACCTGGCTGAGGACACTGAGGAATAAAGGTCATGGAGAACTGATACATTCTTTACATGATAGCAATTCTGAGTAGACCAGAGAAGATAATACTCTTGGGGCAAATCCTCAGCTGATGTAAATTATCTAATGAAAATTTACACCAGCTGAGGATCTGGAAGAAGGAGGCAAGTTTTACAAAAGGGAAAGGATGTAATTTACTGACCCACCAGCTATCTATTAAAGTACAAATAGCAAAAAGGGCCATGTTTTGGCAACCACCCAAAGTATCCTCAAGAGAGAAAATTCAGCTTCAGTAAAAGATTTAGGTTGGCAACATATAAGGCAGGAACTAATGTGATAATTTTCTTCAAAATGTCAGAAAATTGAGTCTTCTACTTAGTTTGGAAATGATGCCAAAGCATAAATATGCATCAGTTGTGTCATTTCATGCTCTTAGGGGAGCTAAAGGCAGCAAGCAAGGAGAGTACTTTTCCCCAGGTCGTTTTGCCCTAACAGAAGCACTATAGTGTCTTTGTGCTGTAATACACTGGCATCGACTTTACTATTCAAACAACCTATATATTAGAAATCCTACAGTTTCTCTTAATTTATCTACATGTTAATCAAAAAGAAGATTCAGGCCAGCCTATGTACTGTATGTGTCCCAGATTTCACAAGGCAAATACACATCTGTGCCTGTGTGTCTCAGAGCAGGACTCTCAACTGCCAAAGAAAGTTATGACCCTACCTATCATATTTTTCGTATTCTCTTCTTGCTTCAGTTCCTTCCCCAGACTAGATATATTCTGATTTGCCTACCTCTTCACTCTCCACCTGCAAACGGCATTAATCAGCATTACCCTAATTTACAGGACTACACAGTCTGATGTGTTCATTGCTTAAAATTGATTGCTACCCATTTGGGAACTCACTCTAGTCTTCTGCCTGGTTAGCTCCAAAGGAGTATCAGAGAATCATTATGGACAGACAACATGTGTCTTTAGTCCATCAAACCACTTCCTCTTTTTCTGAGTGAAGTCCCTCTGCCAGCCTTTAATTTTTCACATCCACTCCTTTTAATGACCATCTACACAACCAATGCAGCATTCGCAAATAATGTCATCTGATTCTTTCCAACGCAGACTGGCCAGGATTTATGTGCCATGACCAAGTCTTTCAAAAATGACTAGTGATTTTAGGTGTCTTAGTTTTGGGGGGCTCAAAATTGAGGCATCATGAAGGGGCCCAATTTTAAGCTTACACGTACTTAGAATTTTCTGAAAATAAAGCACCTTTTTGGTGTCCAGAAATTGAAGCAACTAAGATAGCGAGGCACTTTTAAAAAGCTTAGCCAGGATATGTTTGGCTTCCCAAGAATGCTCCCAAAGCATTCTCTTCCTATGTATATGGTAATCTTTCAAGAGCCACCAATGCTTTTCGGTCATGCCTAACAAAATTAAGTGCTATATATGGTAGTGATGTCATGCGCTCCTGTCCCATGTATGGGGCAGCATATAGTTTTGTGGCCCCAGGAGCACACAAGGAAGCATATTGTGATGCAAAGTCATTACCTGCCTTTCAATTCCTCCTGTTCTGGGAGAGGAAGGAATGTACACTTAGCCAGCTCTATGGCTTGTGCTGCATATATCCTAGGCAATGCAGCTGCATTGGCCAGCACCTGGGGGCAGTTCCCAGGCAGCACCCATTCCCCATATCCTCCCTATCCACATGTGTGGGAGAGGACATAGTAGCCCCAATGGAGGTTCTGCCCTCCATGTTGATAAAGGTAGCTATCGAATGGGTTTAAAAATTGGGGCATATTATGCCCTCTCATTGAAGCTGCACAGAAACTAGAATTTTTGCTTTAGGGAAATTTCTGGATTTCAACATTTCTTCCTCTCCAAAATGGAACAAAAAATGAAACTTCCAGAAAAAATAATCCAAACAAATTTTAGTTTGATTGAAATGTTTCATTTTGACAAAATTTCAATGTTTCATTCAGATTTTGACAATTCTATTTTATATTATATAACAGATAACATTTAAAAAAAATGAAATTAATAATTGTTTTGAAATAGATAATCAAAACATTCCATTCTGAAAAGTCAAACAGAAAATTTTGACCTTATCAGAATGCTTTTTAAAATTTTTCTTTCTAATATATTTTTCACTGAGGATGATGTGTTTCCATAAAATATTTCACTAGTGACACATCAGCATTTTCTGATGGAAAAATGTTCCAGTCTGGCTTGTAACTTGGAGATGGTGCTGAACAGTGGTTCAGTCAAGTAGGCAAAATACCCAGTTAATATCATAGTGTCAAAATAGTCCCTAAAATTCATCCAGAATAGCTGAGTTCTACTGCATTTTTTTTTAAAATGTGTAAAATGTTATGGCCAAGATTTTCCAAAGTGTGTGCCTTTATTTTTGGATGCTAACTGGAGACTTTAAAGGGACCTGATATTTTTCAGAGTATAATCCTCTGTATTTTCTGAAAATCTGGCCTATAGATGACACCCAAAAATGGAGGTACCCCATACCACTAGTCACTTTTGAAAAATTAGCTTGCATGGTTTTGTAATGAATCTTTCAACTCCATGCACTAAAATCCTGTGGTGGAAAACCTGCAACCAAGCCAGTGTACAGTATAGCAATTAATTAACAAGTCAACATATAATTACTACTCCCCTGCTTTTCTGCCTTGTTTTCAGTTACCATGATGCAATCTAGTAATATACTGATTAAGCAATTAATGTTGGAAGGAAGAGAAATACTGAGAGATGTGCTGAGAAACTAAACTGCAGAAGAACCTCTTGGAGTTTTATGTCTAACACGGCTCACTGCTCAGTCATTCTTACTACAAAAGTTGCCTAAGCAAAGGATGACTGCAAGGGCCTTCCACCATATCTGTGCTCTGATTCCAAAGTTCTTACTTTCTTTTTCAATGTGCATTATAAAAACCAGGACACTGTGCATGCTTTATGTGGAGAATATTGTATGATGACACATTTTGAGCATTCTGGGCCAGATCCCAACCACTGGCTCTGTCCTATTTATGCCACTCTGGGCAGTCCAAAGAGGTTAGAGAGCTGAGCCAATGGAACAACTGGGAATTGTGTTGATGTGAGGGGATTCCCTGGATGGCCACTCATTTCATGTCACCGATGCAATAGGAAATTTTGTGGGAATGGGAAGGGGCTTGTTAGGGGCATGGGGAGTGAAGCCAAAATGTAATATGCTCCAGTGATCCTCACTGCAGGCAGGATTGTATGGAGAAAGCAGCTTTCAACCGCAAAATTTACTTTAATCATTGAAACAATTTGTGTAAAGGGCCCAAACATTTTATATCCAATTTGCCAGTTATGCTTTGGGTGTGAATAACTAAGCCCAGTTCTGCTGTGTGGTTTGTTTTCCTGCCTATATTCATTTTCAGTGGTAAACTTTTTGGTAGTTATGGCCCTAATCCACTAAAGCACTTAAGTACAGCCTTAATGTTAAGTACATGAGAAGTGCCGTTGACTTCAATAGGGCTTTAGTGGGACTTCTCACATGCTTAAAGTTAAGGATGTACTAAAATGAATTGCTGCTTTTGGAGTAGGGGCTGCAAAACCTATTTTCTCAGTTTTTTAGTTTGCCCAAGAAATCTGATCTTTGCGCATTCTGCCAAATAAAATATGGTACATCACAAGAGATGGACTCTTCCTGCAAGCCAAAATAGTAATGAGAAAGCTACGTGAGCAGCTTGAGAGGATCTAGGGGATTTTGCAGTCTGGAGCATCTGGACCCTCAAGTGGAATAATTGAAATCACAGTAAAACACAGAAAAAAAATGTTTGTTTAAATGTCAGATACAATATGGTTCAAAGTCTTCACTGTGTCGCACTGCATCAGCTTCCCTGGTGTTATATAACACCACAGCACCATGCAGAAGGTGATACTTCATGATGCTAAGATGATACTTCACAGTTGCATCAGAATTTGAAAAACAACATATTATTTTCATTCCAAAACCTCTCCCCAAAATGATGAAATGTCATTACTAGCTAGAGGAGGAGGAGCAGGACAAATCTTATATGACTAAGGCAGCACTAGAAAGCATTGTCATTTTCAGATGAATCTGTTCCCAAGGAATAACATTTATTTCATCTACATAAAACCTCAGTAAAACATTTTGTGTGGGTGAAGTGGAAGGAAATCCACCCTTCAACCCAAGACCAGGACAACAACAATCGCAGCCTATAAACTGAAACATTAATAACAATGCCTCCATGCCATTTACACAGAGAGCTAAAGCCAATAGACACCTAATTTTAGTTCCCAACATCACCCTCCATGCTGTCCTATGCAGGGCCAGTACAGAGACCTGTTTATGGTGATATACCTATTGCCTAGAACTGGAAGGGACTTTGAAAGGTCATCAAGTCCCTGCCTTCACTAGCAGGACCAAGTACTGATTTTTGCCACAGATTCCTAAATGACCCATACGTTACGTTCTCTGCAGGCAGTCTACCGCACACCTCCCACCTTCAGGCTGAAATGATTTTAAGGGTTCAATTGATAGATGTGGTACAAAAAAAATTGTGGGATTTTTTTTTGAAGGAGCAGGAGGAAGAGAGGAAGAACAGAAATTTTTGTTGAAAATTATTTTGGAACAAAATCTGTTTTTGACAAAAATATCCATTTTTTAAAAAATAATGGAAACATAAAACCTATGATTTTTCAGTCCCTGAAAATCATTAAACTGAAACATATTTTTGGTTTTGGAAGTTTGGAGTTTTGCCAAAAAAAAATCCCCAAAAGAACCCCTGAAGTCAGACCTAACGAAGAGCTCTGCAAAGCTCTGTGAAGCTTGTACCTTCCACCAACAAAACTTAGTCCAATAAAAGTTATTCCCTCACCCCCCTCATCTAAAAAAAAATAAATCAAAACAAAACAAAAAAAACAAATATTGATACATTTTTATTTCATTTTTGTTGAAAAATTTCATGGGGAGGGAAAATAAGAGTAATTACCCAACCAACTGCACCAGGAAGGGCTCCCTAGGTCTGGGTGAATTTCCCGTTAGGCAAATGAAGTGCTGCAACTTACTTTTTTGATTTCTTTTTTCTTTATTTTTTTTAACTAAGATTCGTTTGATAGCAATACTGCTCAGCTGCAGCACTAAATATACAAAGCCTTAATGATGGCCAAATTACTTACAAAGCCACGGGAAATTTCCGATTACCTTGTGAATATAAGTGTCTCCTGCTGATTAAATGTTCTTCAAACTTTCTTAGACAGTTACTCATGCAGACTGATTGTTTTTCTTAGTCCCCCCCTGTACACCTGCTTGGCTCAGTAAGACATTTTGAAAATAATGTAGTCATTGGGACCTGTAGTAATATTAATGACAAAAATACAGTTCATTTGATAGTGATGTCAGGTGTACTTCTTCCAAAATCTAAGCAATATTTCATTGCACTGCTTCCTCCTAGAGTAATGTCCTTGTAACAAGGCCTGGGTGGCCTGCCTTTAAAGGCTGGAGGGCCTACAGCTAGCCAACCCTGATTACAAAAGAGCAACACAGGGGCTGGATCAGGTGGTCCCAGTATAAAAAGCAGCAGGACAGCATAGCGAAGGGGGTTATGAGACAGCTAGAGGAATGAGGTCTGGCAGCAAGCTGTGGAAGGGCAGACCCCAGAACTCAAGACCAGCAGGGTAATTGTTATGTGGTTGTTTTCAGTTTTGGTTTGCTGCATTGGGAAAATGAAAAAGGATTCACAGTCTAGCCAGAAGGGCCTGGGGCCTGAAGCCTGATCAGAAGGGCTTGCAAACTGTGAGTTTGCTATGAGTGCAAGGGGAGAGCGCTGAAGAGGGGAGGAATTGGAGCAGGGCTCAGCAGAGGCATCGCTGCTCATAAAGAGATGGCAACACAGCTGCAGTCCCCTTCCCCTGATTCCCACCTTTCTAACACAGCTCTCTATCCCACAGCAAAGGGCATTAGCTCTCCTTTTTTGTGAATAACTTGTAGGAATATTTTACTTTCTCTCTTCCTACCGCATCCAATTACCTCACCATCTTACATAATTATAAGGTGCCCATCGCCAGGGAAATTAGGCCCCATGTTACCTGTATCTGCCTCCTGACACAGTTCAGGGCAACTGCACTTCAGTTCCTCCTCTGTGATCCCTTGAGGCAACTCACTGTAGGCTGCCGGCTCCTCAGCCGTCACCTTTCCTGAACAGGATTTTTCCAGGCTGCACAGTTCCCTGCCTACACTGAGAAACTCCTGCAAGTCAGGCTGCCTAACCAGACTGGCGTCTGCACTTTGCTTTCTCTCCAGGGGTTATGAAAAGCCTAATTGCCAGCAGTTATAAGTGACCACACAGCTCTTTATAAACAAGCAAATTACTCTTAAGGTGAAAGCATTACTGCAAAAACGTAGTAAAGCAATAAAAGAACCTACATGCATGCTAGTAAGCTTACCAGCTATCACCCTAACTCCAGCAATGGCTCTGATTGAAGTCGGTCCTTCAAACCCTACCAAGTGGTTTTTCCATGGTTACAGGTTTGAAACAGCCTTAGCTCAGAACTCGCACACCCATGAATAAGTCAGTCTTTCCTTTATACAGCCTGGGTCTCTGGTACTGAGACTCCGGGAGCAGGTAATCAGTAGACAACGGTACCCTTCCCAGGGCATAGCTTCAAAAGGCTGAGTTTCTGCATAAATGAAAGTGGGCACTTTGCATTCACTCCACCTAGAGATTCAATAGGCAAATCACTTGACACTGTCCCAAAAGTTAATCTTTGTCTGAAACATTGTTCAGTATAGTCCTTTGAATTTCAGAGGGTTCACATCCCATCTTCCCCCTAAAGAGAGACATACAATTCATGCCCAGAATAATACTTAAACTACTCATATCATAGGCGCCTACTCCATGGGTTCACCAGGGCTGGAGCACCCAAAGGGAAAAATTGGTGGGTACTCTGCACTCACCAGCAGCTCCCCACCCAGCCCCCTGCCCCAGCTTACCTCCACCTCCGCTCCACCACCACCTCCTCCTGAGCTCACCACCAGGTTCTGCTTCTCCTCCCTCCCTCCCAGCGCTTGGCTTCGCTAAACAGCTGTTTTGCATGGGAAGGGGAACATGGCACGGTTGGAGGAGGAGGCAGGGCCGGGAAGGGGAAAGTTGGCGCCTATGACTCATATAATACAATGGATCCCAAACATGTTTAAACATAATTCAATAAAGTCTTCCAAGTATGTTGCAGGAAATTATCATATCTGTCACACCTATGTTTTCAACAGAGCTAATATTGGCTGTCTTCATTTTTGGGTGCCCATCTTGGGAAAACTAGTTGTTCTAAGTTGGCCACTCAAAAACTTAGTTCCTCCCTCAAAAAAAAAGGGATGCTTTTGAAACAGAAGCCCACACTGTCTAATAAATGTTTCAACAAATAGTATGAATATTACTTGTGCACAAAAATGAGGTATATATGCAGTTCAAGAATTCATGCACTACTTTATAGGGAAATCACACACACCTCTTGGAGTGCATGCGTGACATACCTGAAGGAGTATGAAGATTCAAATGAGGGATGTAAATAAATGAAAAAGAGAACAGAAAGAAAGGAAAGAACTACAGGGATGAAAGTGATACCAGAGGTGATAAATAAGATCCACTGAACCTGGGGTATTTTTTATATCATTGAGTTATAAATAGCTGGCATGCCGTAAGTTCAATGTAAAGTTGATGGGGATCTCTAGTTTTCCCCACCACAGATTGTATCAGCAAAATGCTTATTTTAAATATAACTTTATATACTGGCATCCTACTATTCATGGTTCCAGTGTGAGCTCTCACTGCAGCTGAATTCACCTCAAAGTGCTAGCCCCTCCTCCTTCTCCAGTACACCCGTATCGTACCACTAGCCAGGAAAGCAAATGAAAGGTGACCTCTAAGTCTGAGGCCAATTTGTATTCTATCAACCAGCAGGGAATTCAAGATCATCCATGTCCAGTCTCACAGAGGTCAAGCAGATCCTACCAGCCTGTACACCACTGGTACAGGGGCATGAATCTTTAGTCTGGAGCCTCCAACGAGTTTAGAATAATCCAACTTTTTGGTATTAAACAATTGCACTGTTCACCCAGAGCTTACTTTTGGTCACTTACTCTCACTCTGGCACCGTTTTTCCCCTTGTTCTCAAGCTATCCTCAAGGTGCTACACAGCTAGACTTTTGCATAGATTAGAGCACTTTGTTCCTTTATGATTCATGAAGATGTACTGGCCCATTAACATCAGTGAGGAGAAAATCCACTTTTCTTTAATTTAAATAAATCTCTCATGTCTGTATGACTGCATCAGTCTGACAACCTTAATGTGGATGTACTTTACCTAAGTACATGCAATACCAAGGCCAAAGAATATTCACAAGGACAAAATGTACAGTATAAATAGGGAACTCTGTAATTCCCCTGAATATAGACTAGCAAAATAATAATAATTAATAATAAACATCTGGGTCCACTTGAGATTTCAAGTTTGAAATTCCAATTCTAAAGTTTAGTTGATATTGATGTAATATACTTAGACTTTTGTAAGGCATGTCAGTTGGTACTATACAACCTTTTGCTTTAGAAATTAAAACAATACAAAATAACCACAGCACACATTAAATGGTTTAAAAACTGGCTAACTGATAGGTCCCAAAATGTAATTGTAAATGGAGAGTAATGATTGAGTGTGTGTGTTTCTAATGGAGTTTCACAGTGACTGGTTCTTTGCCCTATACTGTTTCACATTTTTATCAATAATCAATGAACAAAATCATTATGGATAAACTTTGGAGGTGGCAAAAGATCAAAATACTGGTTAATAACAAAGGAGACTGATCACTGATACAGAACTACTAGGATTGCTTGTTAAGTTGAGCAAAAACAATATACTTTTTGGTCATACTGCCTCATCAGGTTCGGACGATCGCAGCTCCCACTGGCTATAGCTCGCCATTCCAGGCCAATGGGGGCTGCAGGAAGTGCTGGCCACCGCTTCCCACAGCCCCCATTGGCCTGAACAAACCTGATGGAATTAAGTTAAACCTTACTGAATTAAGTCTAAATATTTTGGGAATACATTGTATTGAAAATGCAAATGTTTATGCACTATTGTGGGATTGTAAGGAACTTCTTTAGGAAGAAGAACATGATTAATGCAATGTCTGGAAAATATTAGTAACTTCAAAGGACTTTTTGGACAATATGCGGGAAATGGATTTCCTAGGAAATACTTCGGGGTAGGGGATGAGAGAAATGCAAATGACCCAGCTTGAATTCATCCTTTTGAAGCTGCACTTTGAGCAGAGACCCATTGACTGGCTGATTATGTAACCCTGGAAACTGCAGATCCAAACTATATAGAGGATGGACTAAACTTCTTAGGAAGATGCAAAAGTGATCCCTTGGGGGGCGTATGAAGTACTCATTTGCCAGAGCCCATATTGGAGATCAGTGGGGTGATTCCTGATAAGCTGTGCATGTAGGTTTTTTGTTGTTGTTTTAATACGTTTTTTTCTGCAATGAGTTTACCATGAGAATAAATATGCTTGTATAGGAAGTGCTGTGTGATCATTTATAATTTTTGGCAATTACTGTTTTATCCGTCTCTGAAGAGAAAGCAAACAGGCCTGCTTAGGCCTGCTTAGGCAGTCTGTCTTTTGCTGGGAATAACACAATGAAGGCAGGTATCTGGTCAGCCTGGAAATACCCTGATCAGCAGGGAGAGAGATGTGGGTCTCCCCACAAGAAAGGTAACAGCTGAAGATCTGGAAACCTGACAGTGGGTGGCCTGGCTGAACCACTGAGGGAAAACACAGGTGCAGTTGCCCTGAAGTGTGACAGTTCAGGGCAACTCTTCTTTTTACTGACAAAGATGTAACAAGTTCCAATGATTAGAAGTTGAAGCTAGATATTTACACTAGAAGTAAGGTTCATATTTTTAACAGCAAAGGTAATTAAGCATTGGAACAACTTAACAAGGCTTCTGGTGGATTGTTCACTGAAAACTTTTAAATCAAATTTGGATGTTTTCCTAAAATGTATGCAACAATTCAAACAGGAATTAATTCAGGAAAGTTCTAAGGGCTCCTATACAGGGGGTCGGACTAGTTGATCACAGTGGTGGTCCCTCACATCCTTTTAATGTATGAATTTATTCTAGTATGTATGAAAAGAGCCTGAGAAGCAAAGTTTAGATCAGGATCCAACCTTCTCCAAATGGAGAGGAGATATTCAGTTCTGGGATTTATGAGCTTAGGTCTTTGTAGAGCTAAGAGCCAGTTACAATTTACAAATCCAAATATGAACATCGCCTGAATTCAAGGAATTTAGGTTTAGGGGGTTGACTTGGACCTATGTCTACTTATGCAAAGAAAGAAAAAAGAAAATAAGCCTTCCTTATAATCAGGCAAAGATAGTATTTCTGCATTTACCAGGTACTGAGACCTGCGTTTGGGTATTTGGATTTTGCCAATGGCTTCAAGAATCTCCCGAACAACCTTGGGTGTTTTAAGGCCTTTTTTTTGTTTTTACTTTGTGGGTAAATTAGATTCTACAATAAATGAAAAGTCCATGTTTGTGCACAAAGGTCAGGTTCATACTATAATCTTCCTCCACAGACATCACTGGTCGACTCCTTGAAACTAATTGAAATAAGAACATAACAATGGCCATACTGGGTCAGACCAAAGGTCCATCTAGTCCAGTATCCTGTCTTCCGAAACTGGCCAATGCCAGATGCCCCAGTAAGAATGAACAGAACAGGTAATCATCAAGTGATCTATCCTGTTGCCCATTCCCAGCTTCTGTTAGAGACACCATCCTGCCCATCCTGGTCATTGATGGATCTATCCTCCATGAGCTTATCTATTTCTTTTTTGAACCCTGTTATAATCTTGGCCTTCACAGCATCCTCTGGCAAGGAGTATTACAGGTTGACTGTGTGTTGTGTGAAATATTTCCTTCTTTTTCTTTTAAACCTGCTGCCTATTAATTTCATTTTGTGACCCCTACTTCTTGTGTTATGAGAAGGGGTAAATAACACTTCCTTATTTACTTTCTACACACCAGTCATGATTTTATAGACCTCTATCATACCCTCCCTTAGTCATCTCTTTTTCCAAGCTGAAAAGTCCCAGTCTTATTAATCTCTCTCCATACCCCTAATCATTTTTGTTGTCCTTTTCTGAACCTTTTCCAAGTCCAATATATCTTTTTTGAGATGGGGCAACCACATCTGCATGCAGTATTCAAGATGTGGGAGTACCATGGATTTATATAGAGGCAATATATTTTCTGTCTTATCATCTATCCCTTTCTCAATGATTCCCAACATTCTGTTTATTTTTTGGACTGCTGCTGGCAGGGCCGGCCCCAAGATTTTTGATCCCCCCAGCCCTGCCCCAGCTCCACCCCTTCCCCACCCCATTCCATCCCCTTCCCCAAATCCCTGGCCCTGTCTCCTCCCCCAGGAACTCCACATTTCCCCTCCTACCCCTCCCTCCCAGAGGCATGAGAAGCGGAGCAGTGGTGCACTTATGGGCGAAGATGGAGGTGAGCTGGGGGGAGCGGTTCCTCTCCCCCCGGGGTTACTTCCTGCAGCCCTCCCCAGGCCCCCCCCCCCACCGCCGCAGCTCACCTCCATGCCACCTGCTCCCCCGAGCATACCGCCGCTGCTCCGCTTCCCCCAAGTCCCTCCCAGGCTTGCCTCTAAACAGCTGATTTGCACAGCAAGCCTGGGAGGGAGGGGGGAGAAGCAGAGCAGCGGTGCTCTCGGGGAAGCTGGCGGCAGTGGAGCGGAGGTGAGCTAGGGAGGGGAGCGGTTCCTCTGACCCCACCGGGTTACTTCCTGCGGCCCTTCCCGCACCCCCCACCACCGCAGCTCACCTCCACTCAGGGCCGGCTCCCAGCCTCTTGCACCCCAAGTGGGAAAAAAAAAAGGGAGCTGGAGTCCCACCTCTTGGAAAGTGCCGCCCCATGCACATGCTTGGAGCACTGATGCCTAGAGCTGGCCCTGTCTGCTGCACATTCAGTGGATGTTTACAGAGAGCTATTCACAATGACTCCAAGATCTCTTTCTTGAGTGGTAACAGCTAATTTAGACCCCATCATTTTATATGTATAGTTCCGATTATGTTTTTCAATGTTCATTACTTTACATTTATCAACATTGAATTTCATCTGCCATTGTGTTGCTCAGTCACCCAGTTTTGTGAGATCCTTTTGTAGCTCTTTGCGGTCTGCCTGGGACTTAACTCTCTTAAATTCACTCCTGAGATGAGACCTTGTGTGCCTAATTTCAAACTGAAATTAATTGTTACTTCTGAATTGTGGACCTCTTAAAGATCATGCTCTCACTTTGAAGAACTAGAAGTGAGGTCAAAGAGTACTTAGTGCCTATTCTTAAAATTGATTCCAAGGAGGTGAGGTTTAGGAGAATTCCTTGAGCAGGCAAATTTAAAGGAATGATAACAAAAACGTTTCTTCATAGTTTAAACTATTGCTAGTACTTCTGACCTTTCTCTCATCATTGAACTTTCAAGAGAATAAAAGAACGAGTCAGTCCTTGGAGAACGCCAGCCAAGTAGAAAATATTTAGAGGGCAGAATCTATTTGTGGACAACACTTTATATAGGCAGATTGACTTATTCTTAGCACAAGGCTAAAGTTTGTGGGTTATGTAAATGATGATTCACTGTTCTTGAGTTTTGCAGTTCTGCATGGCTGGGTTATATACTGGTTAGTGCTGTCGCTGTGAAATTGCTCTATGGTACCCAGAGGTAAATGAAAGGTAGACTTAGCTGTACCTGGTGTGAGAAAAGGCGGACTACATAAATGGCCTGCCTGGTTACTTGAACATGCAGTCAAAAATACCCATAAGCAGCAAGGTGACTTGCTTTGCCTGGTACTTGGAAAAGTGCAGGGTGGATGTTTAATAATTAATACCTATCTTACATGAAAATGACTGCCTTATGAAAATGCCATTTTGATATAACTTATCAGTACCCTACTTCTCCCACAAAGAACACAAGAAATATACCACAGACACATGAGGGGACTAATTGTACTACAAGTGGGAATGCTTACATGAGTAAATGTTCACTAGGGTGAACAGAGATGGAACAATCAGGTTGAGAGGTAGAAGAGATGAAATGGCACTAGTGAGGAGAATATATTTCTTTATCACAAGGCTGTGGACTCTCTCCTTGATCTCCTTTCCAGACTGCCTTACTAAGTCTATTTTATATTTTCTTTCTTTTAACTTTTCTGTGTATTTACTACTTAGGAAAAGTGCACAGCCTTGGAGACTTTTTTATCCACAGAAGAAAGTAGCATTAATGCAGACTTCCTCACACCACCAGGTTTCTGCCTGAGATTCATGTTGGAAAAACAACATCTAGGGGTGAGGGGAGATTCATTCTCCATTCCACTCAATCTCCAGCTCTCTGCTGAGACTTCCACCAAGGACTCCAATTAGTTTGTGTTGCGGTGTGATTGACATTTGTGTGCTAGAAACAAGGCTGAAACTTTCAGGGCTAGATTTGAACTAATAACTTAGAGATCAAAGAGCCTGCCCTAAGTCGACCGAGTAACAGATTGCTTGCTATGCACATGGATCGCTGAGGGTGACAGACATACAGCATGGCTATTCATATGTGGCATACAAGTGTTCTATAAAAAATTAGTTAACTACTAAGACTTCACAAAGATATTTTCACTGGGGTTTCGGGAAAGAGCTCCGACGTTTCACAGGAAGGGAGGGAGAAAGAATTTCATAACCAATGAATCAGCGTCATCAACTCAACTGCCCCTGCCCCCATCCTATCAGCTTCATCCTCTGAGGTGTAAATTAGGGATATGTGAGTGGTTTGGATAAAATAAGAATGAATGGATACAAACCTTTGGGTATCATTCAAATCAACTAAAAAAAATAGGGGCTTTAAAAAATGCTGTGTAATTTTTCTGTTGTGTGAATTTTCTCACGACTGCATTTTGCATGATTTTGGGAGGACTTAAGCTTAATGTTTTACATATTGAAATTTTTTTTGTTTGTGTGATTTCTGGCCCAGTGAGTGACAGATCACCGTCCAAACATTTGGCTTTTCACAAGAGATGACTAACATTTGGATGCTGATCTTAATCATTTAAAATTCTAGGTTTAGTCATCTCTTGTGAAAATTGGAGGGACAGATGTTTAAACCTGAAAAAAAAATCTAGATACATCATTTTAAAAAGGGAAAGATTTTTCCTAAGTAGTCTTGCCACCCACTGAAGAAATCAGAAGCACCATAATATTCAGAAATGACTTAGTTGCTGCTCCTGCTGTCCACCACTGGCTGGAGTTTCTTCTTGTGATGTCAGTGTCAACGACGTTATTTTAGCACTGTCTTTTGAACTCCATATTCTTCAAGGAGCATGACCTATATGATGAGATGTTGCAGTCTTGGACGTTAGAAAATAGGTTAATGGGGGAGGATGATAAACTGAGCCTCTATGGGAAAAAACACTGATATCAGTCCTGCCCATGTGATTGATTAACCCATGGATTAATATATATACTGGATTTTCATATATTCCACTGATTCATCTCCAGTATAAATATCATAGGTTGCCCTTATTGTATATAAAAGAATAACTAATAATAACCAAACATTAGCTTATATTGTATACTGTTATACTTCTGTTATCATATCATTAGAAAAAGAACTGAAAACATAGCACTTTCGTTTTACATTTGCATACTTCTCCTTTCAATTGAAATTAAGCTTGTAAAAGAGTTTCACAGCAAGAAGACAAATGTTGACAGATAAAATTACTAGATTTATAACTAGGCCATTGTTTCTTATTTTTACTTCTCTAAAATAAGAGAACAGACTTGTATAAATTAAATCTAAGTTACATTACATGTAATAATTAACTACCCTTTCAAGAGAAAGTGTGGGGTTTGGGCTGCTGTCACTTAGGATAAGATTATTATTATTATTATTTTTGTATATCATTCTATTGTACATTGATGTTTCATTTTTCTATAGGAACTTTTATTAAATGAGAACTACCAACTAAAGTCTTTATCAACAAGTGAAATACTTTATATACAAAGATAAATGAGCTAGTACCAAAATGATGGTGTTTGCATTTCATATATGGGATTTTATAAACTTTATGTGGACTATAGCACATAAACCTCAGTTCTGCAAATGCTTACAGATCTGCTTAACCTTAAACACGAGTAATCCCATAGCTACATTTTGAATTATGTCTCTTTCAATACTAGCCTTTCGTTAGATAAGCAAACTCAATCTCTAATCTCAATTTCTTCAGTTTTACATCTATAGAGTTGTCTTTGTGTAAAACAATTCGTGCACACAAACATTTATATAAAGTCAGACTGCAGGTATATAGAACAAAAATAATCTTCAACTGTTTGATCAGCTCTAGTCATATATTGATTTGTTAAGCTCTCCTGCTTCTCTGTTATGTACTGAGATTTAACTTACTTGTCCAGACCAAAATTGTTGTAGTGCTGTACTGATTCCTTTTATAAGGAAAACTTATATTCCATTCTTAATTGACTAGGGTCCACATCTGTCATGGTATAATTCCCCAATCTGAACCTTAGCGTCCAAAAGATGGGGTACCAGCATGAATTCCTCTAAGCTTAATTACCAGCTTAGATCTGATAGGCTGCCACCACCCTAAAATATAGTGTTTTGGGGCACTCTGGTCCCCCTAAAAACCTTCCCTGGGGACCCCAAGATCCAAATTCCTTGAGTCTCACAACAAAAGGAAATAAACCATTTCCCCTCCCCCTCCTTTCTTCCTCCCGGATCTTTCCTGCCCTGGGTACACTAGGAGATCACTGTGATTCAAACTCTTTGAATCACAACACAGAGAAATCAGGTTTTTTAAACAGAAAAACTTTTAATAAAAGAAAGAAAAAGTAAAAAATCACTGTAAAATCCAGATGGAATATTACAGAGTCTTTCAGCTTCTAAACACTAGAAAGAAGTTTCCCCCCAGCACAAAAATACCAATCAAAATCCACATTTGCAAATACAGAAAACAATCAAAAGACTATAATCGCCTTTTCTACTTAATACTCACTATTCTGAATATATAAAAGACTGTAGCAGGGAGATTGGCAAGAAACCTGGCTGCACGTCTGGTCCCTTTCAGGACCCAGAGAGAACAAAGCAAAACCCAAAAAACACAAACAAAGGCTTCCCTCCACCAAGATTTGAAAGTATCTTGTTTCCTGATTGGTCCTCCAGTCAGGTGTTTCAGGTTCCCTGTTTGGTAATCCTTTACAGGTAAAAGAGTCATTAACCCTTAACTATCTGTTTATGACAACATCATAAAAATAACCACTACAACGAGTAGCAATGTTGACAACCTTGTTGGTAACCTCAGCAGGGGGATTAAAGATTGAACTGAATAGGCACTGAGACTAATGACTGTCTCACCCTTAGCCTATGACTATACTTGCGTGCAAACCCGAGTACTGGTTTGTGTAATGCTCTCGTGTTTCCCATACCCATGTCTAAGAGTCCACACATGCTGTGCTAGACATGGGTATGGCACTGTGAACACATGCATACCCCCACCCACAGTGCTGCAGTAGGTGTGTGATGTTAGTGCTACCATTCGTTAGTATTGTTGCTTGCCTTCCCACATTTGCTGAAGGCAGTTCCTAATCATTTTGCCTTTCACTGCTACTTCCTGCAAAACTGGGTTACTTAAAAAATTAAATGTCCCTCTGGGGCTGATACACTCCACAGCACCCACTGCATGTATCTCAGATTAAAACTGGGGAAAACCATGGAGGCGAAAAGAATTTTCTCCTGGAGGCCTCAAGTAATGTCAGAGGAGCCACTCTTCAGAGTTTACTCCAGTGCAATGGCTTGGAGAAGTCTCCACACGCAGCCTTAGAAACTGTGATGATTTGAGAATCTGTACAATTTTTTATTTTTGTGTCAGATTATGAACTCACTCTACCAGAGGCAACCCATGCCTGCCCATAGTGGGGGGGGGAGCAGAGTGTGGGGGGGCAACTCTGCCCTCGACCTTGCCCCCCACGCATCCCCTCTGCACTCTACCAAACTGCAAACTCCATTTTGAATTTGGGGGTTGGTAGCCTTCTCTGTAGCTTCTTTGCTTCCATGTTGGACTCAAATTCCAAGATGTGGTCTGACAATAGAGGGTCGTTAACTTGGGAAGGTCCTCTATTCAAATTCAAACATCCTAGGCAATAGAGAGGCTCCCACTCAGAAGAAATGGTTTGGCAGGGGAGTGGTCACCTGCCAGCAGAGTCACCTAGTAGGAGTCTGGGATCACTTGAAGAGGCTGGGAATCCCCTGACAGAGGAACTGGGCTGGCTGGAGGCTTAAAAAACATATAGGATCTAGTATCAGAGGGGTAGCCGTGTTAGTCTGGATCTGTAAAAGCAGCAAAGAATCCTGTGGCACCTTATAGACTAACAGAGGTTTTGGAGCATGAGCTTTCGTAGGTGAATACCTACTTCGTCAGATGCATGTAGTGGAAATTTCCAGGGGCAGGTATATATATGCAAGCAAGCTAGAGATAATGAGGTTAGTTCAATCAGGGAGGATGAGGCCCTGTTCTAGCAGTTGAGGTATGAAAACCAAGGGAGGAGAAACTGGTTTTGTAGTTAGCAAGCCATTCACAGTCTTTGTTTAATCCTGAGCTGATGGTGTCAAATTTGCAGATGAACTGAAGCTCAGCAGTTTCTCTTTGAAGTCTGGTCCTGAAGTTTTTTTGCTGCAGGATGGCCACCTTAATGTCTGCTATAGTGTGGCCAGGGAGGTTGAAGTGTTCTCCTACAGGTTTTTATATATTGCCATTCCTAATATCTGATTTGTGTTCATTTATCCTTTTCCGTAGAGACTGTCCAGTTTGGCCAATGTACATAGCAGAGGGGCATTGCTGGCATATGATGGCATATATTACATTGGTGGATGTGCAGGTGAATGAACCAGTGATGGTGTGGCTGATCTGGTTAGGTCCTGTGATGGTGTCGCTGGTGTAGATATGTGGGCAGAGTTGGCATCGAGGTTTGTTGCATGGATTGGTTCCTGAGCTGGAGTTACTATGGTGCGGTGTGCAGTTACTGGTGAGAATATGTTTCAAGTTGGCAGGTTGTCTGTGGGCAATATAGAATCTAGTTTCTGGGTTGCCTCACAGCAGTCTCAGTGGTTAAGTTGAAGCACCTGACTGGACCTGTGAGAGAGCCCGCACTGCATGTGATGAATATGCACAGGTATTAGCTTAATAAAAATGCAAACACAGTTGTGTGTGCTCACAAAGGAGCCTGCACACTAATGGAGGCTGAGGTCTGATAACTAGGCTCTCTAGGTCCACATAAACTTCCCTCCTAGATAATCATTAGGATCTTCTTGAGATATTACCACAGAAAGCATGATTACTTCATTATATTATCTCGTTACATCCTGATTTATTGTTATCCAGTAGACTTCACCTTCTGCCCTTGATAACTTTTTCTTTCTACTGTGATCTTTAATGCTGTTCACTCAAGCTAGAACAGCAACATATTGTAAGAGTGACTATTGGAAACCCAGCTTCCCTTAACACAATTATTCCAGAGGTACATATGGGGAAGTGCATGTTTCTCACCAAAGCCTTGGTACTAATCAAAGTTTGAGTTCTAATGACAAACCTTCTGAAAAAAAGTCCATCCTTAGAGATAGTGATGCTATATTAGTGACACATGTGCCTCCTTACACTTGATTGATTACACGTCTGCCATATCAGAACGGCTGAATGCTGGAGGAATAGATGACGCAGCATTTGTGATCACCAGAATGTCAGATTGTATTTCATTGGGTGCCTAGGAAATTTGTTCAGACTCACTGAGTGTTGAAACATATTGTGCAGGCAAGCCTAGAGGCATTGTGCAGGCAAGCCCAGGGCAATCACAGCAGCAGGGGACCAGCTCAGTCTGAAAGGAGTCAAGGTCCAGACTCTGCACCAGGCCTGAGAAGTGCAAGGGATAGCTTAGTGGTTTGAGCATTAGCCTGCTAAACCCAGGGTTGTAAACTCAATTATTGAGGGGGCTACTTAGGGATCTGGGGCAAAAATCAGTGTGTGGTCTTGCTAGTGAAGGCAGGGGGCTGGACTTGATGATCTTTCAATGTCCTTTCCAGTTCTAGGAGATAGGTATATCTCCAATTATTTAAAAAAAAAAAAGTGAGGCACCCCCTGTAGTCTTGACTCATATTGTCTCTGCTTACCTATGATTGGCAGGGGAGAGAGAAGGAGGCAAAATATAAGAACTGGCATTGTTTCTGCATAAAACAGTGGATCATTTTCTCTTGGCTACAGACATCCAAAAATCTCCTGTGGAAATCAATGGGAGTTAGGTACCTAAAGACCTTGGAGAATCTAGGCCTGTTGTTCCTACTCTTTTGCCTGCTGTAGCCAAAAGAAGAGGGGGTTTCAATGGGAGTTAGGCACCAAATACCTTGGAGGAGCTGAACTAAAGAGATTAGAAACTATTGAAACTACAGGATTCAAAGTCTGGAACTGCTTGTTACCATACAAAGGTTGGATTTGTCAGGCCCCTGTACCATTAAACATGGTATCCTGCAGCTAATACTTGAAGCTTCAGAGACAGGGGGAAAGAACAATGATCTCAGCTATTGTTGTAGATTGGGGGAATATATGGGACAAAGTATTCCTGCCTAACCTCTGCGATGATGAACTTGCCCCCCTGAAGCACTGACTTGAATGGAGCTATGAGATGTACGCTAGCTGCAGTATGGGCCTTGATACATAACTATTAATGTTATTATTTGTAATAAATTATCCACCGGACATTTTGGATCAAAGACTATTTACTGTGTGAAGATATATTTCATTTTAGTTCTAAATTTAATGGCCACTAATTTAACTTGAGTGTCCCCATTGTTCTCATTTTGGGACAGTGTGAAATATATACCATTTAAGTTCTTTATGATTCTGAATATCTCAGGAAAATCTCCTTTAAGTCATCTCATTTCAGGTCTAAATTTAATCAGTAAATTGCAACATACATGTAGAAAAGTAAATGATATTGCAGTGATGGTGGATGGGACTAGTGTGCAGATCCTCAAAGGTATGTAGGTGCCCAACTCATAGAACAGAAGAATGGCCATACTGGGTCAGACCAAGGGTCCATCTAGCCTAGTATCCTCTCTTCAGACAGTGGCCAATGCCAGTGCCCCAAAGGGAATGAACAGAACAGGTACTCATCAAGTGATCCATTCCCTGTCGCCCATTCCCAGCTTCTGGCAAACAGAGGCTAGGGACATTATCACTGCCCATCCTGGCTAATAGCCATTGATGGACCTATCCTCCATGAATTTATCTAGCTCTTTTTGGAATCCCTATTAGAGTCTTGGCCTGCACAACATCCTCGGACAAGGAGTTCCACAGGTTGACTGTGCACTGTGTGAAAAAATACTTCCTTCTGTTTGTTTTATACCTGCTGCCAAATAATTTCATTTGGTGACGCCTAGTTCTTATGTTATGAGAAGGGGTAAATAGCACTTCCTTATTTACTTTCTCCACACCAGTCATGATTTTATAGACCTCAATCAGATCCCTCCTTAGTTGTCTCTTTTCCAAGCTGGACAGTCCCAGTCTTATTAATCTCTCCTCATACGGCAGCCATTCCATACCCCTAATCAATTTTGTTGCCCTTTTCTAATAGCCAGCAAGCAATAAGATGAAGTCCTGCATCAAGAAAAACAGTGACATTCTGGTTAACCTCTGATGAGGCATTGACTCAAGAGCACTAGAAATGAGCATGCGTATAAAATGATATCCGAGCAGCTGGCAGTGTTGGGGATTGACAGGACAGCAGATCAATGCAGAGAGCAGATCAAGTGACTGAATACAAACTACCAAAAATAATCAAAGATGCTAACCTCTGGGAACTCCCTGTAGTCCTCCATCTTTTATGAGAAATTCAGTCGGAGGAGAGCCTGCTGGCAGAGCATCTGACCTTGAAAAATGTATTTTTTAACCATGCTCAGACAATAATGTTAGCTGTCTCGCTCCCTTCAAGGCCCTTTCACCTTCATCAGAGCAACATAAGGGACCAGGAGGAACACATGGCAACTGGAGCCTGCATGTTCAGACCACCCTACTGCAGGGGAAGAGAAAGAGCATCTGAGATGAGCTGAGGGGAGCCCTGCTTGATAAAATGAATCAGCAGATCCAAGTCTAACAGGCCCAACTCAATAAGGATGCTCGCAGAGTGGAAAGAGAGACAGAGGCTGCACAACATGAGGAGAGATTTGGCAGATAGATTCATGGAGCATAACTGCTGGTTAACTGTGCAGGGAGGCACCCTTAACAGACAGAGTGCAGAGGAAGGAGCTGTTGCAACACTTACTAGAACTGACTTCCAGACTGCAGGCTCCAATGCAACCTTCAGCTCTTGCTCTCCTTAGTGCTATCAAGTACTGCAGAGCATCCATCCTTTGGACAATTCAGGGAGTGGCTGGACCATGTCACAGGCAAACACTGACACTTGAAATGGATAAATGAACTCTGTGCAGTGATTTATTCCAATCCAGATGCATCCTGCAGGTGCAAAAGATGCTGGAAAGACCAAGGAGAACATGGACCTATGACTGTTGGCATTTGGGGTGCGGGGTTGGACCATGTTGGCTTTTATTCTTGTACTACATGCCCTGGCAGCTTGGGGCATGGGTCACTGACAGGTTTATACTAGTGTAAATGGTGGATTCTCTATAATGTGAAGGCTTTAAATCATGAACTGAGGACTTCAGTAACTTAACCAGAGGTTAGGGGTCTATTACAGAAGTAAGTGGGCGAGGTTCTGTGGCAGCAATGTGCAGGAGGTCAGACTAAATTATCATGATGGTCCCTTCTGGTCTTAAAGTCTGTGAGTCTGGAGACCTTAGGAGTTGGAGATCCTCATTATCCAAGACCAATCCAAGCAGTGACAGAGTAAACACACATCCTACTGATTTATTCTTCTGAGTCTTGTGTCCTACAGGTTTAGAAATTGGATCCCAGCTGAATCTGAGGGAGACTAGATTGCTGGACAAGAGTGAGAGAAAATATTGGTCCTGGGGACTAGATGTCACAAAGGAGTAGTAAACAGTTAGATTTCTCCATCTTTCTAATTTTTCAACTAGACTTGGTCAATTTTTTTTAAAAAATTGACATTTCAACATTTGGTGAAAAGAAAACAATTTAAATGGCATTTTCATTTTTTTTTCCAGTCTTGCTATTTTTCGACCAACTCTAGAACTGGTGAAATGTTTCTAATTTTGAAATTTCATACTTCCAAATTTGAAAAAAAAATCAACCTTTGGAAATTTGGCTTTCAGAAAACATCACAATTCTTCCCTCTCCCCTTGTTTCCCCCTCTCAACAAGCTGTATTGGCTTGAAATTGGCCAAAAAATGTCTACCATTATTCCACCTCATTGAGTGGCACAAGGATTCCAGCACTAACAGATGTGCTAAAGGATTTACCTGATGGTTGATATGTGGTTACTTCATGCATAATCTAACCATAAGAATCTGAAAATTCACCTGGCTTGACCTAGTATTATGTTATTAGATAAACAGGCAATTTGAACATGTAAATAGTCCTAACTGTTTGCTGTAAGTAGAACTTTGAAAATTTTTCATCTGAATGATTTTCCAGTGAAAAATCCTCTAGTTGCAAAAACCAACATTTCTATGGGAAGGGATTTCCATTTTCTGGGCAGCTATATGTTTCAGTTTTGAACTAAGTGGTTTACAAGGACAACAAAGGGTTGCTAAAAAAGGGAGGGGGGATTTTGCAGTTTTGCCTGCCATCATTCAGTCAAGAAGTGTAAGAGGATTTGCTGAAATTGTGAAACCTATCTAGACTAAAGGTTAGAGATAAATTTAGAATTTGTTTTGATTCACTCTATTGAATTGTCATTCTCGTCTTTTCTAGTCTATTTTCCATAATCTGGATAAAAACAATGGCCCCAACTGACACAGCTTGCTGTTTAGCTGTTTTTCCCCTCAAAGCTGATTGAAGATGCAAGCATTCCTCTATCAGTTTTTTATCAGGATACGAAAGATATATTCCTCTGTACTGGGCAAGGGCATCTGTTTGATGGATCTGGTTTCTCATTCAGCAATGAAGTGATTAACAGGGTTAAAATCTGAAAAACATAAATAGTTAGACTCCCATTACTGTAAATTGCAAAACTCCTATTGGCTTTTAGGGGACCAGCAGCAGGCCCTTGATATATAGTTTCCTAGTTAACATTCCTTCAAGATGAGTGTGGGAAATTAATTCTTTTTTTAGTATTCTTGGTTAATTCTGTCAGGATGCAGAAATGCTTACTTTTTGCATTGTCAAGGTGACCTTTGAATATGGAAGGGCTAAAAACTTTGCAAATTTAGTGAACTCAAAAAGCTATGCAGACCTATGGGAAGACCTCAGTTCTGTGGCTTCCATGGCTTTTTGTTCAGCACAGATTTCTTCTTTATCTGTCTGTGAGTGGAGAAAGTTGTTCCCCATATGCAAACTCAATGTTCAAAAGAAACTTTTTTTTTGTATTTTTGTAGTGTCATTTCAATAATATCAAATTGAAGAGGTGAGATTAGTTCTGAAATGAAATATTAAAATCTAATCTGAGTTACTGCAGTGCAAAAACATTTTCCCTGCATTCATTAGCTGTGCACCACAAAAGCCTTGTTGCCCCTAACATTGTAGGACAGACAAAATGAAGACATATTATCAAAGGGTTGGTATAAAGCAGCTGTCTCAAAGCTAAACCATTTGTTTAATTTGTGATTAAAATCCACTGTTTACTTCTTTTATGTTAGATCAGTTTAATAAGAGCAATTTCAAAACCCTTCTTTAATCTCAGCCACCATAAGCAGTTGGATGCATCCATCTCTGCATTGTTCTAGAAATTTGTGTGCTGGGAAAAATCCCTTAGCCTAGAGGTTTTTATTTTTCTTTTCTTAATGAAACAATTTAAAAATCATTTTTGCCATGTGAACTCATGATGAAACATTAGGTCTTTGGTTTTTTATTGTATTGTACTGTATTTTTTCAGAATTGGCAGGGAGCTTCCACCCATGAGTACTTTTAATTGGAGTATCATCAAAGCACTAGAATAACATTAAATGTGCAAGATCACCCTCTTTGTGACATGAACCAAATCTTCCAGTGTGTTAGTACAGTGCCTAGCACAATAGGTCCCTGCTTGTAACTGAAGCATTTGGGTGATATTACAATATTAATACTAAATAGTTATTATTCCTAATTCTGCAGTGCTTTTCTTTTGATGGGATGCACAAAAGCTCAAAATAATCTGATGAACTGGAGTTGGGTATAAATATTGATTGCAAAGTATGTACACTTGGTCCAATATCATGTGACTCCTTGTGTACAATTACCTTGGTTGATAAAATTCATAGCAATGTGTGCCAGTCTAAACCCCACAAAAACAAGCAAATGCCAATCCACATTAATATAAATGAATAATCAAGAAGTGTACATGCCTTAAATGAAAAACCGCATGGTTTTATTATTGTGAACCTTGTCTACTTCTGTCTTACTTTATTGATTACTCTCTCGTGTTTTGGTACATCTGTGTGTAGGCCCTGGTTCTAAAAATGCACACACGTTTAGCTTTACATCTTTGAGTCATTCCATTGACTTCAGTGACACAATTTATAGGCCTAAAGTTAAGAATGTGCATAAGTGTTTAAAAGATAAGGGCCTAAGCCTGAAAGCTATTTGGGGACACAGCCCATCGATCTTTGTGTGTTTGTGAAGCATCTTACACATTTGGAGGAGTATAATAATAAATAAAAGGCCAAAATCAAGGGATGGCCTGTCATAACCTTCCTACTCAGATCTGAACCTTAGAGTTCAGAACATGAGAAGCTAGCATGAAACCTCCAAACTTAATTACCAGCTTGGATCTGATATCGCTGCCACCAGCCAGAATTCCAGTGTCTGGCTCACTCTGGTCTCCCCAAAACCTTCCCTGGGGAACCCCCAAGACTCAGGTGCCCTGAGTCTCACCACAAAGGGAAATAACCCACTTCCCTTCTGTCATAAACAGATAGCTAAGGGTTAATGTTCTTTTACCTGTAAAGGGGTAACACCAGTAACCTGAAACACCTGACCAATCAGGAAACAAGACTTTTTCAAATCTGGGTGGAGGGAAGTTTGTGTGTGAGTTCTTTGTTCTTTGTCTTGGGTCTGACCCTCTCTGCTATGAGAGTGATTTTTCTATCTCCAGCTTTCTAATCTTCTGTTTCCAAGTTGTAAGTACAAAAATAATAAGGCAATAAGGTTTATATTGTTTTCTTTTGTACTTACATGTGTATAGTTGCTGGAATGTGTTAAATTGTATTCTTTTTGGATAAGGCCGTTTATTCATTTTTTTTCTTTTAAGCAAATGACCTGTATTTGTCACCTTAATACAGAGAGACCATTTTTATGTCCTTTTCTTTCTTTGTATATAAAGCTTTCTTTTTAAGACCTGTTGGAGTTTTTCTTTAGTGGGGACTCCAGGGAATTGAGTCTGCAGCTCACCAGGGAATTGGTGGGAGGAAGAAGTCAGGGGGAAAATCTCTTTGTGTTAGATTTACTAGCCTGACTTTGCATACCCTCTGGGTGAGGGAGGAAGAGGAGAGATTAGCTCTCTCTCGGTACTTGTGTTTTCCAGGACTGGAAATAGGGAGGGTGGAGTCCCTCTGTTTAGATTCACGGAGCTTGCGTCTGTATATCTCTCCAGGAACCCAGGGAGGGTGCACCTGGAGGGGAGGAGGGGGAAGGGAGATGGTTTATTCCCCTTTGTTGTGAGACTCAAGGCATCTGAGTCTTGGGGTCCGCCAGGGAGGTTTTGGGGAGACCACAGTGCACCAGGCACTGTATAGATTCCTGGCTAGTGGCAGCTTTGCCAGGTCCATGCTGGTAACTAAGCTTGGAGGTTTTCATGCTAACACCCATATTTTGGACGCTAAGGTCCAGATCTGGGAAAAATGTTATGACACCTTCTCCCTCTTCCCCTCCAGGTGTTCCCTCCCTGGGTTCCTGGAGAGATATACAGATTCAAGCTCCGTGAATCTAAACAAAGGGATTCCACCCTCTTTAGCTCCTCCCAAATTTCCCCGCCCTGGGTACTCTAGGAGATTCCCTGCTTCAAGTCCTTGAAACACAAGTACCGAGAGATCAAATCTCTCTCCCCCCTCACCCAGAGGGTATGCAAAGTCAGGCTTAGTAAATCTAACACAAAGAGATTTTCCCCCTCCCTTCGTTTCTTAGCCTTAACCAGTGAAAAACACTTAAACAGGTCTTAAAAAGAAAGCTTTATATAAAAAGAAAGAAAAAGACATAAAATGGTCTCTGTGTCAAGGTGACAATATACAAGGTCAATTGCTTAAAAGAAAAAATGAATAAACGGCCTTATCCAAACAGAATACAATTTAACCCATTCCAGCAACTACACACATGTAAATACAAAAAAAAAACAATATAAACCTATTGTCTTACTATCCTTGTGCTTACAACTTGGAAACAGAAGATTAGAAAGCCTGGAGATTCCTGTGGTCACTCTCAGAGCCCAGAAAGAGAACAGCCCAAGAACAAAGGACTCACACCCAAAACTTCCCTCCATCCAGATTTGAAAAAGTCTTGTTTCCTGATTGGTCCTCTGGTCAGGTGTTTCAGGTCACTGTTTGTTAACCCTTTTATAGGTGAAAGAGACATTAACCCTTAGCTATCTGTTTATGACACGACCCCCAAATCGCAGACAGTGGGGAATCTCACTGGCGGCGATTTCTTCCTAGAACTCTAAAATAAACAGAGTAATACAACACATGCACCTTTACATATACCACTAAGTATATAACTAACAGACTTTTACATTTTAAGAACACTTGTTAACTACTGGATTCTGGGAAACTTTCACGAGAGAGTGCATCAGCTACTTTGTTAGAAGCTCCTGAAATGTGTTGAATCTCAGAATCAAAATCTTGGAGAGCTAAACTCCATCGAAGAAGTTTTTTGTTGTTCCCCTTGGCAGTATGAAGCCACTTTAGTGCAGCATGGTCGCTCTGTAGCTGGAACCGCCGTCCCCAAACGTATGGGCGTAGCTTTTCCAGGGCATACACAATGGCGTAGCATTCCTTTTTGACTGACTGACCAGTGACTTTCCCTCTCAGACAGTTTCTTGCTGAGAAATACGAAAGGATGGAAGTTATGATTCGTTGCTTCTTGCATGAGAACTGCTCCTATACCACGCTCAGATGCATCCGTGGTTACTAGGAATGGTTTGTCAAAGTCCGGGGCCCTTAGTACCGGGTCCTATATGAGCGTTGCCTTAAGTTGGGTAAAGGCCTTTTGACACTCATCAGTCCACTTAACTGCATTAGGTTGGGTCTTTTTGGTCAGGTCAGTCAGTGGGGCAGCAATTTGGCTGTAGTGTGGTACAAATCACCTGTAGTACCCGGCCAAGCCTAAGAAGGATTGGACCTGTTTCTTTGACTTTGGGACAGGCCACTTTTGGATAGCATCCACCTTGTCTGTAGGGGGTTTATGGTTCCTCGACCCACCTGGTGTCCCAGGTAAGTCACTCTGTTTTGGCCTATTTGACACTTTTTGGCCTTAACCGTTAGTCCTGGCTGTCTGATTCGCTCAAAGACCTTTTCCAGGTGTTCTAGGTGTTCGAGCCAGGAGTCAGAAAAGATGGCCACATCACTGAGGTAGGCAACTGCATATTTGCCCAGTCCTGCTAGTAGACCATCTACCAGCCTCTGGAAAGTGGCGGGTGCATTTCACAGCCTGAAAGGAAGGACATTGAATTCATACACCCCCGCATGGGTGACGAATGCTGACCTCTCTTTGGCAGGTTCATCTAGCGATACTTGCCAGTACCCCTTGGTTAAGTCTATTGTAGAGATGAACTGGGCACGTCCCAACTTTTCCAATAGCTCATCGGTGCGTGGCATTGGATAGTTGTCTGGATGAGTTACCGCATTTAGCTTACGGTAGTCCACCCAAAAGCGTATTTCCCCATCTGGTTTGGGTACCAGAACCACTGGAGATGCCCATGCACTGGTAGATGAGCATATTATACCCATCTGTAGCATGTTCTGGATCTGCTGTTCTATAGCAGCTTGGGCCTGAGGAGACACCAGAAAGAGAACAGCCCAAGAACAAAGGACTCACACCCAAAACTTCCCTCCACCCAGATTTGAAAAAGTCTTGTTTTCTGATTGGTCCTCTGGTCAGGTGTTTCAGGTCACTGTTTGTTATCCCTTTTAAAAGTGAAAGAGACATTAACCCTTAGCTATCTGTTTATGACATGGCCCAATTGGATAAAAAATGTTCCTAATAACATGGATATCAGCAGTTTTTGGCTAGCCAAATATATCCAAACAATTAGCAGAAAAGATTCCATTGCTGAATATTTGAAAGTCGACACATCAAAATATAGTTGGGGGTTAAAGGAAGGTTTCCAAGTCTAATTAGGTCCTATCAGTCAATCAGTGACTTAATTATCATTATTAAGCACATGAGTTATAGTATAGGATAGCTATTTTGTAGTTATTCCTTGCTTGCTTTGAATGCTGTAGGGGATTAAATCAATTTGCTGCTCACAGTCTGATGTTCCTGAGTTTCTAGAATGTGAGCAGAAGCTACTTGAACTGTCAATATGCTGTCAGTCATTTCATGTAATCTTTCTTCTATAACTTTGCAAACCCTGGTTAAGTCACAGGAGAAACAACATGTCCAAAAAAAGGAAAACAACAGCATTATCTAGCAAACTGCTACAAGTTAACGTTCTACCCAGCTTATTTTTTCTAGAGCTTAGAAGGAAGACTGCACAGAAATACTGTTTAAGAAATTTGTGATATAGTAACACTGTACTAAATTCATTTGCATTAAGACAGTATATCTAATTCTCAATCCATTCAAAGCCCAACAGGTGGTGTGTCTTCTGAATTAGTTACCTTGGGTCATATAATATAATGCAAGGAATTCAGATTCTGTAGGCAAGGGGACTAAAAAATTATCTTGTTTTGAAAAGGTTACCTGCTGTGGCAGCAGATACTTAGGCCTGGTCTATACTACAAGTTTATCTCGAATTTAGCAGCGTTAAACCGAATTAACCCTGTACCCGTCCACACAACAAAACCCTTTATTACGATATAAAGGGCTCTTAATATCGATATCTGTACTCCTCCCTGATGAGGGGAGTAGTGCTGAAATCGGTATTGCCATTTCAAATTAGGGTTAGTGTGGCCGCAATTCGACGGTATTGGCCTCCGGGAGCTATCCCATAGTGCACCATTGTGACTGCTCTGGACAGCGATCTGAACTCGGATGCACTGGCCAGGTAGACAGGAAAAGCCCGGCAAACTTTTCAGTTTCATTTCCTGTTTGCCCAGCATGGAGAGCTGATCAGCACAGGTGACCATGCAGTCCCAGAATCAAAAAAGAGCTCCAGCATGAACCATATAGGAGATACAGAATCTGATCTCTGTATGGAGAGATGAATCTGTTCTATCAGAACTCCATTCCAAAAGACGAAATGCCAAAACATTTGAAAAAATCTCCAGGCTATGATAGACAGAGGCCACAACAGCGACTCAACACAGTGCTGTGTGAAACTTAAGGAGCTGAGACAAGCGTACCAGAAAGCCAAAGAATGAAATGGACGGGAGGGGCTCACGGAGGGAGGGGAGACTGACGACTGTAGCTATCCCACAGTTTCCGCACTCTCCAAAAACCATTTGAATTCTTGGCTGAGCTCCCAAAGCCTGAAAGGTCAAAAACATTGTCACGGGTGGTTCAGAGTATATATCGTCAGCCCTCCCCCCCTACCCCCCGTGAAAGCAAAGGGAAAAAAATCGTTTCTCGCCTTTTTTCAATGTCACCATATGTCTACTGGATGCTGCTGGCAGACGCAGTGCTGCAGTGGTACACAGCAGCATCCCCTTCCCTTCCCTTGCCTTGCAGATGGAAGACGGAACAGTAGGACTGACATCTGTCATCGTCGTCCCGTGAGTGCTCCTGGCTGGCCTCGGTGAGGTTGGCTGGGGGCGCCTGGGCAAAAATGGTAATGACTCCCGGTCATTCCCTTCTTTAAGTTTTGTCTAATGGAAATTCAGTCCTGCCTGGAATATCATGGCAGCTGGAGCCTTCTGCCTTAGGCTGCTCTCCCCAGTCAGCAGCACTGCACGGTCGTGCCTACCCCTTGCTACCAGGGATCACAATTAGATACTTAGACCTCTACATTTTGCTGCAAATAAAAAAATTTAAGCTGCCATTTAGAGCTGTCCCCCAACATACATACCCTGGGACATTTTGTATTTTACCAGTGTCAACCAAAGGCCCACACACAAATGGAGATTCAGTCCTGCCTGTGCTTCTATCCTAGTGCTTGTCACAGATTCCCATTTTCAGCTATAGGCTGAGTAAGTGCAGAATGGTGGTTCACTCTACTTTGCTGTAAGCCAACCGCCCTCTCCTCCCCCATTTGATCTCTGCTTGCAGAAGTAATAAAGTCAATGTTATTTCTTATTCATGCATTCTTTATTACTTCATCACACAAATGAGGGGATAACTGCCACGGTAGCCCAGGACAGGTGGGGAAGGAGGGAAGCAACTGGTGGAGTTGTTGCAGGGGCACTCCCAAGAATGGCATGCAGCTCATCATTTCTGCGGTATAGCTGAGGCTCTGATCCGGAGCGGCTGTTTGCCTCTCTGGTTCTTTAGTAGGCTTGCCTGATATTCTAAGCAGGACTGACTCTCCATTAGACAAAACTTAAAGAAGGGAATGACCTGGGGAGTCATTCCCATTTTTGTCCATTCTCCCCCGACCGACCTCACTGAGGCCAGCCAGGAGCACCCATTACAACAGCAGCCGGTACAGTATGACTGGTAACCATCATTGTCAACTTGCAAAGCAGCAGACGGTACAGTAGAGCTGATAACCGTCTTTGCTAACTTGCAAAAGGCAAGGGAATGCTGCTGTGTAGTACTGCAGTACCGCGTCTGTTAACAGCATCCAATAGACATACGGTGACAGTAGTGAAAAAAGGTTGAACAGGCTCCATGGTTGCCGTGCTATGGCGTCTGCCCGGGAAATCCAGGGAAAAGGGCGCGAAATGATTGTCTGCCGTTGCTTTCACAGAGGGAGGATTGACTGACAACATTTACCCATAACCATCTGCGACAAATTTTTGGTCCCATCAGGCATTGGGATTTCAACCCAGAATTCCAATGGGCGGGGAAGGCTGCAGGAACTATGGGATAGCTATGGGATAGCTACCCACAGTACAATGCTCCGGAAGTCGATGCTAGCCTCAGTACATGGACGCACACGGCCAACTTAATGTGCTTAGTGTGGCTGCGTGTCCTCGACTTTGTACAATCTGTTTCCAAAAATCGGTTTCTGTAAAATCGGAATAATCCCGTAGTGTAGACATACCCTTACTGAGAGCATTGCGCCCTGGAGGTGAAAGAACAAGACTCCTCCCGGGAATGTGGCTTGTTTAGATGCACTGCAGGTAGCCACACAGAGGTCACTGGCATCCAAAGGCCCAGTTTCGGAGGTGTGGAGGCCATGGGCCTGCCCTGCAGAACTGTGTAGATGCTTGCGGTCTGCCATATTAAAGGGGTCACACCCCAGGGACTGGTTCATTACAGACTGGGGTATAGACCAGATCCTGTGAATCCATGACAATGGCAAGGACATATTTCTTCCAAATGGGTTGTGGGGAGGGGGGCACTTACTCCTATGAAAGGCCTTGCACAGTCAGTGTCTGTGGAGTAAATTCTTCTGCTCTAGCACAAAGCATTTCCTGAAAATTATTCTTGTGACCTGTTTCTCCTCCTTTTTCCCCCCAGCTAAAACAAAGGGAAGAGTGAACAAGACGGAGTGCAAACAACAAAGGGAGAAAGCTGCATCCGTATAGCTAAGGGTTAATGTCTCTTTCACCTGAAGCACCTGACCAGAGGACCAATCAGGAAACCGGATTTTTTTCAACTCTGGGTGGAGGGAAGTTTGTGTCTGAGTCTTTTGTCTGTCTGCCTGCTTTCTCTGAGCGTTGGAGAAGTAGTTTCTACTTTCTAGTCTTCTGTTTCCAAGTGTAAGGACAAAGAGATCAGCTAGTAAGTTATATGGTTTCTTTTCTTTGATATTTGCATGAATATAAGTGCTGGAGTGCTTTGATTTGTATTCTTTTTGAATAAGGCTGTTTATTCAATATTCTTTTAAGCAATTGACCCTGTATTGTATCATCTTAATACAGAGAGACCATTGTATGTATTTTTCTTTCTTTTTATATAAAGCTTTCTTTTAAGACCTGTTGGAGTTTTTCTTTACTTCAGGGAAATTGAGTCTGTACTCACCAGGGAATTGGTGGGAGGAAGAAATCAGGGGAGATCTGTGTGTTGGATTTGCTAGCCTGATTTTGCATTCCCTCTGGGGGAATAGGAAAGTACTTTTTGTTTCCAGGATTGGGAACAGAGAGGGGGAGTCACTCTGTTTGGATTCACAGAACTTGTGTCTGTGTATCTCTCCAGGAGCACCTGGAGGGGGGAAGGGAAAAAGGATTATTTCCCTCTGTTTTGAGACTCAAGGGATTTGGGTCTTGGGGTCCCCAGGGAAGGTTTTTCAGGGGGACCAGAGTGCCCCAAAACACTCTAATTTTTTGGGTGGTGGCAGCAGGTACCAGGTCCAAGCTGGTAACTAAGCTTGGAGGTTTTCATGCTAACCCCCATATTTTGGATGCTAAGGTCCAAATCTGGGACTAAGGTTATGACACCCCCCAGCTAAAACAAAGGGAAGAGTGAACAAGACGGAGTGCAAACAACAAAGGGAGAAAGCTGCATCCGTTTTAGCATGCAAGGGAGTTTGGAAGGGGAGTAGGAAGGGAGGGGGGGTCCCTTGTCGGTCTCATCTGTGACCCATTGGTCCCTTGAACCCATAACCTGAGCCACATCGAAAACCTTTCTGTTCACAGCAAAGAGGAGCGGACAGAGCTGTAGACAGGAATTTGAGACTTTGACAGAGGGAGGCTTAAAATGGTGAGGAGGACCCGTAACACCTGTGCCAGCACTGCTTCTGTCTCCTCCACCTGCGCCTGTAGCCAGACAGAGCACCAAAGCATGGATGCTTTTACCCAGATTCTGGTGTGGGCTTGCAAAGACTGTAATTTGCAATTTCCACTTACTGATATCCAGGCTGGGGGTGGCATCCAATGTGAAAGGTGCCTACTGGTGGAATCTCTCAGGCAGCAGGTGGGAGAGCTACAGGAGGAGGTGGCCTGGCTGAGGAACATCTATGTCCATGAGCAATTCCTGGACAGTATCCATGTGGAGACAGCTGATGGTGCTGTCCCAGTTGACGGGACTACTGACACTGCAGTGGAAGAGGAGATGCCTCAGGGTGTACCTGACACACCAGTGGAGGAGGAGGCTCAGGGTGGACACAGCCAGCTGGTTACTTCTAGCAGCGGGCAGTGCTCCACCACTGCTGCGAACCCTCCTGTTGTGGTAAAAGATACAGGAGAGAAGAATTCACCCCCAACAGTTAAGGGGGTGAAGCCTCGTACCCCTAAGGCTGGGAGGTCTGCTGCCACCACTGATAAGAAACGTAGGGTAGTGGTGGTTGGAGACTCTCTGCTGAGGGGGACGGAGACACCCATCTGTCGCCCTGACCGTTCATCCCGGGAGGTATGCTGCCTGCCAGGGGCCCGTATCCGAGACGTTACAGAGGCTTTGTCGAGGATTATCCGGCCTTCTGACTACTATCCCATGCTACTCATCCATGTGGGCACAAATGATACTGCGAGGTGTGATGCTGAGCAGATCAAGAGTGACTACAGGGCTCTGGGAGTACGGGTTAAGGAGTTTGGAGCACAGGTGGTATTCTCTTCGATTCTTCCTGTTGAAGGTAGGGGTCCGGGCAGAGACAGATGCATTGTGGAGGTGAATGCCTGGCTGCGAAGATGGTGTCGCCAGGAGGGCTTTGGCTTCCTCGACCACGGGATGCTACTTGAGGAAGGACTGCTAGGAACAGATGGCGTTCACCTTTCGAAGAGAGGAAAGGCCTTATTCGCGCACAGACTGGCTAACCTGGTAAGGAGGGCTTTAAACTAGGTTCGACGGGGACAGGTGAGCAAAGCCCACAGGAAAGTGGGGAACAAGACCTGGGAGATGGGTTGGAAGCAGGAGGGAGCACAGGCTATAATGGCAGAGAGGAAGGAGGGTCAGGACAAAGCTGGGAGGCAAAATCAAACCAGTATCTTAGATGCCTTTATACAAATGCAAGAAGTATGGGTAATAAGCAGGAAGAACTGGAAGTGTTAATAAATAAATACAACTATGACATTGTTGGCATTACTGAAACTTGGTGGGATAATACACACGACTGGAACGTTGGTGTGGATGGGTATAGTTTGCTCAGGAAGGATAGACAGGGGAAAAAGGGAGGAGGTGTTGCCTTATATATTAAAAATGTACACACTTGGACTGAGGTGGAGATGGACATAGGAGACGGAAGGGTGGAGAGTCTCTGGGTTAGGCTTAAAGGGGTAAAAAACACAGGTGATGTCGTGCTGGGAGTCTACTACAGGCCACCTAATCAGGCGGAAGAGGTGGATGAGGCTTTTTTCAAACAACTAACAAAATCATCCAAAGCCCAAGATTTGGTGGTGATGGGGGACTTCAACTATCCAGATATATGTTGGGACAATAACACCGCGGGGCACAGACTATCCAATAAGTTCCTGGACTGCATTGCAGACAACTTTTTATTTCAGAAAGTTGAAAAAGCTACTAGGGGGGAAGCTGTTCTAGACTTGATTTTAACAAATAGGGAGGAACTTGTTGAGAATTTGAAAGTAGAAGGAAGCTTGGGTGAAAGTGATCATGAAATCATAGAATTTGCAATTCTAAGTAAGGGTAGAAGGGAGTACAGCAGAATAGAGACAATGGATTTCAGGAAGGCGGATTTTGGTAAGCTCAGAGAGCTGATAGGCAAGGTCCCATGGGAATTAAGACTGAGGGGAAAAACAACTGAGGAAAGTTGGCAGTTTTTCAAAGGGACGCTATTAAGGGCCCAAAAGCAAGTTATTCCAATGGTTAGGAAAGATAGAAAATGTGGCAAAAGACCACCTTGGCTTACCCTTGAGATCTTGCGTGACCTACAAAATAAAAAGGCGTCATATAAAAAATGGAAACTAGGGCAGATCACGAAGGATGAATATAGGCAAATAACACAGGAATGCAGAGGCAAGATTAGAAAAGCAAAGGCACAAAATGAACTCAAACTAGCTATGGGAATAAAGGGAAACAAGAAGACTTTTTATCAATACATTCGAAGCAAGAGGAAGACTAAGGACAGGGTAGGCCCACTGCTCAATGAGGAGGGGGTAACAGTAACGGGAGACTTGGAAATGGCAGAGATGCTTAATGACTTCTTTGTTTCGGTCTTCACTGAGAAGTCTGAAGGAATGTCTAGTATAGTGAATGCTTACGGGAAGAGGGTAGATTTAGAAGAGAAAATAAGCAAAGAGCAAGTAAAAAATCACTTAGAAAAGTTAGATGCCTGCAAGTCACCAGGGCCTGATGAAATGCATCCTAGAATACTGAAGGAGTTAATAGAAGAGGTATCTGAGCCTCTAGCTATTATCTTTGGGAAATCATGGGAGACGGGGGAGATTCCAGAAGACTGGAAGGGGGCAAATATAGTGCCCACCTATAAAAAGGGAAATAAAAACAACCCAGGAAACTACAGACCAGTTAGTTTAACTTCTGTGCCAGGGAAGGTAATGGAGCAGGTAATCAAAGAAATCATCTGCAAACACTTGGAAGGTGGTAAGGTGATAGGGAATAGCCAGCATGGATTTGTAAAGAACAAATCATGTCAAACTAATCTGATAACATTCTTTGATAGGATAACGAGCCTTGTGGATAAGGGAGAAGCGGTGGATGTGATATATCTAGACTTCAGTAAGGCATTTGATACAGTCTCGCATGATATTCTTATAGATAAGCTAGGAAAGTACAATTTAGATGGGGCTACTATAAGGTGGGTGCATAACTGGCTGGATAACCGTACTCAGAGAGTAGTTGTTAATGGCTCCCAATCCTGCTGGAAAGGTATAACAAGTGGGGTTCGGCAGGGTTCTGTTTTGGGACCGGTTCTGTTCAATATCTTCATCAACGATTTAGATGTTGGCATAGAAAGTACGCTTATTAAGTTTGCAGATGATACCAAACTGGGAGGGATTGCAACTGCTTTGGAGGACAGGGTCAAAATTCAAAATGATCTGGACAAGTTGGACAAATGGTCTGAGGTAAACAGGATGAAGTTCAATAAAGATAAATGCAAAGTGCTCCACTTAGGAAGGAACAATCAGTTTCACACATACAGAATGGGAGGAGACTGTCTAGGAAGGAGTATGGCAGAAAGAGATCTAGGGGTCATAGTGGACCACAAGCTTAATATGAGTCAACAGTGTGATACTGTTGCAAAAAAAGCAAACGTGATTCTGGGATGCATTAACAGGTGTGTTGTAAACAAGACTCGAGAAGTCATTCTTCCGCTTTACTCTGCGCTGGTTAGGCCTCAACTGGAGTATTGTGTCCAGTTCTGGGCACCGCATTTCAAGAAAGATGTGGAGAAATTGGAGAGGGTCCAGAGAAGAGCAACAAGAATGATTAAAGGTCTTGAGAACATGACCTATGAAGGTAGGCTGAAGGAATTGGGTTTGTTTAGTTTGGAAAAGAGAAGACTGAGAGGGGACATGATAGCAGTTTTCAGGTATCTAAAAGGGTGTCATCAGGAGGAGGGAGAAAACTTGTTCACCTTAGCCTCCAATGATAGAACAAGAAGCAATGGGCTTAAACTGCAGCAAGGGAGATTTAGGTTGGACATTAGGAAAAAGTTCCTAACTGTCAGGGTAGTTAAACACTGGAATAGATTGCCTAGGGAAGTTGTGGAATCTCCATCTCTGGAGACATTTAAGAGTAGGTTAGATAAATGTCTATCAGGGATGGTCTTGACAGTATTTGGTCCTGCCATGAGGGCAGGGGACTGGACTCGATGACCTCTCGAGGTCCCTTCCAGTCCTAGAGTCTATGAGTCTATGAGTCTATGCTTCCATTCCAGAAATGCCCATGTAGCTTAGCATATGCACAGTGGCAGCTGTTATGAGAACTTCAAGGGATGTCCCTGCAGCCATTGTGTATCTACACAGGCAGGTTCAGAGAACTCTCGAGGATAGCCTGGTTGCTGGATTTCACCTTTCATTGGACTTAAATGCCCTGGAATTTAGGCACAAGATTGTTGTCTATGTCTTGATAAGAAGCATTCAACTTCTTGTTACTATTGCTGGATTTGAGTTCCTGAAAATTACTGAAAGTCTCTTCTACCTTTTGCACTCTCACTCATCCGCCAGCACTGGGCTTATAGACTAGAGAAGCTCTCAAAACTGCTTAAGCAGGTATGTTTTGGCAGGACTAGTAAAGTCACACTCTGAAGCCTCAGAGCCCTGAGTGGCTGGCCAGAGGGGGATGTAGGGCCTATTGATAGGGTGAAGAGATTGATTTTCTGTGTGTTTTATGGAGTATTTCATTTCCTCTTTTTCTTGGTCCTCTTCCCCGGTATACCTGTCCCCCTTAGTAATTTGCACTAGGAAGTATGAATGCTTATGTGCTGACTGGTTTAATGACTTGTTTGTATCATATATTGATACTATTCTCAGAGGCAGGTGAAACCCATTGCTTACGCATTGGAGCTGAAGATACAATTCTGACACCACTGGCTGATGACTCCAATGCCAGTTCCTATTAAATGGCAATGCCATCAACCAGATCAGCGGCATCCTGATTTCTGAAGTCAGGCCCTTGGTGCACATTCAGCTAGCCTTTCTTAGGGGGTAGAGGCTACATCTCTAATGACCGTTAATGAGTTTCTGCAATAGGATGCTATAATCTGGATGGCCCATATAAATATTACAAGCGGCAGCTTGAATAATGAATGATAAAGAAATTAAGCCAACCTGTTCTTGGCAGTTTGGCCTTTGAATCTCTTAAGATGCTTGCCAACAAATGTTTTATCTAGCAAAGATTTAGAGCAGTAGGAGAAAATTAGCAGACAGAGAAGGTCAAGAATAAATATACTGAATATGCAGGATACGCTGTTTTTTTAAAACATTATTTTACAATTCTTTCTCTTTTTCATGTGCTACGTTTGTTTCCCTTCACTGTGCTATGTAAATCTATTTTTTAAGTAGAGGAAAAGAAGCTCTCTTAAAGTCCTTTACCCCTTTGAATATCATATTTAATAAATCTGCGGACACACTACATTAAACTAGCATGTTGGAGGGTGGTTTTTGATTCTCAATAGCTCAAGTGCAGCTGTGAAATTTTTGGTACTATGCTGAAAATTACCCAGCAGCATGACAGAAAATGGTTTTAACACCTAATCTTAAGACTGAGTGTTCCAAACATTACAGGTCATCTAGACCCAAATTCTACAAAATTAATTATGAAACCGTATTGGGAAATTGTACCTCAAGGTATCCAGCACTGGACGCTTCAGTTTATCAGAGCATACAGACTGTTATAAGGCAAATTCTATGTTCTCATAAAGATATAGCTAAGGAAAAGTGTACATCTTTGATGGATCATTAGCAGAGCTGATTGACTTTGTTTTCCGTGAATATTTTTTTTCATTGAAAAATGGGAATCTGGCCACATTGAAATTTATTAATGGAAAACATTAATTGAAAATATGTTTCATGTGAAATTTCAAAACAAATGATTTCAAAGAGTGTGGGATTTTTCCTACCAAAATGAAACAAAAATATTCAAAAAGAAAAATTTCCAATGAAATGATTTTCCCCCCAACTTTTTTATGAGACTTACCTTTCAACCAACTGTAGTCAGTACTCTGGTAAGATAGGGTTATCTACAAGTAAGTACACAAGTGAAATATATATGTAGTATGTATGAGCAATACACAATGATGGATGCAGGTTTTAGTCATGGCATTGTTATGTACAAGATAGAACACAGGTACTTGGTGCAACATCATTTTATCCAAGTATATGTGTGCAGGTATTTGGGCTGTATATACATCAATGACCAATGGTGTAGAAGGACTCAAACTACAGCCTGTGCTTCTTTGGAGTTCATAAAAGGAGACGTACTCAGAACCAAGCAATGAATAGGATGGAGGGTTTGGGAGGGAAGCTGACCCCCCAGGGCTAGATCCACAAAGGGAATTAGGTGTCTAGCTACCACTTTAGGCAACTAAGTCAAAACACATGTCAGCTGCTGCCTAACCATTTAGGTGCCTAAATTCCTCTGATGCCTATGTTTCCATTTATAACTAGGGTTCCATGTCTGTCACGGAGGTCGCAGAAGTCACAGATTCCATGACTTTCCACAACCTCCATGACTTGTGCAGGGGCCGGTGTGGCTGACCCCAGGGCCACCAAGTAGCTGGCTCCGGGGGCCCCTGCTCAGGAGTCCCCTCTGGACAGCCACACCAGCCACTGCTCCAGCGATCCCCAGCAGTAATCCTGGGATGGCCAGAGCAGCTGTGCTCTGTGGCTCTGGGCAGCAGTCCCCGGCCAGCCAGAGCAGCCATGGTCCACTGGCCCCATCAGTGGTCCCTGGACGGTGGGCTGGAGCAGTTGTGGTCCACTGCTCCTGAACATAAGAAGATAACAACATAAGAACGGCCGTACTGGGTCAGACCAAAGGTCCATCCAGCCCAGTATCCTGTCTACCGACAGTAGCCAATGCCAGGTGCTCCAGAGAGAGTGAACCTAACAGGTAATGATTAAGTGATGTCTCTCCTGCCATCCATCTCCACCCTCTGACAAACAGAAGCTAGAGACACCATTCCTTACCCATCCTGCCTAATAGCCATTAATGGACTTAACCTCCATTAATTTATCCAGTTCTCTTTTAAATGCTGTTATACTCCTAGCCTTCACAACCTCCTCAGGCAAGGAGTTCCACAAGTTGACTGTGCACTGTGTGAAGAAGAACTTCCTTTTATTTGTTTTAAACCTTCTGCCCATTAATTTCTTGTATTATGGGAATAAGTAAATAACTTTTCCTTATCTACTTTCTCCACATCACTCATGATTTTATATACCTCTATCATATCCCCCCTTAGACTCCTCTTTTCCAAGCTGAAAAGCCCTAGCCTCTTTAATCTCTCCTCATATGGGACCCATTCCAAACTCCTAATCATTTTATTTGCCCTTCTCTGAACCTTTTCTAGTACCAGTATATCTTTTTTGAGATGAGGAGACCACATCTGTATGCAGTATTCAAGATGTGGGCATACCATCGATTTATATAAGGGCAATAAGATATTCTCCGCCTTATTCTCTATCCCCTTTTTAATTATTCCTAACATCCTGTTTGCTTTTTTGACTGCCTCTTCACACTGCGTGGACATCTTCAGAGAACTATCCACGATGACTCCAAGATCTTTTTCCTGATTCGTTGTAGCTAAATTAGCCCCCATCATATTGTATGTATAGTTGGAGTTATTTTTTATAATATGCATTACCTTACATTTATCCACATTAAATTTCATTTGCCATTTTGTTGCCCAATCACTTAGTTTTGTGAGATCTTTTTGAAGTTCTTCACAGTCTGCTTTGGTCTTAACTATCTTGAGCATCTTAGTATCATCTGCAAACTTTGACACCTCACTTTTACCCTTTTCTCCAGATCATGTATGAATAAGTTGAATAGGATTGGTCCTAGGACAGACCCTTGAGGAACACCACTAGTTACCCCTCTCCATTCTGAGAATTTACCATTTATTCCTACTCTTTGTTCCTTGTCTTTTAACTAGGTCTCAATCCATGAAAGGACCTTCCCTCTTATCCCATGACAACTTAATTTACGTAAGAGCCTTTGGTGAGGGACCTTGTCAAAAGCTTTCTGGATATCTAAGTATACTATGTCCACTGGGATCCCCCTTGTCCACATGTTTGTTGACCCCTTCAAAGAACTCTAAAAGATTAGTAAGACACGATTTCCCTTTACAGAAAACATGTTGACTTTTGCCCAACCATTTATGTTCTTCTATGTGTCTGACAATTTTATTCTTTACTATTATTTCGACTAATTTGCCCGGTACTGATGTTAGATTTACCGGTCTGTAATTGCCGGGATCACTTCTAGAGCCCTTTTTAAATATTGGCATTACATTAGCTATCTTCCAGACATTGGGTACAGAAGCCAATTTAAAGGACAGGTTACAAACCATGGTTAATAGTTCCGCAACTTCACATTTGAGTTCTTTCAGAACTCTTGGGTGAATGCCATCTGGTCCCAGTGACTTGTTAACATTAAGTTTATCAATTAATTCCAAAATCTTCTCTAGTGACACTTCAATCTGTGACAGTTCCTCAGATTTGTCACCTACAAAAGCCGGCTCGGGTTTGGCAATCTCCCTAACATCCTCAGTCATGAAGACTGAAGTAAAGAATCCATTTAGTTTCTCCACAATGACTTTATCATCTTTGAGCACTCCTTTTGTATCTCGATCATGAAGAGGCACCACTGGTTGTTTAGCAGGCTTCCTGCTTCTGGTATACTTAAAAAACATTTCATTATTACCTTTTGAGTTTTTGGCTAGCTGTTCTTCAAACTCCTCTTTGGCTTTTCTTATTACATTTTTACACTTAATTTGGCGGTGTTTATGCCCTTTCTATTTACCTCACTAGGATTTGACTTCTACTTTTTAAAAGATGCCTTTTTATCTCTCATTGCTTCTTTTACATGGTTGTTAAGCCACGGTGGCTCTTTTTTAGTTCTTTTACTGTGTTTCTTATTTTGTGGTATACATTTAAGTTGAGCCTCTGTTATGGTGTCTTTAAAAAGTGTCCATACAGCTTGCAGAGATTTCACTCTAATCACTGTACCTTTTAATTTCTGTTTAACTAACCCCCTCATTTTTGCATAGTTCCCCTTTCTGAAATTAAATGTCAATGTTGGGCTGTTGAGATTCCCACCACAGGGATGTTAAATGTTATTATATTATGATCACTATTTCCAAGCAGTCCTGGAACTAGCTCCTGCACTCCACTCAGGATTAAATCTAGAGTTGCCTCTCCCCTTGTGGGTTCCCATACCAGCTGCTCCACGAAGCAGTCATTCAAAGTATGGAGAAATTTTGTCTCTGCATTTCGTGCTGAGTTGACATGTTCCCAGTCAATATGGGGATAATTGAAATCCCCCACTATTATTGAGTTCTTTATTTTGATAGCCTCTCTAATTTCCCTTAGCATTTCATTGTCACTATCACTGTCCTGGTCAGGTGGTCAATAATAGATCCCTAATGTTATATTCTTATTAGAGCATGAAATTACTATCCATAGAGATTCTATGGAACATATGGATTCACTTAAGATTTTTACTTCATTTGATTCTACATTTTCTTTCACATGTAGTGCCACTCCCCCTCAGACGACCCTTTCTGTACTTCCAATATATTTTGCAACCCTGAATGATTGTGTCCCATTGATTGCTCTCAGTCCACCAGGTTTCTGTGATGCCTATTATATCAATATCCTCCTTTAACATGTGGCACTTAGTTCACCCATCTTATTATTTAGACTTCTAGCATTTGTGTACTAGCACTTTAAAAACTTGTCACTGTTTATTTGTCTGCCCTTCTGTGATGTGTCCAATTCTTTATGTGAATGTTTATGTTGATGCTGCTGACTCTGCCTAACCTAACCCCGGTGGGATCCTCAAGGTAGGCATTCCCTTGGCTATCTCCCCAATGTGGCCTGACCTGGTAAGTGTTCTCAGAGGCCACCTTAGAGAACATCTCCCAGGCTGGACCCTGATGAAAATACTATACAGGGTGGTACCATGCTATATTTCCTGTTGTCCACTGGGTTAGAGCCCACACCTAGGATTTCAGAGACTCTGGCGCAAATCCCCACTTTTCCTGAGTTGGAGCAATGACTTGAACATAGATCTTCTACTTCATTGGTGAGTGCCCTAACCAGAGGCTATTGAGTAGTCTGGTGCTAGGCTCTCCTATCAAAGCTATTGCACTTTGTACAAAATGCTTAACTATTCCTTGGTGCAGGGACTGGAATCTGGGTCTCCCAGGTGAGTGCTACTCAGATAAATTTGTTAGACTCTAAGGTGCCACAAATACTCCTGTTCTAATCACTAGGCTATAGAGTCATTCTCTCTGGCCCACCAACTCTTCCAGCGTATTGAATAGAAAGCCTGGGTGCCTAACTCAGGGTTGTGAATGCCACTGGATGGCAGGGCTTATAAAGTTAGTTGTTGCAATGCTGTGCTTAGGTCCCTGTTGTGGATTTAGCACCAAGAGGATACTTGTCTCACAAAGTCACTTGCAGAATGAAAAACTGAAGAGCCACTGTTCTATGTCAGCTGCATTCCTAAAGCCTTTCTCCCTGCCTTCAGGGAGAAAGCAATTAATAACAATGAGTTCCAGCAATAAAAACAGAGCTTCTAGCAGAAGAGAGAGCAATGGAAGGCTCCAGCACTGAACTGTGGATATTTATATGTACCGTAGGCTGGACATACATGGGGGCTTGGGGCACAATTGTAATACTAGGGTAAGGCTGCTGGTGTCATTTATTCAGAAGGAGATTTTCAAAGGCACCGAGGGTGGTTAGGAACATAACTCTTACTGGAGATCTGGGACCAGCTCCTCAGCTGGTGTAAATTGTCATTGCATCCTCAGTCTATAAATGACATCTTCCCAGCTAGAGCACTGTGTAATTTACCAAAAGGTCAGTGTTGATTTTCTTTGTTTCTGGCATGCTACAAGCACTGTGTCACTGCTTAAAGCTCAGCACACCTCCAACCATTCTTGGGATTGTCTAGTTCAAACTAGGATTTCTTCCTCCTGTGATATTGTATTTAGCAACATTGTAATTTTAATTTTTCCAAGTGGAAGCCATGGGCAGGAGGGGCGACTGCTTATTACTTACTTATTTGAGTCATAGTTATTAGTACTCTAGCATTAGCCTCGCACTCTATTCCTTGCCAATGCAGTTCATAAATATCTTTGTTGCTTTTCCAAGCTGGGGCATGAACGGGGTTGGAAGCATCTCCCGGAATATAATGGCCTGGGTTCTTTTATTACCATATTGTTATCACGTTATTCATTTAGTACCATCAACACGCATATGAAAGCTTCTCTGCAGGCTGTTTGGGTCCTGGGCAGGCTTTTTGTTCTGTGTTTGTACAGCACCTGGCACAATGGTATCCTGGCCCATGACTGAGGCTCCTAGGCATTATCACAATATAAATAAGAGGAACAATATGTACGTGTGGCCACATATGTTTGGGTCTGTGGGTTGGCCCAGAAAAATATATGCATGGTGACCTCTCCAGCAGAGGTTGGGACTGAATGAGTTCATTTTGCTGCTGATTACTGGGGTGTAGAAAAAAATGTCTGAGTATATGAGTCTGTTCAAGTTCCTTTCCATTCAGATTCTCTTTTTACTGGAAAGGAAGTGGTACTATGTGCATTCTGTCCGCCCAGGAATCATTACCCTTGGTGCTCTGAAATTCTTCGTCTCCCTCCTTCACTTTTTTTAACTGTGCTGTGACTTCTCTATTTCAGTGTTGCAAAGGGAATGGCAGTAGGAAAGGCCTTTCTGAGGGTACAAGATGACTGAAGGCCTACATGTAAACTGAACCCAGCCGTCAAAACCAACACCACCCATTCCACCCATTTACCAAAGTCACTCAGAAAAGTATCAATAAATAGATGGGAGTCGCCAGTCAGGCACTATCATAATAATGGGGGTAACAAATTCCAGCATCAATGCCCCTCTACTGACAATGTCCTGCTGCCAGTTCCCAGCTGAATGCAACTGAGAGCTGTCAGTTCATCCATACTGCTGATCTCAACAGCTGGGATAATATAGGAGAGACCAGCTTTCTAAGATCTTACCTACAGTGGGAGGTGGTTGTTTGGGGTTTTTGGGAGGGAGTTGGTTGGGGGGTGGGAAGGGGGTTGGTCACTGGTGTAAATGCACCAGTGCAAGTCCCCACTGTAAATTATCTCTTGTATCTTGTACAAGTTTACCCCTGCTACATTGGTGTAACTATACCAATGGCTAAAAGCTCAGAGCAGATAAGGTCTAAGATATATAATATCCAAATGACAAGAGCCCAGATCCAGAAATTATCCAGTGCAAAACAGGGAACTACACATTGCAGTTATTGTGGACCTAATGGTGACAAAGGCGTGGATAGATAAGGTAAGGTCAAATTCCCTGTGTTCCACTACCCTTCAGCTTCATCCCACAGCTAGTCCAACGGCCTTTTTCCAGTTGATCAGCTCCCCCTCTGTAGGGAAGGGAAAAGAAGGTCCCCATGTCCTGTTCCCACTAAGTCAGAAAACATCCCAGCAACTCAAATGAAGTTTTCCTAGGGAAATGGAAGAGGAGAGCACAAACGTTTGTTCCTGCTGGGAGTAGAGAAGAGACTCCTGCCTGCTCTCTTTGGCCTCTCTCTAAAGACAGTTTTGCTACTTCACCCTATTCCAGGGGTCAGCAACCTTTCAGAAGTGGTGTGCTGAGTCTTCATTTATTCACTCTAATTTATGGTTTCGCGTGCCAGTCATACAATTTAATGTTTTTAGAAGGTCTCTTTCTATAAGTCTATAATATATAACTAAACTATTGTTGTATGTAAAGTAAATAAGGCTTTTAAAACATTTAAGATGCTTCATTTAAAATTAAATTAAAATGCAGAGCCCCCTGGACTGGTGGCCAGGACCCAGGCAGTGTGAGTGCCACTGAAAATCAGCTCGTGTGCCGCCTTTGGCAACTGTGCCATAGGTTGCCTACACCTGTCCTATTCTATCGAGCTGCTAGGGGAGTCCTTAAAAAACTCCAATGGGCTTAGATGAGTTTCAAAACTTCTCCATGCTGACCTAAACAAGTGAAAATGTTCACAATGTGTAAACTGTGGAGAAGCACAACAAAGTAGGAGACACGCCCGATTTTGGTTCTTGATTTTTCACTATACACTTTAAACTCAACCATGTTCATTGAATGATTAATTAAGATTCACAAATCTTTAGAGTGAACTTAGGCTACTTTGCCAAATCTCAGAACCGCTACTCAATCCTTATCCTCCTTGACCTATCAGCCACCTTTGGCACTGTTAACCATACTCCTCTTGAAGTCATGTCCTCCCCTGGCTTCTGTGATTTTTCCTTTTACCTCTTTAATCTCTCAAGTGTGTCCTTCAGAAGATCCCCCCACACCCATCCTCCAATTTTCTGTAGGGGTTCCACATAGGATGACCAAATGTCCTGATTTTATAGGGACAGTCTCGATTTTGGGGTCTTTTTCTTAGATAGGCTCCTATTACCCCCCACTCCCATCCCGATTTTTCACATTTGCTGTCTGATCACCCTAGTTCCACAGGGCTCTGTTCTTCTCTTCTCCCTCTGCATCTTGTCTCTGGGTAATCTCAGCCATAAACAAAAATGCAACTACTGTCATTATACTGACAACTGACAGCTCTACCTCTGTACTCCAGACCTATCTCCTTCTGTTCAAATTAAAATCTCAGCCTTTCCATGTGACAGCTCCTTGTGGATGTCTAGCCATCAGCTCAAGCTCAACATGGCTAAAACAGAGCTTTTAATCTTCCCCTACCAAGACCTACCCACTAGCTCCTGTCTTGATCACAGTGGATAGCACCACCATCCTGCCTGCTATTTCAGGTCCATAAAACTCTCCTTTGCTGGAAAACTTACAAAAAAACTTGACAACAATTAGACCGCTGGTGTACTGAGACCACTGCCTCTTATGCTAACCAATAATGGCTCATTGTTTCCTTGTACTCCTCCATCTGTCTTTCATTTCCATCTGTTGTCTCCTGTCGTATCCTTTCACTGTAAACTCTCTGGGACAGAGGCTGTCTCTTCTTTCTGTCTTTGTACAGCCCCCCTAGCCTGTTAGTGTCCTGGCTCATAACTAGGACTTGAAGGTGCAGTCATAATGCAATCGATAATAAAAATAATAATTATTTGTGATTATTAATCAAAATCACCTGGAAGCAATGATTTTACATTGTTTTGAATGTGACACCACTAGGTGGAACTTGATGGCTTTTCACAAAGAATGGCAGGGGGGAAATGGTGTCACTAGAACTTTTAGAGTAAGGTAAGACCAATATTGTGGGAATAACCAAGAACAGTTTGGTTGGTCATGATTTTGAATCATAGCCCATATCTGGCATTGAATTCACAATACATGTTAAAGTCTCAAAGCAATCTGAATCATTCTATCATTCACAAATTAAACTTGTAATTATCTTTAATGTTACCAAGTACTAGCTGGTTAAGAGTTATTCATGTGTTTTTAAAATATCCTTGGATTTTTTCTTTTGTCTTGCAGTGCAGAAACTTGTATTAGGATAAGATCTGTGCAGCAATAAACCTTTACCACTGGCAGGAATCTAGCAGTCACAAACAATTAGTTCCTTCTGTGAATAGTGCAAGGTTAATTTTAGCTGCCTAATCTGTCTACTGCCAGTTCTGATAAGTTTTCTCCTTTAGCTCCAGCTGTCTGGTCCCTGATGGGATTTGGCTCCAAGGAAGATGGTATTATCAGCCCATTAACCATCACTAGAAGTGGAATTGTGAGACTGATTAATATTGATCACCTGTTCTAAAGGGTTATCAGATGATGCTGAGTGAATCTGACGCTTAGTTGTTTCTGTGGGCAGCTTTTATTTTTACTAGCTGAGAGCACTTTGCTCTAGAGTTCTGCCCAAAGGGAGGAGAGAAAGAGAGAGAGAGAGAGGGAGAGAGAGATGTGGGAGAATATCTCAATTGTGCCATCAATGGCTATCAGAATGAGAAAAAGAATTTCACATGGATTCTTTGCCCTCTCTGCAGCCAAACTCTAAATATGTATTACACAGTTTTCTTTCCTCTCTGTTACATGGAAATCTTTTCATTAGCGAGAAAGCGAGAGACCCAACCAGTTCAGAAGGATTTGAAAGTGGTCTGTCAGTGGCCCCCCAGGCACTCTACAGTGACAAAACAGCACTCTTTGAATCAAATCCAAGGATGGTTTGGACTGGCACAGTTCAAGGGTGGGAGTGTGTGTGTATGTCAGTTATTCAGATAAAAGGACCATAGGAATGATCATAATAGATCAGCCCAATGATTTATCTAGTCCAGAATCCTATTACAGATGCTTGAGATGAAGTTGTAAAACCCCATCTAAGACAATTGTGCAAACTCATACATGCATACACTATATATATGATTTTCTTCCATGACCCTGAATATCCTTCTTGGCATTGGAAGGGGAAAAAAAGTCTGGCAAAAAAAAAAAAAAAAAGCAACAGGAATATTGAGCCTAGAACCAGGATCAGCTGTGGTCTTATTAGTAATCCAAGTAATAAGACATGATATCTTAAATTCATGTGTCATTTTGGACCAGAGAGCAGCGTGGTTCTACATAGGATGGGCTCATGATATTTATCAAAGGAAGTCCTAATTTATTCATTTTAGGATATTAGTTCTTAATCTGCTTTATTAGTCTAACACACTCGGTGCACTCAGGAGATTTCCTCCCCCTCACAGAAATATGAGACATCCTAGTTTCTTGGAATGATAATTAAACACAATTCTTATTTGCTTGGAACTGGCATAAACCAAGCTATCAAGGGAGACATACGAAATATTAATATCAGGGGAAAAAATGGGTCAGAAAAATTACAGGGGTAAATTCTGTTTGGGATTCAAGCACTTTATTGTTGAACTGCTTGGTTCCCCAATATAAAAACATTTACTGGAGAGGACCATGGGATAAAAGCAACACGATCCTGACACTCAAGTCAAATTAAATATTTGTCTCTTCTTGTTTCACTTTTATCCAGCACCAGTTCCTCCTTAACCTTGAGCAGAGCTACATTTTCTGCCCATCATATTTGTTTCACTTTTTAATTGTAAATTCACGTTACCACTGGATTTAGTATTCTAAAAACAATGTGTCCATCTCTGCTTGTTTGTAGCACTGTAGAGTAGAACATGGGTGATTGTTGAAAAATTCCTAAAACTTTCTGTTTTATTTCAGTGTGTAATTACTGTTTGTTTTTTTCACAGCTGCTTGTCACAATGGAAACTATATTCTCCACAGTAAGGACGATAGACTCATTTTCTCACTTCAAACATGAAAACAAATATCCGCAAAATGCTAAATCAGCAGCCAGAACCTAAAGAGAGCAGGACTCTTAGTTTTATTGTCTGAGGCTCATAAATTCAGTGTACAACAGAGTAATGTTAGAAGAAAGCAGCAAGTTAACTGAAAAATATGGAGGATGGGAAAAAAAGAAATATCAGGGGGAATAAGGGCTTTTTAAGTTCGAGATAAATTGCATTCTTTGTTAGTCAATACAAACTGAGTGGAAATCTTTGATGCATAATAGTGCAAACAGAGAAGATGTGATGGCCAATTACACGTTAACTTTTATGACTCAAAATGATATTTATAACTTGAGGTGTATAACACTGCTTTTAATTCATAGGTGGGTGATGCAAACGTTTTTCTTTGATTTGCATCCCCTTACTTTGGCTTAGAGTTTCAGGCTTAAATGAGCAAAAAAAAAAAAAAAATTATCATCATCATCATCCAAGAGACTGAAAATGAAACTCAGGCAAAATTCCAAAGGCACAAAATTATTCAAGACCAAGGTTTGTGTGGTTTCCACCCAAAATCCTGCTCCCTATCTGCATATCAAGAGGGATTGTCCCTCCAATTGACATGTTCTCCGGTTTCAGAGTGGTAGCTGTGTTAGTCTGTATCAGCAAAAAGAATGAGGAGTCCTTGTGGCACCTTAAAGACTAACAAATTTATTTGGGCACAAGCTTTCATGGGTTAGAATCCACTTCATCAGATGCATGAAGTGAAAAATACAGGAGCAGGTATAAATACATGAAAGGATGGGGGTTGCTTTACCAAGTGTAATGTCAGTCTAATGAGATAAATCAATTAACATCAGGATACCAAGGGAGGAAAAATAATGCTTGAAGAGGTAAGGAAGTGGCCCATTACAGAGAGTTGACAAGAAGGTATGAGTAACAGTAGGGATACATTAATAATGGGGAAATTAAGTTTCAGTTTTGTAATGACCCAGCCACTCCCAGTCTTTATTCAGGTCTAATCTGATGGTATCTGGTTTGCAAATTAATTCCAGTTCTGCAGCTTCATGTTGGAGTCTGTTTTTGAAGGTTTTTTTTTGTTGAAGAATTGCCACTCTTAGGTCTGTTATTGAGTTGAAGTGTTCTCCCACTGGTTTTTGAATGTTATGATTCCTGATGTCAGATTTGTGACAATTTATTCTGTTGCATAGAGACTGTCTGTGTTGGGCAATGTACATGGCAGAGGGGCATTGCTGGCACATGATGGCATATATCACATTGGAAGATGTGCAGGGGAATGAGCCCCGGATGGTGTGGCTGATGTAGTGAGGTCCTATGATGGTGTCCCTTGAATAGATATGTGGACAGAGTTGGCACCAGGGTTTGTTTCAGGGATTGTTTCCTGGGTTAGTGTTTTGTCGTATGGTCTGTGGTTGCTGGTGAGTATTTGCTTCAGGTTGGGAGGCTGTCTGTAAGCAAGGACTGGCCTGTCCCCCAAGGTTTGCGAGAGTGAGGGATCGTCCTTCAGGATAGGTTGTGTAACTCTTGATAGGACTTAGGAATCAAGCAAAGCCTGAAAAAAATATAAACACTTAGACTCTGAGCTTGTCTGAGCAGAAGACATCCTTCTTGAGTGTTTGCAAAGCTCCTGGATCATAGTAGTAGCTGTGTAAATAGAAACTACATGTAGTTTACTGTACACAAGTTTATATAAGAAATTGTATTATACTTTCCATTTCCAGTTTATATGACATTATGCCTTGTACTATTTGGTAGATAATTTAGAGTGAAATCCAGAAAGACCATATTTAAGACACAAGCACAATGGACGAAATATAGGTTCTAGACCGGGGTGGGCAAACTTTTTGGCTCAAGGGCCACATCTGAGTATGGCAGGCCATGAATGCTCACTAAATTGGGGGTTGGGTGCAGGAGGGCATGAGGGCTCTGGCAGGGAATGCGGGCTTTGGGGTAGGGCCAGGAATGAGGAGTTCATGGTGTGATAGGGGGCTCTGGGCTCGGGCAGGGGATTGGGGTGTGTGGGAGTCGGGGGAGGGCTCTGGTTGGGGGTGCGGGCTCTAGGGTGGGGCTGAAGAGTTGGGGGTGCAGGAGGTTGCTGTGGGCTGGAAAGGAGGGCAAGGGGGAGGAGGATCAGGGCTGGGGAAGGGGGTTGATTTGTGGGGCAGGGAGGTCAAGGTGCCAGCTCTGGGCAGTGCATACCTCAAGCAGCTCCCAGAAGCAGTGGCATGTCCCTTCTCCAGCTCCTCCGTGGAGGTACGGCCAGACAACTGCAAGCTGGCCTGTCTGCAGGCACCAACCTTGCAGCTCCCATTGGCCGCAGTTCCCAGCCAAAGGCGGCACACAAGCTGATTTTCAGTGGCACTCACACTGCCCTGGTCCTGGCCACTGGTCGGGGGGGCTCTGCATTTTAATTTAATTTTAAATGAAGCTTCTTAAACATTTTAAGAACTTTGTTTACTTTACATACAACAATAGTTTAGTTATATGTTATAGACTGATAGAAAGAGACCTTCTAAAAACATTAAAATGTATTACTGGCACGCAAAACCTTAAATTAGAGTGAATAAATGAAGACTCAGCACACCACTTCTGAAAGGTTACTGACCCCTGGTGTATAGCATTATATCAAGATATTTCCATATTGTACGCTTTCCAGTGGCAGTAGAAAATAAGCTGGCATCATTTGTTGATTTCTGAAACAAAGGATATGTTAGACCAGAATCTTTTCTGTGTTTGATTCATAGTCATGTTTAGCCCTGTTTTCATACCAAAAAAATGGGATCTTCACAAGTTGAGCACCAGATTTTCGTGATAGTTTTCACATACTCCTCCTCTTCTTTTCATATTTTCAAAATATTCTCTCTTTTTGCCCCCCAAAAAAGCTTTTGTCCTCTATGACATTATTAGTTTAACACTGAATTTACATATATAATATATCTAAATTCAAAAGAAAAATGACTGCTAGAGAAGCTGGGTTTTGGTGCAAGTGAGCTATTTTTGACCTATTTCTTCTCTTCACCAGAAAGGCAGCTAATCATAAGGACTAGGGAAGCCAATTGATCAGAAGTTTATTTTCACGCAAATGCTCCTTGAGCTCTTTTGAATTTTGTGTTTGGAGTCTTTGAAGTTGTCTCCAAGACTCTTGCAGAGCCAGGGGTGACTGCATATAATGACTTTTCCTCCTGTGAATCTTCTTAAATTTCACATATATTGAAGATTTTTAAAAGCTTCCAGATAGCCCAGGAGACACAGTAGCTCAGGGCATGGCAATGGAACATGTTCCTCAACACTGCACAGCACTTCAAAAAGCAATAATAGCTCAGTGCTACAAAAATAATACCAGTGGGCGAAATAGAAGCACAGTTATAAAGTAGCACTAACACTTCAGACTGACCCCAAATGTCACTGAAGTCACTGTTCAAGTCAGGATCAAAAGAAGTTTGAAATATAGGGATGTATGTAAAAAAAAAAAAAACCCACAACAATTCTAGTTCATGAAAAATATTTAGGTTTTGGAATCTGTTTTTGTTCTGATGGGGGAACCTGGGTTTCCCGTGTCTCAAGAATGTGCCCTAAACACCAGGCTATAGAATCACTCCCTCACTTCGTGGCCCAATGAATATTTAATGTTTAATATAAATTCAACTCCCATAGGAGAGACTGACTGTATAGCCCAGTGGTTGGGGCATACAGCTGAAAAATGGGAGACCCAAGTCCCTGGTCTGGAGCAGTGACTTGAATATAGGTCTCCTTAGACAGTGTCCTTGGCTGTTCTCTCTCTCATATGCACAACTGTATCCTAGACCCAAGAAATCTTCCTGACAGAAATTTTGTTGAAATCAGCATGTTTCCATGATAGGTTTCTCTTTTCACAAAACGGCATTTTCTACGAGTTTTGTCAAAAACATTTCCACTGGCTCTAGTATGTAAGTGAAGGGCTGGTGAACCCCACAGAGTTATTGGTTTTGAAAAACTCTCCAGGTATTTTGCTGACCAAGCTCAAGCTCACAAAGACCTTTTCCTGTAAAACTCTATTCACACCTGCTATGCGAGTGGGGGCTGCAGCACTGGACAGGAGAGTGCAGGCCAGAGGCTACCGCTGGAATGGGATGAAATACTATTCACCTGACCACCTCCCAGGTAGCTATTATGACTTATTTGGGTTGTGGTAATACTATGAGGCCCCAAACAGAGATGAAGGCCCCAATGTACTAGATGCTGTATATACAACACATTAAGAAAAGATTTCTTCTCCTGCTCCCCCAAACTGCAAGCCCTGGACAGGTTAAGAATTTCCCCACCCACACTTCCCATGGCCCCGTTGGCCTGACTGGAGCTGCTCCCTGCAACCCCAAATATAGAAATCAAATTACACCTATGATTTCTGACCATTAATGGTCATTATTTTTCACTCTCCATGTGTACTTGTAATAGCTGCCTTTACAAAGGCCCATGACCTTAGCTGGGCTTTCAGTCTCTAATTATATGCCATATATAATTGCATCACTCTCAGACATCCAAGCCGTCATACCTTGCTAAACTACTAAAACGCATACCACGGACATATTAACTCTGAATGTGACTGCAGAGTTGCAATTATGCATTTTACTATGACTAGCTTGCTTCAGATTGAGCACAAATAATGGATAATTTTAGCAACTTAAATGTGAAATGCACTTAATTAAATGTGAAACACAGACTTATGGATTAGCAGAAATAATAATGTTCATGTAGTATCAGAGGGATAGCCGTGTTTGTCTGGCTCTGTAAAAAGCAACAAAGAGTCCTGTGGCACTTTATAGACTAACAGTTGTATTGGAGCATAAGTTTTCGTGGGTAAATACCCACTTCATCAGACACATGCAAAAGTTTATGCTCCAATACGTCTGTTAGACTATATAGTGCCACAGGACTCTTTGTTGCAATGTACATGTAGGATAACTTCTAAAATATTGCAAATTTGAACAATGCAATATAGTCATTATATAGGTTTGATTGTATCCTTCTCCTTGTACCTTTCATCTGTTGCTTGTCTTCTTAGATGTAAGCCCTTCATGGCAGGAACCATGTCTTCATATGAGTTCATACAGTGCCTAGCAAAATGAGGGCCCAATCTCAACTGAGGCTTCTAAGCACTTCTGCAATATAAATGTCAAATTACTATCATCATAAAATGTGATTATTTATACATCACTTTCCAAATCAATACCAGTCTCTGTTTTAGAAATTAGAATTATTTCAGTGTTGTTATCCCCATGCAGTTTTTTCTAAAGTTACAGCAGGGCTTGTGTACAACGTGCCTTCTTAATAGGACACTATTATTTATTTTTATTGTTGTTGCAGCAACTAGGACCTAGCTGCAGTTATGGGGGACTGGCAGCGTAGAAATAAAGAGACAATCCCTGCCCCAAAGAGCTTACAATCTATATGACTATAGATTGCAGGTGGAAATAACAAATGGATGCACAAAGGAACCATGAGACAATACCAGTCAGCATGAAAAGTAGCAAGTACAGCTGCCTAACCACTCTCAAACTGGCATCACAGCAGAGGAGAATTTTATGAAGGGATTTGTAGGAGGCTTTGTGGATTTTACAGGGAGCTCCTCCCATGCAAAAGAGGCAGCATGGGAGAAAACTCATTTAGCTGGTTCACAACTTATGCATCTTCAAAGAGCGTATAGGAAACATCTTTGAAATTACAAAATATGCTGAATTTAAAACAATATAAACTTGAGTTATTCAGCCCAGTTTGTATTCAGTAAATTGGACTACAGTGACTATGTTTTAGAGGCTAAAAAACTGGCATGCTGAGTTAACATGCTTAAGAAGAGGATGCCGAACCTAGCACAGTGGTGACTGGTAGGCTTTGGGGGAACTCTGAACTGAGAGAGAGCTACTGGCACCTGAGATTTACCCTTGCCCATCTTTAAGCTGTGCTCCTAAATTTCATACACAGTAGTGGCTTTTCATCAGCAAGGCTAGACCTATGCTGATTTACACCAGCTGAGGATCTGGCCCCAGCTAACTACACCAAAATAAATGTAAATGCTTCTCATGTTTTTTTGTGTTTCCTCTCCTGTGTAAGGCAGTTGTAATTTGGATTTGGTAGTTAATGTGTATGTAGAGGTGCTAAGTGAATGTCTCAGAAGATGAACTACTCTCCACTCTTTGTAGGAGAGAGAACAAATAGAATAAACTGGTCTGTAGAGACCTAAATTCACAGAAAAGTGCGGGAAAAGGCTGTGACCTCAACCTGTGGAGATGCCACAGGCAGAGGAAAGTGTCCATTCTGGCACAGAATAAGCCTTCAGTAGACAAGGATGTCAAATTAAGTTTACTCACAATTACAACTCATAAATAAATTCTCAGGAAATCATAAGGCTTCCAAATTATTTGCTGGGCTTTTGTATTTTTAACTCTTTCATTACAAAGCAGGAAGAATCTGGCAATTATTGAAGGAATATCTAAGAATGTCTTTATGATTTCTATCTAGGCCTGACTACTAGAGCTGGTTGAGAAATAGCATTTCCTTTTCATGGGCAATTGTGACATTCTAAACCAGGGATCAGCAACCTTTGGCACACAGCTCGCCAGTGTAAGCACCCTGGCGGGCTAGGCCAGTTTGTTTACCTGCCGCCTCTGCAGGTTTGGCCAATCACAGCCCCACTGGGGGCGATTTGCCACTCCAGGCCAATGAGGACAGTGGGAAGCAGTGCAGGCCGAGGGATGTGCTGGCCACGGTTTCCCGACGACCCCATTGGCCTGAAGTGGCCAACCGTGGCCAGTGGGAGCTGTGATCAGCCAAACCTGCAGACACGGCAGGTAAACAAACTCCTTGGCCCACCAGGGTGCTTACCCTGGCAAGCCGCATGCCAAAGGTAACCAATCCCTGTTCTAAATGTTCCTTTTTTCCCGAATCAGAATGAAAAGTCAAAATTGACCATTAAATGAAAAATATATACATACAAATTTCATTTTGGAAACAATCAATACAAAATAGTTGAATAAGGTCAAAATGCTTTGTTGAAATGATTAAGTCTAAAAATAAATCATTTTCAATGATCTCCCATTGAAAATTGCAATGAAATTGGTAAGTTCCCACAAAACAGATCATTGTTGTCAAATGAGCATTTTCTAACATAAAACTGTTCAGCTGGAAAAATTTCAACCAGCTCTACTGACTGTTAAGATTTAATATCCAAATTATATTGAGTGTGTGAATTTAAAAATAAACTTGAGGTAGCAGATGGCAGCAAGAGAACTGTCAAATTCTATTGTCTCTGTGTTTGTTCATTAATGCTTTGCTCTCTTGTTCCTCTCTCTCTGACTGACATACGGGAGACAATTAGAACTCGCATCTAGCAGCTCTGACCCTGAGATGTTTCCGCCATGGCAGGGTTCAGCTGTTGGTAACTTTCTTCTGTATGCACCAGTGTTTCCCTCTTGCCACAAAGCTAAGATTTTTCTGGTTCTCAAAAAGCTTTGCTTTGACTTTGTGGCTTATTGTGTGGCAATTTCTATTTTTAACTGTTCACACAGTATGGGAATAAAGGTGAAGTTCATTCAGCCACTAACATAAGGCCAGATTTTCAAAAGTGTCCAGCACCCTGCAATTCTCACTGGGTGCATTGTTCTTCAAAGGTACTTCTGAGAACTAAGCAGTTCTGAAAATCTGGCCGTTTAATTCAGGGATTAATAGGAGCAGCCATGTGCTGAGCACTTTCTTTTTAAAATCTGGCCCACAGAAAACACTTAGCCTCTTAAGGTTCTTGGGCCCAGATCCATGAAGGGACTTAGGCATTGCAACGCTGAATGTAGCAACACCTGACTTTCCAGTGCCTAGAAAAATCTCTGGAACAACACTGCAATCCCCAAAGCCTGAATTAGGTGCCTACACTCCTTATAGAATGAATACGGAGAAATAGGCACCTTAGAATGGGCCCCAGAAACACCAGCATGCTAGGTGGAGCACTGCCTAGGCTAACCAATGGGCGATACCAATAAGACGAGTCTGTCCCAAGACCCACCTCTTCAGGGAGTTAGGCTTTTAAGTCTGGGCTGCAGGGAGGTGCCTATCTCGGCTAGTGATCCACAGCTGGGCACCCCTGTCCTAGAGTCAGGTGGTTTAGGTGTTTCTTATGAGAATGAGTTAAGTGCCTGCATCTCTCCACAGAAAATGGAGAGAGGAAGAGGAGCCCACTTTACAACCTTCAGCCCAGTGGTTAGAGCAGTTTTCTGGGAGACCCAGGTTAATTCCCCCCTCTCTACCTGATGGATAGAAAGGATTTGATGGGATCTCATGCCTCTCAGAAATGTGCTGTAGTCACTGAGCTATGGGATATTCTAATGTGGGGTTCCCTCAGTCTCCCCTGTTGAAGTTGTTCCACTTTGGATAAATAATGAAAGTGATTGAAGCAGGGGGACTGGACACAGGTGTGACATGTTCCCAGGGTGCAGCCTAGAACTGGGGTACTGCTGAGTCCTCTGTCTCACCAACCAGGGCTCCCTCTCACACTATGATGCTGTGACAAGCTACAACCCCTCCAGAGCTTGCATTTACACAACCATCCACAGGCAGGAACACACCCAGCTGAGTTACATGAATGCTTCTCCTAGCCACTCATGACCCAATAATAGAAAGGCTCCAGCCAATTTCCCACAGCTCCCCAGCCTAGGACCCCAGAGCTGTACTGTCTTGTCCTGGTCAGAAGCCTGACCAGTGTACATTTATTACCCAGTCTGCCACTTCTACAAAGGAAAGTGAACATGCACCAGCTTTTGTACATCAAGCAGGCTCCCCCAAGCACTTCAAGCAAAACACACTGGTTTAGGTAAAATATAAACATTTTATTAACTACAGAAAAAGAGATTTTAAGTGATTAGAAACAGTAAGAATACAGATCAAAGTTGATTACCTAAGAAATAAAAGTAAAATTGCAATCTGAGTTCTATAAACTAGACAGTATTTTAATCAAGCAGTGTTTTACCCTGATGGTATCATTTCTTGATATACAGGCTGGGCTTTTCTTTTCCAGCTTGGGACTACCTCCCCAGTTCAGTCTTTGTCTTCCAGACATGTTTCCAGATGTTGCGTTGTGGGGGGAGTGAGGTCAAATGATGATGATGTCACTTCTCCTCCTTTATAAATTCCTCCAGCTTGCTGGAAGGATCTTTTGCTATAACATGAGTCAAACAATGTCCATTGTTTATGTGCTCTCTCTGAGAGGTATCCATTATATATAATTCCTGGGGTAGTCATTGTGAGTGTGTATTTCCCTTAATGGGCCACCATCAGTGTCTGGCTGCCCCATTGTTGTACCTGAAAGGCTGGTTGGGGGTGTTTCTAACTTCACAACTATGGAGGGGATGGTATGATGGGATGGCCTAATTTTGGCAATTAATTGATCTTTGACTATTAGCGGTAAATATGTCAATGGTCTGTGATGGGATGTTAGATGGGGTGAGATCTGAGTTACTACAGAGAATTCTTTCCTGAGTGTCTGTCTGGTGAGTCTTGCCCACATGCTCAGGGTTTAGCTGATCGCCATATCTGGGGTCAGGAAGGAATTTTCCTCCAGGGCAGATTGGCAGAGGCCCTGGGGCTTTTTCGCCTTCCTCTGCAGCACGGGGCACAGGTCACTTGCTGGAGGATTCTCTGCACCTTGAAGTTTTTAAACCATGATTTGAGGACTTCAGTAGCTCAGACATAGGTTAGGGGTTTGATACAGGAGTGGGTGGGTGAGTTTCTGTGGCCTGTGTTGTGCAGAAGTTCAGACTTGATGATCATAATGGTCCCTTCTGACCTTAAAGTCTATGTCTCTATGATTCTATGAACATGATTCAGTAACATACACATAGCAAAACTTCATAACTCCACATACAATGATAGCAGATACAATCCAACCGGATAATAATATTTAACAGATCAAGACTTTTAAAATGATATCTCACTTTGTACAAAACATGTCAATTATATGACAGTGGTAAATATGGGGGTGACAGGGTGTTGCTTTAGGGTACAGAGTGACACACCAGGGTCTCCCATCCCCAGGTCAATGCCCGTACCACCAGGCTATAGAGTCATTTCCCCCATTCTCTCTCTCACTGACAAAGTTTTTATGCAAAGTATAATAGCTGTAACAGGAGAGACTAAGTGAGGCCCCCACTTCCTGGACTATCCCATAAGTCAGTGATTAGAGCATGTCAGTTAAAAGTAGAAGACTTCTGTTCAAATCCCCTCTTGCCCTCTACTTGAGGGAGGAATTGAACCTGGATCTCCCACATCCCCAGTGGGTGCTCTATTACCACTGGATTAACAGTTATAAAGTGGGCACCATCAGACCTACTCCCAGATAAGATAGAGAGCCTCCACCTATCTTCCCTGGATCGTGGATCATGCTACGGCATAGGTGTGAGATAGGTGCTCAGATGCCTAGAGTGGGATAGCAGTGTGCATGTCCAGAGACACAAAAATAGGTGCCTAGGGAACTTTTACCCTGAAAACTCAGGGCCTGCGTGAGTTTAGGTGCCTAAATCTGGTATTTTAAGCGGCTAACTACCTTTGTGAATCTGAGTCTTGGAGTCTGTTTTCTCCTTCGGTGTCTGGCTGTTACATCTTTCACCACATTTGATTCTAGCTCAAGAAGTCTGCAAAGCAAATCCCTTCCCCAGAAGCAAATAATACTGGCAGCAAAGTTGACTTCTACCAACCACCACCAAAGCAGCTCTGGGTCAGATTCTGACAAAAGACAAAGCAGCAATCAGCCAGTTAAATTATTCGGAGGTTTCAGAGGAGCTACGACAGTTTACACAGATAAGGATGTGGCCCAGGGTATTAATGTTAAACACAAAATAAGGAAAGCTGAAATCTTCATCAAGGAAAATTAAAATTGCTGCAGAAGTAATTACAGTGCAACAACAGAGTTACATAAGTCTACTACTGGGTATCACACTTCAGATATGATCTGTTAGTACTGTTTTTTTCAGAGACCCTCCCTTGTGCTCTCTAAGATTCTTGCAGAGCAATTCTGCAATGGTGAGAAAACAGGATATGACTAGTTAGCTGAGTGATTTCAATTTTAAATTACAATAGTGGGACTGATAAAGCTGTTCCTGGAACTTATACACATTTGCCCGCTCAAGTGACTATGAATCTGCTCCACTTCTACATTTTCTTCAGAACTCCCATTAAAATTTATAAGTAAATGATCAGTAAATTATATCCTGTATAGGTCTTGTCTAGTTATTAACTCGAAAACATTTTCCTCTAGGAGCAAGGCAGAAAAGACAAAGAAAATGCAAGATGATTGATTTACTTTCTGTTCCACTCAGGCCTCTTTCTTCTTCCCCTGTGTGCACATTTTAAACCATACTTTTCTAATAGAAGGTGAGAGATGTGCTGTCCTTTCATGTTAACGGGCTTTTGTTTTGTTTTGATGGCATGGCAAGCAAAGTCACTTTCTTATTAGGTAGCTTCTACCAATTAAAATTAGTTTCTGTGCAAAAGGCTTTCTGCAGCATTATAAAATGAACACAGTAAAAAATAATAAAACCAAGTGAAACAACCACCCTTAGTGTTGTTGTGCATGCATCAAGGTGACAGGACAGTGAATGTTAAAAATGATAGTTACGGTGTTAAAAAACTAAAGTAATGTTAATGGATGCTGTATGGGGTGGGGATGGCTTTAATGCATAGGAGACAGTTTAGCGAGAAGGGGCTACGGCTGACGCAGTGAAATGATGGGTTGTACATTCAGTTGACCAAAGTAGGGGGCAGCAAAGAACGGAAAGGAGGCAGAGATGCAAAGAGAGCAGGAAGGGGATAATAAAAGTAGAAAGGCCTGAGAACAGGTGAAAGTGAGGTAGAGCAGCAGATGCATTGTGATATAGGCAGATGCAATGAGTCCTAAAGGAGAAAAGTCCGCTAGTGGTGAGACTTGCTTTGAACTTGGAGGCTCTCTCCCTATCTGCTTCATAATGGTGGCTGGAACTGGGGTTGGTCTCAGGGTGAGGTACGAGTGGGGACATTAAGGTTTTTCATGGACTACCAGTGTATTCTGCTTTACTCCCTATGGAAAGCCACTGCCCCAAAGCAATTGCTGCCTAATTTGGTGAAGGGAGTAGGACAGGCAGCCCCTTCTATCCCCCTCTGCTTTCAGCGGCCAGGTTGTAGTTGGAGTCTCTAGGAGGACTTTTATGGTGATGTTGGTCAGGATGGCATATGTGCTTTACAGATGTTCCCAGCTCCTACCACTGTGGAGGAGGTGGGGCTTACTATTATCATGTTTCCAAGTGGTCTACAGTAATCTGAAGTAATCAAAGGGACCAAGGCTGAAGGAGACAGAACCACTGACACTGAAGTGTGCAGTGAGGCCTTAAATGAGAGTAAGGGCTACAGAATTTGGCCCTTATAAAATAAAACTGCAAAAAACTTCAAAAAAGGAGGAATAATTGTCATTAATATTAATTGAATATATTGAATATCAGTTAAACAAGACAATACCAGTCAAGTCACAGAGACATGTAGGTAATTTGTCACAAAGATGTAGTATTTCTCAGCAGTGTTCTCAGACAGAAACTTCTTCTGTCATGAGCCATTACTCTCATTATGGAGAAAGTATGAAAATACATATACTGATGGACAAAAGCACATGAAAATCTCTTCCACGGTTCCCACATAGTACAGTGGTTCTCAAACAGGGGTGTGGGGTCCCCTAGGGGGCCACAAACATGTTTCAGGGGGGCTGCCAAGCAGGACTAGTTAGATTTGCTGGGGCTCAGGGAAGAAAGCCAGAGTCCCACTACATGAGACTGAAGCCCAGGGCCCCAAGTCCTGCCACCTGGGGCTGAAGTCGAAGCCTGAGCAATGTAGCATGGAGCCCTGGGCAACTGCCCTACTTACTCCCCCCTAATGCTGGCCCTGGCTTTTATATGCAGAAAACCAGTTGTTGTGGCACAGGTGGGCCGTGGAGTTTTTATAGCATGTTGGGGGGAGAGAGGGCTCAGAAAGAAAAAGATTGGGAACCCCTGTTATAGTAGATGTTTGTACCAGGTTTTCCTATAAGATCCAGAAGTAAATAGAAATCTTAGACTCTGTTCTGCTACTCTGACTCACTCCAAGGCCTGATCTACACTTAAAAATTAGAATGACGAAGCTATGTCATGCAGGGCTGTGAAAAATTTTGCACCTTGAGCACAGTAGCTGCTCAGCCTAACCTCTGGTGTAGATACAGCTTGGTTGGTAGAAGAATTTTTCTGACAATGTAGTTACTGCATTTTGGAGGGATGGATTAACTACACTGAATGAGAAAAAACCTTCCATCAATGTAGGAAATGAATCAAACGACTACTCAATGGCACTACAACAGCACAGCTGCAGCACCATAGCTGTGCTACTGTAGCAGCTCTAACGTAGACATGCCCTAAGTATTAAGTATCTTACTCCTCAGGGACTCCCACTGATAAAGGAAATATCTCTGTGGTTTAAGACAGTATCCCCATGGACATATTTAGCCCATTATAAATTCCTGAGCTCTGACACTCCTCTTTGTGCTTTACAACTGATTAACCCTGTATTTGTTCCTGTAGACTAATGAGACTGCATAGTTAATATTACGCCCAGCTGTAAGTTTTTGCAGGATGAAGTGAAATGGACTTAATTTGCCACTCTCCATCAACCCAGAAGAGTGCCAGTTCCTTGACTGGCAAGTTCCAGTATTACACAGCCTATAATTTCAAAAATAAAATAAATGTACATGTCTGATTTCCAACTAAAAGTGTATACGAAATCCAATCCAAACCAAAAGGTAGATTATAGCCCCATTGCCAGTAGCAACGGGCCCTGAAAAGAGCAGGAATGTTACTCGTGCCCCCATGTATGTTCATTACTCACTTCCTAGCTCCCATCTTCCCCATGTTACAAAAGTTACTTCCACAGTGCCAAAGAACCATCAACCACATCAATTATGGAGGCTTTGTTTTGTGCTGAATGCACAGAGAGTCACAAAACCAGGTGGAAGATGAATAGCTAGTCACTTATTTAAACAGTGGCTGTTCAGAGCCACAACTAACACCACTCCTTGCACACCCATGCAGGGTCTCTAATATTTGGCCCAGTGACATAATCATCAAGGGGTCAACAGGAGCTACACACACCTATGGCTAAGACAACATAACCCGAAAGTTAATGATTCCTTATGGAAAACACTAATGTACCCTAGCCCAACACACTACAGTTTCACTACTGTAAGCAATAGTTTTCCAAGCCACTCCATAAGGTACTACCAACCTTTGTATAACATATGGCATCAGATGAATCCATCCCTTCTTGTTTAGTCTCTTGACATAGATTTTAACAAGATGAAATGGCACAATACTAAACTAATTCAGTGTAATGGTTTTGATTATAACAAAGGTAGTAAATGGTACAAATACAGTCCAATAAAATTAGACTGTAATCTTGTGCTTTTCCCCAAGTGCTATAGACTGTTCCTAGGATGCAGACTCATTTGTGCTTCTAAAAAGCCTACAATTATTTTGTGAGACACAAATCAAAATAATTTTCTCTCTCCTTCTTTTTGGGCATAATGTGTTTTGTGCTTCCATGCAATATTAATATAATTTTATTTATAACGCTTCTTCCATACTACTAAACCCTGCTAATGAATTCAGGGGGCTGTACAAAACAAAATAGCCATATAAAACCACAATTGCAAGCCAACCTCTGCAAACTCAAAGGAATGGACCATATAGCTACTGGAAAGCTGTGCAGGTCCACTGAAATCAACTGAGCTTTGGTGATTTACACCATCTGAGTGTGTGGCCCCAAAGGGTTTAGAACAATAAAAGTGAAAACCTGAAATGAGAGGAAAGAGACAGAACTCTGAGGCCCAACACTAGTAATTTGTATAGGTGCTTTTTAAAAGAGGGAGAGGGGGACTGAGATGAATTTCAGTGGCAACAAATTCTACAACCCAGGGTCTACCAGAAAAAAAAAAGTGTGAATACTGCCATATAAGGCATAAAGTGTAAGGCTGGGATCTGTGGATGGTAGAACTACAGATGGTCAAAATATTTCCATCAGAACTTTTGTTTATGTGACAGAAAATAGCTAGATTGTCATTTTGTGTGCAGGAAAAACCCAACATTTTTTAAGGATTGTCTTTCTGTTTCTCCCCTCCCCCCCATTTATGCTTTCACATTTTTATTCTCCTTTTCCAGTTCCGAGGGAGGGGGTAAGGAGTAGAAGTGTGTGGGCAGGAAACAAGCCCCAAAACAAAAACATCTTTTTATTAAAAAAAGTCCCTGCCCCGCCCAAAAAACTAAAATCAAAATGCAACCAAATTGTTTTTAACACAAAATTTAAAATGTCACCAAAATTTTGAATGAAAAGAAAAATGTTCATTTTTTGTGATTTTCCCTACCAAATATACTTTATTGGGGGAAGGGAGGAAGCCCAATTCTAGATGGATGTTTTTTCAGTGCAGATGCTCATCTGGGGCGCAAAGCAATTTCTGTTGGTATTTGCACTGCAGTTGTGCCTACTGTCCCCAATCAGAGATCGAGGCTCTGTTGTGCTAGGTGCTATACATACAATTATGAAGTTGTTTAATTTGCAAATCAAACAGTAAAACAAAAAGTTCTTTCTCAACTAGTGAGAAAGGACATAAGAAGGGCAAAGCAGAAGTCTGTAGACAGAGAACCTTGGAAAATAATTCAAGGACAACTTGTTCACAGGCTAATCTAATCGTTTAACATCAATCCAATTTAAGCTCTGTTGAATACTAGGGAGCAGCAGTCATTTGCAGTATGTTGAGACAAAAGGCTTCCATCAAAGTTCAATATCAACATTTAAAAACAAGAGGGATAATCTTATGATCTGTCATTTTCTAAAAGATCCTATCAGGTAGCAACAACTTATTGAACTAAGAGATCCTGGCAACAGGTTATTTGTTCTAATCTTGCACCTATTGCAAACAGTTAAGTGTAGTAGTCTTCAAAAAGAGATTTCGTTTATTTTCTTTTTCCATTTGCTTGCATTAAGCCTATAGCTTAACTTACACAGTTTTATGGTATCTACCTGTTCTGTTCTTGGGCAGGAAGTATTCATTAATATAAAGAACTGATATGTATTAGTCGAATGCCATCATACACTGTCCACCTATCTGCAATTGTTTTGGGGTTTTTTGTTGGCATTCTCTAAGTGTTCTCCATTCACGTGTACTAACTTTATGACGAAGAGTTGAATAAAACAGTAATTTAAAAGGAGATTTTCTCCATGCCTTCTCTGAGGGTGAAATTCACTTGTGTGCAGAAAGCCAGTACATCTATATCCTACTTTAGTCCCACTTAAACCTTATTTTGAGGATTTTCATGCAATTTAAATAGTGCACTGGCCTTGTGCTTGCCCTCAGCACAAGGCTCAATTTTACCCTGAGTGTGGCTTTTAAATCACTGATCGTAGTCTCAGGGATCTTAGACAATTCTAAATCATACAGCTACTCTAAATCCTGTTATGCTGCATAACTGTACTGAAGAATCTCTGATCCAGCTGTTCACACCAAGCAATGGTTACTTGCTGAAGAGCCTTACACTCAAGTCACAACCTTACAAAACACTCCAGTAGAATTGTCATGGTATAATTCCCCACTCTGAACCTTAGCGTCCAAAAGATGGGGTACCAGCATGAATTCCTCTAAACTCAGTTACCAGCTTAGTACTTGTAGCATTGCCACCAACCAGGAATTCCAGTGCCTGGTACACTCTGGTCCCCCCAAAACCTTGCCCGGGGACCCCCAAGACCCAGACCCTCTGGATCTTAACACAAGGAAAGTAAACCCTTTCCCTCACTGTTGCCTCTCCCAGGCTTCCCCTCCCTGGATTACCCTGAAGATCACTGTGATTCAAACTCCTTGAATCTCAAAACAGAGAGGAAAATTCACCTTTTCCCCCTCCTTCTCTCTCCTCCTCCCAGACTCTCCCTGAGATAGAAAGTAATCCTAACACAGAGAGAAAATTAACCTTTCTCTCCCCCTTCCCTCCTTTCTCCTCACCAATTCCCTGGTGGATCCAGACCCAGTCCCCTGGGGTCTCACCAGAATAAAAAAAAACAATCAGGTTCTTAAACAAGAAAAGCTTTTAATTAAAGAAAGAAAAAACAGTAAAAATTATTTTTGTAAATTTAAGATGGAATATATTACAGGGTCTTTCAGCTATAGACACTGGGAATACCCTCCCAGCCTAAGTATACAAGTACAAATTAAAATCCTTTCAGCAAAATACAAATTTGAACTCCTTCCAGCCAAATACACATTTGCAAATAAAGAAAACAAACACAAGCCTAACTCGCCTCATCTACCTAGTACTTATTATTTTGAATCTACAAGAACCTGTATCAGGGAGACTGGAGAGAAACCTGGTTGCACGTCTGGTCCCTCTGAGCCCCCAGAGTGAACAACAACCAAAATCTAACAGCACACACAAAAACTTCCCTCCTTCAAGAGTTGAAAGTATCCTGTCCCCTGATTGATCCTCTGGTCAGGTGACAGCCAGGCTCACTGATCTTGTTAACCCTTTACAGGCAAAAGAGATTTGAAGTACTTCTGTTCTATTAACTCTTACTTATCTGTTTATGACAAGCATATATGTCTATATTATGAATACTTTGCTTCTTTAAGACCATACAAAATTATGCATCTTTTGAACCGCTACAAGAAAGAAGTGTTCAGGCAAATAAACTGCCCATTATAGCTACTATATCACAGAGAAACCCTATAGAAAATATACAAATCTGGTAGACTCAGATGGCAGGCACTTGTTATGCAGAAGTTCTGATGAATAAAATCTGGCAGGGTCAGAAATAGATGTGCTAGCTTCTCTTTCTGAATATGCTCTTTACATGTGAGTGTGTGTTTCTGTATATATAAGTCATTAGCATGCCTGCCTCTAGCCTCAAGGAAGTGATACAGGTAGCACCTCGATAATCCTCACAAATAATTTCCTGCCACTGCAAGGGTCTGGGGTTTTTTGGCACCAGAATACTGCTATGAGACCAGCGATTTGTCTTTTCTCTCGATGATTCAGTGACAGACTTTTAAACAGAATTAAATCCCCCTAAGCAGTTTCCTGTGCGCTGGTGATGGGCAGAACAGCAAAGATAATAAAGGGACATGACTGGAATACAGACACAGCTGTACTTGTCTGACATCAGTACAGAGATAGGTGTTGAGCTTTCTCAACAATGCAAGAGCATAATGTGGTCCATGAACTCTCAGTACACTCTATTTTCAAGGCAAAAACAGTAGGCTTGAGAATGCCACCTAAAAGGGGAAACAGGTTTACAAAAGAAACTCTGAATACCTCACTATTTCTAAAGGCTGCGCTTGCTATTCTCCTGAGCTTGGACCTTTAAGGCAGCTCGGCTCTTTCACAAGGCTATTGTTGTTATGTGAGAATACCCCCACTGTGGGAAGTATTTTATCCAGTAGCAGGTCTTACACCTGTGCTGTGAATTCATAATAGAGACAGAATATAGAAATGTGCCTTTATAAAGAACTTTAAAATAGCAGGGTCTAGTCTCACACAGCCTCCACAGAATAACACCAAGGGACTCTCTGATGGCAGAGCACAGATGGGATAAAGGATGGCTCAGATACTGACAAACCACAGGTATTCTATAGATATCTTCATCCAAAATCATTATGTCCATAGATAAGAATAATGGTGCGGCTTTCATGTCATGCATGTATACAAACATTTTTTCCCCAAAGCTGTGAAGGGGAAGAGGAAGAAAAAGCTGGGCTGACAGACATATGGGAAAGCCTCTGACATTTTATTATTTATGGGGTATTGAGGCTGTTGTGTCACATATTCTTAGGATCCCACATGGTTTGTATGTATTAGGCACAGAGTGAAAAAAAATAGGATTTCATTAACACTGGTTTTACACCATTGTAGCTCCATAGATTTCAGTGGAGTATCTCTTCGTTTACATGGTGTAATCAAGGTCAGAATCAAGCCTTAGATCTCTTTCCTCTGAGGTGAAAAACCTTCTTCATCTCCTGGACTAGGCTGAGACAAACTTTCTCTGATGCCTGCTAGCTTAATTTCAAAGAGATCAGTGAGAAATGCAACACAGAGAATTCAAAACCAGCCTCCATGACTTACCAGGCTTTCTTATTATTATCCCTTTAATCATCAAAGAGTGTCTCTGAAGAAATTTGGATTGTGCCCTGGGTGCATGCAGGGAAAGTCTGCTGTTGCTCAGGAGATTTATAATTTTGTGTGTGATTAATTTATTTTCCCTTCTTTTAAGATCTTCAGATTGCAGCAGCAGAAGATTCAATATGTGAACTTGTTTGCTTTATCACTGTATTTAAACACAGAGTATGTGCTGTATTGCCAGAGGGTGGAGATGTCCCAGAGGAATAACAGCAGGTGGGCAGTTAGATTCCTGCCAAGATCTCTCACAGGTGTACAGGATGAAGTAATGAATCAGAACATAATAGGCACTCAGAGGAAAGCTAGCTAGCACTGAATAAGCAACTTCTTTAGGGACAGAAGGGAAAGAACCCTCAGAATAGGTTGAACCTCACACATGCTAGGGCCACATACTCAAATGGAGCACCTAAAATTAGGCACCTAAATATCCACAGCTGATTTAAGTCAAATATCTTACAGCTGATTTAAGTCCCTAAATATCTATTTAGGTACCTCACTTGAGGTTCCCGAGTTAAAAAATGTGGCCCTAGTAGTTGCTACAGTGTCAGGGTGTAGTTTCATTTGCCTGTTTATGCAAAGTAAAACAATGTTGTTTCTTCAGCAAAACCCATGTGGTCCCAAAACCAGGGCCTGCTCCAGGCACCAGCATTCCAAGCTGGTGCTTGGGGCGGCAATCTTCAAGGGGCGGCAGTCCCTGTTCTTTTGCCCCCAAGCAGCGCGCCAAATTGCCGCCGTGGGCAGCAGGGGCAGTCTGTGTGCTCTTAGGGCGGCAGGCGCATTTCTGTGGCGGGGGCAATTCGGTGGCAGCTTCTATGTTTAGCTGTCCAGGGAGGCTTCAGCTAAACATAGAAGCTGCCGCGGAATTGCTGGCACCGCGGAAACGCACCTGCCAGCCTAAGGGCACACAGAATGCCCCCGCCGCCCACGGCAGCAATTGGGCGTGCTGCTTGGGGCAGCGAAAACTGTAGAGCCGGCCCTGCCCAAAACTTCTGGGATACCGTTGTGGGGAGTAAAACTCACTTCAGAGCTCTGCTTTCAAGCCGATGCCTAGACATCCTAGTGGTGGTAATCTTTACTTAACACATGTAAACAGAATGAACACAAAAAGCTTAGGAGTTATATTTCCAAGACAAAGAATAAAGGAAGGAACAAACAGTACCTTTTGCTTCTGCTACTTGAAAATTACAACAGGCAAAATACATCTCTCTCCAGCTAGTGATATGTATCAGGTTGCTGAGCTTTTAAAATTTGGTTTGTGCTTTTTATTTACACCGCCTTCTTCCCATTTGTTTTTTGTTTAATCTTTGTTTTTGTTTCTTCTTTTCCTGCAGCTTCTTTTCTATCCTAACTCACTGCAGATTTCTTTTCTCCCATCTTCCATGAGCCTTGTTTCATATATTTTTCACTGTCTTACATTCTCTATTTGGCACTTATGTATCCTTTTTGTAGCTATCATCTATTGTATTCCTTAGTTTGTTAGTGTCATTCATATTTATTTTCTGGGCTGTATTTCTCCCTTTTCCTGCTGTGTTCTCCCTCTGTTTCCCAGACTCCTCTATTTTCTTTTATTTCTTCTCTTCCTTATTTTTAAACCATTTTCCTCCTTCTCAACCCTCTCCCATTTTTTCTTTCCAGATCCCCTATCTCTTTATCTTTATCTTCTCTTCCTCCTTTTGCAATCCACCTCCATTTAATTGATCTCCAGCTATGGAAACAGCTGTCAAGGATAGTGGAATTGCTGTCACTAAATACACTCAAGGCTAGATCCAAAACCCATCACTTAAGGATTGTGTAGGGATAAGCTAAATTAATACTATCATAATGTAATGGAAAGGACTAGATTTGAGAATAAATCTTTAACACACCAGAGAACTGGTTCACCAGGGAATGGATTAAGATATACACAAAGTTGCAGGGTGATATCCTACTGTGCTTATAATCACAACAGATTGTCATCACTGTTTCAAATTTTGAGTTCTAGGTTAAAATGAGTGGATTCCATGTTTGTAAAACTAAATTGGCAGTTTATTAAGATAACTGTTTACAGAGATAATGCAACTACAGTTAGCATTCCAGCCATGTGCACACAGACTGGCTTCCTGGTAACTCCTCCAAACTCTTCCTTCCTGCAACCTGTGCTCCTCCCTACAAGTTCCGTGCACACTGTTGGAAAATAATAAGAGATAAGATGGAAAATGTTCACACTAGAAGCCTATATGATTTGAAATGACTCCTAACCACAGTAATATGATCCTGACCTGGATCTCATGGGTATTTGTGAAGGATATGTTTTCCACTAACATACTTACCATGGTAAAACGGATGGCAGTTCAGTTGTATTTTCTTCATTACAAGATTTTGGCAGAGTCAATACTGGCCAGTGGAATAGCCAGCACATAAGGCCTGTATAGAGCTGTCAAACTTAAAACCTTTTCCCATTGTCTTCGTAACTAAATATCCTTACATGCATGAATACATACAATAGTTTCTAAGCACCCCTCACAGAAAGCATGGGACCTACTGCAAAGACTGTGGTAACATTATCTAGTTGCAAGAAAAAACTAAATGTTTTTAAGGGCAACCACTGTACCATGCCTGCAGGAAACATTCAAGCATTTAACATCTGGGCATTGCAGCAGTTCCACATAGGTGCCATCTGTAATTACAGTTGTCTAGTATGCCTTTGGAGGAAGAGGAGGAGCAAAGGCTACTAAAATAGCAGGATTAACATTGTCAGCAACAGCAGAAGACACTAATGCCTAGTCAGTCTTTCATATTACTCCCCTGTGGCTCTCTGCTTGATGATAATATTTCTGCTGCTTATGAAGTGTTTGGTATGCGTTCAGAACGCTCTCCTGTGCTCTTTGTGTGTTTAGGGAATATTGTTAATGCACTGGGATGGTAATGAAGATATTTCTCAATCAGACCTCCAACTACAAACTTAGCAGTGCCGCACTGATTTTTCTATAGTGCATGGCAAAATTGACTAACATCCAAATTCTGGCTTCCCCCACAGGGATGTGCGTAGAAGGGAAAGGCAGAACCACGGTGCTGGCATGTGTGCTGAACTGCTTGTGACTACCTTACAGGCTCATCATGCTCACCACAAGTAATAAAGAATACTCGTAGCTTTGGCGGGGGGAGTTAAACTATATTTTTATTGTTTTCAAAATATAAACACATACTGAAACAAAACATGCATAAATACTTACACAAGATGGAAATAACAAAATTCAGCATTCAAGTATTTGTAAAGGCTGAAAACAAACTAACCAACAAACAAATCAAAACAAAAAAAAGCCCTGAACCCACTGCAGTCATGCAGGGCATCAATTGTTAAAGTGACTAAATAGATAAATAAGCGAGACCTTAACCTCTGAACATCAAGGCCTAATAGATGCTAAACTGCAAAAGTTTGCAATAGTTTCATGTGTGACCAGCCATCCTCACATTTTTTCCAAGTGTTTCTATTAGACAGAGTTATTTTTTTTCCATTAATGTAGTAGTAGAGACTTCACTAAGTCTGTGTATGAGGCAGGAATTGCAAATTTCCATTTTCTCACAATAACACTTTTGGCCACTAAAATACTTATTGCAATCCATTTCTCAATGTTAACAGGTAATACCAACTCATCCTGAATCCCTAAAATACACAAGCTTGGAGAAGCAAAAAAAGCAGAACAAAGTTTTTGAGAGAGCACTGAAAGTGGTGATTCAGATTTAAGCATGCACTTTTGACAGGTATAGAGAGGTTGTATGAAAGGATGGCATGGGGCTATGTGCATCTCTAACATTCACTGTGTCTTGCCAGTCTAGTCTTAAACAAATGTTCTGGAGTCCAATAATACCTGTTTAATATCTTGTTCTGGAAGAATAACAAGGATGAAGAACTAGAAATATCTTTCCCAGTAAGCCAGATATCCTCCCAGGTTTCTGTTGGGATAGTAAAAAGATCTTAACTTTACTATTTGTTCTTTGAGGCTGAGTAATAATAATTACTTATTAGCAATTCCTGCAAAGTGACTTTTGTTTCCATATGTTTCTTAACATGTTCTTCTAGAGTGCAAGAGTTGAAACAGACCAATTGTTCCCTATCCTTGCATGAATCCTTGAGCACAACCGTTGAAAGAAGGAACTATGAGACAGTGGTAGCTGATATTTGTTATATATGTAATTGAAGGAGGCCAGTCTATCATCTTGCATTAAATCTTTAATGTTTGTTAATCCTTTTTTTCTGTCCAAGTTATCATAATTGTGGGGTTGTCTTCAGCATTATTAGTGCCTTAAGTGTGTGTAGAAGGTCAAACAATCAACAACAAAAAGCCATGTCTGCAGAGTCCTTTCAAAAGCTGATGAACTTTTCCCGAATGAATGAAATAAACCTACCAGGCTTTTCTCTTCCCCAGCAAAACCCAGGGCCCAACCCAAACATATTTCCCTGCCTCTAGGAAAGACTCTCAGCAGCTACAATTCCTCCCATAGTCTCTTTCCTGAAAGGAAGGAAGCTTCCTTTATATCCTTCCTCCACACCAGTATGTCTTGTCAGCATAGCGTACAAATCTCAGCAGCAGTGAGACTGTCTTCCAGGAATTTCCTATTTACCAGCAGGTGAGGGGAGCTCCAGTTCATTCTACTCTTAGGTGAGTTAGTGCTGGGGCCCTAAAAAAGACAGCAATTTGAGTCTGCCTTTCTAAATCCTCTACTCCTTGCCTTTCTGACACCACTTCCTTCATTATCTTCCAAAACAAGATAATGGAGCTCCAGAGGCTTCCCTCATATTCTTAGATGGACTGGTACAACCTGTGACAGCGTGGGCATGGAGCTATACCTAGAGAATGAAGACATGGGCTCCAAACAAAAGGTGGAAGCAATCTGTATCCGCAAACTGAATCTACTATTAACTCCTGTTGGGAGCATAATCTCTGGAGAGCATCCACTAAGGAAGAATCTCTGAATAGCATACATTAAGGACAGTACCTTCCAGGGGGAGCAGAAAAACTTGTTATTAATTATTACTTATCAGCTGAGTGACAGGAGAGCCTTTAGGCCTCAAGTAACAATGGGACCTCTTTGTGGTAAGCCAGAAGTAGGCAACCTTCAGCATAGGGCCCATCAGGGTAATCTGCTGGTGGGCCACGAGACAATTTGTTTACATTGACCCTCCGCACACACAGTCCCCTGCAGCTCCCATTGGCCAGGAATGGTGAACTGTGACCACTGGGAGTTGCAGGGGGCTGTGCCTGCAGATGGTCAACGTAAACAAAATGTCCTGCGGCCCACCAGTGGATTACCCTGATGGGCCTCATTCCGAATGCTGCTGACCCCTGTGGTAGGCACAGTACAGACACATACTATGACTTTTACAGCACTTTGGGGCAGGGAATTATCCAAATAAATAAGGCAAATTGAGAGGAGGGGGGAAAGTATTATCCCCATTTTACTAAGGAGGAGCCAAAGCAAAAGGAAGTTATGCCCAAGATTTTCAAAAGTGACTAATGATTTTGGGTGTTGAATTCAAGACATTTGAAAGGTGTCTTAGAGGTCAAGTGCTGAGTACTTGTTGGATGCGCCTCACCTTCTGAACATCAGCTCCCTTAATGGTGTCTCTAGCTGGGCACCCAAAATCACTTCTGAAAATCTTGGCCTAAGTGACTTGCTTAAAGTCACACAGAAAACCTGCGGAAGAGCCAGTACCTGAACCCAGGTCTCCTGAGTCCCAGCTCAGTGCTAAAACATAAAATAATCCTTCTGCTCTTCAGCGCTCCTAAACAAACATCGCAGCACAACTTCTGCATGCAGGAGATAGCAGTTAATGAAGGTGGTGCATTTGTAGGTGAAAAATTAGTCTGTGCAAAGTATCAAAATGTTCTTCATTTCCCTCCATAATAAAGTTTGGTCTACCGATTCTTAATTCATTTTCCTTTTAGGTCATTAATAAGCCTTCACTTTTGTTTGGGCCTATTAATATCAAGATATTGGGTGAGTGAGGAGCTCCCATGACTACAGATTTATGGGCTTCACATACAGAATACAGATTTCAAGTCAAGTTAAATGTTTATCCTCAATTGTGGTGTTCCAGAGCCACAGAGAGGAAGTTTGGTGAAACTGAATACTGAAGAGCTAAGTACTAAGAACAGAACTGAAATATAGTGCCATAGGCCAGGAAACAAACTGTATCCTGCAAATAGTTCAGCAAATGCTTTACTTTAAGCCCACGAGTAGTCTCAGAGAAGTCAAAGAGGCTACTCACATGCTTAATACTAAGAATGGTGTTTGCAGGATCAGTGCTTTTAGTGTTTACATCCTTGTGGGTGATTAAGGAAAGAGTTAGTGTTATTGAACGTTAGAAATGTCTCTTCTCAGATTAGGAAGGTATCACTGACATCCAAAAAATCATATAAATAGGTATAAATGAACCCCCTCTATTATAGGTAGGGCCCTACCAAATTCAAGGTCCATTTTGGCCAATTTCACGGTCATAGGATTTAAAATATCATAAATTTCATGATTTTAGCTATTTAAATCTGAAATGTCATGGTGTTGTAGGGGTCCTGACCCAAAAAGAAGTTGTGGGGGGCTCACAGGTTATTGTGGCAGGGGGTGGTGGTACTGCTACCCTAACTTACTGCTGCCTTCAGAGCTGGGCAGCTGGAGAGCGGCAGCTGCTGGCCGGGAGCCCAGCTCTGAAGGCAGCATTGCTGCCAGCAGCAGCGCAGAAGGAAGGATGACATGGTATGGTATTGCCACCCTTACTTCTGTGCTGCTGCCTGTAGAGCTTGGCCCTCAGTCAGCAGCCACCACTCTCCGGCCTCCCAGCTCTGAAGGCAGCACAGAAGTAAGGGTGGCAATACTGCGACACTGCCCTAAAATAACCTTGTGACCCCCTCTGCAACTCCCTTTTGGGTCAGGACCCCCAATTTGAGAAACACTGTTATTCCCCCATGAAATCTGCACAGTATAGGGTAAAAGCACACAAAAGACCAGATTTCATGAGGGGAGACCAGATTTCATGGTCCGTGAAGTGTTTTCATGGGCATGAATTTGATATGGCCCTAATGATAGGGTAAACCAAAAAACCAGCCATAGGAGTCAATCATGCTGTGCACTCTAGCCCACTCCAACAATACACACAACCCATTGTCAGTGGGACTACTCATTCCATTGTCAGTGGGACTACTCACATGTTTAATTTTATTCATTTAAGCATATGCTTAAGTATTTTTTCTGGATCAGGCTACATTGCTTAGTATATTGCCGCATCAAGTCCATAGTGCATTTGGGCCAACATAGAAGGGGCTTTTTGAATTTTACTTGGCCTCAAGAAATAGTAAGACACTTCAATTCTCCCTAAAATACACAAGCAATTAACAAAGATGTCTAATAATTTGTGCTCAGTATTGGAAATACTATATTGAAAATATAACAGTATTAATATAGTGTTATTTTAATAAAAAAAATGAAAGTTAAAAGCCAGCTGTAAGCAATTAGTATTGAATGCCACTGCTATGCCATTTTAAAAGTGGCAATTTGTAATCAGGAGGGAAAAATGTTTCTATTCTGCTAGCTTGAGATTTTTGGAAATGCAGTTATGTTTTTAGAAGGAAAACAAATCCCATTTAAAAAAAAAATAATAAATTATGATTTTCTCTCAAGAGGAGTATTCTAAATCTTCTGTCACTTCAGTGCTGAGCATTCAGTGCAATATATCAGATCTAGTTAACAAAAATCTTATTAAAAATGTAAGAAGAAATAAGAAAAAAATAAAAGAAAATCTAGTCATTTATCTTCATTCAGAAAATGAGCTCCATTTCCAACATCTGAAGTCCAAACAGCCCTGAATTTATTTTCCATTCATGAAAATAAACAATTTTCTATTGACATAGAGTAATTACTCTCTAATCTTCATTCTTGTAAAGTAAATGGGAGTAGATCTTTCAATTTTCTTGTAATACTGTATATAATCAAGTAAATGCAAATAACAATCATCAGTTTATAATACTTTGCCAACAGAAGGCCTTCTCACCACACTCTGTGATCTCTATCCCTAGTAAGCTTGTGTGGTGGTAAAACAGATTTACTAGTGGAGCAGTGCAATTTTTTAAAAGATACTTAAGTGTCCCTGGTGTTTTCATCTGCAAACACTATGCAGACAGCAAGACTTACTGACTGAACTGCAGTAGTGAAGTAAATGGCTGAGGGATAATGTTAAGAAAAACATCTTTTGGCATTTGTGGCAGCCTTTTTCAAGCATGGAGTAGATGTGTGTCCCTTCCAATTGTATATGGATATTGGATGCATCAGTTCCTGTTTCTGCTGTATGTCCTGCCTTCTTGAATGTGATTCTATCCTCTGTCAACCTATCCCTAACTCCAGTGATATGCACTAAAGTCCTGATTCAGCAAAGAACTTAAGCATGCGCTTAACTTTAAGAATATAATTAAAAGTGTTTTGCTGAATAGGAATGGGCTCAAGCTTCTCCTTAAAGATAAGCGCATACTGAACTGGGGCCTTTAGGAAGAGTCTGTGTCTGAATGAGATGCCCAACACATCATATACAGTCACTAGAATTAATCAATGTCATTGGAATTCCCAGGAAATGCGAAATTACAGAAGTCGAGTTAATTTAGGTTGACAAATGAACCAAATCTGTTTTTTGATTTGGGAGAACACAATATCTGCACAGTTTCGCAGGCTCAAAATGTGCATAAAGCCAAAGAGTACGTTATCCGGCTTGAGAGTTTTTGAAATAAAACCAAAACGATGTTCCCTGTATTTGCAAATGAATTAAGCTGATGAAGTTTCAAAAGGGCCATCACTAAGAATCTGACCTTTTCAGCCATGATGAAGATTTCAATCACTTTGTGCTACCATCTATTAGGAAATTATGGTTAGAAGAGTGTAGAAAATGAAAGAAAAATATAAAAGAGTCATTTAAGGCAAATCCCCTATTAGCTGGAACTTAAATTATCTTTCACGTTGCTGACAGCAACTCTTGTGACCTTCAGAGTTATCAAAGGAGGGTATTAGACAGAGTTTCACAGAGCTCTGAAGACCGAACACAGCAGGGATGAGACATGCTTGGTCTGATTAAGATTTGGATCACTGCTTTGCAGGGCCGGTGCAAGGATGTTTCGCGCCCTAGGCAAAACTTCCACCTTGCGCCCTCCCTCATCCCCGAGCCCCTGCCCTGAGCCCCCTCCCCTACAGCAGTTCCCCCCTCCGCCCTGAGGCGCTCCCCCTGTGGCAGCCCCCCACCCGCCGCCCTGAGGCATCCCGCCCCACCCCAGTTCAACCCTGCTCCACCTCCACTCTGAGCACACCGTCGCTGGTTCACTTCTCCCACCTCCCAGGCTTGCGGAGCCTAAGCTGATTGGCTAGGGGAGGAGGTGGGGCAGGGGTGAGCTGGGGTGGGGAGTTCCCCTGCGTGCCACACTCCCTCCCTTACTTGCTGCAGGCGGCCCTCCCCGCACTCCTCTGCCCCAGCCTCCTCCGCCTAAATGCCGGTGGTGGCCGAAGATCCAGCCGCTGCTGAAGAAAATGCCACCCCCCAAATCCTAGCGCCCTAGGCAACTGCCTAGGTCGCCTAAATGGTTGCACTGGCCCTGCTGCTTTGGCTTTTCTCTATATGTGGTATGCACCACTTTCCCTCACAGTAGCCTCTGGAGTCCCCCATCTTGTTTTCTTTCTAGGTTTTGGATGTAGACTTCATAGCGGGAACAACGAGAAAAACATTAACTGCATCCTTCTCCTTATCACGTCTCTGATAGGTTCCAGCAACAGCAGCAGAAGAGATGAGGCCATGGAATTAACTGTTGATAGAAAAATTTCCTCCAACCAAGAATTACAGATGAAGATTTTTATTTTCAGAACAGGAATGAAGGCTATAGCATTGCCTTGCCTTAAATGCTTCAAGCTAGAGCTGGTACATTTTGTTTCAGTACAACAGTTTTCCATAGAAAAATGCAGTTTCATTTAATCTCAATGTTTCATGGAAATGTGTCAATTTCGAACAATTTGAATTGAAATGGAGTGTTGTTTTGACTTTCACAATTGTTTTTTATATTTAATTTTCAAAAACTTTTTTAAAACTGGTAATCAATTTTAATATTATACAACTATTATAATGTAAAGTATTTAATGTATAATATTATATAGTCTAATGTTTTGACATTATCAAAATGAAACATTATTAAACCAAATCAAAATACAGGTATTTCAGAACTGCTGTTCCATGGTAACATTCAAATTTTCAACTTGTCATCCTGCTTTCAGATGAAAGGAAGTTTCAGAATGTTGGAATTTCCCTCAGGATGGCAGCTCTACTTTCAGTGCTCTCTGGAGAATAAGGAGGAGCTGAAATATCAGCAAGGCAGATTTCTGCTGTGTTGCCATGATATGGCAAGGCTTGAATTGAGTTCTGTATTATCTCGATACTGTGGGAAATACGGTACAGAGTCTAAAAATAATTCTCATCCAAAAAAGAAAGGCGGTACCCTTTCAGCCAGAATTTAGCCTTCGAGGAAAAGGACCCAACACAGCAAAGAGTGAATTCTAGTGTCATGCTGAGTGTTGTCATGCCATGCTGATGTACAGTATAAAACCTTGTTTCTGTCAACGTCAGGTGCCACAGGTCTCAAACACAGCCCTGCAGGATTGCAAAGCAAGACCTTTGCCTGCTGCATCAGCACATTGCAAGGTCTGATGAGGAAACTGCAGCTAATGCCCCACCACCAGAGGCTACACCTGCTAACTTAGCAAAGCAGACTGCTGATTGGACACTACCTAGGGTTCTCACCGGTCTGAGTTTTAAATGGACAGTCTTGTTTTTGGCTTCTGTGTCTGGGTGCCATTTAGGGTTGCCAAGTGCCTGGTTTTCAGGAACCTGGCAACCCTAAATAGCAACCAAAACCAAAAGCCTAGTTACTGTGAGGAGAGGGAGGCACCAGATCATTAACCCATGCCAGCACCTGCTCAGCAGGGGTTGCCTCCTACCTATAGGCAGGCTCTTTGAGATGATCCAGTGAGAGACAGTGAGGAGCAAGGCACAGAAACGAGCAATGGGGGTGGGCCTTGGGGGAGAGGCATAGCACGGGCAGAGTCTTGAGGGGAGAGTGATAGCTCAGTGGTTTGATCGTTGGGCTGCTAAACCCAGGGTTGTGAATTCAATCCTTGAGGGGGCCATTTAGGGATCTGGGGCAAAAATCTGTCTGGGGATTGGTCCTGCTTTGAGCAGGGGATTGGACTAGATGACTTCCTGAGGTCTCTTCCAACCCTGACATTCTATGATGATTCTAAGAGGTGGGGCAGGGCAAGGGGTTCGGTTACCATCAATTAGAAAGGTGGCAACCCTAACACCACTGGGTATAAAGCTTCCTGTTTCACCCCCGTCTGAGCAGTTAATTGCTAGGTCTACTGCTGTCTACACTCCTGATATTAAGTCCCTGTTCCTGGCTTCTGCTGACACATCTTGTTCCTGTTACCATGACTCATCCCCACTGCTGCTAGCACACCTTGTTCCTCATCTTAACCCCGCTTCTGACTCTGTCTCTGACTGTTATCATGACTTCTGACTCCAGCTTCATCCTGGCTCCGACTCCAACTCTTGACATGGTTTCTGACGCTGGCTTTCAGTTTTGATGCGACTCCCCGACACAACCCTGACTCCACTCCTGACCACTAGATCAGACTGCCCCTTTATGGGCCTTGACAGTCACCTTTGGAAGAAATCATTCACCTGCGTGCCAGCCCAGACAAGCTGCAAAGGATGGGGAAGAAGGCGAGAGACAAAAAAAGTTAAAAAGTAATAAACAAAGCAATTGTGGCTGAAGAATTAGATTCCATGGAATTTTTCATTTATTTGCTTTCCCATGTCATTAACTGTCCATGTGGACCCTGCTGATGCACGTAACAGTTTGTTAATGTGCTTTGATCTAGTCCTCTTTGAAACTGGACTAGATCAAAGCGCATTAACCAACTGCTAATGTGCATCAGCAGGGCCCACACGAACAGTTAGTCTGTGGCATGCTAGAGTGGGATAGATTCACACTGCAGCTTGCCAGGATGTAAATGTTCACATAGACAAGCCCTTTGATTGCAGATCTTTCAGGTTATAATATCTTTGGGGGAAAGGCAATCATTTAATATATGTGTGTCTAGTCCCAAATACCATGGAGTCTTATGTCACTGAGACCTCTAGGTATTACTAAACCACGTATTACTAATACATATTTTCATGACTTTTTATGCTATTCCAGTAAGGTGCTCACTATTCTAGTTCAGAATTTGTACTATCTCATTGACTTCAGCAGAGGGTGTAGAGGGCAGAGGGCAGAACTTCACAAAAAAAAATCATAATCTAACCTTATAAAACACAATCTTCCGTTCCTTTCTCAGACCAAGCTGTCATTGCCTTGGATGGGAGCTTTGCCTGAATGGGGAATACAGGACATGGCCCATAGCTATCTCAAGAATTTAGATACAATTTTCTTCTTCAGGATTGGTAACCCACACCTTAGGGTGACCAGATAACAAGTGTGAAAAATCAAGACACTTTCTTTGGGTGGGGATATAGTTGCTTATATAAGACAAAACCTCTAATATCGGGATGGTCCCAATAATATCAAGATGTCTGGTCACCCTACCATACCTTAAGGAGTGGAGACAGTCACGGTCCTTGGAGCTACGCAGGCTAGCTCTGCAGAGATCATCATATCGATAAAGCTGGACATCCAGAGATATTACAGATGTCACTAGTAGGCAGACTGAGGTGAGTCAGAATGAATCAGGTGTTTCTGTTACACCCTCTGCGCATGACGCCACTCAAGGCCAACATTTCAGCCAAGGCATAAAGCACTACACAGCTTTTTATGGCAGGAGGAAAATGCCATGCTTCTGAGTCTATACACTTAGAAAGGGAGGTATAAGTACCCTGGCCATCTTTCTATTACTTGCTGTTTATCTTTGAAGAAGTGAGCTTTCAACAAACCACTCACATCTATGAAGGCCTGGTAATTAAATTTAAAAGGACTCAAGTGGCCTGTATAACTTGCAGTCTGGGTTTTGGGATATGGAGACTTTCACCCCTAGGTCACTGGTTTCAAAGCAGCCTGCCTTTGCATAAATGACTGAAAGGCATTACCATCTAGAGGCTGTAAATGACCTGTGTGAAATGAATTGTTGGCTTCAGTCCGTTTCCTGAAGGCCAGATGTCAACACACGTTGGAAGCCTCAGGAGAGAGGTTAAAGACCGCATTGACTTGGACACTATATTACCCTTTTACTCCTTGAGGTGCCCCCTCCTTGGCAATGATTAGGGCGCATGTGCAGAAAATGAGGGGAAGTTTGCAATGGCCCAAGCTTTATCTGCTTTGTGGATACACGGGAAACATTAGCCCTCAAGGATATTATTCTAAGATCTTTCGGGAGCATTTCATTCCCCTAAAAATATTAAAAATTTACAGCACCCAACCATTCCCTTCTGCTCCTTTCACTCATCACCTTAAAATTAATCTATTTCCTTTGCCTAGAAGAAATCTGCTGAGTATTCTTCTGTGAACAATACTTAAAAAGACTTAATAGGTGACATGGAACCTATGTTGCCCTCAACAAGACAGTCTGAGAAGGCCATTCAGCACAAACTTGAGACTTCCTTTTTTTTTGACAGAGTCCATGATGGTCAGCACATTACAAGCGGTGTTATGTTGTGTCCACTAGGCTATATGTTCATTCACCAGAGAATACTACTGCAGCATGGAGCTACTTTGTTTTGTTTTTTTTTAAATATAAATAAATTAAAGTTGGACAATCAAACAATACTGATTTTTTTTTAAAGTGACGTACCTGCCTCCTGTGGGCTGATACCATGCAGTGTGCTTAAGTTCTGCAATGATCATGTGGGTAGCATCAGAAATGTCAATGTGCTGATGCTCTTGTTTTGTCCACCTGTGTCCTTTTAAGAATTATTTATCTGAAATCTCAGACTTTTCTATCCCACCTGAGTTGAAAAGCTCATGCAACAAAGGAATGCTAACTTTGCTGTGTCTCCCATGTAGCTGCTGGAGCATAAGTAATGTCATATAATGAGCAGGAACAATCTAAGGCCAGAACGGTACAAGAGTCATTCCTTGCTTGAAGATGACTGCTTTTTCAGTTCAGGGATTTGTGAAGTGTTACTGTGTTTAAGGCTTGCAGTGCCATACATTAGTACCAGACCTCTATAAACCTGATGCTCAGTCCTAATGACTATCTTTTGTGACTGTAGCATACATAGTTCTGGTCATGTATGAAAGCAATTTGATAGATGCGTAAAATAATTAAAGTATAAAGTACATTCATTAGTTTTATATATATATATAGTTATATATATAGTTCAGTACCTACTCTTTTTCTTCATTAAGGAACAGTAAAACGTTCAGTTATTTACAAAATTACGTTATGGAAATGCTGCTTGAGTTTATATAGCTAAAGTTGATATGAGTTTTGCAATGAAGCAGGGATTAAAACATTTTGTTATATATGAACCACTTTGTTATGCATGAAGAACACAGTGTAGCCTCCCTGAAATGACAGCACTAATTCTTTGAGCATAGAACTATTTTTTTTCTGAGAATTTACTAGTTTCAGAGTTAAAATTAGTTTATAAAGCGGGCTGTTAAGAAATTTAGCACTTTGTGTCAGACCCGTTTTCTTTTGTCCTGAATAATCTCAGTAATTAAATAATAATTCTGACTCTTCAAACTTCAACCTAGTTAAAATTCACTGAAAGCTTGTACAAATGCTAATTTTGTTATAAGGATTAATGGTCATTTTTTGCTGTTATTCTTTATAAGTAAAAGTTTCTTCTTCAATGGGAGCTGACAAATAACAATCTTTTATAGAGAATTCCATGAAGAAATTGCTTTCTTTAAAAAGGGCTGCCATCTCCTATTGTTTTCAATGGGACTGAAGATACAGTTGCCCTCTTCCAAATGGCATCTGCCTCCCATTACCCTTAATAGGAGTGAAGCCAAATTGCCCTCAGTTACTATGGGTGCTCCTAACAGTATAGAGATTATGACATCCGCAGGAAGAAAAAGAAAAGAAAAAAACCTAATGTGTCTTTAAAAATCAGTTTAATGAATCGAGAACTATAAACACTACTGTGAACTAATTATAATTGTATATTTATGGCATGGTGTCATTACAGGGCATAGTTAAGGTTATTTGAGTACCATAGCTCTGCATTTCTATACCTTAATATTTTTAGATTTTTTTAAAACCTGTGCTTAGGTTTGTAATGAGTGTTTGCTGCTGCTGTGCTGAGACCACTGCCTATCATGCTGACCAGTATTAGCTCATTTTTGACTTGTACTCCCCCAACTGTCTGTCTAGATTGTAAGTTCTTTGGAGCATGGACTGTCTTTTAGTTCTATATTTGTACAGCACCTGGCACAATGTGGTCCGGGTCCATGATTGGGACTCCCAGGTTCTACAATACTACTGCTTCTAATAATGATAGATGGTTTTGGAGAGTACATCACTGTTACGTTTTTAAATCACTGACCTGTGATCTCAACTTAACTTCAGTTTAACAAAGTTTTATTTGCAAAAACAGCTTGAAGTACTGCTCAGTCAAACCTCTTGACAGGAGTGAGCTCCTTCAGTTGAACCTGAGGACTAGCAAACCCAGCCTCCAAGCAGATTAAAGGGCTCTGCTGAGTTGCGGTAGGACCAACTGATTGGCCAGCCCACCTGACTGGTTGACAAGAGTCAAGCAAGCCTGCCTTTAAACTCAACAGCAGCAGATTGCTGGCTGCTCAATGTGTATGCCCACAGTTGTGATCACTCTGTGCCTCCCTTGGTCCCAGTCTCATCCCTGTTCTGCTTCAGCCTTGGTTTGCTGTTTGCTCCTGACTTTGGCTTTAAGTTAAGCATGGCTTGACTGCTAGATCCTGACTCTTCCTCTGACTGCTGGCTCTGGTTCCTGGCTCCCAACTCCTGCTCCAACTACTAGGCCTGACTCCTGCTCCAGCCATTAGCTGTGGCCACCTATGCCCCAAACATGACAGCTCTGAGCAAAATTGCAGTTTTGGGGGATGTATATTACAGCTAATGAGGCTAATACAATACTGTATTACACTAAACATAGTCACGTCCACATGAAACTGAAGTAATACAGTGTTGTATCAGATCCACTTTGTTCTAGTCCATCCTAAATTTCTTTCGATCTAGTTTCTTTATTGGTGTCCGTCATTGTGGTATTTGGGTGCCTTATTTAGACATGTCATGGTAAAGTCACTGCCTTTTTCAATTAGACACTGGTAGAAATGGACCAAATAGAAACAGATGTAGTGATCCATGCCTGAACCTGTAGACAGACAAAAACAATAGCTCTAAGAGGTGTGAACCGAACCATTCATCCAAATCAATGCCCTGTGGATTTTGCAATTCTGTGGCCATGGAATCTGAGTCTTTTTCATGATACCATGAAATGGAGAATTTTGCCATGGGATTTATCATTTTGCTGCAGCCAGAGGTTCACCATTATTTTTCTGTGTCCTTGCCCTGCTGGGATTTGCCTGTGGTGGTTTCTTGTTCCCCAGCTTTCTTTTCAAGAGAAGGGCTACTAGGATGATGAGAGGAATGGAGAAATTACCTTATGAGGGGAGACTTTAGGAGCTTGGATTGTTTAGCCTAACAAAATGAAGGCTGAGGGGAGATACAATTGCTACCTATATTATATATCAGAACAATAAACACCAAGGAAGGAGATGACCCATGTTAAGGGTCAATGTTGGCAGAAGAGAAAATGGATATAAACTGGCCCATAATCAAGTTTATAGTTGAAATTAGACAAAGGTTTGTAATCATCAGAGGAGTGACATTCTAGAACAGCCTTCCAAGAGGAGCAGTGGGGGCAAAAAACCTAGCTGGCTTCAAGACTGAGCTTAGTAAGTTTATGGAGTGGATGGTATGATGAAGTTGTCTACAATGGCATATGGCCCATCCATGACTGCTACTAGCAAATACCTCCAATGGCAGGAGCTGGGACACTAGATGGGGAGTCCTCTGAGTTACTACAGAGAATTCTTTCCCAGGTGTCTGGCTGATGGGACCATCAGGATCTAATTGATCGCCATATGTGCAGTCAGGTCAGATTAACAGTGATCCTAGGATTGGTTGGTTGGTTTGTTTTTGGCTTCCTCTGCAGCATGGGGCACATGTCACTTGCTGTTTTGAACTAGAGTAAATGGTAGGTCTTTGTAACTGGAAGTTTTAAAATCATGATTGGAGGACTTCAGTAACTCAGCCAGAGGTCAGGGGCGTGTTACAGGAATGGGTGGGTGAGGTTATGTAGCCTAGAATGTGCAGGTCAGACTAGATGATCGTGGTCCCTTCTGGCCTTAAAGTCTATGAGATAAAGTGCATTGCTCTCTGGAGTCAGGCAGCAGGACATGTCCCTTTCTTCTCTCTTGTGGGTCCATCACTTATGCCCTGACTTTTCTCTTTTCTCAGTCCAAAACATAGGTGTTAGAACTAGGGGTGCTGCAGCACCCCCTGGCTTAAAATGATTTCCATCATATACAGGGTTTACAGTTTAGTTCAATGGTTCTCAGCACCTTCACAGTAAAAATGGCTCCAGCACCCCTGGACCAAATATACCCCAGAGTGTCAGCTACCATACTTTCAAGGAGTTGTCACAGGAGCTGGCAAAGGCGTCTGGGACATGTATAAAAGGAGGGATCACAGCTCTATTTGGAAACCAATCATCCATCTTTATGAACGAAAACATCGAACTCTTCAAGTGAAAGCTTATGGGTTTACACAAGCAGAAGAATGTTTTATCAAAGGCAAAGTTGTAAATGTGAAAGGTCTTTGAGTATCAGACTTGGTTTTACTGCCAATAGCAAAAGCTGCCAAGCTCATTATTTTTTGGAAAACAGTCATTGAACCCTATGTCTAAAACAGCATCAGTGTAACATCCAGATCTGCTGCTACCAGTCAAGTGAAAGCAATTCCCTTCCCTAATGATGATGAAGATGGGGAAGTAGCATCAGAGCACCTCCCAAAGTCCTCAGCTACTCTCTTGCCAAAGACACACAAAGGCAAGAAGTGTTTGGGGATACACCTCCCCAAAATTCACTTACGCTGAGATTGACTGTTCCACTAAGGGTATGTCTACACTGACAAGTTTCTGCACCACAAGTTATACCACTTTTATTAAAACGCTGGAATTAAACTGCTGTTGCGTGTCCACACTGTGCTTCTTGTGATGCTGGAGTGCATCCATATTAGCAGCTCTTGCAACGGCAAAGGGAACAGTGCATTGTGGTAGCTATCCCACTGGCTGCAAAGTGCTTTGGGAAGGGTTTGCAATGCCTCATGGGGCAGGCACAGCATCACATGATGCAGGTTTCTCAATCCCATTGTTCCATGTGCATCCCACTACATTGCCAGCTGCCTTCCAACTGAAGTGGGGGTGGGAGGTGAGGAAGAGTGTGAGACAGGGACTGTGTGTGTGTGTGGAGGGGAGGAGAGAGACAGCGTGTTTTGGGGGACAGAGAGTGTGTCAGCATGCTGTCTTGGAAGTTCAGACAGCAGCAGGAAGCAACCAGTCCTGAGGCAAGGTGGGGGGAAACTCCAACATCAGCCCCCACCTCCCTCCCTGGGCTCTCTGCACAGCAATCTCTCTCTCGCTTTCTCTCTCACACACACACCTGCCTCTGTGTTCAACAGAGTGAGCATTCCACATTAACGGTTTGCTTTGTGTCCCACAGCAGATCAGCACAGCACACAAGGGCTGTCAGAAGCAGTGCTTTGAAAGGGGAGGGACACATGTCTCCAGGGCAGCCGAGTTCAAAACAATGAGTAGAGCGGTCATGGGACATCTCCGGAGGCCAATTACAGCGCACAAAGCAATCAGGTGTCTACCCTGGCAAAAGAGTGCTGGAGCCTCTGCAAACAACCTTATGGTTTTTTGCAGCACTGCAACTGAGGATTTCTGCACACAAAGTGGCCTGGCAGTGTGGACATGTCTGCAGTTTGAGTGTAAAAAGCTGCTTTACTGCGCAGAAACTTGCCAGTGTAGAGAAGTCCTAAATACTTAGTCACTGGGTGACAGACAAAGAGAACAACTCTATTCAGGCAATTGGCAGATCAGCTTGTGACCATGCCCCCACCTTTCCTGTTTGCAGCTGGAAGTCTGCCAGGTCCTTCAGCCTGTGAAATTTGGGGATCCTCTACAGCAGCCAGAGAAAGGGAAGCCCAAAGAAAGAGTCCTATATCATAGGCAAAGTACCTGCCAATCAAGGACTCTGCCCATCGTAGCCCTCTAGGAGCTCCTCTAACTGGAGGAGCCTTCTCCCATCTGAAACAGCAAGTGGAAGCAGGAGCTATTGATTCCCACTACAATATAAACCAAACTTTGAAATTATTTGAGACCAACAATCCCAACTGAAGTTCTATTATTTTAAAGCATCTTAAAATAACTTTAAAATGTGATATGGGGAAAGAATTCCCCTTGAAGATAAATATTTTGCAGTCTCCTGGTCACCCTGGGGCAAACTCCTCTGGCTTCAATGGAATTACAATGGGGATTCATATGGTCCCTTCTGTTCTGTGTAAATTCAGGAAGTACTTCTGCCAACAATGATATTCTATGGGAACAATATTGCAATATAAAATGCTGGCTAGCTAACACCCTCCACTGCATTCTGTGCCTGATCTGTGAATAAAGGGAGGAATTTAGTTCCCAACGTGTCCGTCTGGCACATTTCACAAGCACTACATTCCCTTCCAAAAAAAATCAGCCAGTGACATAGGGAAAATGCTACAGTGACTGGATGATAAATTGCCTGCTGCTAATCATTACAAATAATAAATGCAAACACCCAGGGCTAGATCACACCTCTCACAGCCCAGAGGGAAAATATGATCCTCTTTGGGACCACAGACATTTCTCCTCTCTGCCAGTTTTCTTTTCCCATCCCCCTTTCTCTCAGGAGACTTTTGTGACTCGTCTTTCTTTTTTCTGTAGTTCTTTTCCTGCAGCAACTCTCAATCCCACAGTGTGACCTTCACTCCCTCCCCCTTCTAACATCCCATCCACTAAAAAATTAGCAATGAAATATTGCTGACATTTGAAGTATCATCATTTTGCTTTTGAGATCTGATTCATGAGGTGGGAGTAGGGTAGAGTACACACCACTAAAAGAGTCAGGGTTCAGGCCGTCTGGAGACAATACTCCATTCACATTGAAAAGGTTTTCTTTGTAACCATGAGGGATAAAAACTTTCTTAAAACAAAACGGACAAAATACCCATCCCTTTGAGATTCTGCTGAGTGGATGTATCAGGCAGGCAACATAAATACACTAAGCATTTACCAGCCTCTTGTTAACCAAAGATCACTTACCCTGAAGTTGACTGTTCCACTAAATATTCAGTCATTGGGTGAGAGACAGAGAGAATGACTCTATAGTTCAGTGGTTAGTCCACCCATATAGGAGGTGGGAAACCCTTGGGTCTAGTACCCCCGCTTTAATCAATCACCTATCATTATTATCCACAGTGGAACAGCTTCAACAGGGGAGATTGAGGACATCCCACATCTGAATATCCCACAGCCCAATGTTTAAAGCACCATTGAGAGGTGGAAGACCCCCGTTCAAATTCTTTCTCTCCTTCAGGCAGAGAGGGGAGAATTGAACCAGGCCTTCCACATCCCAGGCAAGTGTTCTAACCATAGGGCTAAAGTTAGAAGATGGGCACCACTGGGTGGCACCACCACTCATCACAGCACCTACCTTCCCTGGGTATGTGGATTACTCTGGGGCTTGGGTGGGCAATAGTCCCCTGGATACCTAGAGAGATGCAGCAGTGGACATGCTTAGATGCAGAAACATAGGCGAGGGGAACTTTTACCCTGAAAATTTAGACACTCAGAGGGTTTGGGCACCTACAGGGTTCAGGAGAAGTTTTGTGGATTGCTGTGGAGCCTAAAACTGGGACTTCGGTGCCTCAGTCTGGGGTTTGTGGCTCAGGGCCCTTGACTCTATCACTATAAGGCATATCGTTTAATCCTTTAAGTATTCTTGTGGCTCTTCTCTGAACCCTCTCCAAGTTTTCAACAATTTTTCAAAGCCTTCTAACCCACCCTCCTATCTTAAAGCCCTTTTCTCTAAACGTGTCTGGTTTCCACTGAAACATCTTGATAAAGGGTGTTGTACTATACTGTAGTTCCAGTGATGGATACACTATGATTATCATGAAGGCCAAAAGAATGAATTATAATGATCTGTCACTTATTATAAAGTGTTGACAGGATTTAAGAAGTTTAAGGAAAGAAACTCTAAATTTTCAGAAGTGATAAAAAGTGGATTAAGTTATATTTGCAAGATTTGCAGAGCTGGTTCTCAGACAAAACAGTCCCACAAGGGACAGTCTCCTCTTGTTACATAAAAAGGGAAAAACACAATTCTGCACAAGGTTAACAATTTTTTTAATCACAGACCAAAACATCATGATTACAAAACTGATGGTTAAATTTAAAACCACCCTATACACATTTCTGTGGAAATATTTCCCCTTGACTCCCTAGCAGACTATGGGTTCAAGTGAAAAGCAGCACTGTTCACATTTGCCTTTGGAACTGAACAGTGAATTTCAGGATGATGGTTCATGCTGCATGGAGTCAGGTAAGGATGCTTGTTGGACACATTTCATTCACCCAGTTGGAAGTGGCTACTTTTAGAGATCTCTGCTACCTACATCAGAAATCCTAGTCATCTTGCAGCTTTCAGTCCAGAGCCTTCGCTGCAGCTCTTCATCATACGATACATCCGTAGATTTTGTCCTTTGCTCATTGTAAAGATAGATGCCACCAACTCCTTCCAGCTCTGGTGAGACAGCTGCATAGATGGATGTAGAGGCTCCTTCCTCTGGAGTCTGCAGCCAGTAGAAAGCAAAGCTAAATGAGACATGTGCATATACAATAAAGAACTTGGTTCATCACTATACACTACCAATATCAAAGAGCTTCCCTTGTCCTGTAGCAAGCTTTGTGGTTTTATTCACACTCTGATGAGGAAGGGGAGGAAAAAGGCTATGTATCCAGCCAGCCCAGTACAGCATTTTACTAACGATCTATTTAGAGACAGCATCAAGCCACAAAACTCTCACATGCACACGGAAAACTATGAGATATTTAGAGCCAGGATTTTGGTCCAGGCCCATCCTTTCCAGCAATAAACCAATACGAAGTTTGTTTTTTAGGGAGGTAGTTAATTCATTTCTAAGAGCAAACAAAAATATTAAAATCGCTTGTGTAATTATTCATTTTATAAGGACAGGTTCTTTAATCTGCTCTAAGCAGATGAAAGTGTAGGCTGTGTGGATAAAGCACACTTTTTAATCATGTGGCATGAGCAAAAGACCAGGACATCTACAACAGCAAATTAAAATTCTGGTGTTTAATCCAACCAGGAAAGGTAAACCAGATTATTATATTTTGCATAGAACATAATGCTGTCAGAAAATAAAATGGTAGAAGTTTTGTAACATTTAGCATGAAATAAATGTTTAAATCAAATTAATACCTTATTTCATGAAACACCTTTTGTCCTGAGGGAACCCAAAACACTCTCCAGACTGCATACAGAGGGATCACACACATTCACCATTGAAATGATGCCAGCTTCTGTTGTTTTTAAACTTGCACTGAAGTACAGATTTATTTTGAATGTTTGCATTTATTAGTGATACAGATTATGATCAAGGCCTCATACATAATCATTTTAATCTTCACAATTTTGCTTCTGTAAGTAATTAACAGTACAGTGGTCATTTCACAGTATTGCTAAAGCTGATTGGATAGCATTTCTCAAAAACTTTTTTGACAAATGTGATAGTATTTTTAGGGCTGTCAAGCGATTAAAAAAATTAATTGTGATTAATCGCACTGTTAAACAACAGTAGAATACCATTTATTTCAAATATTTTTGGATGTTTACTACATTTTAAAATACATTAATTTCAATTACAACACAGAATAAAGTGTACAGTGCTCACTTTATATTTATTTTTATTACAAATACTTGCACTGTAAAAACAAAACAAAAATATTTTTCAATTCACCTCATACAAGTACTGTAGTGCACTCTCTATCATGAAAGTTGAACTTACAAATGTAGAATTATGTACAAAAAAACTGCATTCAAAAATAAAACAATGTAAAACTTTAGAGCCTAAAAGTCCACTCAGTCCTATTTCTTGGTCAGCCAATCACTCAGAAAAACAACGTTGGTTACAATTTGCAGGAGATAATGCTGCCAGTTTCTTATTTACAATGTCAACTGAAAGTGAGAACAGCCGTTCACATGGCACTGTTGTAGTTGGCATTGCAAGATATTGACGTGCCAGATGCACTAAACATTCATATGTCCCTTCATGCTTCAACCACCATTCCAGAGAACATGCTTCCATGCTGATGATGGGTTCTGCCTGATAGTGATCCAAAGCAGTGGGGACTGACTCATGTTCATTTCCTTCATCTGAGTCAGATGCCACCAGCAGAAGGCTGATTTTCTTTTTTGGTGCTTTAGGTTCTGTAGTTTCCACATCAAAGTGCTGCTCTTTTATGACTTCTAAAAGCATGCTCCACACCTTGTCCCTCTCAGATTTTGGACGGCATTTCAGATTCTTAAACCTTGGGTAGAGTGCTGTAGCTATTTTTAGAAATCTCACATCGGTACCTTCTTGTGTTTTGTCAAATCTGCTGTCAAAGTGTTCTTAAAACGAACAGGTGCTGGGTCATCATCCAAGACTGCTATAACATGAAATATATGGCAGAATGTGGGTAAAACAGAACAAGAGATGTACAATTCTCGCCCCAGGAGTTCAGTCACAAATTTAATTGACGCATTATTTTTTTAACAAGCATCATCAGCATGGAAGCATGTCCTCTGGAATGGTGGCCGAAGCATGAAGGGGTATAAGAATGTTTAGCACATCTGGCATATAAATATCTTGCAAAGTTAGCTACAAAAGTGCCATGTGAATGCCTGTTCTCACTTTCAGGTGACATTGTGAATAAGAAGCAGGCAGCAGTATCTCCTGTCAATGTAAACAAACTTGTTTGTCTTAGTGATTGGCAGAATAAAAAGTAGGACTGAGTGGACTTGTAGGCTCTAAAGTTTTACACTGCTTTGTTTTTGAGTGCAGTTATGTAACCGAAAAAAAATCTGCTTTGTAAGTTACACTTTCATGATAAAGAGATTGCATTTCAGTACTTGTATGAGGTGAATTGAAAAATACTATTTATTTTATCATTTTTACAGTACATATATTTGTAATAAAAATAATAATATAATGTGAGCACTTTGCACTCTGTATTCTGTGTTGCAATTGAAATCGATATTAAAAATGTACAAAAAACATCCAAAAATATTTCAATTGGTATTTTATTGTTATAATTGCAATTAATCACTATTCATTTTTTTAGTTAATCACATGAATTAACTGCGATTAATTGACAGCCCTAATATTTTTAAGATCTTATTCAATGAGTATTTTAAACATAAATCAAAATGCTATAGAGCAGGGTGGTTGATTCGTACAAATATATTCACACCTAATTTATTTGAATTTTTTTGTGATTTTTGTTAATAAATAGACACTTTTAAAACAATATTCATTCAACGGCATTCCCACTGTAGCACAAATTCTGCAGTAATGTTACCTGCTTGCAGTGGCAATCTCATAAAGGTTTTAATAGCAACCATTATACTTTTTGATTCATTGGGCATAAATTAGGTGCTGAGGCCCCACTCCCCCAATATATGTGTCAGAGCCATGCTGAATAATGTAGCAAATTGAGATCTACGTGACAGTGTTAGGTGAGCTTGGCAGCTGGCTGGCTATAATACCTGCACAGGTCTCTAATGCAGAGCTGGCAGTAGCAGAAGGGCAGCTGTGGACAAAGCACTATCCTGGGAAGGAGGTGGGAGAAGCCTTAACAGCAGATGGCTGCCATTAGGACTGAAGCTAAGTTTTGCAGAACAAACTGTGTGGCTTAGGAGCTGTCCAGGACCTCTAACCGTGTTCCAGGCACATTCCTCATAATGTGAATAATTGTGAACAGTATACTTTAATTGGAACAAAGCTCAGCAACACAATCATTCACCTACTTGAAGAAGAAATTTAAGCTAATGTTAGAATCTTACATTGTTGAGGATTCTACATATGTGTTACTGTGAACATAAGGCCCAATTTCTCCACTTCAGGCCTGATTCAAAACACACTCAAGTCAACAAGAAAACTCCCATTGACTTCCATGGACTTTGGATCAGGCCATTAGTATACAACATTGCACTGATCACAATTAAAATGTCGACAGTTATTATCAATTATCCCACAAAGACTTGTTATTTAAGGCATCACAGCTATTTCCTAGTCCAAAGATAGCATAGTAAAATATTATGGTAATCATATAACAGACTATTCATAGGTTAAGATATTACTCTACATAAGTAAAAAAAAATCCAGCCCAGGCAAGTAATGGTAAATGTTGATGTTTCAATGAAAACCACTTTGCACTGGGAAGGCATTGGCAACAGTAAAATCAAATAAGGCCCTGATACTGCAAAGATTAATGTGCATGCTGAACTTTACGTACTGTGAGTATTTCCACTGGCTTCAAAGACACTACTGACACTGCTTTAAGTTAAGCATGTACATAATTCTTTGCCAAATAAGGGCTTAACTCTTAGCCAGAACTGCCTCCTAAAAGAGGCTTGTGTCTCAAATAAATTTTCTAATCTTGAATAACTAACAAATCATCGTCACTAATAGCAACAAATTAAATTTCTGAATAGCAGAAGGATAGTAATTAGTTGTAATCATTAATATTTCATTAATATGTTACATCTGTCAGAAGGAAAGCATTGAGTCTTAAGGTATTGTCTGTATTTTAATTATAAAGCTAGTGATACAGTTTGCCTATTACTCATGTGATGGGTCATTGGACATTGTGTTACTGAGTTCAACAAGTGTAAAGGAAAAATGTTAGTGACTCACAAATTCCAGTGATGATAATTCATGACTAAAATAATATGATTTTTTAAAAATAACAAAAAATAATCCTGAAAGCTGCTCGTGATGGAGCTACATGTGCGGGTACCCTTGCACTTGTGTAGAGTTCAATCAACTTCAACAGGCTCTGAACAGACTCAGAGGTCTGCCTGCACGAATCTTTAAAATATTTTAGCCGATGGTGGTCAACCTTAGACTCTTCACCAGGACTTGTTCTGCAGGACCTGCTCTGCAGCTTTCCTAGTGTAGCTACAATGCTCTTTATGCACCTCAAACCCTGGACAGTTTCAGTCCAAAAAGTGAGCATTTCAGAAAATTATGAGTGATTGAAAACACTCATTTGAAAATTTGAATGGAAACTATTGTGTAGCCATAATTACATGTACAGTGGTCACTAAGTAAATAGCTGGGCTCATAACAATGACAACATCTAATGTTAATACAAAATGTCAGATACACAAATAGACAGGACAAGAATCTGTGATACAGCTTTCAAGACCAGAGACTTCATCCTTGACTTAAAAAGCCTTATTCTACTCTTCTCCTTCATGCATTCCTCTTCTCCCTCCTTCCATTTTCTCTCCTCTAATCCACTACTCCTCTGTTTCTACCCTTCTCTTTGTTCTACCTCAATCAGAGACCAAGAAAGATCTGGAGATGTTTCATACACTGTACTATACTGTTCTACATAAAGACTTAGCCAGCACCAGCAAATTAATTTCAGACCACTTGAACTGCTAACCTCGAGCAAAAAGTGAAGACTTTAATAGGTTCATTCAATATTAAAATGGTTTATGTTTCACTTTTTAAAAAGAGAGACAATTAAAACAGAGGAGACAGAGCTGAAAAGTGCTGCCCTTTCCAGGACAATGCTGTGGCAGAGGACAATTTATTCTGGAATTAGAGATATTAATATTAATATATAGTAAAAGATGCAGTACTGGGTTGAACTAGTTGTGAATCTGGTTTCAAAGAAAAAAATTGAAGTGTGGAAGGCACAGCAAGAGAAACACATGTTTTAACTTGGATAATTGATACCTACTGCCGGCTTTTTCCTGGAAATTCTAGTACTAGAAAATTGAGAAAGCTTCTGAAGCCTTCTGATATCTATTCTGTCAGACTCTAGGTTTGTCACTTAAAACAGAAACAAAGCTGAACTATTAAATGAGCAAACATTTACTTAGGAGGAGTATGGCCACAGTTCTGAAACCTACTAAAATCAGTAGGAGCTATATAGGTGCTCAGAAGCTCTGAAAAATCAAGCCGTTTTCATTTAACAGCCTAACTATGGATTGAGAAGGCTAACCTTACACAGTCATGTTTGAAACTTCTGGCCTTAGAGACAGGTTTTCAGAAGTATTTAGGGACTGAAAAATGTCAAAAGGTACTTAGTGGGAGTTTTGAAAGTGCCTAGGTACCTAACTCCCATTGAGTTAAGTGAATTATTAAAAGGATGTATGATGCAATGGTGGCAAATATGTTTTCAGCACAGTGCAATGGTGAGTGTGACACCAAAGAACTTCATATATTTATTAGACTATACAGGGATAGCTCGTGGCATGCGCATTGGCCTGCTAAACTCAGGGTTGTGAGCTTAATCCTTGAGGGGGCCACTTAGGGATCTGGGGTAAAAATCAATACTTGGTCATGCTAGCGAAGGCAGGGGGCTGGACTCAATGACCTTTCAGGGTCCCTTCCAGTTCTAGGAGATAGGTATATCTCCAATTATATTATAACTTTTATCTGAGGCCAGCAACAATAACATGTTATGTGTCTCACACATATGATCTGATGCTGGATCTAGTCTTCTGCACAACAAATTTAGCCATCTGTCACCACAGGATTACAACTTGCTGAGGTATGAGCACTCATTTGATCAGACACATATTGAGTGGAAGCCTGGCAATGCTAACAATTTGTGCTACCAATGCGTATGTTTCATATGGTTGTGTGCAGTGCAAATAGAACTTAAAGATGCCCTAATCATGTAGTTGGGCCCTGAATGATCACAATGGTCCCTTCTGGCCTTGGAATCTATGAATGGCATCAAGCCAGCATAGCCAGTTCTAGTCCAAACCCTTCTAACCTCCCAACATAGGGATTATGTTGGGAGGAAGACTGAAGAATGCTGCACTCTAGAGATCCCTGCCAAAATAACAATCTCTGGAGTGTCATAAACTGAGATAAGGTAGAGCAGCCCTGAGGCTATTCTGAGTTACACTTGGAGCTAACATGGCTCCTCAGATGCCCCCAGGATAGCAGGCCTATGGGAAGCATAAAGTTATTACTGTTAACCGTATCCTATCCCATATCCCTCTTATGGGTCATTATGTTTTGATTTAAATTAGATTATAAATTCTTCAGGGAAGGAAAAGTGTATTCTCATGTATTAATACAACATCTAGTGCAAGGAGGCCTCAAACCTAATTGGAGTTTTGGGGTGTTAGAGAAACACAAATAATAAATAATACTAATAAGTCTCATGGTGAATGTGTCTATCTGGACTATGAGACTCCCTTCATAGTGATACCATTAGAAGGTATATGAATTGTTTCTTCTTGCCCTGTTTCTATAAGTTTGCTCCTTCTACAACACTACATAGACTGAGCCATAATGGTTGATGTTTGCAACCATGTCTGTTCTAGGTGCTAGTCAAACAGGAGCCTAAATCCCTCTCTGTGACAGACTGTATTGTCCCAACTCCATGGGCCTGTCTGGCAACATCCCAGGCTATGTGTAACTCATTGGACTGCAGCATTACAGTTAAAATTATACATCTGTTCATTAGAAATGTTTCTCATGGGGACACAAGGCTATCCAGTGAGAAGTCCTGGTGAAGATGATTCCCAACATAACAACGTTAACCATTAAGCCAAAGGGTCTATTGCTAAGAAAAGGCCTATTGTTAAGTGAACCAAACCCCTTTGAAGTTTTGAGAATAATTTTCAATAATAATATCAAGTGGTGTAACCTTTATGAAGAGGGAAATTTCGTTTAATAAGAATGGAAAGTTTATTTTCTTAATGTTTAATATAATATTCCTTTTTTAACCACAATACATACTAACCACATGAGGATGGAAGTCTGGATATTGCACTATGTGCTTAGAAATTTGCAACCATGTTCCAGACAAAAAGGGGATATGTGTAACTGTCATGTGTAAAAAAGGAAGCTGTGGCTTGTTAACAACCTATCTATAAAAGATTGCAAGTTTGAGTTAATGGCTGGCTCAGACAGGACTGGGATCAGACTGGCATCGGCTGCAAGCTTTGGATTGGGTATTGTATATCTATTCTTATTATGTGCTACTCTTAAATAATAACGGCAACTTTATTAATAAGACAATCAAGCCTGACTACTCCTGTCTCCCTATTTCATTGTTACCATCTCAGACCGAGCCACTAACAATCAAAATGTAATCAATATATATGTAAAGGTAACACAAATTCCTCCAGATTATAATAGTGCCTAGAGGCCCCAGCCCCAAGAACTGCATTGTCCTACTGGACAAAGGTGTAGTTAGAGCCAGTCCTTTCCCAGAAGAACTTACAATCTAAGTATACAAGGGTGGGAGGGGAGATGCAAGCACCTAATTATAAGAGAAAAAGTACAGATCTTTGTTAACCCTCTCCTCACTCCTAAATATAGACTGATCTATCATTAACTAAGAATACTTAATCATAGTTTAGTATTCACACTAGAGACTTTTATGTTATGTTATGTTAAAGAGCAATACTGTTATTCCTATTAATCATGCTATGCCTTAATTCTACAGAGAGTTTTCAGCTATCATTGTTATTATCTGAGTCATATAACTGACAACATAGGACAGCTCCTCCCTCAGTAAACACAACAAAGCTACTTGGAGAGAGATCCTCTTTGATTTCTAATGCTAGAACATCTGCTTCATCTTATGACTTACATCCCCTTCCCTTTGTTGGGAAAGCAATTTAAATATGAAGCAAAGAGTGAATGGATCAAAATTAAAAGAGGAATCAAAACAACCAACTCTTCCTGAAAGCTTTTCATTTATAATTCTGCCATGCATTGTCTCATGCCAATTTACAGTTTATCCCCATTTCAGTGAATTCTTTCAAAGAATGCCAGGCTCTAGGCAACCATAATGATACACCACAGCAAATCAGTAGTCTTTAACTTACATTGATTGCTATACTATTACCAAGCCAAGATGTTATGAGGACAAGCAACGTCCTAACTAATAGAGATGTTTCCCAGTGGATTTGGAATTTATTTTCTTCTTATTAAATGCACACCTGTCATAAACAGATAGCTAAGGGTTAATGTCTCTTTCACCTATAAAGGGTTAACAAACAGTGACCTGCAAACACCTGACAAGAGAACCAATCAGGAGACAAGATACTTTCAAATCTCGTGGAGGGAAGCCTTTGTTTGTGGGTTTTGGTTTTGGCTTTGTTCTCTCTGGGTCCTGGATGGGGCTAGAGGTGCAGTCAGGTTTCTGCCAATCTCCCTGCTACAGTCTCTTATCTATTCAGAATTGTAAGTAAGAAAAGGCGGTCATAGTCTTTTAATTTGTTTTTTTTTCTATTTGCATATGTGTACTTCCTGGAAGTAGCTTAAATTGTGTTTCTGCTGGAGAAAGTTACTTTCTATTGTTTATAAGTTGAAAGACCCTGTAACTTTTTATCATCTAAAGTGCAGAGATAAACCTTCTACTTTTTTCTTTCCTTTTTTATTAAAAGTTTTGCTTTTAAGACCTATTTGATTGTTTTTTCCCAGTTGAGGCTCTAGGAAATTGAGTCTGTATATACCAGGGAATTGGTGGGGAGGAGGGAAAGGTAAATTTCCTCTTTGTGTTAGATTCAGGCAGCTTGAATCTGTATTGCCTCTGGGTGAGGGGGAAAGAGAAACTTGATCTCTCTGTGTTGTGTTTCAAGGAATTGATTCACGGTATCTCCTAGTGTACCCAGGCAGGAAAGATCTGGGAGGAGGTAAAGAGGTGGAAGGGAATGGTTTATTTCCCTTTGTTGTGAGACTCAAGGAATCTGGGTCTTGGGGTCCCCTGGGAAGGTTTTGGGGGGACCAGAGGGTATCAGGCCCTAAATATTCCTGATTGGTGGCAGCGCTACAGAATCTAAGCTGGTAATTAAGCTTAGAAGACTTTATGCTAGTACCCATATCCTGGACGCTAAGGTCCAGATTTGGGAATTATACTATGACATGTTGGCAGCGTGTGGGAAAGATAAGAATCCAAAAGCCAGTAAGATTATTAATTTGCTTCTCTGCTAGCTGGTTATAAGCAGAGGGAAGGGGCTTATCTTTTTAAACTGCAACCAGAGAATTTTTTTTCCTTGCTTTGGTCTGGCTGTGCATAGATATGGCCTCAGGCAAGGGCCATTAAGTTTAACAGGGGTCTTTTGTTAGACAATAGAACTCCAGCTGTGAGTCAACTACACTAGCAGAACACACATTCAAATGAAAGGTTTCTTTTTGTTCTAGTTTTATTCGGGAAGGCTTGTTAGAAAGATTCTGTTGCTTAGCAACAGAGCAGGCAGCAGAGGAACAGTAATTCAGACTGTAAACCAGCAGGGGAAAGCAGGAACCATGACTGCCAAGGATGCCCTGAAACAGGAGCCAGTGAGACTGGAGGCAGAGGAACAAATCAAAGATGCAGAGCACAAGCGAGATATGGAAAAAAAAAACCAAGAACCAGAAATAAAACAAAAAGAGATGGAGCTAACAGAAAGAGAAAGAGAGGCAGCCTACAAAAGAGAGCAAGGAGCCAAAGATGCAGACCACCAAAGACAGCTGGAACTCCAGAGGGAGACCTACCAGCAGGCCCTGGAATTAGAAAAGGCTAAGCAACAGAACCCAGCCAATCCTAACAACCCTTCGCCAATAATTATTCCACAGCACAAGAAATTTCCCACCTACAAGGCAGGTGATGACACCGAGGCCTTCTTAGAAAATTTTGAAAGAGCCTGCCTTGGGTACAGCATCTCTGAAGACCAGTACATGGTAGAATTGAGGCCACTGCTCAGCGGACCCTTAGCAGAGGTGGCGGCTGAAATGCCTAAGGAGAAAATGAATGATTATAAACTTTTTCAAACCAAGGCCAGATACAGAATGGGGATAACACCTGAACATGGCCGTTGGTGGTTCAGAGCCCTAAAATGGAAACCAGATGTGTCATTCCCCCGACACGCCTACCACATTGCAAAGAATTATGAAGCCTGGATATCAGGAACAAAGGTTAACAATCTAGACGAGCTGCACCTCCTGATACAAATGGAGCAGTTCTTAGATGGTGTTCCTGAGGAAATAGAAAGGTACATCCTAGATGGGAAGCCCAAAACGGTAACTGAGGCAGGGGAGATTGGAGCCAAATGGATGGAAGTGGCAGAAAAGAAAAAAACTATTGTCAAGGGGAGCGAATACCCCAGGGGGCACACCGACAATAAACCCTATAACCGAGGGCAGCACAAGACCCCACTGACAACCCAAGGAAAGCCACAGATGCCCTATTCTTCCACCTCACCAGTCTTCAGTAACCCACCTCGACCCAGTGACCAGTCAGCTGGAAGATGCTTTAAGTGTAATGAACCGAGACATATAAAGGCCAACTGCCCAAAGAACCCCACCCGAGTGCAGTTCATTACACCACCATCACACCAAAGATCCCCAGGCCCAGATGCCTCTCAAATACCCTTGGAGTGAAGGGAAACTTTGAGAGTGGGCGGAAAGAAGGTTACTGCGTGGAGAGACACGGGGGCACAAGTGTCAGCTATCCACCAATCCTTTGTCGACCCCAAATTAATCAACCCAAAGGCCCAAGTGACAATTTACTCCTTCATGTCACAAGCTGTAGACTTGCCTACAGCTGAACTGCCTGTCCAGTACAAAGGCTGGTCAGGAATGTGGACTTTTGCAGTCTATGACAATTATTCCATCCCCATGCTACTGGGCGAAGATATGACCAACCAGGTGAAGCAGGCCAAGAGAGTGGGAATGGTTACACGTAGCCAAACCAGGCAAGCTTCCAGACCCATTCCTGTTCCTGAGCCATCCACAGAGGCCCCGTCTGTGTTACAAGAGACCCAGACAGAGGTAGTGGACCCGGATCCCATGCCAACAACGGAAACAGCCACAGTGCTTTCAGTCTCAGACCAGGAACTGGAAAAGCAGCCAGCACCAGAACCAGTACCAGCACTGACGACAGTGCTTGCAAATCCATCTTCAACCCCAATGCCAGAGGGCGCCAGCGAGCCTAAACCGGCAGAAGCAGCAGACCACCACACCCAAGAGGCTCAGCCAGAGCCTGAAATACCCCCTGGTACAGCAGCGGAGAGCGGTTCACCAGCTACGGAAACAACCCCATCACCTACATCGCTTCCAGAGGGATCAAGTCCAAGTCCACAGTCTAAGGAAGAACTGGTGTCTCCAGGTCAAGGGAACAGTTCCAGACTGAGCAGAAAGCAGATGACAGCCTTCAGAAAGCTTGGGCGGCGGCATGGAGCATCCCACCGCCTCTCAGCTCTTCTCACCGATCCCGGTTTGTTGTGGAACAAGGACTTTTATACAAAGGAAACTCCTTCTGGTGGACACCGAAAGACTGGCATCCGCAAAAACAGTTGGTGGTTCCAACTAAGTACCAGGAAAAGCTCTTAAGCTTAGCCCATGATCATCCCAGTGGCCATGCTGGGGTGAACAGAACCAAGGATCGGTTGGGGAAGTCCTTCCACTGGGAGGGGATGGGCAAGGACGTTGCCAAGTATGTCCGGGCTTGTGAGGTGTGCCAAAGAGTGGGAAAACCCCAAGACCAGGTCAAGGCCCCTCTCCAGCCACTCCCCATAATTGAGGTCCCATTTCAGCGAGTAGCTGTGGATATTCTGGGTCCTTTCCCAAAAAAGACACCCAGAGGAAAGCAGTACGTAGTGACTTTCGTGGACTTTGCTACCCGATGGCCGGAAGCAGTAGCTCTAGGCAACACCAGAGCTAAAGCTGTGTGCCTGGCCCTAACAGACATTTTTGCCAGGGTAGGTTGGCCCTCCGACATCCTTACAGATTTAGGATCTAATTTCCTGGCAGGGACCATGAAAGAACTGTGGGAAACTCATGGGGTGAACCACTTGGTTGCCACCCCGTACCGCCATCAAACCAATGGCCTGGTGGAAAGGTTTAATGGAACTTTGAGGGCCATGATACGTAAATTTGTCAATGAACACTCCAATGACTGGGACCTAGTGTTGCAGCAGTTACTTTTTGCCTACAGGGCTGTACCACATCCCAGTTTAGGGTTTTCACCGTTTGAACTTGTGTATGGTCATGAGGTTAAGGGGCCATTACTGTTGGTAAAGCAGCAATGGGAGGGGTTTACGCCTTCTCCAGGGACTAACATTCTGGACTTTGTAAGCAACCTACAAAACACCCTCCGACATTCTTTAGCCCTTGCTAAAGAAAACCTAAAGGATGCTCAGGAAGAGCAAAAGGACTGGTATGACAGACATACCAGAGAGCGTTCCTTCAAGGTAGGAGACCAGGTTATGGTCCTGAAGGCACAACAGGCCCATAAGATGGAAGCATCCTGGGAAGGGCCATTCATGGGCCAAGAGCGCCTGGGAGCTGTTAACTACCTCATAGCCTTTCCCAATTCCTCCCTAAAGCCCCGAGTGTACCATGTTAATTCTCTCAAGCCCTTTTATTCCAGAGACTTACAGGTTTGTCAGTTTACAGTCCAGGGAGGAGATGACGCTGAGTGGCCTGACGATGTCTACTACGAAGGGAAAAAAGACGGTGGCGTGGAAGAGGTGAACCTCTCAACCACCCTGGAATGTCTGCAGCGGCAACAAATCAAGGAGCTGTGCACTAGCTTCGCCCCATTGTTCTCAGCCACCCCAGGACGGACTGAACGGGCATACCACTCCATTGACACAGGTAATGCTCACCCAATTAGAACACCACCCTACCGAGTGTCTCCTCATGCCCAAGCTGCTATAGAATGGGAGATCCAGAACATGCTACAGATGGGTATAATCCGCTCATCTACCAGTGCATGGGCATCTCCAGTGGTTCTGGTACCCAAACCAGATGGGGAAATACGCTTTTGCGTGGACTACCATAAGCTAAATGCGGTAACTCGTCCAGATAACTATCCAATGCCACGCACCGATGAGCTATTGGAAAAGTTGGGACGTGCCCAGTTCATCTCTACAATAGACTTAACCAAGGGGTACTGGCAAGTACCGCTAGATGAATCTGCCAAAGAGAGGTCAGCATTCATCACCCATGCAGGGGCGTATGTATTTAATGTGCTTCCTTTCGGGCTGCGAAATGCACCCGCCACCTTCCAGAGGTTGGTAGATGGTCTACTAGCAGGACTGGGCGAATATGCAGTTGCCTACCTCGATGATGTGGCCATTTTTTCTGACTCCTGGCCCGAACACCTAGAACACCTGGAAAAGGTCTTTGAGTGCATCAGGCAGGCAGGACTAATGGTTAAGGCCAAAAAGTGTCAAATAGGCCTACAGGCCAAGATGGATACTATCCAAAAGTGGCCTGTCCCAAAGTCAAATAAAGAGGTCCAATCCTTCTTAGGCTTGGCTTAAGCCTACAGGCGATTTGTACCACACTACAGCCAAATCGCTGCCCCACTTACCGACCTAACCAAAAAGACCCAGCTGAATGCAGTCAAGTGGACTAATGAGTGTCAGAAGGCCTTTACCCAGCTTAAGGCAACACTCATGTCTGACGCTGTGCTCAGGGCACCGGACTTTGACAAGCCATTCCTGGTAACCACAGATGCATCTGAGCTTGGTATAGGAGCAGTTCTCATGCAGGAAGGACCGGATCACAACTTCCATCCTGTCGTGTTTCTCAGCAAGAAACTGTCTGAGAGGGAAAGTCACTGGTCAGTCAGTGAAAAGGAATGCTATGCCATTGTGTACGCCCTGGAAAAGCTACGCTCATACGTTTGGGGACGGCGGTTCCAGCTACAGACCGACCATGCTGCGCTAAAGTGGCTTCATACTGCCAAGGGAAACAACAAAAAACTGCTTCGATGGAGTTTAGCTCTCCAAAATTTTGATTTTGAAATTCAACACATTTCAGGAGCTTCTAACAAAGTAGCTGATGCACTCTCTCATCAAAGTTTCCCAGAATCCACTGGTTGAAATTTGTCCTTAAAATGTAGAAAGTCTTGTAGTTTACATACTTAGTAGTATATGTAAAGATACATGTATTGTATTAATCTGTTTATTCTAAAGTTATAGGAAGAAATCACCGCCAGTGAGGTTCCCCACTGTCTGCAATTTTGGGGGCGTGTCATAAACAGATAGCTAAGGGTTAATGTCTCTTTCACCTATAAAGGGTTAACAAACAGTGACTTGCAAACACCTGACCAGAGGACCAATCAGGAGACAAGATACTTTCAAATCTCGTGGAGGGAAGCCTTTGTTTGTGGGTTTTGGTTTTGGCTTTGTTCTCTCTGGGTCCTGGATGGGGCTAGAGGTGCAACCAGGTTTCTGCCAATCTCCCTGCTACAGTCTCTTATCTATTCAGAATTGTAAGTAAGAAAATGCGGTCATAGTCTTTTAATTTGTTTTTTTTCTATTTGCATATGTGTACTTCCTGGAAGTAGCTTAAATTGTGTTTCTGCTGGAGAAAGTTTCTTTCTATTGTTTATAAGTTGAAAGACCCTGTAACTTTTTACCATCTAAAGTGCAGAGATAAACCTTCTACTTTTTTCTTTCCTTTTTTATTAAAAGTTTTGCTTTTAAGACCTATTTGATTGTTTTTTCCCAGTTGAGGCTCTAGGAAACTGAGTCTGTATATACCAGGGAATTGGTGGGGAGGAGGGAAAGGTAAATTTCCTCTTTGTGTTAGATTCAGGCAGCTTGAATCTGTATTGCCTCTGGGTGAGGGGGAGAGAGAAACTTGATCTCTCTGTGTTGTGTTTCAAGGAATTGATTCACGGTATCTCCTAGTGTACCCAGGCAAGAAAGATCTGGGAGGAGGTAAAGAGGTGGAAGGGAATGGTTTATTTCCCTTTGTTGTGAGACTCAAGGAATCTGGGTCTTGGGGTCCCCTAGGAAGGTTTTGGGGGGACCAGAGGGTATCAGGCCCTAAAAATTTCTGATTGGTGGCAGTGCTACAGAATCTAAGCTGGTAATTAAGCTTAGAGGACTTTATGCTAGTACCCATATCCTAGACGCTAAGGTCCAGATTTGGGAATTATACTATGACAACACCTATGTAATGTAGAATGACTTTTCACATCACACACAATGATGTAAAATATTTTTCACAAAACAAGCATTCTATATCTGATCTATCTTTAGTGAAGACACCACTACACCAATGGGAGAGCTTCACCCATAGGTGTAGTTAATCCACCTCCCCGAGAGGCAGTAGCTATGTTGATGGGAGAAGTTCTCCTGTTGACATAGCACTGTTTTCACAGGGGGGTTAGGTGTGTATAACTACATCGCTCAGGGGTGTATATTTTTCACACCCTGAGTGACATAGTTATACCAATATAGGTCTGTAATATAGACTTGGCCTAAGGCAAGTCAGTTCACCTTGCTATCTCAGTTTCCCCATCTATAAAATCAGACAACGATAGCTTCTCACATACTTTACAATTAGTTAATCTCTATAGGATGCTCACAACATACAAAGCACTCTAATGTTTTGATAGAACTAGTGTAGGAAATCTTTTGGTAAACCATCACAGGTTGATAAAGCATGAGACAAAAAACATGCAGAGTAATTTATTAACTACTGCAAAGATATAGAGAATATCAGGTATTTCAAGAGCACTACCATTTCCAAGTAAATACCTAGCAGTGTCAGTACTGGAACTGAGTAAGCCTTCTGTCCTAAATACCCAGAAAGTAAACAGATAAACTAACCTCTGAGGTGCCTGGTAAAGGACCTGATCCTGTAGCCCTAGTCCCACTGAAGTCAGTCAGTCAACTCACTTGGATAAGAAAGAACTGGGCTCAAAGTGTGTGTGGCTAGTGTTCACTCAGTAAGATAAGCAAGCTAGCCCCAGATGACTGCATGGTGCTGTAAGTACATCGAAGCATTCTGCACTCCTCTAATAGCATGAAAAAGGAAAAACACCAGGGAAGAGGAAATAAATCAGAAGGAAAAAAAAATTGTTTAAAAAATTTCGTGTGGACTCTCTAATGGATCCTCCTTCCATTCACTCCTCCTGAAGTATAGCAATTGGCATGCAACAACATTCTGCAAATGGATAAGCAGGGGACACATATAGCTGTACATCTGGTGCTCTAGACCAGTGAGATTTTATATCTGACTGCCAGCCAGCCACCTAGACAGCCAGCATTTTTCTTTTTGGATGGCTCTCCAATAGCTGTTACACGAGAGAGACAGAGAGACGGAGAGAGAGAGATTAGTCTATTGGTACTAATCTTTTCCCTTAGGCTCAGCAATTGAGTCTCAGCCATTCTTCTCATTCTCCTTTCGACCGACTCTAAAGAGGCAAGAATTGAGTCTGATAACTGTCTAGGGCAGGGATCGGCAACCTTTAGCACGTGGCTCGTCAGGAAAATCTGCTAGCGGGCTGGGGCGGTTTGATTACGTGCCGTATCCGCAGGTTTGGCCGATCGCAGCTCCGATTGGCTGCGCTTCACCGTTCCATGACAATGGGGGCTGCGGGAAGTGGCGCAGGCCAAGGGATGTGCTGGATTATTAAACCTTTGTTTGCTAGGGAAAATTTCCAATTGAATTCATGAATGAAAATCGTTGTGTGTTGTGATTCAGTAAATGTTTTTAACACATAACAATAAAGGCAGGGACTTGAACTGAGGTTTGAACTGTGATTCTGAATCAGCTGGCACTGTGCTTCAAATCCCTCCACTGTCTCCCCTGCGCTTACTGAACCATGCTTAAAATTCTGATCCTCACCTTGAAGTCTCTGCTCAAATCTGCATCCATTTATTATTTAGTATGTACTGTACAGCAGAACCCAGGGGCTTCAATCAGGGCTGCACTGTAATATCATGCAAACAGGTTCACATGCTAAACTTTCATCTCTTTCTCAGCTCACTCTTAATTATGACCCCCCCATCACCCTTTTGTTTCACCAGAGATGCCAGCCTCACCCCTCCCTTCATTTCCTTTTCATGTCTCCTTCCATGCTGCCACCTGACCCTCACCCATGCTTAGAATAACGTTCCTACCCCAGTGTGCCAAGCACCCACCCTCCCTTCCCTCATATCCTCTGGAAAGCCCACAAGGCCCACAAATGCTAATTCACTGCCATATAGCTCCATTGCCACCGATTGTAAAACAAACAACCCATTTAAGTTATCACTCTCTTCAGGACATTCTCATTTGATAAATACGCTCAGTTCACCTCTGATGGTGGAGTGGGATGGAACTTGAGGTCTCCTCAGTGCTTTAGGAGCCAGGGAGCTTCAATGCCATCCTAGCAACTCCCTTCCTCAGAACACCACTATCACTACTGCAACCCCTCCATCAGTTTGTGCAGGATATGTGGAAGGCTGCAGTAGATCAGCTGTTCTGGCAGACTCCATTCTCCCAGTCTCTGGAGCAGACACAAGTGGCAGCCAACATGCGTGGTGGTGGGGTGTAGTAGCAACGTTTTGGTGGGAAGGAATAAGTTCAACAGAAGGAGGAATAGACCTACATCAAGTGAATGCATGCCAGCACCTTGACCTAGCCAACCCTGCCACGTGTAAGGAAAGGTGTTCACAGCTGGCCCTGAAGGTGGGGAGAGTGCACTAGCTGTCATGCATACAGACTGGGGCAGAAAGTGCAGGTCGTCCTGTGAAAAGCACAAGCCAGCAAGAGTGGAGGTGAAAGTGACTCTAATATGTTGTGCCAGCAAGAGCGGAGATGAAAGTGTTTTGCCTTTTTGTATTCTTGGACTGCTGGGAGCCCCAAGGGCTGCTTTAACTTCTGGCCTGGCTACAACAACCCCAAATTACTGTCGAGTGCCCTAGCATAGACGGAGTGCTAAGTGCTTGAGCCACAAACATTCTTTCCTCAGGCATACTCCTGTGTGGGGGCTACATCGAGGGGTTGCAGAGGGTCTTTCTGCTGGCCTACACAGTTCTGGGGATTGCTGGTGAGGCAATTCAGCTGGTTTTTAGTCCCCAAGTGGCATAAAGAGGCCAAAATACAGCTCAGAATCTGGAGCCAGGCAGTTTTCTGATCAGCACATTTTCATAATAAAATATTTGCTTTTCGCCAATCTAAGACTACCCTTAATGATATGAATGAAAAATAATCGACCTTTTACTTTTAAGTCTGTACTCAGTAAAAGAGGATTACAATTGTTTGTGAACTTTGCAGAGACTGTAACAGACAGAAAAAAAGTTAATTTTTATTTGTGTAATCCCTAACAGCCTCTGACAGTCTGCAAGACAAACAGTTTTAATTATTTCCTCCTTGCTAGATCACTATTCTCATCATTTCATCAGAAAAAGTAATGTATTGTCTACTACACAGAAATCAGCACAACTGGGATTAAGAGGAGACTCATGTACTCTGAGTACCAGCAAATTATATCAGCATCAAACTGACAAATTCATCTTCTTGCAGCTCTGGCCTGAGATAACATGACATTTAAAAAACAAAGACTGTTCTAGTCATTCTGGGATTTGTGGCAATTTAAAAGGTTGACAATTTCTTTTCAATAGTAATTAAAAAGAAATCCAAAGAACCCTGTTGACTATTAATAAACACTGAACAGCTGTTACACGTTGCTGTGAAATAAGTTACTTATTTTTCTTAATATGAACCGCTGGTGCATGAAAATAACTTTAAAGCTAATCATTGATAATGACTATACTTAACGAGTAGGAGCTCCATTTTGAGAAAAAAATTGGCTCTAATTCATAAATAATTACTGAAGCCATGAAGCATGTGAATCTATACCCAGAAGAAATATGCACACTATTTAAGAGTTCTACAGTAATATTTGCTTTCCTTCTTAGACTGAGGTGCATTTTTTCTTTGCCGTGATACTGCGAATATATAACAACTCAACATTAGTTTGAAACATAAACGAACCTGTGTGATTTGCAGTTGATCACTCTCAGTGGCAGGATTGCTTAGAAATATCACTGTGATACTGCGAATTTGGCACGCTGTGTTCTATTGTTTATTCCGAGGGATGTTTAATAACCACAAAATGGTCAGGACTTCAATTTTTACGGGCCTGGCTCATCACTGCATTACTCAAGTTTTATGCTGGTGTTCCTCCTCCGAAGCCAATGGCGTTATTTCAGCATGAACCTGGAGTAACACAGTTTGGGGGAATTTCTATGGCCTGGGTTATATAGGAAGTCAGATGAGGTGATCACAGTGGACACATCTGACTTCAGAATCTATGACTTTATGACTCAGGTCCTACGTCTTTTCCGAAAGACAGCCCTCTCCAGCAAAGCAATATCCCAGATGCACTGGACCACTGCTTGGAATAGCTTGAATAGCACAAAACCGCTGGAGTGTCAGTGAATCTGGTCCAATGGCTCCTAAGAGTATCCTGGAACAGAGGTTTATCACTGCTTAGTAGGTTCATGACCACCACTTCTTAAAGCATAATACGCCTGATTCTCTAATATGACTTCCATCTTGGGTGGTCATTTACACCTATGTGAATCCAGTACAAAGCAGTCATAAAACTGAAAAAGCTTCTAAATTAGAATTCTCTGCTCACTCACATCAGTAGAATTTTTCACATACAGTTCCCAGTTATAACTGACTCCAGGTTCAAGGCAACGTGAGAATCAGGCCCTTCAGGTATTTTCTTGTACGTATTCCATCCAAGTACTCACTAGGACAATCAGGTCTTTATGTATATTATTTAGAACTGTGATAGATCCAGGTCAGTTGGGAACAGCAGAGTAGTCCTTTTGGTATCCAGGAAGTGGGTGGGCGAAGCCCGCCCACTGCTAAATACCTCCCCCCAGCCTAAGGGGAGGATCCACAGGTCTGTGATACCAAATAAGCACAGGGGACAACTAATGAAAAAAACAGGATCGGGAGTGAGGTCATAGGGCTAAATGAAGAGAACCGAATGGGGACACCGAGCAGAGAACCCCGGACAACGTCCACTGCTCCTCGAAGGCGTCAAGGGAGCCAACGGACGCCGCCCAGAGGAACTCTGCCCGGATGTGTGAACGGACAGAGGAATGGAAATAGGCCCCACAGTCGCAGGAAATCCCATCGGCCAAACTCCTCTCCCTGCTTTTGTAGATAGCTAGTTTGGCCAGGGCGAAGAGGAGGTTGATAAGGAGATCTCGCGACTTTGTGAGGCCAAGGATGGGGAGTGCATAGATGAACAGATGAGGGGAAAAGTGCAAACAAAAACATAAGAAGAGATTTAAGAGGAGTCGGAAAAGGGGTTGCAACCTGGCAGACTCTAGATAAATGTGCGCCAGGGTTTCCTTCATGCTGCAAAAAGGGCAGGTGTTTGGGAGAGGGGTAAACCGCGTCAAGTACACGCCCGTGCTCATGGCCCCATGAAGGAGCCGCCAACTGACATCCCTGGTGGGCCTCGGGACCAGGGCAGAGTAGAAGTTGGCCCACCGAGGCGTCTCACCCTCGTGCGGTGGCAGAAGGTCCCGCCACTTTATGTCGGGGCGGAATGCGAGGATGAGGAAATGAAGAGTGTGGAGCATGAGTGTGTACAGATGTTTCCTTGATGTGGTTTGGAACAGAACCGGCTGCAGGTCGTGCAGCCGGCTCGCAGTGAAAGGGTGGGGTGGGGGGGCTGATTGGGTCCACGGGGCAGGGGCCCAATGAAAAGGTCCACAGGGCATGGGGTAGAGGGTGGGCAGGGAGTGCCCTCTCGCAGGACCCGGTTGAGGTAGGCCCGAGCAGCGGGCAGTAAGGCGGCCTTCACCCCCTGAAGTACACGCCGGGGAGTATGAGGTCTGGAGATTCCCATGTGCTGAGCGAGCGTCAGGGGATCCAGCCAGTCTCCCCGGTCGTAGTCCAGGAGGTCTCCGACCCTGGTGACTCTCACCAAGACCCACCTCTGGCACACCGCGGGGGACTCCGCCACCTGCACACGAAGCTGTGGGTTGTGCAGCAGGGGCTCCGCGAGGAGATCGGCCCCCACGGTGGCCGCCACAGACCTGGTCCTTGAAAAGGGCTTCCAGGTCTGGAGGAGGTCTTGGTAGAAGACCGGCAGCCCGGAGAGGTCTCGCGGAAGACCTCTCGACTGGAGGTAAAAGAGCTGCCGGTCGTATCGGAGCCCTCGGAAGCGGCAGAGGAAGGCGTGCGCCAATACGCTCCACGTCGGACTATCTGCACCATACAGGAGGAGGGCCTGGAAGCGGAAGACATGGACCTGAGTGTGTAGGCACTTTAGGCCCTGCCCCCCCTCCTCCAGGGGCAGATGGAGGACCCCTGCAGAGACCCAGTGCATCCCTGGCCAAAAGAATTCCAGAATCGTGGTCCGGAGGTTGGCCAGGAAACCCGGGGCCGGGACCAGGGTGTTGAGCCTGTACCAGAGCATGGACAGGACTAGCTGATTGAGCACCAGCGCACTCCCTCGAAGGGAGAGACATCGGAGTATTCCTGTCCATTTCCGAAGCCGCTCCGTCACCCTGCCCTCTACACCGTGCCAGCTCTCCGGCAGAGACAGATGTGTGGCAGAAAGGTAAACGCCGAGATAGAGCAGCGGACCCGCGCTCCACCAGATGGCCTGAAGCGCGGGTGGAAGGGAGCTCACCTGTCACCTGTCCCTGACCACCAGGCCAGAGCTCTTGACCCAGTTGACCCAGGCAGGGGAGGCCACCGACTAGATGGCCTGGCAAGCCTCCATCCACACCAAGTCACCCCAGTCCTGGACCACAAGGAGCACATCGTCAGCATATGCCGACAGGACCAGCCGCAGCTCTGGCTCCCGAAGCACCAACCCCGTCAACCTCTTGTGGATAAGACAGAGGAAGGGCTCGATCGCCAGAGCATACAGCTGGCCCGAGAGGGGGCACCCCTGCCGCACTCCCTGCCCAAAGCTGACCGGCTCGGTCAGGGTCCAGTTGAGCCTGACCAGACACTCCGCAGAAGTGTACAGCACCTGGAGAAAACCCACAAACTGGGGTTCGAAGCTGAACGCTCGCAGAGTGCTCAGGAGATACCCGTGATCCACCCTGTCGAACGCCTTCTCCTGATCCAGGGACAAAGGGCGAATGACAGACCATCCTTACACTCTAATTCCAGAAGGTCCCAGACCAGATACAAGTTATCAAAGATGGTGCGGACCGGGACGGTGTAGGTCTGGTCTGGATGGACCACGTCCGTCAGCATGGACCCTAGCCGCATCGAGATGGCCTTCGCAACGATTTTGTAGTCCGTGCTGAGGAGCGAGACGGGATGCTAATTCTGTAAGTCGTGGAGGTCCTCCCTCTTCGGTAATAAGGCGAGCACGGCTCGCCTGCACGAGAGAGGGAGGACCCCACTCTGCAAAGACTCGGCCCAGATGGTGACCAGGTCTGGGCTGAGGACATCCCAGAACACGCGGTAGAACTCCACGGTCAGCCCGTCCATGCCTGGAGATTTATTGGTGGGCATGCGACGGAGGGCTTCCGAGAACTTGGCCAGAGTGAGAGGTTGCTCTAGCCAGTCCCGGTTGCCCGTGCTGACCGTCGGGAGTCCGTCCCAGAGCACTCTGCAAGCGTTAGGATCGGCCAGATCTAGGGAGAAAGGAGTTGCGTAGAAGGTCCTGGCCCTCTCGCACATCTCCGCCGGATCCGTGAGGGGGGTGCCGTCCTCCGCCAGGAGGCAGGTGACGTGCTTCTTGGCTCCCCCTCCTTTTCTCCAGGGCGTAGAAGAAGCGGGAGCCACGATCCATCTCCCGAAGGAGGTGGATGTGGGATCGAACAAAAGCACCCCGGGCCCGATGGCCTTCAAGGGCCCAGAGCTCCTCCCGCTTCTCCTGGCACGGTCTGCAGAGGGATGGATCCTCGGGGCTGGTGGCCAGACGCCTCTCCAGCTCCAAGACCTCCCGCTCCAAATGCCCGATTGCCACATCCATCCGTCGGCTGGCGCCCTGGGTGTAGTCATAGCAGAAGAGCCGGGCGCGCACCTTCCCCAGATCCCACCACCGCCGCGCTGAGGAAAAGGCGCGCCTCTGCCTGCGCCAGGCCAGCCAGAACTCCCGGAAGGATGCCACCAAGCCCGCATCCTCCAGCTAACTATTATTAAAGTGCCAATAGGCTGGCCCCAGCCTCTCTGCGCAGAGAGAGGCTGTCACGGTGGCAACGTAGTGATCCGAAAAGGGGGCCGGCCGAACGCTGGAGGAGTGGGCCCATGAAAGGTGGAAACGTGACAGGTAAATACGGTCCAACCGGGAGTGGCACGACCGATGGGCCTCCACCTGGACGAAGGTGAACGTCGAGACATCATCCGGGTGGTGGTCGCGCCAGACGTCCACCAGGGAGTGGCGTTCGACAATCTCCCGGAGGACGTCAGCAGCAGCCGGGCACTGCTCAGTGCCCGAGTGGTCCCGTTCCTCGAGGGTGGTGTTAAAGTCCCCTCCCAGGACCAGGCACTCACGAGGATCCAGGGAGCCGAGGAAGGCGGACGCCTGCTGATAAAAACACAACCTCTCCGGGCCCGATGTTGGGGCGTAAACATTGATGAGATTAACCACAAGCCCCTCCATGCGGACCCGGAGGTGCAGCAGGCGACCCAGCACAGCCTCAGCGAACCCCAGCACCTCAGGCCGTAGGTCTGGGGAGAACAGGGTCGCCACTCCAGCCACGCAAACCAAGAAGTGGCTAAAATAGGCTCCGTCCCCCCACTCCAGCCGCCAGCTAGCTTCAGCGGCCGGATCCATATGGGTCTCCTGCAGGAAAACCACAGAGTACCCCCACTCCCGAAGGAAGGAGAGCCCTGGCTCCTGTGGAGACCCATCCTACAGCCCCGGGTTTTTAAAGTGGCAAAGATGATAGGCACCATGAGGAGGGCTGGGGGGGATCCTCGCCGGCAGACAGGCCCACGGCCTCCGGCAGGCCGCACAGCAATCCGTGACCTACTCCATAGGTGAGTAAAGAGTCACGGAAGGGGTGGACCCGCCGGTAGGCCGCGGCGGCCTGCTTCCCGGTCCTCTTACCCTCCCCCATGAGGGCATCTTCATGGCCCGGAGGACTTGATGGAAATCCCCCCACCGCCGGAGCGCAAGCTGGACTTTGTTCCGGGAGCCACGGATGTCCTCAAGGAACTCCCGCAGCTCCTCCCTCAGCGCATGTGGGGGCAGGGTCACTGATGGATGACCGTCCCCCAGTGGGGCCCCCGTCACAGCCCTGTGGCCCACCGAGGTGGGCAGGCAGGGGGCAGACCCCCGAAGTGGCGTCCGATGGGCCGACGCCACGCGACCTGCCCCGCTCCCTGGTTCAACAAGGGGCGGCGGAAGGAGAACAGCAGGCCCTGGTGGGTTGGGACAAGGAAAAACTAGTGAAGCCGCTCCCTGGGGGGTATTCCCAGGGGCGGCACTGGCAACAAAGGAGGTGGGGGGGACAAGGACAGGGCTAACAGGAGTAGGGCGGGGATCAGGGAGAGAATCGGGAAAGGGAGTAGAGGCAGGATCCTGAGCCTCTATAGTTGAGCCGCTGGACAGTGGGCTCCTCCTGGCCAGGCTCAGGGATCTGGGAAGTAGGAAGGGGACCCCTAACAATGCTGGGCTCAGTCACTGTGACACGTGCAGCAGCCTCGGTATCCAGAGATAGATGTTTGTCAATGGGGTCCCTGCCTAGAAAGGAGGGCGGGTCCTCCACACCCAAGAGGGATACCCCCTGGGAAGCGGGTCTCGGCAACGGGGCACTGGCCGTTGCCCCAAGGGGCTTGGCGGCAGTCAACAGGGTGCCACCCGCAGCTGGGTTGATGGAAGAATCCAGGGGACCCTCAGACATGGGAGCAGAAGCAGCGGTCAGGGGAAGGGAACATGGGGACAGGGGGACTGTGGTGAAGCCACCCAGATCGAGGCCCGCTAGCAGAGGGTCGTCCTCCCCCTGCAGGACTGGAGTCAGACCCAGGGCTTCAATCTCCTCGTAGATGGAAGGGAGATCTCCATCCACAACCCCAGGGCCCTCCCCGCCAGCACCCAAGGCAATACCCACCGCGGCACTCGCAGAGGCGTCGAGTGGGAAGGGGGTGAGAGAGGCTCCCTCGGGGACTTCCACGGGAAGGGACCCTGGAGGAGGGGTGGCGTTACCTTCTGGTGCTGCCACGATGTCCCCAGCTGGCACCACAGAACAGGAGTCATCAAGGGGCAAGGTGGAAGGCTCGCCATCAGTGCCCCCCTTCCTGCTCTTCCGGGGGGCCTCCAAATCTGAAGAATGTAACGAGGTTCGAGCCTTCCGCTTGACCCGCTTCTCCTGCACTAAGGACCAGCCCTCCATGGCATCATCCGGGGGCTGGCTAACAGGGGTCGGGTCGGGGGGCAAGGGCAATGGCTCAGGGACTCGAGAAGGCAGTGGTGGGACAGCAGAAGCGAGGGAGGATTCCCCCTGGGACGAGCCCTCTCCCACGTCCGGCAGTAGCTCCGCCACACCCTCCTCCACAGTGATGGACCGAGAAGGAGGAGGAGGGGCAGCTTTGGGTGCCAGGCAGCCAGGGGTACCGGCGATGACAGGGCCGGCGCCTTGCCGGGGCTCCCGGACACTCCTCCGTGCTGGGCCAAGGGGCAGTCCCTCCGGACGTGCCCCATCGCCCGGTAGAGGTAGCACCGGGCCTCCCCCGTTGAATAATGCACCTGGTAGTGGGCACCATGGTAGGGGAACAGAAAGGACCCCTCGAGTGCCTCTCCGCCATGCGCCACCAGCGGCAGTTGAAGCTGCACTTGCCGGCGGAACGAGAGAACATGACGGAGGGCGGTGTCCTTGCAGCCCAAGGGGAGAGGGCTGATGATGGATATGGGGCGTCCCAGGGCAGAAAGGGCGGGCAGCAGGGCAGCATTGGGCAGGAAGGGAGGGACAGAGGTCAGGATTAAGCGGACCCTCAGGTCTTCCAAGGGCTCCAGGGGGACGAACACGCCGCCCACCGCCAGGCCTGTCTCTATTGCCTCCTGGGCGGCAGCCTCCGATGCCAGGAAGAAGACCACCTTCCTGTACATTTTGGAGGCCGCCACGATGGCTGTGGGCCCCACCACCCTCGCCAATGCCTGCACGTAGGTCTCCAAGTGGGGCGAGGTGGGCACCAGGAGGCAATGGACGCCGTGCTTCCTGGTCAAAGTGGGAAAGGGGCCCCGGCTGCTGTAGATGTTGGCGGAAGCAGCGGTCGGAGGAGCAGCAGCAGCAGGCGGGGGGGGCCGCCGCCACCTGGGCGTACGCCCTGGGGGCCGGGGGAGGGACACCTGCAGAGCTGATGGAGGGAATAGCGGGGAGGGATGCCGTGGCCGGTAGTGGGGCTGAGGCAGTGGGGGCAGCCTCCGCCATGGAGGACCTAGCCTTTCTAGCGGGGCCCTTACCCTTCTTCCTATCCCGACCCTTCCCACCAGCTGGAGAGGCTCCCCCCGAATCGGAAGGGGCGAGGGACGTGGCAGCAGTGGAGGTCTCCCCGGTACTCGCCGCGGGCAGTGCCCCAGCAGAGGCGGTGGTAGGTGGATAAGCAGCGGCGGCCAAGGTAGAGGCTTGAGCAGTGGACACGGGGGCAGGTGGGGGAGGAGCGGTGGGAGCATCATGAGGGGTCTCCCCCGCTGTGTCCCCCGCCATAACGAGAGCGGGAAGGGGGACAAACAGCGAGGGGAGGGGAAAGAGAGGAGGCAACCACCCCTCCCGGCTAGGCTGCAGGCAGGGGAGAAGGGTGTCAGAAAGGGAAGGCTAAAGGGGCGTAGGGAGCAACCAAGGACCTGGAGGTGGGAGGGCTTCAGGGCACCGCCGCAGAGGGGAGTTCCGGCTCCTCTAGTTGCACTAGGGGATCAGGGGGGAAAATGGCAGGGCGGGGGTGCAGTGAACAAGGGGAAACCAAATGGGGAAGGGCACAAATGCATGGGAGGGGGCGTGGGTTTACAAGGGGAGGGACCAATCAGGGCTGGGGGAGCACAGGGTGGGGGGGAAAAGGGTGAGCTGGGAATGGGTAGAGGGACCACGGGGACAGCTGCAGGGCTGGGGCAGGACTATCAGGGCCGCAGAGGGAAATGGGTGGGGCAGACAAATGTGGCAAAGGGGAGGGGGTCAGCCCAGGGTGCGTGTGTGAGGGGGTGCGCTCACGGGCACTTGTGTCAAAAAGTCAATGGGTGGCTGCTGCTGCTGCAGGCCCAAATGATGGAAGAGGGCGTGGTGAGCCAGGCGAGCAGCTCAGTCCCAAAGGCAGGAGGCCGAAGCAGAAGGAAAACAGCCAGCGGGGGTGGTGGAGGGGGCAACAATGGTGGTGGGGGCGAAAGGGAACACGGATGGACTGGGGACTGGCTCTACACCACACCCCCAGTGTCCCAACAGACACAGTCCAAACCCCCACCACAAGAGCACAGTTTGAAAAAGACTCAGTCCAGGAATGCCCCCTCCACAGTGGTCTTCACGCGGTCTCCAGCAGCAGGCGGTCCTCTTCTCCTTCTTCTCCTCCTCTGGGCACCAACAGCTCCCCAGCAACAGCCACAGCAGCCACAGCAGCTCCAGGTGGTGGTGGTCTGGCGTCCAGGCAGGAGGGACCCCGCTCAGATGGCGTCCTCAGCAACAAGAGCCGGGGTCCCGCACTCCCCTCCTCTCTGGGAAGCAGGCCAGCAGCCCCCCCCAAGGGCTGTAGGTGGAGCAACAGCAGTAACTGAGGGGGGGGGAGGGGGATCTTACACCCAGCCAGTAAGCAGAAAGCAGAAAGAGGGGTGGGTGGTGGTGTCTAGTCCAGCCAGGGGAGCAGCAGGAGCAGGAGCAGGAGCAGCAGCAGTGAGGGACCGGTGCTCAGCAGGAACAGCAGCAGCAGCCCTCTCCCTCCTCCCCTTTACAGCAGAGGAATAGAAGGGAGATCTACTGGCCACAGGAGAAGCAGGTTTCTGTTCCCTGAGTGACCAGAGCAGGGGCTGCTCCCGGCTAATGAGAACACCTGACTCCAATTAACTTGCTAAGAGTCAGGTGAGGCTGTTAAGCACCTGACTCTAATTAAGGCCCCTCTGATGCTATCAAAGGGCTCACCCCAAGGGGAAGTCAGGGAGCTGGAGGACAGGAAGTGTGTGTGAGGAACTGGGAATAAGAGGTGCAAGAAGCTGAGAGGGTGAGGGTGAGGGTGTGCTGCTGGAGGACTAAGGAGGACAAGTGTTATCAAATATCAGGAGGAAGATCTGGTGGTGAGGATAAAGAAGGTGCTGGGAGGAGGCCATGGGAAAGTATCCCAGGGAGTTGTAGCTGTTGCGCAACTGTACCAGGAGGCACTCTAGACAGTTGTAGTCCACAGGGCCCCAGGCTGGAACCCGGAGTAGAGGGTGGGCCTGGGTTCCCCCCAAACCTCCCAACTCCTGATCAAACACAGGAGGAATTGACCTGGACTGTGGTTTCTACCAGAGGGGAAGGTCTCCGGGCTGTTTCCCAACCCACAGGGTGAATCTGTGAGGTTAGCAAATCCTCCAATAAGCACCAATAACTGTAAATATAAGATAATAGAGGGCAAAAAGCTATTTGGTCTCTTAAAAAAAGAGGCAAACTGCTCTTCTAGTTTAAACAAATGCTGAGAATATGCTGTAAAAATCCACAAATGATCAAGCATAATGCAGAAACAATATAACCATGCTCAGAAATTTTTAAATATAATCTTTAAGTACAAATGTTTGTATTAAATGTTTCTTTAATTAGTAAACAACCACAGGAAATAGTTGAAACTGTTATGAACTTCTCCATTAAAATATAATCAAATCTAAGTTTGAATTTTGATAATATTTGCCTAATTATAAATGAAAAATGATACCCATGGGTTTGTCAAAACACACATTTCAAACACAGGTCTTGTCTACACACAAAAGCTGTACTTCTTCACTATTTCCGAATGGTATGAAATGTAGCAGGCTAGTGGGTATTAACCTGAGAGAAGAATATCAATAATACTGCAATGCCGTTTGGTTTTTTAAATTTTTTTTTAAATTTTTTGTTCTTTGTTAATTCATTCATAATGTGAAGGGCAGGGCAGGAAGCTACTATACTACCACAGAGCACATATCTGGGCACCTTGCACTGTCTACTCCCAAGCTTCTGGCTTAATTTAAAGAAAAAGTTACTGTCATCTTTCTTATTCTAAGTGTTGTTAGCAGACCTGCCATGACGTGTTTCATCATTAAGAAGCCCCACTGAAGAGCTTTTTTTTTCCCTTGGAATGAAGGTGAGCTGATTGCTTGTCAGACGTACCACAGATCTGCCCTTTCTTTTGATTTGAAAGTACATTAACTGGAGGATAATTGCAAGGTTTCTGCTCCATGATTTGCACTGACAATGACAAATAGTATGTGGAAGTTAAAGGATTGTGTAAGCTGCCAGCATTCTCAAGGTTTTGTCTTCAGTGCAATAACTAAGTTTATACTGGAATATTATTTTTTGGTAGGTGACTTAAATTTAATATACACTGGGGATTACAGTGGATGAGAATCTGGATATGAGTCAGCAGTGTGCCCTTGTTGCCAAGAAGGTCAACAGCATATTGGGCTGTATTAGTAGGAACACTGCCAGCAGATTGAGGGAAGTGATTATTACCCTCTATTCGGCACTGGCGAGGCCACATCTGGAGTATTGTGTCCAGTTTTGGTCCCAGCACTACAGAAGGGATGTGGACAAACTGGAGAGTCCAGCGGAGGGCAACAAAAATGATTAGGGGAGTGGGACACATGACTTACGAGGAGAGGCAATGGGAACTGGGCTTATTTAGTCTGCAGAAGAGAAGAGTGAGGGGGGATTTGATAGCAGCCTTCAACGACCTAAAGGGGAGGTTCCAAAAAAGAGGATGGAGCTAGGCTGTTCTTAAGGGTGGCAGATGACAGAACGAGAAGCAATGATCTCAAGTTGCAGTGGGGGAGGTCTAGGTTGGATATTAGGAAACACTATTTCACTAGGGTGGTGGTGAAGCACTGGAATGGGTTACCTAGGGAGGTGGTAGAATCTCCATCCTTTGAGGTTTTTAAGGCCCAGGTTGAAAAAGCCCTGGCTGGGATGATTTAGTTGGTGTTGGTCCTGCTTTAAGCAGGGGATTGGACTAGATGACCTCCTGAGGTCTCTTCCAACCCTAACATTTTATGATTCGCCACATTAGAATGACAGTTCACCTTCCTGTTTAGCATATGGTAAAAAATATAAATGACTTGGTTCATGGACATAATGTAGTATGTGGAAAATAACAGAATATAACAGTAATATGTGAACATGAAAGCTACCTAGAATCTATTGATAACATGCAGAGTGTCTTAGCCTGCTGAGTTTTAGAATCCCATCTTATTCCATGATAATGGCATTGTATAATTGTTGTAATAAAATGCCTGCAAAGCTCTGTTAATACATATTCACCATCAACCAGAAATACAAGCTGATACTGTGAGTAAGGCAAATAGAGAGCTAGAGCTACATGTATTCCACTGCGATATCTCATGGCTACCATATGTGAAAATAAGGGATTTTTTTACGCAGCAGAAAAATGTACATGAACAAAAATTTCCTGGTGCACATGAGTCTGCAATGCAGCGATGTTTACCAGCGGAACTGTGCTATTTACCTAATACCTTGGAGAACCAATAAGGAAGATGCGTATCTCAGTGACATGATTCGTACACAGCTGTTTCCATCACAAATATAAGAGAAACCCTTCATGCTGCCAACAGCAATGAAAAGTGCATGTAGGGCAGTTTAAGAGACCTATGTTTCAGTGTAGTGCACCATTTGTATCTTGACAGTTCAAATTTTCAATATAATCCAAAGGATTTATCGTTTTTAAATCTAGACATGGATTCACATCAGAAGGCAAACACATAGCTCAGTAATTCTGTGCACTGTTAACACATCTTACCTATCATAAGGGATCAGGGGTCAGTGGTTTACCACAGGCCTATAACTTGGAGTCCAAAAGCACACTAAAGACTATAAACTCACCCTGCGTGCTTTAAATTACAGTATCATGTTTTTAAAACACACACTAAAAAACACGGAAGCAGCACATTTATTTTTCAATTTTTTAAATGTGCCCATTATTAATTCTCCAAGTGTATATAAAAACTACACAAGATTTAGTGTTACAAGCATCAGTTCAAATGAAGCAGACTCACCATACTAAAACAAAAACATAAAAATACCTCTCCCAGCCTCTCATACAAAAGCCTGAACATAACGATGGCATTTGCTCAGTGCTCTGGAGGTTAACAAATTGAGGCTTATTGAGGCCACTAAGAGAAGTGATTCCAGAGTTAAGGATACTGGGCAAACACCTCCCTTTAGCCCTCAGGCAGTCCATTCTAGCGATGGTTAGCCAGAGTTCATCCGCTGACCTCAAGTGTCACAGCAGGATACCAGAAGAGCTACAGTCTTTAAGGGAGCCACAAATCAAACCACATAAGTCTTGAAAGATCAAGATCAGCACTTGACCTACACCTGGTAATGAACAGGAAACCAAGGCAGCCTATGGAAGCACTAATGTACTTCAATCAACCCCTCCACACAGCCTGGCTTCTGAATGATGCACTAGCTGACGTTTCTAAGGAACCTCCAAGGACTGCCAAATCTCCAGGAGCACATTATGGTAATCCAAATAGGAAGCGAAAAAGGCAAAAGTACTTACTGCTGCCACACATCCTATTTTACCTAGACAAATTTGTTCTATGTGATGTCCACGGCTTTCATTACACCTGAATATGAACAATAAGTTCCTGCTTTGGTTGAAAGCTGCTCCACTCAGAGTTCTAGTCACATAGCCCAATACTTTCCGTTATGGTTCTATATCAGCACTGTGGGAATCAGCTCTGCTTGTAAATCGCCAACAGGAAGAACTATTATTCCGAAAAGCACAGCAGAGAGAGATGAGAAAGGCCAATAAGCAGGACATTTGACTGAGGTTTTCAAAAGGAGGAGCTGATTGGTTTGAAAATCAGGGTACTTATTTAGATGCCTAAATATTTACTTGGGGTCTTACTATAAGCACCCTCTCCCCATTTTTGGTCAAAAAGGCATTGAAAGAATGGCACAGAAAACAATGTGAGCATAAAGAAAAGGATTCCCAGCATGAGAGAAGAAAACAAAACTTACCCCTATTTATTTTGGTTTATGACATGTCAATAAACACCTTTGTGCTTGTTGATTCCCCCATTTATGATATATGCTGGCAATAGACACTCTTAAAAAGTCAGCCTTTGCCGACAGCTATCACAGAATGGTTCTTAGAATAGGAAATACAGTAACTAGCACAGGATTTCATTGGTAAATGCTGGCTCTTTATGGCAACTACTGTAGCATTGGCACAATCTTGCTTTATCCCAGCCTTCAAATTCAGAGACATACAAGTTAGTTCCCAGGGGACAGACAGGGAAATAGAAGTCTGTAGAGAGCAGCAGCCAATTAGGAAGGTTTGTTGAAAGTTGTGTTATTTTGAACTTTACGCTAATAAACCAGACTCCCAGAAGGGGAGAGTTACTGAGAAAACACCCACAGTGCAAAGTTTTCTTAATTAGAGAAACTAAGGCTGTGGCAGGTCCCAGAGCCAGACTGGGTAAGCACTACTTCTATAAGAGCCAAAAGAAAGATGAGCATGAGCTGAATTCTATTTTGTTTTGTGCATCATGAGCCTGATTGTTTACTTTACTATCGACTTGTCTGCATGGGGAAGTTAACTGGCGTAGTTATAGCAAAACAGCAACTCCTGGTGTAAACATTCTACTCCCAAATAAAAGTCACTTTTATACCAGAATAGAGCATCCATGCTGGGAGTTATTCTGGCATGGATATAGCGCAATAACTTATTTTGCTATAGCTATGCTGATCAATTTTCCTGTCCAAAATTGTCTTCAGTTACACCTATGCAGAACCACTGAAGTACCCATAGAAGACATCATCTGAAGACAGTGGGGCTGCATATAGGCTGTAGTTTAGCTTTCAGAACCTGTAGTCCTGTTAATAATGTGTGAGAAGATAATATCCAGTTTGTCTCAGAATGCAGGCTGAGTTTACAGGTCTAACATGTTTGTAAAGTGAATACATTGGATATGTACAGTAAACATGGCATCCCACAATGTCATCTTTACAGTCATTCTTCAGAGCAAAGCTTCTCTTTAAAAATTACTTATTTTCAACAGATTAAATTCCAAAAATGAGAGCCTCTCTCTCTGCCTTTAATCATCTCAACACAATATGCTGCAAGTAATATCACAGTTATTTGAGAAAGCAATGTTTCCTAAAAGCTCAGCAGGCAAAGATACTGAATAAGGTTACATTAGAATCAGAGTAATATCATTTTTCAAAACATATGCACCAACCCTGGCTAAACTATTAGTAAAATGAACAAAGGATTCTAGGTCAAAGGTTGCAAGCTCCATAGCTCAAGACAGCAAACCAAAAACATCCCAAACATTTTGGGCAACTCTTAATTTTTAAAAGCACGTCTGAACACTGGACTGGGAGAGCCATCTCCATCTCATCCAGTGACAGAGAACTAGCTCAGTCTGAAAGAGCCCCAATCAGCACAATTGATGGAGGTTAGGTCCATTAATGGCTATTAGCCAGGATGGGTAAGGAATGGTGTCCCTAGTCTCTGTTTGTCAGAGGGTGGAGATGGATGGCAGGAGAGAGATCACTTGATCATTGCCTGTTAGGTTCACTCCCTCTGGGGCACCTGGCATTGGCCACTGTCAGTAGACAGGATACCGGGCTGCATGGACCTTTGATCTGACCCAGTACGGCCATTCTTATGTTCTTCTGTAAATTCCATCCCTGGGAAGTTGTGCAAGCACATTGTGGTTTTATTGCATGTTGTTTAGGACTCATGCACATCCTCTGTCACTGGTGACCTGCATTTCCTCCCACACAGCTGGAACATGGTCATGCAGCTTAGTTATGAGCTTACACGTTCCAACACTAAAACCAGGACTGCCAAATGTAACTATGTGCCCTGTGAAGACTTACAGACTTGATATATTTCGAAGGAAATATTTACACAGTGTAATAATGCATATCAACTGACAAGCTACCACTCACCTGCCGATATGTGTTTTGACTACTTGTAACTATGGGATGCCCAGGATTATGGTACTCTTGGAACACACAGCAAGGGATATTGGGCCAAATTTTGTACTCAATTACACCAGTGAAACTCCATGAGCTTCAGTGAGTTTAACCGAGACCAGAAATTGGCTTCTTATTTGTCATGCCTTTCCAGTGGGACCCAGCAATTGCTGCTCCTCCTTGAGGGCCTGAGATAAAGATTCAGAGTTTTGTCTGTTTATCTATGGAAATGCTGTTTTAGATTACGTATGGAGTTCTTTCTGTCATGCTTTGAGCCCTGTACACTTGGATTCATGGTAACTAAGGCACCTGGCTTTACAGGCACAGAGATTGGGGGGCGGGAGGTGGGAAACAGTGCAAATAGCTCTCCAAAACATTCCAAAAATATTTTTTCTGTCAAATAAATGGCACATGCGGATGGAATAAGTTTTATCAGCATCAATTTGGCATGGCTGCACTGTTTGTAAGTGAGTTATGCAAGTCGTGCCCAAACGAATGCTAGCAAACCTGTAGCTCTATGTAAACTGGCAGGCTTGTCTCTCTCAACAACAGAAGTTGACCTAATAAAAGCTATTATCTCACTCACCTTGTCTCAGCAAACCTGTGTATCGCACCACGCCTTCATGTAGTTTCTATCTGCACACACCCCATTCAAACTATTCCTCTGCATCTTCCCTACTTTTGATGATGATGTCCCATAACTGCTCCTCCACTCAGGGTAGCATGACAGGATTTTTTAGTGAGAGGCCAATGGCTTTTTCCCCTGCCTCACAGTTGTGCCTCCTGATGGGGTGGAGTGAAGGCTCGCTGATACTCTCTCTCTCCTTGGCTGCTGGATGTTTCAATCAGAGGAAATACTGAGTGGCTCACTCTTCCCCTCTAACAGCTCAAGTAGGTGGTGTCCTGGCAGCTGTCCTAATGGGAAAGCCTAGTAGCAACCACTCTCTGCCTTGTGGCCAATGGATTAAAATATAAAACACCTTCTATTACCCCGGAGTTGGAGGCCTGCACTATCTGCAGCTTCCCTGCCTTAGTTAGACTAGGAACTTGGAAACTCCTGCTTTGGAGTATGTAGTACTGCATATGTAGTGTCCCATCAGAATGATGTTGAGTTCCTGTTGGAATGATTATTTTAATGTTGCTGAGATTTTATTGCACTGTATAATTAACTGAAGATGTTAGGGCACATATGCAAGATCCCAGGTGTCTTTTTATAACATTTTAAATAAAAATAAACATGTGAATGCTGCTATTAGGCCACGGGGACAGCATTCTAATAATGTCTTAATGAAACGAAACTTGCCTGAAAAAGATGGTAGCTCTTTATGAGAGCACATTGCATTGCAAAGCGTTAGACACACACAACTATGAGAACATATAATTATAGTATTGTTACCACAATACCTATTGCATTGTTAATGTTTTTGAATGAATAATGTCACAGATCCATAAAATGTAAGCTGTCCTGGTAGTGGAGCAGAAGCATTATCCTTGAGGAGGCTTGGAGTCAGGGATGGCTTTGCATTTTGTTTTGGGGGCTACCTAGTGGAGACCAGACATAATACAGAAAAAAACAACACTTGCTATCTGGAGAATGGCGAGAGGAATTAACACAATAGCAAATAGAAATCCTCTGACTGTTTCACAGAGTGACCCAGAGAAGGGCACTCTGTGTACACACACACAAAGAGGCGGTTAGAACAGGGGTGGGCAAACTTTTTGGCCAGAGGGCCACGTCGGCGTTGCGAAATGTTATGGAGGACCAGGTAGGGAAGGCTGTGTCTCCTCAAACAGCCTGGTCACCACCCCCCTCCCATTTCTCGCCCCCTGACTGCCCCGTTCAGAACCCCCGACCATTCCCCCCTCCACCCCGGGTCCTTGTCGTCTGACTGCCCCCTCCTGGGACCCCACCCCCATGCAACCCCCTCTGCTCCCTGTCCCCTGACTGTCCCGATCTCTATCCACAGCCCCGCCCCCGACAGCCACCCCTCGATTCCCACACCTATCCAACCCCCCTCTCCCTGTCCCCTGACTACCCTGACCCCTATCCACACCCCTACCTCTAACTGCTCCCCAGAACCACATCCCCTATCCACCACCCCTGCGTCCTGTCTCCTGACTGCCCCAACCCCTATCCACATCCCTGCCCCCTGACAGCCTCCCCCCAGGATTCCCACACTTATCCAATCCCCCCATTTCCCATACCCTGACTGTCCCCTGGGATGCCCTTCTCCAAATCCAACCCCCCCTCTCCTGCCCCCTTACCATGCTGCTCAGAGCAGCCGGAGGAACAGTGGACCAGACCACTGGTTGTGCAGCACACTGAGGCTGTGGGGAAGGAGGACAGTGGGGGAGGGGCTGGGGGCTAGCCTCCTGGCCAGGAGCTCACAGGCCGGGCAGGATGGTTCTGTGGGCCAGATGTGGCCCGCGTGCCATAGTTTGCCCACCTCTGACTTAGAAGCTAATACTTCATTTTTGAACCACTTGCTACCAGAAGGGGAAATCATGATGAGATGCATTCCTCAGGGAAAAAATAATTAACTTGCTATATAGACACTCATTTAGATTTAGTAATAGCTGTGGATATTCTTTATTTGTTTTTAAAACTCTCTGTTCCATAGAGCCTTTTTTGTGACTAGATTTTATCTAGATTTACCCCAAGCCCTGTTTTTATCCATGTTGCTAAAATGCTGTATTTTAATTGGAATTTCCAATACAGCATTTCTACACAATCCTTCTTCAGAGAAACAAAGGAAAGTTTAGGATAGTCTCTTCCAAATGCTTATCACCCAGAAGTTTCATTAAAAGATCGTTTTGAGTCCAGTTGCTGAGTTGAAACTACATTTGATCCATTCCAAATGATCTTGCTGCATTAGCTGTAGTTCCACTTTCATCATCAACTCTGGCAGATGCCCCACTGATTGGAACTAGACTGAACACTCACTGGAAAATATATGATTGAAAATAATCCTGCACACGCCCCAGGAGGGTGGACTAAATGATCTAGTAAGTTTTCCCCATCTTCAACTTCTATAATACTGAATATGAAAATGTTTTCACCATCAGAAGAACTTAATGTGTCTTCTCTTCAAAGAGATAATGATCTTTGGCACCTGCTGTAAGGTTTTAAATGTTCTTTATGCCATATCCTGTCCATGCCTTAGGGCACTACAAAGTGTATTTCCTCATTGATTTCTACTGGAATTGTATCTTTTCAGGTATGTTAAAAAACTTGCACGGATGAAAATCAAATGAATTTGAGCATTTATCCTTTACCACACAGAAGTTAACAAAAGATATCTTCTTTTATAAAAGACTAGAGCTTTGTCAATACACTCCTCACTTGTTTATAACTTTCATCCATTGTACAAAAAATGTAGATTTATCCTGGGTTTTCTTAGGCCATATTTCAGAGTAAAACGAGCCATGGGAATTGGTCCTGCTTTGAGCAGGAGGTTCGACTAGATGACCTCCGGAGGTCCCTTCCAACCCTGATATTCTGTGATCTTGTAGGGACAGACACTCATAGAGAGTGGGTTTTGATGCTGATGTATTGTTACTTTCAGCTGTAGAATGTAATTATTCTTATTCTGTACAGCTGCTGTTAATATGTGGTGATGTGCTTGTCTTCTAACACCTCAAGCAGGAAGCTGAAATGCATTTGCTACATTCAAAGTGCCAAAAGGAAAAAGTGCCTCATTCTGAATAGCAAATGTAATACTAAGTCCTGTGCAAAAATTCTGCTGGCATGAAAGATAAATCCGGCTTTTTTGGATTTTGTTTTCCAGCATCACTTGAGCATTTGTAAGATTTCTTTACAACAATCTAAAAATGCAAACAAATGAAGAAAACAAACAAACCCCTAAGGGTAGGTCTACACTACAGGATTATTTTGATTTTACATAAACTGGTTTTGTAAAACAGATTGTATAAAGTCGAGTGCACGCGGCCACACAAAGCACAATAATTCGGCGGTATGTGTCCATGTACCAAGGCTAGCGTCGATTTCTGGAGCGTTGCACTGTGGGTAGCTATCCCATAGTTCCCGCAGTCTCCCACGCCCATTGGAATTCTGGGTTGAAATCCCAATGCATGATGGTGCAAAAACAATGTCGTGAGTGATTCTGGGTAAATGTCGTCACTCATTCCTTCCTCCGTGAAAGCAACGGCAAACAATCATTTCGTGCCCTTTTTCCCTGGATTGCCCTGGCAGACGCCATAGCATGGCAACCATGGAGCCCATTTTGCCTTTTGTCACTGTCACCGTCACCGTATGTGTACTGGATGCCGCTGACAGAGGTGGTATTGCAGTGCTACACAGCAGCATTCATTTGCCTTTGCAAAGTAGCAGAGACTGTTATCAGTCGTTCTGTACTGTCTGCCATGCCATTGTAAATTGGTGATGAGATGACGGTTATCAGTCATTCTGTACCGTCTGTTGCTATCATGGGTGCTCCTGGCTGGCCTTCACTGAGGTCGGCCGGGGGCGCAAAGACAAAAATGGGAATGACTCCCTGGGTCATTCCCTCCTTTATGGTTTATCTAAAAATAGAGTCAATCCTGCCTAGAATATGGGGCAAGTGTACTAGAGAACCAGTGTACCAGAGAGCACAGCCGCTCCCTGTCAGATCCCGCAGAAATGATGAGCTGCATGCCATTCTAGGAGGTGCCCTTGCAACAATCCCACCCATTGCTTTCCTCCTCCCCGAACCCTCCTGGGCTATCGTTGCAGTGTCCCCCCATTTGTGTGATGAAGTAATAAAGAATGCAGGAATAACAAACACTGACTTTTTAGTGAGATAAAATGAGGGGGAGGCAGCCTCCAGCCGCTATGATAGTCCAGGCAGGACATTAAACGGTGGGTGGGGGGAGGAGCCCAGCATCCCAATGCTATGATAGTCCAGGCAGTACAGAATCTTTTCTTTAGACGTGAAAGGAGGGGGGCTGATGGAGCTCAGTGCCCAGTTGCTATGATGAGGACGGTTACCAGCCGTTCTGTACCATCTGCCGGGAATGACGGGGAGTCATTCCCATTTTTACCCAGGCGCTCCCGGCTGACCTCACCTGAGGCCAGTCAGGAGCACTCACGGGATGATGACAAGGACGGCTACCAGTCATTCTGCACTGTATTGTCTGCCACTGGGGAAGGGAGGGGAGAGGATGCTGCTGTTCAGTGCCGCCGCAGCAGCACGTCTACCAGCAGCATGCAGTAGACATACGGTGACATTGAAAAAAGTCAAGAAATGATTTTTTTCCCCTTTTCTTTCACGGGGGGGGAGGGAGGTTAAATTGATAAGATATATCCTGAACCACCCCGGACAACGTATTTGACCCTACAGGCATTGGGAGCTCAGCCAAAAATGCAAATGCTTTTCGGAGACTGCGGGGACTGTGGGATAGCTGGAGTCCTCGGTACCCCCTCCCTCCCTCCATGAGCGTCCATTTGATTCTTTGGCTTTCCGTTAAGCTTGTCACACAGCACTGTGCTGTGGACTCTGTATCATAGCCTGGAGATATTTTTCAAATGCTTTTGGCATTTCGTCTTCTGTAACGGAGCTCTGATAGAACAGATTTGTCTCCCTATACAGCGATTAGATCCAGTATCTCCCGTACGGTCCATGCTGGAGCTCTTTTTGGATTTGGCCACCCGTGCTGATCAGAGCTCCACACTGGGCAAACAGGAAATGAAATTCAAAAGTTCGCGGGGCTTTTCCTGTCTACCTGGACAGTGCATCCAAGTTCAGATTGCTTTCCAGAGCGGTCACAATGGTGCACTGTGGGATACCGCCCGGAGGCCAATACCATCGATTTGCGGCCACACTAACCCTAATCCGACAGGCCAATACCGATTTCAGCGCTACTCCTCTCGTCGGGGAGGCGTACAGAAACCAGTTTAAAGAGCCCTTTGTATCGATATAAAGAGCCTTGTTGTACGGACGGGTGCAGGGTTAAATCGGTTTAACGCCGCTAAATTCGGTTTAAACACGTAGTGTAGACCAGGCCTTAGATTAAGTTTATTTCAAGTGTTGGAAGAAATGGGGTAGTTCACTCTAACTGACTGCTACAGTCCCTATGCCTGACTACACTCCCCTCAACATCCCAAATCCATACAGGTCATGAATTCTTATGTTCAGTCTCTTCTTTGCTTGGATTTAATAGTCAGTAATTCTTATTTATATGGGACAAAATCTATGAATGACAATCAACAGAGGGACAACCTCTTCCTCAATTTCATCCTTACAGGACACCTTGGAATAGACAGATGGTCTGAGACAGATAAAGCATGAGCGAAGACACCTAGAGTTCCAGTGGCAAAGAATGAGTCCAACCAAATGCACCATAAAGAGTTTTGAGAATCTTGCAGCTATGCAGAAAGCAATAAAATTAGTTCCTTTCTTCCACCATAGCACAATGAAGTCCCATGCAGTGGAACTGTTTTTGAAAGTGGATATTATGGAGACTTCTCAGTGATTCCATCCAGTGGTGGAGTATTTCTTTCTGTAAGGAGTTTTTATTATATTAGACTAGGGAATTTGGATTTAGAAAGAACTTTCACATTCTAAAGGGGAAGAGGCAGTTCTGGAGAGGACAAAATGCATCACCTTCTCTGCTTGAGTTTCAGCCAGTATCCTTCCCCGAAGTTCTTGTGTTTGACCACAGAATTGACTATATTTCAGTTGTGGGTTTGATGAGTGTCCTGTTAACTAGTCAATTATTGTTCTATTAATCTGTTATTTTTTACAGTTTGGGGCTGTATTCCTTTAAACTGGAGTCATTATCCATTAAGGATTCCTAAGGGATAACTTCTGACTGAACTCTAGAGAGAGTTCTATCAGCCTTTGTCTACTAGCAAGTCATAAGGGTGAAAATCATTTTACATTTTAAAGAAGGAATACTTGATTTCTCTCACAGGAGTGACAGGGGTAATGACCATGAATTGAAACCTCCTGCAAGGGAAAAAAAAAATCTATAAACTATAACGGAGATAAGGCATTTAAAGAAGAAATTTTACAGTAGGGACTGGTATCCTTGACAGAAAATATGAGTTGCAGATGATCAGCACTTCTCAAGAGCAGCCCCTCAGTCACTACTTGAGAGTGGACATGAGTCTAGCATTTTTTATAAGATTAAAGGAGCTGGTAATACTCACTGATCCATGGTTTTACACTGGGGCGCATCACTGCAGTGTGTTGGAGAGTGATTTTTAATAATGTTAGGGAGATTTTTTCTGAGTTTTATTCAGTAATCAGAAGACATTTCATATGCTGTAAGCAGCTTCAGTTGTCAGTACTTAAAGAAAATTAAACGAACATGCAGTGGCATATTTTTAAACTTGGCTGTTTAAGAGTTAAAATCAGGCACATAAATACCTCTTTTAGGCAGGCCAGGGACTGTAGTTGCAAAGTGCTGAGGATCTCCTGGGAGGTGATTAGCTGAATGTGGCTGGCACCTTACAGGAGATATTTGTCTTTTCAGAAGTTTGGGCTCATAGATGTAAAGGAAATGGACATAATGCTAGTGAAGATAGTAATACAGTAAGCTGGATGTTTTCTATCTGACCTTCTGGGCCCTTAAATGGAATCAAATACAATGGTGACAAACAAAATGAGAGAATGTAAGAGGTGACAAAACCATTCCATAGTTCCTGTCTGGGAACTGGTTGGGCCAGATGTATATCCATCAGTGTCAGGTTACAGAGGGTGAAGGAATTCCTGTACATGTTTACAAAGTGCTCTGAGATCCTTTAGGATGAAAGGCACACCCCGATATTAATAACAAACCTCCCCATGTTCAATGTGTTGTTGCCATGCAACCCTAAAAATCAGACTCACATTCACCAACTCAGAAATGAAATTCTGGGAGAGGGAAGAAAAAACCCACAAAGAAAGAAATAATATCCACTCTCATTAGGTGTAACTAAGGGAGCCAGTTCTGCCATCATTACTCATGTACTTTTTTAGGGGGAAATTCACCCTTAAGTAGAGGACTATCACATACCATTTATTTTAAAGGCTTAAGTGGTATGTTGGCCTTGTCCTGGCTCTCTGCATGGGTGTACATACAGTCCCACTGCAGTGAATTGGACCATATGTGGAATAAGTAGCAACTCAATGTGGGACAGAGTGGCAGAATTGGGCCCCAAATAAGAAAGCATGTTGGCAAAAATTAAGCAATAAAAAGAAGAAGGTAAAGTAAGGTACAATACAGACAGCTAATGGGGGCGGGGAGAGATAAAATTCATAGAGACGGCTTTTATTATTCTGTCCTCCCTCCGCCTCCACTGCTTTAGAGGAAAAGTGCAGCATTGCTACAAACAAACAAAGTACATTCTGACTCAAAAAGGAACCCCTCAGTTGCTGGATTCTCATTTCAGACTCTCAGTACAGAACTTCAAAGCAACTCACGATCTCTCCTTCATCCACTGATATAAGACAGCTTTGCTTTTTTTGGTTAAATATACATAGTGTAGGTGTAGCTGTGTTGGTTTCAGGATATTAGGGCTGGTCCACACTACGGGGGGAAATCGATCTTAGATACGCAACTTCAGCTACGTGAATAACGTAGCTGAAGTCGAATATCTAAGATTGGATTACTCACCCGTCCTCACCATGCGGGATCGATGTCCACGGCTCCCCCTGTCGATTCCGCAACTCCGTTGGGGTTGGTGGAGTTCCGGAATCGATATAAATGCACTTGAGGATCGATATATCACGTCTAGATGAGATGCGATGTATCGATCCCCGAGCAATCGATTTTAACCCGCCGATACGGCGGGTAGTCTACACGTAGCCTTAGAGGGACAAGGTGGGTCAGGTAATATCTTTTATTGGACCAACTTCTATTGGTGAAAGAGAAGCGTTAGAGCTTACACAGAGCTCTTCATAAGGTCTGGGAAACTAACTCAGCGTGCACTGCTAAATACAAAGTGGAACAGCTTTTTTTAAGACTGGAATCTCATAAGGAATAAGAGGGGATGAGGGACTGTAGGAGGCATTACTATTACAGCTGTAAGTACTCGATTCCCTTCTGTGATAAATCCAAACTCACTTTATCTGCGTTCAGTGACATCCTGTTTAGTTTCTAAATATTGTCAGTATAGTACCCAAATGAGTCCCTTGACACACAATAAAGCTGAGCGGCAGTGAGTGCTGCAAACAACAAGATATTTCACTTCCTTTCTGAGAAAGAGAATTTTTGCTGTGGCTGTGCATGGAATGTTGAGCTGTACTTAAACACCCTAAAGAAAATTTATGTTAGCAAGTTAGATAGGAAGGAAACAAACAACGAAACTAGAGTCTGGCACTTTGAAAAGAAATGGCAGACAAGACATGAAATGTAGCAAAATGAGATTCTCTTTCTTTTAGAATGGTGTGTTGCATTTCATACAAGTGTTCTCCTTACAATTTTTGCTAGCAGAATGTAAGTGAAAAAATAAACAAACACTATAAAGTGTTTCTAAAACATGGTTTTATTTGTTTATATTCTGTTTTTACAGCAGTTCCTTCAGACTCCAGGCTCTTTATTAAACATTAAAACTAACACTATTTCCATATCAAAGTTTTAAATTATTTTATTTGGTGGGACTGAGGATCTGTTCCTAGATCATCTAAAGTGGTTCATTTTAATTTGGAAAACAAACTTTTCCATTGGAATCAGACTTAGTTCACTTAATCCAATCCTACCTGCAAAGCCGTGGAATGAGTCACAAGCAGAAAATTCTCTCTTCACAGCTCTTTTGTTTATATTAGAAAATTGGTACCAGTGTAATTAAACCAATGTAAAATTGATGTAATTAAACCAGTGCAACCCCCTAATAAAGATAGGATTTAAGTGACGTTTGAACTGGTTTAAGCGCATCTTCATAAGGGGTTTGTACCAGTGTAACGAGATCGATTTTAAGTAAATTTAGTCACACAGCTGCACTTTTCCAGCATGGAGCAGGCCTAGAATACAACATGGGACTGGAAGCACGCATTCAAAACAGAGCCACATCAGTTGGAGTTTGGGCCACTTTTCACCACTATTTTTCATTTGCCCTGCCTCTCTCCTCCTTCCACTCACGTGTACATAACATATGGTTGTTGCAATATGCCATCCCATGTGACGGACACATCACATAAGCAAGTAAAGCACACACCGCTATTAGAGCTTGCCTCTTGTTCTCAGAATGTGATAGGACGTGGAAGATGCTTTATGAGAGCATTTTCCATATTTGGGCCTCCGTGTTAGCAAGTGATTCCACAAGCTTACACTAATCTATTTTTTTCTTTATTTGTCCACACTAATTATAATTACACCCAATCCATATTACTCCTGGGGGAATTCTACACAATGCAGAATTTGCACAGAATTCCACGTTTTCCCTGCAGAATTGGGGCTGCAGAGCTGCTGGCCGCCACTTGGGGCTGCTGGACTCTTCAGAGCCCAGCTTGCAGTGAGTGTAGCAACCGAGGATAGAGGCTGCATACTCTGGCTGCCTGGCTTGATTCTCATTCTCCTGGGGACTGGAGAGGGCCTTGGAGACCCAGCTCTGGCAAAGGGTGAGAGATGAGCAGGGCCGCACCACACCGTGTCCCACGGTGGGATAGTAAAGAAGCTGGGGGGATTAAAAGCTCTGGAGGTGTAAGTGTCTGGGCCAGAAGGGGTGCCCCACGGCTGGGCTCTGGGGTGAAGGGGACGGGGCTGTGGGTACGTGGGCTCTGGGGGTGCCCCACGGCTGGGCTCTGGGGGGAGAGAGGTGCAGATGTCTGTGCTTTGGGGGCCCCACACAGCTCCCTCCAGCAAACGCCAACTGGAACTGGGTGGTCTTAGGGGTTTATTTAACTCTCTACTCCTGGGGGAATCTTTTCTGTTGTTGTGTGCATTGTTGACATACTTGTTAACATACCTGAAATTATCAAAATAATTGAAACTGGATTGATTATATTGTGTTATTTTGACAAATAAAATACACCTCTACCCTGATATAACACGACCTAATATAACATGAATTCGGACATAACACAGTAAAGCAGAACTCCGGGAGGGGGGAGGGAGATGATGCGGTCCTGGCGGGACCCAACTGAATGTGCCAATTCAGGACAAATCGCTTAAACAGGGCAGTTACAGCCCTAGACCTGGGTTTTTCCACCTCTAAGGAAAACCAAACCAGCCAGACAAAGAGGAATTTGGTCTCACCCCACTCGCTAAAACCGCAAGTCACACAAGCAATTTCCTTAGACACTCCAGTTTCCCAGTATCACCACCAGTCCCACTCGTCCTAGGGATGAATGGTTATGAAAACCAACACCCCAATAAAAGAAGAAGGTTCTCTCGATCCCAAAGAATCAAGCCCCAGACTCAGGTCAATAAACAAATCAGATCTTACCCACAAATCACGCTGTTGTCAATCCTTTAGAATCTAAAATCTAAAGGTTTATTTATAAAAGGAAAAAGATATAGATGAGAGCTAGAATTGGTTAAATGAAATCAATTACATACAGTAATGGCAAAGTTCTTAATTCAGGCTTCTAGCAGTAATAGAATAAACTGCAGGTTCAAATCAAGTCTCTGGAGTACATCCCCCGCTGAGATGGGTCATTCAGTCCTTTGTTCAGAGCTTTAGTTTTTAGCAAAGTTCCTCCAGAGGAAAGAAGCAGGCTTGAAGACAAGATGGAGATGAGGCATCAGCCTTTTACAGTTTTTTTCCAGGTGTAAGAACCTCTTTGTCCTTACTGTGGAAAATTACAGCAAAATGGAGTCTGGAGTCACATGAGCAAGTTCCTGCATACTTTGCTGAGTTACAAGGTGTATCTGCCTTCTCTGAATGGGTCAATTGTATAGCTGATGGTCCTTAATGGGCCATCAAGCAGGCTAGGCAGAGCTAACACCAACCTGTCTGGGATGTTTCCCAGACGCATAGCATAAGTTTGAAGTACAGACAGTATAGAACCAATATTCATAACTTCAACTACAAAATGACACATGCATACAGACAGCATAATCATAACCAGCAACCCATAATCCGGTCTTAGACACCTTATATGACCGCCTTTACATAAGATTTGGTGCCACTACAGGACTTTGGTTGCAACCATGTTCTATATGGTCCCAGCTTATATCAATAATGTCACAGGGAAGTTGCGCACTCTGGCGGATTAAAGCAAGTTCGATATAATGCGGTTTCACCTATAACGCAGTACGATTTTTTGGCTCTCGAGGACAGTGTTATGTCGGGGTAGAGGTGTATGCAGAATTTAAAAATATTGTGTGCAGAATTATAAATGTTTTGGTGCAGAATTCCCCCAGGAGTATCCATACGTGCAACTACAAACAAAGCGATCCCACTCTGTGTCTAGTCCTTTTCTCCATCATCTAAATAAGTTCTCTGGGGCAGAGACTGACTTTATCTGGTCTGTGCACTTTATCAGCACTGAAACTACCATAATAAAACAGAAACACATAATGATAATCCTGAAAGTCTCTGTGGTCCTGCACAGATTGCAGCTCTAGCAATGCAAAAACATGACACTAAAATCATTAAAATAATCATGTACCTTGAAAAAAAGCCAGGCTGTCATCCACTTCACCACTTTTGTAGCCCAACAGACATTTTTATAGAGCTCCGTGTTCACTACTCCAGGGTCCACTACATTAGCAGTCACATGGCTCCCATCTGCGGTCATGAGATGCTGCAGTCGATAGGTAAACAATACAAGGGCAAGTTTGCTTTGGGCATAGGCTCCATGGGGTGAATAAGAACATCTGCATAGAAAAGAGAGACAGGAAAATAATCAGAAGAAAAAGGTTGTAGCACAGATATCACATGCATTGCCAGTTTGCTAAATTATGCAGTAGACAGCAACACAGTAAGTAGGCATATGAAAGCCTTATCACTCGAAAGCAGATTGCTTGTTGCAGTTCTGGTGACTATTTCACTAGATTCAATGACTGCTTTAGGGAAAATATCTTAGATAAGCATACATGTGATCAGAATCCATGCTGCAAATAATTTATGGTAGGTATTGTTTTTCCTGGAAAGGCTGAAATATCAAGCCACAGAATGGTCCAGTCTCATTCCCCCTATTATTATTTATTTATACTACTGCAGCACCTATTGGGCCCTGATCACAATTGCATTATGTTGCCCCAGATCACAGTCTAGGATTATGACAAGATATAATAGGTGGATAAGCAGGCAAAAGTGTGATGGTTAGCATGGTGACAAGCTAATTAAAAGTTGCACTACAGAAGTCATAAAACCTTTAACATTGGAAGATAACTGGTTAGAACAACAGTTTAACTGGAGACCATTACAAACGTCATATGTAATGCAAACATAAAAATGATAGAATCTATGTCAAAACATTTATGTTAAGAACCCATGTGCTTGTTCTGTGACTCAGATGTTGGAAGTTCTGGTCTTCAAATTCCTCAAAGTCAACCTTCTTAGTTAGCAGTTGCTGATTAGTCATGTTTCACTTCATTTTTTTAAATTCTGTCTGAATGAAGAATGCTGCTGTCAAGCAAATTATTAGGTATGTCACTGAAAATACTCCCCCAGATTGGTGTTTCAACATCACTTCCATGAACTCCACTTCCATGACAACTCTGCTTCTGTAATTACTGCAGACCTTTCATTTAATCTCTCTGCGCTTCACAGAGCCAAGGGTAATGCCTAGGAAGATTTTCTGTGTTTTGTTATGCACAGAAGAGTATGTGCTGACTGAATGGTAATGGTTTCTCAGAATTCTGTTTTTTCTTAATTTCCCATGTAATACTTGGCTTTTAATGTTCTGTACACTTGACTATTCAGCCTTGAGGTGGAAGAATAGGCCTCTGGCAAGCACTCTCATTTCATGCAGATCTAGAAGTCTACTGAAGCTATCTAACTGTTAGCAGTGCCTGGATGCCGACAATGTGGACAATCAGGTACTTTCAGAAGCAATGGTTACTCTAATAGCCAAGTCCCTTTGTTTTCAGTATTTACCAATTTTTCTCAGACAAAATCTCCAGCTATTGGAAAAAGCTAGTATTTGGATTTTACAGTTTTCACCTGAATTTTGGCTTTTGCAGGACCTGGGAATTTCTTGAAGACAGACAGGAAGGGAATCAGGTCCCGGCACTCAAGACCACCTGACCGCTGCAGTGACGGGCCCTCATGGAGTGGAACAGTACATCCCATGAGTACTGGCCCCCCTTGACAGACAGAACACTCTCCTGATCCCAGGGCCGGGGAGAAAAGGGGGTTCTCTCTGACAAGGCTATCAGCACTCACGGGGTGCAGCCTTCTGCTCCCTTCCTGATGCTGCCCCTTCAGCATGGCTCCTGTCTGCTTCCTCTGCCCAGTGGAGGAGTGAGAAGGGCAGGGAGCCAGGCCCCAGCAGCCAAGACCACCCGACTGCTGCAGGAAGCAGAAGGCTTTCTTGACTGTCACATGGTGAGTAACCTTCCCTACCCTCTCCCCCACACCCCTGTCCCCATGCCAGCTGGCCTTCATTTTTGTTTTTTTACAGATTTTTCACCCTTAAAAATAATTTAACGAATACCGATAAATTCCAGGGAAATTTAAGAAAAGAAATAACAGAAAGCAAAGGGCCTTACTTTCATTCCAGCTGCAGGAAGTAAAGAAGAATAACATTAACTCTCCAGTTCATTTTCTTTAATTGTTTCTATATTTGTCCAAAAGAAAAAATCAAGTAGCAACAAAAACAAAATGACAGTACAACCTTGAGAGATGAGGTGGGTAAGGTAATATCTTTTATTGGACCAACTTCTGTTGGTGAGAGAGACAAGCTTTTGAGGTACACAGAGCTCTTCTTTGGGTCTAGGGAATGTACTGAGAGCCTTACAGCTAAATACAAGATGGAACATAAGCAGTTAACACATATTTCAAAGTAAAGTGGCCACTTAAAATGGTCCCTTGAAATATGCGTTCACTATTTATGCTAAACAAGCTGTTCCACTATGTATTTAGCTGTGAGACAGTAATAAAGAAGATGATATAAAGTGTCAGAACATCAGTCAATTGCCTGAGCTGTAACATAATAGATAAAGTAGCTCAACCATTATAAAGATATCAGCTGACTCTAGGAGTGGACTAGGACTTCTTAATAATGAATAAAAACCACTTTAAGTGTTACTGCATTGGAATAAAAGTGACTGAGTTAGTCAAAGTAGTGCAGTTATAGTTTAGATTTGCTAATGTCTGGTCTAAAATACTCAAAATGTCACCTTATTCTTCACACATATTTTGACATTTTAAACAGTTGCACCAATGTAAAATTGTATTGCAGACCTGTCCTAAGTAACTGTTTTTTCTTTCTTTTGTTTTGGTCTCTTTGAGAGGATATGAGTGCCTCTTCAGGGATGCCTGCTAGTAGCCACTTTAGTGTGTGTGTGTGTGTGTGCGCGCGCATATAAGTCCATAGTACAAGTTACCACTGGGCATCAGTTAACCTAGGTTCAAAGCAGATCACCTAATGTCACTCTGGGTATGAAAAGAAATCTAACCTTAACACATTATTTCCATAAGGGAAAGTATAAGCTGCTAAATCAACTCTACAGAGACAAAAAGACTAAGTACACCACTCAGTCATTGTGTTAACTTTATAATTTGATTATTGATTGTGCTCATGTGCCTGTCTGAACAATTATTGGTTCAAATTATTTTCTGTTTAGTTAACCAATTTTAATTTGTATTATTGTTAACTCCTTGATTTACTAACTTGATTTACATTGTAACCTCAATCTAATTTTCATAGTGTTTAGAACTTTAGAGAAATATAACAAGTTAGTTACCTAATAGTTGTTTATGGTCTTGAATAAATGTAATGAAAACACATTGGATTGGTTTTCTCTAATCAAATGGAAATGAGGTAAAAATAATCTTAATTAAAGGGACTTAAATTAAACATTAATGAAACATTTGACACAGGTCCTGAAAACCCAATTACTACTATTAAATCCATTATTTCTTGTCTTACTTTTGCTAACTAATGAAATTCCTCTCCCTCCTCATAGGTGCTCAAGTATCATAATTGTATCCCTTATATTCCAGGGACTACAGTATATATTTAACTCCCTGAATTTAGCCTGCGAGCCTGTCAATTTCAGTGTAAACCTTTCACTGCCCTAGTTGCTCTTCTGTGCACTTCCCACTGTCTCTTTGTTCTCTCTGTAGTATCTTTTATGAAACTGTGCAAGAAAATTGAACAAATGTTGAGATCCTTCAGCCAGAAGGATCTCAAAATACTTCACAGAGCATCGGGCAACACTGACAGATGCTGCTTCTTGAGATCAAACCCGGGACCTCTGGAGCCTAGTGCATGAGCATCTGTTCCATGAGCCAAAAGCCAGAGAGGCCTCTTAGCTAAGGCTTTAGAGCAGACTCATTAATCTCTAAATGGTCTCGGTGCCACTAGAGGGGACAAAACACCACACTCAGAAGGTGTGTTGGGTTACACCTACACAGTGATTATTTCTCCCACCAGTGAAAAGAAATCCTCTCTAGAAGGAATTCTGCGTCAGCTATACTACATAGTAGTGGAAAGAAAGAACAGTTTACTTAATTGAAACTACAAGGGAAAGTAAGGTAGACAGAATCAAATGAATCAAAGACACTAGAATGAACAAATGTTACTCTTACGAAAATGCTTTGGAATCTCCAGTGAGCACAACTGATCAGCATTAGATCTGTCTGGGTGACAATTTTCTGTTTAAACTGTTTTTCAACAGAAAGTGTAGTTTTTGACTAAACAATTTTGTCACAAAAAGAATCTGTTTTCCATGGACATTTTTGACTTTTCACTGAAAAACTATTTTGTTTTGTTTTTTAGATGGAAACCCAATTTTTTTGCCAAAAGATTTGGGGTAATTAATGAAAGATTTGTTTGGTTTGGTCTAAATTTGCAGTGAAATAAAAAATATTTCCAATTAATTATAACAAATTATCCATATGGGGCTATCTCCAACAGCTGCCTCCTTAGCATCAGGTAAGTCATTGTTTCTGTACAAATCCAGGTTTCCCTCCACACACCCCTCCTGGTGAATGTCCTAAACATAAGGCTATAGGGTCACAGTCAGAGAGAGAGAGAGAGAGAGAGAGAGAGAGAGAGAGAGAGACTGACTGACTGACTTTCTGGCTCAATGAATATTTAATTATTTCATACAAAGTGGAACAACTTCAACAGGAGATGTTAAGAAAGTCCCACCACTACCATCATCTCCTCCTCCAGCTATGTTTTCTGACTCTAGTCCTTAGTTTCCTTTGGTTTTATTAAAAGTACCCAAAGCAAAATGTTTAATTACAGGTTGAATGAAATGTTTTGTTCAACCCAAACCAATTTTTTTTGGAACTACCAGTGAAACAAAAAAATCAGTGTTTTGCCCAGTTCTAGTTAGAATAACATATTAAATGTCCTCTCAGTGTCATTTCTAAGATCCTGAATGCTTTCTTTCCCACTCCCTCTTGCTTAAGCAAAAGCCTCAGAGAGGCACATGAGTATAGCTATATTTAACCTCATTCGTGCAGGAAGTTCAGATTTTCTGACCTAACCATTGTATTGTTTTACAGGTCAAACCCCTGATGCCTTCTCCCTCTCCTATCATGCTCCTTCAATTCCCAGTGTGTTTAATTGGCTACAGGGCACAGTGCCCTAAGATCAAACTGCAGTACAGCCAGATAGCTGTGTCCTCTGTCAAAACCTGGGGACTGCTGCACAATGTGGGTAACATGCTGTGGTTTTTAATGAAAGACCATATGCACAATTGCAATGCATGTCTTCGGTAGAATCAGTTTATACAGCAAAAGCAGGCACGATCTATTAAAATGACTGAACTTCTTAAATGATTTATGTTTTAGCCTTGAATACATCACTGTTGCTTAGTCAAGAATCTAAGAGACACCGACAGTGCTATCAGATATTTTGATTTTGTGCCCCACAAAGAATGGTATGCAAGAGTTTAAAGTATTCTTGTGTTCACTACTGTGCAGCTGCACCGATGTAGCACATCTGGTGAATACTCACTATGTTGACAGGAGAGTGCTTTCCCGTCGATGTAATTACTCCACCTCAATGCGGTGTAGACACTGCTTTAAGTTGATGTAACTTATGTTGTTCAGAGGGTGGGTCTTTCACATCCCTGAGCAACATAAGTTACATTGACTTAAGCAGCACCGTAGACAAGCCCTAAGACTTTTAAAAGACTTTACAATTTGTTTATTTTTTAACAAAGCTACATAGATGCTTTGCAGAACCTAGGTGCATCTTTTCTGGCTATTTATTATAAATATTTCATTTCCCTTTTTATGATAAACCGAAGTCAGAGTCCAAAATATTGCTCATTATATTTATGGAAGTTACTTGTCTGTGCTACATCTCTTTATTCTGTATAATCACTTCTTAGAAACTGATGAGTCATTTTCCATTGATGTAAGTAAAGGAAACCACAAACCAAGAAAGGGCGGAATGGGAGGATCTGAGAGAATGTGTACATTCCGGCTGAAAAAAAGTCTTAGTAATTGAAAAAACAAACATATAGGAAAGATGTGAACAAACTGGGAACAGTCCAGGGGGGAATAAAAATGTTAAAAGGTTCTGAAAACCTGACCTATGAGGAAAGGTTAAAAAAAAATAGCATAAGAAAAGGAGACTTATGGGGGAAACCTGATAATGGTCTTCTAATATGTCAACGATTGTTATATAGACTAGACAACAGTGATCAGTTGTTCTCCATGTCCACTGGAGGTAGGATAAGAAGTAATGGGCTTAATCTGCAGCAAAGATGATTTAGGTTAGATATTAGGAAACGATTTCTACTATCGGGGTAGTTAAGCTCTGGAATAGGCTTCTAAGAGAGGTTCTAGAATCCCCGTCATTGGAGGTTTTTAAAAACAGCTTGGACAAACACCTGTCAGAGGTGGTCAACTTTTACACAGTCCTTCTTCAGGGCAGGGGGCTGGGCTTGATGACCTCTTGAGGTCCCTTCCAGCCCTACATTTCTATGATTCCATGATATACAATAGTGAAAAAGAACTAAATCCAAAGGAACTGATACACCAAATTACCTATATTTCATCACAGAGATGTGTACTGTACCTGTCCTGCTACTGACTGCATCTACCACACACATGGAATTGCACAGTTATCCATTTTGCATGCATGAGCACAATGAGTGCTCAGCCTGCACTTTCTTGTGCAAATGTTATATACACACTTAATATTTTGAAAATGTGGTTGTAGGTGCCTATGTTCAGATACCAGAATTTGAAAATATTGATGTTAGTTTGGTTAGAGAAGTCAATGGAGCTACATCAATTTATACCAGCTGAAAACCTAGTCCTGCATGGCCAGGATTTCTTGAACTGCCAGAGGCAGAGTATATTTCGTAAACCAGTCCAGTCAGAGCCCTTGTTCTGATCTGCAGTAGAAAGAAAGGAAGGAATTAAATGATCAAGTTTCAGAGCTTGTCCCACTCTCTGAAATCAGTCACTCCATGCCTTGTGTTGCTCATACACAGATTCATTTATAATATGTGGGAAATGAAGAGTGAATTCCTCTCTCTCTTTTCGTAAACCTGCAGGCTGGAAATAAATGTTAAGGCACCATATTACAACCAGTATTAATAACAAAATAAATCAGAATGGGCCTTGCCAGCATGGAAAGGACACATCGTTGTAATATGGCCTGGGTCCTCCTTTTAAAGTACCACAGCAAGATACTGAGAGGCTTCCTTCCACTCTCCCACTTCCATAATCATGGGCTGAAGTCTGAAATCTATGCAACTTGACAACAAAGGCCAGATCCCTCAAAGGGACTGTAGAGTTGTCGCTTTTAGAAAGGTAGTTATGAATGTATACCCTTTCCTCATCTACTTTTGAACAGTAATGAGCAGTTTTTGGAGTAACTACAGGACACCCATATTCACAGGAAACAAAACCACATCTAGATATTGACACAAGTCAGTATTTACAAAATACCCATTTTCTACAAAAAACAGAAGCTCAGAAATAATTACTTGAACTATTTGTTACCATCTGAAGTAGCTCAATGAGAAACATGAACAGTACTCATTTGTTCAATTCAAAATCCACACAATCAATAGTATGCTTAGTCATGGCAAGCCCTTTGTAAAGGGCAGCGCACAGCCGCACTGTCCCAGGAGCAGACCAGGACTCTGAGGGTCACAATCTAGTTCCTGGTTTCCCCTTCACCTCAGGGAATGTAATCTGCTTAATCCTTATGCATGGTACAGACTTCTTCCCCTGGTGTACTGCCAAGGTTCTGCCCACTCCCTGTCCATATGGAGGGGAGAACAAGGCCTCTGTGGAAGTTCCTTCACACTTCAGCAGTGCTGGTTGTGCACCAGGGAGCAAGGGAGTTCCTAACAGCTGCTTCATCATAGCCAGGATGTAGGGTTACCACCTGGCCGGTATTTGACCAGCCTTGTTGAATTTTTTAAGGATTTGTCAGTTGCAGAAAAATAATTTAATCGGCCCGTTTCTTTTTACATGGGTCTAAAGATTTGCATTTTTATCACAACACACTGGGATATCTAATGTTAAAAATGTCTGTCAAGCTAAAGATGCTGCAGTGTTCCAACTTCTGTAGCTTAAGCAATAACAGATCAAAGCTGTTGAAAATACAGCAGTCTCCCCGTCCACTACTAAACCTTTGGATTGACAAGAGGAATCGCCCAAGTGTTGAAGTGGTCAAAAGTAGCTTTGCATTATATGCAACCTCAGCTATTCCTGTTTCGAATTCTACGACATTGCCATTAAAAATAAGAAATTGCTGGAAAAGGCAAAATTAAATGGCAAATACAAATTCAAGAAATAGACTCTGGATTTTCTTTATGTATAAAGTTCCAAAATGTTCACATTCAAATATATATTTAAAATATAGAATCAAGGCAGTTTGGGAAAATATAATCTCAGTGAAGATGGACACAAAAAAGCAGCTTGGGTAAAAATGACACAGGTGAGACAATGATGGTATCAGTCTTACCTATTTGTGTGTTCTCTCTCTAAATCAGTGATAGGCAACCTGCGGCTCGTGGGCCACATGTGGCCCGTCAGGGTAATCTGCCTGTAGGCCACAAGACAGTGTTTACATTGACCATCCACAGGCATGGCCTCCCACAGCTCCCAGTGGCCACGGTTCATTGTTCCTGGTCAACAGGAGCTTCAGGAAGCACCGTCCAACACATCCCTGCAGCCTGTGCCACTTCCCACAGCTCCTATTGTCTCGGAACGGTGAACTGCAGCCCCTGGGAGCTGCGGGCAGCCATGTCTGCAGATGGTCAATGTAAACACTGTCTCATGGTCACCAGCAGATTACCCTGACGGGCCGTGTGTGGTCCGCGGGCTGCAGGTTGCCCATCACTGCTCTAGGTACTATAAGTAACTGTTGAAGGGGGGCGTTGCAGAGTTGCCTTGTAGTTGAGGTTGCCACAGGCTAGTCTTGTGGGGAGGGGTGCCAGGTTTTCTTTTTGCATTTCAAAGATAGCAACTCTACTAGGGTACAGGCTAGGCCAATAATAATAACAACAACAATACCTAACCTCTTGTATATGGTCATTTTCCATTTAGTAAAACCATATTAAAATTAACTCACTTCTTGAGTTATTTGCACTGCCTAATACAGATCCTGAACTTAAATATATTATTTCTTTTCTTATTGGGATCTGGAAGGCAATGGAGATTGGTGATGAACAATATGCTGTTGCCAGTTCAAATCCAGCCAGCTTAATAATGACCAAGAGTTATCACCAGGGGCAGCTCCAGGCACCAGCGTTGCCAGTCTCTGTGAGGGGTGTCAGAGAGGCAGCCTTCGGTGGCATGCCTGCGGAAGGTCTGCCGGTCCCGTGACTTTGGCAGTAGATCACCCACAGAAACGCCACCGAATCTGCGTTGGCAGCGGACCACCTGCAGGTGTGCTGCCAAAGGCCGCCTGACTGTTCTGCTTCGGGCGGCAAAAAACATAGAGCCACCCCTGGTTATTACCTTTGGATGGTCCATGTGAGCTGCTGAGCATCCTCAGCTCCCATTGACTTAACCAGGCTGTCTTAGCAGAAAGGTCAAGGCTTGAATGGCATTAAGACTGAATGACTCTCCATCCACAGAGCTATTTCCAAAAAAAGCACTGAGGACCATTGGCAGGACTGAGAGGAAACACTTGCACTATCACTATCAATAAAAACTTCAGTCTCTAAGAGTAGCAGTTAAAAAAAAAAACCCTGCTCTTTTCTTTTTAATTATCTCTGCTTTTTCAAAGTTTGTTTTTACATACCCTGGGTAAGAATACAGCTGAGGACTCAAAGAGGTACACAGCCACCAAACCTATTAAGTTTATTTAGTAACAGAATAAGATAATGGCCAGAGGAGAAAATGATTTACTAAAAACACTCAAGAAATCTCATGAAAATCCCACTTCCTCTTAGGACATAGGTGGCTGAAGGAGGGAATACAGCTGAAACAGGCACAGACACAACTCAAATGCCTGAGATTTTTGGACCTCAAGGATGATCCACTTCCCAGATGCAATGCCTTTATGAAGGCCTTAATTATATAAAGCTGCAGGTCACCAGAGGTCCCCCATCCAGCTGTCAGAAAAGATATGGGATTAATAAAAGTATGGAAAATGGAAAATAGCTTGTGCAGAGGGGATTTTTATTTATCCAGTCTAAAATGGCAAAGTTCAGCAGACAGTAAAAGCAAAAAATAAAATGTTTCCCTTTCCGTCTTACTCAGAATGATATTTGAGTTGAGTCTTGTTTAGCGCAGTCTTTTCTATCAAATAATTTTGGCTCGACTTTAAACTATTTGTGGCACACTAACATTCTCTTCAAACTCCAGCCTCACCAAAATCTTAAAAATATCATTTATGTTTCATATATCTGTCTTGAGAGCCTGGGCCATGCAGTGCAGCTCAAGTGGTCTATAACCAGCATTTCAAAAACTGCTGCCACAGGAGACAGGGGGAAAGAAGTATTGTTGTCATCTTCCTCCCATCCAGTAAGTTTTACATTTCCAAAATACTTTGTCACACTGAATCACAGTAAACTGATCCCTGCATGATTTGTGATGAAAAACCAATTATTTCCAAAAACAGCGGCAAGGTGGAAAGTGGAGATAGAATGTGCAATTACACATGAGCATTTCAATCAAAGCCAGGACCAACAAGGTATATATGAAGTAGGCAGAGTAACTCCTCAAAGCTTATAAATGCTTCCAAACAATATTTTAAAAGTTTCTTGTCCAAATCTTGAAAATCAATATATAGAACACGTACCTGGGCTGTGAAACATGATGCTCCACAAGTGCTGGGGAGAAAAGACCCTTCTCTCTGGCCATGTAGCCACTTCATGGCCGCCGCTGCTGCAAATTTTTGCAGCTTCAGTAGCCCACATTGCTCTTAAGCTCATTTTCATGTAAGACAATGGCTGATCAGGCAACTTAGTGATGGATCCACTGGTCTGGGCCTTCCTCCTCCCTTGTTACCAAACCTCTCTATATTAGAGCACTCAAGGAAACCACATGGAATCTCTGTGTCCTACTTCCAACATGGTGTCTCCAAATCCCACCTCCTTCACCCTCAATGTACAAATGCACCTTTTCTATTGTGCTTGGGGAATCTCACTATCTAGACGCAGGGTGGGTGGGCAGCATGATTTGTTCCTTTATGGGGAAAAACATTTGAGTAGACAACGCACAGTCAACCTCTGTCAAGTATCAGAGGGGTAGCCGTGTTAGTCTGGATCTGTAAAAGCAGCAAAGAATCCTGTGGCACCTTATAGACTAACAGACATTTTGGAGCATGAGCTTTCGTGGGTGAATACCCACTTCGTCAGATGCATGTCAACCTGTGGAACTCCTTGCCAGAGGATGTTGTGAAGGCCAAGACTACAAGAGGGTTCCAAAAGGAACTAGATAAATTCATGGAGGATAGTCCATCAATGGCTTTTAGCCAGGATGAGTAATGATGGTGTTCCTAGCCTCCATTTGCCAGAAGCTGGGAATGAGTGACAGGGGATGGATTACTTGATTACCTGTTCTGTTCATTCCTTTTGGGGCACCTGGCATTATCCACTGTTGGAAGACAGGATACTGGGCTAGATGGACCTTCGGTCTGACCCAGTATAGCCGCTCTTATGTTCTTATAACATGTAGCTGGTCAAAAATGGGGCTTTTATCTGTGGAAAATTTTGATTTTCAGTGGTAATTTGAAAACTGAAAATTTTCAGCTGAAAACCAAAATAGATCATCCAAAATAGATCATCCAAAATATTTTGAGTTGGAAATGCTGCTGTAATGTCTCATAGGAACTGTAGTTCCAGTGCCTCAAGCTCCCATTCTCCTCCGTAGACTGGGCTCCCTGGTTGGATTATATCTCCAATGATGCACAAAAGTCAACCCCCTCAGAGAACTGTGATGGTGCATTATGGGGGATGTAGTCTGGCCAGGGAGCCCATCCCATGAAGGAGAATAGGGACATGAAGCAACCAAACTACAATTCACAGGAGGCATTATGGCAGCATTTCCAAATAAAAATATTACAGTTCTCTGCGAAAATAGCTTATTTTTCTGGCATCTGGGTTTTCAATTAAAATTTGAAATTTTTTTGTTGAAAACAGACGCCTTTTACAAAAAATATTTATTTAGTAAAAAACACAAGAGGCTTGGCAGAGAAATGTTTCTACCAGTCTTATATGAGCAATTAAAAATATACACTAGTCCCAGTTATTCTGAGAGAGATAACCTTAGGTGCCTTTTCTGGTTTAATTTAGAACTTCACAGGCAGATGGTTTGGATAAAATAAGAAATTAGTCCAGTCTTCCCCCCTATACCTTCACCAAATCTTCTCCAGTATTTTTTAACTGAACTAAAACCAAACTATTTTAAGATATGAATAAATTGGCACAGTGTGAGTGGTGTCAGGGGCTAGACATCCCAAGTATGACCCCATCTGAGGCAGATACTTGGGCAGTTGGCCCATTCCACCATTCGCATCATCACAGCTACACTATGTTTAGTGTGCTAACTTGATCAGAACTAGTGTGCGTATGCCTCCTCAAGCTGTAAAAGCAGCAAAAAGTCCTGTGGCACCTTATAGACTAACAGACGTTTTGGAGCATGAGCTTTCGCGGGTGAATACCCACTCCGTCAGACAAAGTGGGTATTCACCCACGAAAGCTCATGCTCCAAAACGTTTGTTAGTCTATAAGGTGCCACAGGACTCTCTGCTGCTTTTACAGATCCAGACTAACACGGCTACCCTTCTAATACTCCTCAAGCTGGGAACTACATCTTCAGCTCCGAGTGTAGATGTACACTGAAACATTTTGATTGACCCAATTTAATGGTTTTGCTCATATTATTAGCCTGTCTTTCTTTCTAGCAATTTTTCATCCCATTTGGGATGGGGAAAAATTCAAAATCGCAACAATTCTCGTGGGGCAAGTAAACTGTTTCCCACCCACCCCCAGGCACAACTTTGTTTTCTGACATGCAGCGAATACATTCATGGAGTACACTACTCTTTAAAGAAGTATTACTCAAAAAGTGGATGATGGAGTATGATTCACCTTAGGGATCCCTATGTTGGCTCACGTGAGATCTGTTGAAAACGGACTGGATCTGAAAGACCACATACACATTTGATATTCTTCAGTATGTTCTTCAGCAAAAGGATTGTGAGAACAGTCATTGCTCTTGTGAGTTTACCTTTCCAAAAAGCCACATGAAACAAGCTATGCTTTGTCAACGTGGAACAAGCTGTGTCTTCTCATAGTGTACCCAGACAGCGTGCCCAGTTAGTGGGAAATAAACATTCAGAAGAGAGGAATCGGGTTGGGGGGAGGGTGGAAGGGCAAGAGGCTGAGAAGCAAACAGATAGAGAGGAGGTAAAAATGGAGAAGAGAGCAGAGAGGAGAAGCAGAACAAGCAGACAGGGAAAACAAAGGCAAGGACAGAAATAGAGAGGCAGAAGCTAAAAGACCAAGAAGACAGAGAAATAAATATACAAATGAACAAAAGAAAAGAAGATGAAAATGTAAAATTAGAAATCAAGTAAACAGATTAAAGAGAGAAAATAAAGGAGGAAAAAGGAATGTAATACAACAAAGAAATCAAAAGAAAAAAGATGCAAATTAATAGATACTGTATATAAGAGGGGGAAAGGAACAGGAGAAAAACATGGAGAAGTCAGAGCACTAGAAGTGCAAAGATGAGGAAGAGAAACATAACAAGGACCACTGTATATATTTTCTGTAACTTTATACACAGGAAAGAGACTGTTTTAAAATCATTTCTCCTCCCGATGTTCTGTGTCCAGTGTATTGGATGTGGTTTGTGACGTCAAACCAGAATTTTGGGCAGTTGGAGCAAGAGAACAGAGGTATAGAGCAGATAAAACAGAGTATATCCAACTAGCATGGCCCCTGCACCAGAACGACATGCAAATCCATAAAGTGTTCCATTTAAAAAAAAGGAAGAAACAGAAGAAAAATTCAGCAAGGAGTCCACAGAGTATGGAAAAGGTGACAGAGGAAGTCTGGTGGAGCAGAGAATTTAACACAGGTCAGCTCCCTGGCTAGTTCCCTACCTGGTGTTTGTGCACCAAAGTAGTGATGGCCTTCTACCTTTCTCTCTCTGGTGTCTCAAATGGAGGGATGGGTCTCTCCTCTGGTGTTATTAATGGGTCACCAGGTTGGGCACTACCAATTTAAAATCCCAGAGATATCTTCAGAAGGATGAGTGCATAATAAACAGTTATCCCTGCTTCTATCGACATTTCTAACAGACTGTCTCAGAGACAGCACACAGAATAGATCATCTCCCTTTGAGTAAATTGCTAACTCTCCTGATAATATGGGGTATGTTCAGCCAATCAGAAAAGCAGAACCAATATCACATGACCAATCAGAACCAACTAAAGGCAGCTCAAAATTACCAAAAGGTATGTGAAAAATAATCTCACAGATTTCTCAGTCATCTTAACTGCAAAAACAAGAGGTGATTTTGGCACGGTCTCTTGGAAAATGTGCCAGTTCAGCAGAACAAGAGGACAGAGAAACACAGTGCCATAAAACTAACTTGCTTCCCTGGGGCATATATATACATACACATACATAGACTAAAAAAACCACAAAGTATTTGCATCTTTAAAAACACTATGGGGACTCACTCCTCATCAGGTTAAGGCCAAGACAGTGGTCCTAAGTAGTGTGCTTTGGAGCTTTAAGAGTCCTGTGATGTGAAATCTCCCAAGAGCCATGAATGTTACTGCAACATGTAGGCAGGAAAGGGTGAGGTAAAGGTGGTATGACTACTTTAACCTTGATTCTATGCATTTAGGTCATTATATTACATTAGAAAAGTAGCCATAATCTGTGAAGTTAGTATTTTAAAAAACTTTTAAAAGAAAGAAATGGGGGAAATCATTAGGAATTAGCACAATGAACGATATCGTAATGATTATTCTGGGATTTATTTATTATAGCTGTGAAAGTGGTCATATCCTACTCTGAATCAATGCATTTCAGGTCATGTAGTATAGTCAATTTCTGTGTATTTATGATATTTCTCCATGCTGGCATAGGGCCAGGTTATTGAACTCCCTTACATTGGTGAGCAGTTTCTCTCTCTCTCTCTCTCATACACAACTAAGTTCACTGATTTTAGTGGGGCAATTTGTGTGAGTAACTATTCATCTGGCACTTGAAAAATAAGTGGAGATCCTCTCCTATCTGGGGAGACGGTTGTCTTTTCACAGATGTAGGTATGGAGTTCAAATTGCAATTCACTTCTTGAAATCATTGCTGGGCATATTATATATATATATATATATATATATATATATATATATATATATATATATATATATATATATATATATATAATATGCCCAGCAATGATTTCAAGAAGTGAATTGTGATTTCAAGAAGTGAATTGCAATTTGAACTCCATACCTACATCTGTGAAAAGACAACCGTCTCCCCAGATAGGAGAGGATCTCCACTTATTTTTCAAGTTGTAAATGAGGACATAATCTGGCCAGTTGTGTGCATTTCTATCGCAGTGGGGGTTCTGCCTGAATAGAGAGTTCTGACCTACTATATATATACTATATATATATATAGTAGGTCAGAACTCTCTATTCAGGCAGAACCCCCACTGCGATAGAAATGCACACAACTGGCCAGATTATGTCCTCATTTACAACCGTGCAACACCAAGACAGCATACTAAAACTCACTGGCACTATTGTTGCAAGATTTCTCATACACACATTAAGCCACAGCTTTTCTAAATTAAACAATTATGCTCATATCTCCCTGAAAAAAAGAGTTAATAACAATGAGCTACTGGTAAAATACATCCTAAACTAAAGAGGCAACGTACATGTCATAACCTAGTCCCAGATTTGGACCTTAGCGTCCAAAATATGGAGGTTAGCATGAAAACCTCCAAGCTTAGTTACCAGCTTGGACCTGGTAAAGCTGCCACAACCCAAAAAATTAGAGTGTTTTGGGGCACTTTGGTCCCCCCAAACCTTCCCTGGGGACCCCAAGACCCAAATCCCTTGAGTCTCACAACAAAGGGAAATAAACCTTTTCCCTTCCCCCCTCCAGGTGTTCCTGGAGAGATGCACAGAAGCAACCTCCGTGAATCTAAAGAGAGGGATTCCACCCTCCCCGTTTCCAGCCTTGGAAAACAGAAGTACCGAGAGCTAATCTCTTTTCCCCCCCTCACCCAGAGGGAATGCAAAGTTAGGCTAGTAAATCTAACACACACAGATTTCCCCCTGACTTCTTCCTCCCACCAATTCCCTGGTGAGCACAGACTCAATTTCCTGGAGTTCCCCCCTAAAGAAAAACTCCAACAGGTCTTAAAAAGAAAGCTTTATGTAAAAAGAAAGAAAAATACATAAAAATGGTCTCTCTGTATCAAGGTGACAAATACAGGGTCATTTGCTTAAAAGAAATATGAATAAACAGCCTTATTCAAAAGGAATACAATTCAAAACATGTCAGCAACTATACCCATGTAAATACAAAAGAAAACAATAGAAACCTTACTGCCTTACTATATTTGTACTTACAACTTGGAAACAGAGGATTAGAAAGCAGGAAACAGAAATCCTCTCATAGCCGAGAGAGAGACAGGCAGAAAACCAAAGAACAAAGGATTTACACGCAAACTTCCCTCCACCCAGATCTGAAAAAGTCTGGTTTCCTGATTGGTCCTTTGGTCAGGTGTTTCAGGTACTTCTTTCCAGGTGTAAGAGACATTAACCCTTAGCTATCTGTTTATGACATGCCCCCCAAATTGCAGACAGTGGGGAAATTCACTGGCGGCGATTTTCTTTTAGAACTTTAAAATAAACAGATTAATACAACACATGCACCTTTACATATAGCACTAAGTATATAACTAACAGACTTTTACATTTTAAGAACACTTTTTAACTACTGGATCCTGGGAAACTTTTACGGAAGAGTGCATTCGCTACTTTGTTAGAAGCTTCTGAGATGTGCTGAATTTTAAAATTACAATTTTGGAGAGCTAAACTTTAACGAAGAAGTTTTTTGTTGTTCCCCTTGGCAGTATGAAGCCACTTTAGCGCAGCATGGTCAGTTTGTAGCTGGAACCGCCGTTCCCAAACATATGGGCGTAGCTTTTCCAGAGCGTACACAATGGCATAGCATTTTTTTTTACTGACTGACCAGTGACTTTCCCTTTCAGACAGTTTTTTGCTGAGAAACACGACAGGATGGAAGTTGTGATTCATTGCTTCCTGAATGAGAACTGCTCCGATACCACGCTCAGATGCATCCGTGGTTACTAGGAATGGCTTGTTAAAGTCCAGGGCCCTGAGCACAGGGTTAGACATGAGCGTCACCTTAAGTTGGGTAAAGGCCTTTTGACACTCATTAGTTCACTTAACTGCATTTGGCTGGGTCTTTTTGGTCAGGTTGGTCAGTGGGGCAGCGATTTGGCTGTAGTGTGGTACAAATCGCCTGTAGTACCCGGCCAAGCCTAAGAAGGATTGGACCTGTTTTTTTGACCTTGGGACAGGCCACTTTTGGATAGCATCCACCTTGGCCTGTAGGGGGTTTATGGTTTCTCGACCCACCTGGTGCCCCAGGTAAGTCACTTTGTTTTGGTCTATTTGACATTTTTTGGCCTTAACAGTTAGTTCGGCCTGCCTGATGCGCTTAAAGACCTTTTCCAGGTGTAGTAGGTGTTCGGGCCAGGAGTCCGAAAAAATGGCCACATTTTCGAGGTAGGCAACTGCATATTCGCCCAGTCCTGCTAATAGACCATCTACCAGCCTCTGGAAGGTGGCGGGTGCATTTCGAAGGCCGAAAGGAAGGACATTAAATTCATACACCCCCGCATGGGTGATGAATGCTGACCTCTCCTTGGCAGGTTCATCTAGCGGTACTTGCCAGTACCCCTTGGTTAAGTCTATTGTACAGATGAACTGGGCCCGTCCCAACTTTTCCAATAGCTCATTGGTGCGGGGCATTGGATAGTTGTCCGGACGAGTTACCACATTTAGCTTACGGTAGTTCACGCAAAAGCGTATTTCCCCATCTGGTTTGGGTACCAGAATCACTGGAGATGCCCACGCACTGGTAGAGGAGCAGATTATACCCATCTGTAGCATGTTTTGGATCTCCCGTTTTATAGCAGCTTGGGCATGAGGAGACACCTGGTAGGGTGGGGTTCTGATTGGGTGAGCATTACCTGTGTCAATGGAGTGGTATGCCCGTTCAGTCCGTCCTGGGGTGGCTGAGAACAATGGGGCAAAGCTAGTGCACAGCTCCTTGATTTCTCGCCGCTGCAGACGTTCCAGGGTGGTTGAGAGGTTCACCTCTTCCACGCCACCGTCTTTTTTTCCTTCGTAGTAGACACCGTCAGGCCACTTAGCATCATCTTCCTGGACTGTAAACTGATAAACCTGTAAGTCTCTGGAATAGAAAGGCTTGAGAGAATTAACATGGTACACTTTGGGCTTTAGTGAGGAATTGGGAAATGCTATGAGGTAGTTTACAGTTCCCAGGCGCTTTTGGACCGTGAATGGCCCTTCCCATAATGCTTCAATCTTATGGGCCTGTTGCGCCTTCAAGACCATAACCTGGTTTCCTACCTTGAAGGAACGTTCTCTGGTATGTTTGTCATACCAGGCCTTTTGCTCTTTCTTAGCATCCTTTAGGTTTTCTCTAGCAAGGGCTAAAGAGTGTCGGAGGGTGCTTTGTAGGTTGCTTACAAAGTCCAGAATGTTAGTTCCTGGAGAAGGCGTAAACCCTTTCCATTGCTGCTTCACCAACTGTAATGGCCCCTTAACCTCGTGACCATACACAAGTTCAAACGGTGAAAACCCTAAACTGGGATGTGGTACAGCCCTGTAGGCAAACAGCAACTGCTGCAACACTAGGTCCCAATTATTGGAGTATTTGTTGATGAATTTACGTATTATGGCCCCCAAAGTTCCATTAAACCTTTCCATCAGGCCATTGGTTTGATGGTGGTACGGGGTGGCAACCAAGTGATTCACCCCATGAGTTTCCCACAGTTTTTGCATGGTCCCTGCCAGGAAATTAGATCCTGAATCTGTAAGGATGTCGGAGGGCCAACCTACCCTGGCAAAAATGTCTGTTAGGGCCAGGCACACAGTGTTAGCCCTGGTGTTGCCTAGAGCTACTGATTCCGGCCATCGGGTAGCAAAGTCCACGAAAGTCAGTACGTACTGCTTTCCTCTGGGTGTCTTTTTTGGGAAAGGTCCCAGAATATCCACAGCTACTCGCTGAAATGGGACCTTAATTATGAGGAGTGGCTGGAGAGGGGCCTTGACCTGGTCTTGAGGCTTTCCCACTCTTTGGCATACCTCACAAGACTGGACATACTTGGCAACGTCCTTGCCCATCCCCTCCCAGTGGAAGGACTTCCCTAACCGGTCCTTGGTTCTGTTCACCCCAGCATGGCCACTGGGATGATCATGGGCTAAGCTTAAGAGCTTCCCCCGGTACTCAGTTGGAACCACCAACTGTTTTTGCGGCTGCCATTCTTTCCGGTGTCCACCAGAAAGAATTTCCTTGTATAAAAGTCCTTGGTCTATAACAAACCGGGATCGATTAGAAGAGCTGAGAGGCGGTGGGGTGCTCCGTGCCGCCGCCCAAGCGTTCTGAAGGCTGTCATCTGCTTCCTGCTCAGTCAGGAACTGTTCCCTTGAGGCTGGGGTCACCAGTTCTTCCTCAGACTGGGGACTTGGCTTGGTCCCTCTGGAAGCAATGTAGGTGATGGGGTTGTTTCCGTTGCTGGTGAACCGCTCTCTGCTGGTGCACCTGAGGGTATTTCAGGCTCTGGCTGAGCCTTTTGGGTATGGCTGTTTGTTGCTTCTGCCAGTTCTGGCTTGCTGGCGCCCACTGGCGTTGAGTTTGAAGATGTGGTTGCAATTGCTGGTGCTGGTTGCTGTTCCAGTTCCGGGCCTGGGACTGGAGGTGCTGTGGCTGTTTCAGTGGTTGCATGGTATCCGGGTTCACTACCTCTGTCTGGGTCTCTGCTAACACAGACGGGGCGTCTGTGGATGGCTCAGGAACAGGAATGGGTCTGGAAGCTTGCCTGGTTTGGCTACGTGTAACCATTCCCACTCGCTTGGCCCGCTTCACCTGGTTGGCCAAGTCTTCCCCCAGTAGCATGGGGATAGGATAATTGTCATAGACTGCAAAAGTCCACATTCCTGACCAGCCTTTGTACTGGACAGGCAGTTGAGCTGTAGGCAAGTCTACAGCTTGTGACATGAAGGGGTAAATTGTCACTTGGGCCTTTGGGTTGATGAATTTGGGGTCTACGAAGGATTGGTGGATAGCCGACACTTGTGCCCCCGTGTTTCTCCACGCAGTAACCTTCTTTCCGCCCACTCTCAAATTTTCCCTCCGCTCCAAGGGTATTTGAGAGGCATCTGGGCCTGGGGATCTTTTGGGTGATGGTGGTGTAATGAACTGCACTCTGATGGCGTTTTTTGGACAGTTGGCCTTGATATGTCCCAGTTCATTACACTTAAAGCATCTTCCATCTGATGGGTCACTGGGTCGAGGTGGGTTACTGTAGACTGGTGAGGTGGAAGAATAGTGTGTCTGTGACTTTCCTTGGGTTGTAGGTGGGGTCTTTGGTTGTCCTCGGTTGTAGGGTTTATGGTCGGTGTGCCCTCTGGGGTATTCGTTCCCCTTGACAGTAGCTTTCTTGCTTTCTGCCACTTCCATCCATCTGGCTCCAATCTCCCCCACCTCAGCGAGATTTTTGGGTTTTCCATCTTGTATGTACCGTGTTATGTCCTCAGGAACACCATCCAAGAACTGCTCCATTTGTATGAGGTGGTGCAGTTCTTTAAAGGATTTAACATTGTGTCCTGATATCCAGGCCTCATAATTTTTCCCAACGTAGTAGGCGTGTTTGGGAAATGACACATCTGGTTTCCACTTTTGGGTTCTGAAACACCGACGGGCATGATCCGGGATTATCCCCATTCTGTATCTGGCCTTGGTTTGAAAAACTTTATAGTCGTTCATGTTCTCCTTAGGCATTTCAGCTGCCACCTCTGCTAAAGGTCCACTGAGCTGTGGCCTCAATTCTACCATGTACTGGTTTTCAGGGATGCTGTACCCAAGATAGGCTCTTTCAAAATTTTCCAAGAAGGCCTCAGTGTCATCACTTGCCCTGTAGGTGGGAAATTTCCTGTGATGTGGAACCATAATTGGCGAAGGGTTGTTAGGATTGGCCGGCGCATGCAGCCTAGCTTGCGCTAAATCCAGTTCACGTTTTCTCTGTTTTTCCTTCTCTTCACTTTCTTTTTGTTGTTTTTTCCATTTCTCGGCGGTGGGCCATGTCTTCTTCTTCTTGTTTCCTTCTGTGGGCCACCTCCTCTTCTTCTAGTTTTCTTTTGTGGGCTGCCTCTTTGGCTGCTTGTTCTCTTTTGTAGGCTGCCAGTTTGATGCTTTCTTCCTTTTCTTTCATCTCCAGTTGTCGCCTGTGTTCAGCTTCTTTGATTTGTTCTTCTGCCTCCCTTTTTTCCCTTGGAAGTCATGGTTCCTGTTTTCTTGTGTTGGGGTGCCCTCCGGCGTTTATCTTCTGAACTGCAGGTTCTGTTGCCTCCTGGGGTCTGCTTACCAACAGTGCCTTTTTCCCTGTCTTCCTCTAACTAATCTTTTCAATGTAAAGTAAACCACAAAAACCACTTTATTTGCATGTGTATTGTGCTGGTAATTGCCCCCTAATGGGAGTGCTATTGTGTCACAAAAGACCCTTTTGTCACAGATTAATGGTTCCTTGCTTAATATGCAAGCCAGAAACTGCAAGAGAGAGCAGAGAAAAAAAAATTCTCTCTGGTTCCTTTTAAAACCAAACCGTTCCTCTCTGCTTAAAAGCCCCTAGCAGAGAAAAGAAAAATATAATATTCCTACTGGCTTCTGGATTCTGTCTATCTCACCACTGCCACTCATGTCATAACCTAGTCCCAGATTTGGACCTTAGCGTCCAAAATATGGGGGTTAGCATGAAAACCTCCAAGCTTAGTTACCAGCTTGGACCCGGTAAAGCTGCCACCACCCAAAAAATTAGAGTGTTTTGGGGCACTCTGGTCCCCCCCAAACCTTCCCTGGGGACCCCAAGACCCAAATCCCTTGAGTCTCACAACAAAGGGAAATAAACCTTTTCCCTTCCCCCCTCCAGGTGTTCCTGGAGAGACACACAGAAGCAAGCTCCGTGAATCTAAACAGAGGGATTCCACCCTCCCCGTTTCCAGCCTTGGAAAACAGAAGTACCGAGAGCTAATCTCTTTTCCCCCTCACCCAGAGGGAATGCAAAGTCAGGCTAGTAAATCTAACACACACAGATTTCCCCCTGACTTCTTCCTCCCACCAATTCCCTGGTGAGCACAGACTCAATTTCCTGGAGTTCCCCCCTAAAGAAAAACTCCAACAGGTCTTAAAAAGAAAGCTTTATGTAAAAAGAAAGAAAAATACATAAAAATGGTCTCTCTGTATCAAGGTGACAAATACAAGGTCATTTGCTTAAAAGAAATATGAATAAACAGCCTTATTCAAAAAGAATACAATTCAAAACATTTCAGCAACTATACCCATGTAAATACAAAAGAAAACAATAGAAACCTTACTGCCTTACTATATTTGTACTTACAACTTGGAAACAGAAGATTAGAAAGCAGGAAACAGAAATCCTCTCATAGCCGAGAGAGAGACAGGCAGAAAACCAAAGAACAAAGGATTTACACGCAAACTTCCCTCCACCCAGATCTGAAAAAGTCTGGTTTCCTGATTGGTCCTTTGGTCAGGTGTTTCAGGTACTTCTTTCCAGGTGTAAGAGACATTAACCCTTAGCTATGTGTTTATGACAGTACAAGGTTTGTTTGTAATAAAGGAAGCTGTTGTTATCTAGACACATAGTAGAGCTGCATTAAATGGCATCATCCAGATCATAGACAATGAATTACAATTGCTCCGCAGAGATTATGCAATATACTTCTGATGAAATGAACAGCCTAGAATAAAATCAGAAATCAGATAGGAAGTCTTGACAAGTTTAATGTGGTGTTCACATGTGAACTAGTCCAATAAAAGACATAAGCCTTCTGAATTAAGGTTTCATTCTAAAATGAAAACTCAGATCAGGTGCCTCAAGGGCCACAGGGAATGAAATCTGACTTGGTGGAAATTGTGTGAAATGCTTGGTTTCATACTGAAACTAGCTGAAACTCTATGACTTTGACTGCAAGGTTAAAGCCATTTGAATTAGTTAGTAAATCGTGCTTGGAAACACAGTTCTCTCTTTCTCAAAATTAATTAAACAATTTTAGGCAGTTACTTATGATACAAGCAGCCCTGTTTCACTTAGCATAAAGATTTGTATTTGCTTGCACAAAAGAGAAAACAGAGTCACATTGTCGACTATTTGGAAAAATGCTCCTATGCAGCACATTTGCCCAGCTTAAAAAAAGGCATTAATATACTTTTGGATTCTGTTAACCCCTTAATCAGTCAACATTTTTTGAAAGGTCAGAAGACATGGGGGTAACAAAGCTAGGAGGCAGGCAAAGGGGCATAGCCGGTATTTTGGGGTATGGGTAGATGGTTGCAGTCAGTAAAAGGGGCTGATCAGTAAGGCTGCAAGCAGAACAGGGAAAGCTGGCACAGTGTGCGGAGTGGGAGTACTGTGTAGCTGGAGGACAATGGAGAGAGAACAGGAGCAGCCGGGCAGCAGCTGTAGATGTACCCTTAGGGAAAAGGCAAACAGGCAGGGTGGACAAAAGACTTAGCAGGGATATAGTACGCTAGCTGTGGTGGAAAGCAGGAGAAGCAGGCAGAGGGCTGGATTATGGTACCTGAGCAGGAGGAATGCCATCTGCAACATGATGCAGTGGCAGCCAGCTGGCAGGGTTTCTGAGGAGAAGCTTATACAGAGTGCTTCTGGCTAGTTAGAGAAGACCTGTGTGCCAGCCAGTGGAGCTGCCAAGGAAGAAGAGGCAGACAGTGTGTGGGTGGAGGAGAAGCTAAAAGCCAGCCAGCCAGCCAGGAGTGGCTGGCTTTGGCAGATCACAAAGTTTCAGTAGTCCAGAAGCACTGAAACCCTTAAAGCTAAGAATGGCTCTGGCATACCACAACAGTGGTGCGTTACACTGGAGGGGAATTACGATGGGGCTCTGTGCCGGCATCTGCCTGTGGATCTGGTTGCAGGACAATTACCTGAATCCAGAATCCATTAGTATTTATCTATGCCATTTTACAACGCCCCAGTTACACAGAATTTTGTATGCCCTGGTTATGGAGTCAGTCTAATGTTGTTTATATCACATTCATCACAATTATATAACAACTGAAATGGGCCCAAAAATTTTCAAGGCCTAATGTAAAACAGGCTTAATCTATAAATGTGTTTATATGCTATTTTTCTTTCTGGTACATGACTGGAAGGGTTGCACAAGAGTTGCACAAGCCAAAAACTATCACAGTATTATGCAAGTTAATGGTATCAGCAATTATTTGAGCCTCTGGTTAACGAAAATCACAGTTGACATTAAATGACAATTTACACTGACTCTAATCTATGCAGTCTTATGGCAGGCCAGTGCAAACAGAAAAAAGATATTTGTACCTGCTTTGTAAATCATTAAGGTGCAATCTCCCTACATAATGCGTGGCTGATGAGACAGTGATGACTCTAGCATTGCGACTGCGAGTTCCTGATTGCTTCAATGTTTCCAAGAGAAGGTTAGTCAACAGGAAATGTCCCAAGTAGTTCAAGCCAAAGTGCTCCTCAAATCCATCCTCTGTTTTCCTTTCAGGGACCAGCATCACCCCCGCTAAAGAAGAAAGTGCAGAAAAAGTGTGATAACTTCAGAGACTGAATGAGAATTCCTGACACAAAAGCAACACAAGACTCCTGCTACACATCTTAAACACAACTTTCAGCATGCCGGATGATTGGTGATTGCAATTGTGAACTGTAAAACTGACATTGATTGACTCCCTGGAGAAAAATGACAAACTCCAGACCTCAGTTTATCGATCTAGAAAATGGATAGAATCATCCCTCCCTTCCTCCGGCATTGTAAGGATGAATTAGTTAATTTTTGTAAGCTGTTTTGAAAATGATGGGGTCAATTTAACCTTTGGGTTTGCACCAGCTCTCAACACTGTGGGCCCCTGGCAGTGGTAAGTCCATCTGGAGTGGGAACGCAGAAATGCAAACTGTTCCCTGCCACCCTACCAGTAGGCAGGGCCAGGCTAATCAGCAGATGTGCTCTTCCAGGCAACTTTTCTATTGAATCCTGGCTGGAGTTTTAAAAGCTCCCTTCCCCTAGGGGCAAACCCCCATCCCAACAGCTGTCTCCATGTGGGGGGGGGGAGCTGGAGCAGAAATAAATCTACCCTGATAAGTATTAACAAAACAGTGTATACGCACAAAGAGTTTTATTAGGAATCATTAGGGTAATACATACTGTGTATATCTATATACACAGTATTTTCAAACTTGGATGCCTAAAGTTGGGCTCCTAAATCCATAGTTAGGTCCCTATATAAAAGTGGTCTAATTTTCAAGCAGCTGCAGCTCTTATTAACTTCTCTGGAAGCAGGTTGTTCAACACCTTGGAAAAATCGGCCTAAAGCTTCTATTTAAGTGCCTAATTATGGATTTAGGAGCATAACTTGAAGCACCCAACTTCAAAAATGCTACATTTATCAGGGTGATATGGAAGGAGTATGTATAAAAACAATAAAAAAATTGAATTCAAAAGTTATGAAATACATTTCATTTTTTTTAATTCCTGCACAACTGGATTTCACTGTTGAGAGAATCAGAGATGCATATTGTTCATGTGGTTAATAGTTTTGAAGGTTTTCTGCTTTTTCACTGAAACACTAAGTACCATATGATGGGAAGGTTAACTGTGCTCTCTGACATGAAAGAATATCAGCTTCCTCTCAACGATGTTTCACGTTTCCATTAAAAATCTTTTACCAAGAGACAGACTGATGATGGCATACGAACCTCCCAGTCTGACTTGCTCCTACTGTGCTTTTGTATCACTGCTTCCTTTTTGGGATCCAATTGCCAAACAATGTCATTATGGTACAGGATGCTTAGAAATAATGGAGCACTTTTTTTTTTCTTTGTATGGCAAGCTCCTGTAGCAATTTTTTCTAATACATATGTAATTCCTACTCCTTAATGGGCGTATACAGTGAAAAATAGATGGCTGTGTGTGACAGTCTGGAATGGGGCATGAGCATTCTGTAAGAGCAGAGATAAATAATTGTACTATTTCTATGTACAACTCTTTTACACAGTTAGGAAGAGAGAGAGGAGGAGGAAGAGGAGGGGAGTAGAGCAATAGTGGAAGGGAAAAGAAAAATGCAGAGGAAAGGAAAGCAGAGCTGAGGAAGCAAGAGAAAGGTGGAAAGAGGAGTAGAGGGAAGGGATGAAAGAAGACACAGCATGGGTAGGGGGGAAAAGGACAAAGTGGAAGGAGTGAGTAGCTCAAAAGCAATGTAACATGCTACTATATGGAAGACATAGGCTGAACCTCAGTAAAGTCCCTCTCACTTTGCAGGCTGATGGCATAAGGAAACCAGATAGAAGTGATCTGTTTGGGCTCTATGAAGACCCTGTTTAGCAGGTTATTCTGATATTTTTATGACTCTCTGCGATCCCCCAAATGGGAGGAGCACTCCATAGCCAGTTCATTGCAGTTCATCTGCAAGTCAATTCATATTTTTTATAACTGCGGTGTCCAGACCGCGGGGCTTCTGTTATACTCTTCTATTTCCTCAGCTCCACTGAAGCATTGTTATTCAGGGCTGGTGTCCTCCATGGAGCAGCTGTGGAGACGCCCTGAAGCTGGAGAAGGGAGGAGGATTCCCCCTTCCCTACCCCATAAACCAGTCCAGCCATTTGGGCTGGGCACTGGCAGGAAGGTTAGAGCAACTTCAAGCTGAGACAAGCTTCCTGCAGAATCCATTGGCTCAGTTGGGGAAAGCTTAATTTTGGGCCAACCTGGTAAAGCTGGGGTCCCAATCTGAGTCCCAGCCGCAGGAAAGTGTCAGGAATGGCGAGTCCCATCACATGGGAGCAGTGGAGCTCAGACACATGCTTGGGTTGGAGAAGAGAGAGAAGTGACAGTCCTGCTAACTAGTGATAGTTTTGTTTCCAGCAATGTTGACAACAGTTAAAGTGGATCAGAAGGCAGGAGGTTGATCACAGAGGGCCTTGCACATCCAAAATGAAGTAAATGTGAAACTCCAAGCACTCCTTTTGAACTGAACTGGATTATTCTGTTCCCCATTCAGCATGTAGGAATCATACACAGCCCACAGGGCCAGGGAAAAGTATCATGGCACAGACATAAGTAGCTTTGCCAGGTGTCCTATTTTTTACTGTAACGTCTGGTAGAAAAGGGACCCTAGTGGGTCCAGCCAGTACTACTGACTGGGCCATTAAAAGCCTGGTTGGCAGGGCAGCCGGGCTAAGGCAGGCTCCCTGCCTGCTGTGGCTCTGCACAGCTCCCGGAAGTAGCGGCATGTCCCACCCTCCAGCTCCTACGCTGCCCCAAGCGATGGCTCTGCAGCTCCCATTGGCCTGGCCACACCTCTGTGTAGGAGCCGGAGAGGGGAAACGCTGCTGCTTCCGTGAGCTGCTTGAGGTAAGCGCTGGCCAGAGCCTGCACCCCTGACGCCCTCCCATGCCACAGCTCCCTGCCCTAGCTTGGAATCCCCTTCTGCACCCAAACTCCCTCCTGGAGCCTGCACCCCATGCCCCCTTCCGCCTGCCCTGGTCCTGAATCCCACTCCAGCCCTCCAAACCCCTCAATCCCAGCCCAGACACCCTCCTACACCCCAAACTCCTCTTCCTCAGCCCCACCCTACAGTCTGCAACCCAAGCCAGCGCATTCATACACTCCCCGCACTCCTGCCTCAACCCTGATCCCCTTCCCGCCCACCAAACCTCTCAGCCCCAGCCCGGATCCCCCTCCTGCACCCCACATACCTCATCACCGGCCCCACACCTGAGCCCATACCCCCAGCTCATACCCCCTCCCGCACCCCAACCCCTTGCCTCAGCCCGAAGCTGCCTCCCGCATGCTGAACCCCTCATTTCTGGCCCCACCCTGGAGCCCGCACCTCCAGCCCAGAATCCGTAGCCCCTCCCACACCTTCAACCCATTGTCTCAGCTTGAAGCCCCCTCCCACAACCTGAACTCCTCATTTCTGGCCCCACCCCAGAGCCCACACTCTCAGCTGGAGCCCTCACCACCTCCCACACCCCAACCCCCTGAGCCAGTCTGGTGAAAATGAACAAGTGACTGAGTTTGGGAAGAGCGAGCAACAGAGGGATGGAGTGAGTGGAGAGCGTGGCCTCAGAGAAGGGGCATGACGGGGCGTGGATCAGAGGAGCGGCAGGGCAGGGCAGGGGGTGGGACAAGGGTGTTCAGTTTTGTGCAAGTAGAAAGTTGACAACCCTAATCAGTGGGCTACTGTAGGCAGCTGTATGTTGTCCTCCTGCCAGCCCAGACATAAGGGTGTGTGTGAAGGTAGAAGAAGACAGAGCTGTGACGCTTGCTCCTATAGACATTCTTGCTTCTGTCACAAGCTATAGGCAGGCCCGGGGAGGCTGTCATAACTTAGAGCTAGAGCTGTTCAAATAATGGATTTTTCAGTTCACCAGCAATTCTGAAAACTCGGGGAAAAAATGTGTTTTGTGTCAACCCAAAACATCACATTGTGATATTTTCAGCAAATCAAAAAGTCAAAAATATTTTTCCTGAATAAAACATTTCATTTGATGAAAAAGGAAATTTTTCATTTAGATTCTGAGCTTTTAACATTTTTGAATTTTTAAAAATAAATCTGAGGAAATTTCTAAATGAAAACTGGTTAGAACTGAAAAATGGAAATGCCTTCATTAGAAAGTGTCAAAATGAAACATCTGACTTTGTCAGAGATTTTCTTTTTTCTACACACACAATTCAGGGAAACCAACAGGCGTTCGCGAAATGTTTCAGTGTTGCTGAATTTGCATTTTTTGCCAAAAAATGTTTCGGATGAAAATTTCAACCAGCTCAATTAGAGCAGCTCCAGGGCTGCACCAGGAGATGTTTTGAGCTCAGGAAATACATTGAATTTGGTGAGTGCAAAGGGGGCTTAGAGATGCCTTTGCATTCCACCCCCACACTGGGGTCCACCTTTCGGGCTGCACCTCCAGGAGGCACAGCACCAAATCTGAGCCTATGCCTGTGATCCTGAGGAGGAGGAAGAGCGCTCAGACCCACTGAAGGGTGTAATTTCTAAAGTATAAATTCCATCCAACTATTTTGGTCACTGTTTAAGAGCTTCCTCTTTGCAGAAATTCTTGTTCAGTCCTTGAGCAGGCAGTCATTTCTGCTAGAATGTCTTCCTCCTCCACCTTTTTTTTTTTTTTAAAGAATTGGTTAACTAATATTAATCCAACAAGTTTGACAAACTGAGATTTTATCAGTATTCAACAAATATTTTCCCCCATTCTCCTAAAGGCTTTGAAGAGATTCACATCAAGCTTAGTGAAAAACCTTTCCTGCAATTTGAGGAAGAGCAGTTTTAATGTCCATAGCTACAGGAAGACAGAGCATAAGTACAGCGAACAACTGACCCAGGTCGTTTTTCTGACAACAGAGTAAACCTCGCAAGTGTAACAAGCTCTCTTCTTTTAAATTATTAACTACCTAACATTCAGTAGGTATTAAGTGGTACACTATCGATTTTCTTTTGTCCAGACACATCAACTTTAATCATAGGCCCTGAAGGGGTGAAGTAAAAGAACAAAAGCTATTTCTATTTTTTCAATAGCTCAGAGACTATTTGATGCCAAGAACATCCAGCATTTCCTTCTCATATCCTCACTGCAAACTACCTGGAGCTGAGAGGGATATTAGTATTCTTCTGATCCTAACAATATCTTTCAGACTTGTTTCATTACAAATTGCCTTGGGACTAGTAATTCTCCCCAGTGTTTTTAGAGTGGCTTTGAAAATGGATTTAAAGAAGAAATGGCAACATACAGACCATTAGCATTCACAATCTCTGTTTTGATTCAACTGTCTGATATGTTATTTTCTCTGATTCAGCTGGAGTAACTCCAGAAATCTTTGTTTACACAGACATCACCAATAGAAACATGACATTAGAAAATGAATTAATAACTAAGCTGCTAATGGGGCTTTTGCTTTGTGATTGAATAACCATTATTACTGAATCCAAGCAGAGAACTGACAGCATGCATACTGAGAACCGCATAAAATGCCATGCTGCCATGAGATTCTGCAAAATACATAATTAATAATAATAAATTAGCACAAGCAAAAATATTGTACTTCATTAACTGCCCTGAAAGACCATTCTTGTAAAGATCGTTATATTCTACAAAATTGCATTTAGATGTATTGTTGTATACATAAATGTTTTAATTAGCTATACTTAACAAGGAGGCATTTATAATGATTATCTTCTATGAATGGTGAATAATGGAGAGCTTTTGCTAAGTTTTGAGATATACAGTTGCCCAATGAGAAATGGCACTGTGAATTGCCTTGTATTTTTTCTACAGAAACCTCTTCCTTGGCCGGGGGCGGTAGGGGAGAAAGCCAATGCAAAAGAGTCTTATATTAAAAGGCTGGCTTTATCTCATACTAGCCCATAGTGCACATGGCATAACAAGAGGTTCAGGAGTGGCATAATAAGTGTTACAGGTCGGGACCAAGGAAACTTCACAGAACTGTATGCAGAACTTGCACAGTGGCTGGCTGTACTAGAGCTGAGAAATGAAATCTTGTAAGTAAATGTATTTTAGAAGCTTTATATTTTTTAACTACCCTTTAAAGCTTTAAAACAAAGGATTTATTAAAGAAAGATTGTTATTTACAAAGGGTTACTTCAATTTGTTTTGTTTTAAAGATATTTATATTTCTCAATTTTTACTTTAAATAAATCAAGCCTGGCACAAAAACACAAAAGATTTAAACTCTCTCTCTCTCTCCCATGGAGTAATCAACATGTCCCCCTTGGCTTCCTGTTTTCAATTGGCTCAGGGAACAGGAGTCCCAAGGAGAGCTGTGCAAATAACAGGTTTTTTAGTTTGCTGATGGGTGGGGATAATTTCTGGTTGAATCAATACAATTATTTTTATTTGCAAATTGAAAAGTAAAATATTTAATTTAGGACTGAACAAAGTTAAAATGCTTGATTTTTATTTTACCCTTTTTAAACATTTGATTGTTTTGGCTATAAAAATAAAAAGGAAATTATGAAACAAAAAGTTGTTTCACACTGAAAAACTGAAATGTTTAAATTTAAAAAACATCAAAATGAAACATTTTGATTTTTTCAGAATTTTTTTCTCCCTGATTGAAACAAAACCCAACATGAATTCATGAAATGTTTCAGTGTTGCTGAATTTGCATTTGTCATAAAAAAATTAGTGACAAAAAATGTCACCCATCTCTGAGGACATTGTTACTGTACCTAAGTCTCCATCCATGGCAGCACAAGGCAAAGCTGAACATTGAGATGGCTCAGTTATACATATTTACTTGCAAGTCACCTTGCAGAGAAGTTGAATCTCTCTCTCAAAGTATTTTTCTCAGGCTTTATATTATTCCCAGATGGGCTTTTCTCTGGTTTACAAAGGAAGAATATCTTCTAAAAAAGAAATTCTAGGGGGAACAATGAACAGAAGGCTGTTCCACATGAGAGGACAAAGGCATTGTCTACACATAGTTTTTATACCAGTGTAACTATTTCTGTTAAGGATATGATTTTTTTACTAACATGGTCATGCCCACTACACTGCTACAATTTATATAATTCCAAAATAGTTATACCAGTGCAATCCCTATTGTGCATACAATTATACTGGTAAACAGGTATCTTATACTGGTATAGCTTGTTTCCCTTCTGTACAGGAATACCAGCATAAGCACCTTTATGCCAGGATAACTGCATCCACACTATGGGGTTGTACTGCTTTAATTATATTGGCATCTTTATACTGATATTCTACACACAAAATCTATGTTAAAAGAACATTATTAAGGTTTCAAAGTCAAGTCACTCCATAGCTGGGAAATGACAGAATGAAAGTTACCTCTGGAATCATAATTTGGCCTACTTGTGCCTATACATTATGATACATACAGTCTTTAATTAAATTATCACATACCATTTTTTCTACAGGGGGTTGCACAGGCAACCTTAATTCTGTCATTTCCTAACAATTTTTTGCATGTAATTTTCTAGATTGAAAAAACCCAAACTAAATATACAGAAATTCCATTGTGTGGCATCATATTGAGACTCACATGGGTCATTGGCAAGGCTGGAACATTGAGATCCACCATATAGACCTCGGCCACTTGAGCTAACAGTGTAACTGAAAACAGTAGTAGGTTGTTATCCTCTATGTGGGCCAGGATCAGAGCATGATGGGCCACTTTGCCATGGGGTTTCAGAGCTATTTGCCAACAGCAGAAGAATGGTGAATCTCAGGGATGCTTGGAGGAGGAGTATTCTCTAGTGGGCAGTGCCTCTTCTGGCCATTAACTTCAAGCTTGAACCCTTCACCTTCAACCTGTCTCTGTCCCAGTCCTATTTCTTCTCCCCTATTCCTCATCCCTGTCTCATTCTCTTCACTTAGCCAGATCTAGTGTCACCCCTCACCATACCTCCCAGTTTCCTTGCCCAGACAGACCCAGTTTCCCCAGCTCCTGATCTGATCTGTATCATTTCCCCCACTCTTACCTCCAATAACCTTCCTCTCCCCCGCTCATGTTCCCCATCCCCAAACTCTGTTCCTGGGCTCCTCATCCAATCTCATTGTGCCTGCAACTTCTTGTCCCTATTTCTTTGCTCAGCCTCGCACCCCACTACTCCAGCTCCTCAGGGCTGTCTCTCCTCCCCGCTGCTGCACAGTTCCAGTTCCAGTTCCCTTTGCTCAGCCAGTCCTAAACTCCTCCCATCTCAACTCCCATTTTCTCTCCCTCCCACTCCAGTTTCTGCCCACCCAGACTCCTTGTCCTAATCTCTTTCCTCCCTCCCTCTTCCCTCAAAGGGTCTAGCTCTTGTTTCCTTTGTATTTGAATGAGGCAGCTTCCTCTTCCATTCTGCTTTCTCTGCATGGGGGTCAATGAAAACACAGGAGAGACAGGCTCCCTGCTCTCAGTTCAACTGCCCAGATCTGGACCTGGCACAGCCTGCAGTAGACCAGTGGTAATTGCAGGAAAGTCTTGCTTAGCCCTGAGATGGAGCAAGCACAGTGCAGACGGAATCTTCAGGGAGATTAGATGCTAAAATCTAAGATGTCTCTACTGAGCATGGGTGAATTGCCATTTTTCAAAGGCTTATAATTTAGCCAAACTGGGGTAGATTTTCACAAAGATGGCAAAAGGCACATCTGACACAAAGGACACCCCCTGCCAAGTTTCAAGTCCCTGCTCCAAAGCATGGGGACACTGGAGAGATTTTTTTGTTTTTTAAAAAAGGTTGCTAGATTTTTTTACACTGGGCAAAATAATTTTCCCCTCACTTCCTTGTCAGAAACAGCTGAACAATTTTGGCTGAAATTTTCCAATAAAATAAAATAAATAAAAATCCAGCCTGAGGCACAATATCGAAAAATTTCAGCCCAAACAGTTAAGTAAGGCAATGTTATAAACAACTGAAAACAGGGTCTTATAATGAGATGTGTCAGGCAACCTTAATAATAGGTGGTGCGAGCAGTCCTGCCTATAGTAACTGCATCCACAGTAGAGAAGATTAACTTACCTGCATAATTAAAATGGTACAACTTTCTAGCATAGACAAGGCTTAGGTTTATCAGGCGCGGGGGCGGGGGAGAGGGAGACAGAGAGCCCAAATGCAACAAACTGAATGCAATAACTGAAACTCATCAGTTTTTTGAAAAATGAAAAGCCTATAAATATAATATTCTCCTTAAGGGCTGATTTGATTTTTGACACATCTGAATTCTGCCATGGGGCATAACAGAGTGTTGATTTATGGGTATAGTGAAAATACATAAAACCTAACCTGGCTTTCTAGAAAACACAAAAAACAAGTTACAAATTCATATTTAATTTTAATACATTGTTTTATAATGGATTTTTTGTCATAAAAACAAAATAGAGCATTCTTGGTTGGGTCTGGCTGCAGAAAAACATTTTATTCCTGAAAATACATTCCCCCCAGTGCATTATTATTCAAGACAAGCATTCACCATCTCAATCAGAAAACAGATAAAGCAGCCACACCATCCTACTTCAATAAGAAATGCTGCTAGATGGTGAAATTTCTTATTGTGTGATTTGCATTAAAAATAAATTAATGCAGAACAAAATGAAAGGGTTTGGTAAAAAATAAATTATGGACCCAGTCCTGCTCCCACTGAAGTGAATTGCAAAAGTCCCGTAGACTTCAATAGATTAAGATTAAGCAATACAGCACATCTGCAGCTGGGCTTTGCATCTATGTTCTATTGGTCAAGCTGGCATCATTAATTTGCAGCTGAGACATGAAACCAAAGGTGGTGAACTTGTCACCTGTGGAGACAGATATTTACAGTTTCATAGAGTGTTTGACATCATGGGATGAGAAAAATCTGTTAAACTAATTAGGAAAAAACAAGACCGTGCTAAACAAAAGTCAGGATTTCAATGTAGGCGATGTGGATTCTCTGACTGCCAGGACTATCCTGAGTGAGCAAGTTGCCACTGTTACTGACTTGTTATTATAATGAACATATAGACCTTTTAGAATAGTTCTGATATATTTATCAGGTGAAGTTTGTACATATCATTTCATCTGACAACAATACCACTGAAGGATGCAGCTGCTGGATACAGACTACTATTGAAAATCTGGGCACTTAATTTAGATGTCTACATTAAGAGCTGAGCTTGTCTGAAAATCCAACCACTTATGTGGGAGACTGAATGGTAGCTGTTAGATGCAGAGTATGTCTGAAAATCTAGCTCTCCGTGAATATCTCACATTTATACAACAAATTAGTGTTACACAGAAATATCCTTATGCCTCCTTCAGTGCTGCCAATAATACATGGAAGACCCTCTTTGAGCTAATCCAGAAAGTCACTATCTTCTCATCCTTCCAAGTTCTCCCCTAGACCCAGCTCTGCCATGATGCCTGTAAGAAATCAGCTAATTAACCACCATGTGAAAGGCAAGTGGGGCTAGTTGGCTGAGGAAATGTAGGTGGTAATATAGGGCATAGGAGATGAAGGATGGTCTTGTGATTAAGGCATTGGACTAAGATTCAGAAGATCTGGCTTCAATTCCTGAACCATAGACTTTTTGTATAACCTGGGGCAAGTCACTTAGGCAAAATCTGTGCTCATTGAAGTCAATGGCAAAACTCCTCACTGACTTTAATGGGGTTTGGATTTCACCTTAAGTTTCTTTGTTTCTGTTCTCATTTGTAAAATGGGGATAACTATACTTCCTTTCTCCCATACTGTCTATCTTGTATATTTAGATTGTAAACTCTTAGAGGCAGGTGCTGTTTGTTTCTATGTATTTGTACAGCACCTAGCACCATAGGTGCCAACTCCAGGGAAAAATTAGCAGGTGCTCTGCACCCACCAGCAGTCAAGCTCCCGTGCCCCTGCCTCACCTCCTCCTCCCCTGAGCATGCTGCATCCCCGCTCCTCCCCCTCCCAGCGTTTCCGATGCCTAACAGCTGTTTGGCAGTGCTTAGGACTTTCTGGGAGGGAAAAGGAGGGGCGGGGATGCAGTGCGCTTGGGGGAGGAGGCAGAGAAGAAGCAGAGCAGGGACTTGGGGGAAGGGGGTAGAATGGGGGTGGGAAGGGGGCAGGGCTGGGGTGGGAAAAGGTGGGATGGGGCAGCGACTTTGGGGAAGAGGTGGAATGGGGGTGTGGTGAGGGTGGCGCAGGGGCAGGAAGAGGCAGGGAGGGTCGGGTCAGGGGTGAGGGCCGAGCACTCACAGGGCAGAGGGGAAGTCGACGCCTATGACTAGCACCATGGGGCCAGGATCTTTACTCAGGCTGCTTGGTGGCACCATAAATAATACTAAATTACAACTTACTTTAGCTATTAATAATACATTTTAGGTGTATACAAATCATATGTATATTTGATTGAATCTCTTTGTCCCCTACCCATCATATATCAGTTTTCTTCTTAAGGTTTGATCCTGTGAACTACTTAAGCATGTGAGTAACGTTACATAAGTGATTAGTCCCCTTGACTTCCATGGGACTACTCACCTACATAAAGTTATTCAAATGTATAAGTGTTTGCCGAATCAGAGTCTAAGTGTGTATGCATGTAAGTATGTATGTATATATATGTGGTATATACACAAGCACACTTGCATAACTCATAAACATATCTGTCTCTATAATTTTGATTGTATCATACAGCCGTACTCCACAAACAAGCAGGTTTAGAGAGGGTTACATATTATAATAAGAAATAAATTTCTGCACTCACCTACAAAATGTGCAATGATGAATTTCTGAACCAGTCAATAGTTCACAATTATTGTTTGATTTTAAAGTCTTAGAAAGTGTTCAGCCTGAAATTCATTAGCTTAGTGATCTGCCTACAATGGGCTAATATTTTAAAATCTCTCAACCTCCAATTCTACCAAGAAATGGATTCAAGGTCTTGTCGATTTCCCTCCCTCCCCAACCCAGTGCCAAAAAAGACACTCAGGTAGTCTCAAACAGTATTTCATTGTCCCTCAAGACTGGCAATTTGTATCTAATCATCTTTGACCGTATGTGTGGATACTCTGTTTTCACTACGGTTGTTGTAATGTCCCCGTTACTTTTACTGATCAGTGGAATCACTCAACACAGCAAAAGAATAAAATAAAGAAACAAGTGTATTTAAAATATATTGAAAAGCATTTGTAGCATACAAGGAAGACAACTGTCAAGTTGGTATGGAAAAAAAAAAACTCTCTTAAGTGGGAAATAATACCATCAATTTACAGCTCTAGAGATTTCCATACAATGACACTGCCAGCTCCTAAGGTTTTTTAATACATGTCTCTTCTATACGTGATTACTATTAATTTAACATTTATATTGTGGTAGTGCCCATAATGTGCTGCATGTTTTTCAAACATACAAAGGACACAGTCACAGTCCCAAGAAGAGCTTACAGCCTGAAAAGACTGTGGTGTTGATACCCAAGACTGAATTGTAAGTCTGGATGATAAACTGCACTTATTATGCACCTTTAGTTAGTTAATATTTTATTAGATTTTTTTTTAAAATTACAAATTCCTCTTTTAATAACTTTGTAGACTGGCTATTTGAGTTACATGATGTTTTTCATGGAAGTGTAGGAAAAAAACGCACATAGCTCATGTGTTATATGCCAACCCAAATAATTTTTAAAAACTTAAATTGTTTGTTTAAGCAATGTACCATTTGCATTTTTTTTAAAAATATTCTTTCCTTTTGATTCACTTTGAAAATCAACTGCTGAGCATGAATGGCATGGAATAGCAAAGAGGAGCCCGGGAAGCAAAGTAAAAAGCATAGAAATGAAAGGGCCGATGTTTGTTTGCCAAATGAAATCACATATTTTTTCAACAGGCTTTTCCCCCCTTAAATTAACACCAAAATTATGTTATGATAGCATTCAGGTTCTCATTTAAATCAGCTATAGCAAGGAGATGGATGAGATTGCCTCATTGCCCTTATCTCATCCCATTTCGCTTTGGAATGGCTATCCTTTTGGCATGAGATTTCCAAAAGAGCCTAAGAGAGTTAACTGGTCAAATCCTACTGAATTTCAATGGGATTTGGGTACCTAATTCCCTTAGGCTCTTTTGAAACTCCCAACTTTGGTATAATAAATCAAATTTGGATTAGATCTGTGCAATGGGATGAGTTCTAAATGGCAGATCACATTTCTAAAGTACCCACGTAACTTGGCTAGATCCAGAAAGGAGATGTAGGCTCAACATTGTATCACTATGGTAGGTGCTGTGCAGCCTCATGGAATCCATGGCTCAGGTTAAGTGCCCACAATGCATGGGGAGAGTCAGATGCCCAAGAATGGGATTCACAGCCATGACATAGTTAAGAGTGGAAACATAGGTGGGCCCCAACTTCTGGTGGACAGGCAATGATTGACGGTCTGACGTCACAGTAAATCACTGATATTGTGTATATATATAGTATAATATTGTATATTATTATATTATATATTGTTGCATATCTGGCTGCGGCCAGCCCCACCCACCTGGCCAAGGACATGTCAGGGCAGACCGCTGCCAATGGGGAGGCAACAACGAGGGCTGGGTGGTAAAACAGCAGAGCCCCTTTCCTGCTGATATGATGGGGGTGGCCAAGCCAAATCTGAGTAGCATTGTGATCTGGGGCATTGGCTCCTGCTCCCAATCCCAGGCTCCACCTGACATGGCAGACTCTACATCCAGGGGGGAGAAGCAGGACCCCGAGCACCACATCTCAATGTCATTTAAATTTGCCCTGGCAGCCTGGAAGGGGCTCCACCAGTACACCACCAGATCTGGTTGCTGCCTCCTGATTGGGTGTAATGCATCCCAGCCTGCCCATGATCAGGGGTGGGGTGTGTATGGCAGGAGGGTGGTTGGCTATAATCAGATTGGCTGTGAGAGCCAATGGGAAGACAATAACCAGAGCTGCGTGGCGTAACAGTGGAGCCCCTCCCCTGCATCAGTGATGGAGAGGTGGTTGGGCCAATGAGCGGCATTGTAACCCAGTACATGGGCTCCTGCTCCCTGACCCGGGCTCCACTCTGTTCTCCATTGACAAAGGTGCCAACTCCATCTCATGCCATACAGTTGCTTCCTCCCCATAGGGAGAGGTGTGCCCTGCTCCTGCCCACCGCTGAGGAGAGGGGTTGGCCAAAACCAGGTTGTTTGGGAGCGAAGAAATAATCAGCAAAAAGGGAGGCAATACCTGGAGCTGGGGGGGGTGGGAGGAGGGTGCAGGGTTGGAGCCCATGTTGATGGGGAAGCGAAGCTGAGCAGAGCAGTTTGAGGCAGCAGCAACTGCATTAAAAGACTGTGCCCCTCAGTGGCCTGGCTCAATGTTGACATTTTTTTTCAGATTTGGGTGAGCTTAGGTGCTAATTGTGTGGGCCAAGGTTCACCAGTGGCTCTTGTCCCTGGTTCAAATCAAGAGGATTTGCCAAGGAAAGAGGCATGGTCTAAGCCCCAACCCTCAAAGGCCTTAGGGAGGTACCTCTTTCTGCTCTCCTGGAGTTGGACAGCCAAGCCAAGTCAGCCCTTTCTTGTTTAAAACAAAAAAAAAAGAAAAAAAGAAAGAGGAACTGCTCCTCCTCCCCCCACCCAAAAAAAAAAAAAGTGTTCAGTAGTTAAAGGACTCACCCTGGAAGTGAGAGATCCAGGTTCAATTCCCACCTCTGCCCGATCTGAAGCACGGACTTGAACCAAGGTCTTCTCCCTCCCAGATGAGTCCCCTAACCAGTGACTTCTGTGGTGGATCACTCTGAATAAAATATGTATAAAATATTCAGGGACTTGAATCCAAGTCTCCCATCTCTCAGGGGAGTGTCTTTACCACTCAGCTATAGAGTCATTCTCACTGTCTCTCTGGCCCAATAATACATTATTTACTTTAAATAAAAGTTAAGTATGTGTGTATAGATAGATACATGCATAAACCCACTATAAATGTATTGCATAATCATACAATTACATCATGTAAATATGAATAATGTATAATAAATGAAACTATATATTTTAAAAGTTAAATATTTCATTTCAAGCAACTTAACTAACTTAAAGACCTTGTGAGACTGGAATAAATAAACTAAGTAATACTCTGAAGTAATTTATTTTGCATTAAATCTAACAATATTTCCGAGCATTACTCATTCCCCATTTTACGGTCCTTGATCATATAATTCTTAACTCAGTAAGTGCTCTGCGTGCAGAACTCCTATTAAAGTCATTTAGGGCCTGATACAAAGCCCTCTGAGCCCCTCCTATGGCCCTCATGCAAAGCTCAGTTGGAGTCTTTTCTTTATCTCCAAAGGGTGTTGCATTGGACACTTAAAAGTGCACCATAACCCATATATGCATCGGAATTTTGCACAGAGAAAAAACTTTCAGGATCTGGCTCTCAATGCTAAACTAAAAATATTTGACAATATAGATAACTCTACAATTTCACAAATGGGTTATTTTAGATCTGCACATTAACAAAGTTTCCCCAGAGAAAATTAATTTTCCCCAAACTGCTTAATATTCATCTAAAAAGGTCTGTGTTTTGACAATCAAATATTTTAACAAAAAAACATGCTAATACACATCTTTGTAATCTAATCAGAACCAGTCCAAAACAGAATGACAGCCGGCGTTGCCCTTGTTCTAGTGACTGTTATTTTTGTAATTGAATATGGGAGGCAGAAGAACAACAACGTCTGAGCGTGGAGAGAGGTCACAGACTAGGAACATATTGGTCCCTTATTGCCTTGAAATCTATGAATGAATCATGTTCCCTAAACACAGTACAAATCACACTGAATGGATTTTCAGTGAAGACACTGGAATGCAAAATTAAAAAGGAAAATAAAAATCAATTAGCTTCAATGCAAAATTATGCACTCAGCACTAATCCAAGGTCACTGGGAGCCTCTCTCTTGGCGTCAAAGGATCAGATGCTCACTGTGTTGGAATCCACCGACTTTCCCTTTTAATGTCAGCCAAATGCCAGATTATTTACAGGAGCTAAAACAGATGTTGAACAGAATAGGAAAACAAGCCCCCAAAAGCGGAAACTTGGTAATTCACCATGTGATTGTCGGAGGCTAACCTAATTATTAGAAGAGAGCCTTTACAGTGGCTCTGGAGATGATTATTCCTGTGATTCTGTTACAGCCTTCGTAAAAGGCAAAGTTAAGCCATCCATTTCATTACAGCTTCTGAAAGGATTTTCTTAAAGAGATAATTTATCTGGGCAACAGTAACTGAGCATGAATTAAATAAAACGCCTTTCTTGGGGGTCAGGAAAATGTAAATTAGTTCAGGGCATTGTATGTCAAGCCTCTTTAAAGTTTATATTTTGGACTTTGAGGCTTTGTTGTCATATCCCATTTTCTATTAAGCTCATCAAAGAATAACATTTTTAAGATGATGGACTTTGATGTAATAATCAGGCTCCTTGTTTCCCATGTAGTGATACAGCAAAAATGTAACAGCATTGAAAGTCAGATGCTTGTTATCATCTTCCCAAAGCCACTCTTTTAGGGTCCAATCCTTCAAACACAATTATATTACCAAGTGTAGTGATTCGTGCTTTTGGTTGTCCTATAACTCAGTGGGACTACTCAAGGCAGTAATGGAACGACATAAAGTTATGAGCAATATGCTCAGTAGTATTTGCAAGATCCAGCATGTATTTCTTACTTCTCTCCCTACTGTTCCTTTGTCAACCTTGTCTCAGATATCAGTGTGGCCTAGTGATTGTGCTTTGGACTGACTGTGAAGATCTGGATTCTAATCCCCGTTTCACTGCTGTTAGTTGGGTGACATTGAGCAAGTCACTTTTCCTCCTTGTGACTCAGTTTCCCCACCTACAAAAAGGAGATAATGACCCTGACCTCCTTGGTAACAAGCTTTGTGATCTACTGATGAAAAATCACTATTGAAGAGCTAGATATTATTATTAAGATGCCAGAGATCAGTTGAATAATTGCATAGCTTATGGACAAATGCTCAAACTTAGGTGCATTATTTAAGCATCTGAGTAAAAGTGGCCTGATATTCAGAATTTCTGAGCATCCATAAATACCACTGATGTCATTGGGAGCTGGACACCCCTGAAAATCAGGCCATTTTTATTCAGATGCGTAAACAAATAATTACTTAGATGCTTAACTTTAGGCATCTACATTTGAAAAATTGTGCCTATAAATGCTTTTTATCTGCTCTGATGAGCAAGAATGTACAGTTTTCAGAGTAGCAGCCGAGTTAGCCTGTATCCACAACCAGAACAGGAGTACTTGTGGCACCTTAGAGACTAACAAATTTATTTCAGCATGAGCTTTCGTGAGCTACAGCTCACTTCTTCGGATGCATAGAATGGAACACATAGGCCGGAGATATTTATACATACAGAGAACATGAAAAGGTGGAAGTATGCATACCAACAGGAAGAGTCTAATCAATTGAGATGAGCTACCAGCAGGAGAAAAAAAACTTTTGAAGTGATAATTAAGATGACCCCTAGAAGGTGTGAGGAGAACTTAACATAGGGAAATAGATTCAGCTAATGTAATGACCCAACCATTCCCAGTCTCTGTTTAAGCCTGAGTTAATTGTATCTAATTTGCATATTAATTCAAGTTCAGCAGTCTCTCTTTGGAGTCTGTTTTTGAAGTTTTTTTGTTGTAAAATTGCCACCTTCAAGTCTGTTACTGAGTGGTTAGAGAGGCTGAAGTGTTCTCCCACTGGTTTTTGAATGTTATGATTCCTCATGTCAGATTTGTGTCCATTTACATGGTTGGGTCATTACACCAATTGAATCTATTTCCCTATGTTAAGTTCTCCTCACACCTTCTATGGGTCATCTTAATTATCACTTCAAAAGGTTTTTTTTTTCCTCCTGCTGATGATAACTCCTCTCAATTGATTAGACTCTTCCTGTTGGTATGCATACTTCCACCTTTTCAAGTTCTCTGTATGTATAAATATCTCCTGTCTGTGTGTTCCATTCTATGCATCCGATGAAGTGAGCTGTAGCTCACGAAAGCTCATGCTGAAATAAATTTGTTAGTCTCTAAGGTGCCACAAGTACTCTTGTTCTTTTTTCAAGAATGCACAGTTATAGTATGGATGTTCATTTTTACTGCACAGGCTGCAGCTAGGGTGGAAGCTAGCCTTTCAATCCTGAATAGATCTAATAGATCTAATGGCCCCTTCTGGCATACAATTCTATGAAATCCGGAAGTTTTTTCTTCCTTAAAAGAACACCAAGATCCATTCCACTTTAAGAATCCCATCCATTGCTGTCAAAATTTTGTTCTTGTAGATGACCAGCAGGGGGAGAGGGTTGTCTTTATGGACACTTGCAGAAGAGAAGAGCTAAGGAGTTAAGATTTGGCACACGTTTATATTAACTACATGGAATAAAACTCTAAATTTTCATTTTAATACTGTGTGAACTACAGTTTGCTTGCACTATCAAGAGGTCCTATAGTACATTAGTGCATGTAGCAAATCATCTAATGTAATGCAGGCGAAATTATTATTTTGTTTTGCCCTCAGCAGGGCAGGACAGTTGTATGGGAGGAGGAAACAGTGTGGGCCCTTTTGGATTTCTCGGTTTCCTCCCTTGTGTCTTCACTGACAGACAGTTCAGGCAAATAACTGGGGGGAAAGAAGAAAGTGCGTGAGCACTGAAGGGTTTGGACAATAGCCGCAAGTGAGTGGGGAAGAGGCATGGGTTTGTTGATGATTTGTTTCTGGTTAAATGCTTATATGAAAAGTTCCCTTTATAGCAGAGTGCTTAGTACAAAGGGGGCTTTTTTAAAATAAAAATGCCAGAAGAAAAAAATCTCTTTCTGGGCTGGATCCTGAAGACACCATGGTTATAAAAACATTAGATAGTTAGAACAGCTAATTCTAGTGTTCAAAAATATCAAAAGTCAGTCCCCAAAAATCTTGAGATTTAAAAAACAAACAAACACACAAGTTGGGTTTTTTATCTGCCTTTGGATTTTTGAACTTTTAGGGTCACATTTTCCAGTTTTTTTCCACAACCATGAGGCCTAGAAACTTTTAAAAAATGAATGCTGGAATTCTCTTCCGTGTCTCCAGAAGCTTGGGCTTTAATTAAAAAAAACAACATGAGTATCATGACACTTGCACTACAATCAAAAGAGCTGGCAAACTGAGATGTCTCTTAAAATGTACTGAAGTGCTGACAAGGCTGCAAGCAGTAACTGAGTCAATTGCTATCTTGTTGTTTGGTTCAAATAAAGTATCTGAAATGTGAAGCACTGTAAAGAACCCAGTATGTCAAAATCTTACAGTAAGCATTGAGAAGGTGAAAGAGAACTCACCATTATTCACCAAGACGTGGAGTGGACAATTCTTTGCTCTAAACTGTTGCACAAATTGCCGTATGGATTTCATTGAAGCCAAATCACAATGTAAAAACTCCACTGGAAAGAAACAGAAAAAACACTCAGTGAACTCAGTTTACAGTGAAATAAAACAAAATACAAATTTATGTATCACAATCTCACCCATTATGCTTGAGTGTGACCTACAAAGAAAGGGATTTTAAATAAATATTGGCCCATGCCCTTTTAAAAATTCTTTATAATGTATAAGGAGGGCCGAAAATGTTCTCTTTTATTCAGATTCAGAGACTTTAAGGTCAGAAGGGACCATTGTGATCATCGTGACTTCCTACACATTGCAGTGTACAGAACCTCGCCCACCCACTCCTGTAATAGACTCAAACTTTGGCTGAGTTACTGAAGTCCTCAAATCATGGTTTAAAGACTTCAAGTTACAGAGAACCCATCATTTACCCTAGTTTAAACCTGCAAGTGTCCTGTGCCGCAGGCTGCAGAGGAAGGCAAAAAAAAAATAAAAAATCCCAGGATCTCTGCCAATCTTGAGCTGGGTGGAAATTCCTTCCTGCCCCCAAATATGGTGATCAGTTAGGCCCTGAGCATGAGGGTAAGACCCATCAGGCAGATACCTGGAAAATAATTCTCTGTAGTAACTCAGAGCCTTCCCCATCTAGTGTCTCATCATTGGTGATTTTTGCTACTGGCAGTCACTGATGGGCCACATACCATTGTAGGCAGTCCCATCATACCATCCTCTCCATAAAATAATCAAGCTCAATCTTGAAGCCAGTTAGGTTTTTTTCCCCCCTCTGCTCCCCTTTGAAGGCTGATCCAGAACTTCACTCCTCTGATGGTGAGAAACTTTCACCTAATTTTGAACCTAAACTTGTTGATGGCCAGTTTATATACATTTGTTCTTGTGTTAACATTGGCACTTAACTTAAATAACTCCTCTCCCTCCCTGATGTTTATCCCTCTGATGTATTTATAGAGAGCAACCGTATCTCCCTTCAGCCTTCTTTTGGTTAGGCTAAACAAGCCAAGCTTTTTGAGTCTCTTCCTAGGAGCCTTTCTCTGCACCTGTTCCAGTTTGAATTAATCTTTCTTAAACACGGGAGACCAGCAATGCACATACTATTCCAGATGTGGTCTCACCAGTGCCTTGTAAAATAGTACTAACATTTCCCTGTCTCTAATGGAAATACCTCACCTCATGCATCTTAGGCCTGCATTAGCCTTTTTCTTGGCCGTATTATATTGACTGTTCATAGTCATTCTATGATCATATATACCAGGTCTTTCTCCTTCTCTGTCACTTCCAACTGATAAATCCCCAGCTTATAGCAAAAAATCTTGTTGTTAGTCCCCAAATGCATGACCTTGAACTTTGCACTATTAAATTTCATCCCATTTCTATTACTCCAAGGTCATCCAGATCTTCCTGTTATGATATTCTGATCCTACTCTGTATTGGCAATACCTCCCACCTTTGTGTCATCTGCAAAAAACTTGTAGCACACTCCCACTTTTTGTGGCAAGGTCAGTACTAAAAATGTTAAATAAGATCAGTCCCAAGACCAGTCCCTGAGGAACTCCACCAGTAACCTCCCTCCAACCTCACAGTTCAACTTTCAGTATGACTCATTGTGGTCTGCCCTTTAACCAGTTCCTTAGTCACCTTTCAATTCCCATATTAATCCCCATCTTCTCTAATTTAACTAACAATTTGCCATGTGAAACTGTATCAAATGCCTTACTGAAATCTATGTAGATTAGATCTATTGTGTTTCCTTTGTCTAAAAAGTATGTTATCTTCTCAAAGAAGGAGATCAGGTGGGTCTGGTAAGATCTACCTTTTGTAAAACCATGCTGTATTTTATCCCACTCACTATTCACCTCTATGTCCTGAACTACTTTCTCTATCAAAATTTGTTCCAAGACTTCGCATACAACTGAGATCAAACTAACAGGCCTGTAGTTTCCTGGATCACTTTTTCCTTTTCTTAAAATTAGGAACTGTATCAGCAATTCTCTTGTCAAAAAGGTACGACCCTCAAGTTTACAGATTCCTTGCTATTGAACTTGCAATTTCATGTGCCAGTTCTTTTAATATTATTGAATGGAGATTATCCAGGCCCCTGATTTAGTCCCTTTAAGCTGTTTGAGCTTACTTCTACCTCGCCTGTGATAATTTCTACCTCCATATCCTTATTACCCTTAGCCACACTACCACTACCTCTAAGTTCTTCATTAGACTCATTCAAAACTGAGGCAAAGTATTTGTTCAGGTTTTTCCCCTTCTTTCAGCTTTTGTTTTTCAAGTTCTTGGTTTTTCACCCTCTAAATATCAGGAATGTCAAGTATGGTCTTCTCTTGTTTTACTAAGGTATCTGTGGAATTGTTCAGAGCATATTTATTGTGAAATATCATACCTTAATAGAAAGTGTTGAATCTTTAACAAAAATGTCTTTTATTCACTGTTAATCAGTAATTAAATAGGTGTCAACAAAATTAATAAACATTCAAACACAAAAGAACCAAAATCCTCCTATGTGTTTTAGACAGTCTGATTAAAAATTGCTTCCCCTTTCAGTTGTTCAACTCCCACTCTCTTGACTTTTTTGATGTCACCAGTTCTCTTGTCTAGAATATTACAGGGCAGACGAGACCTGGATGTCTTATGTGAAAAACTAATAACTCAGCTCCCCCTTTGCCCCTCACCCATCAAACTTTTATTTATTCATTCATTTTATTTTTAAAGCAAAACTTTCAGATGTTTTTTATACATCAAAAGGAGGCAGAAGAAAAAAGTGCAGCCTCCCTTTTTTGCAGGCTCCCTTTAGAAGAGCTATGAAAACGGCATGCCATTTTAAAAAATGTAGACTGACAAACACATAGAGGGGGGTTCAACTATACTCTCTAAAGTATGTGCTCTTTCTTCTCTCTTTTGGTTTCTTACACATAAAACGACAATTTGTGCCAATGACACAGGACTATTAAGCTAGCCACTTAGAGATTTGAGATTACTATTTATTGTACTGTAACATACTCAGCTTTACTGTAGTCGTTAGATGTTTGGCTGTGTGCATGTGTTTTATTACCTTGTACATGTGGGCCACCAGCGTGGTTAGATGTTCAGTTGTGTGTGTGTGCCCTCTGTGTGCTGTTCCAGCTCTGCGCAGACAGACAGTACAACAGACCTCGAATGAAGTGCCCAATGACCACAAGATCCACTAAAGGGCAAAGGCACCAGGCCAGATTTATTGTTGACAAAACACTGTAATAGCACATGGTAGACGCTACAAGAATACTAAGACATTTATGACCATGACAATGGACGCAGCTCAGTGAATGGTGGGACTTTCCACTGCCCACTTGGCAGGACAAAGACACTCCCCGAGATACATCTTTATATCCTGATACAAACAAGTTATGTTTGTACCCTTTGACATAATCAGTTTCTGCCCCTTGACGTGGCTAGGTATTACCTGGTACATGTTGGTTTAATTAAAGCATTTTTATTACTTACTGTTATTCTGACCTTATCTTTTAGGAGGGGTCAGTATGTTTCTGTTATCCAGGGGGAATGTTTTTGTACTATCCTTGATATCGGGATGTTCTAGTACCACTTGATATCAGGGTGAGTACTCTGTGCCTACCACTTCTTAGGGATTTGTATTTCTGCAATATCAGCTCCCTTCTTGCCAGATTCTGTGAGCAGGTCCTGCCTCATACCAGGACTCTGATATGAGGGCTTATGTTTCAGGCTTTCTTCCTGCCACAACTCATTGTTCCCTTGCCCACTTATTCATCTAATCCACATGTTTGATATGATCATAAGATAGACTGAGAGTTCTTGGGGTATGATTGTGTGTACAGAGTGCATTACAGCTAAGCCCTAACCCCTGACTGGGGCCTCTAGGAACTCCAGCAATCCACATAAAAAAACAGTAATAACACATTCAAATTCATTACAGCAGAATACTTTTCCAGTCTGAAAACAGCTTTACAACTTCAGACACAAATGAAGTTTCCAAGTGGTTGTCAATTATGTTAGACTATTGTCAATAACACTCTATATATGGTTAGGCTACGTCTTCACTACCCACCGTATCGGTGGGTAGCAATCGATTCCTTGGGGATTGATATATCACGTCTCATCTAGACGTGATATATCGATCCCCAAACGCGCTTATATCGATTCCGGAACTCCATCAACCCCAAAGGAGTTGCGGAGTCGACATGGGGAGCCACGGACATCGATCCCGCGCTGTGAGGACGGTGAGTAATTCGATCTTAGATACTTCGACTTCAGCTACGTTATTCACGTAGCTGAAGTTGGGTATCTGAGATCGATTTTCCCCCGTAGTATAGACCAGCCCTTAGATCTGGCTGCTTTCCTTGATTTTATTTGTATACTGTATTTGCAAGTGACAATGAGACACAACAGGCAGCATATTTCTAGGGGATTACTGCACACTGAAAGTGGATACAGCCATTCCTTCTTTGGCCTTCTTGCTGTATAAAGCCACATGAGCAATGCTATAATCTCCCAGGTAGTTACTACCTGTTGTGTTCTGTTGCTTAGTAACTAATAATGTACGATTATAACTCTGAACAGTATTGACTACCATCTCGATCCTTCCTTTATGTGTGCAAACAGAAATATGAAAAAATACTCGGAATCTACCATAGCTTTTTATTTCTCCAATTGGCTCTAGCGCCCCAATAGAAGAGAATTAGGAAAAGAATGGTCACCTCTTCCATGGGAGAGATATGCATGCACCATGAAAGGAGGAGTTCCTTTTAATACAACATAACAACAGACACAAATCACTTGTGACTAGAGCTGAGCAACACTTTTTCGGTGAATAAACTATACACCAAAAACCACTGAGTTCATTGAATGTTTCGACCAGACTGAGAAATTGCAATGGTTCTAAAATGTTAAAACAAAACATTTCATTTTGACCCAATTCAAAATTTTAACAAAAGCAAAGGGGAACTAGATTCACAAAATGGCTTGAGGGCGGTGAGGAAGAAAGAACATCATCATCCTTGTAGTCTTTAGCCCAGTGGGTAGGGTACCCACCTGGGATGTGGGTGTTCAATTTCCCCCTCTTAACTAACGAGGAGAAAGGTGAATGCGTTAACCACTGGACTTTGAAGTATTCTGTCATAGGTGTTTCTCAGTCCTATTGAAGCTGTTTTGATTTTTATAAGTAATTAAATAGTCATTGGAGCAGGAACTTGATTTTGGGTCTTCCACATTCTCAGAAAGGGCACTAACCACCAAGCTATAGAGCCAGTCTCACTCTTTTCCCCTGGACCAATGACTATTCACAGCCATTCATAGCAGCACTTCATAGTCATTCAGAATGACAATGACAAACAAAGTATTTAACACAATGGGGCTCTGATCCATGAATGGGGCCTCTGGGCATTGCCACAAGTACTACTAATATTGTTTTCTTGCTTCAGGCTCATTTCTTGGCAAATGTATAATGGTATTTTGTAACTTCGTCATTTTAAAATTCCTTCCGTCAAAAGATCTCAACACAGTTCACAAATGAATAAACTAATCCTCACAAGGTAGGGAACATTAATCTTAGTTTGCTCATAAGGCAGAGAGATTAAGGACCAGAAGCTGACATTCTTACTCACGTGTAGCAGTACCTTACTCTGATAGTAGTTCTAATGAAATAAATGGAACTTTTTAGAGATTAAAGCGCTATTCCACATGAGAATGTCTGAATATGGCCCTAAGTGACTTGCCCACGGTCTTGCAGTGCATCAGTAGCAGAGCAGAGAATAGAAACCAGATCTCCTTTCTCATAGACTCATAGATTCTAGGACTGGAAAGGACCTCGAGAGGTCATTGAGTCCAGTCCCCTGCCCTCACGGCAGGACCAAATATTGTCTAGACCATCCCTAATAGACATTTATCTAACCTACTCTTAAATATCTCCAGAGATGGAGATTCCACAACTTCCCTAGGCAATCTATTCCAGTGTTTAACTACCCTGACAGTTAGGAACTTTTTCCTAATGTCCAATCTAAATCTCCCTTGCTGCAGTTTAAGCCCATTGCTTCTTGTTCTATTATTGGAGGCTAAGGTGAACAAGTTTTCTCCCTCCTCCTGATGACACCCTTTTAGATACCTGAAAACTGCTATCATGTCCCCTCTCAGTCTTCTCTTTTCCAAACTAAACAAACCCAATTCCTTCAGCCTTCCTTCATAGGTCATGTTCTCGAGACCTTTAATCATTCTTGTTGCTCTTCTCTGGACCCTCTCCAACTTCTCCACATCTTTCTTGAAATGCAGTGCCCAGAACTGGACACAATACTCCAGTTGAGGCCTAACCAGCGCAGAGTAAAGCGGAAGAATGATTTCTTGTGTCTTGTTTACAACACACCTGTTAATGCATCCCAGAATCACGTTTGCTTTTTTTGCAACAGTATCACACTGTTGACTCATATTAAGCTTGTGGTCTACTATGACCCCTAGATCTCTTTCTGCCATACTCCTTCCTAGACAGTCTCTTCCCATTCTGTATGTGTGAAACTGATTGTTCCTTCTTAAGTGGAGCACTTTGCATTTATCTTTATTGAACTTCATCCTGTTTACCTCAGACCATTTCTCCAATTTGTCCAGATCATTTTGAATTTTGACCCTGTCCTCCAAAGCAGTTGCAATGGTTTGTTCTTTTAGCCTGAATAGTAGATTAAAGAATCACATATTAAGAATCTTAATGATACTGCTAGATTATAACAGTTTTAAGTATAGTCAAATTTACCACCCACATATATTTTTTTAACTACCCTTAAGCCAAACACAACATTTAGCAATAAAGATGAGAAAAATGACTGCAGATTAAGGGCTTCTCTACATGGTGGAGTAATGCGCTCTACAGGAGTTGTATTTTCTAAAGTGCACTAATGTGATGCACATTTATTGGTCTGTGTAGAAAAGCCCTTAACCTGCAGTCACGAGTCTTCTACATGTCAGTGCACTCACCCCACTGCGCAGTTAAGCCTTAACTTTGCAATAGCTTGGTTATTTGCCCAATATAATGAGAAACAACAGCTCATGAAGTTTTTCATGTCTAGTAGGTCTGGGCAAAGAAAGCCAACATCAGCTTTGATGGAATACAAACAAAGTCAATGCTTCTCCAAATTAAAGCTGATGCCAATATTAGGCAAAAATTATTTTTAACATTTTCAGTTTATCAGTCCATTAGGCCTCAAATCATTCATGTCCCTAGAATTGTTAGCAAGTGTAATTTTGTTTACGGTCTAAGTTTATTAGCATAATAGGTCTTTAAAACTAATCAGTCCTTGGCTTTGCATGTGGCTTTCAAACTCTCAAACAAAAACAGAGCAAGAACGTAGGATTTGGAATTTAGGAAGAAGAACACTAGCAGCTAATGCTGCTGAATCATCATAATCATTTCTAACACTATTCCATTCAGCAGTTCCTTCTACTATTCTTTCACACACAGACATTCACTTCTAGGATGACACATGAGTCTGTATTTCTTTCCTCTGTGTGGATATGTCTGACACTCTGATCTATGTAATACCTTCACTAAAAGCAAAGCAATTACATCTTTGTCAGATGCTAGCTAAAATATTCACACAGAATGAAAAACAAAAAGATTTGACTATTACTTTGCTGTAATCTGGGGACACCTAACTCAATACTCAGAAAGTTATTAGCTAGTTACATACAAATGGAGTGTAATGGAGCAAAAAGATGACCAGAATTCATTCTGTGCTTATTCACACCCAGACATGCATGTTTGATATTATCAATACTGCTGCTTTGCCCAAAGTGACAAGTTTTTTAACATACATTTATTCTATTGTAGCATTTTGCTTAAGCAGGTACTGCCTGTACCTCAAAATCATAACAATGTCTGCTTTAAATCTTCTGTACATCAAAAAACAAACAAACAAACAAAATGACTAACAACAAACTGCAAAATGTACATAACTGAGGACAGAATGGTCATCACAAATCTGGCAAGCACAATCTCACCTGTATCTGTGGCACATCCACCTTCAAACTTTTATCCAGTACATTTGGATGCTATATGGAAGGTAAGGAGCTTTGAATTTCCCCCATCTCAAGCTAAATGGTCTTAAGGAAACTCTTTGCTCTCCCACCTTTTACAGATCATTAACAAATATAGCTAACCAAAATTGATCCTTGTACAGATCAACTCTTGTTTAAACAGGTTTCTGTAATGTTCAGAGAAGAAAATCCAAACTCACCAAATGTCAAAGTGCACCCTTGTGGTGTCATAATATGCATGCCAAAGTGCATAAGTAGATATTCTGAACTTTCCAAGACAGTATACTGTAAGTCCTTGGTTAAGATCAGTAATAGTGGCATTCTCCAGCCTATTCATTGCAATATGACTTTTGTGGGGAGTGTTTAAGGAATATTGTATTTAGAAATTCTTGGTGGATAATTATTTGCAGATAGTTCTGGAAAAAAGTGTTTGAACATTGTCTGTCCAAAAGAAACAATTGAAAAAGCAGTTTATAGCGTCACTTCTTAACTACATAGCTTTGACTTAATGTACTAAGAGGGAAGGGGGAAAAAAAACTTTCAGGATTTACGTTTCAGGAGTTACTTTAACAAAAATTAAAAGGCTAAAACTGAAAGGAATTTTTTTTTTTTAAAGTGCAGCTTGACTTACCCATTTTTACCTCCTATAACTTAACCTTCTTGGTGACTATATTTATATATAAAAAAAGAGTGTAGCAGAATTAAATGTCATAGTCCACTGACCCTCTTGTGTGTTAAATTCAGCCAGTTCTACTGCAACACTTGGTCCTCAAATAAGCAAAATTTAGAACAAGCTCTGCTTTCAAGTTCCATCACTAGCAACTGCTCCACTTACTGCCAAAATAGTACCTCATCATAACAGAATCTCCAGACTGATTCACAGTTCAGTCACCTTTCCAGAGCACATATCACAGAATGGTGGTGCAAAAAGTAGTTCATGTAGATTGCCACATACTTTTAGGGGTGAAAAAAATGCAGAGCTGTTATTTACCAGGCTGCATGTGGCAATAGACTGTATAGTTAAGGGATGCAAGGAGGGTCTGGGTCACGATGCAAACTGCAGGCATGCACACAACTAAAATTAATTAATTAAAAGTTTTATTGGGGATCGTTACAAGGGGTAGGGGAGCAGCGTATGATTAGCTAATAGGGTTAATGGAACTTAAAATATACAATGGCTAAAGTATTTACTATTAAACAATATTTATAAACAAAGATGCAGTAAACAATATTTATAAACATGGATGCAGCATTTAGTAATAACCAATACTTACGAATACAAACCAACTCATAACGACCGGCAAACGTAGAAACTCTGCTTAAAACACGTTAGCTGATAGAGGCTTCGAGGTGATCAGGCTCGGTTACGGGTGTGTACAAGGTACACAGGATTCGTTTTTCTTTCTCCTCTTCTGCCTGCACATGGCAGACCAGCCTAAAATACCCACTATGACATCATAGAAGTGTCATAGGGGACGGGGCCCAAAAACTGTGTGTTCTTGTTTCTGATTGGTACAAGCAAAGTTTACACCAAGTAGGGGAGCAGGTGCCTGAAAGTCTGGCTTCGCCCCCAAAAGGTGAGGAAATGCATATAGTTCAGAATGCCTTTAACACTGACTGACAAAGGAAGAGGCCAGGGCAATACCGGTATGGGCAAGTCTTTTAGGATGCAGACAGGAACTTATCTTAACAGTTTAGATAACGGCTGAGAACTACTCAAGCATTTTTGCCTCAATCTATTTATACCACAAATTGTGTGTTACTTGAAACAAGCTTTTTTCCTCTCAATATGTATACATTACAAGTACACTATGCATGTGTTTCATAAACACGTGTAAATACACTGTCTTGCTATATGATAGTTGCATATGTTTGCAGCTCAATATGGACAGGGCTTGAAAAACCATGCAGCCACCATCTAATCAGAGGCCTAAACCTACTAGCCAGAGGCAGATACAAAAAATGAGAGGAAGGGATGACACCTGCAAGGTCCAGATGCAGTCCCATGGTGAGAAAGCTGGGGAAGAAGCCTTGCCTCAGCTGCCTGCAAGAGAGAAGGGTTCCTCTAGGGAGGGATTTTTTCCCTGATTAGTCATAACAGCCTATGAGTATTAGAAGTCCATTACATCTGAAGTTCACTCCTATGGCTGCTGGAAAGCCGGAGCTCTCTGTCCCCTCCCCGCATTCCAGAGCCTCCTGGTTGATGGGTATGTCCCCTGCTTTCCTTATACTCAGGTCCCTGCTGCAGTGAAAGGTGCAGGAGGTCTCTGCTATCCTGCCAGACTCTTGCTTACTAGGAGGAGATTTTCTGTAGCTCTGCCCCTTCCCCAGACTGGTTTTGGGGGGTCCCCCTCTCTCCTGGATGTCTTTAGGATCTGTTTCTGACCTTTCTGTAACTCTAGTGTGAAATTGACAAGGCTTTGTCAAATTTGCAGCTGTCCACAGGGTTCTGAATGGCACCAGAGTGAAAATAACGAGACTTAACAGTTTCACTCCGCAGATGTGGTTTGGCAAAAGTAGGTGCAGCAGCAGGGGCACCGGAGTGGCCTGTTAGAAGACTCAGGAAGGTAGCTATGCATCAGTTCACATTTGGAAAATTTTCTCCACAGCCAAAAGGGTTAGAAACAACCTGGACCAAGGATCTGGCATGAAAAGTCCCATTTGCATCACTGGGATGGTACAAAGGGAACTTATAGGTGCTCTAATGAAGCAGCTGAGGATTCCTCTGTCAAAAGGGAATCTCTTGTTGAAAGAAAGAAACTGCAAAAATTGATTGCTTGGAATCTCATCGCCCCTATTACCTGGGAAAGTTTGGTGAATGGGTTTTTGAAACAGTGAGTATGGACACTTTTCATTCCTATAATTAGCAAGCTGCAAATTGCTTTTTTCCCCTCCACAGTTGACATTCCCTCCCCCTGTGCAGAGGGCCAGCACAAGACCTACTCTATGCATGACTTACATTCCACTTATGCCTGAAAAATAGGGCTTAATGTGGGGCATAAGTGGTGCATTGTCCTTGTAGTGCCTCTTCCCCCTAATAAAGGCGTGAATTTCACTTATAAGCAGAACTTTTTCCAAGCAATGCATAGGTATTTGCCACCAAATACAATACAAAAGAAAAGAAATAGTGATCCCTGCTGATTCTTGTTAGTTTGTTCTCATGGCTGTATAAAATTCAAACCAAGTACAATAACTTAAAAGAACAGGTTCTTGTAAATTGAAGGTAAATAAGGTATGAGAAATTCTCTTTTGTTCCTTCCCATCAAACATTTAAAGTGATTATAGGTTTCTCCAACAATGTGCTAAAAGTTTAAAAAACCTGTGGGGAAAAAAGCTCATCTTTACCCCTTGAGAGGTTGAACAGAAAAATCAGCATCCAGCACAGGTATATATTATTAAAGATGGTAAAAATCAGCAGGGCAGAAGCAGGACAAAACGAAACTATACTTCACAGTTAGCTAGGACTGACACAAAATCAGATTGACCAAATAACAGTCAAGCATACCCAGACAAAGGGCCAAATCCTAAAACGGTGTAAATTGCTGAAGTTCAGTGAGTCAATGGTGCTCAGCCCAATGATATCAGGTGAGGTTCTAGCTCAAAAACTTTGAAAACCACAACCTCTATCATCTCTTTTAAATTCCTCAACTCTAGAGTTGCAATTTGCAGTGCATTCTGGGTGCAAAGCCCAAAAACTAAGACATTTTAGATATGTCGACACTGGCTCTGCAGATGTAATTTGCAGTGGGGGTAGACATACCTGTATTAGCTCTGATTGAACTAGCATGCTACAAATAGTTTAGCTGCAGTCCCATGAGAAACATGCCCTAGCACGATCCTATCTGAAATCACAGGCACATACTCAGGGCGGCTAGCTGGTCTTGCCGCTGGCACTTCTACTTTTAGCATGCTAGCTCAATCAGAGCTAGTGCAAATATGTCTACACATGCTGGAAATTACACCTACAGCTCAAGTATAGACTTACCATTTGAATCATATATCATAATCATCCCTCTTGCCTTCCTTGTTCTTTCTTTGGAATAAACACTGTGACAGAATTTGCCATCTGAAGCAGTGGGAAGAATGCGATCCCTTCCATGTACAGGCCAGTTTGACAAGCCACTGCCCCAAGAGGTCATCCAAGAATATCATTTTTCTTTGGAAATACCATTGCATTAATTTAGATCAGTGGTTCTCAACTGGGGTACTCAGAGGCCTTTCAAGGAGGTACGTCAACTCATCTAGCTATTTGCCTAGTTTTATAACAGGCTACATAAAAATATACACTGAAGTTAAGTACAATATTTATATTCCAATTTATTTATTTTATAATCATACAGTAAAAGTGAGAAAGTAAGCAATTTTTCAGTAATAGTGTGCTGTGACACTTGTATTTTTAGGTCTGATTTTGTAAGTTTTTAAGTGAGGAAACTTGGGGGTACACAAGACAAATGAAACTCTTGAAAGGGGTACAGTAGCCTGGAAAGGTTGAGAGACACTGATTTAGACAGAATAAATGAGCAAAAGGTTTTAGCATAACCCAATCACTGTCCCACATTAAACAGTGGTAACTAAGGTTTGGTATACAGAGATCTCAGCCTCTTTGGTACCATGGCACAAACATACATTCTAAAAATCCTTTTAACCCTTTATTCAAGATACAGAAAAGAAGAAAAAGCAGGTAAAGCATTTGAAATGTAAAGTTCAGCTTTCATTTTAATAACGTCCCTTGTTCCCTTTCTGTTTAGCTAGAGACAGTTTTAGGAGCAAAAATCCCTTTTGTTTGTCATGCATCCGACGAAGTGGGTATTCACCCATGAAAGCTCATGCTCTAATACGTCTGTTAGTCTATAAGATGCCACAGGACCCTTTGCTGCTTTTACAGATCCAGACTAACACAGCTACCCCTCTGATACTTTGTTTGACAGTTGTCTTAAATGGTATTAACTGTCCTTTCAGATAAAAGAGAAGTTTACATGAGCTGGAGCTGTTGTTCAACTCCAATCCCATTTCATCTCAGCTGGTGTTTGGAATTGATCTGGAGCCGACAGGGACGGCAATGTCATCTCAATCCCTCTCTCTGACCTTGGTTAGTCAAGACATCTCTTAGGATCTGGATCATAAGGAAACAGTGGGGGTGCAAGTCATGATTGTGAAGCTTGCTCCAGTAACCTCTGCTGTTCTTCCTTTCTTGTCCTCCCAAAGTCTCTCTTTAAGAGCCCACAAAGGGAGTGATGCATGGAATAGTCCATCCCCTCATTATTTTGTCCACCAATCTGAGCTAATATCCAGAACACCAATTTTGGTTCATTGGTTTCTGATTCCACATCTTCTATTCTTACCAAGCATGATTTCAACATAGTCCTTGAATCATAGCAGTGTGGCCTTTTTTTCAGACTAATTTAGTCTCTCAGGTTCTCTTGCACCTGTTTAAAACATTCATTACTGAAAGCAACTTGACCCGCTTTTCATCAACATGTTATTACAAGTTGTTATAACATCTTATGAACTTTCGTGTACTTTTTACAACTGAGCTTACAATTAGGGTAAATTTGTAGGCCCAATTATGACAACACTAAAGGTACGTCTACACTGCATGCTTCCTTCAATGGCATGTAGAGAACATATGCACCTAGCACTCCTAGTACAGGTTAAATGAGTAGAGTAAAGACACAAGTACATACCCTAATGGCGCTATACTCTCCTAAGTCAAGCCTCCCTGTCTACATACTATTTTTAGAAGTGTAGTGTCCCGCTGCTGGAGTCTCTCCCTGCCTCAGGAAGAGACTCCAACAGTGGGAAAAGGCTCTGGTGGGGCAGTAGCAAAAGGCTTTGGCAGCTCTCTGATCCAGAGCCTTCCCCACCACCGGAAAAGACTCCAGCAGCAGGGACACCGTGGGAAAAGGCTCGCCAGCTCCCCACTGCTGGAGCCTTTCCCCGCATCAGGAAAAGATTCTGGCAGCAGGGAAAGGCTTTGGCAGGGGGATTCCCTGCTGCCTCTGCCCTGCCAGAGCCTTTCTTCACCACAGTGAAAGACTCTGGCAGCAGGGAGCTGCTGAACAGTTTCCCCACTGCCTCCCAGCTCCCAGAGTGTTTGACGTGTAACTACATACTGCAGTGGGAACATGGCCTGCTTTTCACTGCAGCATGTAACCACATGTACACTACACACTGCTTACACTGGGGTGGTGACTGCCCACTGACCAGATTTCATGGGGGTCTAAGGGCTCTGTATTTCAATGATGAGGTTGCTGCAAATTGGCTTGGCAAGCTCCACATTCCATAAGAAGTGTAAGACGTAGCCTACTTTAAATGATGATTGCTTAGGAATGAAAATAACAAAGGATATTTTAATTTTCTTCTTAAATTACATGACACGTTTCACAAAAAAAGTTTAAACTATATCAGTCCTTCCAAAAAATATAATTTAAAAATGTTTTGACAAAAAAAATGTTTTGTTTGAAAAATTTCAACCCATTCTAGCTTTGATGTTTGATCTGGACTTATTGGTACCCTCTGCTGATTCATCAAATGAGATTAATTCATGGAGGATAGGTGCACCAATGGCTATTAGCCAAGATCATTAGGGACACAACTCCATGCTCTGGGTGTGCCTAGACCTCTGACTGCCAGAAGCTTGAACTGGATGACAGGGGATGGATCACTCAATTGCTCTGTTCTGTCGATTCTCTCTGAAACATCTGGCACTGGCCACCGTTGGAAGACAGGATATTGGGCTACATGGACTATTGGTCATACCCAGTATGGCTATCCTGATAGTATCTACATGTCCCACTAAGATGTAGATGTGGGTCTGCTGAATGTTTGCCCTGATGGTGAAGACCATTGCCCTGAGTAGCGCTGGTATGAAAACAATTTTTTTCCTGCAAAAAGTCACTGAAAATGACTTTAAATTTTCACCATTTTTTGAGGTTTTCAATGACCCCCCCCCCCCAAGCCTACTCCCCCCCCACACTTTTTTGGTAAAATTTCAAAAGTTTTCAACAAAAACTGCATTTTGTGGGGAAATTTCCATTTAATTGAACACTTCCATCAAAAACAATTAAAAAAACATTTAGATGGAAAATTTTTGACCAGCTCTATCCCTAAGTAAGTTCCACTTTGTTGTAATCTCAGGGAGACAATTTTGTTTGCTCTGAATGTGGGCTTGAGTCAGGATCCCAACACATACAGTCAGGAACAAAAGGTCAGAGTAGGGGCAAACCTGAGACAGAGAGTAGCAAAGGATTTCATAGTCAGGTTCCAGGCCAGAGTCGACACCAAGGGTCAGAGTCCGAATCAGAAGGCGAAGTCCAAATCAAGCCAAGGTCGAAGCCAAGAGTTCAGGAGTTGAGCAAGGAATGGCTGTGGCAGCTACAGGAAATCCACACTACTACCTGGACACTTCCTGGAACACCCCTTAAGTTTATATAGAACAGGGAGCCAATCAGGAGTCATAAGACTGCTGCCTATAGACCCCTTGAGGTGGACCTCCCTTGGTCTGTGTCAATAGTGAGTCATGGGCAGTGAAGCGCAAGCTGATTACAACTGCTGCTAGGTGATAGCAAAGAGATGACAGCCGCCTGGTAGCTGTGCAAGTCTGGGTTCTAGACCTGCAGGGCATTACGGCATGTGTGGCTTCCCATCCTGCCAGACTTCTATCACCCAACAACAACTAAAATATCAACTGTGAAATATTAAGTAGCCTCACTGATAGCAGAACATGACTCATGGAAAGCTGCTAAGTAGTAATCAAAAAAAAAAAAGGGAAAAAATGTGGAAGGATAATCTATTTCAGAAACTATTCAGTTTAGTCTTTGCATCAAAAACACTGTGAGGGTTGGCTGGCTCACAGGAAAGATAAAAACTTCAAAATCTTTTTAGGTCATTGGTTTGAATTTTTCCCAACACAGAAGTGACCAAAAAAGATTCAGAGGGGTAGCCGTGTTAGTCTGGATCTGTAAAAAGCGACCAAGAGTCCTGTGGCACCTTATAGACTAACAGAAGTATTGGAGCATGAGCTTTCGTGGGTGAATACCCACTTCGTCAGATTATCTGATGGCTGTTAGCTGTACATGACATGAGTTGGTGGTGTGAGCCTACTTCTTAAATAGGTTCTGTGAGATCGCGTAAACTTTTCAGAAGCACCTATATCACAGAACCCACTGGCATGCTTGATTGGTAGCAGCCTCAGCAGAGGTATCAAGGACTAAATAGAAATGGGAAAAAAAATGTGCTCTGTCATCTATAGGGACACGGCTCTGTCATCTATATAGGTGGATCTTCCTCCAGAGCTAGCTGAAAGTAAAGTGGCAAGACAGTGTGTGGGAGCCTGAATGGCTCCTGTCATTAATGAACCTGTTTGCTTGAATGGATGAAGGACTTTAGCTTCCAGCAGTGCTGATCTGGCACCTTTCACAAACAATATATTCTATGGATATAGATATAGATTTTATTTAGTGGGAAATGCCCATTCTTGCCTAAATCTTCCCCAGATTAAAATGTACCTTTCTGGGTAAACCTGACTACAGCTATTTTTGTAATCATGAGATCAGCTAAAGTCTGGGCAAAGGGAGAGTGTCTGTAAAATTTCTAATGAAAGTTGTTGTCAGCATGATTTGATACTAGACAATACAGATGATGCATGGTCCTGAAAGCAAGAATTACTCAGAAACTCCATAATGCTCAGTAGAACACTTGCCTCTAAGCAGAAAGAAAATAACCTCAAAATTAAATAACTAGAAGCAGAAGAGAACAGCATATGAATTCCTGCTCCACTGACCTGACTTACACTGTTTGAATTCATGGCTGACATTAGCGGGTACTGTTCTGAGAAAGAATTCCTTTGAAGCCCCTCACTACAAATGGGCACTGCACTAGAATGACCTGGTGAAAAGTAACAGAAAAACAGAGCCGAGGGATGGGAAGAGAAGAAGGAAAGGGGAACAAGTAAAGTAATCATAGAGGAAAGAAGCCACAAAAAACTTATCTTAAAGCTTTGTTCTTCTAAAACTTTAGATGCAATATTAATAAGAAAAAATGGAAAAGAACATAACATTAATATACTGTAATGATAACTATTTATTTGTACTGAAGTATAAGCTGAGAGGTAGCATAGTCCAGTGGGAGTCAGCAGACCTGGATTGCATTCCTGGTTCTGACACTGACTCATTATATGGGCTTGTGCAAGTCACTTCACCTATCAACCCCATGTCACCTGCTCAATGTGTTTGTACAGTGCCAACACAATGGAACCCAAGTCTCACTTGGGGTCTATAGGTGCTACCATAATAATGATAACCAAAGTGTATCTATTGCAAAATTTCCTACAGCTCAGTCACACATATGAAAAAAGACCAATACCAAAATCATCATTTTTACCTTCTCTGACTGCCAGGACACATTAACCAGATGATCTCATGTTGTACAGTGATGACTAAAACTTTATCCTGAGAAGTCACAACTAATTCAGAAACCATGATAATATGACAGTAAATTAAATTCTCGCTCCAAAGTGCCTTGCACTTTTCTATGCTTAATTTTCTTCTGTTGCCCAATTACCTGAAGTTTTCTTCTGCATCCCAACTCTCTCTCTCTTTCCTACCCTCAATAATGTCAGGTCACTTGCAAACATTCCTAACTCACTATTTCGTCCCTGAGTTCACTCACAAATATATTGACCATCATCAGTCCTCCATCCGGCATCGTATGAAAGAGAAACAGATTAGTAGGTGCCAGATCTTGATAGGGGAAAGGAAAAAATCTATGCATTCCCCTAATCATCAGTGATAGGACCTTAGATGATTTATGTGGTACCACCTCCAACTAGAGAGAGGTTACTTAGGGCTTGTCTACACTGGCACGTTACAGCCCTGCAACTTTCTCACTCAGGGGTGTGAAAAAAACCACTCCCCTGAGCGCAGCAGGTTTCATCGCTGTAAAGCACCAGTGTAGACAGAGCCCTTCATGGAGGTGGTATTTTTTAGAGTGCTGTGCCGCGACTACACAGGCCACGTTAATGTTGCCAGTGTAGATTAGCCCTAAGACTTGGAAGGAGCTGGAGCACATCATAGTCTCCTAATAACTATGAAAAGTAGGTGCGAACATATATAATTGTGGCACAATCTGCTTTATCAAGGTCCTCTGATTTCTTCTGTGTGTCAGACTTGCATTCTTTGATCAGGTGATAATTCCATAGCATCTTAAAATGCATTGGAAAACATTCAGATAGTATAGTTTACACAATCTATAGTGTTATTCATTTCATTCAGGAAAAACTCTTATGTGAATGTTTTTCGGGGTATTTCAATTGCTGCAGAGCTCTACCTGCAGAATCAAGGCTCTCCTGCAAATTTTGGGTTCAGTATGCTGCAGAATATACAGGGCCCTGTTAATAAATTACAGAACCATGCTATTTGTTCTTACCTACTGTAGACGCTTCATCATTCTATCTTTAGGACTCTACAGTGAGCCTTGCTGTGTGCCTATGGAGTTGAGTTGACTGAGAGGGCCTAAGAAGGCTCCTTACTTCCTTGGGGGTCTACAGCATCACCAGACCTTGTGTGGGGAGAACAGCTGCTGATAGGCTACTACTTCCCCTCTCACACAGCTGAGCAAGGAAGCACAGCTGACCTGATGTGGAGAGGAGAGTAAACTATGTTCAGAACGGGCTTCTGCAGCTTGCTATCCCATGGAAAAATGTGGAGAAGCAGTGACTGAATTGTGGCTCCATGAAGATTCAATCCCTGCTTTGCATATCATAAACTATCAAGGTTGGAAGGGATCTCAGGAGGTCATCTAGTCCAACCCCCTGCTCAAAGCAAGACCAATCCCCAGACAGATTTTTGCCCCAAATCCCTAAATGGCCCCCTTAAGGATTGAACTCACAACTCTGGGTTTAGCAGGCCAATGCTCAACCTACTGAGCAGTCCCTCCCCCTGCTCCTTCCTTGCACTGAATTGTAAAGTGATAAACCATCTCTTTATGATTTTCTCAGCTACTATTTCTGGTATTACAGTAAATCTCACTGGATTATAATACTTCCCAGGATCAACATTAGCATATTTTACAAGACAGGTAGAAGACACTGGAAAGCTTCTAGGTTAATGATGAATTACATATTTTTGTTAGCAGCTCAGCAGCTTCATCGCTTGGGTCTTCCAGAATGCTTGGATGCCTGTCATCTACTCTTCGTGATTTATTGAAGTCTAATTTCTCTACTTATTACAAAGCCCCATTTGTTGACAATTCAGTCTCCAACAATAGCAGACCTTCACTACTTACAGTAAGATAACCTGAGGTAGGGATTTCACCATAATCTTCTGTGGGAAAGACTAATACAAATCATTATTTATTTTCTCTATAATTTCATAATCTTCTTTGGTTGCTCTTATATACTGCTGGGTAAAAGTATGCAAAGGAGTCAATATTCGAATGGAATTTGTTTGCGGTTCCTGATACGAGAGACATCAGGACCCCAGTACTCACTTTATCCAAGTATCGGCCTCTCAGCAACAGACTTCTCGCACTGGATTCCCCTCTCCATCATGCATCTAGTTCACACCCCCCAGATACCCAGGGCTGCGTTCTGACTGGAAGGAGATGACCAGAAGTTTTTCTACTTTCAACCTCCAAAGTCTTCAAGGTGGTAAGCTAAGTCCCAGCTAACCACCTTACACACACACACACACACACACACACACACACACAGAGAGAGAAAGAACAGAAAATAAATCTTCTTTGGGGGGATGCGTGGCTTGACCCACTTCCTCACTCTAATTTTCTACGACAAGACCAAGAAATATTCCTCCAGTACCTGCTGAAAGAACACCTTCAATACTCTAGAGACAGCGGCACTATACCACATCCCACTGTCCAGAATTAAAGGGCCATTATCTGCAGGACTTGTAGGCAGTGTTTCTTGATCCCACACCGCAGAAGAACTGGGGTGCAGGCTACACTCCTCTCAAAGATCTTCAACTAGAAGACTAAGGGGGATTGTTATCTGCCTACCAGACATCATCAAAAAACCTAAAAACCCAGGAAAGAGAGGACCAAGTTACAGAGCTGGAAGCTAAGAGAAGGGACAGATGCCACTGGGACACTATTTCTAGAACATGGCTCCTAGTAAGGGAAGTGTCTTATCCTGGATGAGTGCTTCATAAATGGATAGATTTTTAATACACTAAGAGACCATTACAATCATCTAGTCCAGAGGTGGGCAAACTACAGTCTGCAGGCCACATCTGGCTCGCGGGACCCTCCTGCCTGGCCCCTGAGCCCTTGGCTCCTCCCTGTATTCCCCCTCCCCCGCAGCCTCAGCTCACTGCACCGCCGGCACAATGCTCTAGGCAGCGGGGCTGCGAGCTCCTGGGGCAGGGCAGCTGCAGAGCTGTGGCTTGACCCAGTGCTCAGTGCTACACGGTGGTGCAGCTGCCTGTCCTGGTGCTCTGGGTGGTGCGTTTGTAGCGTCGCCAGCCATCAGTGCTCCAGGCAGCGTGGTAAGGGGGCAGGGGAGTTCAGGGTCATGGTCTGGGGGAGGGAGTATGGATAGGGGTCAGAGTGGTCAGAGGGTGGGGAACAGGGAGGTTGAATGGGGGCAAGGGTCCCCGGGGGGCAGTCAGGAAAGAAGAGGGGTTGGATGGTGCAGCGGAAGGCAGTCAGGGGCAGGGGTTCCAGGGGTGATCAGGAAGAAGGGGTAGTTGGACGGGGCAGAGGTCCCATGGGGGCAGCCAGGAATGACAGGAGGGGTTGGATGGGGCAGTGAGGGGCAGTCAGGGGTGGGGGGGTCCAGAGGGAGTCAGGGGACAGGGAGCAGTGGGGGTGCATGGGGCAGGAGTCCCAAGGAGGCCATCAGGGGACAGGGGATTGGATGGGGCAGGAGTGCCGGGGTGGGGCCCATCAGGGGGTGAGAAGCGGGAGGATCGGATAGGAGGTGTTGGCTGGGCCACACCTGGCTGTTTGGGGAGGCACACCCTCCCCTAACCGGCCCTCCATACAATTTTGGAAACCCAATGTGGCCCTTAGGCCAAAAAGTTTGCCCACCTCTGATCTAATCTGACCTGCTGCATAACACAGCACAGAACTTTAACCAATAATTCCTGTACTGAAACTATGACTTCTGGTTCAGCTCCATCACATCTTTTAGACAGACATCCACCTTTTGGGAAGTTTTTATCCTTCCTAATGTACAGGGAAGGAGGCAGAATGGCAGGAAAATTGGGCTACTCTCCTCTCTCCAGGGCTTAGGATCTTGAGGTGAGGAGTAACTGGTGAGGGTTGCACTCCCCTTTGTCAGTGAGTATCCTGTGTGGCAACCAGAGGTGAAAGTAAGAGGGTACCAGCCGGTACAGTGAACTGGTAAAAAGGTAGCCACCAATACCGGCCTGTACCATTGAATTTAAAGCGCTGCTGCGGCAGCACTTTAAGAACTCTGCTTAAAGCACCGCTGTGGCAGCGCTTTAATATCGCTGCCCCTTTTGTGCCCCCGCCGGATCCCTACCAACAGGGCTGCCAATGGGGGCGGGGGAAAAGGGGCAACGATGTTAAAGCACTGCCCCTTCTACCCCTGGCTGCTGAAGTGGGGGGGGGGAGGACAAAAGAAGTAGCTGCCCCAGGGCCACGATTTAGAAGGACTCAAGCCTCCGGCCACCTCTGCCACTACCGCAGCAGCACTGGCCAGAGCCCCGGGCCCTTTAAATCGCTGCTGAAGCCCCATTCAGCGCGGGGCAGGGAGCACAGATGGACTGGCTGGGGGACACTGACCCCAGCCCTGCCCCTTCTGCCCATGGCCCCGCCCCTTCTGGGGGAGGGGGCAGAGCAGCCCCGTACCGGTAAGAGCTGCATTTTACTTTCACCTCTGGTTGCAACAGAGAGGGTGTACAGTAGTTCATGACACTAGTGGAGAAACTGGTCTGCACTCCTCTAGCTATTCTTTGCCAATGAGATAACACTACTGGATCAACAATCAGCCTAGGAGGATCTACTGTTGCCCCCTGAGAATGAACGTACTGATTTTAGTCAGGTGATATGCAGCCATCTAGATAGCACCATCATCAATATCACACATTTTCCTATTTGACTTGGCCATCCCTTTGGTGGACCTACTGTCTCTCACCTTTGAGTCAAGCGTCTAGCGTTAATGGGAGCCTAGCCCAATTAATCCTTCACGTTGTAATATACTATATTTTAGTCCATTAAACTGCAGACTGAGGTTGAAATCCTGGCTTTACTGTAGTTAAACGCAAAACTCCCATTGACTTAAATGGCCAGGCTTTTAACCTTAAGGTTTAAATATGTAACAGGACAGGTCCTTCAATTTCAGGTGTTTTGATATGTTGTCTTTAATATGACTAGCTTATAGCTATGAGCCGGAGGTACTGACCTCTAAACAACTGGTTCAATATTGGTGTAATAACATATATCCTAACAGTCTCAGCACTTTACACTGAGCAAATTGTAATTGTAACTGAACGGACACAGTATTGTGCTTCATAAAATACCCTTCACCCTATATATTTTAAGATTGACTTTCAACAGTACCCAGACTTTACATCCATTTCAAAGTTACCGTCCCAGTGACAGAGGTGAACTGGAATGACTGCAAGCTTAGTAACAGCCATTCCCTGTTAAGCTGTTCTGAGTGTAATGAAGGAGATGGTAAGTGGTCACAGATATTTTTCAGAGTGGTAGCTGTGTTAATCCGTATCAGCAAAAACAACAAGCAGTCTTTGTGGCACCTTAGAAACTAACAAATTTATTTGGGCATAAGCTTTTATGGGCTAAAACCCATATGCATCTGATGAAGTGGGTTTTAGCCCACGAAAACTCATGCCCAAATAAATTTGTTAGGTGCCACAAGGACTCCTTGTTGTTTTCACAGAGACTTTGTTTCCTCATTTTGGAAACAATTGCATTCCTCACAGCAAACCTCCTTGATCCTGGCCCTCACTTCTGGCAAACAAACAAAAATGTGAAGCCCAAACTACAGAGGAAGGTTTTAGACATTTGAACAATGTCGAATATTATTTTGTTTGTGTGCCACATCAGTTTTCGGCACCATTTCATTTTGCTGGCAGTAAAGAACTCATTAGGGTTTGGCAATGCTTTTCAGGAACTATACATCTCCCATCAGAAAACAAAAAACTTTAAAATATTTGGCTTGTTCATTCCAAAGGATTACACTCTTCAGCTCTGAATTAACTTTTTCTGACAGCTGTTCTTTAATCCCCCCGCCCCCTTTTCTACAAGGTTCACTTCCTTTTGGAAAATGCAGCTTACTCTGTCACACTCCTATATTTTTATGTTATCCAAATGTAAACATGCCTGCAGAGGGCTTCTGAAAAAGTGAGCGTTCAAATAAGGATGTCAGCAAAGAAAGAAAAGGGACTCTCTTTATTCAAGGGCTCACTTTAATTTTTAAAGCGAGCCCTTGAATAAAGAAAGAGCAAACCAATGTCCTTGAATAAAGAATAAGGAAAATAAGGAAAGCTCAAACCAACATCCTTCATGGGGCAGCTTGAAGCTATATGTTAAACATAGTGCAGGTTACAGTATGGTCTCTTGGGGATGTATCTTCACTGGCTGGCTCCTGGGCCTGAGCACCCAAATTAGCCTAACTTGAGAGCGAGCAGACACATTGAAAGCCATACTCAAGTTACTGTGTCTTTACTGGTGCTGCCCTCCCCTATGCGTGTCACTTAGATTTCTGGGAGCATATTCCATGATCCTTTGTGCTCATGATCAATTGCTCTATGATTCTTTCCCAGTGAATTATGGAAGAACTTGTCTGTCCTTCTGGGCACCTGAGTGGAATTGTGGGAAGGAATTGGAAGACTATCAACATTCGCGTGAGTTAGCCTGCATTGTTATTACAAAGTGGGTGGGGTTACCAGCTTTTGCTAACAGCTCCACTGGGCCAGCTGGCCCAGGTTTAAAGCATCATCAAACCCAGGAGACAGGATTGTGTGTGTGGATGGGAGGCAGGTTAGGAGTAACATCCAAGTAAGAGCCTGAGGTAACTCTGCAGTGATGATATCCTTGGGTTTAATAACTAATCTTTTGTCATGCCCTTTCATTATAACTTGAATCACTGTGGGCCAGATTTTGCTTTTGGATGGATGAGTGGGTCCTTCTTACTCTCTTGTTAGCAGAATTGTCAACCTATGAGATAACAAATGCTCATAATTTGTTCCCTATTTGCAAGCCTTGGTTCCTTAGAAGAGCATTTAGGGATGCAAGAGGTTAAATAAAAAGTGTTCTCCTTACTTCTCACTTAATATGAAGCTACGTGTGTAACAGTAAGATGCCAACCACAGTTACCAGACTCTGAAAACTACAGGCTAGACATGGCTGACAATTTGATTACTCTTTTTAAAGTAACAATTGCCCACCTCAGCCAGAAAGTGGTTTGTGAGTTTTCAAGAGAACTCTGAAGTTATATCTGAAAAAAATTGAAGCTGATCAAAATGAAAGTACAATGCATGGCAACAATTCAGAACACTTCCTCATAGTGGCAGAAGGTGCAAACTGCAAAGAAAACACTGCTAACTTCTGAATTTCTGGAACAAATAAGCTAATACATGGAATTAGGGACAATGCCACTGCATGCACAATACTCCAGTTTCAGTTACTAAAAGGAAAGGGAAACTATGATGTTATCATGGAGGATAACACAAAACTTCCCACTGAACTAAAGAAAGACTTATGAAGGTCTCCAGTTTCACATGTGAAGGCATATCTTCTGTTTCTCCCAAGAATGTTCTGCATATTGTAGCAATTTTAGATGAAGAAACTTATTTTTATCAGATGATGGATTCAAACTCTAAAGATTTTTAGGAATCACTTTATCACCAATAAATGATTAATGTTATCAATTTGCACAATCTTTCATGCACAAGCGTCTCAAAAGCTGCCAAGCTTTGCAAAATCATAATCACACAATAGAAGCTCATAAGTTTTAAGAGACTTGAGAGGCTGGAGGAAGGAGGGGAGGTGGTGGTGAAATAAAACTTGAGCCTAGAATTAAAACTCAAGGAAGGTTAGCAGAACTCAAGAAGAAGAGCATTTTGTCTGTTGTTCTCAACTATATAGACATGACTTATTTAAACTGCTCTATATACTATACACTGAAATGTAAGCACTATATATATATATATATAGTGACAAAGTTCCTCCTCTACCTTGGTGAGTCCTGCGCTTATTGGCAAAATTTGCTCACCTCAGTGATCTACCCCACAGACTGGGTCAACTTCTCCTGTGTCTGATCAGGAGTTGGGAGGTTTAGGGGGGAACCCGGGCCCACCCTCTACACCGGGTTCCAGCCCAGGGCCCTGTGGATTGCAGCTGTCTATAGTACCTCCTGTAACAGCTGCATGACAGTTACAACTCCCTGGGCTACTTCCCCCTGGGCTCCTCCAAACACCTTCTTTATCCTCACCACAGGACCTTCCTCCTGGTGTCTGACAACGCTTGTGCTCCTTAGTCCTCCAGCAGCACACCCTCTCACTCTCAGCTCCTTGCGCCTCTTGCTTCCAGCTCCTCACACACACTTCTTCTCCTCTGGCTCCTCCCCACCTGACTGGAGTGAGCTCCTTTTTAAACCCAGGTGCCCTGATTAGCCTGCCTTGATTGGCTGCAGGTGTTCTAATCAGCCTGTCTGCCTTAATTGGTTCTAGCAAGTTCCTGATTACTCTAGTGCAGCCCTGGTTCTGGTCACTCAGGGAACAGAAAACTACTCACCCAGTGACCAGTATATTTGCCCTCTACCAGACTCCTGTATCCCACTGGTTTGGGTCTATTCTAAATTGATTTATAATTATATGGTAAAAATGAGAAAGTAAGCAGTTGTTTCAGTAATAGTGAGCTGTGATGCTTCTGTATTTTTATGTCTGATTTTGCAAGCAAGTAGTTTTTAAGTGAGGTGAACTTGGGGTGTGCAAGACAAATCAGACTCCTGAAAAGAGTACAGTAGTCTGGAAAGGTTGAGAGCCACTGTTCTAAACCACTGTTGCCTATCCCTGAGCATTGGGAAGGAAAGCATGTAATATAAAGCACTGCAACAGATCAGATTAGCAAAGTCATGAGATCATTAATAACCCTCACTTTAGTAGCCAGGTGAGTCAAAAGAGATTATCTTGCAACATTTCTCATATGGTAAAAATATGACATGATTAGAAAAGGAGCAGAAGAAAACTGCTTTTTCTAAATATGCAGACCCTTCTTAGACTCTTAATGTGCACTTATTATTTAATGGAATTCCTATCAAGCAAGAGGATGAGCTGTTATTTGAAAGATAAGTGAAGTGGCTAAATGACAACAAATGTTTCATCTTTGAGTTATCTGTTCACAGCTCTGCATTTCTCAGCATCAATATAGTATACTAACATGCAGAAGAAGAGATGAGCTGACAAAGACAAATACTTAGCCTATAATGATAAATAACGGTAGGAATATCAGATTCAAAACAGAGCACAGAATCAAATGATGATGCACTAGCTTTAGTGAGAAGAATGTTAAGTGTTTCGAGCAGCTAGACAATACAGTAATAGATACTTTTAAATTCTGATCAAATGCATTTTTAAACTGGCTGAAGACTACCATAATAAGTTAAACAGGCTGGTGCCTAACAAAAATATAGGTTAAAAGCCGTGTAAAAGTCATTCCTGGCTCACTGTGCTAAGTACAGTAGATAGTTCAAATAACAGTTATAATTTCATACAAAAAATACTACATGAAAAGAACATTAAATGTGGCAAAGTAAAATAGTGTACTCAGAAGTCACAAAATAATTAGGTTAATATTGCCCACACTGCCTTCAGAGAGTCTAAGATTTTAAGGCCAGAAGGAACATGAGCTCCCAGTGTGATGCTGTGGCCAAAAGAGCTACTGTAATCCTGGGATGCATAAACAGGAGACTCTTTAATAGGAGTAGGTTATTTTACCTCTGTATTTGGCACCAGTGTCACCACTACTTGAATACTATGTCTAGTTCTATTGGTCACAGTTCAAGAAGGACATTGATATATTGGAAAGGGTTCAGAAAAAAGCCACAAGAATGATTAAAGGATTAGAAAACATGCCTTAGTGATAGACTAAATAGACTGAGCTATTTGAGTTTAACAAAGAGAAGGTTAATGGGTGACTTGATTACAGTCTATACGGGACACAAATATTTTATATATATATATATATATAGAGAGAGAGAGAGAGAGATACCTATTCTCCTAGAACTGGAAGGGGCCCTGAATGGTCATTGAGTCCAGCCCCCTGCCATTGCTAGGAGGACCAAGTACTGATTTTGCCCCAGATCCCTGGGTAGCCCTGTCAAGGATTGAATTCACAACCCTGGGTTTAGCAGACCAATGCTCAAACCACTGAGCTATCCCTCCTCCCACTGTTGTAGAAAAAGGTATAAGATGATCAAAGGGCTGGAAGTTGAAGCTAGACAAATTCAGCCTGGAAATAAGGCACAGATTTTTAATGGTGAGAGTAATCATTGGGATAATTTACCATGGGTCATGATGTATTCTCCATTACTAACTATTTTAAATCAAGACTGGATGTTTCACTAAAATATATGCCCCTGGAATTATTTTAGGGAATTTCTATGGCCTGAGTTAGTCAGGAGGTTAGACTAGATGATACCATCTGGCCTTAGAATCTATGAATGAATCAGACAGTGCCTCATGGATCAGGAGTGAGTGATCCATAGACTTCAGTTTGAGAACCTTAGTATCACACAACCCTCACCTGAATGAAACAGGAAGTCTACAGAAAAAATAGTACACATTGAGCCATAATGCATATACAAAGGGAAGAGGGTGGCTGAGCTGGGGTGCCAAGACACATTGGGATAGGGGCAGATGTGCCTGAAAGAGGCTAGGGGTCAACCAAGGTCTGCATGTGGGAGGCTCCCAACTACCAAACAATCCCTTCCCCCTGCCAAAAAACCTGTTCCATATTCCTCCCACCCACACCCAACAATCATCCAGGTTCCTCCTAGGCTTCTTCCCAGCAATTACTTCCCTCTTCCTCAGCTCCTCCATTACTCTTGACTCCCCCAAGCCTTTGCACTGCTTCTGAGGGGTGCAGGAAACATGTTTCTGTATTGTAGTTTAAATGAATTATTACTCAAAGTTCTGTATTGATTTTCCAAGTAAGGAATCTATTTGTCAAAAAAAAAAAAAAAACCCTGACTCTTTTGTTGTCTGTATTGTTACAGATATACTTGCTGACTAATTACTAATTGAAACTGGCATGATTATATTGTGTTATTTTGACAAATAAAATATGCAAAAATTTTGCAAAATTCAAAATATCGTACACAGAATTTTTAATGTTTTGGTGCAGAATTCTCCCAGGAAGCACTCTAGCCTTATTCCAGGAATACATTTCTGTATCCTGTGGGAAATGGCAGGTCTCCTTTACTTTCTTACACACATAATCTCACTTATCCTATGAACTGAAGCTTTCTGACCTTTGCCAACTTCCAAACTGAAAAACAACTTGCTAAATTTCTGCCAGAAAGATTAAAGAATGTAAAAATATTATAAGCAAATGAAAATAGCCCCTTAGAATGGAAGTAAGTTGTGCAACATAGATATAGCTGTAGCTATATGCTACACCTATAATAAAAATTGTACTAGAAACATTCTGCAATAAATGACTAAAGTGCACATATAAGAGTCAATCACACTACTATGTCAGTATTAGAAATCAGGTGAATACATTGAATGGATGACATACTTTGAGGTAGTGACAGATTGCTTCTTTTCTATTTAAATTCGTTGGAGGCAGGAACCATCTACTACTCTGTTTGTACAGTGCCTAGCATAATGGGTCCCCAGTCCTGGTTGTTTTCTAGGCAGTACTGTACTAAACATGATTATTATTAATAATAATCAATAACAATAAAATGCTACTCAAAGTTTGTGTGTGCCCCGTGTGCATGGAAAGCAGTGCAAAGAAACTGGAAATTCTAGCATATACAATTTACTGTACAGGACTATGCACAAACACCATCTATACAATTAGTTCCTAAGATGACTTTTAGTGGATCTCATGTCAGCCAAGAGGGGAAAGATCATCTCCAGGACTAACATTCTGCAGTTTCTTATCAGCAAACCATAACTTTGCTGAACTGATTGCACTAAATGGGACTGGAGTCTATGTGACAATACCAAAGTACTGTCTGAACCAAACTGGAAAATCTACCGTTACTATTCTTTGAAGTCTCATTATATCAACATGGAGAACAGAAAAATCAACTATGACAGCCTTGAAAAAGTTCACTGTCAATGCTGCCCTTTTCCTCATGCATGAGGCACAGAGGGAAGTCACCACTATAAATCATGGAGACATTCTATAACAGTGCCCCTAACTCTTCCTAGGTCTTTGCAGGAAGATAGGAATATGATGTAGGGAGGAGAAAGTCTGTTGACAGATGTCATGTTTCAGTCGTTCTTCTCTGTTTGAGACATTCAGTGACAAGAATGAAACAAGTAATATAGTCATAGTGAAAAACACACCAGCAGCAGAGGTAACAGAATCTAAGCAGCAGGATGAGTAGAGGGCAGCTAAAATACACAGCAAAGTTCCAAACAAGTTTTCTGAAAAATGCCTTTGATACCATGAAACACCATTAGAACTCACGATAGACTGTCTTTGTGTTCTGTTTGTACCTGGCCAGCACAATGGGGTCCTGGTCCTTGATTGAGGGTGCTCCGCACTACTGCAATACACATGAAATAATACTACTACTCTGACTTTGGACTACCTTGCAGAACCAAGCCAATCTCTCTGTAAATGTTTATGAAGATAGAGTTTAATATTTACATACTTAAAAACTCACACCTAGTCTATAAAAGCTACAATTTTTATTTGTCACCTGCATTCTAACCAATGAAACCAAAGTGTACCAGAGAATACACTACGTTTACAAATGGCCCACTGCATTCATATAATTGTCCTGGTTTGGCTGGGGTAACAGAAGGCAACTCCTAGACAATATCCTGGGACTGTGTAGCAGCCAGGAAAAAGCTTCTCTTCAAATTGAACGCAGGCCTAGTTTTCCAAAGCTATCTTCAGCTATAAACACAGAGATTTGCTATTATCTTTGGTGTCTTAATACTAAATATGTGTAATTATCTTTACTACCTATTAGTCACGTGCAGACAGTTTTCTCAGCCCTCTACAAACATATCCTATACTTTGAATAAAATCTTCCCCGTACTTCCTGCCTTGCCACAATCATACAGCGTCCTCCGGTTGAGTTTGTCACATCACTAACTCTACACTGATCCATTATGATCTCTTCTGATTTGTGTTTCATTCTTCTCATTTCCACATCCTAACATTCTATTGGCTCTCTGTGATGGTCAGAGAGACAGTTGGTGATTGTAAGTTTCTCTCCAGTATCATGTCATAGGTTGAAGTGTCTGATCATTAAAGGCAAAATCCTTTTGTCCATTTTTCAACCCTGTATCTATAACAGACTTTTCCACACTGGGCATCCTGCAGAGACTTACATGTTTTACTTTATGCACCATGTATAGTTCTGACTAGTCTTTACATGATTGGAACCTAAATTTGCACAAGCTATTTGCCAGCCCACACCCTCAGTTTTTCACGTTACCTTTATATTCAGATTGCCTCACCTTTGGCACCGGTCTGCCCTGCAGTTTCATGTCATCTATAAATCTGCACATCTTGCTGCATGTTCTTTCCACTGGGTCTTTCAGATAGTGGGGGAGAGGGATAGCTCAGTGGTTTGAGCATTGGCCTGCTAAACCCAGAGTTATGAGTTCAGCCCTTGGGGGGCGCCACTTAGGGATCTGGGGCAAAAATCAGTACTTGGTCCTGCTAGTGAAGGCAGGGGGTTGGACTCAATGACCCTTCAAGATCCCTTCCAGTTCTAGGAGATTGGTGTATCTCCAATTATTTTATTTTATTTTATTTTTTCACAGTGTGAAAAGGAGTATCCACATCACCAACCTCCACTGTATTTTGCTGGTTATCTGGGCTGCTTTTTTTCAGAAGCAACATTTTCTTACAGCTAATGGGCCCAATTTTGACCTTTTTTTCAGGATATGATATTGGAATGTGAATCTCCTGGGTGTGTCTTTACTCTGATAAAGGTCTCATTGACTTTAATGAAGAATATGTGACACATTTAAACTCATAAATAAGTTGCTGTACATTTGTTTTTTCCTTAACAAAATTCCATTATGTTTGAAAGCATTTTAATGAAATGCATAGAGGAAAGAAGCATGAGTTATTTGAAAATTAGAGATAATTATACATTAGCTGTAAGTGTTGTGCATAATGGCCTGAGTGCATTAAACTAGACATTTATTATCAAAAGTCTGAATAACAAAGTAGCTAACTAAATGTTTTCCTTCATCATTATGGCCTGCTGAAAAACTGTGAATTAATTATGTCATTTTTAGTTAGGCTATGTCTACGCATGTCTACACATATGTCATATGTCTACACATGCTGTGTCGCTACAGCCGTTCCACTAAAAGTCATGCAGTGTAACCGCTGTTTGTCGGCGTTCCTGCCGATGAAATACTTCCACCCCCCACGAGTGGTGTTTGCATTGTCTTTCAGGGAGGGGTTAACACCTCTGAAAGACAGAAGTTTTGTCGTTCAATTGGCAGTGTAGCTATAGCCTTAAAAAGGTCAATGCATAACTGTTTAGTGTTGGATTATTCCCTCCCTATTCCCCTAACACATTGGTGAAATTTTCAAAAATGCTCAGCCTTAGCCTAACTGATCCCATTCAAGTAAACAGGTGTTTCGCCATTAACTTGGATAAAATCAGAGTTCAGCCAATCCTAACAACTTCTGAAAATCCCTAAATGTTTCTATTTTTGAAAACCTCTCTGTTCCATTGGTTTTATTATGAAGATTCTACTGACTTTATTAAGTATATTAAATGTATTAATATAAAAAGAAAATCAATACATTAGCTGTGTTTTAAATGAGTTGAAAGACTCTTGTGGCTTAATAGAAACCAGGATCACACAGTAATAGAAGGCCTCCCATAGAACCGATATTGTTCGTGGCAGAGAGCATGTGCTATGCTTGCAATTCTACTTCTACCACAGGATCTACAAATGTTGATTGTTCCAGGAACAGCTTTAAAATGTGGCTGACTGGCTGGATTATTTTTAAAATATCCCACATTTTTTAGGAAGTGACTGTCAGGCTGTCTGGAGTGTCTCGCAAATGTGGCTGCCAACCTCAGGGCAGATTGTTACAAACCAGGGCACAAAGCCTAAATTGGCTGTATGTTAAGTTCCCCCTAAGCTGTGCTGCTGCGCAGCAACCTATTAAGTGACATGCAGGTGCTCAAGGCTGTGGCGGGAAAAGATGCCTCTCCCCACTGGCCCCAGCATGGCCAGGGTAGAGGCACCCCTCCTGCGGCCCCAACCCAGCCCTAGCTCAGACCTGCTGTGGCCAGGGTGAAAGGCGCCCCTCCCCCCAGTCCCAACCCAGTGCAGCCCTGGACAACCCAGTCCCAGCCTGGACCTGCCACGGCCGGGGTGACAGGCTCCCTCTCCCCTAGCCCAGGCCTAGACCTGCCACAGCCAGGGCCCCCTCCCAACCTCAACCCAGCCCCGGACCTGCTGCAGCTGGGGGAGATGCTCCTATCCCACCCAAGTGCTGCTGCAGAGAGAGAGAGATGCGGGGAGTCCTCTCTCCCCGCTGTAGCCCTGGGGCAGCCTGCACCCCAGACTCCTCATCCCCGGCCTCACTCCAGAGCCCATACCCCTAGTCAGAGTCCTCACCCCACCACACCCCAACTCTCTGCCCCAATCCTGAGCCCCCTCTTGCACCCCAAACCCCTCATTCCCAGCCCCACCCCAGAGCCTACACCCTCAGCTGGACCCCTCAGCCCCCCCATCACTCAAACCCTGTGCGCCAGCCCTGAGCCCCCTCCCACACTCCAACCCCTTGCCCCCGCAACATGAATTTTGTTATGTGCACCAATATGGAGGTGGTGTATCACATATAACAAAATTAATTCTGCACACGTGTGGGAAAAATTAGAGGGAACACTGGTTGTGTGTTCTATAATTACATTTCACCAACCAAATATCAAGTGTGAATTTCTCAAGCACTGCAACAATCTTAATATGGAGCCACATACAGTCCCCCTTGGACACTCTGGTCTATCTTATCACCAAAGCAAACCTGCCTTTGTGGTAGATGGTCCCTACACCAAAAATCACAATAGTATTCAGGATACTCCTAGTCCCAAAAGGACCATTCACTTATCCCAGGTCAACTGAACCTCAGATCACACACTCAAGACAATATCTGTAGCCAATCCTGTAATAAAATAACTAAATATATAAATTAAGAACAAGAAACAAGAGTGATTTACAAGGTTAAAGCCAGTAAACATACACCCACACACACACACACACGTACACACACAGGGGTCCCTCGCTTATACTTAGAAATATTGCACTCTCCAAATTCCAAGCATCACAGTGATCACAATTTCCTCTTGACAGGGATTTTTACTCCCTTCCTCCCAGACTTCAAGCTGTGATGGGATGAGCATTTGTGCACATCTCCTCCTCACAGGTGTCGGGAAAACAATCAACAAAGTCTTTTGTCCACTGTTGATCCACAATGGTTTGTCTGGTGGAGGGATAGACAACTTTTCACACGCGGCTCACCAGGGTAAGCCCCCTGGTGGGCCAGGCCGGTTTGTTTACCTGCCATGTCCACAGGTTCGGCTGATCCAGGCTCCCACTGGCCGCAGTTAGTGCTGAACAGGCCTAGAAGAGAGACTTGTTAGTCTCCTCTCCACCAGAGGAGGGCATGCCCCTTCACAATCAGACATTTCAAAGCCTTACGACTAGACCGTCTAGTCTGACCTCCAGTACATAGACAGGCCACAGAATTTCATCCTATAACTCCTGTGTTGAGCCCAATAACTGCTGTTTGGCAAAACATAGTTCAGAAAGGGGTCCAGTCTTGATTTCATCTCCATTGATGCCATTTCCCTTAGTAGTTTGGTGAAGGGTTAATCCCCTTCACTGGTAAAAATATGTACCTTATTGCTAATTTGAATTCCTCTGTCTTTAACGTCTATCCATTGGTCTTCTTGCTATGCTCTTCTCCACTAGATTAAAGAGCCCTTTGGTACCTAATATTTTCTCCTCTGAAATTACTTGTACACTGTAATCAAGTCACATATTAATTTTCTTATTTGCTTCTGCTATAATGACTATTAAAATGGCCAAACGTGAAGTTGCTGCGTAATGTCATTCTGAGCCCAGTGAACCCAAGCACTGGAATTTAAACAACTCGGGAGAGTAAATTCCCCACTTCCTCCCAACTGTGCAACTCATAAATGGCTGCATAGCCATTTACTTGAACTTTTCAGAATAATTTACCTTGGGATGAGATCAAGCATGCAAATTTCAGCCACAAAGCTCAAGCAATTTGCTCAAGAAAGATATGAGCAATTGAAAAGAGAGGTGGAGAGTGGAGGGAGGTGAGAATGGGAAACAGAAATCTGCCTTAGCCACAGTGGGAGCAGCATGGGAAAGCTGCAATATATCTCCATTACTGGAAAGACTGGATGTAGCAACATAGACAAAAAATTGGTATAATATACTTGGATCTTTTCTTATTATTAGTATAGCAGCAGACACAATTTATTGATGGTTTTTCTCCCCACTGGTGTAGGTGCATGTGTTTGCATGCATACAATGCGTGCATCCGAATTCCCTTCGCTGAGCTACACTCAAGTAGCCCCTGCAATCAGTGCTGGGCTCTGTGGTGCACTGAAAGTGCACAGCCTGTGTGCATGGGCTTTCTAAATCCTGTCCCACTTTTTGCACAGCAGAAATATACTGGTTCTGCTGCAACAGGATCCTTTTGCTTCTGCAGAGGTGGCAGGAGTAAGTATTTGTCTCTGAAAGTCTAAAACTAAGGAAGTGCTGTGAGGACTACTGTAGGATCCAAAATATAGTAAGATTTTGTCTCTCTTTAAAGGAATTCTGAAAGATTATAAAATTATGCAGGAACTAAATTGTGCACTATATTCCCTAGTTTCACGAACAGTAATCATCATTACATGGAAGCTACAAGAAATATTGTTAAATCAACCACAGCTATGAAAATATGTCAGAGCTGTACTGTAGGGTTTTAGTAGCATTTTCCTGGCATTCATTACTGAAATTAATTCATAAGACTTGCCACAATATGCTGATAACTGTAATACTTTAAACTGTTGTTAAGAATTCAAAACATGACAATCAAAACAGCGGCTTCTTTATATATAACCAGAACATTTATTTGCTTGTTCCATACAAAATTAAGTTATACAGGCAACCAGCAACTGGGAAGACAGCCAAGCAATAAAACTGACTGATTGCCAAAGTACATACAAATCATATCCACAGCTTTCAAAAATTGTATCAAAAGAAAAAATTGACTCTTCAAGGTTACCAAAGAACCTGGTTAGGCAGGATGGAGAATCTGCTGTTAAACAGATTTAAATCCTGTCTGTTAGGTGTAGCTAGTACAATCAGTGGCTTGCTCTAATTAGCATAAATATCCATAAGTTTGTTGGTTGTTTAAATTAACAGAAATTATTAAGCAAAAATTTCCCTTTATTCTTAGATTGTATCGCATACATAAACCTTTGCTAAGGAAAGTATATCAATTATATAGCCTGTATTATTTTCTGAAAAAAGTGCATTCTTAGACTCTGAGATTTCATTTTACCATACTATTGTTTGTTATTGTTACAGCTCTCTGATTACACATCAGTTCAGAACCACAGCTGTTATTTTTTTGTAGACAGATTAAAATCTAGTTATGTATTTGTGGTGCTAAATTATTAGAATTTCTCATGCACTACAATTATTGTGTATATACTTCAGAGTTAGTTGGATTGTGTGTTATGAGTATTTGTTTATCAAAATTTAGAAGATCCTGTGTGTAAAACTATAGAAAAGTATAATCAGTTTGGTACATTCATTGACAAACTTTACACTGAATACTCAGTATTTTCATATTTTAAATGGATATCAGATGACACTGATGGAACAACCAGCATAATTTAACAAGATTGTCTGTGTTTGTGTTTTCAAAGAATGCTTTGAAAAAGAAAATATTTTAATTGAAAAAAAATGAGCTACTCTTTCACTGAGAGGAACCATTACTGAGAGAGCTGAAGGATACTTCTATAGGAGTTAATATTCCAGTTGTGATTTTGCCAGACCTATGCCAGGGAAGGAGTCTCCTCCCTAATCCTTGACTTGACGCCACAGTGTGGGCAGCCCATTGTAGCATTTGGGTTGTTTATAACTACAGTATCACATTACAAACTCATCTCTCATTTGTTATCTCATATTGCACTAAAATCTCATCTCCTATTACTCCTTTCCAGATTTTTTTCTTCCCATTTGAAGATCAAGCATTTCAGATTGTTTTTTTCTCAGATGTACACCTCTATCCCGCTATAACGTGGTCGTGGGGAGCCAAAAATCCCTACCGTTATAGCTGAAACCCCGTTATATTGGAGGTAGGGGCGGCAGGGCTCCAGCGGCGATTTAAGAGCTCCGGGCTCCAGCCGCTGTGGGGAGCCCGGGCCCTTTAAATCACCAGTGCGTCCTGCTGCCACAGCCCCGGGATAGCAGCAGCAGGGCTCGAGCGGTGATTTAAAGGGTCTGGAGCTCCGGACCCTTTAAAGCGCTGCCGGAGCCCCGCTGCTACCGCACTATATGCGAACCTGTGTTGTATCGGGTCGTGCTATAGCAGAGTAGAGGTGTATTAGCCTGCTTTTGGCCATTTGGTATAACATTTTGCTATTTTCCGCCCTTATTTATAATTTTTCCATGTCTCTATTTTTTTCTGCTCTCACTGCTGTTCATAATACTTCCTAATTGAGGCCCTGATTCAGGAAGATACTTAATTATGTACTTAACTTTAAACGTATGCTTAAGTGCTTTTCTGAATAGGGATACTTCCCTAAAGGGAGATATTAGGCCCCAGTTCTGCAGACTGGCCCACACACATTTACCCAGTTGAAGTCAAGGGGGCTCAGTGGAGATCCAAGGGTCTGTCATGGACCCTTGGACCCACATGGAGTCAGTTATAGTATAGGCTCTCAGCCTTAGTCAACATGCATTCATGACCCATCATTAAGATGTTAAATCAGATGAATCGTATCACCAACCTGTAATGAACCCCACTACACAAATTCCCCCAACTTAATTGTTTTATTTGTGGCCTTTCAGTCAGTTTTCATTCTGTGCAACAGGATTCAGACCTGGTCTACACTACACGTTTAAACCGATTTTAGCAGCGTTAAACCAATTTAACGCTGTACCCGTCCACACTACGAGGCCCTTTATATAGATATAAAGGGCTCTTTAAATCGGTTTCTGTACTCCTCACCGACGAGAGGAGTAGCGCTAAAATCGGTATTTACCATATCGGATTAGGGTTACTGGGGCCGCAAATCGAAGGTATTGGCCTCCGGGCGGTATCCCACAGTGCACCACTGTGACCGCTCTGGACAGCAATCTGAACTCGGATGCAGTGGCCAGGTAAACAGGAAAAGCCCCGCGAAATTTTGATTTTCATTTCCTGTTTGCCCAGCGTGGAGCTCTGATCAGCATGGGTGGCAATGCAGTCCCAAATCCAAAAAGAGCTCCAGCATGGACCATATGGGAGATACTGGATCTGATCGCTGTATGGGGAAACAAATCTGTTCTATCAGAGCTCCGTTACAGAAGACGAAATGCCAAAGCGTTTGAAAAAAAAATCTACAGGCTACACAGTGCTGCGTGACAAGCGTAACGGGAAGCCAGAGACTCAAATGGACACTCATGGAGGGAGGGAGGGGGTACTGACGACTCCAGCTGTCTCACAGTCCCCAGCAGTCTTCGAAAAGTATTTGCATTCTTGGCTGAGCTCCCAAAGCCTGTAGGTTCAAACACATTGTCCAGCGTGGTTCAGGGTAGAGCTCGTCAATTTACTCCCTTCCCACACCACGTGAAAGAAAAGGGAAAGAAATCGTTTCTTGACTTTTTTCAATGTCACCCTATGTCTATTGAATGCTGGTGGTAGATGCGATGCTGCAGCAGTGAAGAGCAGTATCCGCTCTTCTCCCCTCCCCGGTAGCAGACGGTACAATATGACTGCTATCTGTCGTCACCATCAGCCCGTGCTTGATAACTGCTGAATACCCCTGGCTGGCCTCAGGGGCGCCTGGGTAAAAATAGGAATGATTCCTAGTCATTCCCAGTAGATGGGACAGAACGGCTGGTAACAGTCCTCATCATGGCAACTGGGTGCTGAGCTCCATCAGCCCCCTCCCTTTCCTGTGCAAAAAAAGATTCTGTACTGCCTGGACTATCATAGCAGTGGCATGCTGGGCTCCTCTCCTCTGCACTGCTTAATGTCCTGCCTGGACTGTCATAGCACCAGGAGGCTGTATCCCCCTCATTTTATCTCACTAACAAGTCACTGTTTCATATTCCTGCATTCTTTATAACTTCATGACACAAATGGGGGGGACACTGCCACGGTAGCCCAGGAAGGTTGAGGGAGGAGGGAAGCAATGGGTGGGGTTGTTGCAGGGGCACCCCCGTGAATGGCATGTAGCTCATCATTTCTGCGGGATCTGACACGGAGCAGCTGTGCTCTCTGATACACTGGTTCCCTAGTACACTTGCCCCATATTCTAGGCAGGACTGACTCTATTTTTAGAAACCATAAAGGAGGGATTGACTCGGGGAGTCATTCCCAGTTTTAGTTTTGCGCCCCCGGCCGATCTCAGCCAGGGGCACCCATGATAGCAGCAGACAGCACAGAAGGACAGATAACCATCATCTCATTGCCAAATTACACTGGCAGCAGACGATACAGAACGACTGGTAATCATCTCTGCTATCATGCAAAAGCAAATGAATGCTGCTGTGTAGCGCTGGAGTATTGCCTCTGTCCGCGGCATCCAGTACACATACGGTGACTGTAAAAAAAAAAAAGCTGAACAGGCTCCATGGTTGCCGTGCTATGGTGTCTGCCAGAGCAATCCAGGGAAAAAGGGCGTGAAATGATTGTCTGGCGTTGCTTTCCTGGAGGAAGGAATGAGTGACGACATTTACCCAGAACCACCCGCGACAATGATTTTTGCCCCATCAGCCACTTGGCTCTCAACCCAGAATTCTAAGGGGCGGGGGAGACTGCGGGAACTATGGGATAGCTATGGAATAGCTCCCCACAGTGCAACACTCCGGAAATCAACGCTAGCCTCGGACCATGAACGCACACCACCGAATTAATGTGCTTAGTGTGGCTGCGTGCACTCGACTTTATACAATCTGTTTTATAAAACCGGTTTATGTAAAATCGGAATTATCCCGTAGTGTAGACGTACCCTCAGATTCAAACCAATTTGATATAGTTTAGGGCATCAGCTTTTATGAGAGACACAGAAGTCAATGGTATCTGCTGCCAAACTCCCTTAGGCTCCTTTGAAAATCGCAGCCACAGATGTGCTATTGCCTAGTCAGAAAACAAAACTGCTGACAATGCCAGAAAGTCACAGAAACACTTTTCACAGTAAAAGCTACTCATCTTTGCTTAACCTACAGTAAGGAGATCTAGCAGTTAATCTTCAAAGCCCTTTACAAATATTAACTAATCTAAGTTAATTAAGCTAAATCTCCTACAGGGCTATCTTACATATAAACAGCTGATTCAACTGCGGGCCAAAATAATCACCCTACATGCATGTTTGGAAGTAGTGAAGTTCATTGTTCTGAAATCGGTTGATCCACTTTTGCTAAATATACATATTAAAAAGGACAGTGAATTACACCTACATAAATCAAATGGACAGTGACTGTCCAACCTTTGAATTGCTGGAGTTGCAACAGTCATTTGGGGTTTGAAGCACAATAATGTATAGTTCAGTTTCTCCTAGAGAAGCTCCAACGGCATCAACAAGTTTCTAGGCTCTAGGCTACGACAGCACATTTGAGCAATCACCACAGGATATTAAGTTTTTGCCAAAGGTGAGCCATGTTATATGTGAACAAAAGCTAGCACATATTTAAACAAAGCAATTCTGTTCAAGTCTATTCAATTCTCTTTACTTAACAGACTTGCCTAGTTCATTAAGATGAATGCATATATTTTAATATATAAATATGGAAAATTAGGACTCAGTTGTGCCATTTAGGCAGAGCCCCACCTTCAGAAATAGCGTGGAGCCTCAGTGCTCCGAGGGGAGTTTGGGGAAGAATTCTGCCCCCGTGTTCATGAGGGAGCACACCAGCTACAACATCTCTGCACGATGTATAACTTATCGTCCTCTCCCTCTGGGGCAGGCCTCCTCCACAATTTGGTACAGGAGAGGATTGATCCAGTTACCTCACCATCCCCTTTTGGGCACTGCAAACCCTGGGGAAAATGGGACAGCAATAGTGCCTGACCCTTATGCTGGTTATGCAAGTGAGAAGGCAACACCTTTTACCTTCCCCATTGCAGAGTATAGGAACCGGGCAGTATCCCTTTAAATAACATGACAGTTCTCTAGTGAGCCTCTCTGTCTTCGATTGTAGATGCCACCAGATCCTAATGGAGCAACTGTGCATACATATAGCTAGGCCTTGCATGGTTGTATATATAGTTAGTAAACCTGTTTATTAGGAAGCCAGCTATGTAGTATGGGTTCCCCATATTGTTAGACACATAAGATCTTATGAACCCACATAAGATCCAGGCACAATCTGGCTGTCAGACGGGAAACAAAAATATCAGCATTAGTGCAAGATTTCAGCGTAGATCCTCAGCTGGCATATGTTGTGATTGCTCCACTGACTTCCACCGTGACTCTGTTCCTTCACGTATTACTTTCTCCTATGACTAGTACAATATTAAGTGCCCGCCATTACAAAGACAGCATTAGGCTCATCGCATCTAGTGGCATCTCAGGGGCCACAATGTTTCTCCATATTTAGGGCTTGTCTTCACTATGGGGAGATTGATGCTGCTGCAACTGATGCAGCAGGGGTCAATTTAGCAGGTCTAGTGAAGACCTGCTAAATCGACGGTAGAGTGCTCCCTAGTCAACCCCGATACTCCAGCTCTCTGAGAAGAGTAAGGGAAGTCAACTGGGCAGCACCTCCCATCGATGCAGTGCAGTGAAGACACCGCGGCAAGTGAGCCTAAGCTACATCAACTCCAGCTACATTATTCATGTGGATGGAGCAGCATAACTTAGGTCAACTTACCCCAGTAGTGAAGACAAGCCCTTAGAACTGCTGTAGCCCTGATACTATTTTGTGGTCAGTGTTGTCCAATGATGACTTTTCAATGGAGACTTCTGTGCACTTTCATTCTTTCAACTATAATGATTTTGATACGCAGTAGCAAGTTTTAATTGCACCTACATCAAGATAAGTGTAAATATACAGAAATGGAGGCAATCACTTCGCAGTAGAGAAACACCCCTGGTCTTAGATTATTCAACATTCAGGTATGAATGAGGTAACGGGACAGAATTAGAAAGTGGTATTATTTTTCTGTATCGTATCCTTGCCATAATGTAATGGGCCTGATTCTCTATTGCCTTTCAGCTTCTGCAGTGATTTACACTCATGCAAAGCAACTGCAATGTGGATGTAAAAATACTACCATTTTGATCAGCTATCATTTTATACCTTCTTTGGAGCAGTGTAAATCCCAAGGCCCAGATCACATCCTATAGTTAATAGTTGTGGGAGGAGACCCTGGTGCAGTTGATTAGTTGAGTAGTTCTGTTCCCATCCAGTAGAGAGCATTGGTCTATGGGTCTACATACATACTTTACATACACGTTCATTCATTACATGCTTTTTATAGGTAGCTATAGAATAAGTGGTAAATATTGCTAGATAGTCCAAAGGCCCCTCTTTCTCTAACTGGGGCTTATAAATAAATCCCGTCTAGTGCAAAATTAGGGGAGAATAAGAGGGTGGTGAGGGGAGTAGGGTGGGGGAAGTTGTATGCCGTTGTGGCTTCATGCAGAATCATGCCAGCATTTCAAATGGAATATCCAATTTGTTTCTTTACAAGACTATCTGACATTATCACTTGGTTGCCACAATGCCACCAGCAGTCATTCATATTCTCTCAATGGTTATGACACCACTGATTAATAGGGGAGGTGTGTGTGGGGGGAAATCCTGTGCAAAATGCATACAAATGGGAGAAAATGCTAATAGAAAATGGTTCTGAATGACATTAGAAAGCTTACCAACATTACTGAAGAGATTAAATTAACGTTCTTCCACAGCATTAGGACTGTCACAGAATACTACTCACAATACAAGCAATTCTCTATATTTTATTCAAATTAGCTCAGGGCTTTTTCTTGCTTTGTTGCTTTACTCTAATGGAGAATGAGGATATAGTAGCCTGTAATTGTCCAGGTAATATCACTCACAAGAGTGTTGAACTCCAGCAGGCAATCAAAATGGTCATTGAATAAATAATCTGGTTTCTGCCATGTGAATTGTCTAGCTCCATCCTGCATGGGGAGACTGTTATTTTACTTATTTAATTCATTTATTTTTCTCTTTTCCCTGACGACATGCAGTCTCGAGCTGCAGACTCCTGTGGCTTTTTGGTCTTGTACTCCTGGGGGAATTCTGCACCAAGAATTTTAATATTCTGCAAAATTCTGCATATTTTATTAAAATAATGCAATATAATCAAGCTGGTTTCAATTACTTTGGTAATTTGTTTAAAATACATTACAATGGATGGAGAATGGGAGTGAGGAGCACTGGAGGATATCCCCAAACCCCCTCTGTCTAATAGTAATGTAGGTGTATTGACTCTTCACTTCTAGTTATTAGTCAACAAATATATGCAGCCATATGCTCATTGTTACATTATAAGCAACTGAAGAGCAAGCGAGGGCTGGGGACTCGAACTCACAATTTATATTGGCTACTGACCATCTCCAGAGAGGTCAGTAGCAAACAGTTCATGGAGCACATTTTGATAGGAATTTTTTTTAGTCCAAAAATTTAGACCAGTTCTAATCACTAAAGCAGGGGTCGGCAACCTTTCAGAAGTGCTGTGCCGAGTCTTCATTTATTCATTCTAATTTAAGGTTTCATGTGCCAGTAATACATTTTAATGTTTTTAGAAGGTCCCTTTCTATAAGTCTATAATATATGACTAAACTATTGTTATATGAAAAGTAAATAAGGTTTTTAAAATGTTTAAGAAGCTTCATTTAAAATTAAATTAAAATGCAGAGCCCCCCGGACCAGTGGCCAGGACCCAGGTGGTGTGAGTGCCACTGAAAATCAGCTCGCATGCCGCATTTGGCACACATGCCGTAGGTTGCCTACCCCTTCACTAAAGCATCATAAGCATTTATAAGGCCATACCATCCTTTACCATAAGGCTTCTTTACACCACTCTGGCAATGTAAAGGAGCCTTAAAATTTTTACACCTGTTTTATACTCCGAGGGGAATTCAATAAGAACAAAGTGAATAATTCACTAAGCAGGCAGGCTGCTACATTCAGCTCTGCCTGAAGGGACAGAGCCTGCCTCACACCCACCTCCCCAGAAACACCCCAAAGCCCTGCCCCTCCATGCTGAGCATGCTGCAGTAGCAAGAGAGAGGGACAGAGTGTCTCTCTCTCTCACACACATGACTGCCCAGCCCTCCCTTCCCAATGGTGATTTGTGTCTCTACTGGGTGCTTCAGGTGCTCAAACTGATCTGTCTGCACTGCTGGGGACAGGCACGTGCCCACGCTTGCAGCTGCCCTTTGCTTCCACCAGTTCTTTTGGCAGCATTTCATCATGCTCTACAACAGACAGTATGTCCATAGGCCATGAAAGTGAACTTTTCAAAAACATGCAGAATTCCATGACGAAGTCCAGTGCCACAAATTCATGAGCAGTCAGAGTAACAACCGATACACATAGCACTTTTGGTGCTTTGCAGATAATGGGTTCTGCTAGTGTTAATGCTGCAAGTAGCTATGAATTACTGCTTCCATCACTGTCATATAATTATTCTACCCTATTGAAGCAGACACATGATACTGCAGCCCTGTAGAAACCCTATGTGTATCCATATGGAACATCTCTCTCTACTTCTCAGATCCTTCCTTAAGCCCTACATCTTCAAACAACCCTTCTTGCCTTGTTCACATCAGCGATTATCTCTGTACCTCCCTTCATAAAGTGTTGCCCATCAACTTGTTTTTCTCTGCTTTAACTTAGATTATATATTCTTCAAGGGGAGAAATGTAAACTATATAAATTGCTGTGTAATTTACAGTGATTATATATAATTTTGTGAAAATACTATATGTATGTATATATGTATTTTACTGTTACTTCTTCATCTTCTTCTAGAAAAGCAGAGAAAACCAAACCTTTTGATCAACAGACCATCCCTGGGCTCTCTATCCCTTCATGACAAAAGTTACCTCATCCTTCAGGAAGAGCATCACAGGTGGCTGGCCTCTGTAACTGATGCAAGTCCAGCTCCCCTATGCCCTGTGCCAGAACAAGTGCCTCCAGCTGGGCCAATTAAGGGGGGTGGGACTGCACCTGAGGTTATACAGGGGCCGAGAGAGACCCAGTGAGTTAGAACTGGCTGTGATAGCAGTGGCTGCCACTGCCAGAGGAGGCCGTGAGAGTCTGAGACGTAAAAGAGGAGCCAAGGATCCGTTCGGTTTTGTTTGAAAAATAAAGCTGCTTAAAAGAGGCTGTGGTGTGGTAGCGAGTCCTTAACGAGCTGGGGAAAAGCCTTGCCTTGTGACACATGATGGAGAATGTGGGCCCTGGGATCAGCCCTTGATACAAGAGGAGAGAAAGAAGGCTTGTTGGTGCCAAGGAAAAGGAAAGTTGAAGCCCAAACCTTGACTGACTCCACCTAGGCTGCTCAGGTGATTATTAGCATTTCTGCAGCACTGTGGATGGCTCTTAACAATACTAAAGAAAACCAGAACAAAGAGTCTGCTCCTACGAACTTTTACTCATGGAAGTGGTCCTGACTCGTTGGCACTGTCACACTGAAGTTCATGAAGTAGCTCATGTGAGAAAGAGCTCCTACTCCAAAGTGTTAATCTGAAAAGCATGAACAGGCAGAGTATTGCGAACATTAGTTATAGCCAATGGAGTTATATATACAGGGCTTGAGCTTTTTCCACTGAAGTCAATAACAAAACCTCTACTGACTTCAAAGGGAGCAATAAAAACAAGCCCATAGTCTTTAGAAATGATCTGAAGGAGGAAATATAAGGAGCTTGAGCAAATATTAATGGTGAGACTGTTGCAAGCACTGGGAATGATGTGCAGGAAGGCATAGTCTTAGATGTAGACAAAATGACAAGAAGCAGCCAAAAGACTTGTGTGCAGCATACAGCACAGGATAGGTTATAGGCAGAGAAAACTGAACCGAACATGTAAAAGAAGGGGGCCCGTGCAGACTCAGCTTTAAGTATAGGGAGATGTTATTGGAAAACTGAGAGAAGATATACTTGGCAGCTGTGATTTGGACTGACTGTAATTAAGACTAAAAATACAAGAGTTAAGGAACAGATTAAAGAGACTGAGCTATCTATATATGATGGCTTAGCAATGAAATTACCCAGCTCAATCTGCATATTTAACCCAAGGAGGTCAGTACAGGTCCCCATAATCAAATACCTTGCATATTCCTTCCATTGACATCAATGGTTGTTGGCTCAGGCCCCCTGGGATGTTATGTAATACAATGTTTGGATCAAGCAGAAATAGAGCAGAAAAAAAAACCAGATACAAACAGAAACAAGAATAAAACACCAGAACAGAAACACAGAAGCCTCAGGAATGAAGATGCATCCATTGAATGAAATGGGACAGAGCATGAAGAAACATTATCTAGCCAAAAATGGATATTTGCTTTCTGACGCTGATTTGTTGCCAGCAATAGCTAATTTTCAGCAGCCAGGTTTGCTATAAACTAGGGGGAGGGGGGGTGGAGGGGGCAGACAAGACATTTTGCCAGCACATTTTATCAAACAATAGTGTGAGCCTAAATGTCAGGAATCCTATCAATTGGAAGGACGACAGATGCAACAGGACCTTCACAGACAGCAAAAAATTGAGGTCAAAGGAACTGAACAACCCCACAAGATACTTCCCTAAGTCAGAATTGTAACGGTGGGTGAATAGCCACTATGGGGACAAGAGCAAAAGAGAGGGTCTATTAACAACTAACAATGCGAGGAAAATACAGGATGCTGCCAAACAGAAACTTGTTTCCTATAGGAAAGTGACACAACAAGTGAGCAATCAGTCTGCAGAGTTCATGGTTTCATCAAAAGAAAGGCAACACCGATAAAGAGACTGCAATTCCTTTAGCAGGACTATTTTGGAGATCATTTTGAGTACCAAATGTCTTTAGAAGCTGAAAGTTCAGAATTAGAGCTGGCAAAGAAACTTTTTTCCCCCACTAAAATAAAATAAAATAAAAATGCAGATTTGCATTAACTGAAACAATTAGTGAATTCATGCTGAAGTAGCCAAACTGTCAAGGAAAAAAAAACCCAAAATTCCTCAAAAGACAAAATGTTTCATTTTAACATTTTCAAGATGAAATATTGTGACTTTTTTATTTTAATTTTACTTCAATTTTTTAAAAGGTAAAACATCTCTAATTAAAACATTTTGACTTTTTGGTTTGCTGAAGAATTTGAAAAAATGTTCATTTCATGTCAATCTGAAACTATTTTTTTTCTTCGGTTCATCTACTGAAATGTTGGTTATTTGCATCGCTCTTGTCAGAATAGGATGTGACAACATGAACTGATGGTCATGGAAAAGCAGCTGGAGAAAGTCGCACAAGTGAAATGTTATTTGACTGTGCCATTTAACTAGACAATGCAGGAGCTATAAACAGATATAGTGCAGTCACTATAAAAAAAGACATAAGGATAATGCAGCAGCTTTAAAATAAATGATTGTGGAGTTGCCTTTGGTTGCATACTGTGCATTTGCAATCCCTACTGTAAGTCATTTCTGTGTAGCAGTAATATTCACCAGTAGCTCCTCAAAGCATAAGCAGTGTTTCTGGGAAGATGTGATGGGAAAGCGATGAAAAATATATAGCACTTAGCTCATTTTAGCAGCTGTTCTCCAAAGCCTTAGGAAAATAAGCAGTGAGTTAAGCAGAGCCTGGGCATGGTTAGGCCATTTGGATAGCCCCTTTGTCAAATCACAATTTGGGTTGGTCTACACTGGGGAGGGGGAAAAAATCAATCTAAGATACGCAACTTCAGCTACGTGAATAGCGTAGCTAAAGTCGAAGTATCTTAGATCGAGTTACCTACCGTCCTCACAGCGCGGGATTGACATCCGCGGCTCCCCCTGTAGACTCCGCTTCTGCCGTTTGCGTTGGTGGAGTTCTGGAGTCGACACGAGCGCGCTCAGGGATGGATATATCGCGTCTAGATGAGACGCAATATATCGATCCCTGACAAATCAATTGCTACCCGCTGATATGGCCGGTAGTGAAGACGTACCCTTTGAGTACTTCAGTAACTCAGACATAGGTTAGGGGTTTGTTGTAGAGGTGGATGGGTGAGATTCTGTGGCCTGCACTGTGCAGGAGGTCAGACTAGATGATCATAATGGTCCCTTCTGACCTTAAAGTCTATGAGTCTATAAATTTGGAGCAATCTCCTTTTCTTGATGCTGTCAAAGAAGGGAAGGAGTATTATGTTTGTGATAGAGGGCTAATTTCATCACTGGCTCCAATATCTTTTGTCACTGTGATCTACCTGGTGCTGACTCTTCTACATCCAAGAGAGACAAGATGGGTGAGGTAATATTGTTTAATTGGACCAACTTCTGTTGGTGAGAGAGACAAGCTTTCAAGCTATACAGGGTATGTCTACACTGCAGTTAAAAACCTATGGCTGGCCTGTGCCAGCTGACTTGGGCTCCCGGAGTCCAGGCTAAGGGACTGTTTAATTGTAGTGTAGTTGTTCAGGCTTGAGCTGAAGTCTGAGCTCTGGAATCCTTCTCCCTCACAGGGTCCTAAGAACAGTAATTTGTGCAGAGGGGTTGGGGAGCATAATTTAAATTGCTGAGCCAGGAGTCATATATAAATAAATGTGTGGACTACATCCAGACAATCTTTACACGCTCAAATGAACACACACAGGAAAAATTGATAAAAACACCCTATCGCCTGTGAGTGAACACTTTTCACAAAGCGATCACTCAGTCCTCATCCTCAAAGGAAACCTGCACAATGCTTTCAAAAGATGAGATTGGGAGCTTAAATTCTTAACTTTACTAGACACTAAAAATCATGGTCTTAAAAAAGAGACTGTTGTAATAAAGCATAAATCCAATCTACAATCCACTACCCCCAATTTTTGCCCTGTGACAGCAGGCATGTTAATGGGCCACTTCACCTTGAATGGTCCTTTAGAATAGTGTTTCCCAAACTTGGGACGCCACTTGTGTAGGGAAAGCCCCTGCCAGGCTGGGCCGGTTTGTTTACCTGTCCCATCAGCAGGTTCCAGCAATCATGGCTCCCACTGACTGCAGTTCGCTGCTCCAGGCCAATAGGGGCTGCAGACCAAGGGACATACTGGCCGCCGCTTCCAGCAGCTCCCATTGGCCTGGAGCAGTGAACTGTAGCCACTGGGAGCAGCAATCAGCGGGGCAGGTAAACAAACCGGCCTGGCCCGGCAGGGGCTTTCCCTACACAAGCGGCGTCCCAAGTTTGGGAAACACTGCCTTAGAATATGTGTTAACTACTTATGCTAAACTATTTGTTCAACTTTGTATTTAACTGTGACACTCTCTACACCTTTCCCAGACTTAAAGAGCTCTGTGTAGCTTGAAAGCTTGTCTTTCTCACCAACAGAAATCGGTACAATAAAAGATATTACCTCACTCACTCCATCTCTATAATATTCTGGGACTGATATGGCTACAGAATTATTACATATTCTACAACCGGTTATATAAGATGTTGGGACAGCTCCAGGCCTTCAAAGTGCTAGCTGCAGTTCCTTTGTGTGGGTGGAAAGCTGTTTCTCAGGGCAGGTCTAGACTACAGCCGGGATCAACGCTCTGAGATTAATCCACCGGCAGTCGATTTGGCTGGTCTAGTAAAGACCTGCCAAATCGACTGCAGATCGCTCTCCAGTCGACCTCGGTTCTCTACCCCTGATGAGAAGAGTAAGGTAAGTCAACAGGAGTTTCTCTGGTTGATCCCCCGTGGTGTAAACGCCACAGTAACTCGACCTAAGGTACGTCAACTCCAGCTACGTTATTCATGTAGTTGAAGTTGTGTAGCATAGGTTGACTTACTGTGGTAGTGTAGACATAGCCTCAGAATAGTAACCTTTGTTCTCTTTTAAAAACCTAGGGCCATATTCTACCACCAGTGCTCACATTAAGTGATACTTTGCTCCACATAAAGTCAATCAATTTAGCCTAAAAACATTGAGAACTTTATTTTAAAAACAGAACTGAATCCTGTCTGAATTAATATTTCTGCTTTGATTTTCACACAGGACCCCTATCGTCACCAAGTTTCTATATAAACAGAACAAGGAGAGAATAGATTGGGGGCATTCAAGGAAAGGATGCATCCTTAATCTAGTACTATATTGAAAATATTTAATGTTATTTATTAACTGAATGAATTAACTGAATTTATGCATGCAGAATGATACAGTTAAAATTAAACAACACTTTTTGCCTATAATGCTCACACATTTCAAGAGAGATTTACCCAGGGTTGCAGTTCCAACAACATAAAACTGCATATATTTTTGATCAGGAGAAGGAAAGAAAGGAACCGGAGGCTTTTGGAAGGCAAGACAGCTCAGACAAATAATCTGCAATCCGTCTATGTGATACAGTCCAAGTAAATCAAGGAGCATTCACACAGCTGCAGCCTTAGGGATCTGCCGTACAGCCAGCTGCCACTCCTACTTGGCATCTGGGTCCTGTGACTGGCATTTCTAACAGCAACAAAAAAGGAAGAATGGTGCAATGTGATGATCTAAATAAAATCTCAGCAATCCATCGTTTTTATTTAAAACAAACAAATTGTGGCAGAGCAAAAAATAGTTAGAGCACACACATTTGAATGTGAATATGCGTTTGACATCCATTTGTTGTGTCTTACTGTCTATAAAATATTTTCCACTGCCGAACAGTTAGCTAAAACCATTAATCAGCAATGTGTGTGAAGTATGGGCTTGTGAAATATTGTACATCAATAGCAATAAAGGAATTCTCAGAAGACGACCTAGAGGAAATACTAAACCACTGATATATGAGCAGACAGGATGGGACAGGATGAAAATGAGCATGATTAAAACTGAGGTCATGGGGGGTCAGTAGAGGTACCACAAAGAAACTGGACATAGAGAGATTAATGGAGTGAGATTAAACCAGACTGACCAATTGTAGTACCTTGGCAGCTGGGTCCCGGAAGATGTCAAACTTGAGCATGAGATATAGTCTAGATTGGAGAGTGCTGGAACAGTGTGGAATGACCTCCCAGAAGTAGCATATGACAAACATATGCCACTGAGACTAAGAGCCAAACATCATAGAACAATGGTGCACCCTCCAATGATGTGTGCTGCAGAAGCATGGGAAATAAAGAGATGGCAGGATCAATACCTCCAGGTGTTTGAGAGCAGAGGTCTTCATGCCACAGGAGGAGTTACACAGATTTCAAAATGAACGTATTCAGGTGGAAGTCAAAGTCCATGATATGGATGACAAAAATTCATGAAGCACAAACTTTGCTAATTTGGACACATGCAGAGGATGAATGAAGGGGGATCTGGTGAAGATAGTATGGCAGGAAAGGGAAGAAAGAAAGAGACCCCAAAGAAAGCCGAAGAAGAAATAGATGGATTGCATCAAAGATGATGGTAAGCAGGTGGATCTTACTGCTGCCTCAGACAGATGAAGATGCTCGATGCTTGCAGGACCAAACCCCAACTGATGGGATTAGGAGCAAGAAGATGACAAAATAATGTACATCAATAAGGAGATGAAAGAAGCACACATTAGAACCATAATGTGGTTTGGATGCTTTCCAAATCTTAAAAGCAGTGATGTATGCCCACATTCTAAACTGCAGTTTCCCTAATCTCCACTCTACCTCCAAAGATTATCCTGGCTAAAGACAGAAGGGCCAGGGGCAGCATAATTTAAATTGCCAAGCCAGGAGTCATATGTAAACAAATGTGTGGACTATGCCTCCTACACCAAATCCTGCCCGAGTGCCTACTTGTGAATCCAGCCTGAAAAATCTAGATGTTTCATTTAGGAAATGTCAAAATGAGTCGTTTCAGTATTTCCAAATTGTTTTTTTTTTCATTTTGATTGAAACAATTCACTGCAATTTATATGAGTTAATGAAATGCTTCAGTTGACCTGAAATTGCATTTTTTGACAAAAAAAATTGTCAGCTGAAAAATGTCACCCAGCTCTAGATAGAACTCAGGTGTCCTGATTCTGTCCAATGCCCTTTCCGCTAGACCATGCTGCCCCGTGACAAGGGTACCATGTGTTTCTTATTTAGCAATTTAGGTTTGTAGCTTCTAATCTGGATGCTTTCCAAATCTTAAAAATATACATTGGAATAGGTAATGAATACTACTAGGTTTCCACACAGAGCTGTGACTAGTTCCCTTTCTTTGGCTAAGATACTTTATCAACAGCTCCTCCATACACCCAGAAGGCTCCTTCATCACCACATGACATGACTCTCTTTTTCATGACTAAGAGCATTTCAGCTATGAGTGACACAAACTCCCGAAAGGTTTACTAACCATAATTTTACAGAAGCAAACTGTCTGCTTCCCTTGGCTACATTCTATTTTTTCACCTTTAGTCACTCCAGAATGCTAGAGAAGATTAGGATTGTTGAAAGCACTTATCCCAACAGACATTGCTAGGAGCGAATGTGATGGAAAACAGTACATTGTTCCTCTGCACATGTTTCTTATACCAGTTTCTCTATTTATTTAAGTGGAAACTAATTGGGGCCAGATTTTTGCCCTCCTTATTCTCAGTGAATAGTACTTCACTGTGTGAATAGTCCCAATAGGCTAGACTCTGTTCTGGGTCCAGTGGTGTTTAATATCTCTATTAATGTTCTGGATGTAGGAATAGACAGCATACTGATAAAATTTGCAGATGACACAAGACTCGGGGGGGTGGCTGCCAATACTTTGGAGGATAGAGCCCAGATAAATTGGAGAACTGGGCTATAGACAACAAAAAGAAATAAAATAAAAACAAATGTAAGGTGCTACACTTAAGAAAGAAAAACCAAATGCACAAATGCAGAATGGGAAAATAACTGGCTTGGCAGCAGCACTACTGAGAAGGATCTAGGAGTTGTGGTGGATCACAATCTCAACATGTCAGTAATGCGATGCTGTTGCAAAAAAAATGCAGTTTTAGGTTGCTTTAACAGAGGCACAGCATGCAAGTCATGGGAGTGGATAATACTGTTCTACTCAGCACTGGTTAGGCCTCAGCTCAAGTAACTGTGTCCAATTTTGGTCACCAATGTATAGAAAGGATGTAGACACACTGGAAAGACTCCAAAGGCAACCAACAAAGATGATCAAAGGGATGATCAAAGGGATGGAATGCAAGCCATATAAGCAAAGGCTGAAGGAACTGGGTATGTTTTGTTTGGAAAAGAGGAGATTAAGGGGGTTCATGATAGCAGTCTTCAAATACTTGAAAGGCTGCCATAAAGAAGATGGAGAAAAGTTGTTCTCTCTTGCCGCAAAGGGCGGGACAATTCTTTCTAACAGTGTCCATTGGTCCATACCTACACTCTATGTGCTCTGGACCAAAGGTAGGAGAGGTTGTATGGACTGACCACCTCTCCAGTTCCTTCTCTACTGTGAATCATATCTATGATCCAAAGCAGAGAGGAAGGCAGATGGGCAGCAGAATACATATAAGGATCACCGGATGTGGTGGGTACACCCTCACTGTCTGTGGTAGGGAAGTCTCCAACCACTGGTGACACAGCAAGATACTACCCTAGATCAACTTAGACAGTCTGCAACAAGACCACTTGCCTTTCATGCGTTGCACAAGGGCAACCAAGAGCCTGGGTGTCACACTGGCATAGTCAAACAGGATTTATCTTAGGGTCATGCTGGGCAACCTCTGAAAGGGTTTTGTTCTGAAGATAGAATGCCCATGCTCCAAGGAATGGAGTCTCTGTTACTCATTAGTGGTATAGGAAAAAAACAGGTAATTATATGGACTGATTCACATGGAAAACAAAGACTACTGTGGGGAGAAAATTAGGGTGAACTTTTAAGGAAATCTTATCCTTATGGAATACAGTATAAAGGTAGGTCAGCTATCAGGGCCACCAATTTGCCTCCACTTCTAGCCAAAGTGATAGCCACTAGGAAGGCAACCTTGAGGCCCTTTCTCTAGGCATCCAGAAATGTAAGTCACCTTGCTACCCCTCTGCCTCCATGTGAGAGATTTGCTGATGCTAAACTGTGTATCGGATCCAACACTCCAGTCTGTTTAGCCAGCCCAACAAACTCCTCAAGACCCTGCCAGCCCTATTTCACCTTGCAAGTAACCATAGGTGCATTTCAGTTCCTGAACTCCCTAGAAAAGTATTGACCTGCCCAGCCCGGCCATATGCAGCCCATGTCACTGAACACTCTCAGAAATTACCAAGTCCACTGTCTCCAAAGAGACATAATACTCATCAGTATTAGCTCAGCTGAGGATGCACACTTTAACATATTGCAATGACATGAGTTTATAGAAAAACCTAGAATTCGTTTATTAATAAAGAACAGATTTAAGTGATACTAAGCCAAGATAATAGAAACAGAAAATGGTTACAAAAATAAAACAAAAGGATAAACACATTTTCTAGTGACTAAACTTAACAAGCTATAATTCTTTGGTCAAAGCAGTTCTCTCACCTTCAAAGTTCTTCTCTGCAGAGATTGAATCCTGATTTAACTGAAAATCAACAGCTTTTTCTGAATCATTCCTCTCTGCCAGGAGTGTTCCTCAATGAAATGAATAACAAACTGATTCTTTTTCTTCTCCTTGTATTTCTCAAAATCTATTGTGTTTGTTTCCAGAGTCAGGATGAATCCATGGGGTTCAGACTCCAGTGTTTTTGCATCTTGGCTCATTTACTTTTCCTGTTGACTCAATATGCAAACATAATTACCATTGTCTTTGCCTATGCCTGGTTAATTCCCATTAGAGAGAAGGAGGTAACTACCTTTCTAAAAAAATACCTTATTTCTCCCTTTGTTTGGTTACAGATTTTAAAACATAGTATCAGTAAGTGTTCATAATCCCTCATATAGTGTCAATACACACATTTCACAAAGATATTAATTACTGGTACGTTATCAGTTTTCATTTGATACCTGACATGACGTTTTTTATAGATAACTACCATGACAGCAGTGTGTTATATATAGTGAGTTTTTCAGGTCTCAGATGAGTTGCTGTTATATGAAAGTGAGCCCTTTACCAGTAGGCACTGAGAGGTTCTTAGCATCAGAGACCTTCACAGATAAATGAGACAGTGAGCATGTCTCTGCTCATTCAAACGGTAGCTTAGGTAGTGCTGAAAGGACCAGGTTAGGATCCTAAACTGGAGTATGTTTAGCTACTGGAGGAAAGATTCTGTGTAAACCTTCAGAGACTGCATAATCACTAGATGCACGAAAGTGGAGGTGGTGGGGTGAAGGGAAAGGAACTCCCAGGCACATCTGTTCTTTGTCCTGCCACCAAGCTAGAGCGTCTCATAACTGGGCAGGGATCAGAACTCAACTTGTTCATACTGTGCATGCTTGGCATGTAAACCTTCCAAAGCCAGCTTGTAGGCAGCAGAGTTAAGTCCTGCAAATGGGGTCATGTAGGTGCAAGACACCATGTGATCCAAGAGGGTGAGGCATTTCTGAACCAATGATTGTGGACTCTTTCTGAGCTGATTAATCAGATGGTTCATTGATTGAAACATCCATGGGGAGGCAGGCTCTGGATCTGAGTCTAGAGTTGCTCCAATGAAAACTATGGCCTGTGTTGAAGCTGGAGTGGATTTATCTAAATTTATGCAGATTCCTAGTGACATTAGGAGAGTGAGTAAGGGTGACGTTGATGTCATTATTTCTCCTCCCTATGAGAAGCCAAGCATTTAGATATGGAAAGACTATTGAGCCAGGGCAATGGAAGTGAGCTGCCACTACTGCAAGCACATTTGTGAATGCTCTGGGGAGTGTTACCAGTCCAGAGGGAAGCACCATCTACTGATTATGACTTGTACCGATCACGAACTTCAGGAGCCTCCTGCGAGAGAAAAGGGTATCTATGTAGAACTATCAAAGGAGTAGCCGTGTTAGTCTGGATCTGTAAAAAGCAACGAAGAGTCCTGTGGCACCTTACAGACTAACAGACGTGTTGGAGCATAAGCTTTTATGGGTGAATACCCACTTCATCAGATGCATGTAATGGAAATTTCCAAAGGCAGGTATAAATATGCAGGCAAGAATCAGGCTAGAGATAACGAGGTTAGTTCAACCAGGGAGGATGAGGCCCTTTTCTAGCAGTTGAGGGGTAAACACAAAGGGAGGAGAAACTGCTTTTGTAGTTGGCTAGCCATTCACAGTCTTTGTTTAATCCTGAGCTGATGGTGTCAAATTTTCAAATGAATTGAAGCTCAGCAGTTTCTCTTTGAAGTCTGGTCCTGAAGTATTTTTTGCTACAGGATGGCTACTTTTAAATCTGCTATTTTGTGGCTAGGGAGGTTGAAGTGTTCTCCTACAGGCTTTTGTATATTGCCATTCCTAATATCTGACTTGTGTCCATTTATCCTTTTACATAGGGGCTGTCCAGTTTGGCCAATGTAAAAATAGGCATCCTTCATGTCGAGAGCTGTGAACTATTCCTTTCTGTTTAGAGGTAGGATTCTCAATGCCAGAGTAACCATTCTGAATCTTAGTTTTGGCATAAAAATATTGAAGTGATGAAAGTTTAAGATGGGTCCCTTTTTTTTTCTTAGGGATCAGGAAGTATTTGGAATAAAATCCCTTTCTCTGGTAATGGGGTGGTATCTGTTGTGTGGTCCCTCATTAAAGTGTACTTCCTATAAGAGTATCCCTTCTGAGAGTTGTCCCTGAATGGAAGAGGATCTTGGAGAGAAAAGGGAGAGAAATTCTATGGGGTAACCAAAGGGAACCCTTTTGTCCATTGTTATTTTTTGCCATATATGGAGAAACTGGGCCATCTGGCCACAAAATTGAATATTGAGACTGGAAGAACATGACATTTGGCTTGATTCACAACTCTCAGAAATCCCATCAAAAGTATTTCTTCCCTGGTGATGGAGGATGAAAAGAGGAAGAACCATTTTCTTTTTAGGCATTTGTACCCTCTCTGATGGTAAAAAGGCTGGGTTAGCATCCTAGGTCTGCTATTTCCTCTTGGGAGCTCAATTGTACTTACTCAAGGTAAAGAGAACCACCCTTAAGTCTTTTAATGAGTCTAATGACTCAAAAAAAGGTCCCCTTCAAAGGGTAAGTCCTCCACAGTCACTTGTACTTCTCTGGGGAACTCTGAGGCATGATGCCAAGACTCCTGTCACATCACAATGGCAGTTGCCATTGATCTTGATCTTGTATCAGCTGCATCTCCTGCTGCCTGAAGAGATGATTGACCACCAGCCTACCTTCCTCAATAAGAACCTGGAATTATGCTGTCTTCCTGCGGGAGCTTGCCTCTAAATTCCAAAAACTTGGACTAGTTGACAAAAATCATACTTTAGCAGTAAAGCTTGATAACTAGCTACTCGGAAGTGCAAGTTGATTGATGAAAATAGCTTCCTCCCCAGAAGATCCAGGTGTTATGCTTCCTTAGCTGAAGGGGTAGATCTGCTTTGCTGTTGTCTTCTCCTTTCCATGGTGGCTTGCACCACCAAGAAGTTTGGGGCAGGATGAATAAACACTACCAGGTCCAGCACTCTGTAGAATGTCCAGGAGTTTGTAGGGTGGCTCCTGGACTTCCTCCACAGGTTCCCAAACCACACCCTATTGCAGAGTGTTTGTGTAAATACCATAAAGCAAACCTTGTGAACACTTCTGAGCCCTTGCCCGTGTGTTCTGCCATGGGAGAGTATGATATGGCTTTTAAACTTGCTTTAATATTGTGAAAACAAGGTTATCAATGTCAGCATGAGAACTGGCACTCTCCATTAAGATTGTATCAACTCAGAAATGAGTCAATACTATTTTTTCTCCTGCCAACTCTTAATTAAAAAAGGTAAATAAGGCAGCAAAAACTGGATTTGGAAAGGTCAATAAAAGCTTATCTTTGGGAATCTTGACATGTTCCTGAAGAAATAAAACAATGCTTATCAATTTAGTGAACATCTCTTTTCAGTTAACTGGAGAAAAATTCCACAGCCATAATTAATCTTAATTTATGTTTTTGTCTGCTTCATTTAACGAAATGTAGCTTTCAGACACTGTCACAAAGTTAAATGTAAACATTACAAAAAAAGAAAAATGTCTAGCATAGAATGAGCACAAGAAAAAGAGACTCATTCTTTTCACTTTCCGAGTTTTATCATTTGGATCAGTGGTTTTCAACCTGTGGGCCACGGACCCCTGGGAGTCCGCAGACTATGGCCTGGTCTACACTACGCATTTAAACCGATTTTAGCAGCGTTAAACCGATTTAATGGTGCACCCGTCCACATTACGAGGCCCTTTATATCGATATAAAGGGCTCTTTAAATCAGTTTCTGTACTCCTCCCCGACGAGAGAAGTAGCGCTAAAAATCGGTATTATCATATCAGATTAGGGTTAGTGTGGCCGTAAATCGACGGTATTGGCCTCCGGGCGGTATCCCACAGTGCACCACTGTGACCGCTCTGGACAGCAATCTGAACTCGGATGCAGTGGCCAAGTAAACAGGAAAAGCCCCGCAAAACTTTGAATTACATTTCCTGTTTGCCCAGCGTGGAGCTCTGATCAGCATGGGTGGCGATGCAGTCCCAAATCCAAAAAGAGCTCCACATGGACCGTACGGGAGATACTGGACCTGATCGCTGTATGAGGAGACAAATCTGTTCTATCAGAGCTCCGTTACAGAAGACGAAATGCCAAAGCGTTTGAAAAAATATCTCCAGACTACACAGTGCTGCGTGACAAGCGTAACAGAAAGCCAAAGAATCAAATGGATGCTCATGGAGGGAGGGAGGAGGTACTGACGACTCCAGCTATCCCACAGTCCACAGCAGTCTCCGAAAAGTATTTGCATTCTTGGCTGAGCTCCCAGTGCCTGTAGGTTCAAACACATTGTCCGGGGTGGTTCAGGGTATAGCTTGTCAATTTACTCCCTCCCCCCACTATGTGAAAGAAAAGGGAAAGAAATCGTTTCATGACTTTTTTCCAATGTCACCCTATGTCTACTGAATGCTGGTTGTAGACACGATGCTGCAGCAGTGAAGAGCAGTATCCGCTCTTCTCCCCTCCCCGGTGGCAGACAGTACAATTTAACTGCTATCCATCGTCACCATCAGCCCGTGAGTGCTCCTGGCTGGCCTCGGGTGAGGCTGGCCGGGGGCGCCTGGGTAAAAATAGGAATGATTCCTGGTCATTCCCAGTAGATGGGACAGAATGGCTGGTAACCGTCCTCATCATAGCAACTGGGGGCTGAGCTCCATCAGCCCCCTCCCTTTCATGTGTAAAGAAAAGATTCTGTACTGCCTGGACTATCATAGCAGCGGAATGCTGGGCTCCTCTCCCCCACACCGCTTAATGTCCTGCCCGGACTGTCATAGCAGTGGGAGGCTGCCTCCCCCTCATTTTATCTCACTAACAAGTCACTGTTTCTTATTCCTGCATTCTTTATAATTTCATGACACAAATGGGGGGGACACTGCCAAGGTAGTCCAGGAAGGTTGGGAGAGGAGGGAAGCAATGGGTGGGGATGTTGCAGGGGCACCCCGCATGAATGGCATGCAGCTCATCATTTCTGCAGGATCTGACACGGAGCAGCTGTGCTCTCTGATACACTGGTTCTCTAGTACACTTGCCCCATATTCTAGGCAGGACTGACTATTTTTAGAAACCATAAAGGAGGGATTGACTCAGGGAGTCATTCCCAGCTTTGCCTTTGCGCCCCCGGCCGACCTCAGCCAGGGGCACCCATGATAGCAGCAGACAGTACAGAACGACAGATAACCATCATCTTATTGCCAATTTATAATGGCAGCAGACGGTACAGAACGACGGATAACCGTCTCTGCTCTCCTGCAAAAGCAAACGAATGCTGCTGTGTAGTGCTGCAGTAATGCCTCTGTCAGCGCCATCCAATATACATACGGTGACAGTAAAAAAAAAAGCTGAACAGGCTCCATGGTTGCCGTGCTTTGGTGTCTGCCAGAGCAATCCAGGGAAAAAGGGTGCGAAATGATTGTCTGCCTTTGTTTTCCCGGAGGAAGGAATGAGTGATGACATTTACCCAGAACCACCCACGACAATGATTTTTGCCCCATCAGGCACTGGGATCTGAACCCAGAATTCCAAGGGGTCGGGGAGACTGCGGGAACTATGGGATAGCTACAGAATAGCTACCCACAGTGCAATGCTCCGGAAATCGACGCTAGCCTCGGATCATGGACGCACATGGCCGAATTAATGTGCTTAGTGTGGCTGCATGCACTCGACTTTATACAATCTGTTTTACAAAACCGGTTTATGTAAAATCAGACTAATCCCATAGTGTAGACATACCCTATGTCTAAGATTTCCAAAAGGGTCTAGCATTTCCGTTTGAAATTTTTTAGGGATCTGCAAATGAAACAAGGTTGAAAACCACTGATTTAGATAGGCCAACCTCTCTCAACCCTACAAGGTGTTCCCAGTGTTTCATTTCCCCATTCCTATCCCTCTCCTGATGCTTCCAACCAATTCATTGGACATGAAAGTGTCCTTTTGAATCAGTGACTCTACCTTAGAGATGTCAGCTTTTTATATTATAATCCATGGTGTTCGGATTAGGAGTAATAGGATGAAATTAAAGGAGAGAAATTCTAGGCCGAATTTGAGGAAAAATTACCTGAAAACTGTGATCTTTTAAGTTGTGCAAGACAGAAGACAAGTAGTAAAGCTCTATTTTTTGTGACTTTTAAGATTAGTCTGGACAAATCTTGAGAAAATGTACTGTGGGCCACAATCCTGAATTTCAGTGGAAGGCCCTACATGATCAAATTTTGTTCTATCCCTAACATGCATAGCCAACATTTTAAATCCTTGGTGCCTAAAGTTAGATTGCTACATGTACAGGTTGGCTCCTAAAAGTAAGAGGAGCAAAGCTGACTTCAATGAATTTGTGGGTGCTCAGCATTTCTGAAAGTCAGTCCTCTATTTAGGAACCTATATATGTACATCCAGGGCTGAAAATGTTCATCTATGATTCTAAAGGCCTGATTGGGCACCACTGAATTCAATTAGAATTTTGCAATTGAGTTCAATAGCAAGAGCAAGGGCCAAGGCCAAAATTTTCACAAGGAGGAGCCTGCGATTAAAAGCAAAAGCTGATCTGAGACAGACAAATTGGTCTTGTTGGGGTTGCATTTGGTTTATTTGAATATTCTGTATGCACATAACTAAAAAGTCAGGTTTTGAAAGTTTCACTGAATGTTTGTGTGGGCCCTGAGGGGAGCTGCAGCTGCCTTTCAGTCTGCACGCGAGTCTCAAGAAAGACTAATGATGATGTTCATCGGGAATGGACCAATTTCCTGTCTGCTGCTACTCCTGAATGGCTTGACACTCTCTAGGGAAATGGTGCTTTAGCTGCTTTGTACCTAAGCAAGTGGATCTCTGCCAAAAATATATATATATATATATAATATGAATTATCTGTAAAATGGGCTAAATAGATAAGTAGTGAAAGTTGATGACAATTTACAAAATGTGCAGTTTAGTCAATACTGGGGAGGATTGTCAGGCACTTCTGAAGGACCAAACAAAACCAGGTTGTTGGGCAACGCATGGCAGATAAAATTCAAGGCAGACAAGTGCAAAGTATTTCACAGTTGAAGGAACAAATTAAACAACCAAAGTTCTGGATTAGTGTCATTTTCAGGGTAGAGATCTAAACAGCTCATCTAAAGATGTTGACTGCCAAAATGCAGAAGACAGGGTGGGGGTGGGGATAAAAGTACTGTAAAAAAGGAAATGTTATTAAAAATGTGAATCTGTGCTCAAGTATAAATAGGGCAGAAGTATAAATAGTCCCAAGCAAGAGAAGGTCACAAAAATCATTGCAGGCATGAGGGAAGGGAGACTTCCATAAGAGCCCTTGGAGGGGATTGGGGGGGGGGGGCGTGGCAGTGCCTAGCACCATGGTGCTTGAACCATGATATGGTTCCTTAGGTACTAGGCCAATGCAGCTAACAAGAATAGGACTTATTTTAAAAGTGCTGAGGCTGAATTCAGCCGCAGAACATAAGGCACAACTCTGATAGACTCCAGTCTGCTTATGCCCGTGCTGAAGAGAGAAAACATTAACATAGTTGAGGGTCAAGCACTCGGTCCAATACTACAAGAACATGAGGTGATTCAAATAAATTAAAAGGTAACATCACTGGCCACGAGTTTTGAAAATAAAAACTCTAATTAAGCTCTTAAGTCTTTATTTAGACACCAGTATAAGGGGCCTGATTTTCAACAGTGCTGAAAAAGCAGATCCCATTGAAGCAGATTAGATTTACTGGGTGTTTAGGACATCTGAAAAATCACACCACTTATTTTGGAGCCTAAAAAGGATTTAGGAGCCTAACTTCAGGTTTCTATTAGAGCTGTCAAGTGATTAAAAATTAATCACATTTTCTTAAATAATAATAGTACAATACTGTACAATTTATTTAAATATTTTGTGATTTTTTTTATATTTTCAAATATATTGATTTCAGTTACAACATAGAATACAAAGTGTACAGTGTTCACTTTATTTTTATTACAAATATTTGCACTGTAAAACAAAATAAATAGTATTTTTCAGTTCACCTAATACAAATACTATAGTGCAATCTCTTTATCATGAAAGTAGAACTTACAAATGTAGAATTACATACAAAAAATGCATTAAAAAACAAAACAATGTAACATTTTAGAGCCTGCAAGTCCACTCAGTCCTACTTCTTGTTCAGCCAATCGCTCAAACAAGTTTGTTTACACTTGCAGGAGATAAAAAAAAAAAAAAAAGTTGAATAGGAGCCATACCTATCTCCTAGAACTGGAAGGGACCTTGAAAGGTCATTGAGTCCAGCCCCCTCCTTCACTACCAGGACCAAGTACTGATTTTTGCCCCAGATCCCTAAGTGGCCCCCTCAAGGATTGAACTCACAACCGTGGGTTTAACAGGCCAACGCTCAAACCATTGAGCTATCCCGCTGCCTGCTTCTTGTTTACAATGTCACCTGAAAGTGAGAACAGGTGTTCTCATGGCACTGCTGTAGCTGGCATCATTTTCATCCTCTGAGTCAGCTGCTACCAGTAGAAGGTTGATTTTCTTTTTTCCTGGTTCAGGTTCTGTAGTTTCCGCATCGGAGTGTTGCTCTTTTCAGATTTCTGAAAGCATGCTCCACCTAGGGGCGGCTCCAGGCCCCAGCATGCCAAGCGCGTACTTGGGGCGGCATGCCACGGGGGGCGCTCTTCCGGTCGCCGGGAGGGTGGCAGACGGCTCCGGTGGACCTCCTGCAGGCGTGCCTGCGGAGGGTTCGCTGGTCCCGCGGCTCCTGTGGACCAGCGGACCCTCAGCAGACACACCTGCGGGAGGTCCACCGGAGCAGCAGGACCAGCGGGCCGCAGAACCAGTGGACCCTCCGCAGGCACACCTGCAGGAGGTCCACTAGAGCTGCCTGCCGCATTCCCAGCAACCGGCAAAGCACCCCCCGCGGCATGCTGCCATGCTTGGGGCGGCGAAATGTCTAGTGCCGCCTCTGGCTCCACACCTCATCCCTCTCAAATTCTGGAAGGCACTTCAGATTCTTAAACCTTGGGTCAAGTGCTGCAGCTCTCTTTAGAAATCTTACATTAGTACCTTTCACATTTTGTCAAATCTGCAGGAAAAGTGGTCTTAAAACGAACAACAATTGCAAAATATTTACATGCCAGATGTGCTAAAGATTTATATGTCCCTTCATGCTTCAACCATCATTGCAGGGGACATGCATCAATGCTGATGACAGGTTCTGCTCAATAACAATCCAAAGCAGTGCATACCAACGTATGTTCGTTTTCATTATCTGAGTCAGATGCCACCGGCAGAAGGTTGATTTTCTTTTTTGGTGGTTTGGTCTCTGCAGTTTAGTCACAGATTTAGTTAACACATTATTTTTTTAATGAGCATCATCAGCATGGAAGCATGTCCTCTGGAATGGTGGCTGAAACATGAAGAGGCATACGAATGTTTAGCATATCTGGCACGTAAATACCTTGCAATACTGGCTACAAAAGTGCCATGCAAATGCCTGTTCTCACTTTCTGGTGACATTGTAAATAACAAGAGGACAATATTATTTCCTGTAAATGTAAACAAACTTGTTTGTCTTAGTGATTGGCTGAACAAGACTTAGGACTGAGTGGACTTGTAGGCTCTGAAGTTTTATTTCTGAGTGCAGTTATGTAATAAAAAAAACTCTACATTTGTAAATTACACTTTCACAACACAGAGATTGCACTACAGTACTTGTATGAGGTCAACTGAAAAATCTCAGTGCAAATATTTGTAATCAAGAATATACACTTTGATTTCAATTACAACGTAGACTACAATATACATGAAAATGTAGAAAAACATCCAAAATATTTAATAAATTTCAATTGGTTTTCTATTGTTAAGCAGTGCAATTAAAACTGTGATTAATCGTGATTAATGTTTGAGTTAATCACATGAGTTAACTATGATTAATCGACAGCCCTAGTTTCGATTTTTCAAAAATCTTGCAATTTCTGTAAATTGTTTTAACATTGAAAATATAAAAAAAAGTCATACAATGTACAGTTGAAATGGAAATCTCACTGCCTCAGAAAATAGACATTTAGGTTTGTAATTTTTTTAAGTGATAATTATGTACTTTAATAAGGATAACATCTGCATGTACTTGTACTATGATTCAAATTATAAAGGCCATCAGACTTCATGCTTCACAGCATAAATTAATAGCCAGCTGGGATCAGAAATTCTATCCTTTCCGATATAGGATTGAATAATTGTCCAGATAAATTATTAAAGTTTTTTTTTTCTCTAATAAACCTGGCATAACTGCCTGATAATGACAAGATCCTGGATGACCTGGAGATGCATTGTACCTTCCTAAATTATGGCAGTGAAATCCTGGCTCCATTGAAGTCAATGAGAGTTTTGCCATGGATTTGAGTGAAGCTGGGATTGCACCTGAAAAGCTGTAATTTACTAAAGTAAAATGCAAGACGCTCGTCTTCCAAAAGGTTAGTAACTATTTAGATGTAATAATCTAATAGTTAAATTATCCATTGTAATCATAGTTTTCTGGATGCAAAAGCCATAAGAAGATTTCCTCCTGGCAATGGATGAAGGTCAGGTGCCCCTGGACACGTTATTAGATATATCAGTTGCCTGAGGCCATTGATTATGAAGGAGGTGATTTTGACTTGCCTGAGCCCTGCTAGTGAGGAATAGAGCTACACTCTTTATTTTCTCTCAAGAAAGAAACTGGAAGATACTTCTGGTCAACCTCAGCCTACCTTGGAACTTTTAGAAGGCAGTCACAGTTTCCACTCTTTCACCTTTCCTATTCAATGTGGAAATGAGGTAATTACAAGGGGTAGTAAGGAGATACAGTTTGAAGTGTTTTAAGTATGCTGATGAGACTCTACAGAACTGTTTTGATGAGTAAGTGTTTAGGGAAAGGGGATTCTTGGGGAAACTGAGGGATAGAGATTTTAAGTTACGTTTTCTGAGTAAGGCTTCGGTTTTGTAAGCTCAGCTACTGGTTTTCTGAGGTCTTTGTTATAGCTTATGTTATTGTTAGGAATTGCAGTTTTAATATTGTTGCCTCTTTAGGCTGAACGGAAAACTGAAATTCAGTGCATTGTGAGGTGGTTCTGACTGGATGAGAGATTGGTGACACTAATCTGATTCTTCACAAGTACAGACACAAAGTCTCATTTTCCCAAGCAACAATAGCAATGTACAGACAGCTTCTTTTCTCAGAAACTCCAAGTGGGTCCCTCCAGCTTCTACTGTACACAAGGAAAGGTTGCCTCTCTGACTTTGCTTTCTTTCAGGGTCACACAACTGCTTCTCCTGGCTTAATCACTCAAATCCACACTGCCTGTAACCAGGCCATAGCCTCTATGTTTTGAATTTCTAGGGACACACTGTAGTTCCACATCACATGCTCAGATAAGGTGTCTTGGGCCCTTACCCTCACAACATCCCTTTGAGTGGTTACCTGACTGTATCTCCATTTCACTAGTGTGTGTTTTTTCCCCCTCCCATCTTAATGTTTTGTAAAGGTGGCCACATTACAAGAAAATAAAAACGAATAAAATACAATATTATGAGTTCACCGATAGAGCCAGAAGAGGAACTTGCTAGTCTCAAGCACATTCCTGCAGATTGCCTGGCTACTACAGAAACTCAGCAGGCCAGATTCTCTGCTGGTATAAGTCTAATGAAATCAACTGAATTACACCAACAGAGAATTTGTCTCATGGTGAAGAGGCCAGGTTGGAGCTTTGGAAAGGATGGTTATTTGCCATAAGCTAACAAGGTCACCATTTGCAGAGTAGAACTGTCCCGCCACATTGGGGGTCCCCCTAAAATGTACGTATGTTTTTCATACTGTTAAGCTTTTTCACTTGCTGCATGCTGCTCTGCAGCATTAATAATATCTCCAGAGCATCTGAAATCACCTGAAGAGGCACTAAGCTACAGTGAAAACAGCACTCAAAAATTTCTGGTGAGTATCACTGCCACTGCTGTAGTAAATGAGAACAAGAGCTCTGAGGACAAAACATGGGAGGATCCAGGTTTACAGGGAACTGGTGAAGGGCACTGCCAAAAACATAGGGATTAATAACTGTATCTGGAAGGGCAGGTTTATGAGTCCAAGTGCTGGCTCATTATTTCTTCCTGATATTGGCCTTCTGGATGCACACTCTACTTTAGAAGTGGCCTCTAGAATACACCATTTTAAGAACCTTTTTTAATGAACAAGATTCCCTCTTGATCCATTTCTACCTTATTTTTGGCAATGTCACTCAGTTTTTTGACCTGTAAATAAGAAGATGGCATCACCCGGAACAATCTAGAAGCACAAATAGAGATAAGAGGAAGGTGAGAGCTGAGCACTAGGAAGGAGCAGCAGAAGATGACTGGCATGAGCAGACAAGCAGAGACTGTGGAATTGAAAGTAGAGATAATGGAGAAGATGTTAGGCGGGAATGGGATCTGAACAATGGAAATGATCCTAAGCCCATTGAAGGCAAGGGGCAACTTTCCATGAACTTCAATAGGAAAGAGATCAGGACCAAAGGAGACAAAAAGACAGGGCAAATAAGAAAGGAAAACATGCCAGAGAGCATTTCAGAGGATGAATCCCAACACACTTTAAAGGGTGTTGTTATATGAAGTGAGGCTGAGGAAAATCCATGAATATGCAAAGACTTAAGACGACTCAAGATACAGACAGGAAAAAAGTGGAGGATAGGAAAGAGAAACACAGCAACATAATAAATTATTGCCTTCCATTTCAGGGAAAGTTTGTTTCTTTCAGCATGTTGAAGCTGTGATTTAATCAGAGGTTGGTGGTTTCCAATTAAAACCTAATTGAAGTTATTTCTGCCTCTTGGCCACCAAAGGAATAACATTCCTTGCCAGGACAAACATATCCTTTGGACATGATATGTCTCTCCCTTATTTTCTTTTTTGAAATGTGACAGCTACAAAATTAACTGATAGAATAGATGCCAAAGCAAAGACTATCGTGGGACTCATCTCTTCAGTGTGTTACCACAAAAATCCTGTGGAAATGATCAAGGAGTCTCTTTCTAATGGCTAGTTTATATATTCATGCCTCCATTTGAGAATCCAGTGGAACAGCAGCTAAATAAAAACTAAGAAATTGGAAGTGACATGCAGAGTGGCAAACCACATAGTTCTCATATCAAAAGAATGTATAATTTTCTGACCATGAAATTGTGATCAATTTTGCATTGGAAATGAATGAGTGAAATAAAGTACAGGCTGTTTCCGGCAATATTTGCTGTATGCTGGCATTAAATAAAAACAGAGTATGTACAGGACTCTTTCTTGTAAGTGTGTTGATAGGTAACTTACCATCATTTAAAAAAAATGCTGTAAGATATGTATTAGAAAGAACAGATTTCTCATTCACAAATAAATAATAAAAGAGGAATGGACACATTATGATGATGCAAGGGATGCAAAACAATTTAGAATACAGAAAAATTACAGTATGTGAAACAAGAGGCAGTGGAAAGAAAGATGTAAAATTAGTCTTATTTAAATTGGGTATGATATTAAAGGAGAGGGCTAGAACAAAGTCTTAAATGTTCCCCTGAGGGCTTACGTAGGATTTATACAGAGCTTTGTGCTAGTTCTCTGAATTGAGTGAATTTCATCCAGCACATAAAAGTACAATTTTAAAAATGTGTCCAATACCTGCTAGTTCAAATTGCTCTGCCATCCCTCCCACCCACCCACTCACACGCATACTCCTTGCTGTCTGCTCCTCCATCCACTCTGGAACAAAACACAATGGGCCTCCTCAAATTTCAGAAATTGTGCATGTTAAATTACCAACACATATTCTTTCCTCTCTGTTAAGTAGCTATTTGCTCCAGCCTCCTCCCATGTGTCTCCCTCACGGTCTTGCCACAAGTTCCCTCCCTCAACTCACATGCTCTTTCCCTCCTTCTTTACCCTTCTCATCTTGTACCCTCTTCCCTATCTCTTCTTTAATCCTTTGCTCCTACCAGTTCAGTCCCTCCCCACCTTCCCCATTCCCTCATCCTGCCTGGATTTAAAAATACAATCTAAAAAATGACCAATGAATGAACATAGGATTAACATGGTGTTTTTTACCCTTCATTCTGAGTACTCTGTTTGCATGCTGTGCTCCTTTCCTCTCATTTTCAGCCCATTTTGTCTCTTTACATTGTGAGGTCTTTAGGGCAAGGACCATGGACCAGAGATTTATAAAGGCAACACCATTTTAAATCTGGCCCCTTGTCTTCTTTTTAGAGATGGAGTGCAATGGGCCCCCAATCCTGACTTTGTGCACTACCATAATATGAATAAAATACATAAATAACTTTAATTCATCTACTGATCAAGGAAATCGATTTATAGTATTACAATAATAAACCTAGTAAAACTAATCACTTTTTAAATAGTGGAAATATATTATCACAGGACACAAATTTACATCACCCCAATGATACAGGATACCTTTGACATCACCAATCACTCATCATCCTATCTGGTGGTTACATGTGGTCAAACAGAAAGAAACAATATTATGGGTTAGAAGCGGCCTTTTCTCACTGTGCTAGGCAATGATCACTGCAGTTAACTATTAAAAGGCCTAATTTCTTTAGATAATACCGAGGGACACACTTAACCTGAAATCAAGCTGATTAAAAAAAAAAAGAAAGAGAGAGAGTTAGAAGATCTTTCAGACACTACATCTGCCTCTGATCCTGCCCCCTCTCCCCTGCCAGTTTTTATGGGTTTTCCATCATTTCCTATTTTAAACATTTTTTCCCTCTACTTCTCCTTTGTGAAAGACTGACATAAACTGAAAGAATTGTATCAATTCTACAAGTTGTTTAGTGTGGTTGGATGCCAGCCCCTGCTTGGACCCAATGAAGTCAACTGAGTTATATCAGGAGAGAATCTGGCCAGAATGAAGAGCTCAATTTGGAAAGGATGGTCGATGGGTTATAGACAAATAAGGACATTTTCATAGAACAACTGTCCCCTAGATTTGAGTTTCTCCCCATAAAGTATTCAAATAAGCCAATGTATATATGTTTTTCACACTATTAAGCTGTTTTCATTGGCTGCATGCTGGACTGCTGTGCCAATAATGCCTAAAGAGCTTCTGAAGTTGCCTGGAGAGGCACTAGAACAGTGAAGACAATCTGCAGAATCAAAACAACTTGCATCTTCACTGACTAGCTGGATGGGGATATGGTGAAGCTGTACAAAATGCACAAATTCTAGTTCGCAGGTTCCTGCCTACTTCCTATGTTATCTTCCTCTCAGACTCATCATGCCAGACTGAGCCTGAACTCTCCACAGCGTGTGCCTTTTATTGTGTGCTGAAGGAAATTAATTCCCTATAGCAAGCCCAGCCCTACTGCTTTGCAAATCACCGGGCTCAGAGCAGGCAGCAGTTCTTCCAGCTGAAGGAAAGGGGTTAATTCATTACCTGCCAACTTCAGGACATGGTCTATACATATTATAATTTGAAGGTGGGAAATTTGAAAGTGGTGTTTTGTTTCAAAATATTATCCCCATAAATGTGTGTGTGTGGGGGGGTGGGAATAAAACTGAAGAGATTGTATTTTGAATGTAGCCTTTACAGGCTAGACTTTCACACAACTGTATTCACGCAGAATTCATAAAAATGGACCAGATCCTCATAAATTCAATGGAACTCTAAAGAATGTGGCTGTTCGGCATTCAGATGGGAATACAAATAGAGAAAGATGACTAAGAGCGCTAGTTCTCCCAGTGGGATTCATCTCACTGCAGAGAACAGCTAGGTTTGGGAGGGATCTGAAGGACCCAGAAGAGAGGAAACTCCTTTACACAGACCACTGATCCTGTTCTGTTCTCCAGGCCACAATGATCTCTAACCCACTTACATCAAATCCCCAATACACTTGTGCAAGGAGAATGGCCAGAAAGTCTTTTCCCCTACCCGAGAATTCCCCACTGCCTTGGGGAACAGGAAAACCCCTTTACAGCTGTGCAACACACAGAAGATGCAACCTGCCATGAACAGATGCCTTAAGTCCCATACCTGTTCCTCTTCAATGTGGGCTATCAAATAGCTGAAAGTAAATCCCTTTCTGCTCCGTAATGAGTAAATGACATTTTCAACACTCCAAAACATGAGGCCTACAGATTTAGTCAAAACATATTCACATTCTCAAACTTGGTAGTATAAAAGCATCCCATTTGAAACCTAGATTTCATCATTTTATATATCACTGTCTTGAGATAATTAGCTAGTGTAGGTCTGTGGCTGTTAGCTTACATTGTTCTCTTTGATGAAGAAAGTCTGATGGGGGCATTATAACCTAAAAATAGGGTACACAGAGGAAAAGATGCTCAACATTAATGGTATGAGAGGATTTTCTGCCATCTTTCACCTTCCATTTGCCCATTTTCTTTGGTTTCAACATACATGGGTTCACAACACTCAAGATTTCCTTTGAACTTTGGGTTCAGACAGAAAATCTCAAAGGGAAAGTCTGTGAAAGCACAGGGATTTCCCTAGTTTTCCTTCGAAGCTATGCAAAATCATGAATTTTCCATGATTTCAATGCAAGAGCCATAAAATATGGCCAGGTTTGACTGAAACTGGGCTTAGCCTCACTTGAAGGTAGTGCTGTCCAGAGGAGAACACCTCCATTTCTCAATAAATTTTGAAAAAAAGCTTTCAGACGTGTTTGAGAAAATGGAATTGCATTGATATACCCATTTCTGGATCTAACATGAGCTTTTCAGGGGTCCAGGCCTCTATAGTGTGAGAGAGAGCGCGAGAGAGAGACTGACTCTATAGCTACTGTGACATTCCCCAGGGTGCATCCTGAACTGCTGTGTCCCCTTAACTCCAGGCTTGGATGCTTTTTACATTGTGTTGCTAGTGAACAGCAAACCCCTCCAGGCTCTGCTCACTCTCAGCCACCAGCACGCAAAGTCACTCCCAGCTAAGTACACAAATGCTATGCCCAGCCATTCATGAATTACATATAGGGCAACACCCACATGTCGCTCAGTTCCAGCCTTGCCCCCTAGAAATGTGCATCTTGTACCATGCAGTAGCCCACTGAACTGTCCAAGCTCATAAATAGTCCATCATTCCAAAAATGGTAACGAATATGTACCAGCCCTGTTGACCTGAGTAGAAATTTCCCAAACATTTCAAACGCACTGGTTTAGTTAAAATAATAAAATAATAAAACAAGTTATCAACTAGAGAAAGATAGGCATAAAAGTCAGAATTGGTTACAAAAGAAATAAAGGGATAAACACATGCAAGCTAATTCCTAAACTTCATCAGGCTAAATAGACTTAAAAGCAAGAGGTTTGTCTCAGCATGAGCTGCAATATATTTCACAGGCTGGGTCCCTTTCCAGCCTGGGACCACTCCCTCCTTTGTTCAGTTCTTTGAGATCTGTTGTTCTCATAAGTAGAGAGATGGAAGGAGGAGAAAAGGGTCCTGTGGAGGTTACTGTCCTTTATTTTTATATCCTTCTCCTCTCTGAGGATTACTCCTCTCTTCACCAGGGTATAGACAAATAGTCCCCTGTGTACATGAGATTTGCACTGTTTCTGGATACGAAGTCTATAGATTTCTGTACTGGGGAGATAAAAAACTGACAAGAATTATTTTTCAACTAGGTCAAACTAAATGTTTGAAAAATGATTTGATTCATTTTGTCACCTTGAGTCAGGTCAGTACTGAAGAGCTACTCTTGTCAAGCAGCATGAAATCAATAGTAATCTTGGTTAGAGTACATAGAATGTTAAATAAATGACTGTCTGCCAGCAAGATATGGATGAAGGGTATGAAATCAAAATAAATCAGGCCCTGGTGACTGTTGACATCAACCCCGCACCCCCAGAAACATCACACAATGAAACAGCAAAAATGCAAATCCAGACATTAGAATTAGGAATCCAATGCAACTCATGTTACATCACAAGGTTTCTTCTGCTTCATTAAAGGAAATATCATTAGCAGGATTTTCTCTTCCAACTCAGTTTTATAGTAAAGGGGTTCACAAAACACTGCAAAATGGAGGCTCAGTTATTATGGATTTCCTGAAACTCTTTAGATAGCCTGTGAGGGATTTAGAAGTGCAAATGAATACCCCAGTTGCCATTAGGAATGTAGAACTAGAGCAAAGGTTCTATGCTTCATGTAATCCTAATCTTCTTCTCCAAAGTCCTTTCACCTTCTCCAAAGTCTGCTTTCAAAGGCTGTATTATAGTCAAAATGTACTATTTGTATTGTGGTCAGGGGCGGCTCTAGGATTTTGCCACCCCAAGCACGGCAGGCAGGCTGCCTCCAGCAGTTTGCCTGCGGTGGGTCCGCTGGTCCCAGGGCTTCAGCGGACTTCCCGCAGGCACGCCTGCGGGAGGTCCTCCGAAACTGCGGGACCAGCAGACCATCCGCAGGCATGCCTGTGGGAGGTCCACCAAAGCCGCAGGACCAGCGGACCCTCCGCAGGCACACAGACAAAGGCAGCCTACCTGCCACCCTCACGGGGCCGGCAGATCACCCCCCGCAGCTTGCCACCCCAAGCATGCGCTTGGCGTGCTGGGGCCTGGAGCCACCCCTGATTATGGTGGTGCCTAAGAGCCCCAGTCATGGACCAGACCCCATGGTGCTAGGTACTGTACTAACACAGGACTAAAGGAGGGTCCCTGCCCCAAACAACTTACAATCTAAGAACTTGTATATATAGTCAGGGCTTCAAAAACCTCAATATTCATTGAAATTGAGAGAGAAAGACACTATAGCCCAATGGCAAGGGCACCCCCCGCGGCTTGCCGCCCCAAGCATGCGCTTGGCGTGGTGGGGCCTGGAGCCACCCCTGATTATGGTGGTGCCTAAGAGCCCCAGTCATGGACCAGATCCCATTGTGCTAGGTACTGTACTAACACAGGACTAAAGGAGGGTCCCTGCCCCAAACAACTTACAATCTAAGAACTTGTATATATAGTCAGGGCTTCAAAAACCTCAATATTCATTGAAATTGAGAGAGAAAGATGCTATAGCCCAATGGCAAGGACACTAATATGGTATGTGAGAAAGTCAGGTTCAAGTCCCTGCTCCAATGACTGGCTATTTATGCCATGTGGAAGAGTTTCAACAAGAGAAATTGAGAGCGACCCCATAAAATAGCAATAGCCTTGGGGTTAGAGCATTCTCCTGGGCAGGCCTAGGGTCAACTCCCTGCTCCAAATCAGGCAGAGTGGTGATTCAAGCCTGGGTTTCCCAAATCCCAGGGGAGTACCCTAATCACTGTGCTATTGGGTGTTCTGGAACATATACATTGCAACCAGATAGCTCACCCAAAAAATTCCCAGCCTACTTACCCCTACATCTATATTCTGTGTGGGTTACATGTGCTCTCATCACACCTGCTTGCAGGGACTGATCTGGTAAGATAGGTGGGAGAGAGCTTAATTTGAAAATCCTGCTGTGGTTTAGGTGTGAGCAAGCAGCTCATTAGCTGTGGTGTGGCATCAGGACTTAGGTGCCTTGGCAATTGCTCATCAGTGGAAACCTAGGCACCTATGGGGATTTAGGCACCTATGGAGTTAGGCAATAGCTGAGGAGTGATTTTGTGAATGTCAGTGGTGCCTAAATGTTGAAATTAGGTGCCTAATGAGGCAGACACCTAAATCTCTATGCAAACCTAGCTTTTAGCTCACATTTGGAATATTATCTTTACAACCACTAGTGCTAGTGTAGGAAGATCTGATTTTCAGAGGTCTGGGTACCAGTGGCTTCCACTGACTTCACTTAGACTTGTGAATGCTCAACACTTCTGAAACTCAGGTTCTTAATATTTAAAAAAATGAAAGCTTGGATTCTGCAGAAGTTGAAGGCATTTGCTCAGGAAAGCTTCCTATTTCTATGGACAAGCGAACTTTTCAAAACCTGTGTATAACCCATGGAAGACAGGACTATATAAAACAGCCTTTGGAAGAGACCTGGAAGGAAAAAACCAAAACAAAATTGCCTTTTTTCTCTCTCGGTCTTTCAGGACCCTACTAAGATCTCCTTCTGAACTGGTAGGTCTGGAGTATCTCACATTGTTTTCTTGTGATAGGTTCCAGGGCTTCCAAAAAGAGTGACAAACTTTGGAGGGTATGAAATCCAGCACCATTTCCATCAGCGGGAAGGTCACCTGCATGACACCAGGTCTCTTGAGATGGAAAAGAGGACCAAAATGTTTGAAGAGTGAAACAGAAGAATTCTCAAGTCTTCCAGAGGTGATTTCATTTTTAAATTACTTTTCCCTAGTCCATCTCTAAAAGAACAGTGTGATCAGTGAAATTCTAAACACCAGAGTCTGGTTCCATTAGGACATTATTAGCCCCTAATATCTACACAAAGATGTATGTGATTGCAACAACATTGGCACCCACCTCTTGCGAGGCCCCCCCCCCCCCAATGGTTCTTTCGGCAGGTCTTTAGTGACTCAGTTCTCTGGCCGAGTCACAAACACTTCCCCCCTTCCGGGGTATACAGTCTCTAGTTCTTTCTCACAGCTCTGCTATGGGGCCGTAGCAGCAAGGCTTTCCCCTGGAGACACTGCCTTCTTTGACAGCCCACCAGGGGCCCATCTTGGTACCCTCAGTTGGTGTCCTTTCGGCAGCCTTCCATGGGCTCAGTCTTCAACCAGACCAGCAGGGCCCATCATGGTACTGTTGCCTGGTCAGGCTAGGGTCTGGGCTTAGTCCCCTGGGATCAGCCTGCCTGCACTGACCTGTCTATGGTCCTGCTGCTCTTCCAGCCAGCCAGGCACCTGATCTTCAGCAGCGTTTTCTGGGTTCAGTCCTGCCTGAGCTGTCCTTGGTCCTGCTGCTCTTCCAGCAAGTCATGCATCCCGTTCTCCCTCTGCAAGCTCCAGGCAGCAACTGATTTCTCTGCTTCTGCTGCTTCTTTTTATATGGCCCTTATGGCCCTTGATTGGTCACTCCAGCACCCACTCTGATTGGTTACTTCTCTGCAGACACTCTAGGCTACCTGGAGGACTTCTCCTCTGCTCTTTTCTGGGGCAGGGTGAGGAAGGGCCATGAGGCCTGCAGCAGGGGAAATCCAAACCTAGTCCACCCCATCACAATGATTTAGGATATGAAAATAATTTCTATATATCTTAAAGAACTTTGTTTCTCTGCCTAAAACTATAACTGTTTGTTATGGGTTTGTTTTGTTATTTCCAAGTATCAGTTAGGAAAAAATACATAAAAGAAAATCAGGTTTCTTTACAGCATAGCTTGATAATGAATTCCATTTCACATTTCCAATGGAAATGGGAATTATAGAAACTGATGGCTATAGCTGGTGTCTGCATTATGAATACATTTTATATTTGAAAGATGTTGCCTTTATCTCTCCAGATTTATAGCTTGTTTTTCTCTCTATGAACCATATGTGTAATTCTATTAGTGTTTGAACTGCCATCCTATTAACATCACATCTTAATTTCTAAGAAGTTAAAAGGCTCATGGAAAAAACAAAAAATTCTAAGTTTTTTAAATGGTTTCAAACACTCCCTAAAAAACTGATGAGTTTAAAATTAAAAGGCAAGCAACAAACACATACAAACAGACATACTTGTTGACGGTGAACATGTTTTCATGTTACAGTATTATGTAAAATGGAAGAAAGGCATGGAAAATTGATTTGTTTGTCATTCGGTCCATCAGAAGTTCTTTTTATTTGCTTAAAATATTCCCTGCCTGACAGATCAAGGGCTCTTCAATTGTAGGGTGAGTGGCATCAGGGGTCAAATGCAGAGCCCCATCCATAGTTCTTTCAACTTTACAGGGGTTCTAACCATCATACATTTTTTGGTCAAGCTTCTACAAAGACTTACATATAAGCTTACCCTGTTAGAGGTTTTGCTGAATCAGAATATTTCATAGTAGCTAATTGGACATGTTTGCTAAAATGTTTACTTGTATTGTTAATATTAGTAGTTATATGGTTGAAAAAATCCAGCACTAGGCTAGAAATCACCACAATGATGTTCTAATTGTGTGAGAATGCAAATATATTGATTCATATTTACATGCAGTTACCAGCACTGAATGAAATGTAAAGACATATCAACACTTGGAGCTAGGGATAGGATTCTCTCACCAGCTTTCATTGAAATAGCATGCTAAAAATAATAGTGTAGCATGGCAGCAGTGAGTGTTGGCACAGGGTATCCACCCCGACCACATGCCCACAGGATTCAGGGGTGTGCGTACACAGCGCGGCTAGCCTGTACCATTTCCCATGCTACCACATCGCAGTAGCTCAATGAGATCTCGCAAGAGGGAATCACTCCTTTAGCTCCAAGTGTAGACATAGCCTAAATGCACATACTTGAGAGATCTGTGGGAATTTAGAAGTCTTTGGCACAAATTCTGCTCTTGGTGATGCCAGCAAAAATATAGAGCAACTCTACTAACCCAGTCTCTCTGGGTTTATATCTGTGTAAATGAAATGGGCTTTGACCTGTTGAGTACAAAGATACATAAGAATTAAATTAATATATAAATATCAACAAAATCTCTTTTCATGCTCCATTTGTATTCATGAATGAAGATGGAATTGTAAATTATCAAAAGTTTATGCATAAACATGAATTCTTTTACTTAGCATAATACCAAGGGAAGGCCTTCATAAACACAGTGTGGGACCTGGAGTTAAAACAACTAAGCTCAAGGGGACAAACGTAAAAGTTAAGGGGAAAATTAGGCGTAAACCACGTTAATCACAAACAGCTTAAAAAGGAGAGGTTTGAGATTAATCTTTCCCAACATTTACTGTGACAACTAATTCAAATTAAAATATGATCATAACACATGGCACACTAAATCCACAGAATTAATTGGACTGCTATTTGAAACACAGATTATAAACAGAATTTATGAGTAGTAAGAAAACCGCAGCAGAGATAGAGAAGAGGTGCTCTCTATCACTGTCGAAAGATGCAGTAGACTGCTAAGTAATAGCCATGCACCAGATTGCATCATTCACAATCAGAGCCAGTCGGGGCTGGGTGAACATGTACCACATTAGCAGGAGCTCTGTATCTTCAGAGGCACGATCCTTACTTCATCTCTCCTTAAGATGTTGTGATCTGCATGCATCTGTCCAGCCTCTCCTCATCTTTGGTATGACATGCACTCCTAAAATGCTAGGAGACAGCAGTCTCTGTGGCTGTACACAGTGGGTAGAACGGACAGGAGAAGGCTCCTGGCTCCCTCCTTACACCATTCAATTGCCAGAGGCAAATTTTTCCCTGTATTAATAGATTAGACTCATGATAAAATTTTATTTAGGAAAGGAATTTCCACAACAGAGAATTTCTTTGATTAATTCCAGTCACATCTCTTACTACCCCAACCTCTTCCACTATTTCAGAGGAGAAATCCCTTAAGATCGCCTGCTAATGACAGAGAAATATTTCCTAGTCATTCGAATTTGACATCTAGGAAAGCAAATAGATGGCATTCATGCATATTATTGGCTGAAATTAAGACGTTCCCAACCTACGAGTCCTAATTCACGGTCATGTCGCTACAATGTGCCTTTTGTTCAAACATCTTCTTTATCTGTTTAGCAATAAATCTTGAAATGTTCTTCCTTGAAAGTCATTATAAATTATCCTAAATGGGAACAGCTCCCTTTTAATGAAACTTTTTTTCTAAGCAATACATTCATTAGACTTTATCTGCTTAGTGCATATATGCCACTAAAAGTGCTTGAAAGTTAATTATGTAGAAGATTATCAGGATAGTAACAATTATCATTACGGAGTGGATAAATAGGTCTCAAATTTCATCTTTTGAAAAACGGCATACTAATAGGATCGAATTCTGCTCACAGAATAGTTCAGTTGAAATCAAATGGCCAAATTCACAGATAGCATAAACAGCAAAGTGATTGAGTCAAATTCTGTGCTCACCTGCACTCAGGGGCATCTCCAGACCCCAGCACGCCAAGAGCGTGCTTGGGGCAGCAAGCCGCAGGAGGCGCTCTGCCGGTGCCACGAGTGCGGCAGGCAGGCTGCCCTTGGCAGCTTGCCTGAGGAGGGTCTGCTGGTCCCGCGGCGTCAGTGGACCTCCCACAGGCGTGCCTGCGGAGGGTCCGCTGGTCCCATGCTTGGGGCGGCAAAATTCATAGAGCCGCCCCTGCTTGCAATCAAGTAAATCTAAGATAACTTCACTGACATCAAGTGAGTTACTCTGGATTTACATCAGATCTTGAAAAATCTAATTGCCCGTGTAACCCACTTGTGAGTGTGTGTTGTGTGTTACAGATGCCTCTGTGCCCAACCTGCAAAGGATCTGAGACTTTTACAGTCCTGTCTAGAGAGCCTTAGCTTATGAGTCAAACCGTAGAGACTTCTGTTTTTAGCTTGGAGGTCCCCAGCTCAGTTTCTGGTGTGCTGGCCAAGATGGTGCTGTCACATCAGTTCATATGGGAACTTTTCCCTGAAAAATGGGATGGTGGGGATGAGGGGAAAAGGGGAGGCCGAAGACATCAGTGTCTGATGACAGAAAGCTTTCCTTAGTTCCTGATCTTAGCTTTTTGGAGCAAGGACCATATCTTTGTATGTGTTTTTACAGCACCCAGCAGAATGGAGCCCAAGTACTGATTGTGAGCTTTGGATGCTGCTGCAATATAAATTTTTTTTTACAATAATACAAAATCAATTTTTAAAAATTCCAGCCTTATAGGAAAGATAAACTTCCCACTATGAACTGAACATAAATCAATAAAATGTTGTCTTCCTGAAGCAGCAGACAGACTGCTCGAGTGACTCAGATGCTGAGCATACTGTCAATGTAGTACAAACCAGGTGGAGCAAACTGTGCCTGAGAGACCATCACCCCCCACACACACATTCTGGGGACACTAGGATCCACATGCTGCCTTCCCTTCCCTCCTCTCCCCTCCAACATGTGGTGTTAGGACAAAGCCACAATGATGAGCCAGCCAGGGATTCCAGCCGGTAGAGGCAGGAGCAGCCAAAGCAGGGACCTTTGTCCTTAGGAGAATGTTCTACCATTTTGCCTGGACTTTCTCTGCCCTATGCTGATTGGAAGTTTGCTTCAACACTTGCCCCTACCTCACAATCTCTTCACCTCAGTGCCATTCCACAGCTGCTCTTCTTACCCTCTTCTCCCCTGCCCTGCTACGTTCTTTCTGCCACCCTTCCCAGCAATGTCTGCCATCCCTTCCCTTTTCTTTCCTGTTAGCTTACCCTTCCTTCATATACCCACCTAAAGAGGGAAAAAAAGTTAAAAAAAATACATGGAATGACATGTTGTTTGCTGCCATCACATTGTCACTCTGCTTGCTTATTAAGACACCGACCCCTACAATGTCTAGCACAATGGGGTCCTGGTCCATCACAGGTGCTCCTAGGCTGTACAATAATATAAAGAATAAATAAGAAGAATACTCAGTCACCTGCTACAACTTTGACATAATTCTGGCTTCTACAGTAAACATCCTTGAGCCTTCCCAGAAGTCTCCCAGCAACACCAAAGAAGATTGGACTTGACCTTTTTGGTATTTCTAACTTTAAAAAATATCATTCTTTATCATGAAGAGGAAAAATAAGCACAAGTCCAAGAAAACATTTTCAATATATATTTCAAGTGAAATCCTGACCCAACTGAAGTCAATGGGAGTTTTACCACTGATTTCACTGGGGCCAGGATTTCTCTCTTTCCATTCATCTTCAATCCTAATGGTGTTCCCCCTGCCCCCTTCACCAGGAACAGGATTCTACCTTTTGTTCCTTGTACTTGTACAACTTAGAGTAGCTATACATAAAAATCCTCTCCAAACTAGGTCGTATTTTCAAAATTAAATTAATAATTTTCTATAGTCTGTTCGGATACTGACCAGTTAGGATCTAAATTTACTGATGACTCTTAATCATGTATGTAGGCCAGACTTGAAATATTTATCATCTGTAGGTACAGCCTCAGCTTACTGAAACTATTGGTTCTATCAATTGTAGGTTGAAACAGTTTATCACCCAAAATCAGAGCTTCCTTAGTTCAGAAGGTTAGGTGAGCCCAAGGCCCTAGGAATTTCTAGGATTGCATAAATGGGATAAGAGATCTGGATTCTTCAAATGGGGTGTAAATTTACCAATATAACTTAGTCAAAATGATTTGGTCTTTCTCAGAAATGAAACATCCAGGAAAATGTTTAGAGAAGATAGCAATTACCCTATTTCTTTAATGATTCTGACTGTTAATTTATGATGCATTCTGAGGCAATGATGGGTGCCCTTTTTTAAAAAAATCAAAAGATAAACCTTAATGAAAGTTTTTGTTTTTTTCAGTTATCACACAGTAAATATTAAAGACGCATCAAAAGCAGAATCAGCTTTTAGAAGAAGCCATGAAGGTCCTCAATAGGGTGGAGTTCAACACTCCAGTATCTGTGCAGCATTTTTGGCCATGAGATTATACATCGAAGTAGTTATAGTGAGTCACCACAAATTACTTTGGAAGAACTACACCCAGTGGTTTCAGAACATAAAACTAACTGAGAGAATGGCCTAGAGAATAAATTGCAAACTAGAATTGCCAGGAAGCAGAGTTTGCTATACAACTTTTCTCAGAAATAAAGCCACTTTCCTTTTCTTACAGCCTTACTTCATCACTCATTCAACAGATTCAAAAGCACATGGCTAAAGTAATCATAAATTTCATGGTGAAGCAGTTAGACTTTGCTTCCAGCTGTAATAAAGCTGTGTCCACACAAATCCAGTCTTCTCTTTTTTAAACAGACTAGTGCTCAGACTATATCAGGGTCTTCTTTGGGTACAGTAGAACTTAATTCAACCAGTTGATGAAGGTTTGAAAACTAAGAGGTCTTTTTTAAGAGGTTTAAAAAATTATAATGAATCAACACTATCAAGTTCTACCAGCCAAACAATTAGATTGTGTGTTGGAATGTAGAAAAATTGTTTCTACTTGTGAAGTTTCAAGGATTCTGACTTGTACAGATCAAACACTTTGCATAAGATGGATTTATTATGGTTCAAACTGCTGTATTAAAGCAACCCAGGGCACAACTGACAAACTCTCTTTTCTTTGACATATCTAGGCATTTTAAAGGTACACAGTTGTTGAAATCAGAGGATCAACATTCTCTCAGGCTAGAGCTCTAAGTTTAAATTCTCCTCTAGTGCTAGCTGCTACTTTTCACTGCATCGCCTGGCAGTTTTTGTTGCTTACCTTGAAAGTTTTTTTTTAAAACAGAATTTTGTTACTAATGTCTGTAAGCTCTAGTCATGTGCCAAGTGAGCAGGGCTGACAGGAACCCACATATCTTATATCTCTGCACTGTTAGCACTCTCTTCCCAAACACACCTTTCTGCTGTGATTTCCCGCACCACACACACACACACACACACACACACACACACACACACACACACACACACAGAGTGAAGTACTGCAGTCCACACAGGCTCTGCATTACCTACAGCCAGTTCTGTTGTATCTTTACATAAAATCAGACAGGATGATTCAGGAACTCATTTCCCAAAATGCAACACTTCAAGAGCACACGATCACACATGCTCATTTGTTTGCACATAAATACCATGGAAAAGGATTAATCTGTAACTCAGGAAGAAAATTGCCATGAAGTATAACAGCAGCTGTTTTACAAATGCATACAGTATCGTACCTTTTCCATTCACAGTTTCTTCTTTTATCTTCCTCACCGCTTCTTGGCCTTCACTTTCATCGTTTCCAGCTGTCATCATCAAGAAAATGCAAAATTAATAATGCAATCATCTTAAAGACTGTTGAGTACCCAGTCATCCCACAAGTATAGGTTAACCACAATGTAAAATGCCACAGTCAGAAAGCAAACAACAAGCTTGGAGTGAAAGAGAATTATTTATCGCAATCACACTAACAGAGGTTTCAAAAAGCACCATACAAACACATTTCTATTCACACATGACTGGACTGTTTTGTCTCTTCTAGTTATTGCATGAAGGCTGGACAGCCACATGCTTGAGCAGCTGCAGCTAAAACCAGATCTGGTGATTCAAGTGAAGCACATTTCAGAAACAGAGTCTGAAACAGTCATAAAGCAATAAGCTTGGACTGCATAGCATTTCTTTTTCCAAAACGAAAAAGAACTGATGGGATTTCACTGAGTATTTTGGTGGATACTCACTAAAATGTCCAGTCCATCTGACTCAGTGCATTGGCACAGTTCTTACTAGCATTAATAGAAAATAAGTGTTAGACATCAAAGATAGAGAAGAGACTCTGCCCTCATGTTATTGAAGTACAGGAGACAATCTAGATAACAATTGGATAGTATTCATTGTTTGGCAGTTGCTTTGTAACAATGCTGGCTTTGGAACAAAAAAAAATACTGTGCTTCATAACAGTTTAATTTTGAAAGCCGAATTTACCATTCTGTCTATCCATCAACAGATACAGAGGTTTTCCCTAGCACCCATCACCACAGCATCTGAGTTCTTCCTAGGTAAATTAGATGCACATAGGAAGCCCCCTAATGAACGATAAAAAGTCTTCTGCCGCCTCTAGTTATAGAAAGACTGCTTGCATTTTTATAAACCTGGGTGATAAGGAAGGTTTTATTTTTCTTCCCCCTTTTTTGATTTGTTATTGTTTATTAGGCTATTTATGTATTTATTTTGCTTATTTATTTTCCATTTATTTGTTCCTTTCTCTTTCTGGTTACGGAGGGAGAGATCTTTCACAGAGGAGTTTACCGTGGCATGCTGAACAGTTCAATCAGACAGGATTAGTCTGACTTCATCTGGGAACTCCCTGTACGCCCTTGAGAGAGAACATTTTATCTTTGGGACCTCATTACACTTCATTCTGGATTGTATAAACGGCACAGTCCAAGAGTGAGTGGAGGGATCAGACCAGCACAGGGGTGATGTCTCCCAGGCCACTGCGGGTGTAGGCTAATGCATTCTGCAGAAGCTGGAGCCTCTGCGTTGCTTCCACATTTAGCCCCAGGTACAGGGAGTTACAATATTCTGTCTGGAGGTGACAAATGGAGGGCCTCATGAAATGGAAGGAGAAGACTCACTCTTTATATGAAAGCAGTTGAAACAGGCAATTTTGCCAGTTAAAACTGTTAATGGGAAAACGGCTTGCCTCTAAACACCCACAAGCATACTGGTCTATAATGGTATGTTCAGATTAGATCAGCTTTTCAATTCGTTTTTGACCTCCTCTTATGAACCATTTTGAAACAAAGCAAAGAAACACTCATTTGTAGTATTTGTTTTTTGCAAAATCCATCTGGGGTTTTATGACACACAAACATTCAGCTTGATCCTAATTTCTGGAAATAGATGCAGTGTCAAAGAACAAAGCCTACAGTGAAATTGCCATGTCTGTGGAACTCCACACAAAGCCGCTATGGGCAAGGAATCAACTCTCCTCACTCTTTCAGCTTAAGTGATTTCCTATAGTGAGGTTTCAAAAATCAGTGTGTCACAGTGCAAGATACAGTTATGTTAAAAGCTGACTTCTGTGGCAAGCCCTGTGAGGGTTCCATCTGATCCTCCTTTCATTCAGCATTTATCACACAGTGAACATGCATATTAAAACCTCCAGTGACTTGATTTAACTCTCAGTATGTTCATTTATTTTTCAAAGAACTTGCATTGCACAACAAATTTTAATGCACATTATTTTCACTGTTATATTAATGGTTCCTCATTAAAGCTCAGGACCCTCCAAAGGAGCTCAGTTTATCTTATTTGAATATTTTAATTCAAGACCATTGAGACAAAAGAATCATTCTACTAAATAGCTGCTTCAAAACTGCTTCCATATTAGCATAAGAGGGAGTTTTGAAAACATGAGTCTAGGAGCTAGGAACATCATAAAATTAAAAATTGCCTTGACCAAAGCTGTTTGTGTGCTGGAGGCTTTTGAAATGAATTTTGCAAAGCAAATGCTTTAGGGATGAATAAAGAGACTGAATAAGTGACAAAATCCTTATGAAAAGTTCAAAGTAACGTATCATAAAAAGATACAGTAATATGATAAGAGTAATCTACACCTCTGATTTTATTTAAAGAGATGAGTGATTCCTTACTTATTAGGGGCAAAGCAATAGCAACATTTATAGTCAAAGTTGATAAACACATTCCATTATAATCCCTTGTTTCAGTTGCTTTTACTGTAACAAACTAACCATTTGCTCTGAAATTTTCCATGCTTGATCTCTGCCTTAGCATCATCAAGTGATCCATCCCCTGTCACTCATGCCCAGCTTCTGGCAAACAGAGACTAGGGACACCATCCCTGCCCATCCTAGCTAGTAGCCAGTGATACTCCTTCATTGTCACCAAACAACTACAAAGGATTAAAGACAGGAAGCAGCAGCTCCACTGAAATACTGTTTGGAAGATCCACTGGGGTGGGAACCAGACCATGAATTCTCGTCTCACTTTTTCCATGGACTAGTTTCAATATTCCACTCACTTATAACCCTTATTACTGAGGAAGGCCTCATACTTCTACCTTAACACACAAGAAGATAAAATGCTCTCTCATTTAAAAACTGTTAACAAGATTTTGAAAGGTTTCATATGATCACTTTGGGCAGAACTGGGAGTAGACTTCATGTGTAGCTGAATCTCATCTACTTAAACATGCTGCCACCTAGAATGAACATGCCAAATCTACGTGCTTGGCTATTGTGTTCGCAAAACAGATCTACTCCTGCATGCTCACCTTTAAAAAGCTCGTTAAAATCCACAATTGAATGAGTCCTATATGTAAATGCAAAGCATCATTATCAAATAATTCGTAGCTAAGAGTCCTAACTTTCAGTCTCCTGCTTTAAACATTGGACCACAGTTCCCTTCCAGAGCCAGGAACACATCCCAGTTCCTTGTATTGCACTGCTGTCTAGCAAGTAGTTCTGTAACCCACAAGTAAAGTGAGCAGTGCACACAAAGGAGAACAGCTCCTACTGAGAGCAAATTTAAAATGTTCCAATGTGATAGTAAATTCTGATTTTATTTTTCAAAGTCACCAAGTAATATTTAAGAATCATATGCACAAAGTCTATCATCTGTTTTATGTAGAACCTAGACAAAAACACAAAATATGTTGCATCCTCTCATTGCAGACTCTTCAAACAAAGCTGTGCTGAAGTCACCAGGAATGTTGATACTCAAAGAAAGGAAAGGTCATAACACTCTTAAGCACCATTTGAAATATCCTTACTGAAATGTCCTATAAAATGTAATGAGGATGAAAACAAAAAAAAATTCTAAATTTTAAAGGGTTCCATAGAAATCAAGATAAACAACCACAGAATATAATGGAGTATAATATCCTTTCAACAGAATTTTAAAAACACTCCATACAATTTCAGAGAAACATGTATGTCTGCAAAATAATAGCTTTGGTTTTAAATGTCTAACTAGAAGTTAATCTGCATTAAAATTCTATATGACCGTAAAATGTCAATGTTTATTATTTTTATTTGTATTACGGTAGACTCTAAATGGGAGAGATACGATCGGGGCCCCATTGCATTAGAAACTGTACAGTCTCCTAGTAAGAGACAGGCCCTAATCTGAAGAGTTTACAATCTAAATAGACTTGACAGACAAAGGGTACGTACAGACTACCCATCAGATCGGCAGGTAGCAATCGATCTGTCGGGGATCGATATATTGCATCTCATCTAGACTCGATATATCAATCCCCAAATGCGCTACTGTCGACTCTGGAACTCCACCAGGGCGAGCAGCGGAAGCGGAGTCGACAGAGGAGCCATGGCCATTGATCCTGTGCCGTGAGGATGGGAGGTAAGTCGAAATAAGATACGTCAACTTCAGCTACGCTATTCCCATAGCTGAAGTTGGGTATCTTACATTGACCCCACCCAGTGTAGACCAGGCCAAAGAGTAGGTGGCGATTCAGGGAACCACGGGCACAGAGAGGCAAAGTGACTTGCCCAAAGTCAGTGACAGAGCCAAAAATTGAGCTGCCACAAGGAGAAGGATAAAATGACAAGTGTCTAAGTGGTCTCCAAAAAACAAAGAATGCAAAAGATAAAACTATTAAAAACAAAAGCTAAAAAAAGGACTTAGCACTGTGCTTTGTGTTAATAAACAAACAAACAAACCCAAAGCTGATTCAAAAGGTCTATAATTTTTCCACAGCAATATCTTGTCAGTCACTCCAACTATTGAGCCTTTGAGGTAGAAAACTGAGGACAATTTAGACCACTCAACAACAAGGAATTCTCTCAGTATGTGCCTGATCCTGCTTCTGTTGCTGTCAATGGCAAAATTTTCATGGAACTTTAATGGGAGCAGCATCTGGCCCTAAATCTATATATTCCAGAATGAATCAATATATACTGTATCTGACTGATACTGTAAAAGGTTACAGAAAGGAAGGAAAGCAGCAGTGTAGCCGACATCATACAGATAGCTGAAGTGAAAAATTGGAGTGAAAACATATCTAAAAGATGCTGTTCAAGGTTTTGTTTTACCAACCAAGAGCCCAATCCAAAGTCCTCTGAAGTCAAGACAAAGCTTTCCACTGATTTCAATGGGCTTTGGATCAGGCCTTAAAAGATGGTGCCCAACAAAGAAACTGAAGAAGTATAGTTATTTTAGCAGAGTCAGGTTATTGAAAATCCAAACAGGAGAGAATGTTGTGTATCACAAACAGGGCCGGCAGTCAAATACAGAAAGATGCACATTGCTAAAACAGATGTAGTATTCTAAACTAGAGAGTGAGACGTTTAAGACCTGAGAGAGTATATGGTATGAGGACTAAATTCAGACATGGTATAAACAGCCACAATGTTGTGTTTTAACATGTTTGTAAATGACCTCTTCGAACTTTTGTGACCCACAGTAGAGTCCCCTTCCTGGATTTTTTTTCCCCATTGACTCAATGAAATTGTGCTCACTTTCACCACTTCTGAATTTCGCCATGAGAATTTGGAGGTGAGCAGCCTTCACTTGATAAGAACTGCCTACCCTAGATTCAAAAAGCTTGGGAGAGTTTGGCATGTTCATATCCATTAAAAGAACTTTGAGAAAAGTTGCTCAGAAGAAATAACTGTCTTGGGAACTTAGACTACTAAGCTACTTAAACACTTTCCCACTTCTCCTTTCTCTGCTAAATGCATAATATTTAGAGGGAATAAAAAAAATACAGCTGGTCATGGAATAATGTATGCGAAGCTGGTCTGTCTCTTTTCTGACTTATTTCTTCTACTGTGCGCCATGTAAATAATGAAATAAATGCAGGTGAGACTGATTTTGCAAAGATACTTTCAGCAATCAAGTCCAAAAAATAAAGCTAGTCATGCAAATTTGACTGAATAAATGCATAAAATAAGGCATAATTGAAGTGGGATGAAAAATTCTATTTCTCAGTGAAACACTACAGCTAATAATGTATAAAGCAAATAATAAAGCTAGAGTATAAACTTAGTTAAAAATATTGCCCTAGTCTTCATTTACATATATAAACACTGCATGTCAAACCATTTGGTTACATGACCCAATGGGCTTTGGATCTGATTCTGCCATCTTACATTGAGGAGAAACTCACTCTGAAGGTCGTTTCAGTGGGACTTACCACAGAGCAACACATTATTCCGTTTAATTAAGTAAAACAAAATCTGGTCTTAGTAATTCAACACAGTTGAATGATTGTATGCATTATTGGTACTCCAGATGCGTTATCCAGGTATTTCAGAGGATTCTGAACTAATGTTTTATTTATTATTATTAAAACACATTTATCATGGTAGTGCCTTAGGGCCAAGCAAGAGTGGGACCCCATGGTGCTAGGCACTACACAAATACAGAGTACTAGATCAGGGGTCGGCAACCTCTGGCACGTGGCTCACCAGGATAAGCACCCTGGAGGGCCGGGCCAGTTTGTTTACCTGCCGCATCCACAGGTTTGGCCAATCATAGCTCCCACTGGCTGCAGTTCGCTGCTCCTACCTCCTCCCCACCAGTTGACTCAATTGGAAAAACAGCTAAAAGGCTCTTACATAAGGCAGTTTCTTCTGGTTAAGATGCCTTGTTAACATTTTTGGCACACAGGATTACCCCATCAGAAGGGTCCCAAAACAGTCAGGGACAGGCACTGATGGGATGAAGAACTAAAATCCTACTGTCAATGAGAGGAGGTCTGTTGCAATCAGAAGGATGGACACACCACTGAGAAGAGATGTCCAACAATCAGAGAATGTAGGCACTAGAGCACGACAGGTCAGCTAAGGACCTACTGGCCCTAGAAACAGGCATTCCTGTGAGGATCCAGTCACTAGAGAGACACCAGAAAGAGTCAGCTAAAAGATCCTGAAGGGCTGCAGTGGCATCAGATCATATAAGATAAGTAAGAGGGACAAGTGATTCAAAGGAACAGGAGGCTGTTACAAGCCAGTAGACACAACAGCCAGAGAGCCTAGAGAGATCATCACAGAACAGAGAATAATTCAGAGACCAGCCCCACAAGGAAGGAGGAGATGGGTAATTCCCAGGGTGGTCACCTGTTGAGGAGACCAAATTATCTTTAAGAAAATGTAAACAACTAAGTTTGTGGTAAAGATGAGACTCCAATTTGGCTATATGTTAGCAACTTCTGGACGAAGGAAAACAGATTGGGGTCTGGGCATCAATAATTTGTTTTAAATGTTTATATTAAAATGTTTTTAAATAGGGATGATGTATCATGATCAGTGGAACTGAAGTCAGGGGGCCCATGTTCCTTGAAGGGCCTGTTAGTGATGGCACACCAGTGGACACAGGGAATGCTATGGAGTTAGGCTGAAAGCAACTCAGCCACATGGAGAGACCAGTGCACAGGGTTTAATAAAGCTCCACTTCTTCAATTTAACCTGCATTCAGCATCACTCTTTGCAAATTAATCATTTCCTACTGGCTGGAATCTCATGTATGAATGTATGCTTTTCAGAATTTTTTAAAATGGATTTGGAATCTCTCAGAAAGGATAATTTTAATCATGTTCACCATTTACAGACAGGATTGACTGATCCACATGAAAGACTGGGATATTTTCTAGCTAGATTTGTGCTTTGTAAACATAGGGAATTAATTATTCACCTGGCTGTAGAAAAAAGTAACCAAAATAAAAAATTAGGGCTGTCAAGTGATTAAAAAAATTAATCACACTGGTACACAATAATAGGATACCATTTATTAAAATATTTGTGGATGTTTTCTACATTTTCAAATCTATTGATTTCAATTACAACACAGAATACAAAGTGTACGGTGGTCACTTTATTTTTAATTTCAAGAATTTGCACTGTAAAAAAAAAAAAAACAAACAGTATTTTTCAATTCACCTAATACAAATACTGTAGTGCAATCTCTTTATCATGAAAGTTGAACTTACAAATGTAGAATTATGTAAAAAAAAAAACTGCATTCAAAAAGAAAAAAACGTAAAAGTTTAGCGCCTGCAAGTCCACTCAGTCCTATTTCTTGTTCAGCCAATCACACTCAGACAAGCAAGTTTATTTACATTTGCAGGAGATAATGCTGCCCACTTCTTGTTTACAATGTCACCTTAAAGTGAGAACAGCAGTCTCATGGCACTGCTGTAGCCAGCATCACAAGATATTTATGTGCCAGATGCGCTAAAGATTCATATGTCCCTTCATGCTTCAACCACCATTCCAGGGGACATGCGTCCATGCAGATGACGGGTTCTGCTCAATAACAATCTAAAGCTGTGTGGACTGATGCATGTTCATTTTCATTATCTGAGTCAGATGCCATCAGCAGAAGGTTGATTTTCTTTTTTGGTGGTTTGAGTTCTGTAGTTTCTGTGATTAATTTGAACAAGAGTGTTGTCAGGCTTAAAATGAACAATAGTATTGACAGTATTAGGCCTAAAACTTCCAGAAACTTCATAAAGTGAGCATTGTAGTATTAGCTTTAAGCAGCAAGCTTTGCAAAAGAAAACAGACTTGTGGTCAAGACACTCTGCTACCAGTTACCACATTATGCTAACTCCTGTAAAGTGAGATAAGTTGTACCCCCCCGGGCACAGTTTGTCTAGCCCACATTGACCATATTTAGAACATTTGGCTATTAGACAAACCACAGTTGAGACAATGGGCTATATGGATACAAGTTATCTCCTTGTGCATAACTTATAAAACTAAAACGACAATTGGCTACAAGAAAATAAGCATGAATTATACAGCCAACTCTAATCACATTAAAGATTTGGCCTAACCCGATTGGTTGACCTGCTTCAAAACACAGCGGGCAGATAAGAATAAATGTTTAGAGCCTCAGGTGAGCGTGCGTGTGTGTCTTGGTCTAGGATGTGGTTCTCCTTGACCGTCTGACCCACACCCCCTGAACCGAGGAAATCTGAATCACACCGACTATCTGTACCTGGCCAATGCAAAGAGCGGTCGACTAAAGGGTAACATATTCTCGGCAAGGTAAGGTTTTAAAGTAAAATAGTGTGGCTGCATGAAGAATAAGGTAACAGAGTAAAGAAGTCTGGGTTGCTCAAGCTCTTTTGATCTCAAGTTGTACTGACACTATAGTATTAAGAATGGTAGTGTCAGGATAACTTGATCTCAGATTATATTAACACTGCAGTATTGAATAGTAGTAAAAGTTTTACTTGTACTTGTGCTGGTTTTCTGAGTTGCATTTATAGCCATAAGTCATTAAAAGCCTTTCTTGAGGAATAATCAGTAGTTTTAATTTCTTTATATGGACACCACTTAACCTCATTACATCTCTGTTGGGTGGTGGGAAGTAGTGATCACCCAAAGCCCCATTTGGGCCCTGATGTGTGTCCCCTTCTTCCTATATCTCCGCAGTTTCCACATAGTAATTTTGCTCTTTTAAGACTTTTTAAAGCATGCTCCAAACCTCGTCCTCCTCAGATTTTGGAAAGCACTTCAGGTTCTTAAACCTTGGGTCAAGTGCTGTAGCTATCTTTAGAAATCGCACATTGGTACCTTCTTTGCGTTTTGTCAAATCTGCAGTAAAAGTGTTCTTAAAATAAACAACATGTGCTGGGTCATCATCCGAGACTGCTATAACATGAAATATATGGCAGAATGTGGGTAAAACAGAGCAGGGGACATACAATTCTCCCCCAAAGAGTTCAATCACAAGATTAATTAAAGCATGGAAGCATGTCCTCTGGAATGGTGGCTGAAGCATGAAGGGGCATAGGAACGTTTAGCATATCTGGCACATAAATACCTTGTAATGCCAGCTACAAAAGTGCTATGCACACTTTCTGGTGATATTGTAAATAAGAAGAGGGCAGCATTATCTCCTGTAAATGTAAACAAACTTGTTTGTCTTAGAGATTGGCTAAACCAGAAGCAGGACTGAGTGGACTTGTAGGCTGTAAAGTTTTACATTGTTTTGTTTTTTATTGCAGTTACGTAACACAAAAACAAAATCTACATTTGTAAGTTGCACTTTCATGACAAAGAGATGGCACTATAGTACTTGTATGAAGGGAATTGAAAAATACTATTTCTTTTGTTTATCATTTTTATAGAGCAAATATTCATAATAAAAAATAATATACATTGATTTCAGTTGCAACATAGAATACAATATATATGAAAATGTTGAAGAACATCCAAAATATTTAATGAATTTCAATTGGCATTCTATTGTTTAACAGTGCAATTAAAACTGCGATTAATTTTGATTAATTTTTTAATCGTGTCATGGTTCCTTCCCCACTCTGAACTCTAGGGTGCAGATGTAGGGACCTCTAAGCTTAATGACCAGCTTAGATCTGGTTTTACTGCCACCACCCAAATCATTTAAGAATTATTTGGGAAACTATGTCTGCCTTCCCCACAGACTATCTCCCTCCCAGTAGCCTCGAGAGACTTCTCCACCAAGTTCCTGGTGAACACAGATCCAAACCCTTGGGTCTTAAAACAAGGAGAAATTAACCATTCCTCTTCCTTTCCCCCCACCAATTCCTGGTGAGTGTAGATCCAACCCCCTTGGATCTTTAAACAAGGAAAAATCAATTAGGTTCTTAAAAAGAAGGCTTTTAATTAAAGAAAGAAAGGTAAAAATCATCTCTGTAAAATCAAGATGGAAAATAATTTTACAGGGTTATCAGACTCATGGAGCCCAGAGGAACCCCCTCTAGCCTTAGGTTCAAAGTTACAGCAAACAGAGATAAATCCTCTTAGCAAAAAAGAACATTTACAAGTTGAGAAAACAAAGATAAAACTAACACACTTTGCCTGGCTGTTACTTACAAGTTTGAAATAGGAGAGACTGGTTCAGAAAGATTTGGAGAGCCTGGATTGATGTCCGGTCCCTCTTAGTCCCAAGAGCGAACAACCCCAAAACAAAGAGCACAAACAAAACCCTTCCCCCCACCAAGATTTGAAAGTATCTTGTCCCCTTATTGGTCCTTTGGGTCAGGTGTCAGCCAGGTTACCTGAGCTCTTAACTCTTTGCAGGTAAAAGGATTTTGGTGTCTCTGGCCAGGAGGGATTTTATAGTATTGTACACAGGAGGGCTGTTCCCTTCCCTTTACAGTTATGACAAATCGCGATTAATTTTTTGTAGTTAACTGTGAATATTTGACAGCCCTATAAAAATATTTTCTTTCTTGAACAGCTCTCACAATGGGAGAAACTATTTCTGGGTGAAAAAAGGAAACTTAAAATATTTCAGATATGATGTCACAACCTGCAAAGCTTAAGATTGCCTAGAATAAAAAAGAAATGTTGTTACCAAAGTTGGCAACTTGGAAAATTTCCTAACTACTGACAAAAAGAAATGCAGAAATGAAATGAAACCAGGAAGTTCCAAAAAAAGTATACCAGCTACACTTAAAATGACTAGAACAGGGCAGTGCAGAGAAGACATTCCACCTCTTGACTTGTAATACACACAATTGATGGTTTTACACTCAGTTCACGTTCTGCTCTGTTTGACTAGGGACAAAACAATAGAGCGATCCCTAACCAAACAAGGAAATGGGGCCTTTGTTCAGGTTTTACTTTTTAATTGTCTTTAAACAGACTAAGCTGGGGAAATTTCAGCAAACGTGAATGATTTGGAAGGCTGTGTGTGTGTAAAAATAGAGGGTGATAGCTGAACCTCTTGTAGCCTTCACTGTAGTGCAATCACTGTAGTAAAATATTAGTGAGATCATTACTAGGCAATCAACTATATGTTTTTTGGCGCTCATAAGAGAATAAGAAAACAAGCTCTCAAGTATGAAATACTGCTCAACTCTAACTCTACCATGCATACCATCCTAACAAAATATGCCTCACTTAGGAAGAGAAATGCTTTCCTGCAGATATTAGAACTCAAATATCTCTCAGCAACAATCTAGAGTGAGAGGAGACTTAGCTCTGGTCTACACTGGGGCGAGTGGGAATCAATCTAAGTTATGCAACTTCAGCTATGTGAATAACGTAGCTGAAGTCGATGTACTTAGATCGTCTTACCATGGTGTCTTCACCGTGGTGAGTCGACTGCTGCCACTCCCCCATCAACTCTGCTTGCGCCTCTCGCGGCACTGGAGTACAGGACTTGATGGGAGAGGACTTGGAGGTCGATTTATCGCGTCTAGACTAGACACGATAAATCAATCCCTGCTGGATCGATCGCTGCCCGCCAATCATCCGACAGGCAGTGTAGACATACTCACAGTGTCGTACATAAATTTTCTGTAATTAAAATTAAATCAAAACTATCTTTGAAAATGAAAAACTGCACCCTCGATAGGATTTAATTATCCTTCTAAAGTCACCTTTGTGCTTTTAACATACTGTATTAAAATGGACCGATTTAGAGCATAAGGAGTCTAACTTAAAAATTGGAAACCAGACAAAACAGAAAGAGTTGACAAAGATACACCTCTACCCCGCTATAACGCGGTCATGGGGAGCCAAAATTCCCTACCACGTTATAGCTGAAACCCCGTTATATCAGGGTAGGGGCCACAGGGCTCCGGTGGTGATTTAAAGAGCTCTGGGCTCCAGCTGCTGAGGGGAGCCCCAGGCCCTTTAAAACGCCAGTGGAGCACCACTGCCATAGCCCCGGGGTAGGAGTGGCAGGGCTCCAGCAGTGATTTAAAGGGCCTGGGACTCCCCACAGCAGCCAGAGGCCCAGGTCCTTTAAATCGCTGGCAAACCCTGCTGCCGCAGCCCCGGAGTAGCAGCTGCGGGGCTCCAGTACTGATTTAAAGAGCTCCGGGCTCCAGCTGCTGTGGGGAGCCTGGGCCCTTTAAATTGCCAGCAAGCCCCACTGCCGCAGCCCCAGGGTAGCAGCGGCAAGGCTCCAGCAGAATTTAAAGGGCCCGGAGCTCCCTGTAGCAGCCGGAGCTCCGGACCCTTTAAAGCGCTGCCAGAACCCCGCCCCTACCACACTATACACAAACCCATGTTATATCAGGTAGCATTATAACAGGGTTGTCATAAACAGATAAGTAAGAGTTAATAGAACAAAAGCTTCATATCTCTTTTGCCTGGAAAGGGTTAACAAGAACAGTGAGCCTGGCTGTCACCTGACCAGAGGACCAATCAGGGGACAGGATACTTTCAAATCTTGAGGGATGGAAGTTTTGTGTGTGCTGTTAGTGTTTGGTGGTTGTTCTCTCTGGGTTCTGAGAGTGACCAGACGTGCAACCAGGTTTCTCTCCAATCTCTCTGATACAGTCTCTTATATGTCCAGAATAGTAAGTACTAGGTAGATAAAGTGAGTTAGGCTTATGTTTGTTTTCTTTATTTGCAAATGTGTATTTGGCTGGAAGGAGTTTAAATTTGTATTTTGCTGAAAGGATTTTAATTTGTACTTGTATACTTAGGCTGGGAGGGTATTCCCAGTGTCTATAGCTGAAAGACCCTGTACCTACTTCATCTTAAATTTACAAAGATAATTTTTACCTTTGTTCTTTCTTTAATTAAAAGCTTTTCTTGTTTAAGAACGTGATTGTTTTTTTTTTTTTAATCTGGTGAGACCCCAGGGGACTGGGTCTGGATTCACCAGGCAATTGGTGGGGAAAAAGGAGGAAAGGGGGAGAGAAAGGTTAATTTTCTCTCTGTGTTAGGATTACTTGCTCTGTCAGGGAGAGTCTGGGAGGGAGAGAGAGAAGGAGGAGGGGAGGTAAATTTTCCTCTCTGTTTAAAGATTCAAGGAGTTTGAACCACAGTGATCTTCCAGGGTAACCCAGGGAGGGGAAGCCTGGGAGAGGCAATGGTGAGGGAAAGGGTTTACTTGTGTTAAGATCCAGAGGGACTCGGCCTTGGGGGTTCCCAGGCAAGGTTTTGGGGAGACCAGAGCGTACCAGGCACTGGAATTCCTGGTTCGTGGCAGCGCTACGAGTACTAAGCTGGTAATTGAGCTTAGAGGAATTCATGCTGGTACCCCATCTTTTGGACGCTAAGGTTCAGAGTGGGGAATTATACCATGACAAGGGTAGAGGTCTATTTGCTTTCTCGGTCGCAGCTGGACTTGAAGGGCTTTCAAGTAAGTGATGGGTTTCTCAGTGGAATTTTATTAATCTGAAACAAAATTTGAGGCTCCAATAGATTAAGTGTACTTATAGTATGATTACGCTTCAAAAGAAGCACAGTATGGGCCTGATTTTCCACTACTTTGTGTTTTCAGCTGTGCCCAGCATGCACAGAATGCTGCCAAATCAGAACTTCTGTGTTTTATGCTCACTTTTCACTGACGGTGCAAAGCTGTGAAGAATGAGAGCTTTCATATTAGATACTGCCACTCAAATCAAAATTTGCCACTTCCTTTAGTACCCCCAGGCCTTACAAAGGGGGAAGTTCAAAAGTAGATATGTGTGGAATTACAAAGTAGAACAGCAAATCTATATTACGACAGTTATTCAGTAACTAGTGCCTGTCACAGGTAAGGCGAGTTCTAACTTCCGTTCTAAAACCTCTTTTTTCAGATGTTCATAATTTTTGGATACAAATTTTTTTTTAGCTAAAGTTTTCCATGCTTGGACTCAGTGAATGGAATGTTCTGCAAGTTTGAACCTGGGCTAAGATTGAGCTGATCTGTGGCATCCTGGCGCTTCTCTGAAACTGGTCTCATGATCCAGAATCTCAGCTTCCATTAAATAGTTCAGTTTACAGATGTAATGGTTATGAAGAAAACTTAAAAAATGTGACTCATGTAACTGATGAAAAGATGTTTACAGAGAATCTGGAACAATAGCTCTGAGTAGTGTGAACTGCCCAATTCCTGTCAGTAAAGAGCTAACTCAGAAGCCTAGGGCTAATTCAAGTGTCAGAACTGGTAACTGCTTGCTCCTCATGTAAGAAAGGGGAGGGGAATCACAGAGCTACACAATTTACTGCATGTGATGTCTCATTTAAGTGCTACAAGGGGTGGTGTTTTAGAGTTACCGCTACTTATGCCCTGGTTTGAACAAAGTTGGTTCAGTTTTGTCTTGAATTATGGGTGTGAACGCGTATATGAGTTGGATGGAAGGACAAGGGTGGGGAAGAACACCCAACTGTTCCCCACATACGCTAAATGGACTTTTTTTCACATAAGTAACAGCTCAAATTAGAATCACTATGCTAGGCTTGTTTTATTAACTCACTGAGATTTAAGGAAGAGACCAACTTAAAGTTCTAAGTATTTAAAGTCAGAATTTTTAACACATGTACAGCAAAATATTTTATTAATTCCTAAGTTGGAACACCCAGGGGGCATGGCAGATCTTAAAGCACACAAGCTTTGAATCAGTCTAAACTCCAGCTCACAATTTGAGGTGACCTAATTTCTAACAATAGTAAGGAAGCCACAGCAGCATAAGTGGCTGCTCAAGCTAACCCCACCCACCTGGAACCCTGGGTACATGGTCCAGCAGCTGCCATGCGATGAAAGCTAGTTCAGGTATGTGAACCCCAGCTTCCATCACACCTCTCGACTGCAGAGTAGACATACTCACAATGTGGTTCTGCCTCCTAGTGTCTGGATCACATAGAGGTTTATGAATCCCTACAACCTTTGAGGTGACAAAATTGGCAGCAGAGGCTCATGCTTTTAGATCCAGAGATGTAATTCCTGCTGCAGATAACCCTCTCAATGGTGTCATATTACATTATATTGAGTTTTCACATGAGATGAACTACACCACTATAGTTATACCAGTATAACTCACTGTGTAGACACTCTTACTCAGAATTACAGCAACCTTTTTTTTCAGTGTAGCTGAATTTGTGCATTAACAGTATTATTTCAAATAATGTCCAAATTGGGAGTTATACCAGTATAGTAATGCTGGTAATATAGATATGCCCAAAGTCTGCTCCATGGAAGGCATTAGGACTTTTGCTATTTACTTTAATGGGAGCAGATGGCAGCCCATAATAAGGCCATGACATACATGACAGCTGTTCCAGACAGCAGGAACTACAGAAGAGGGGAAGGCTCTTGCATCAACAGCGGAAGTATGTGGAAAAGCTTCTTTGTGGTCACAGATATATTGAGAATAAGATCTAATAATTAAGCATTTTAATATCAAAGTCTGGGGTGAAATCCTGGAGTCATTGATGCCAATGGCGAAACCCTTATTGACTACACAGGGGTCAAGTTTTTCCCCGCACTGTCTAGTGTTCATGTCTCTCTTTTAACCCCTACAGATTTCTCTATGCCCAAAAGAAATTAACAAATTGTGCAGAATTCCAGTTTGCTGCAGAAGGTGAAGAAGCCGTTATAGATCAAAATTGGTGAATAAAGACATGAAATCAGAATAGGAATTTGCTTTAAATCTCCTGATGAGGAGGGACAACAGGATAAGAGAAAATGACAGTGACAAGAGCCATACCTCTCCATCTCCCTTGTGCAGGGAACCTGAGGGCTCAGAAGGCATATCTGGTGAATGGAAGCATCCAGAGGTCACTACTGTGTTCCCGCACTGATTGCCCCAGAGGCAGGGCCGGCTCCAGGCACCAGCTCAGCAAGCAGGTGCTTGGGGCAGCCAAGGGGAAGGGGCAGCATGTCAAGCTCTTCGGCAGCAGGTCCCTCGGTCCCTCTCAGAGGGAAGGACCTGCCGCCAAAGAAGAAAGTGGTGCGGTTGAGCTGCTACTGATCGCGGCTTTTATTTTTCCCCACTGCCTGAGGGGGGCAAAAACCCTGGAGCCGGCCCTGCCCGGGGGGTAGGGGTGCTGGAACAATTTGTATAGTGGGGGTGCTGAAAGCCATTGAACCAAACTGTAAACCCTGGATATGATGGAAACCACTTCAGGCCAGGTGGAGCAGCAGCACTCCCAGCACCCGTAGTTCCAGCACCGACTCCTGGGATTCTGTTGAGGTTCTTATATTGCCCCATCACCATGGTAAATCAGCACATGATGGGCTCCACTGTTACCAGTCAATAGCTTCCTTTGCAGCTGTCATACATTTCTGTGAGGGGATCTATTAGTCCTCTAACTCTTTCTCTGGCCAAACACCAGGGGTAGATGCATTGCCCCCTCTCCTCCTGCCTCTGTGCAGAAATGTCGGTGCACTGCCAAACAGGGCAGGGCTCGCCTGCCAGAGTGACTGCTGAGTTTGCTGAGGGGGCCTCTCCCTTCTGGAGGGCTCCATGGATGCAGAACCCATCCAGGCTGTGAAGCTCTGATTGGGCTCCCTGCCTAGGTCAGGGTTTGGCTCAGATATTGCACTTGATTGAAATAATTCTCACCATTTCTACCTTAAATGATATAAAATTATTTTGAAAACAAAACCAAAAGTTTGTTTGTATGTTTCCTAAAGAAAGGGGAGAAAAAATGACACAGGAACTGGGTTTTTTTTTTTGAGTAAAGTTTTTGCAATTCACCTTAGAAATATATAAAGATACTTTGAGCACAATAGCAATAGTGACAACATTAGCTAGAATACAGTAGCACCTAGTTGTGTTTTCAGATGCTTGATTTTGATGTGACTTTTAAAACATGTACACCTAGGTTCTTCTCTGCATTACACCTGTACTAAGACAGAGTAACTCCCTTAATGTTAATGGAGGTACTCTGCATTCCCACCCACATGACTGAGAACAGACTGATCCACCACTGCTAGTAGCTTTTCACTCTTAATATAGGCATATTTTCCATCTGAATAAAGTTAAATTTCTGGATTGCTGAAGTATAATTAAACACAGATAGAGTAATCTTGGAATAGCTCTAAATTACATTATTTTAAATTAAAAGCTAGTGGGTTAGCAACAGGAAAAGATTAGGTAATATATTGTAGTGTTTTAAACATTATATAATTTGAAAAAAAATCCAAGAAAATCCCAGAATTGGAGTGAAAAATGACTCAAAATCTTCACTAATCTTTTTGTGTGTGGATAATTCAATGTTTGCTTTACGTAGAACAATTTTCCTAACTTCTTTTGAGTTACATTATATGGGACAAAACATGAAATACACCAAAAAATACCTTTACATTTTTCATAATATTTCCTCTTAATGTAGAATGGACACCTTAAAAAAGTTTTACTGTCTCCCACATCCTAAGTAGGAGGAATACCTTCTCATAACAGTAGCACTTTGCCTAAAAATCAGTAAAAAGAACATTTTAAAAGTGTGCCCAGTGTACAATGTATTTCAAATTACCATGGTCAAGTGTGTGTTTTATATATGTGCTCACACTGACTGCTTTTTGCATGAAAGGATTCCAGTACTAGTTCATAAAAACGCTTGCAACATAAACTATGGGCCAAATATTCAGAGGGGCTAAACATTAGAACTTGTACAAAAGAGATTTGTGTAAGCTCTTTGGAACGGAGACCATCTACCACTCTGTGTTTGTACAGGGCCTAGCACCATGGGGCCCCACTCTTGGTCGGCCCAAGGCACTGCCGTAATAAACATTTTAAATAACATAAGGCTTGGCAGGATTTGGCTCCGTAACAACCAGGCATATTTTTAGTTATACTGCTGGACAGATATTTCTTTAAGATTTTAGTTCCGGAGGCACAATATACATTTGTATTGACAAAATAATGACAGTACCTAGTATAACATGCATGCCAAGTCTTGCCAAATGCTTCACAGTATGATAACCAATTCCTTTAGCACCTCCAGTCACTATAGCGACATTTCCATTTTGTGTAGGGAAAACTACATGAAGAGAAAAAAATAATGCATTAATTCACAGTAGCAATACAGATAAGGATATAAGGTACATATTATAAATACATACATACACTCAACTTTGGCCAATAAAAAATGCAACAACAAACCTGGTAGGCAATTAAAGGAACATAATACTTACGTTTATCAACCACAGTATAATTTTCTAGTATTAATAGTTCACAAAAGACTGAGGCTGATGACACACAAATGATAGATGTCCAATTAGAAAAATGTAGTCGTTTCTATTTGCATGCATTCTGTTGTTATTGTTGTTGTCCTGCAACAATCTGTCCTTTACGATTTTCGGCTTAACTATTTCTATTGTCTAAAGACACATGGCAGCTGTTGCAAGTCAATTTACAGGTTGTTTATTTAGTCAAACATGCATACAGAGATAATATAAGAATTTTTCAGTAAGCAGCATGATATCCTTCAGACCTTTTGGAAAGGGGTTCTGTATTTGCTTCCCCAATAATAGGGAGCAAAATCACAATAAGCTGAAAAAGAAAAAACGTAAAAACAAAATTCCTGGTGTCCACTTCCCAACATTTCTGTACTCTAGTCTATAGAATATAAAAATATTAAAAACATATAAAAACATATGTCACTTTAAATATTTGAGGGTTTATCTGCTTTAGTCTATATTTTGTTCATTAGGAGCAGAACTGTGCAACTCCTACTCGCATAAGTACATAAGAACGGCTACAGTGGGTCAGACCTTGGTCCATCTTGCCCAGCATCCTGTCTCCAACAGTGGCCCATACCAGAGCTTCAGGGGGAGTGTACACAACATGACAATTATGGACTGATCCACTTCTGTCTTCTACTTTTGGCTTCTGGCAGTCAGAGGTTTAGGGTCACTCCAAGCATGGGGTTGTGTCCCTGACCATCTTGGCTAATACCCATTGATGGACCTATCCTCCATTAATGCATCCAGTTTGAACCCAGTTATACTTCTGACCATCACAGCATCCCATGACAATGAGTTCCACAGGTTAGTTGTGTGACAAAAGAAATTCCTGCTGTTTGTATTAAACTTGCTGCCTATTAATTTCATCAGGTAACCTCTGTTTTTTGTTTTGTTTGAGAGGGTAAATAATACTTCTCTAATAATTTTTTCTACGCGTTCATGATTTTATATACCGCTATAATGTCATCGTCCCCCTTAGTCATCTCTCTTCTAAGCTGAACAGCACTAATCTTTTGAATCTCTTCTTATATGGAACTGTTCCATACCCTTAATTGTCTTTGTTCCCCTTCTCTGAAACTTTTTCCACTTCCATTATATCCTTTTTGAGATGCGGCAACCAGAACTGGACACAATATTCAAGGTGTGGGCGTACCATGGATATAGTGTAGGCATGTTTTCTGTCTTATTTTCTATCATTTTCCTAATAGTTCCTAATATACTGTTAGCATTTTTGATCACTGCTGGGCATTCAGCGGAAGTTTTCAGAGAACTATCCATAGTAACACCAAGATCTCTTTCTTGAATGGTTAAAGCTCATTTAGAACCTATCGTTGCACATCTATAGCTGGGTTTTTTTTTTTCCAATGTGCATTACTTTGCACCTATCAATGTTGAATTTCATCTGTCATTTTGTTGCCCAGTCACCCAATTTTGTGATATCTCTCTGTAACTTCTCACAGGTTGCTTTGGACTTACATATCTTCAATAATTTTTACTGTCTGCAAACTTTGCCACCTCATTTTTCACTGTTTCCAGATCATTAATGAACATGTCAAATAGCAGAGGTCTCAGTACAGATCCTTGGAGGACCCCGTTGTTCACCTCTCTACTGTGAAAACTGACAGTTCATTCTTACTCTTGTTTCTTATCTTTCAACCAGTTACTGATCCATAAGATGACCTTTCCTCTTATCCCAGGGTTACTTAGATTCCTTAATAGCCTTTGGTGAGAGACCCTGTCAAAGGCTTTCTGAAAGTCCAAGTACACTTGATCGACTGGATCCCCCTTATCCACATGCTTGTTGATTCCCTCAAAGAATTCTAACAGGCTGTGAGGCATGATTTCCCTTTATAAAAACCAGGTTGACTTTTCCTCAACACACCATGTTTATCTGTGTGTCTGATAATTCTGTTCTTTGCTATCGTTTCTGCCAATTCATCTGGTACTGAAGTTAGACTCACTGCCCTGCAACTGTCAGGATCCCCTCCGGAGCCCTTTTTTTAGAAAATAAGCATTTAGCTACCTTCCAGTCATCTGCTACAGAGGCTGATTTCAGCAACAGGTTATGTAGTACAGTTAATAGTTCTGCAATTCTATATTTGAGTTCCTTTGGAATTCTTGGGCAAATACCATCTAGGCTTGGTGACTTATTTCTGTTCAGTTTACCAGTTTGCTCTAAAGCCTCTTCTATTGACACATCAATTTGGGACAGTACCTTGGCTTAATTAAAGGGACTTTTTATGTGGATAGGGATTACATCAATGTGGTTTAAAGGTTGCACAATCAAGCCTTATATGAAAAAACCCCAACAGCAGCAACAGAAAAGAAATTCCAGCTAAACAAGAAGAAAGGTTGAACAAGCCATGACTTCAATTTAATTGCTTTGGGGGAAAAAAATAAATTACAGCAATAAAATAAAATCAGAGGTGTGAGGAGCCTTTCAGGGTAAGAAAATGCGGCATTTGTAAAGTTAATAGGGTTTTTCTCTCTTTTGAGAGTAAACTACTGGATGCTCAGGAAGAAAAATTGTGTTGAATATTTTAGTCTGCAGCAGTCGTGTCCCTACGGAGTGGAGTAGATACCACCACCTTCACAGTCAGTCCCTGCCCTACCAGTCATTTCTCAATTCCTACTGAGCTGTGAGTGCTCACCTTCAATCAGCCTGTCATGCCAGCCTCCACTACCCCATTTTCAAACAAATATATGTGCACTTTTCCCCGTGCTGCCCCACATGGTTTGGAGGCACTCTCCATAAACATTGACAAAGCTACCTCATTATCCACCTTCAAATTCCTCCTGAAAACTCCTTTGCGGTCAGGTCTATAAAAAACTTGACAACAGTGAGGCTGCAAGTGTGCCAAGACCACCACATACCATGCTGACCAATACGGTCTCATTAATTGTACTTCCCCATCTGTCTGTCTCCATCTGCTGTCTTTTATCTTATTCTTAGCTTGTAAGGCCCTGTTTGTACAGCAGCTAGCTCCAGGGAATCCTGTTCCATGACTCGTGCTGCAAGGCACTAGTATAATACAAAGAACAAATAAACAATAGTCTCACACTAGCTCAAAAAGCAGCAGGCTTTGATCTGTCCAACAGTTATCTAACTTTGTGTTACCTAAAAAGGAACCCCCTAAAATGTAGTAACAGTCCCATATTTTTAAGTAGTCTTTAAACACACTACTTGTGCTGCTCCCATGAGTTCTCTCTTCCCGTACACATATTGGGTAAACCCTGGCTTCACTGAAGTCCATTGCAAAACTTCCATTAACTTCAACAAGGCCAGGAGTTCCACCCTTGGTATCTTAAATTCACAATTTTCCTTGTAACTGAAAGGACATCCTTTTTAAAAAGGTTTTTTTTTAAAATGAGAGTTGTGTGTCTACCTGCTCCAATAAATATATTCTCCAATAACTAAAAGCTAGATTATGCTGCCTCCCCCATCTTAACTGGGGGAGGAGTTATTCACAGGAGCAGCCCCACTGACTACCTATCTGAATAACTGCAAATAAGGGGCCCACAAGCAGGTCCTAAGAGCTAAGGTTGAAATTACAGCTGGAGTGAGCACTCAGTAGTCAACTAAATTTTCTATTCCAAAGGCCTTTTTCAGGCGTTTATTACTTTGCGAAGCTTCTACCTTTTTGGCTGATGTTCTCCAGGTCTGCTCTCTTCATGAGGACACTTGAAAATAAATGTTGAGCAAAAATGCCCCTGCAGTTTTTGAAAATGAAGGAAGTTTATAAAAAAAGATTTTTTTTTCCAGAATGAAATAAGAAATTCCAACTTTTCTAGGAACAGCTCTTGTGCCTAAACAAGACAAGGCAGAAATTTGTAATTTGGCAAAGAAATAGTCTCTAGGCCACATGTGTTCCTTTCAGCCATCCAGTGAAAATAGTTTGACTTTGCAGAATTGTTAGAGTTGCTAAAAAGGAATAACAATAACCGTTTATAAATATCAGGCTTATCACATTATGTAGGCACTGTAACTTGTGTGGCATTTTGGACTCTATCAAAATACTATGGTAAATTCTGTCTCATTCAATGTACAGGTGCATATGGTAGAAGGTAGTATGATCACTGAAGGTGCAAACGAAAGGAGGAAGGTCACCAAAGCAGCAACTGGATGATTTCTTTGTAACATGACACAGCACTGACAAGTGCCAATCTGAAACAATGGATGAAACGGCTGAGGACAACAATTTGGAGGTGGACTACAGCATAATGGATCAAGGGAACAAGAAGGGACCCAGTGCTGATGGGACTTTGACAAGCAGGAAGAATACAGCAAATGCATGAACAACAAAAAGGTCCTGCCACAAAGCAGCTTTCAGCACAGAATCAAGGGGCCTGATTCTCCAGTGTATTGTTCCAATTTCATACCAGTGACTTTAGTGAGGCCATTCGTATACTTAAAGTTAAGCATATGTTTAAGCACTTTGCTAGATCAGGGCCTGAGTTCCTTAAAAGTAATTCCAGTTGAAGAATTTTGGAAATCTTTTAGTTCCAACATTTCAAAACATTCACAAAGAAACAATAACTAACTCTTTCTAAGCTAATATTCCTTAGCCCAAATGAGCCTGTACTTCAAGATCAATTCCTTAGGATTTTCCCCAGGGGTTTGGTATGAGTTGAGATAAGAAGTATTAGGATTTTATTGATGATGGGGGCAGGATGATCCATTTGTAGATAATGCTACAATTTATATGCATGTGTAAAGACAAATTACAGGGCACAAACATATGTATGTGCCTACTTAATGGACACATCTGACAAAGTTAGATAAATAAGAATTCATTAAATAGGAACGTACATTGAAAATAGCCCCCAGCAGAGGTAAATCCATCCCAATCCAACACAACTTCTATGAAGAGTGATGAGGAAGCCTACACAAGTACAATTTCTTTTTATTCCACAACCGTCTGTTCAGTATATTCAGGTTTATTCCATTTTCATTCATTCTCTGTACTGATATTTGCAGTTTCAACTGTAGTGATGCTCCAAAAAAAAAAAAAATTCCTTAGATGGGACTCCTTTCCATTAGCCCCAAGTATATAATCTTCCACCTCCTCTGACTCTAAATATGCCTCCTGCTTCCTTCCCCTTCTCCTCATGTCCTCCATTTCAACCTACCACTCTTTTTTTAATATCTCGGATACACATCCCCATCACTTATTTCAATGACCTACATCAGTGTTTCTCAAACTGGAGTCACCACTTGTGTAGGGAAAGCCCCTGGCAGGCTGGGCCAGTTTGTTTACCTGCCTCGTCCGCAGGTCCAGCTGATCGCGGCTCCCACTGGCTGCTCTAGGCCAATGGGAGCTGCTGGAAGCAGCATGGGCCAAGGGACTTACTGGTCGCTGCTTCCAGCAGCCCCCATTGGCCTGCAGCGGCAAACCGCGGCCAGTGGGAGCGGACGGGGCAGGTAAACAAACCAGCCCAGCCTGCCAGGGGCTTTCCCTACACAAGCAGCAACGCCAGTTTGAGAAACACTGAACTACATTATTAGTTTTGTTCACTGAACTAACTTTGCTACAATTTTAGTAGATGTGGAAGTCACTGAGAATGAGGTGATTGTGAGGAGAGAAAAATGGAGGGGCAGAGAGAGAGGGAAGGATAGATGGGAAGAAGTCAGAAAAGTGATAGACGCTGGACACATGATGAGCAAGAGAAGCTGATGGAGTGGTGTTTAATGCTGGAGGAATGGGAAAGGGAAAACCCAACTCTCTCACCAGAACTGGGTTTATAAAGTTGACAGGCCAGTCATCAGGCCCAGTCATCACTCAATCCACAAAGGTACTTAGATACTTACACCCCAGACTTAGGTGCCTAAATCTCAGGTTTAGGCACGTAAGGCACAGTTTTAGGCTCCACTGCTATCCACAAAACTCCTGCTGAACCCCGTAGATATCTCAACTCACTCAGTGCCTAAGTTTTCAGGGCAAAAGTTCCCTCAGCGCCTATGTTTCTATATGTGTACTGCTGCCTCCCTCTAGGTGTCTGGACACCTGTCTCCCACCTAGGCCCCAAAGCAATCCATGATGTCTCTTCTCTGTCCTGTCCCAATGACCGTTCCAGTGTGAATAAATACTTAAATAGTCACTGGGCCTGAAGAGGCAGGAGGTGATTCTCTACCCTAATGTTTAGGGTACAGTGGATACTGTCCCCTTGCTTCAATTTCTCTTTCATTATTTAATCCACAGTGGAACAGCTAGAACAGGATAGACTGAGGAAGCCCTACATCAGAACATCGCATAGCTCAGTGGTTAGAGAACGCTCCTGAGTGGTGGGAGACCCCTGTTCAAATCCTTTCTCCCTTGCAGGGAGGGAGGGAAACAACCTCTTCCATATCCCAGATGAGTACTCTAACTACTGATCTAAAAGTTATAAGGTGGGCACCACCATCTCCTCCTCCAGCTGTTTTGCGTGGAGTGCAGCAGGCACCTAAGGCATTCCTGCAAGAAAGGCCATAAGTGCCTGAGGATATGTCTACATTACAGTTACACACCCGTGGTTGGCCCACTGCAGATGACTCAAACTCACGGGGCTCAGACTAAGGGGCTGTTTAATTGTGTAGACATTCAGGCTTGGCTGCAGCCTCAGCTCAAAACATCTACACTGCAATTAAACAGCCCCTCAGTTTGAGAACTGAGAGCCTGAATCAGCTGGCACAGGCCACCTATGGGTTTTTAATTGCAGTGTAGACATACCCTGAGCCTCCTGACTGCAGATGGGTTCCTTTTCATGGATGGCTAGCAGAGATAAGCACCTAAGTCCAGACTGCAGGAAGGTACCTATGTCAAAGAGAGAGGAGGGGCATAGGACATGCTCCTCTCATTGGTATCCCCCATTGCCTAGCATAGACAGCTGCCTGCCTAGTCTGCTGGCTTTTGTGGTTTGCTTTATTACCTAATTGCTCCACTTGTGTCACAAACCTTAGATGTAAGAGCATAGGCCTTGACTAGTAGAGACACAAAAGAAAGGTGAATATTTAGCTTGATGACAGGATGACAAGTATCGAGTTCAGAGTTGTTTTCGTACAGCAATATTCAGGTTGAAAGGAAGGTGAACGTTGGGTGATGAGTGTTGTTGCCAGACACAATATAATTCACTGTGACACAGCACAACACAATCATGTTTTTCAAGTTGGGTAAAGGAAATAGTATAGTGAGCTCAGGCGACTACAACATTATTCTCTAGCTTTTCTCATCCTAAACATTCAAATACTTTTCCTACATTTTTATTTACAGGGGTAAGTTAACAATGCAGAGCTTTAAAGCATTTTCACCAACTTTAAAATGATATATTACAAAAGAATTCTTCTGCACTGCTATTCCTGATTGTAATCACCTGGCTACTGGATAATTCTGTCCAAATGACAGTTCTCAGAAAGGAAGCTAAGGTAGATATCTACTTAGGTTGTGTGATAACAAGGTCCCAATAGTTTTTTAGCCCTTGTGGAAAGCTAGTAAATAGAACCAAGGAAGAAAATAATTATTCCAAGTGCAAATCACTCCATGGCAAGTGTGGGGGCTTGAGCCTTCAGCTTCTACACAATTTAAACTTTCATTAAAAGAAAAAAAAGTTCCTAGCCCTCCTGGTTGTGAGGAGAACATTCCAAATGTAATCTTCCAGACTGAGTCTTCAGACAGTTCTTATACCTCTTCTGCCTGTCACCACTTTGCCAAGCAACAACAAAGTAAAGTCCATAAGATTTGGAGTGGCTTTACTCCCACTATTTAGAAACCTGTGGGCAAGCTGTGAATCATGCACAGAATGGTGAGCAGCAGAGGTTGGCACTAAGATTTTTATGGCAGAAGAGGCAAAGAAATGTAGGCTGAGGGCTAGTAGAATAGCAGAAACTTCTTTCTTCCTCTCTCTTGTAGCAACCAAGAGGCTGTGGCAGAAGCTGATGGAGATGTGTCCCCCCCAATCCCATAACACCCAAAGGCGCTTCTAAAAGAGCCGTAACAGCCAGAGGGCTCCCAAAATGAGTGAACAGAGAAAAAAACACTTGCCCTTCTTCCAGCAGCTTGAGGGGGCTAGACTTTGAATTTATCCAATACCTACTACACAAAGGTTGATATAAAAGATGGATCCAGGGATAGGGCCTCAGTAGAAATCACAGCACCTTTTGCCAGCAGGAGACTGGGGCTTCTCACTAGAGCCTCGCACTGGACCCAGAGGATACCTCCCTGTGTGTGGATGATAATCTGGGACAGAAATAGTAACTGGAAAAGCCCTGTGCTCTCATAAACAAAGCAGTCAATCTTACAAAGTGCTGAGCACTCCCAACTCTTACTGATCCTACTGACTGAGAAAGAAATGGCACCCATAAAAATTTAGAAGACCTAAACATGGTAAAACTAGCTATTCTGAACTAGTGGCTTATGACACCTTCAAAATGCCAATAAAAATGAACAAACAAAGCAACCACTGCTGTATTTCTACAATATTTCTGTGTGCCCTTCTAATATACATTCCAGCATGAGTATTAGGAGAGAGAGGTGTTTGCATAGAGCCTAGCATGGTGGTGTCCTGGTCCATGCCTAAGGTTCCTTGGCACTAGTCATGGAAATAATAAATAAAAATAATAATAGGTAACATTTGCAGAGGGGACTCAAGCTACTCACAGGAGCCAGAATTAGAAATTCCTGTGTTCTATCCCAGTTCTGCAACTTTGGGCAAGTCGCTTAACCGCTTTCTCAGTTTCCCCACATTTACAAAGAAATACTTCTCACCTACCTTATGAGAATGTTGGGAGACATCTGTAGGACACTTTGTAAAGCATGATATGAGTGATGATAAACATCGTTAGTGCTAAATTTTAATTTAATTTTAAGATTATACTAGAGGCCTCCAGATAAAAATCAGATGAACACCTTACCATGTTAAGAGATCAACATGTTAGAAATGAAGTTATAAAATAATTTGCTACAATGGTAATAATAATGGGTGATTTAGCTACCCAATTATTAACTGACTGAATGGAACATCAAAATACCCTTTGCAGGAGGAATATATTGATAACATAAATGACAGCTTTTGAGAGAAACTTCTTTTGATACTTACAGATGTAAGTCCTATGACTAGAAGCCAAAGGGAAAAGCCCTCTCAATTCCATTTATTGGTGAAATGTGCTGCCACAGAGATGTTCATTTGCATAGGCTATTTATCCACAATTCCCCTAGCGACACTTAGGAGGTCACCATAAGTATATATAAACTTGGATTTTGGTGGGATATTCTCACCAGCAGGTGTGAAGGGAGTGAGACTATTGTGAAAGTTACCAGAAGGACGGTATTTACCTGTAACTTGCACATATATTCTGTTGCTGTGTTTTCCCAAGGCTATGACTGTGTTCCCTTTCCCTTAATAGAGATCCCCTTGTTTGTACACAGTCTCATATGTGTTTAGTTTTCCCAGGTTTCTGGAGCAGGCATCAATCCAGCTTAATTATGTTTTAAGAGAGACCCTAGGTATATTAAACCCTGCTCTTTTCACTGCTGTTAACCACCTGGCAGAAGGCTTAAACAGAAAATGATAACGAAAAATTAGGACCCCATTTTCAAACAATTTAAATAGGACCTCCACATCTGTCTTCATGCCCTTTCTCCTGTATCTCTGTGCAGATTCTCCACAGGCTGCCTCCCTTCCTCACCCCTCCCGCACTGTAGAGCCACAATGGACTCACTGCAATCAAGGCCAACCGTGATGATGCAGAAAGATAGGATATGTTTCAAAAGGAACAAAGCATCTGCATGCATGCTTTGAGACCACCAAGAGGGAAGACATAGGAGGCAATTAATGAGAATGTTTAAATAGTAGAAAAGTTAAATTCACTTTCTACTTCAGTCTTCTAAGGGCGCGTCTTCACCGGCAGCGCTTTAATGTGGCTTGTGTAGTCGCAGCATAGCGCTGGAGAGAACTTTCCCAGCGCTTTAAAAAAAACACCTCCATGAGGGGCATAGCTACTAGCGCTGGGAGCACGACTGCCAGCACTGGTGCACTGTCTACACTGGTGCTTTACAGCTCTGAAACTTGCAACGCTGAGGGGAGTGTTTTTTCACACCCCTGAGCGAGACAGTTGCAGCACTGTAAAGTGCCAGTGTAGACAAGCCCTTACACAACAGCATTAGAGGCTTGATGGAACAATGGTCTGATCCAGCATCATAGATCCCATCTTTTCAAAATGCAAATCCACAGTGACTTTGACTGAGACTAAACTACTAAGGAAGAGAATTTGGCCCAGCAAATATGGAGAGGCCTCGAAAAAAAGGGAGCAAACATTAAGATGCAGTTGTACACTCCTAAAGCTGTAATACAGCCTTAAACCTTAACTCCATTTTACTTCTTCCTTTAGCCGAGGCTTGTATGGTGCTTGGAGAGTCTAACCTGTATGTTTAGAATTGCCCAAAAGAGAAACAGAATATACTATTAAAGAAATCAGACAAATGGGAAAAATGTTAACAGCTCCACAGGACAACAGGTGATCCCATGCTCATTACTGTTATGGTGTCAATGCGAGTTTTGCCTGCATGAGAGTGATAGGGGTAGGCCCTCAGAAGCAGTCAAAGAATAACAGGAGAAGGGACAAATTGTTTTATACTCTAATCCTGTGAGTGAAGTTAGTGTTTCTGAAAGCTAGGTATAGTGCAGGCAGACACTGTGCAACCTCTCCCACTGCCCTCCAGTCTTAAACATCTCTGCTATTCCACTCTTCAGCTAGTTTTTGCTTAAGAGAGGCTGGAGAAAAAAGGATGTCTCAGATAAGGACTGAGGTTGAAGGGAGGCTTGCATAGCACTATGCTCGCATTATGCCAGAGATGGGAAATTTTGCTGAACAGTAATGTTTTTGTCATGTGGACAAATGCCAACTAACTCCTTTACAGCTGTAAGAGAATGAAGGACTTTGTAGCCATGCCTCCAGATGTGACAGGCTTGCAGAGCACAGACACCACTGCACCATCTTGCTCCTGAGAAGTAACTGAAGACCACTGTACTAAAGGGATTCCTGGAGGTATCTGCAGCCATAGGTTGGCACAGGAAAAGCACTTGACAAAAACTAACACCCAGCCAAGTGAAATAAGGACAAGGAGTAGGAGGTGTTGCTAAAAGTGTGAAGAAAGCCTGGTAATTACCTACCGTACACAGCAAATCAACACCTTATATGCTAAAAGTTTTCAGAAATTTGCTGAAAAGGTGAAGAAAGAAAATTTGATACTAACACCAACAAGTAACCACTCCCTTCATAAGCATTTATCGAAACAGTGCATTTAACAGTCTTTTTTTTCCCTTACATGAGAAAATACAATCTCAAGTACACAGAAAGAGACACAGGCTCTATGTGCCTTCTATTCATTGTCCCGCTTACTTTTCATCCTTCTTTTTATTTATCTATGATATCTGCACTCTGTGGGCCTGGTTCTTTTCCACCTTACCCTGATATATATCAGGAGTAACTCTACTGAGGTTAGTGATGTTATACAGGTGTATCTTTCAATCAGAAATATCATGTAGTTTTCTCTTGAACATATCATACTGTTGCTCTCTCTCACAACCAGACCCTTTTCCTAGAATATCAGGGTTAGAAAGGACCTCAGGAGGTCATCAAGTCCAACCCCTGCTCAAAGCAGAACCAATCCCGAGACAGATTTTTGCCCCAGATCCCTAAATGGCCCCCTTCAAGGATTGAACTCACAACCCTGGGTTCAGCAGGCCAATGCTCAAACCACTGAGCTACCCCATGTATTGTACATATTAAATGAAATTATTTTATGTAAAACTTCTCTCTGCTCTGCAAGTCATGTCCTCTTGTAATTATGTCTTTCCCATTGTAAAATCAGGAGCTGAAGAGCGGGCTTGATCCCAGGTGATATAACATGGGGTAATGGGATCATCTCTGCCAAGAAACCCCAGCAATTGCCACATTTTACAAATCAAACAACAAATACAATAAAATGTATCATCAGTATCAGGAAATGCTGTCTTTCTCTGAGATCCATTATGACTGAGGGTATGTCTATACTGCAGCTGGGAAAGGGCCTCCCAGCCTAGGCAGACAGACACACACTAGCTCAACTTGAACTAGCACACTGTAAATAGCAATGTGAATGCTGGGGCAGCGGCATGGGCTAGCTATCAGACTACAGACCCAGGGGGTCAGATGGGCTTGTGCCGCCAGCAATGCTGCAGTGTCCATATTGCTATTTTTAGAATACTAGCTCAAGCAGATCTAACACGGCTGTCTACCTGAACTAGGAGGCATGCTCCCAGATGTAGTGCAGACAAACCGTGATAACACAGTAAGCTGCACTAAGCTAAAATACAACACTTTCCTAGCTCTTTTTCTCAGAAATTTCATAGCGCTTTACAAACGTTAAGACTCATAATACTTCTGAGGTAAATACTATCACTGCCATTTTTCAGGCGTGGAAATTGAGGCACAGAATGATTAAATGACTTGTCTAATGTTGCACAGTAGAAATCCATGACAGAACCAGGAATACAGCTGGATGGATATCTATGCTTTAGCATTATTACTACAGTGATTTAAAACAGAACTGGACAAAACACTATAAATTATACTTTAGGAAATAATCCTGCACTAAAGATCTAACAGAAGCTAACAGATTTTCTCTAATTTCCATGGCTCTATTACCACATTTGTCGACAGTTTAAAATATATTACAAACTCTAAATATTCCACAAAATATCCTCTCTTCAGCTGTTTTATTGCCTTTACTTTTGAAACCTTTCCTTTTTCTGCTCACTAGCTATTAAAATTTAAAAGGTTCCAGTAGTGAATCAATCGTTTTTCACTCTGAATGTGGAGGGAGATATACAGATTACCAACCAATGCATATGAGAAATAAGTGTCAAGTAAAATGTATACAGAAACAGCAGAATGTTAGTGGAGGATATGTAATGTTAGTGGATGTGTACCTTTAAAGTTCTGGGTAAAAGTGTTTCAATGAGGCTGAGAGGGAGAGAGTAATTGGAAGAATTTATATATGATGGATCAGGTTTTTTTAAAAAATGTGTCCAACTTTAGCTGATACTCACTTGAAATTTCAGTCGGTTCAGATACTAATCTCACAAAGTTCATTTGTAAATCAAGGTGACAAGAGGTAAGTGGGAAGATGTAAGGAAACACCATATATCAGGAGTTCTTAAACTGGGGATTGGGACCCCTCAGGGGGTTGTGAGGTTATTACATGGAGGAGCATGGCGGGGGAGGGCAGGAGCTGTCAGCCTCCACCCCAACCCTGCTTTTCCTCCAGCATTTATAATGGTGTTAAATATATAAAAGTGTTTTTAATTTATAAGGGGGTTGGGGGCCGCACTCAGAGGTTTGCTATGTGAATGGGGTCACCCGTACAAAAGTTTGAGAATCACTGCCATACATTCCCATTCAAGCCAACTGATTTCAGTTCCAGGAATGGGTGTGGCAGATAAAATTTTATTCAAGCTGAATCTAGCTCCCAATAAAATAAATTGAAAGACTCTCGCAGATTTCAACTGTACCAGGGCTTTTTAACCTTAAGCCTTCCTCCTTTACTTACGGTATTTCTACCAATTACATGCACAACCATGTTCTTTCTACTCCCACCGAATTCAGTGTCAGTTTTGCCATTTAATTCAACTGAAAACCAGTTTGGACTCAAAGACAGGTCACAAACTAGTGTTTTCTGCAACTTCCTCAGTTCAGAAAACCCTTTACTGTAATAGATTTATCTGAATACTTGCAATATGCCACAGACTGAGTTCCTTAATATAAGGAATTGTGCTTGCCAGTTGTCTCCAACTCAGGAGCCCTGTAACCTAAGAGTCTGTTTTTTGATCTCCTTTGTTTTCACATATCAGTGGTCTCCCTGTGTTTGTAGTTATTACTCTACCGTAGCCATACCATGGCTTAGTAGGCTGTTTCAGCCGAATCTGTAAGGTATTTCGGCACCGAGTACTTATATTGATTGGTGTAACAGATGAGACTGAGAATAAAAATCAGACCCTATAGCTAAATCCACCCTTCTCAAAGAGTGCTTGCACAAAACCCACCTAGCAGTGTTATAACCATTCAGAGGAAGCAAAAGCCTGCAAAGCCCCTTTCATTTAGGAAGCTGTGGCTAAAATTCCATTCCGATCTGAAACGTGGGCAAGATTGTTTTCGATCAGTGTAAATTGCATCCTCTCTCTTCACAGAGATGGGGAAATTGCACTTCCATACTCCAATCAGACCAAGAGCATCCTGTTTCTGCTAAAGAGCAGAACATTCTGTTATCACTCAATCTGTCTAAAGCAAACCTTGTTAAGAGTGAAACTATTTTCATTTTTACAAAGTTACAATTTAGGAATCCAACCTTAAGTGATTGAAAGTTGCTGGAGTACTTCACTTTACAAGATTGGGGCAATCACTTCTGAACTGAAGTGCATGTTGAAATATACACAACTCCAATAATTAGTCAGTATAAACGGTGCAAAATGATTCAATATTCTTGGGAAAAGTAAGATAAGTGGAAATTTAGTATAGGAAACAATCAGTATTCAAAAGTGAGGGGGAGATATTTTGACATCAAATTCATCTTTAAACACCAGAAAGGCCTTATGTTATTAAAAGCATCAAAAGGTTAATAAGTCCAAACTTGCCACAATATAAAACATTGGTAGAAGTTAGATACCAGATTGTCAGAAGATGAAACTGGAATCCCATCACCTCCTCCCACCTTCCCCTTTGTCCTCCTTCCCCACAATCTTTTCAACTATATTGCTCCTCAGCCTTACTACCCTATCCTTCAAATTTATCTCTGGCTAATAAATTTAGCTCTCGAGCAAGCAGGTTTCTGGTAAAATGTTCAAACGGTGCTTTATAACATTCTCTTCTATTTAACAGCTCATCTCATTTAGAGCTCAATTGTCTCTTAGCCTACCCACCCGTATATCGGTGCCCAGGAATGTAAGCCTCTCCCTTCTCTCTACATGGGCTACCCAAATCTTGGATTCAGGTGCACATAACAAGCAAGCAGTGTGTGAGAAAGGAAGGAATGATCATGTGAGTTTGACATTGCACTGGGATTGATGAGATCTGTAGCAGAGCCAAGAATTCAATAAAGAATTCTTATGAGACCTTCAGAAGTTATTGAATCTGTGTGCCCCATTTCCCCATCATTAAAACAGAAATAATACTCTGATCGTTCACAGGGGTGTTGTGAGGATAAATTCATTAACATTTGTGAGGTGCTCAGATACCACAATGAACCCTGATAAGCAGACAACGTGGTGTGAAAAAAAAAAGGACAAAATAATCATAAATAGCTTAGCCATTGTTAACTGCACAGAAAACAGGTTTAAGAATCCCTCTGTCAATACATTTTAGAAAATAAAATACATTTGCTCATTTCCAATTGCATACTGTCTCTCCAAGATTAAACCCACCCATATCACAGTCACATCTTTCATCCCATCAGCAAGAAGGAAGTTTCAGCTGCCTAATTTGAGATTTAGCTTTAGAAAGCTTCCTTTTTCTTTTGTATTTGGTAAAATACTAATAAAATAAATAGAATGAGTGCTAGTTCCTATATAACAGTTTCTGTTCAAAACTGAACATCTCAGCTTTGCCTAAATACTTTTTTGTATATGTATATGACAGATGGAGAGAATTACTGAAGGACCAACTTGAATCTTGATAACATTATGCAATGATTATTTGCTGTTGTACCTTTCGACATAATAATGGAAAAACTGGATATTTGATATCGATATAGTGGGAGTTTATTTAAGTGGATTCATGTTTTGGGGGCATTTAAGTGGATTAACGTAAACTGTGCTCACACTGATTAGTGAAAATGCAAAACAAGGACAATTAAGAATTAGAATTAGTCATGGAATTTGGACTTGCTATTCTCTCATTTACAGTGGTCGTCAGTGCTTTAACTATTAGTGGAAATTCTCCTGTAAAATTTCACCAAGCTGGAATCTGGCACAAAAGCTCTGATGAGTAAAAGTGATTTGTTTGGGTGAGCTACATGAAACTTAAAAATATCCATCTAAATTATGACTAAAAAAATTGTTTTCTAAAAATAGATACCAATTTCTTCTTTGTTTCCTTCACTTGAGGTGATAGTCCTCTAATGTGAGAAGTCATGGTCTCTTAGAACATTCTTAAACATTTATTTTAAGACTTGTTGAAGCTATCCTGGAATCCAATACTCCTTCCACTTTTCTTCTATCTTCCTTGGCCATTTGAGGACATGCATTTAGTTTTCAATGAAGACTGTTCTTCCTTCACAAGGTTGTGGTGCAAGTAGTTTTTGGAGGCTTTAAAAATTAGACATTTGTATCACTTTAATAAAATGAACATTCACTTGTATGATGAAATGCTATAGGCCATTAGTCTAATGTGGATTCATTGGGTTTGATGAATTGTTTAGCTTATAAAAACAACTATTGTGCATGCCCTGTAATTACTTTTCATCAAAATTGTAAAAGATTTTTAATATGCAGAATTACTATGCAGATTAAAAGCTCCTCAGCTGTGTCTTGACCAGGGCCGGCTCTAGGTTTTTTGCCACCCCAAGCAAAAAAAAAAGTTGGCTGCCCCGACCTCAGCCCTGGGATCTCTCTCCCACCCCTAACTTGCACCTTCTGCAGCCCCAGCCCTGAGCTCTCCCCCGACACATACCCCGTGCTGCCCCAGCTCTGCGATTTCCCCTTCCCCTCACCTGCCCACCCACCCACACTCTGTCGCCCCATCCCTGGTCTCTGCCCCCTCCACCTGCACCCCCCGCCACCCCAGCCCTGGGCTTCCCCACTACACACACACACACCTGCACCCTCCTTCCGCCCCAGCCATGGGTCACTGGTAACTTGCTCCCATGGCAGGTCATTCAGCGGAAATTTTGGATGTGCACAGAACACAGACAGGATTGGTTCCCATATGGTTACAGAACTGCAGTAAAGTGGAACAATTTTCAGCTTGTGTGATTGGAGGATATCTGGATGCATATTATAAGACTGTCCTCCATAAATGAGGAAAAGTTGAGGTGCTTTTATTATTCTTTTGTTCCACCCTTTGTTTCTATGGGGAATTTGCCAATGCAATACCACTGGCTTCCTTTTAAACAAATAAAACTAAAAAAAAAAAAATAGGCAATAGCTGTTGAAAATAGCAATTCCAGTCCTAAAAACCATTTCTTATATTTCTTTTTCAATTTTATCCTACTTTTTCTACAGCAAATTACAGTGGATCAGTATGTTTGATTTGGGACAAATGAAGTAACAGCCGCTCAAACTGAGCTTGAGCACTTCTGAATTTTGAGGTGTTCAAATCTGGAAGGCAGGTTCTAGATTTCCTTTCTGAATATTAGCTAAATCTGGAATGGAAAAGTCAATTTCTGCTTTCTTGGCTCAGAAGTGGAAATCCTCCTACATGCCTGGTACTGTATCTAAAGCTGCCCAGGTCCAGTAGAGCCTCCTCTCCCTTATTTTCATTTTAAATGCTAGTGGGATCCACATACCTCCCTTGCTAGTGGGATCCACATACCTCAGATAGAAAGTGGCACTGTCCATTTAGTCCACCCAATTCCTTCTTTGAGGGCTACAAGGTGAGGTCACACCAGTATCCCTAATCCAGTCTGGGGATGTCTTTTGAAAGGGATATCTGGGCCAAAGCCTTCTACTCCATAGGCACACTTGTTCCCCATTCACAGTGCCATCCCGCTCTAGTGGTGAGCTCTCCATTCACAGCAAGCTGCACGATGAGGTTTGAGCTACCCTACTCCCTCCCACTCCCTTTCCTGTTGATAGTGACCACGGGAATGCTGGGAAATGTAGTTATTTCCCTGCTCCAGGGCTGGCTTTTTGGCAGTGAGCTAACCAAGGAACTACAGCTCCCAGGGCCCCCTGTTGGTTCTCAGCTCCCAGGCTGGATCCTTGCTGGCTGCCACCCCTACAAATCGGCTGCCCCAAGCACCTGCTTGCTTTGCTGGTGGCTAGAGCCGCCCCTGGTCTTGACACGAGAGGCTATCAGTCTATAGTAACATTTACCTCCTATTAATGCTTCAATTAGAATGTATCACTCTGATCTGAAGAAATTTAACTGTTTACTAAATGAAACCCAAAGACTGCACTAAGAGCAATGCTCTCAAGGAATATGACAATCTCCATTCCTGTCTTTATTCCTCATTCTAAATCTCTCCAATAAACATCTTTCCAAAGTTTAAAGACCTGATTAATTTTCTAAATAATACATCATTTTCTTGACAAATGGAATCTAATACCCCTTCCATACTTTAGAACACAAATGCAAGGGGTGAAATTCTGGCCTCAAAAATATACTGGAGTTTTGTCCAGCCAGAGGCTAGTATTTCAGCCCAGATGTTTTTGATCAAACCCATAACAGATGACTCTGTTGTAGGTAACTACATTTGAAACTATCCTTCCTGCAACACAATCTTTACAATACCCTTCTCCATTCAAGAAATGATTTCTTTTGAGCCTTTTTTGTAGCACAATCTTTATTTTACCAGAATCAGTCCTTGAAGACCAATTTTTAAAATACATCAAACTCATGACCAACTTCCCATGCAGTCTAGATATCCAAGAACACTTCTTAGAGGAGAGCATATGCAAACCTGATGCAGTGCATGCTTGCCTACAATATTTATATAAAAATACACACAACTTCTGTTTGATGCTAAATAATTAGCCTGATTTGAATGACGCTTTCTGGTAGGCAACATAAAGCAATTTAATTTTAGCAAGAAAACAAGCATAATAAAGCTTGAGGAAACGAGGCTGAGAGCTTGTACTGGCTTGTACGCTACAGTATCTCTCTGCTGTTCACAATATTTCTCTCTTCAGGGCTTTTTCCATGAATGTCATGTGGCTGCATTTCAAATGTATGCCTTGCATCACACATTGAGTTTTCCCTGATAATTTGAAAGATGTCACCCAAAGATGTAATGCCTTAGACCTGACTTTTAGATTCACTTACAATTCAAACTCTACTTTAATCATTTGCAAAGTGATGTGCAATGAATATTTAATTCAATTATACTTTATTTGATATCCAGTCAGGAAGCTTGGGCATTGTTTTATCACGCTTCAATGTATTACCTCTCAGCAAGATGACAGGCATTTTTAGAGCTCTGGTATAGTGGCACAAGAGATGTATTTTCATGGTGGGTGCAAATTTTGAGCACCTCCAAGCTATGGTAGTAGTTATTAGAATCTGTAAACAGGTACATTTTTGGACCTTTCCCGTCCTCCCGCACTGTCCCTGATCAGGGACAAGTTCTGAAACTTATACAGCGTTTGGAGTTTTGAAGAATCTTGAGTTCTGCCAGTTAGTTTGACTCAAATTTAAATAAATAGTGAAAGAAATCAAATATTGGGGAGGGAATAGAAGGAAGGAAGGGGTGCAGAAGAGAATAAGGAAAGGATCTGGCTCTGGGCGTTGTGCTGTGAGCAAGAGAGAAGGAAAGGAGCAAGGAGGAATGAAGAGGCATCTTTGGAATCATGAAAGAGGAAGGACAGGAAGGGATCAAATGTCACAGCACCACTTCACAGCTGTCCCAGTGCCTAAGCCAGAGCAGTGTTTAGTAGCTGAAAAGTAGCTGGCTAAAGCCAAAGCCAGGCAAGATGGAAGTGATGCTAGTATGAGGAGAGAAACTGAAGAACTAGCCAAACCCATGCAATCACTATCACGTGAGAAGGGGAGGTCTGTCTTCAGGTTGTCAAGACAGCTCAAAGTCTCGGGTTCCTCCTGAACTCTTTGTAGGGTGACCAGATGTCCTGATTTTATAGGGACAGTCCCGATTTTGGGGTGTTTTTCTGATATAGACTCCTATTACCTCCCACCTCCTGTCCCGATTTTTCACACTTGTTATCTGGTCACCCTAACTCTTTGCTGCTATGACATGGACGAGTAGCTCCTAGTGTCCCTTCTTCCAAATCCCACCTAGCCACAGGAATACTTTTCCTCCAAGTGTATGCAGATTATGACACTGACACTCACGCTTTTGTGCCCTTCAAATTATTACTGCAATACATTGCAACTGGAATGATATTGCCTGCCCCAAAAAAGCTCCAGCTGGTTCAGAATGCAGCAACCTGACTGTGCACAGCAGCTCAGCACTCCAGCCATCACACAATCTTCCCAGTGACTACAAGGTCAAATTGATTGTTCCATTCCATAGCAAGTATACTCCTCAAGAAGAATAAAATGGCCAACGGCAAGCATGAGGCCAGTGGGAGCAGGGTTGGAAACACCTCTCCCCCTCACTCTGGTTGCAGTCTGACCTTAAAAACAAACCGATATTCAAGGAAAATCCCTTCAGATTTTTTTTTTTTTAAGGATGGGAGGGAGGAGGTGGAAAAAACACATTACTCTACAAAAATATATTTCGCATTCTTGTTTGACCCAGAGCCATTCAAGGAAAGTCATCAACTACTGGCATAAGGATTCTTATGATTGGGTAATCATAACTCATTACGTTGTTTAAGAGCCAGCGCCGACTTGAAATGTAGTCTGTTAAAAAAGTTAAGTAATTTTAGGTATATCTGCCAGACACTCCCCATCTGTTTTAACAATAATCTTTTTCTGTGTTTTAAAATAATTCTTTCCTCCTTGTTGCTGGACGGACACACACATACACGAAACTGACTTTGCAAATGTACCAGAGAACCAGACTTGAGATAAAGTGCTGTCGAATGCACATATAAACTGCTACGAGAATGTTTCTTATGACTTCCCATGTTATAGTAGGTACAAAATTTGCAGAGAGAAGTGTGATTTCCCTTTAAAGATCAAAATCAACAATTTGTCCAATGTGACTGAGTCAATGTATCTGTAGAAAACTTACCTTTTTCCTTTATTGACCTTTTCTCTATTAATTTTAACATTGAATTCACAGAGTTTGCTAATTTAACAAAGACAGCTATATGACTGTTAGCTAGCTATAAAAGATTAGGTAGAGTAAATGCCTCGGAGCAGTCTGAGGGCACTTTTCTTCGGCAAGGAGCTGACATCGAAACGCCCCATCAGCTTGATGGAAAGAGGGTCCCTGGAAGCCCAGATGATGATCACTCGAAACCATCTCAGACTGTGGGTAACTATATCTGGGAATGTCCTAAACCTATTGCCTGTGTGTGCGCGTGTGGTTACCATCTAATAAATAGTAGTTTTAGATAAGAGCACACTTGCTTGTATCTATTCTTTATCAGACAGACGTGCCATGTTTCCACTGATTTATTCATGACACCACCTGGAGAGAAACAGTTAAGTTATCATTGCTTTGGGTTCTGGAACACCCCGGGTAACATTTCCATATGTTACTTGAAAAAGTTTGCACTCACATTGTCCAAATGTTTCACTTCTAGTTAGGCAAGGTATAATAATACTTAGTCATATATATATTCTCATAGCAAAATGACTAAGTATTATTATTTTATCAACTACAATTGGTTCATAACATAGAGAAAGCATCCTGATTGGTTAATAATTAAATCGAAGTGTTTTAATATCATGTGCTGCTAACAGTCGTAGGAGACACATTAAACAGCCACTTGCAGCTCAGGAGCCTCAGTCTGAGTATCACTAAATTATAATTTGAGAGGGAGAGAGAAAGAAAGAAAGAAAGAAAGAAAGAAAGAAAGAAAGAAAGAACAAGAAAACGAAAAAAATGAATTCACACTACTGTGGTTCTTTTGGGTAATGCACATTGCTAATTTGGCTCTTGAACCACTGAAGTCTAATTAGTGCATGGCAGTCAGAAGAGAGTTGAGGGCTCTTCAAGTTTAGACTGACAGCAAGGATGAAGGGGAAAATCTGATCAGGCTTGGGCAAATCACAGGAACAGAGGTGATTCATCCTATGTTGAGGAAGGAGAACACCTGGATGGAGAGGAGAAGAGAGGATATAACTGGAAAGTACTGCATAGGGAAAGCAGCAACTACAGGAGGGAGTGCAGCAAGGACAGGAGCAGCTTTATGGTTGTCTGTATCATTCACTGAGCTATACAGGCTGGCAGGGCTGGCCCTGCATCAGCATGCTCCACTGGCATAGGACAAGAAAGATAGGATTGAGGCTTGCCCACAAAGGGTGTAATCCTGAGCTCTGAAGTGAATTAATGATTTAGTTGCACAAGTTCTAATGAAAAACTAGAGTTCCTAACCACCATATTAGGCACTCGCTACCCCTTCTGTTTGTGCATGGGCAGCCTTCTGAATAAGCACTGCTGCACTTCCAAAGACTGCAAACAAACCAAGAGAAAAAAGGGCTTGGAGATAGGCCAGTAGCATAGCCCATGGTCTGCAGTACAAATTAAACAACTCCTCTCAAAGGGAGCATACCATGCTGCGGCTGCTAATATACCTCAGAGGCTCTGAGCTAGGGAAGAATCTCCCATCAACCCTAATGCAGATCCTCACAAAGCCTAATTTTGCACCAAGAACCATGAAAGCATATGTAAAACTAAAGATTAAAATTTACCCAATAGTTAATATTTTGTCAACTTGCATTTTAAAAAAAAAAGTCTTGTTTAAAATGTCAGCAAACTTTGACAGAGTTTCTGGTATATTTCCAGAGGGGTTAATTACAGGGGGAGAGTGTAGGGGAGTCGGTTTGGTTTTTTTTGTTCTTTTTTAAAACTTTCTTTCAGTTTTTGACCACTACTGAGGACAGGATGCCTGATCTCATTCACCAAAGGAGCTCCTCCTATGTTCTTATGCTGGCTCAGATGCATTATTTTTTCCTCTCAGCAGACACCTAAATACGTACTAGCAGAATTGTCAACAGTACATTCATTAGTTGTGCCTGGTAATAAATATCAACCCTAACTCATACACATTTAATCAGCAAGTGTAAATATCTTTAGATAAATATATACAGTAAATTTGAATTTCTGACTTGTAAACCATGAAAAACTGAATTATTTCCTCAGCAGCTCAGGTATTTCCATATTGTTTCAATAGTAAATATATTAACAAGAGAAATAGCTTTTTCAGGGAAGAGGGATGGAAAAATTGCAGAGCTCAAATAAAAAAAATTTAGAAATAGCATACTAATTTCATCTGTACTCATTTGCTCCAGAATTTTTACCCCCCAGTGATTTTTCTTCACTCTGGCATTCATAACTAATGTTCTGTAGTCAGAAACTACAAAAATTTGTCAATGAAGCTTGTTCTAGCTACTATACATGTGCACAGTAACACAGGTACATACACAAGATTCAGAAAGGCCCCTTTGAAAGCCAGTAAAGGAAATACAATACTCAACAAATGAAAGAACCAGTACACAGACCTGTGCGTGTGCCCTGATAACCCTTTTCAATAGCACCCAAAATACCTAATGATTTCTGCAATTGTACAGGTGAAGTATGCAAGTTATCGCATCAGAAAGTTGGTTAGACTGAGAGGCCATCACGATCAGTTGGTCATGAGAGGCAGCTGTAGTCTAGTGACATTTTGTCTTTGTGGTGGTTCTATTTCTGGTTCAGCCATGGACCTGCTATGTGGCCTTGGGTACATCACTTCACCTCTCTGTGCCTCTGTTTCCCCTCACTTCTCTGCATCTCTTTCCCCCTCTGCTGTCTTGTCTATATAGAGTGCAAGCTCTTCGTGGCAGGGACTCTCTCTTACTGTGTGGCCATACAGTGCCTATTGCAGTGGTGCTCTGATCTGATCTGGGGCTTATCAGTGCTAATATCACTAAAATAATAATTGAGCCCAGTTGCTCGGGGAGCGGGGGTGGGGGGGATGGGGGAAATTGAAAATACATTTTCACTTAGCAAATAATACTGATTAACAGGTTTATTCAGGTCAGTTTTCTTAAAGCAGAAATATTAGTCCTTATGCATGCAATGTTGTATAGAAACATTTTTGTAAACAAGAATATGCTAACAAATCTAGATATCAAATGAATTAGAGCTTCAATTTTTTTCTTCCACAGTGGTTGGTTTTAATCTTACTTCAGTGACACAGCCATCTTCCCTATTCATAAATTAATTGTCATGAAGAAAAATCAGTGACAATTAGCCATGGCTCACACATTTTTCTACCACACAAGTTTCTGGTGTCATTACACAGCTTTCGGACCATACCACAACTAATCAGCAACTGTATAAAATGAATCTCACTGCCCTGACACATGGCAGATGCTGAAAAATAGTGCACCTCATAAATAATGTTTTGATCTATAAAGTGTCAAGTATGCATATTGTATTGCTATGTCAGAATTACAGTAAACAGTTATCCAATAATAAAAACATATCAGACTGTTTTATGGGCACAGTGTGTGTAACATTAAAGCCATCACTATCAGGCACTGAGACTGTGGTCTTCCAACAGAAACATAAATGTATTCTGGACAGGAACATTCCTACTTTACGGTGACAATCAGTGTATTTGCAGGTGGGAAAAAATGAGAGAACCCAGTTTGCATTCTGCAGAAAGAACAGGGCAAAAGAAGGGATAAAGTAGACAATATATTGTGGTAACGACTGAATGAAAGTGTGTTTTAGAAGTACTAACCACTTCCTGCAAGCCCAATCTATTTAAGCATGCAAATATAAAAGCACATGTTAATGCCCTGTCAGCATACAGCATGACACTTACCTGTTGATAGAAATTATTTTTTTTTAAAAAAGCTCTACAGAACTCAGGAAAAGAGCTGATGGGATTCCCATCCAAAGAATCTTAAAAACAATCACTGTTTAAACAGAAGTTTTACTTTAATTCCTCACTTATAACACTTTATATTATGAAAACTGAAGAAACTTTTTAAAATATAATTTTACTTTCAATATTTTTGCTGGTTTTTACATTTCACTCAGCTTGCATAGAGAAACTAGACTTTTTAATTTCACATTTTGTTCTAATTAACAAAGCACTATATTTGTAACTATTTCTACATTAGGGTTTGTAGCATCGTATGTTTACTGAATTTAAGTACTGGGCCTAAACTCCTTAATTGTGCTCCTTTACAAGAATTTTTAGTAGCCTACTTAAATCACCCACAAAACAGAATTATCCATTGTTTAGAAATTCTTATTTATCCTTTAAAAAAAATATATGCACCTTTTTTAATTTAAGGTGCAGATGCATTGTGAATACGAAAAAATTGAGCTTGCAAATGGGCCATCTTGCTTAAGGTACGGAATAAAGCTGTCTGTGGAGTGAGTGTTTCTGACATCTTACCCTTGTAAAAGTGTTATGTTGTTATAAAAACACTACTGTTGACTCTCATATAGCAAGAAAAAAGAAAAAATACTGTCAATCCTGTTTTCCACCAGTCAGGATATATATATATTCACAAATAGAATTCAAACAAAAGGCCTATAATAATATTTTTTAGAATAAAAACAAGCAAGATGTGGAATTTTTTTTAATTAATTGCACCAACCCATAAAATAAAATGACAAAATGAATTTATGGTTCAAGACAGTAAATATTTTGACCAATTACATAATGTGAAATTATGAACTTAGTAAAGCTGCTTAATTATAGAGGACACTTTTTTAAAAAACACATTTTGCAGTCTGGGGAATTACTGTTACACATACACAACTAAGATAACATTACTGGGTTTATTTCATGTTTAATTAAAAGCACCTATCTCCAGCTCCAGGGATGACTAAAAATTGAAAAAAGGTTAGCCTAACCTGGTTCCGAAAACCCTTTCTATGTATTAAAGTCCATGGTACCGCTACAAGCAAAATGCTTGCAATATCATGCATCAAAATAGTAAATGTCATGGCAGTGAGCAGAGTGGAAGTTACAGTACCTACTTAGTGTCTACACATCAAGTGTCACAGAAAGCTGCCTGTCATGTGAAATCGAAAATATAAAAGCAATTATGCAAGCACCAAGTTTCTGGATGAGAGACTTCAGCAAGAGGGCAGGTTAAGGAGTACTTGTAAAAATTATTTTAACATAAAACAATTGTATGAAGAATGATCAACTTGCCTTATGAATTTATTTACTGTTGTTTTGTTTCCTACTCTCAGTATTGCCTTTGTGTAGTAATTTGGGCCCAGGTCAGGGAAGCACTAGAGCATGTGCTTTTTAACTCCTTGGGTGAGATTCTGTGATGTGCCTTTAAGAGGTACAGCACAGAATGTATAGCCCAGTTGGAGTAGGCATGAGGGAAGATGTACTGCGGTGGCTTTAAGCCACCACTGCACTCTGCTACAGTGGCTGGAGAGGCCCACCATGTAATAAAGCACTTGTTTATAAGGTGGGGTATTACACTCCATGGAGGTGCGATTTTTGAAGTGCATAACACGTTGCAGATTAACTGGTCTGTGTAGACCCTACGTTCTTTAGTGTGCTTTTACATAGTACTCCTTCCAAGAGTACTAGTTTAAGTGCACTCATAGGACCAATCGATGTGCACCACATTAGTGCACTTTAGAAATCACACCCCAGTAGAGCGTACTACCCCACCATGTAGACAAGCTCTTAGACGAGGGTTGCCATCTCTGAGGTACAAAATAAAACAGGACATGCAGGATGATCCTGAGCCCATAAAACTGGACAGCTGGCAGCATGTACTGATCACCCTTACAGATTCCCCAGGAGAAGCTATGTCAAAAAAGGGATGATCCTGGGAAAACCTGGACAGGTGGCAACCTTACTTTAGAAAGCATAGGGGGTATAGAAAGCATAGAAAGCATAAATTACAACAGTGTCCCAGTGGGTTACAGCTCTAGCAGGAATTACTGCATGGTGCAGCCCTACCCAGATACACACACACATCCTGCTCCAATGCCAAGGCTCTCGAGGGGGTCCTTGTAACAGTCTTATATCTGTTTCCCACAGTGTTTGTGTCAGGCTAATCCTGCCCAGGCCAGATACAGGGCTTTTGGGGTCCTTTTTACTTGGCTTAAAGGGACCAGAGGCGGGATGAGAATCTCATCCCTTCACTTGAAGCACATGCTTGCATCTCATTGAAATGAATGTGCTTAAGCACCATTCCCCAGACTAAGGCCATGTCTACATCTAAAATTTTGCAGCGCTGGTTGTTACAGCTGTATTAGTACAGCTGTATAGGGCCAGCGCTGCAGAGTGGCCACACTTACAGCAACCAGCGCTGCAAGTGGTGTTAGATGTGGCCACACTGCAGCGCTGTTGGGCGGCTTCAAGCGGGGTTCGGGGAACGCGAGAGCAAACCGCGGGGAATCAGGTCTCCTTCCCCGGTTTGCTCCAGTGTTCCCCGAACCCCCGAACAAGCAGGTCTCCTTCCCTGCGGTTTGCTGGGTGGTTCGGGGAACGCGAGAGCAAACCCAGGAAAGGAGACCAGCTTCGCCGCGGTTTGCTCTCGCGTTCCCCGAACAAGCAGGTCTCCTTCCCTGCGGTTTGCAGGGTGGTTCCGGGAAACGCGAGAGCAAACCGCGGCGAAGCTGGTCTCCTTTCCCGGTTTGCTCTCGCGTTCCCGGAACCACCCAGCAAACCTCAGGGAAGGAGACCTGCTTGCTCGGGGTTCGGGGAACGCGAGAGCAAACCGCGGCGAAGCTGGTCTCCTTTCCCGGTTTGCTCTCGCGTTCCCGGAACCACCCAGCAAACCTCAGGGAAGGAGACCTGCTTGCTCGGGGTTCGGGGAACGCGAGAGCAAACCGCGGCGAAGCTGGTCTCCTTTCCCGGTTTGCTCTCGCGTTCCAGGAACCACCCAGCAAACCTCAGGGAAGGAGACCTGCTTGCTCGGGGTTCGGGGAACGCGAGAGCAAACCGCGGCGAAGCTGGTCTCCTTTCCCGGTTTGCTCTCGCGTTCCAGGAACCACCCAGCAAACCTCAGGGAAGGAGACCTGCTTGCTCGGGGTTCGGGGAACGCGAGAGCAAACCGGGGAAGGAGACCAGCTTGATTACCAGAGGCTTCCTCAGGTATGCTGGGATACCTGCTTATTCCACGGAGGTCAAGAAAAGCGCTGGTAAGTGTCTACATTTGATTACCAGCGCTGGATCACCAGCGCTGGATCCTCTACACCCGAGACAAAACGGGAGTACGGCCAGCGCTGCAAACAGGGAGTTGCAGCGCTGGTGGTGCCCTGCAGATGTGTACACCTCCTAAGTTGCAGCGCTGTAACTCCCTCACCAGCGCTGCAACTTTCTGATGTAGACAAGCCCTAAGAATATGTTCTTTAATCAGGGCCTTGCACTTGAGCAAAGTAGGTGTAAAACTGTTACCAAATCAGAACAGTGCTGTTTTGCATCTACTTTGCACAAGTGTAAATAACTACACAAGATGCAAAGCAGTGCAGGTTTGGACTCTTTAACCTCAATGGAAACAAAAAAGGATTGGAAGAGCAATGGGAAATAACATACCCAAGGATCTTTGCTAGCCCTCTCAAAGAGACAAGGAAAATAGGCCAGATTATCGCATCGAAATGCTACAGAAAGCAGTGTCCTCATTTCTGAACACTGACCTTTACGTATGACAGGGAGATAAGATATTACATCCTAAAAGGAAACACAGGAATGAGAAGCAGGAATACTGTGCTCAAAATCGTCATTTTGACATTTCAGACTCTGAATAAACCTTGCTTGAAAAAAATCTCTGTAGTTTCCTTTCTATTTATGACAACTCATATTTTACTCATAGTAATTTTTAAAACATGTATTTAAACCTCCAAGATCAATGGAAATATTTCCATATTTTTTGCAATTACAGTGGACATTGTTTTAAAATTCCCTGTTGTATTAGTAATCCAATCACATGAGTACTGAGAGCCTGAAAATGACAAGACCTAAATCAAAAGCAAAGATTATTTAGCTGATTTTTATTCTCCATGCTGAAGCAAGTGCTTACTTGTGTCAACTAACCACAACATAGTGAATGTATAAATACTGAAAAAAAATTAAAAATAATCTAAGTAGCTATTAGTATTCCAGGTAAAGAACTGTGTTTTCAATATAAAATATTTAAAATGACATTGTACCTTTAAAATAATTTAAAATGTGCACTAGTAATATTATTTATATTAGAGGAGGAACTATTTTATAATTTCCCCCATTTCCATCACATAAAGTAAATTTTAACCTTAGCAGAAAAGCAGTTGTCCAGAGGTAATAAGACGAGACACCAAACTATATCTTAGTTGACCAAAAAAAAAAAAAAAAAACCATCCCAGGAAAGAGAGCCAGATGCACTGAGCCTTCTCAATGTAACAAAAAAATCCATGCTTGGTTTGTATATATAGCCTTGTAGTAACTTGAAAAGCCAGATCACAAGATCTTCTGAAAGGAAATATTAAAATGGAAAGAATAGCAGGGAGGGAGTAAAACATGTGGAGCTTGCATAAGGATATTATTCTCTTTCCAATACACATATAACTTAACATGTACAGGTATACCTTAACACGTGTTACACCTGTTTAAAAAGTGTCACTATGTACTGTACTTTAAATCATTCTCTAAAGAGATGAGAAAACTTATGAACTCTAATCTAGAACTAAAGTCTTCTAAATCTCTATGATTCCGTCATTAAAATTATTCAGACACCCTGTTACCATTATCCTACTAGCATAAGAAGTTATGTCAAACTGGACCTAAAATGTAGGTCTGCAAAAGAAGTATTTTACAAAGCAAATATCAATACAATTTGTCCACCTTTGTTCAATTTGTACAGCCCCTCACACAATAGGGTCCAGGTCCATGCCAGGGGTTCCCTAGATGGTACAGGAATACACATAAATAATAATATGATGCCTAATGATGTAAACTTTCCTCTGTGTAACTCACAGCTCCAGTCATTATATTAATGAACACAAGATGGTTGAAGGAGACACTAACAAGCCAAAGGTTATGTCTGCACTACAGCCTATGTCAGTATAAAATATGTCGCTCAGGGGTGTGAATAAACCATCCTCCAAGCAACATAAATTACAGCAACATAAGCGCTTGTGTGCACAGCTCTATGTTAGTGGGAGAGCGTCTTCACCAGATACAGTGCATCAGGGCAGCTACACTGGTACAGCTGTGCTGCTGTACGTGTAGACGTGCCCTAAGGTGAGTAAACTGAGAACACAAGGAAAAGTAAACCAGAATACTATTTTCTTCAATTTTAATAACCTAAGATATTAAACACATGGGTAATGGTTTTTTTTTGAGGAGAGGGTTAATATTTGGGACCTCATTCTGCCTCAGTGAAAATCAATAGATCTGATTCTCCATTGCTTTGCACTTTAGTATTCATAAGGTACCATGTGTTTGAATGAACTATTCCAGTGGTTCCCAAACTTGTTCTGCCGCTTCCAGCAGCTCCCATTGGCCTGGAGCAGTGAACTGCGGCCAGTGGGAGCCGCGATCGGCGAAACCTGCGGACGTGGCAGGTAAACAAACCGGCCTGGCCCGCCAGGGTCTTTCCTTGCACAAGTGGCAGAACAAGTCTGGGAACCACTGAACTATTCAGATTTGGTAGCATTGTACAATCTCTTTACCCGGGTACAACTGACTACTTCCATCTTGTCTACAGTTGAGAAACAGACAAAAAAATTCCCACTCGTGTTATCACCTCTTCAGCTGAATCAGCGAATGCCATAACATAAAACCAAGTCCCACAGCAAAACCATTTTTATCACTGCATAAATCAGACTTACTTTTAGCAGGTTTAACTAATACAGTGGTAAAACCAGGGTGTGTCACAGCAGCCTTGTCTATACTAAGGCTCTCATCATCCAAACTGATGGGAAATATTTTTTTTTAAGTTTATCTTTGGGTGCACCAAGACACAAGGTGCAAGACAGTACAGTCTCAAGACCAGTGGAATTACCAGTGGAAGTGATATGGTACCATGTGGTCTATATATAGAGTACTTTGTTCTGCAGTACTTTTATGGGCCGCATTACTGCAGTATCAGAGCAACTCACAATTTTTAATGTACTTAGCCTCACAACGCCTCTCAGGAGTAGGAAAAAACTATTAACCTCATGTTATAGATCAAAACAGAGGCACAGAACATTAAGGCCCAGATCCTTAAAGGTATTTAGGCTGCTAACTTCCACTGAAATCAGTGGAAGTTAGCAGCCTAAATATCTTTGTGGATTCATGCCTCAGTGACTTGCCTGAAGTCACACAGGAAGTCTGTCGCAGAGCAAGAAACAGAATCCATGACTATGGAGTCCAAAGTTAACTCCCTAACCACTAGACCATCCTTTTTCTAATTATGTTTTGTATCTTAAAGACAAGTGAGACATTGTGCAACCTAAAGACTAAATCAACACTCCTTTTACTAATGTGAAACTTTTAAAAAAAACGTAAAACATGTAAAAGCTAAACAGAAAAACTACAGTGGCTGCCCATACAAAGATCCACTGGCTTGAAAGAGTATTTAAAGTCTAAGCTTTCCAGGGCAGGGAATGTCTCTTACTTTGTTTGTGGAGGGGCCCTCATTTTAGTTGAGCCCTCTAGACCCTATAGTAATACAAAGTAATAATACGATTTTCAGAGGTGTTCTATGCTTTCAAAATGGGGAATTCTATTACATCTTACATAGAGTAGTTTTTTCTAATCTGTAAGTGGGACTTTTAAAACTAGGAAACAAATATATTCTGTTAAAAATGTAAACGGTTTTCTACTTGTGGGTTCTTCATAGTGCCCTTTACCCTTCTAGGTCATAACATGTGTTTAAATATGGGTTGTCCCCAAAAGCACTTAAATTATCAGTTGCCTTCTCAATCCTGATTCCTACCATGACGTCTTAATGTTGAGTTTAGGACATGTAGATGTGTAATTTCAAGGTAATTTGTCTTCTTTTATCATAAATATAATTTTTAAGGAAGTTAAAATTAAAATCATTTTCCAGACAAGAAGCAAAATCCAAAGTTGCATCCCTGCTCGTCACCCTCCCGCATCACCATTTCTTCATGTGTCACAAAACATAAACAATTCCAGATTTTACATTCATATAGAATTTAAGAGACTTAAGTTCATATAGCTAAGGCTATAGCACAATTCAGTAACAAACTCTAGTCCCACCACAGTAATAATGAACCGTTTACTCATGTTGTGGCAGCATGCTGGACAGTGTTGCAACTTGGCTCACCCACATGGCAGTACTGTTGCCTGAAAATGGCATGTAATTCTCATGAAGAGAAATTGTCTAAGCTTTTCAATAAGAGAGGTATTATTGATCTCAATATATTTTTATCAGAACAATTTGTATAGTATACTTCAGTAAGTTACAGAGGGGTTATACATAGTTTGAAAAACTTGAAATATAAATGTGGCCTTGGTGCTGGAGAGTTCAATGTCATAAAGTGCTGAAGATATGAATACACATCAGACAAATAAATTAGTAGCTAATTTATTTCTCTGGTTTATTTAACAATATTCTAAGCTTAGCACATTAAATAAAAACTCACAGACAATGGGTAGGATTAACAACGGCTTTGTCTTAGAACAATGAGACATGTCAACTGAACCAATTACCATTTTATTTTGGATACCAAAAATTAAAAGACCAGAAGGAACAAAACAGTGCATTGCACTGGTATTGGTGAAAGCGATTTGGGGAGAAAACAGGTTGCATTGCATGATAATTTTAGCCTTCAGATGGTCTACATGGAAACAGGGGTCGGAGAAGTTGAATTCAGACCTGGGGGGGAGAAGAGGGGCTGATTTTTTTTTTTTTAACATTGGTGTAACTCCACTGATTTCAGTTAAGCTACTCCTAATTACAGTAGTGTAAGAGGAGATTCAAACCTCTGGTGTTAACACAGTGCTTAGTTTTTAATGAAAGAAGTGCCAGGTCTCAAGAAATTTTTTTTTACTTTCATTCCTCACGTGGCAAGCCCAGAGGTGCTGGGGCTCAACCCTGGCACAAATTAAGCTCTATGTTAACAGCTTCAGCTCCTTTAGGGACAAATTCATTAGGTGACAAATTGTGGTAAAAGTTACTCTTAAAATTGATGTGGTAGTGTAAGTTACATCAGCTTGGCAATCAATGTGTAAAATAAGTGTAACTTATACACTGAGCAGGTGTAAAAAGAAAATCAGCTAAGAGGCCTGCTTTAACTTTCTCCCTCCAGTTAATTAATTATTCTACTATGCTTCCTACACATGTAAGCTACACTTGTTTTGCACATTCTCTGGGCCCAATCTCCTACAGCCTTGCACATTCTGTAGTCACGTACATCTGTGCAAAATGGATGTACAGTGATATCATATCAGAATGGTGCATTTTACATGCACTTTCCGGGAGTATAAATAATGACACAAGATTCAAGGTAGTGAAGAATTGCGCCCTCTGAATGCTAAGTCTGTACAAGTTAGACCACCATTTACAGTCATTTTTCATTAACTAAAGGCTGCCGGATAATTTACACCATTTGATTTGTTTCATGATTCTAATCTCACTCCCCACCTACTGCCAAATGATCATACTGTGCATCGGTTGGTGAGAACTATAAAAACAAAATGTAAACATACACAGCTTGATAGTACAAGTGACACAGCATATTAAATATCACTGTAAATCTCACTTTTGTGTTACTTTTGACCAGCCCCTTTATAAAACCATCTATGATTATGAATTCCAAATAATGATCCCATAATAATACACTGAACTGTCTCTGGTGAACATCTCTCCAAATCAATGTTGCGTAAGACAATCACAGACACACACATATACATGTTGTGTTAGCATTTTATACTGCTGTCCATCATCGCAGTATCTGAGTGCTATATGTACACACGCATTTTATAGCATAGTCAGTGAGACTAAGACAACAGAGTGAATGTCTCTGATCTCTGCAAAAGCTGAATGATTTCCAAGATCACATGATACACAGACTTTCAGGGGAAATCCCACCTATACCTTCATGCTACATTGTAGACCAGGGATCAGCAACCTTTGGCACACGGCTCACCAGGGTAAGCGCACTGGTGGGCCAGGCCAGTTTGTTTACCTGCCGCGTCCAAAAGTTCGGCCGATCACGGCTGCCACTGGATGCAGCAGGCCAGTGGTAGCTGCAGGAAGCGGCACGGGGTGCGGGATGTGTTGGCCTGCACTTCCCACCGCCCCCATTGGCACGGAGCAGCGAACCACGACCAGTGGGAGCTGCGATCAGCCGAACTTGTGGACGCGGCAAGTAAACAAACCGGCCCGGCCTGCCAGGGCATGCCAAAGGTTGCCGATCCCTGTTATAGACTAATGACAATATGTCTTCTATTCGGTAAGAGCGATATTCCCAGAAGATTTCCAATTGGGAAATGAAAAAAGAAAAAAAAACTTTGCCTATAATATGGTAGTTCCAAAAGTCCCCCTGTGCATAAGCAAAATATGCTGGCTGCCTCCCCACTCTCAGGCAAAAAGTGGACTATAGACTTGTTTTAGACCTGCAGCTCTTCCTAAGAGATGCATTTTATTATTTTATTTTGCTAAGTACTCAAAAAGAGTTAAAATATTTAGGCATAGAGACACAGGGGGAGCTACTGCAGTACACATAATGATTAATCAGAACTAGTATTGAGGTGGGCCAGACCAAAGCCCTCTACAAACTGACTCTAAAGGGAAGAAGGGGAAAAGGAAGTTTTAAGTGCTGACATAACAGGAAACATTATCAAAGTCTAACAACTTGTGTGAGGGTTGTTTTCCCTGCTTAAATATATTTACACAAAATTAAAGCTTACTTTTTTGAAAGGCTTTTTCTACCAAAGATCTTTCTAATCCCCTGGTCAAAGTCCATTAAAACAATTTGTATAAAAACAAATAAAAACAACTATGATCCTTGCCATTTTCCAATCTCCCTACTTCCCCCATTCTTCAGGGGCCTGATTCTTTGCTGCTTTACACCTTGTGCAGCCACCACTTAGACCAGGTGTTCTCAAACTGGGGATTGTGACCCCTCAGGGGGACACAAGTTTATTTCATGGAGAGTTTGAGCTGTCAGCCTCCACTCCAAATCCTGCTTTGCCTTCAGCATTTATATTGGTGTTAAATATTTTTTGAAGTGTTTTTAATTTACAAGGAGGGTCGCACTCAGAGGCTTGCTGTGTGAAAGGGGTCCCCAGTACAAAAGTTTGAGAACCACTGACTTAGACTCACACGAAGTGAGTGTAAAATGCCACAATTCTGATGTGACTGTGATTTCCATCTACTTAGTATAAATGTAAGGGTGACATCAGGGCTTGTCTACACTAGAAAGTTTTACCACTTTAACTATACTAATATGACTAAGTGACAAAATGTCCCTCGGTGTGGATGCAGTTATACTGGCATAAAAGTGCTTATACCAATATAGCTTATTGGGTTTGGGAAGCAAAAAAGCTATATCGGTATAATTGCATCCACACTAGAGCCTATACCTGTATGTCAATACAAAAATCACATCCCTAATTGATGTAGTTATACCAGTAGAACTTGCAGTGTAGACGAGGCCAAAAGTATGAGGTAGTGACAAAATCAGGCTCAAAGTTATTTATTGTCTAGTTTCTTCCTAATATTTTTGTAAGAGTCTTTGAAGATCTGACTTACGGATTTTTAAATCAACTTTAAATTTAGGAATTTAAACTTTGAAATCCTAACCCATGTTGGCTTCAGAAGTGGATTTGTACATCTTTAAAACTTCTCTGTTTAGGGTCTAAATTCAGAACACATTCCTATTACAGAAAGCACTTAAGCACATTCAAGTCCTACTGAAGTACACAGGAACTAAACACATGCACAAGTGCTTTCCTGAAATTGGGGCCAGAGTCAGGAGTTATGGTCTTTGCAGAATTACTTCCTTGTTCATTTCAGTGCTATATAATCACACCTTATTCATGTTTTAAGATAGTGGGCAAGACATATACAATAAAAGCTTAAACCAAAGTCTTTACGCTTGTTCAATATTTACAGTATTCATAGCATCAAACAGAACAATTTTGGTAACTTAAGACAAATACCTTTTCTTTGTTATTTAATGTACCATAGTATTCCTGTTAAATGAACCCACTGTCTCGGATATTAAAGAAATTGCTGCTTACATTTACTGTGTCATTTAAATTAAAAATCTGTTCCTGTTCCAAGCCCCACTCGCCTTCATCCTCATCTTCAGGTTCTGCTTCAGACACATTGCGAGTGTTTTCGTACAAAAAGATCTGCTCATCAACATGAGCTGGGGCTAACCGGTTTCTCTTAGCACTTACAACATTAGCAGAGGAACCAAAAAGGCGTTCAGGGAAGACTCTTGTGGCTAGAATACACCAATATTTCTGAAGTACCTTTGGTAAAACAGGAAATAATGCTAGTCTGTCAGACCACCACTTAAGTGGGTCTTCATTTAGACCAAGAACCTTTTGTGACTTAAAGTTGCTCAATTCCTCAACAATCTGAGCATGCCATTCCTCTTGGTCTTCCACCCCTCCTGTTTGGCAAAAGATTTCCGCAAGCATGTTATTGATTGCGCTAGTAGGGGGAGGAGTAGAGGAGATGATTATTTTTTTCACAGGTGGCTCTTCTGACACTGTAAAGAACTTTTCTTCAGGCCTGAAAGTGTTTTCTTTTACTTTTTCCAAAAGGCTTTTTGCTTCCTCCACCACTCTGTTTTCTACCTGTTGCCGTTCAAATGCTGAAAGGAAAGGTAGTTTTTTGTACCTAGGGTCCAGAAAAGTTGCAACATTGAGAAACATGTCTATCTCAGGTGTATGCTGGTATGTTGTTGATAACTCTTTGGCTATCACTTCCTTGGCCATGCTAATTTCTTTCAAATCATTCTCTTTGATGTTCAATGTGGTATTTAGAAGCATGTGGAGGAGGGGTTTCACCATACTTATAGTTGGATATTTTGAAGCAGACATCATCTCAGCAACCTGTTTAAAGGGTTGAAGTAGGTCCACCAGGCCTTCAATTGTATTCCATTCACTGGCTTCCAGCATCAGATGGTGGTTATTGCTGTCCTCCACAAGAACTGCTGCAATTACAAACTGCTGTTCCTTAAGACGTTGCAACATGGCAAGTGTGCTTCCCCACCAGGAAACACGATCACTTACAAGCATACAGTGGAGAATATTTTGTTGCTTCTGCTTCTCACTTAACATGTACATTGCGACTGTGGATTGCTGAAAATATTCCACCAGTTTTCGGCACCTGGCAAGGAGGCTGCACAGTTTTGGAAGCTGAAAAGCTTGTTGTATTCCCGCATTAAAAGTCTGCCCCAAACAAGGCATTTGTACTGGAATATCTAGGAGAGAGCAAGCTTTCACAATGTCTTTACCATAATCTGTTGTAGCACCAAAGACTTTTGTATTGATCCCCCATTCAATAAAGATTTCATAGAGGACTCGTGTAATAGTTTCTGCAGTATTTTCCTCTGGCACTTCAAATGTTTTTAAACAACGGGAGTTAACAGCCAGACAGTTAGAAGGGCTACTGTTCAGAAAATGAACTGCAAGTGTTACATACGATCTATTCTGGTTTTCACTTCTCCACATATCAGTGGATATGCCACACCATAGAATTTCAGTAAGTTCTTTTAACACAATTTCTCTAATAGCATTGTATTTTTCAGGAATTGCTTTTGTGCAGAAATATTTCCTGCTAGGAAGTTCATATCTAGGATCTGCTGTTCTCAAAAGTGCCTTGAATGTGGGTTCATCAACAATGGAGGAAGGATACATGCCCTCACAAATTAGGCTAATCACAGCAGCAGTCAATTCCTGATGCTTTTTGTTTTCATAATTGTGGCTGGTCTTCATAATTAAAGTGTCTTGAACAACCTGCTGTGATGATTCTGGCTTCAGTTTTGAAAATGCAGTAGCAAACGCTTCCCTCATTTGCTCAGTGTTACTTTTCACAAATTCACAGAACTCATCAGGATGATTTTTCTCAAGGTGGTATGAAAGGTTGGACGTGTTTCCTGAATAGGCAATTTGGGCCATGCAGATGCGGCAATAGATTTTCTTCCACTGTAATATGCATCCTTCTGCATTGGTATCAAACCCAAAGTACTTCCATACTTTACTCTTTGCTCTTGGATGAGCCACTAACTTTAGATCTGATGGCGAGCCTTCTAAGCTTTTATTCTCCATTGCTTCTTGGCCACCGTCCCACCTTTTGATCCTTCACTCATTAATGAGTACCTGATAAAGGCAGTAAGATAAAGATACAATGAGAAAGCACACGTCGAGCACACTCAAGTATGTGATATCAGTGCTTTTGTGAATACACCAAGAAACCTACCTTACTAATTACATTTGAAAAATAAAAGATGAAGTTTACAGGAAGTGTGACCTATAGGAAGACCCATTAGAATGTCAAAAATAAAAGTGTTTTAATATGTGAAGCGATGCTGTGACTGAGCTAGTACAACCAAGAAAAACTGAGTTTCTTGAGTAACATGAAAATTCTTGGTAGAGAAAGTATAACAATCACTGTAGAGTTTAAGAACGTTGTCGTCATGTACATTAGACATTTGTTATAGTAGTCTCCTATCCTGAAATTATACTTAAGCTTGAGTCAACATCCCTTTGCACAAGAATTATTGAACTCTGCTGTTTCTGCTATTTCAGCAGAAATTTGATACACAAGGAATAAATTTGCTGAAACCAATTTTGTTAAATTGGTTTGACTTTGTTAGAGATTAATTTTTTAAGTTATACATCACAACTATGGAACTGATCCTGCTCTGCTCAAATCAAAAGGACATTTTCCAACTGGATTCAGTTAAAGTAGGATCAGAGCCCTCATGCACAGCAACAATATACATTTGAAGACTTTCCTGCCTGCCTCTTTGTGGAATTACTGTTCAGAGCTCTTGGCTCCTGGAAAATCAGCACCTTATAATTGCAGGAAGAGAGGCATGCAGGGGAACTTCTATCAATGCATTGAAATATGTCAGTTTGAACATTCTTTTTAGCTGTTCAGAAGAACAAATGTAAGAGTTTTCTACAGAGTGTGCTCTGGAAAATTATAGCTACAGATTTGCATGGGGCAAAATATTTTTCCCAGAAAAGTATAATAAAGCCACCAGTCTCCCTTCAAGCAACTACCTGCCAGAGCTCATTTCTCTGCACCAGTGCACCACTACACATGGCTGAGACTGCATTTGTAGATGTTGCTTTGTCTACCTCTACCATGGCTGCAAGCTAGCCAGATCATTGCCAACAGACCCTCAGAACAACAAATAGCCCCATTCTTGAAATGCCTAGTAAATGGGTAACAAAAAGATCAGTAAGGAGAGGGTACGGGAGCCATCAGGGAACAGTGGTGCAGGCACATACAAAAATTTGAGAAGACCAGAGTTGAGAATACATTCATGATGCATTCTACTGAGAATGGCACGTCAACAAATCAGTAAGTTGGGGGAAGAGGACATGTCCCCATCTTTCCCTGTCAGTGGCAGCACCATGCCAGGAAACAGAAAAAGAAAGCCTTGGATAAGTAAAACAAGCTAGTAGGCTTTTCATGACATTGTTGCAGACCTACAGGAATGTTTGTGCATATCTTTTCAGTGCAGTTGCTCCTGTGGGCTTACTCTATGGAGAAAAGCAACAAAGAGTCCTGTTGCACCTTACAGACTAACAGATGAATTGGAGCATGAGCTTTCGTGGGTGAATACCCACTTTGTCGGATGCATGTCACATGCATCCGACAAAGTGGGTATTCACCCACGAAAGCGCATGCTCCAATACAACAAAGTGGGTATTCTCCCAGGAGAGCTCATGCTCCAATACTTCTGTTAGTCTATAAGGTGGTGCCACAGGACTCTTTGCTGTTTTTACAGATCCAGACTAACATGGCTACCCCTCTGATACTTGACTTTATGGAGTAAGGGACTTTTGTTCCTTTTAACTATTCTAGTTATTTTTTAATATTTTGGGTTTTTTTAATAAAATAGTAAGACAAGGTTACTGAAGGTTACAGATGAGGGGGAGTTGCAGATTTTTCTGGTTTGGTTGATTTCTTTAAATATTTACATCTGAAGATTCTGCATCAGGAGATAAAACTATTCTGTTTTTTAAAATGTGCTCTGAATTTAGGTATGTCCTTTGCTATGACTATTTTCAGTGCTTCCGTCATCAATATGAAATACTGACCCAACATGATTGTGCTGTATCATTCCAAAGATCCATATTAATAACTCCATGTTATGCATTCTCATTGTATGAAAATATAACTTTGAAAGAGAGGTATATACAGTATAATGTTACAGATGATGGTTTTAATAGCTTCATCTTATGCACTGGCATGATGTACCATATCAGTATTTGCTGTTGTTATTGCTTCAGATACCTCTATTTCAAGCCATGTCACAGTGTTTCTGATACACATACAGACTCAACAAATTTCATTTTATCCCATAGTATCCCTTACTGTAACACAGAGGTTCCTGGATGCAAAGAGGAAATAGCGTAATAAAACAGGTGGTGTGCCTTTAATATTTAAAATTAAGGAGGGAAATTCTACAACCTACAGATCCTGTCCTAGAACAAGAAAACACACATTCATTCAAAGTGAATGAGTGTCCCAGGCTCACTCCACCTGATTTTATGACTGTAAGATCTTTTCTATCATTTGTATATAGACTCAACGTTTAACTAGAGCGGTACACCGTAGCATTGCCACAGTTAAAGATACATCAGCATACCACCACCTTAATTATAATACTGAACCACACATAACTTTTCTATCTAAATTGCTCTCTTTTAAATGTAGACTTTTTCTGAATATAATTTAATAATATCTTACGTGTACATTATATATAGTTCCTTTCATCTTGATGGATCCCAGATATTGTTCCTCTCATATATGTGAATCACTTCACCAGCAATGGATCACAAACTGTCTCTGGAGTGAAACCATTTTAACAACTGGGAAACATACGTTTAAGACAGGAAGTACAGCATCCTCTATCTATTATAATACGTTCTCCATATGAAATAAAAGATATTAATACTTGAATCAAAACTGAGGGGGACCCAAGTTCTCTATTATTAATAGTTTTGTAAATTATAATGAAAGCCAGAAGAAAATAATTTCATTTAGATTAATTAGAAAGAGAAAATTGGGCACATTTAAAGTCTATCTCAGGTTAAGAGATGTTTTTAAAAACATGAATGAGTAATATTAGCACTCAGTTCTAAGTCACTTTCTACATCTCTCAAGTACCATATATAAACATTAACAAGTCTTCTCTACAAGTACAAAACATGCAGCATCGAGTATGTCTGAAGCCAAATTTCAGTGAAACGATTTATGCAATAAAAGATCAAATGCAGCATGAGAAAAAACAAAAATTTTCTGACAACTCTTCAACATGATCACAGAAAATCGTATTCTGTGAAACAATTAGTGTCAGACAGAGCATTATTTTAAAAAGATAAAAAACAATTAGATGACTTTCAATGGGCTGGAACCACATTTGCTGTATTAACTTCCTGGTGTCACAATTAGCTAGCTCATCTTTTGTAAATTCACTGATTAGATTTTTGTTTTTAAAACTTGATTTTGAGGCAAAGTCACACCTTACATTAAAATATCAGTAAGAGCATTTATTTTAATTATTAAAGTTAAGCAGTAGGAGAAGAATATGCATGCAGTGCATCTATTTGAATAATTAATTATTTTTGTACACACAGCACTAACAGATATATATTACCATACTGATCTTTAATTATACTATTTTATACAATTAGTATTGAGAAATGTTTAAATAATAATTCATATTATTCCTCTTCCTCCTTTACTATCCAGCACTGCACTTAATTGTGAAGTCTACATTAAATTCACAACCTGCATTGAAATTCCTCCTTCTGTGTTTCAGTTTCAGAGTCTGAAGCAAACTTCCTGATATTCTACCCTGGAATGCTGTGAAATTTACACCTTCATGTCTGCACCTTCATGTTATATACCTTTGTGTTTTCAATTCACAAATCAAAACTACTGCAATATATTTTGCCCCTGGAGCCGCTCATCTGTACAGTTCAAACTGTCCTTTCCATACACACCATCCTAAACAATATCTCTAAAATTAGACAAATATTAGCAGGATGTAGTAGGAGAGGAGTTAGTTTTTAGAAAGACAAGTTAAATTGTGGAGTGAAAACAGCATACAACCTTGATTAATTCAGGAAAAGAGGACTAATTTAATTTAGTTTACTTTAGACTGCAGCTTCTGAATATTTCTGTGAAATAGTATAACAAACTTTTTTTAAATGAATGCAGCTTCTGATGATATAAGGGCTACAGCTACACTAGTACACTTCAAACCTTAATTCAACACAGGGCAGATCAATCACTGGATGCCATATGGCTTTCTATAATATAGCTTCCACCATGGAGCTGCACCAATGCTGAATTATGGATATGTGGCTTGCCAGCGTAGATAAGGTCAAGTAGGTTTGAGGTCCAAATTCCAGAACATGGAGACCTGAGGAGCTAAACTACAAATCTTTGGCTCTCTCCTATTCCCCCCAATGTTTTTTTAAATGTTTCTCATTGATACCTGATTTATGCACCTTTTATTCCAGTAACCATATCTTTTTGAGAATTGAGGACTACAAGGGTTAAAAAAAGCTTTCAGCTTCTGTATTTTAAAATATTTTTAGTTTACTAACTTCTTGACACAATTGTTGCATCTTTATTCCAATAAAAGTAGCAGATTACTGATCCAAGATTAACTATGTCCATTCTAAAACACATATAATTACTTTCACATTTTAAAGTGTTGTTTTTGTCATACTGTGATCACTACTTTGAAATCTTACCTAGACTAGGCTAACGTCCATATCAAAACACCCCTGTTCACAAGCTGGTTTGTTTTTTAATCACACTGTTTCAAATACATTCTTGATATTTTCTGATTTGTTAATTATATTTAAGATTACAACAAAATAAAATGTTTGGGTCAATCTTTGTCATAATATTTCTGTTCAGTTTTAAACTATTTTGACAGCATTACACACCCTAGGCATAATCCACAATTTTACCCTGCCAAGAAAAACTAATGCTAGAAGAATGCTCAGCTGACATAAAATTGTAGGCACACATCTGCTTTTTTTTTCTTTTTGGCATGTTATATGTTTTTGGGAATGAGAGCAAAACTCAAATCTGCATTAGAATTATTAGTATGGAAGAACATTACCCAATGAATCCATGTGTGAAAATCTGTGCTGTCCAGTCTTTGCATTAATTTTACAAAAATTAATGGTTGACACAGAAATTTATTTCACTCCTCCCTAGTACCTCAACTATACAGTAAGTTGATTCGGGCCTCATATTTTAAATAATCTCACTGAACTGCATCCCTATACCTGCAGTTCTGTTGTTATTCTTGTTAAAGCCGTCATCACTTCCATAAGAGCCACATTTGAAGCTAGTTAGAGAAAATAAACAGAACCAGTGAGCTGCAGTGATGCTGTCACTCACATGGTTTTCAGGCCCTCCCAAGTTGCAGGGAGCTGTTAGAAGCACCAACAAATTAAGAAGTGTTTTTAAAAATTTGTGTCCTTCTAAATTTAAGATTCCTGCTGTGTTGCTGTCTGGCCTGAAGAGATTCTCAGACTAATCATTTTTTAAAACCTCAAGCTTCCTTCATAGACACCTAATGTGGGGAAACAGAACATCATTAAGTTTTCTGTTGACCACAAAAATCATTTAAAAATGTAACACAAATGAACTGTCACCTGAAATACTGGCAATTAATAACAATATATATTCAGCATATAGAATGTGTCCACCAACTCTCCCCCCAGTGGCTGCGTGGGAAGAAAAGACTAGCAGTCTATGAGTTGGATTCAGTGAAGAAGTTCATCACTATCAATACTGGAAGAGTGATTTTAGAGAGGATGTAATCAAGTGGCCAAGAGTGTGGAAGAATCAAGTCCAGTGCCCAAGTTTAGCAGAGATGGAGGAATTTACTTGAGTTGCAGAATTCAAAAGCAGGCAAGGAGAACAGGGAGGATTCTAGCCTAGTATCTAGGTGCAGGATCAGGACAGAGGAAGGTAGCCAGGCAAAGCAGACAGTTCTTGTTCAGCAGGAGAAGTAGGGGGATTGATTTCTTATAGATTTATCACCACAGTATCTGAGCACATCACAAACACTGATCAATCCTCAACACTCACATGAGGCTGGGACCTGAGGCACAAACAGATCAAAACTCACGCCTGAATCTGAGGCAATGCGGGGAGCTGAAACCAGCTTTCCGGAGTCTGTCCAGCAACTGAAGCACAAGGCCACTCGGGTCCAGCAACAGAGAGGGATGCAAGGGCCTAACGCAGCGGCCTGGGGCAAGTGCAGAAACTGGTGGGGGGAGAGAGGGAGACTATGCCCCTAGCACGGGAATGGAGGCAGTTCAAGCAGCGAGGGGCCGTGTGCAGGTGTCTCCCAGTAACCGAGTATGCCAGCACTAACCAGGCAGGCTCAAGCCCACGAACTGCCTGCGAAGCCAGCAGGGGAAAGGGCCCAGCAGCCCGGAGCGGACCCAGCCCAGCAGCCAGGCGCGGGCAGAGGGCGCCAGCGCAGCGGGCCGCGGGGAGGCTGGAGCGCGCAGCTCGGTGGCCCGGCGCAGCAGCAGCAGCCGCGGCGTGTGCAGCTCCCGGGGGAGGAGCGCCAGGGCCAGGCCCTGTGGTACTGCAGCCCTGGCAGGGAGCGGCGCCCCCCGTGCGGCCGAAGGGCAGGCTGCGCACACGCAGGAGCCGGAGCCCGGGGGCGGCGCTGCAGAGCCTCGCTGTGCGCAGGGGCCAAGGTCACGGCCCAGCCCCCCCGGGGAGAGCGGGGCCCGGGTGGGGGAGGAAGGGAAGGCGACAAAGAGGCAGCGGCCGCCGGCCTCCTGCTCTCCCCCCTTGCCCCGTTAGGAGAGCAGGCTCAGTGCCCGGCGGTCCGCGCCTGGTGCCACTGCGCGGCTTCCCTGGCCTGCCAGCAGCGCTCCGCACGGGGCGGCTCCGAGCGCCGCTGGGCAGCAGCGGGCGCGGGGCGCGATGCTCTCACCTGGCGCGGGGGGCCCGCCGGGGCGGAGGCGGCGCAGCAGCTGGTGCAGGGCGACGGCGAGGCCGATGCAATAGAGCCGCAGCGCGGGCAGCGCCCGGGACAATAGCGACATGGCTGCCTCCCGCCCCTCGGCGCGGGGAGAAGCGGGGACGGGGCCCCGGCGCGCCTCCGTGTGTGTGTGTGTGTCCGCTCCCGGGCTGGGCGGGCGCGGCGCTGCTGCAGAGCTCACACCCAGCGGAACGGAGAGCGCCGCCGCTGTCACAGGCTGCACGGCCCGGACGCTCCGCCGCTCGCTTCTGGGCATGTGCGCCGCCACCCAGCGTCAGGGCGGGGGAAGGGGAGAGCGGCCCCTGAGCCCCATGTCTCCAGCAGCGCCCTAGGCGCCGGGGGGGGGGCGGGGGGAGACGGTGCAACCCTAGTTGGGGAAGAGATGCAGCCAAGGCTGCGCCAGCTGCCACGGAGGCGGGAGGTGCCAGGCCCAGCTGGCCGGGGACCGGGTTGTTTTTGAATTTGCTGAAGAGTCAGGCTGGAGAACTGAGCAGCTGGAAAGTAATGGGGCCCTGTGGGTGCCTCCTGAAAGGGAGCGCTGATCCTGGGCCCCCACAGCCATGAAAATGAGGCCAGGGCCCGCTGCCCTTAAATTATAAACTGCGCAGACTGGCAATGAGACACATATTTTTAACAAGCAGGGAAATAAACCCTAGGAGCAATATTACCAAGGATTGTGGTGGAGTCTCCATCACAGGCAACTTTTAAACCAAGATTGGATTTAAAAAAAAATGCTCTAGGAATTATTTTGGGTACGTTCCAAGGCCTGTGTTCCGCAGGGTGTCAGACCAGGTGATCACAATGGTCCCTTCTACCCTTGGATGTGTGATAATACAGTAACACCTCGCTTAACGTTGTAGTTATTTTCCTGAAAAATGCTGCTTTAAGCGAAACAATGTTAAGCAAATCTAATTTCCCCATAAGAATCAAATGGGGGAGGTTCTAAGGAAATTTTTTCACCATCCAAGATACTATTTTTTACATATATAGTATAAGTTTTAAACAAACAATTTAATACTGTACACAGCAATGATTGTGAAGCTTGGTTGAGGTGGTGAAATCAGAGGGTGGGATATTTCCCAGAAAATGCCTTTCAGCTAAATGATGGACTAGCACTGGGCTGAGCCATCAAGGGTTAACACGTTTATGTAGCCTCACATGCTACAAGGTAGCACAAATGGAGGGTGGAAGCCAGCATCTCAGAGACACACACCCTTTGTGTGAGAGAAACAGAGAGAGACATGCATTGCCCCTTTTAAGTACGCTGATCCCACTCTAAGTGTATTGCCTTTTTAAGTAGATCAGCAAGTTGAGATAGCAGCTACTGTCAGCAAGCTCCTTCCGTCCTGAGCCCTGTCGTGTCCCGCCCCCCCCCCCGCACTTTGTGAAGATGGGGTAAGCATGGGTCATGAGCAGGGGGGAGGGGGACACCCTGACATTAGTCCCCCCCTCCTCGCCCCCCACAGCAAGCAGGAGGCTTCTGGGAGCAGCTCCAAGGCAGAGGACAGGAGCAGCACATGGCAGTGCGGAAAGGGACAGCTGAACTGCTGGCAATTGATAGCCTGCTGGGCAGCTGCTGCACAGGGAACTTAAGGGGGTGGGGGCTGATAGGGGGGCTGCCAGTCCACCCTAGTTTCAAACCGCCACCAGCTAGCTGGAATGGGCTGCTCTTCCTGCAAGCAGTGGACAAAGCAGCCAGCTGCCAAACAACGTTATAAATGATCATTGTGCAACTTTAAACGAGCATGTTCTCAAATACATCAGCAACATCATAGGCGCCAACTTTCTCCAGTGCACATGGGTGCCCATGCCCCCGCACCCCGACTCCACCCTGTCCCCATCCATGGCCCTACCACCATTTCAACCTCATCCCCAAAGTCCCTGCCCTAACTCTGCCCCCTCCCTGCCCTGTCATACACAGATTGTTAAGGGTTAATGTCTCTTGTACCTGTAAAGGGTTACAAGCAGGGAACGGGACCCCAACCAGAAGACCAATCAGATGACAAGATACTTTTAAATTTGGGTGGAGGGAAGTTTTTGTGTGTGTTCTTTGTCCGTTATGTGTTCTTCTCTCAGAGGGTGTGAGAGAGACCAGACATTACTACAGGCTCTCTAAGTTTCTTTTCAAATAGTAAGTAAAAACAGGCCGTTTAGGCTTTTTGATTGTTTTACTCTATTTGCATTTGTGGATCTGGCTGGTTAACGTTTATATGTGTAGTTGCTGGGAATTTTTGATTTGTATTGGTACTGGGGGGAAGTCCCTCTGGTGTCTGTAAGCTATAGGACCCTGTAATATTTACATCTTGAAGTTACAGAGATAATTCTTTACTTTTTCCTTTCTTTTATTAAAAGATTTCTTTTTAGAGAACCTGATTGATTTTTTTTTCCTGTTTCCCTTGTTTTATTCCAGGGGATTGGGATAACTCACCAGGACGGGTGGGGGAGACGGGAGGGGGGACAGATAGAATCTCTCTCTGTTTTCCTTGAATCTGTTTGCCTCTTGGTGGAAGGGAAGGGAGATGCTTCTCTGTATGGTGATTTAAGAGGTTGGATCAGTATCTCTCAGGATAGCCCAGGGAGGGAAATTCTGGGAGGGGGAAAGGTGGGGGAATGGTTTATTTCTCCTTGTTTTAAGAACCCAAGGGGTCTGGGTTCTTGGGGTCCCCAGGGAAGGTTGTGAGGTCAGAGTGCCCCAAAGCACTATATTTTTGGGTGGTGGCGGTGCTATCAGATCTAAGCTGGTAATTAAGCTTAGAGGATTCAGGTGCTAGTATCTCATTTTCTGAACTCTAAGGTTCAGATCTGAGAGGGAATGCTATGACATGCCCCTATTGGATCCCTTCCCAAAATCCCGGCCCTGCCTCTTCCCACAGCACGCCGCATTCCCCTTTCTCACCACTCCCTTCCTGCCCCGCAAATCAGCTGTTTTGCGGTGCAAGCGCTGGGAGGGAGGGGGGAGAAGCAGGACCCGGCGGCAGGCTTGCAGAGGAGATGGAGGTGAGCTGGAGCAGGGAGGCGGGGTAGGGCCACAGGGAGCTGCCACCCACCAGTTTTTTTCCATGGATGCTCCAGGGCTGGAGCATGCACAGAGTTGGCACCTATGAGCAACATAACAATGAAACAACGTTAACTGGAACGACTTTAAGTGAGGAGTTACTGTATAGAATTTAGGTGTTATGTGACCCAGTGAAACTGAACAATGCTGCCCCCATCAACTTATCCATGCACCTCCCCCATCTGCGCCTTCCTTTTTGCCTCTATTTGTGACCGTATGTTCCATCATGACATATTATAATGTTGGAGTTTATGATCTTATACATCATACTCACGAAAACAAGATTGTCAAGGACTTTCAGGATCATCTAGTCCAGAGGTCAAACTCAAATGACTACAAGGGCCACATGAGGTCTAGAGCATTGGCCTGAGGGCCACATCACTGACACTCTCACCCTCACTGCCCCGGCCCTGCCCCCACTCCACCCCTTCCATGAGGCCCTGCCCTGTCCCGTCTCTTCCTACCCCTTCTCTGCCCCTTTCCATCCCTTTCCCCAAAGTCCCCACCCCAACGCTGCCCCTTCCCTGTCACCAGGGGGTGCAGGAGGGATGCAGGATATGGCAGGGCTCAGGGCAGGGAGTTGAGGTGCAGGAGATGTGCAGGGTGCAGCAGGGGGCTCAGGACAGGGAATTGGTGTGTGGGGTGCAAGAGGGGTGAGGGGTGTGGCAGCGGGTCCGTGCAGCAGGTGGCTCAGGGCAGGGAGTGCAAGAGGAGCGCAGGATGCGGCATGGGGGCTCAGGGAAGGGAGTTGGGTGCAGGAGGGGTGTGGGATGTGGCAGGGGGCTCAGGGCAGGGAGTTGGGTACAGGAGCGGTGTGGGGTGTGGCAGGGGGCTCAGGGCAGGGAGTTGGGTACAGGAGGGGTGTGGGGTGTGGCAGGGGGCTCAGGGCAGGGAGTTGGGATGCAAGAGAGGTGTGGGGTGAAACAGGGGGCTCAGGGCAGGGAGTTGGGATGCAAGAGAGGTGTGGGGTGCAACAGGGGGCTCAGGGCAGGGAGTTGGGATGCAAGAGAGGTGTGGGGTGCAACAGGGGGCTCAGGGCAGGGAGTTGGGTATAGGAGGGGTGTGGAGTGCAGCGGGGGGAGGAGGTGCGGCAGGGGGCTCAGGGCGGGGAGTTCGGTATAGGAGGGGTGTGGAGTGCAGCAGGGGCTCAGGGCAGGGAGTTGGAGTGCAGCAGGGGTGTGAGGTGCGGCAGGGGGCTCAGGGCAGGGAGTTGGGGTGCGAGGTGCGAGCTCTGGCCCAGTGCTGCTCACCTAGAGCAGCTCTGGGGTGGCAGCGGCACGCATCGGGGCCAGGGCAGGCTCCTGGCCCCATGTCATGCTGCTCCGTTCTAGGAAGCGGCCAGAACCACTGGCCCCGGGGGAGCGGGGGTGAGAACAGGGCTCTGCTGCTGCTGCTCCAGGTACCTCCCACGAAGCTCCCATTGGCCACGGTTCCCTGTTCCTGGGCAATAGGAGCTGCGAGGGGCGGTACCTTGAAGCAAGGCAATGCAAGAGCCTTCTGCCTCCTCTCCCCTCCCCTCCGGCCCAAAGGGATGTACTGCCAGCCACTTAAGGGAGCAGTGCAGGGCTTGCAGCGCCATGGGGGGCAATCCCATGGGCCGGATTCGGCCCGCGGGCTGTATTTTGCCCACCCCTGGCCTGGAGGAGGACAGGGAGGTGTGGGGAGCTTGGCAGGCTACACAGAAGAGCCCCACGGGCCGTGTGTTTAAGACCCCTGATCTAGTCCAAGCAGTTGCTATTTAAAAGGATTGGAGAGCTCAGGGGACCAGAGTCAGGGTGTTCAGAGATGGAGACGTTACAGTAATCAAGACAGAAAATGAAGAGCGTCTGGACAAGAGGTCCTGCTGTGTGGACAGCAAGAAGAGGTCCATTGTAGAAGTGTTTTGGAGGAAGAAGTGGCAAGAACTGAACACAGTCTGGCTTTTTAGGATAAGGTACAGGTAGGCATCAAAGATGATTCTCACATTACAAGCCTCAGTTACAGAAAGCATAGCAGTTTTGTCAGCAGTGACAGAGAGAAGAGTAGAGAACATTTGGGAGGAAAGAGTAAGACTTAAGTTTTTGCCATGTTAAGTTTAACATCAGTTCTGCTCCCAATCTCACCTAATGGAATTTCTGTAAATCATGTAAGCCAAACAGCAACATCAGTGACTCAGCAACAAGAGTTCTCAGTATCTGAAATAGGAGCTTTTTTTGAATCAATCCAATGATCTGGGGTTTTTTGTTTGTTTTGTTTTGTTTTTAATACAGTGTCCATCACTGTGGAATCTACTGTAAATATCTACCTGATAGAATGAATGGGCATAGCTTATGCTAAGCTAAACCAACATCTTCATGATAAATCTGCTGCTTGATTAAAAACAGTTTACCAAGTTCTCATTAGTAACCAACTCTGAAACACAAGTTAGTGGCTTTGTCCAAATAAAAAAAACATTGGTCGTTTCAGGCAAAATTTGGATGAGTAAAACTATTTCTCCATGCTAATTTTCCCCTACTGTTACTCACACTTTCTTGTCAACTGTTGGAAATGGGCCATCCTGATTATCACTACAAAAGTTTTTTTTTTCTCCTGGTGATAATAGCCCACCTTAATTGATTAATCTCGTTATAGTTGGTATGGCAAAACCCATGTTTTCATGTTCTCTGTGTATATATATCTTCCTACTGTATTTTCCACTGCATGCATCCGATGAAGTGGGTTTTAGCCCGCGAAAGCTTATGCCCAAATAAATTTATTAGTCTCTAAGGTGCCACAAGAACTCCTCATTCATTTTGCTGATACAGACTAACACGGCTACCACTCTGAAACCAGACACCCTTGAGTTAGCTTTCTTACTGCAGCAGCCCAAGTAGTCATATAAATCTGTTAATTTATTTTGCCTTCTAATTTGAGTACTACATAGCTTTGAATCACTACCCACAAGTTTCTGTCACAACAGATGACTAAATTTCATTGCAGCCATGTGACCAGAAAATCTCATTATGACCACATTTCATAGAAGCAAGCTGCAAGTTGTCCTCAGTTTTCAATTTTAAATCTTCTATTAATTTTTTTACATGATCATCACTTGAGACAGAATGACAAGGCCTATGTTCCTATCATTCTAAGTTCCAGGGAGCAGCTAATCAGAAGTCTTAAATTAATAATAATAATTAGGGCTGTCAGGCAATTAAAAAAATCATGATTAATCACACGATTAAACAATAATAGAATACTGTATCATTTATTTAAATATTTTTATGTTTTCTACATTTTCAAATATATTGATTTTGATTACAACACAGAATACAAAGTGTACAGTGCTCACTGTATATTTATTTCTGATTACAAATATTTGCACTGTAAAAAACAAAATAAACTACTGCAATCTCTTTATCATGAAAGTTGAACTTACAAATGTAGAATTATGTACAACAAATAACTGTACACTGTATTCAAATAACTTTAGAGCCTACAAATCCACTCAGTCCTATTTTTTGTTCAGCCAATCACTCAGACAAATTTGTTTACATTTGTAGGAGATAATGCTGCCTGCTACTTGTTGACAATGTCACCTGAAAGTGAGAACAGGCATTTGCACGGCACTGTTGTAGCTGGTGTTGCAAGACATTTACATGCAAGATGCACAAAAGATTCGTATGTCCCTTCATGCTTCAACCATCATTCCAGAGGACATGCGTCCATGCTGATGACAGGTTCTGCTCAATAACAATCCAAAGCAGCACAGACCGATACATGTTCATTTTCATCCTCTGAGTCAGATACTACCAGCAGAAAGTTGATTTTCTTTTTTGGTGGTTCCGGTTCTGTAGTTTCCGCATCAGAATGTTGCTCTTTTCAGACTTCTGAAAGCATGTTCCACACCTCGTCCCTCTCAAATTATGGAAGGCACTTCAGATTCTTAAACCTTGGGTGAAGTGCTGTAGCTATCTTTAGAAATCTCACATTGGTACCTTTTTTTGCATTTTGTCAAATCTGCAGCGAAAGTGTTCTTAAAACAAACGTGCTGAGTTATAGAATATCAGGGTTAGAAGGGACCTCAGAAGGTCATCTAGTCCAGCCTCCTACTCAAAGCGGGACTAATCCCCAGGCAGATTTTTGCCCCATATCCCTAAATGGCCCCCTCAAAGATTGAGCTCACAACACTGGGTTTGGGAGGCCAGTATGCAAACCACTGAGCTATCACCTTCTGAGACTACTATAAAATGAAATATATGGCAGAATGCAGGTAAAACAGAGCAGGGGACATACAATTCTCCCCAAAGGAGTTCAGTCACAAATTTAATTAATGCATTATTTTTTTTTAACTAACATCATCAGCATGGAAGCATGTCCTCTGGAATGGTGGCCAAAGCATGAAGTGGCATATGAATGTTTAGCATATCTGGCACATAAATACCTTGCAATGCCGGCTACAGAAGTCTTATGTGAATGCCTGTTCTCACTTTCTAGTGACATTGTAAATAAGAAGTGAGCAGTATTATCTATCATAAATGTAAACAAACTTATTTGTCTTAGCAATTGGCTGAACAAGAAGGAGGACTGAGTGGACTTGTAAGCTCTGAAGTTTTACATTGTTTTGTTTCTGAGTGTAGTTTTGTAACAAAAAAATTGACATTTGTAAGTTGCACTTTCATGATAGATTGCTCTACAGTACTTGTATGAGGTGAATTGAAAAATACTATTTCTTTTGTTTATCATTTTTACAGTGCAAATATTTGTAATAAAAAATAATTACATAAAGCAGTGTACACTTTGTATTATGTGTTGTAATAGCAATTAATATATTTGAAAATGTAGAAAAACATCCAAAAATATTTAATAAATTTAAATTGGTATTCTATAGTTTGACAGTGCAATTAAAACTGCGATTCATCTCATTAATTTTTTCAATCATGATTAATTTTTTTTAGTTAATCACAGTTAACTCAAGCAATTAATTGACAGCCCTAATAATAATACTTAGCATTTTTCATCCACAGATCTCAAGTTGCTTTAGAAATATAGGGGTCATTCCCGGTATACATAACAAGAAATTATGGCATGAGGAATTAAGATCGCAATAATTTCAATAGAGATAGACTTTTAGCAGTGTATTTAACTAAGAAGTCTTTAAATTTTTTTTTCCTTTCTTGTTTTTTCTTTTAAGAAAGAGATCTTGGAGTCATCATGGATAGCTCTCTGAAAACATCTGCTTAATATGCAGCAGCAGTCAAAAAAACTAACAAGATGTTAGGAGCCATTTGGAAAGAGATAGATAATAAGACAGAAAATATCATAATGCCATTATATAAATCCATGTTACACCACCACCTTAAATATTGCAATCAGTTCTGGTCTTCTCATCTCAAAAAAAGATGTCTTGAAATCAGAAAAAAGTACAAAGAAAGGCAACAAAAATGGTTAGGAATATGGAACAGCTTCCATATGAGCAGAGATTAAGAAGACTGGGATTGTTCAGTTTAGAAAAGAGACAACTAAGAGCTTGTGTACACTTATAGGGTTGCAGCGGTGCAGCTGCAGTACTTAGTAAAGATACTACCTACTCCTTTTGGTGTAGGCACTCTGTCTCCCTGAGATGTAGTAGCTGTGACAACAAGAAAAGCCCTCATGTTGACATAGCATTTTCTACACCAGGAGTTAGATCAATATAACTGCATCGCTCAGAGGCAATGTAGTTATACCAACATACATTTGTAGTGTGGACCAGGGCTAAGGAGGGATATGATAGAGGTCTATAAAATCATGAATCGTTTGGAGAAAGTGAACAAGGAAGTATTATTTACCCCTACACATAACACAAGAAATAAGCGTCACCCAATGGAATTAACAGGCAGCAAGTTTAAAACAAACTTAGGGAAATACTTCTTCACACAGCACACAGTCAGCATGTGGAACTCTTTGCCATGGGATGTTGTAAAGGCCAAAAGTATAACTGGGTTCAAAAAAGAATTAGATAAATTCATGGAGGTTAGGTCCATCTGACTGCCAGAAGCTGGGATTGGACAATAGGGGATGGATCAATCAATATGTAGGGGATTATAGATAGATGTGTTTTACACCTGGGAAACTGGCTGAAATGATCATTTAAAACAGAATAATGAAACACCTGAAGATCACTATATGAAAGGGATTAACAACTTGAACTATGGCTGAACAAAAAAATCCACAAAAACATTTGTTTCAAGTTGACCCAAACAGATTTTTGATGTTTTTTCTGCCGATATGAAAAAGTGGGGAAAAAAATGTGTATTTATTTATTTATTTATTAAAGATATTTATATATTTTTTTCATTTAGTTTTCAGGTGTCTTTTATCCTTTTTGTTTGTTTCTTTAAATAAATAAATTGTTTCTTTCTTTCTATAAATCTAACTAAATTTCTAAATGAAATGTCATTTTGAAATGAAAGGTAAAAATATTTTGTTTTGAAAATGTTAAAACACACAGGGGGATTTTTCTGGAAAAAAAATATTTTTTCCATCCAAACCTGTTTGCAGAATTCACAAATAGTTTTGGTCGACTGGAAACCACATTTTTCAGTGAGTAAAATATTTGTCCGAAAAATTTTGCCCAGCTGTACTAACCAGCACCATTTCAGCAAAGGAAAATCATGTCTCACTAATCTCTTAGAATGGAAACAGGGAATGAGAACAGGTACACAGGCAAGGCTCTGTGGTGTCAAAGCTGGGAAGGGGGACACTAAGGAAGGAAACTGGAATCATGCTTGCTGGAAGTTCACCCCAATAAACATCGAATTGTTTGCACCTTCAAAAAAAAAAGTTTCAAAGTGAAAAATGACAGGGTTTGCAGGAGCAGATAACAACCCCCATTCTTCTCCCAGAGCCAGGATGAGAACCTGGGGGTAAGGGTTCCCAACTGTTTCAACCCAGGGAGCTTACTCTTAGTTCAGAGCTAATTATATCCTTTTCTTCTTTTCCTTCTTCTTTTTCCTCATTTTTCTTAATTTGCTGCTGGTAGGCTCTACTTTAAACTGACCTGGCAGGCTTAATTTGGTTTCTTTCCACCTCTTCCCATTCTGATCCCCCAGCCTTTCCACACTTTTATTTTTCTGAAGTTTTAATGGAGGATACTTTGGATACTTATGTGAAATGTTTCTGGTTTTTGTTTTGTTTTTTGTTTTGTTTGGAACGATGGATGATGAAGGTCTGTTGTATTCCACTGGAATTTTTGGAGTAAAAGATCCATGGGTAACCATGGAGACAAATGTTTTACTGCCTTTTGAACAGTCTCAAGGTAAAGACAGCACAGGTTAAGGCAGCTGAGTGGCAATAATTGTACTTGGTGGCTAAGTTGTTACAGACAAATTGCACTACCTTGAACTAAATGTAGGAGTCAGTGATTTAAAAAAGCAAGTGAAAAGTTACAAATACCTTCTGCAAAAATTAATAATACAGGGTTTGGAGGAAAGTAAACATTTGGGAGTTGTGGAAATGTTAAAAGGTAACAATTGTGGTGTTCTAAGAAGCAAGTTTTTGGTTTGATAATAAAACCCACTTATATAAATGTAACTGTATGTGCAACTCTGTGCAGTTACATTGGATGGAAGATTGGTAATTAAATTATACCAGGAGGTCAGGTACAGTGGTCACTACCACCACTATCCCCAGAAGCCTTTACAGCTATTCTGAGGGAAAATGGGCCCTTTTCCCACAAAAATGGTCTATAAGGGACTGCTGCAGGCAGCAGGCAGAGAAATAATCTGATCAAAATTATTTGACTGCTGGGTAGTGTAATCAAAATCACTAAAGGAATGTCAGGGGTTTCTATTGTAACTTAACTTGGTGGTCCCTGGCTGTCTCTGGTTGTACAAGATGGGAGTGTAATCGGGATACAGTTGTGTAAAAAAGAGTAATCACAGTGCAAGGGATGTTAGGCAAAAGAGTAATCACAGTGCAAGGGATGTTTTGTGTGTGTGCACAGGAAAAAAAAAGGAAAAGAGGAGCAATGATGGGAACACTGAGCCTTGGGGTGGCTCTGGGGGATCGGACTGTCACTTTGGCGGGGGTGCATGAAAACTGTGGGCATGGGGGAGGCAGTTACACCTTGTGTAGAATTAATATGGCTAATATGATGTTATGGAGGTTAAACTGTTTTCCAGGACATGTGCAGTGTATATTGGAAAAAGGGTAAATGAAATGCAAAAAATAGATATTGGCATAGAAAGTACGCTTATTACGTTTGCACATGATACCAAACTGGGAGGGATTGCAACTGCTTTGAAGGACAGGGTCAAAATTCAAAATGAACTGGACAAATTGGAGAAATGGTCTGAGGTAAACAGGATGAAGTTTAACGAAGACAAATGCAAAGTGCTCCACTTAGGAAGGAAAAATCAGTTTCACACATACAAAATGGGAAAAGACTGTCTAGGAAGGAGTACGGCAGAAAGGGATCTAGGGGTTATAGTCGACCACAAGCTAAATATGAGTCAAAAGTGTGATGCTGTTGCAAAAAAAGCAAACGTGATTCTGGGATGCATTAACAGGTGTGTTGTAAACAAGAGACGAGAAGTCATTCTTCCGCTTTACTCTGCACTGGTTAGGCCTCAACTGGAGTATTGTGTCCAGGTCTGGGCACCGCATTTCAAGAAAGATGTGGAGAAATTGGAGAGGGTTCAGAGAAGAGCAACAGAGAATGATTAAAGGTCTAGAGAACATGACCTATGAAGGAAGGCTGAAAGAATGGGGTTTGTTTAGTTTGGAAAAGAGAAAACTGAGAGGGGACATGATAGCAGTTTTCAGGTATCTAAAAGGGTGTTATCAGGAGGAGGAAGAAAACTTGTTCAGCTTAGCCTCTAAGAAGCAATGGGCTTAAACTGAAGCAAGGAAGGTTTAGGTTGGACATTAGGAAAAACTTCCTAACTGTCAGGGTGGTTAAACACTGGAATAAATTGTCTCGGGAGGTTGTGAAATCTCCATCTCTGGAGATATTTAAGAGTAGGTTAGATAAATGTCTATCAGGGATGGTCTAGACAGTATTTGGTCCTGCCATAAGGGCAGGGGACTGGACTTGATGACCTCTCAAGGTCCCTTCCAGTCCTAGAATCTATGAATCTATGGTACTTAATTAAAATCCTAATAGGGCTCCAAAAAGAGCTACAATAGATTGTGCTTTCTTTTTCAGAGCTCTGTGTGTTTTGGATCAGGAGATGAAAATGAAAAGTAAACAGAACTCTGGTGAAAGTGAAATGTGTCCCTTTTAAGACAGTCTCTGAGCTGCTGATAACTTTGGATCCAAAAGCAAGCCAAGAAAGCCTCTGTGTGGATGCAAATTACCTAGCTAACGGGGGAAGGAGGAAACTACTCATAAGTAGCAGCACAAAGAACCTGCAAATAATGAATACATCTGGTCTGCAGACAAGCTACCAGAAGACTCAGATTATGGCCCTCCGGAAAAGGGAGGTGAAAAAACAAGTCAAGCCTGAAAATAAGGAGGACAGGTTAACCCTAAGTGTGAGAGTACACAGAACAGAAATCTAAAGCAGTCTCTGAGCTATTACCTGAGAATAAACTTAAAGCTTGGTGTCATAATATAATTCCCAATTCTGGACCTTAGTGTCCAAAATATGGGTATTAGCATGAAATTCCCTAAGCTTAATTACCAGCTTAGATTTGCTAGGCTGCCACCAATCAGGACTTATTTAGAGTGCCTGATAAACTCTGGTCTCCCCAAACCGTTCCCTGGGGACCCCCAAGACTCAGATTCCCTGAGTCTCACAACAAAGGGGAATAAACCATTTCCCTTCCCCCACTCCTTTCTTCCTCCCAGCTTTTTCCCGCCCTGGGAACACTAGAAGATCGCCTGATTCAACTCCTTGAATCACCACTCCCCCTCCCTTCTTCCCCGGAGAGAGATACACAGATAAATGCTGAGAGCAGGTTTCCCTTCCCTCCTCCCCTTTCCTTTCTCCCACCAATTCCCTGGTGAGTGCAGACTCCCTTCTCTGGAGTTTTACAAAAGATAATCAGAAACAATCAATTAGATTCTAAAAAAGAGGAAACTTTAATAAAAGAAGAAAAACATAAAACTTGTCTCTGCACTTAGATGGTAAAAAGTTACAGGGTCTTTCAACTTATAAACAATAGAAAGAAACTTTCTCCAGCAGAAACACAATTTAAGCTACTTCCAGCAAGTACACATATGCAAATGAAAAAGAAAACAAATTAAAAGACTATGACCGCCTTTTCTACTTACAATTCTGAACAGATAAGAGACTGTAGCAGGGAGATTGGCAGAAACCTGGTTACACCTCTAGCCCATCCAGGACTCAGAGAGAACAAAGCCAAACCCAAAACCCACAAACAAAGTCTTCCCTCCCCGAGAGATTTGAAAGTAGCTTGTCTTCTGATTGATCCTCTGGTTAGGTATTTGGGGTCCCTGTTTGTTAACCCTTTACAGGTAAGAGAGACATTAACCCTTAACTATCTGTTTATGACACTTGGTACAGCGGAGAAACTATTGCAAACCTGGTCTGTTGTACAAGAGGAGAAACTGAGGCACACCACCTCATGAATTTCATAAACGACCAGTGAGTGGAGTAATTCACTAGCCTGACTATAGAACAAAATAAGGACAGCCTGGAGGTAATGCTTCCATTTTTCTTGCAATTAGCAAGGAAAGTTGTAAAAGAAATTGGTATTATTATTAAGCAATAATCTGTCTAGGGGCTGGAAATTGTTTCTTTTGTTTTTCAGACACTCTACAAGCATGCTGGTGCCAGCAGAAGAATAACCCAGAATACCATGGATCTATGTTTTGTGGTGTTTGTCTGTGGTGTTTGTCTTGTTGCTAGCATTGTTGTGTTTCAATGAACAAAAAACCTCATGACGTGGGTGCAGGATGGCTTCAAAAGGCTGACCTGGGGAGGAGGGGGAGATGTGTATGGGAATGCAAAATGCTCAACTGGGAGGCCAGTACCTGTGTAATAGCTACCATGGTGTATGGAAATAGAACGGCAACTAAGATGGGCCCCAAAAACCCTATGGGAATAATGAGAAGGAGAGGAGCTCACTGGGAAGCAATGGAGGGGTGTGTGAAATGGTGAATATCCAGAGAAGATGTTTGGATGTGCCCCTCTCCTATGACTGTGAAGGAGCAGGATCAATGGCCTATGGGTGAACAGTTGGGTGTACTGTGTACGAGGTGTTTTGCTGAAAATGTTCATATTACTAGGGGGCACAATTACACCAGCCCATAACCAAACTACACACATCTACATGCTGCTATCTGGACATTAGTGCACAAATGGATCTGTAAATCTTATTGCTGTGAATAATTGAACCAGGGCATATGGCCTGATTCCATACCAAGTGGTTAAGTTGGTTTGGACAATAACCCATTTCTCTGTGGACATTCAATGGACTTATGATATGGACAGAAGCATGTAAAACCTACAGGGGCAGCTTGTTGCAACTGCCAGCAACTGGACACATTAAGATCTTAACCCTGTCAAAGGGGGACAGGCAGCGTTTTAGTGGTGGCTTGGATGTTGGACAATACTGCAGTGGTCAGGACTCGGTGTTGCTGTGGATTGTGAATTGTTAACTGTACTTGTGTTACGTTGCATATGGAGATAACCTATAAGTAATGTGGTAAGCCCTCTCCACCCCGCAGTGTGCAAGACAACTCGGATCTAACCTTCTCGGGCCCAATATAATGGGAAGTCTGGTGTGGTACAAGAGAAGGTGCAGGACACTATAATACACAAGAGGCAGTGGGACAAATGGAATATCGACACCTTCCACCTTGATGCCTGGCCCTATTGAGAAATGTGTTGCCATATGTCCTATGCTTTTCCAGGGATACCTGGGCAGGAAGATCCCAAAAGAAAAAGAAAAGGGTGGAGTGTTAGGATATAGATATTCAGGCCTGTCTGCAAAGGCCTATACTTTAAGAATGTAGGTGTATTCTTATCACTTAGCTAGTTATAGAAGTATAAAAGAAAGAATCAAAATCACTGTCTGCCGGTGTAAGCGCCTTCTCTTACTGTGACAGTCTGAGGCCTTGTTCTTAGGCTAAGCCTTCGGCTAAGTAGCAGAGGCCAGCCATAAACTGGGAAATGTACAGTCACATCCTTACATTCCAAACTAGTCACATTGCAAAAAGGTGCTATTGGGCTGTTAAGAATACAATCCTGTCCTGATATTCCTATCACCTCCAGAGAAAGCCAAGAGCTTAGAAGATATAAAAGGAAACTTAGTTTGATAGCATCCTGTCTGGAAAGAACTCACTCATCAATAGCTGGAATGTGAAATCCTCATTTCCGTATTGTTCTATCATTGTAGTCTTCACTTCCCTATTGTTTGCCTGTAAAATCTCTGTCTGGTTCTGTGATTGTTTCTGTCTGCTGTATAATTAATTTTGTTGGGTGTAAACCAATTAAGGCGGTGGGATATAACTGGTTAAATAATCATGTTACAATATGGTAGGATTGGTTAGTTAAATTGTAGTAAAATGATTGGTTAAGGTACATCTAATCAGAACTCAAGTTTTATATAGTCTGCAGTCAATCAGGAAGTAAGTCGGGGTGGAGAATGGGAACAGGGAATGAGGGTGGGGGAACTGAAATCATGTTTTGCTAAGGGGGGGATGGGAACAGGGAATGGGAACAGGGACACAGGCAAGGCTCTGTGGTGTCAGAGCTGGGAAGAGGGACACTGAGGAAGGAAACTGGAATCATGCTTGCTGGTAGTTGACCCCAATAAACATCGAATTGTTTGCACCTTTGGACTTTGGGTATTGTTACTCTCTGTTCATGTGAGAAGGACCAGGGAAGTGCAAGGGTGAAGGAATAAGCCCCCTAACACAATGGATAAAGGAGAACCAGTCAACATAATTTATTTTATTAACATAAGGCCTTTGATGAGGTCCCGCACAAGGCACTACTGAAGAAGCTAAGTAGTCATGCATGACAGCCAAAATATTGTCATGGATCAAAAACTGGCTAGGAAACAGGGTTAACTGGTCAATTTTCATCATGGCTAAAGGTTAACAGTGGGATACTTCTAGGTTTTGTACTAAGTCCTGTGTTGTTAATATATTAATGCCCTGAAAAGCCAGGTGACTAGTGAGATAGCAAAATTTGCATATGGCAAAATTATTTAGATTAATATAAGTAATGTATACCCTGTCTAGTGGAAGACTGAGGAACTTCAGAGAGACCTAAACAAGTTAGGTGAATAGGAAACATGATGGCAAATGAAATTCCATGTTGATTAACTCAAAATTATGCACTTTGGAGGGAAAAATTTAAATTACTTATACCCCTTACAGAGTTCTATATTAACGATATAAACTCAGTGACACTGTCGACAGCTCAGTGAAGATTTCTGCCAATTATGTGCAGCTGTGGTCATAAAAGCTAACATGGAATGTGATGGTGAATAATACAAAGAATATTACAATGCCTTTATATAAATGAGTGGGGTACCCTCATCACTAATACAGTCACCCCTTATGCCAAAGGATACTGCTGAATAAGAACAGGATCAGAGAAAAGCCAAGAGGATTATCAAGGGCTTGGAAGAACTTTCATATTAAGAGAGATTGAAAAGAATGGGGTTGTTTATCTTAAAATAAGACTGAAGGTACCAGATAAAAATATGTAAATGCAATGACTGATCAAGGGAAGGTAGATTTCCTCTCTCTCATAATAATACAAGAACAAGAAGACATTTAAAAGTTATGACGTTCCAAACCAATACAAGGAAATACTTTTTCACACAATGTGTAATTAGATATGGAACTCACTGCCAATGGAAGCTGTTGAGGCCAAGAATATAGCAAGATTTAAAAGGGAGGGTTAGATTTTTTTATATAAAAATATCCACTTTTGTCAATATTAACAATAACAAAAATATTTGTAAGAGATATTAAATCTCATGCTTCAGAGTTTAAGCTAATCAATAACTATTAGAGATCTGGATGAGATCTAATATGGGTTGATACTGGAAAAATTCCCCAGACTCCTTCAGACTCCAATTTGTGTTCCTAGCTTTCATTTCAAATAAGCAGGAGTCACTTCACCAATTGAAAGCTGTAGGTCACTTACCATTGCATGTTGTAGGTCACGTGACCAGAGCTGAGAGTAAAATGAGGTATGGCCATGACGCATTTCTGGGCTGAGCATGCCCAATGGAATGTAGGTTACTAAATGAAGTATGGCTAAGAAGTAGGCTACATCTGGAGCATAGGCAGTAAAGTTGGATGAGGTATTCATGAGTCTGAGGTAAAAACAATGGCAGTGAGCATGTGCAGAATGAGGTAATGCTTGAAATGAGCATGTGTGATACAAGGATAGAGAGAGGTCAAACAGCTCTACACTGGACTGGTTTGAGGCTGCTTTTTCTGGTAGCATGAGATAAACTGGAATGAGCATGTGCGATAAACTGGAATGAGGTATGCTGAGCATGCTGGACAGCATGCTCAATAGAGGTCTGATAGCATAAAAGACAAACAGTCAGCATGCAGTTTTCAGTTAGGAGCCAGCAAGAAGAACTGCTGGAGATAGAGGGAGTTCCAAGAGGACAGAAGAAGTGTACAGCTGCTGAAGAGATCTGACCAAGCTGATAGTTTAAGAAGCAACAGTAATAGCAGTGGCAGACCTGAAGAAGCAGCAACGGCAGCATCAGTGGCAGTGACTAAGTGGTAGCAACTGGGGGAGTCCTGGAGCAAAGTCAACGGACAGAGTAAGCGAGCCTGCCAGTTATTATTTAATTATAGTATTAATATAGGATAGTGTAGTATAGTATTAGTATGTGTATCTGTGTGATGTATGAGTGTATTAATGTTAGTTGTAATTTATTTATCTGAAACTTAAAAGTACAATTTAAGAACTCCTTTCAGCGATCTGTTAGAGACCGGCCATCTGTGACAGAGTGCACACACTTAAAATCATTTAAACTGTATGTTATTGTGGTTTGAATGCTCTTCAACTTGCAATAAGGAATTTGCACCTGATTCATGTTCTTAGATTATGTTGTATTAGGAATTTATTAGTTACATTAATAAAAAGATACTTTGTTTTGGGGAAAAATACTGCCTGTGTCAATCTTTTTATTGGAAGGTTATATATATGTCCTTTAAGTGTTTCCTTAACTACCCTGGAGACCCATACCTCAGGAAAAACAGATTAAGGTGGCGATAGGCAGGTTATTCTAGGGGTCCCCCAAAAACCTATTTTTTGGGATAACAGGGTGGCTGATTATCCCTGCCTACTGGAGGGTTCTTACACCTTCCTCTGAAGCATATGGTATTGGCCACTTAAGAGACAGGATACTAGACTAGATAGATCTCGGGTCTGATCCAGACTAGCAATTCCTGTGTTCCATACTTTGATCTCCAGTAGCACATACATATTTAAATAACTTTTTTAATTCATCAAAGTTTCCCCTCACTATATAGCTTAGTTAAAACTGAAACAATAAATGAGTCTGACCAATTCTTAGCCATGTTTTGTGGGTCAGCACCTTGGTATGACTTGTACTTGTAATCAGAGTCATACTCAAGTATTTCCAAGTCAAGTATATTTCATGTGGGTATTTTGGTATTTTAAACATCACAGTAGGATGTTACAGAGAAAAGTCATGTCCACTTGGATGTTAAATTGAAGGAGGTTGGGGGAAGTGAAATCTGTACTCTTTAGAGCCTAGTTAAACTCTTTTTTTTCACTTTTGGAAGTAACAATACAGTAGTAGAGAGACAAGGTGGTTGAGGCAGTATCTTTACCAACTTCTGTTGATGAAAGAAACAAGCTTTTGGCTTACACAGAGCACTTCTTGGTCTAGGATAGGTACTCAAGAGTGTCACAGCTAAATAAAAGGTGGAACAGATTGTTTAGCATAAGTAGTTAACACACAGTTTAAGGGACCCTTCCAGGGGAAGTGGGCCGTTAACACCTCTGCAGGAATAGGACAAAAAACGGGGATAAATGGGTTACGGATTGTTGTAATAAAACATAAATCCAGTGTTTTTATTAAGACCACGATTTTTAGTGTCTATTAAAATTATGAATTTAAGCTTTCAGGCTCATCTTTTGAAAATGTACAGGTTTTCTTTGAGGATGAGGACTGAGATGTCAGATAGGGAGTGATCATTTTGTGGAAAGTGTTCACCTGCAGGTAATATAGTGTTTCTGTCTTTTATCATTTTTCTGTGACAGTTCATTTGAGAGCATAGTGATCATCTGGTTTCACCTGCATAGTTGTTATTAGAGCACTCAACGCACTGGATGTACACCACCTGTTGTGATAGGCATGTGTAAGACCCCTGAATCTGGAAAGGTGTGTTGGGCAGGCTGCACTGATCATTGTAGCAGTGATAATATGTCTTCATGTTTTGCATCTATTGTTCTGGCAGGATCTGGTACTGCTTTGATCTGGTGTGTCCTGGTCTGTGAGGAGCTTGCTTCTGATAAAGAGCTTGGTGAGACTGGGGGTTATTTCAAGGCCAAAAGAGGGGATTCAGGAAAGATTTCTTTCAGGAGGGGGTCCCCATTAAGTATGGGTTGTAGTTGTTTAATGATACCCCATATGGGTTCCAATAGGGGTTTTAAGGTCAGGCTTGACAAAGCCCTGGCTGGGATGATTTAGTTGGGGATTGGTCCTACTTTGAGCAGGGGATTGGGCTAGATGACCTCCTGAGGTCTCTTCCAACCCTGATATTCTATGATTCTATGATTCAACGTGGGATTGTAGGTGACAACTTGAAAGCTTGTCTCTTTCACCAACAGAAGTTGGTCCAATAAAAAATATTACCTTTCCTACCTTGTCTCTCTAATATCCTGGGACCAACACAGCCATAACAATACAGCAAACTACAGTAATAGATCATACAAGAAAAACAGGACATCTTCATTTTTAGAGTAGAAGTGACAGTATGACACAAACCCTATTAAACTCTTCCATAATGAGCCTCAAAAATAGAGAATGAATGAGCAGCATAAAAGGAATTTAACAGGTATTTCCACCCTAATCTCCATATACTGTAGAGTTTCAAAATTTTAACTAATTTTGACAGCACTACGCTGTCAATGTGTAAATTTGTTTTGACCCTGTTCTTTTTTCATTAAAATGAGTTAGGTTGTGCTATAGTTGCTTACCATTTAGGTCCTAGATAAATCTGCTTTGAAGTGTACTCAGGGGATGGAGAAAGCATCTTCTGTTTGGGTTTGTGGGATAAAATGTTCTGCAGCAGTAAAGAAGCTTATCTAGAAAAAGCCCTTTTTCCAAAATAGAAAACACTGAATCATTATAGGATTGCTCATTTGCAACTCTCAAGACAAAATGGCCTAGTTTTAAAAAACTAACTTTACTTAGAGTTATTGATTAATGTGGACTAAGGCCTTTTTCAATATGAAAAATACTTGTTTAAGCAGACTGGATTTTTAATATTGAAAGCTTTTTAGTTACATGCACTCCCTGTGCTTTTTTATAATATTTTTAATTATGACATATCAATGATGAAAAAAATACATAGCAACACTAAAAACTATGTCCATTGTGTAATTAACTTTGCTATCTCCTGTTCAGCTGCTTGAGGGTTAGCATCACCAAATTAAAAGTCACTAAATGTAACTATTTGATATTGATGTACACAGCTCTGAAACCAAGGACATAGTATAGTATCTTTAACTTACCATTTTCTGCCCAGACCAGTTGGGCCTGGGCATGACAGTTGCTATACTCTGCCTATTTGGTGCTGAGTACCTTCTATTTCCAATGCAGCCAGTGGGAATTGAAGGCATTAAGAACAGATCAAGTTCACCACCCTATTATATATTATATGGGCTTGTAGCTTGAGATTTAAAATAAACAATGATCTTTCATTCTACAATATCTAAACATAGTGGGATACGATCATGACATTGGATCAGAATTAAACTATTGTCTTTTAATTGCTTTTGTAATTAAATAAGCATAAGCAGTAATACAGGTGTAATACTTAATTGCCAATTTAATCACTGCACCTTTGAAAAAAATAAAGACAAATATCACATACTTCAACTTGGATTCAAAAGTCTTTAAGGATCTTAGAGAATCATGTTCTAGCAACAGTCCTAGTTTGCTGCCACTTTTCTCCAGTGTTTGCAGCCATTCTATATGAATCTATCCAGTGAACTGAATATTCTTCAATTATTTGTACTGCAGATATTTGAAAGGTCAAACTATATTCTCTGAACACTTCTTGGTTCCTCATAGTCAAGTGTCAGAGCGAAGACATTCATATCTGAGTCTTGCTGAAGCTTCCTTGCTGTTATTTTTAAGGCTCTTTGGGAACTGTGATTACATTATGATTTCTCTTTATACTGACAGAAGTAGCATAACAAATGAAAAGACCAGTGTCCAGAGAGACCTACTTCTCCCTGAGGCCAGTAAGGAAGCTACAGATTCTCAAATTTCTTTCCTTACCATTATCATGTCATGTGATTTTTGGCTGGCCAGCCTCCTCTTTCCTCTTGGTTGCCCATGGGTTTTACAGTAAATTTTTTTAATCCAGGCATTCTTATTCTATTCATTCATCCCTCAGTCTTCCATTTTTGCACAGTTGTTTTGCATTTAATTTATGAATGGAAAGATATAGGAGGCCTCAAATCCAAATCACTAGCTATGTAATCCAAAACACAACCAAGTTATATAACAGGGCAACCATTCATTTATTAAAGTAATGAGACATCAAGTTAAGACTTAATTCAAAATTCAATGTATATATAATCTTCTTAGAGAACTGACAACCAGATATGATCAGAAGAATGGGGCATTAACTGATTGTATTCAGATGGTGAGAAACAGGGATTGGCGGAGTCTGAAGGAAAGGAAGATGAGATTGGCAGGAATGGAGAAAAAGCTGGCTATCCTGGGGCAAAGTGAAGTGACAATGAAGAGACAATCACAAACTTTAAAAAGGCTTCCAAACATGTTGGAACTTGTTTGAAATGATCCACCAGATTTTAGAAGGCTTGTCCATCACTGCATCAACATACTTTGCACCAGCTACTATGAGATACTACAGCAAAACAGTGAACTGGTATCTGGGATAAATATGGAACCAAGTCTGAAGGCACTAAAATACACAGTGATTGTAATGGAAAGATGCTACAAAGACCCTTGGGGTAAGTTTGTTGTCTGTAGTGTGTGTGTTTGTGGTGTGCTTGTTGCTTGACTGAAATATACCGTGTGGTCTGTTTGTTTGGGGAACCATGTGCTGAACCTAGCAGCCTGCCAGGCAAGGCTGTGAGCTTCTTAATGAGGCTTTGATCCCTAAGCCCTTTAGCACCATGAACCCTTAACCAGGGGGTGGGGCTACTCAGGAAGACCAGAGCTTTAAAAAGCCTGCTCCTAAGTGACCAAAGGAGCTAGTGAACAGCAGTGGCTAACAGGTGAGTTTTGTGAAGAAGTTGATACACTTAACATTCTTTAAATTTAAAGCCAAAAACGCCCCCTGATAAAAAAACAACAACAAAGGAATGAGCTTCAGGAATAAAAAAAAATGCAGGCAGCAGTCCAGCAGCAGAGTGGGAGTAATCCAGTTTATTGCACCCAATGCGGCATGTATGATTACCTGCCCTATGGGCAGGTGGCATATGTGTGCATTCAATGAAAGATGCTCCTGGCCCTCTGAGACCACGTATGGGTTTTGGAGAACAGGGTTGCTGAGCTGGACGAGCTAAGGGAGACACCAAGGTACATAGATGAGACTTTCCGACACAGTAGAAAGGTCTCACCCCCAGTCTGACATCCTTTGTGCTATTGAGAAGGATGAAAGTCTCAGGGAAGAACATCCAACTGGAGCAGAGGGAAATGATCCCATAGTTGGATGTGGTACATGTTGGTATTAGTGACATAGGGAAGGATAGGAGAAAGGTCCTGGAGGCCAAATTTAGGCTGCTAGGTAAGAGATTGACGTCCAGGACCTCAATGGTAGCATTCTCTGAAATACTTTCAGTTCCACGCGCAGGACCTGTTAGACAGGCAGAATTGCAGGGTCTCAATCCATGAATGAGATGATGGTGTAGGGAGGAAGAGTTTAGATTTATTAGGAACTGAGGAAACTTTTGGGAAAGGGGGACCCTATACAGGAAGGATGGGCTCCACCTAAACCAAAATGGAACCAGATTACCGGCACTTAAAATTAAAAATCGTAGAGCTGTTTTTAAACTAAGAGTTGGGAGAAAGCCAAGAGGTGTAGAGGAGCACATGGTTTGGACAGAGACTTCCCTTAGGGGAGGATCTATTAATGGATATTCTTTATGTCCTAGTAAGGAGAAGATGATGGACAATGATGAAATACAGGTAGGATCTGATGAGAAACAGTCAAATGAAAAAAAGTCCCATTCAATTACATTATGGTGGCAGACAGCAAAAAAGTGACAAGTTTTTAAAGTGCTTATATACAAATGCTAGAAGTCTAAATAATAAAATGGGTGAACTAGAGTGTCTTGTATTAAATGAGGATATTGGTATAATACACATCAAGAAACCTGGTGGAATGAGGAGAATCAATGGGACACAGTAATACCAGGGTACAAAATATATCAGAAGGACAGAACAGATCGTCCTGGTAAGAGACTGGTACTGTATGTGAAAGAAAGCATAGAATCAAATAAGTAAAAATCTTAAATGAACCAAACTCTACCATATAATCTCTATAGACAGTAATTCCATGCTCTAATAATAACAATATAGCAGTAAGGATGTATTACCGACCACCTGACCAGGATGGTGATAGTGACTGTGAAATGCTCAGGGAGCATAGAGAGGCTATTAAATTAAAAAGCTCAGTAATAATGGGGGATTTCAACTATTCCCATATTGACTGGGTACATATCACCTCAGGACGGGATGCAGAGATAACGTTTTCTGACACCTTAAATGACTGCTTCTTGGAACAGCTAGTCCTGGAACCAAAAAGAGGAGAGGCAATTCTTGATTTAGTCCCAAGTAAAACACAGAATCTGGTCCAAGAGGTGAATATAGCTGGACTGTTTGGTAATAGTGACCATAATATAATTATATTTGACATCCCTGTGGGAGGGAAAACATCACACCAGAGTCCAACACTGTAGCATTTAATTTCAGAAAGGGACACTGCACAAGAATGATGAAGTTAGTTAAACAGAAATTAAAAGGTACAGCGCAAAAAGTGAAATCCCTGCATGCTGCATGGAAACTTTTAAAAGACACCATAATAGAGGCTCAACTTAAATGTATAGCCCAAATTAAAAAAAAAACATAGTAAGAGAACCAAAAAAGAGCAACCAGGGCTAAACAACAAAGTAAAAGAAGCAGTGAGAGGCAAAAAGGCATCCTTTAAACTCTGGCAAATGAAGTGTAAAAAATTAGGAAGGTCAAACAAGAATTTGAAGAACAGTGAGTCAAAGACTCAAAAAGTAATAGCAAAAAATGTTTTAAGTACATCAGAAGCAGGAAGTCTGCTAAACAGCTAGTGGGGCCAATGGATGATTGAGATGCTAAAGGAGCACTCAGGGGTGTTCTTTGCATCAGCCGTCATGGCGGAGGATGTGAGGGAGATTCCCAAACCTGAGCCATTCTTTTTAGGTGACAAATCTGAGGAACTGTCCCAGATTGAGGTGCCATTAGAGGAGGTTTTGGAACAAATTGATAAACTAAACAGTAACAAGTCACCAGGACCAGATGGTATTCACCCAAGAGTTCTGAGGGAACTCAAATGTGAAATTGCAGAACAAGTAACTGTAGTCTATAAACTATCATTCAAATCAGCTTCTGAGCCAAATGACTGGAGGATAGCTAATGTGATGCCAATTTTTAAAAAGGACTCCAGAGGTGATCTTGCAATTACCGGCTGGTAAGCCCGACTTCAGTACCAGGCAAACTAGTTGAAAATACAGTAAAAAAACAAAATTGTCCAGAAAAATAGATTAACATAATTTCTTGGGGAAGAGTCAATGTGGTTTTTGTAAAGAAAAATCATGCCTCATCAATCTACTACACTTCTTTGAGGAGGTCAACAAGCATATGGACAAATGGGATCCAGCAGATAACAGTATACTGAGATTTTCAGAAAGCCTTTAACAAGGTCTCTCACCGAAGGCTCTTAAGCAAAGTAAACTGTCATGGGATAAAAAGGAAGGTCATCTCATGCATTGGTAACTGGTTAAAAGATTGGAAACAAAGGGTAAGCATAAATAGTCAGTTTTCAGAATGGAGTAAGGTAAGTAGTGGTGTCTCCCAGGAGTCTGTACTGAGACCAGTCCTATTCAACATATTCATAAAAGATCAGGAAAAGGGGGTAAAAAGTGAGATGGCAAAATTTGCAGATAATACAAAACTTCTCAAGATAGTTAAGTCCCAGACAGACTGCGAAGAGCTACAAAAGGATCTCTCAAAACTGAGTGACTGGGCAACAAAATGGCAGATGAAATTCAATGTTGATAAATGCAAAATGATGCACACTGGAAAACATAATCCCAACCACGGCTGCTGATTAATCGCAATTAACTCATGATTAAATAAAAAATAATAATCATATTAATCACACTGTTAAACAATAGAATACCAATTGAAATGTATTAAATATTTCTGGATGTTTTTCTACATTTTCAAATATATTGATTTCTATTACAATACAGAATACAAAGTGTACAGTGCTCACTTTATATTATTTTATTACAAATATTTGCACTGTAAAAATGATTAACAAAATAAATTGTATTTTTCAGTACCTCTCAGGCAAGTGCTGTAGTGCAATCTTTATCGTGAAAGTGTAACTTTAAAATGTAATTTTTTTTGTTATATAACTGCACTCAAACAAAACAATGTAAAACTTTAGGACCTACAAGTCTACTCAATACTACTTCTTGTTCAGCCAATCACTAAGACAAACAAGTTTGTTTACATTTACGGGAGAAACTGCTGCCTGCTTCTTATTTACGTCACCTGAAAGTGAGAACAGGCATTTGCATGGCACTTTTGTAGACAGGGTTGCATGGTATTTACATGCCAGATATGCTAAACTTTTGCATGTCCCTTCATGCTTTGGCCACCATTCCAGAGGACATGCTTCCATGCTGATGATGCTCATTAAAAAAAGAATGCATTAATTAAATTTGTAACTGAACTCCTTGGGGGAGAACTGCATGTCTCCTGTTCTGTTTTACCCGCATTCTGCCATATATTTCATGTTATAGCAGTCTCAGATGATGACCCAGCACACGTTCGTTTTAAGAGCATTTTCACAGCAAAAAAGAAAATCAGCCTTCTGCTGGTGGCATCTGACTCAGATGATGAAAATGAATATACATCGGTCCACTCTGCTTTGGCTCATTATCAAGCAGATAATGTCCATCATCAGCATGGACATATGTCCTCTGGAATGGTGGTTGAAGCATGAAGGGACATATGAATCTTTAGTGCATCTGGCATGTAAATATCTTGTGATGTCAGTTACAACAGTGCCCTGTGAATGTCTGTTCTCACTCTCAGGTGACATTGTAAACAAGAAGCAGGCAGCATTATCTCCTGCAAATTGTTGCCAAACTTGTTCGTCTGAGTGACTGGCCAAACAAGAAGTAGGACTGAGTGGACTTGTAGGTGCTAAAGTTTTACATTGTTTTATTTTTGAATATAATTCTACATTTGTAAGTTCAACTTTCATGATAAAGAGATTGCTCTACAGTACTTGTAATAGGTGAATTGAAAAATACCATTTCTTTTGCTTTTTACAGTGCAAATATTTGTAATAAATCCATTGTACGCCCACATCTTCAATACTGCATGCAGATGTCGTGGCTCCATCTCAAAAAAGATATATTGGAACTGGAAAAGGTTCAGAAATGGGAAACAAAAATGATTAGGGGTACGGAACGGCTTCCATATAAGGAGAGATTAATAAAACTGGGACTTTTCAGCTTGGAAAACAGACGACTAAGGGGAGAAATGACTGAGGTCTCTAAAATCATGACTGGTGTGGAGAAAGTAAATAAGGAAGTGTTATTTACTCCTTCTCATAACACAAGAACTAGGGGTCACAAATGATATTAATAGGCAGCGGGTTTAAAACAAATAAAAGGACATATTTCTTCACACAATGCACAGTCAACTTGTGGAACTCTTTGCCAGAGGACGTTGTGAAGACCAAGACTACAACAGGGTTCAGAAAAGAACTAGATAAATTTCTTCAGGATAGGTCCATCGATGGCACAAGGAAACAAGATCAGACCAAAGCACAGTGTAAACACTGAGAGGCAAGGAAGAGGTGCAGATGGAAGAAAACAGGGTTATGACAAATGCTGGAGATGGAGTGGCTTGGGTAGGAGGAGATTGCTGAATGTGTGACTGGGATATTGTTAATTCAGATCAGTATCTTAGGGGAGGTCCATCAATGGCTATTAGCCAGGATGAACAGGGGTGGTGCCCCTAGCCTCTGTTTGCCAGAAGCTGGGAATGGGTGACGGGGAATGCATCACTTGATTACCTGTTCTGTTCATTCTCTCTGGGGCATTGGCATTGGCCACTGTTGGAAAACAGAATACTTGGCTATATGGACCTTTGGTTTGACCCAGTATGTCCACTCTTATGTTCTTATGAAGAGACAGAGTAAGCACCACTGAAAAGCTATCTTATGAAGCCAAGGACCTACCTACCTTTTTTTTTTTTTTTTTTTTTTGAGTAAGAGCAGCCACACAGCTGCTCTAACTTATGGTCTACCCAGGGCCATAGTGGTGTGTTCTCGCCTTTCCTCTAACACATCCTATGCTGGGGATGGAAGCAGCACAGATGCAGTGCCCTTACACTGGCTCGCCAGTGGCTACAGAGGTTCCCCGCATTGGGAGTATTCTGAAGGGGCCAATTTAGCCCCCTTTAAGCCTCTTTACACTATCAAAGCTGAACAGCTTAAACGGGGCTTAATGTAATTGAAAATCAGCTCCCCTAAGATACTGATCTGAATTAACAATATCCCAGTCACACATTCAGCAACCTCCTCCTACCCAAGCCACTCCATCTCCAGCATTTGTCACAACCCTGTTTTCTTCCATCTGCACCTCTTCCTTGCCTCTCAGTGTTTACACTGTGCTTTGGTCTGATCTTGTTTCCTTGTGCTGGTTCAGCACCTCTCTTTACCCATCACTATGGTCCATCTCTCATATGCAGCACCCTGGAGCCAGTGTTTGTATCCTTCCATGATTTACTCTGCCTTCAGTCTGAAGCCCCCCAGAATGCCTTTCACAGGAAAAATACTGCTACAGTGCTCAAGCTTTGGAACAATTTGACAGCATTCCAAGTAGCCAGGGCAGTTTGGGCACTGGTCTGATGGAAACATGGGCCATAAGCTCCACACTAATACTAACTCCAATCTGCAGGTAGAGAATGAGTAAGGTACAAAGCAAGGATGGATGGGGAAAGGTTTCTTTCATATTAGACACATACAAAAATGCTGGAGCACCAGCCCTGACCACTGTGGTTTCACTACATTGTCGACTATAAGTATTGTATATGTTCTATTCAGTTTAGGAGGCGTGCTGGTCATTTCAAGCACTGTGCACTGCTCCTTTGTCTTCTTAAAATTGTACTATGAGCCAGTATATTATAAGCCAGAAGAAGCAGCTGGTTCATTTCGGAAGCAGCTGTGATCCTAGATACTGACTGTTCTGAAGCTCCAGCACAGCATCCACCAGTAAAAATGTTTAGATCTCAAAAATATAGATGTGGCAGAATTCTTTGAAATCTGTTACTAAATCTATAATACAAATATATACCGTGTTACAGTATTCTTATAAATCATAAGGTATAAGGGCAGATCAATTTGTGCTGTCCAATACATGGCTTTTTGTTCTGCTCTTCATTTCCTTCCTTCCAGTTTAGGTTGGTTAATAACTTGGAGGGTGCTAATCAAGTCTCTGGTAAAAGCCATGGTAATCAGCATTCATGTCGTACTCCCTGTCAGTGCCTGACCCGGGCTGGGGAAACTAATGATCCAACCAGTGGATCAAATTCGATGATGAATCCTGGCCACGTGCCACCTGAGCCACGCTGTGCATGTTAAGAAGATCTTAAAGTGTTGCGGGTAGATATTCTTGCATTGTATATCTGACACAAGAATCTACATGCTACCTAGTCTTAATTAGACAGCTTATATTTAAGCCTACTGTATAATGTTTATTAACCTGGAAAATAAATTTGAAATAGGTATAGATAGATAGTGGCTGGTATAAATATTTTTTTGCATATTTTCAGTACCAAACTCTGCCTTGATTCTAAGTACAGGCTAGGACTAAGTTAAAATATTTAGTGTTAAGTAAAATCAGACATTCTTAAGCTGTGATCCATGGGCTACTGGTGTTCTTCTTAGTCTCTGCAGAGAGCTCACTAGCCACATAGTGCTGGCCCACGTCCTTGTTTCACCTTAAGAGACAGATACAATACAATAAGTATTTTCCTAATATTATTTTTCCTTTAAAGAATCTGTTAGCTCTCACTTGATAGCATGTGTATACTATTTCCAGCCATCCAGCTAATGATACTAGAGGGTGAGGCCAGTCCATGTGGTGACTAATAACAACACGAACAGTATTCCAGATGGAGTCTAACAAGTGCTTTATTTAATTTTACAAAATGGCTTGGATACCATCTGCCATCTGATGAGTGGGAAAGGGTTCTGAACTCATGTTATTTTCTATTCACACCTTGGGACTACATACTCTCTTCACCTGTTAAATCACTGTATCACTAAGCATATTTTTCCAATAATTTTTCTTTACACTTTGAAGTTTCAGATTTATTTATTTTGCTACTTGAGGGAGAGAGGCTTTACAATTAATTCATGAAACATTTTAAATGTAAGGCTTGTTCTCAGCCCAGACCTTTCCCCTTTAATTATCTTCTACTGCTACATGGAATTTTCAGAGCAGTAGGAGCTCTGTAATAACTTGTTTTGATTTATGGTTTAAAAGATTTATTCCTGCTGGAGGAAGGAAACTTGCTGATTACTTCAGTCTGATTTCTGCCAAGTCACTCCACCAGCCGATAATATGCATCTCAATCCATTTTTCTTTAGGGAAAAAAAGCAAATTTTTTAAAAGAAAACATTTGATAAGTACAATGTAACACACTCCAGGAACAGCATCATCAGTGAAAATGCACAGACCTCTTGCGTATTCAATCATTTGAGCTTTTGCAGCAGCACACCGAAAGTGTTCCTACTACTGTGTATTAAGAGGCAAATGCATAGTCTTGTGTTCTTGATCACAGAGTATCACCTCTTTATTTTGTATTCTATCCCTCTGCTATTGCAACCTATTATCTTGTTTGCCTTTTTATTGCTGCTATGCACTCAGCTGATGGTTTCAATGATTTTCCCTTAATAGCCTTCAGCTCCTTTTCCCGATCAGTGCACTGTATGATGGTACCACTTAGTACATATTCCCTCACTTAGTTTGGTGCTCCCAGACTATTTTCCATTTGTATACACACTGATGTGTATCTGCCATAGCAACTCCAATCTTTTTATATGTTGTTGCTTTGTTCCTTATTGTGAATGAAATTCACCCCTAAACGGAGGGTCAATACTTAGCGTCTAAGTGGGACTTTTGTGGTCTATACAGGCCTTTTGCACAGAGTTGAATATGCTGTCCTTTCAGCATTATCATTGTGTATAAATATACATTATTTCCCCTTTATTTAAGCTGGTTATGCATCAATGGAACACTATTGACTTCAATGGAGTTGTGTTCCTGATTTACAAATGAGGAGAGCATCCTCCTCCTTGTTTTCAATGTTCTCAACTAAGTCTGTATAAAAGCCATCAATCAAAACCCTGTCCAAATTATTGGTTACCTAAAATCATTGCTATCTATAGCTGATATTTGTTAAGTGGTTTATGTGAAGTGAGTTAGTCATCTGAGTCCTGTGACTAAAGCACATGTCCACATTACATAAACTGTCCTCCAACTGACACCTTTCTCAGAAAGCTCATCCGAAAGGTCAAGGACTGGATTTGCATGGAGACTGCACTATCCTCTCATTTAAGATGGTCTTCCAGTCAAGTCTGAGGCACATTAGCAGAGAGGCTTGCACTTCTACTCCCCATATTGTAACTATTCTCTAACTAGTAGTAGAAAATGCTTTCCCCTGTCACGCACTTCACATTTTTCACAAATATTAATTTTGTTTGAAAAAATTGATGGCAAATAGTATAAGGATTGCATGAAATATCACATACATTGCATACAATATACACAGACTCCCTCAGTAAGATTTGCTATCTTTCCTTATGCATACGTTAAACTCCTTCAAGACTTTCACACTAAACTGCCAAATATCTTCTCTGTGGAGAGTCACTCAAGAGATTGACTAGTTTTGTTTAATAAAATTCACTTTGCTGTGGTTCAGTTTTTGAAAATCACCAACAAAAGGTGAGCGTTTTAAAGTTCACTTGGTCAATTTATATAGCGTCTCCTTATTTTGATCCTCAAAGCATGTGTTTATCCTTTCTCTCTGTCTTCTACTTCTTCCACAGCCATGAGCCTCCTATCTGTAACACATACTGTAGGAAGATCTGAATTCTAGCCATTGGTTTTTCACATAAGAAGTCTGCTTTTTCTTCAGGAAAACAGACTCTGTAGAAACATAACTGTCAGAATAAAGAACAGTTTGAATTACCAACACTGCTCTGGCAATAGTATTTGTTAGTCAAGACAGCAGAGGGAGTCCTCACATTGTTATTTTGTGGTGTTCTTAGGTATAGTAAAATTGTGAGCTGTAACGAACTGGCAATATTCCTTTGTTTTCATTTAGTTAGTGTGGCAACTCACTAAAGAGTTCCAAGTACCTGTGTATTAAAGGGTAAGCATCAAAAGGGCATTGACAAATATCCACCAATATCAATGGGAATCATGTGACAAAATTCCCGTGCACTGCTTTGAAAAGCTCTAAATAATAATGGCAAGTGCAAACCAATCCTGGTTCTGTGAGAAAGCGATTTTTCTTTGAGATTCTCCCTCTTACTTCCTTCTCTCCCTACATGGATTTCTTCAGTGCTCACTGCAACAGGGTGTGTTACAGTCCTCTTCCCTCTGGTCAAAGAGGGCTGGGCATAGGTCACTGTGGAAGCCATCACTACCAGTCTGAATAATAACAGTGCAGTTTGACACCAATATGAGACACTCCTCTCTCTCTCTCTCTCTCTCTCCCCCAGCACAGCAAGGGACCAAGACAATGACCATACTCATTATGGTATGTTGGACTGACACAGGAAATAATGGGTTTAAAATGATGCTTCAACCTTACCAATCATGCTGTCCCTCAGTATAGCAGTGCCATTTGTAACAAGTCCATGAATAAGGTGAAACTGAGCCTTTCCATCAGCTACTCACTTAGGGTCTGAACCAAAGCCCATTAATACCATGAAAAGATTCCCACTGACTTCAGTGAGCTTTGGATCAGACCCTTCTTGCACATATGCAGAGATGTGACTGAGTAATGATCCTGCTGAGGTAGCTCTGAGAATGCAGTTGGGGTTTAGCTGGAGCTAATTGACCTCCTGGTGGGCTCAACAGTGATGGGTGAGGAGGAGAAAATAAACAGGAGCAATGAGATCATATTCCACTGATGAAACAATATGATTTTCAGAGGAGAAGGGCTAGTGCTGTTTCTCTACGCTGTTTGTTTGTTTTGTTTTTTGGTAGGATTTGGAGTTGGGTCTCCTTTCTCTTAAATTCTGAGGATTTTTTCCATTGTCCCCACTTCTGACTAGCTCAGTCCCTCTCAAGGCAGGTGTTATAATTCTAACAATGGAAAGAACAAAAAAAGGCATTATGTGGGAATGCTTTTGGGGTCTCTTCTCCCTGAACTGGGGTTGTTTTGACTATGTCAGTAAAGTGCAGCAGCATTGACGTATGTCCCAAATCCATTTCACAATATATCTGTTTAACTGTTTATAGTTAAACAGTGGTTCTACTTTGAAAAGTGACTTTGGAAAAAATGGCATCATGTGGTTCCCTATTACCGCAGGCCACATTATATTCTCAATTACACTTGTACAACCCCATTAAGTATCAGTGGGGATGCACAGGTGTAACAGAGGGAATGATTTGGCCTGCAGAATCTTAAATATTGGTGAGGATACAGGGGCTAGGGAAAAAAAATCCAGTTGACTTTCAGAGACCAGATTGAGTTGCTAGGATGGCAAATAGATCAAAATACCTTTTTATCAATAAGCTGAGCAAGTTTGTCAGATGTCATGTCTGTCTCGTGATGGGGCACCCCACACTAGCCCTGGAGGAGTTAATATAGGCGAGAGAGGCCAATTAGCCATAGGCTGCTCCTGGAGGGGAGCTAGGATGCAGGGAGGCTTAATTGGGGATGAAACTCACTTGGGCAGAAACACACAGGGCTTCTATAAAATGGTGAGACTCATATCACAGCACGTTGCTCAGTCTGTAAGTCGTTCCTGCCTTGGGCCCAGGAAGCTAAAGAGTTCTGCCTCTGTAATTTCGTTATGAAGGAAGCAATGTGGCTGCATGCACATTCGGATTGGAGGCTGTCAGAACTTCCGGTAAAGCAACCATCACTGGTGGTGAGTGCCTCTTTGACCACTTCCTGTGCCTTGGATTTGGTGATACCAGCAGTTAAAGACACATCCTGACATGAGAGCAAGAAGCACTCTCATAGTCACAAAAGCAGGTCCTTCAGTGGACTGCTAGTAAGCACAATGTTTCCGCCCCGAGCCATGACAGATTGGGTAAGATGTTGTGCAGGGAGATGACCACACCAGCACCCAAGCTTCCCTGGGTGGAGGGAAAGAATTTACGCAAAATAGATCCGGTGGTACTGGCAGTCACCTCGGTACCCAGCCCATCTGGTGAGCTCACTAGCACGTGCACCACCCATCCCACCGCTACCACCTCACCATTTGGACCAGCCAGTCTTGCAGATGGCACCTGGACTCAGGTGTTTCCACAGGCACCCCTCATATTCCCAGACGCTTGGAGCCTCGTCTCTGGGTAGCAGAACTGGTGCTCCCCTAACCACTCTCTCTGATCCTCTCTGGACCTCCAGTCACCCACAAGGTCCCCACTCTGGCAGATGAATAGGTCTTGCTACTGCCAGACAGGTCCCTGCTGGCACCTGCCAATTCTGCCAGTTCCCCTGCTACTGGAACCATCCTCGGAGTTGGAAGAGTTCTCTGAGCCAGAACCCTCCTTCTCCCCAGTGTCTTGGCAAAGGTCAGACACACATCCTCGACCACAGTACCTGCCAACATATGACCCAGTGGAATGCATCTGCTAACAGTAACCCTGGGGCCCACTGAACCCCCAGGAACCCTCCCTTTATCTGTGCTGGGAGACCTGGGATCCCTATTGACAATGCTACCAGCCCTCCCAGTCACACTTTCAAATCATCCAGGCTCCTTCTCCAGCACTGTCAGTCTCAGAGGGAGAGGATGAACTTGAGTCGGTACTGCCGGCTCTGCCAGTCCTTACAGCTGCTTCCTCCTCACCAGACAAGGTGCTCATTCCTCCCTCCCTATCTCTGCCAGACAATCACTGCCAGTACCCAGACCGCTCCAGAGGGTGGCAGTGGACCTGGGGATACCACTGGACAAGGTTCAGGACCAGCAACACCAACTTCTGGATATTCTCCGGCCTCAGGAACCATGAAGGGTGGTGCTCCCCATTAACGAGGCCATCCTCCATCCAGCGTGGACAGTGTGGCACGCCCCAGCCTCCTGTGCCCTCATATAGTTGAATGGGCATGCCAACAGCTGCAGAAATCGGACTGGGAGGTGAAACACTTGGACCTGCTGGAGAGGAAGGTGTATTCCTCAGCAGCACTACAATTTCACATAGTGAATTATCAGGCTCTGCTAGCCAAATATGATTTCAACGACTATGTGCGGCTAGCAGAGTTCTGAGACAAACTGCCACTAGACCAGCAGCAGCAGTTTCAGACGCTGATGGATGAGGGATGCCTGGACACCAAGGTGGGCCCCCAAGCGGCTGTGAATGCGGCTGACACAGAATCATCTTGCCACAGAAATTGTCTGGCACCGGGACTCATGGTTCCAGTCCTCCAGTTTCCTAGGGAGATCCAAACTACGATTGAGGACCTCCCCTTTGATGGAGAGAAGCCACTTTCCAGTTAGACTGATGAGTCCCCTCATTTTCTAAAGGACTCCAAGGCCACATTATGGTCCCTGGGGATATATACCCAGCCTCACACTGCAGACATCCGGGCAGCAGTTATATCCTCACTCACATGCACCCTACCGGGCCTATTATCAATGCCAGCAGGAACCCCACGCCATTGCCATCGTTCCCAGCAACCACATGTCCCCACTTCTGTTATACTCATCTCCTCTGCCCCCTCACACCAAAACCTGAAGCCTCAGTTTTGATGCAACTAGCAAGACCTATAACCTCGCCTGATGTCACCCATGGTACCCCATGTCATCTTTGGGGGCTGTCTTGACCAATTCACAATTGAGGCGAGATGACCATGGATAGTTGGGTACTGCAGATCATTCATCACAGACTCCATAGAATTTCTCTCCTTTCCCTCAAGTCAGCCCTCCTGTCCCCAGACAGCTCCAGGGGATCCGTCCCATCAATGTATTCTCCAAGAACAAGCAAATGCCCTTCTTGCAAAGCGTGCCATACAGCAGGTACCACCTTTCTACGGGGAAACAGACTTCTATTCCCTATACTTCCTCATCTCGAAAAATGGCGGAACTGCCCCATCCTTGACCCTCAGCTGTTAAACACATTTATCAGGAAAGCCAAATTCCACATAGTCATTCTGGCATTGATTACCCCCTTTCTCCCCTGTGGGGCCTGATTTGCAGCGCTCGACATGAAGAACGCCTACTTCCACATTGACATTCACCCAGTCCACCGAAAATTTCTCCATTTCTGCCTAGGACACTACCACTACCAATTCCAGGTCCTCCCTTTCAGCATAGGGACAACTCCATGAGTCTTCACAAAGGTCTTCACCATTGTCTTGGTGCAAATACGCCACCTCGGCCACATGGTGTACGCTTATGTGGATGACTGGCTTCTTGTGGCGTTATCCCAGCAAGAATTCATCTCCATCATCCTGGCCTTTCGCATACTCCTAATGTCTTTAGGTATTTTCATCAACAAGGAGAAGTTGGTACTCATACCTACACAGATAATCAACTTTATTGGGACATGACTCAACTCTATTGTGGCGTGAGCCTTTCTTCCAGCAGACTACTTCACAATGCTGATGGCTGTAATGGCAGCCCTACACCACAACCCGGCACCACTGTCAGCCATTGTATTTCCCTCCTTGGCCATACACAGCCTGTACTTCTGCGATACTGCACATCTATCTGCACATGCGCTGCCTCCAAATCTGGCTCCTCTCTGTCTATACACACAAGAGGGACCACTTGGAGATTTGACTTGTCCTTCAGATGGGTGGCTACAGATGCTGCAGTGGGCCGCACCCTACTACAGACTGCACTTCTTCTCGCATCGTCGCACTCACCTCCACACTGATCACAGCTCGTTACTCAACCACATTTGGAATACATATAGGGACCATCACTTGAAGAAGAGGATGTTACTTACCTATTACTGGAGGTTCTTCAAGATGTGTGCTCGCTATTTGTATTCCAATACCCATACTCCATCCCCTCTGCTGCAGACTGGACTACTCAGTAGTAAGAGGGTCACTGGAGAGGCATCAACCCACATAGCCTATTATACCCTCAGTTGTGAGCACAAGGGGATACATGGTGCACATGCAGATCAACAGATACTTCTAGAAAAACCTTCCAGTTCAGGCACCTGGTGGACATGCACATCTATGTTTGGAATACAAATAGGGACCACACATCAAAAAGAATCTTCAGTTACAGGTAAGTAATCTCCTCTTATGATATATTAGTCCACATGGCAACCTTCCAGTTAAGTGGTCATGCCATTTGTCTGGCTTTTTATTCCCCAGCACCTGATAGTAATACTGTATAGCATTTCTTTAAAGTACTGTACAAAGAATAATTCATTAATCCTTACAACACCTTTGTGCAGTAGGTAAGTATTACGAGCCTCAATTCTACAAAGAAGGAAATGAGACACAGAGAAGTTTGGTCCACGATCAAACACTGAGAAAGTGGAAGAGCTAGAATTAGAGGTTATGAGTGTCAAAGACTGGGATGTGGGCTGTGCTGCTGTAGCATTAGAGTGTAGATGCTTCCTACATCGATAAAAGGGGTTTGTCCATCAAAATAGGTAATGCACGTCTCCAAGAAGAGGTAGTTGGGAGAATTCTTCTGTTGACCTAGCTACATTTACAGTGGGGGCTAGGCTGACCTGAGTATATCACATGGGGCACAAAATTTTTCACAATCCTGAGGTCAGCCTAAAACCAGGCTTGAAGAGATTAGGCCTGTTAAAACAGGAAAAAATAGGAGGGGAGATGAAAGATATAATCAAATGATGAATGGTATAGCAAAAGTGAATTGGTCACTCCTATTTGCCTCTTCTCCTAATCCAAAAACAAAGTTACATTAAATTAAACTGGGAAAACACACCACCAACAAGACATATAAAAGAAAGGCGGTCCACAGACGAATTATATGTTGCGTAAAAAACTCATTGCCACTGCATATCATCGAGGCCAAGGGTATAACCTTGGGAGTTTTGCCATTGACTTCAGTGAACCCTGGATTTCTCTCCAAGAGCTTTTTATGATTTCAAAAAGGATTGGAAGTGTATATGAGTATTAAGAACATTGACAGTTACAAATATAGAATATTTATAAGGGAAATAAACCTTCATGTTTATTAACCTAAGTCACTAACTAAAGGCCTACTTTTCAGAGGTACTGAATACCTACAGCTCCCACTGGCCCAAACTGGAGCTTTGGGCACCTAGTACTGTAGGCCTGATGTAGTCTTTTTAGAAATAATAAGCAGAACTGACACAGTATTCCAGGAAAGGGCATGCTATCCATTTATATAATGGTATTATAGTATTGTCAGTATTATGATCTATATTATTACTATCAAAAGTAAATATATCATAAATACAGTATTTTCAAGTAGCTAGCTAAGGGAAGGTTCAATGTTGCTCCAACTAATGTCAATAGACATTTTGCCATTGAGCTCAATGTCAGTAGGAGGTAGCCCAAAATAATCAGCAATAGGGATGATTATATGAAAAGCTCTTAATTATAGCATAATGATGAACTATTATTACAGTAAGGAGAGAGTTCATCTACTGGAACCAAAACTAAAAAAAAAAAGGGCATTGGGCCTATTCCAATCTTGAGATATGGTTCTGTGACAGCTGGCTAATGTCAGATGACTTTTCACATGTTAGTAGAGTACGGTAGTTTTGACCACAATCTGACACAATGAACATTTCCTGCTCCACAGTTTCTCTATGTTAGTATTCACTGAGCATTAAAAGGTTGTGCAGTTTGGTAGGAAAAAAGGATGGCTTAGGCAAAACGTACTCCACATTCTACTACCTGTTTGCAGGTAAAGTTCTGCTGCAAGTAAGGCTCCTCTCCCTTTGACGGTAGAGGAGAACAAGTTTCTAATGATCTTGTGTGATGGCTGCATCTTGACCAACACACTGAGGATTGAAACATGAGTCTCTATAACTTGAGGTGGGCTTTCAAGCTAAAGCTATAACCAGGGCCAACTCCAGGCACCAGCAAAGGAAGCAGGTGCTTGGGGCGGCTAAAAGAAAGGGGCAGCACGTCCGGGTCAGCGGCGGGAATTCGGCGGCAGGTCCCTCAGTCCCTCTCTTCCTCTTTAAGCTTCCGCTGAACTGCCGCCAAATAGGAAGAGAGGGATTGAAGGACCAGCCGCTGAATTGCCACCGAAGAATGGAGCAGCACGATGAGCTGCAGCTGACGTACCGCCGATTGCAGCTTTTTTTTTCCCCTCTGCTTCGCTGCTTGGGGTGGCAAAAAACCTGGAGCCGGCCCTGGCTATAACAGACCCATATCCTCTGTAGATAAGGGACACATAGCACACTGACCGCGGGTTACACACTTCTGGACAGAGGAAACTCATCACCTGCCTTGGAGGCTCTCAGCAGTTCAAATCCTAGATATGTCCCTACTTATATGACAGTCTCCATCTTGGGCAACAAACCAAAGGCTGGACTGTGGACCTCTGGATCTTAAACTAATCAGGCACTACATCTTAAGCCAAAAAGCCAGCCTTTCAAGCTTAGAGCTGTAACAGCCTAATATTCTTCTTTCATGAAAGCTCATGCTGAAATAAATTTGTTAGTCTCTAAGGTGCCACAAGTACTCTTGTTCTTTTTGTGGATACAGACTAACACAGCTGCTACTCTGAAACCTAATATTTTTCTGTGGATATGGTACAGAGGGGGACATGTAATACATGCTGATCAGTGGAATACACTTGCAAAAAATATCTTGCCCTTTAAACTTTCACATTGCCCACTGAGGGTTCACTACTAGGCAGATGTACAGATACATAGCTTTGCATACGTAAATCTGCTAATGTGAACCTCTCAGAGCAAGTATCACCCCAAGAGTTCATTACATGTGGAGTCAGGAACATATCTTGATTTTGTATGAATGGAGGTTGGGGAAATTTTATTTAATTTGAGAGATTTTATTTCCTTCCTGTCTTAGGCCTCATTTATACCGAATTTAGCAGCGTAAAACCGATTTAACCTGCACCCGTCCACACAATGAAGCCCTTTATATTGATATAAAGGGCTCTTAAAACCGATTTCTGTACTCCTCCCAGACCAGGGGAGTAGCACTGAAATCAGTATTGCCATGTCGGATTAGGGTTAGTGTGGCCGCAATTCGACGGTATTGACCTCCGGGAGGTATCCCACAGTGCACCATTGTGACCGCTCTGGAAAGTCATCTGAACTCGGATGCACTGGCCAGGTAGATAGGAAAAGCCCCGCAAACTTTTGAATTTCATTTCCTGTTTGGCTAGAGTGGAGAGCTCACCAGCACAGGTGACCACACGGAGCTCATCAGCACAGGTAACAGTGCAGTCTCCAGAGAATCGAAAAAGAGCTCTAGCATGGACTGTACGGGAGGTACTGGATCTGATCGCTATATGGGGAGAGGATTCCGTGCTAACACAACTCTGTTTCAAAAGACAAAATGAAAAAACATTTGAAAACATTTCCAAGGCCATGATGCAGACAGGCCACACCAGGGACTCAGTACAGTGCCATGTGAAAGTTAAGGATCTTAGACAAACCTACCAGAAAACCAAAGAAGCAAACGGAAGGTCCGGGGCATGGCCTAAAACATGCCGCTTCTACGCTGAGCTGCATGCAATTCTAGGGGGGTCCGCTACCACTACCCCACCCCTGTCCGTGGATTCCGAGGTGGGTGTAATCTCAGCCATGCCTGAGGATTCTGTGCCCGCGAAGAGGAGGAGGAGGACGAGCTTGCAGAGAGCACACAGCACGCCGTTCTCCCCAACAGCCAGGAGCTTTTTCTCACCTTGACAGAATTACCTTCCCAGCCCTCCCAAGCCACTAGCCCAGACAATGAAGCCATGGAAGCGACCTCTGGTGAGTGTACCTTTGTAAATATAAAACATGGTTTAAAAGCAAGTATTTTTTAATGATTAATTTGCCCTGAGGACTTGGGATGCATTCGCGGACAGTACAGTTACTGGAAAAGTCTGTTAACATGTCTGAGGATGGAGTGGAAATCCTCCAGGGACATCTCCATGAAGCTCTCCTGGAGGTACTCCAAAAGCCTTTGCAGAAGGTTTCTGGGCAGGGCAGCCTTATTTCGTCCTCCATGGTAGGACACTTGACCATGCTATGCATGTAGCAAGTAATCTGATATCATTGCATGACAAAGACTAGCTGCATATGGTCCCGGTGTTTGCTGGCATTCAAGCAACATCCGTTCTTTATCTCGCTGTGTTATCCTCAGGAGAGTGATATTGTTCATGGTAACCTGGCTGAAATTCAGGAATTTAATTAAGGGGACAGAGATGGCCATTCCTACTGGGCTGTTTGCCTGTGGCTTAAAAGAAATCCTTCCCTGCAGGTAGCCAAGCAGGGGGAACGGGAGGGGGAGTGATTGGCACTGAGCTTTTTCGCGTTTGGCTAGCAGGGATCTTCCCTGCTATCAGCCACGCAGTGGGGGGGGGGGGAAAGGGGTTGATTAGCAGTGATCTTCCATGATACCAGCCACGTGGTGGGGGAGGGGTAAAGCAATCATCCCAGAGAATTGGATGGGGAGTGGTTTCTGCTGCTGCGCGTTAACAGGAAAGAAGCAGCACTCCTTGGGTTTTGCTTGCTATTTGGGAAATGAGGGCACTGGATATATGAAGGCTGCAGAAGACGAAAGACAATGGCTTACCATGGCCGCATGCAACCCAAATTCTACTGCCCGGACCTGTGTCTGTGAGATCTCTAAGACCAGAGCCACAGGCACTCAATATTAAGATGCAAAATATGACCTTGTAGTGAAATCACATGTGCTATGTAAGGTGAATAGTATTGTTCACTGTGAAAAAGTATAACCATTGTTCTGTAAAATGTATCTTTTTAAATACTTCTCTCCCTTTTTTCCCTCCCTCATGGAGCTGCAAATTTTTCAAGCCTCCCTACTCCGTCCTGAAGGCTATCTCAGACAAGGCGGCGGAAAAAAAAGACGCGAGACGAAATGTTCTTGGAAATCATGGAAGTGACCCACAATGAAAGAGCTCATCTGAATGAGTGGAAGGACGTGGTAGGAAATTACAGGAAAGATGCCAGTGACCGTGAGGACAGGAGGGATGAACATGAGGACAGGAGGGACGAACGTGAAGAGAGGAGAGACGCTCAAGATGAGAGGTGGCGGCAGGAAGATCAGCGGTGGCAAGATGCAATGCTGGGGCTGCTGCGTGATCAAACTGACATGCTCCGGCGTATGCTGGAGCTTCAGAAATGGCAGCAGGATCTTAGAGTGCCACTGCAGCCCCTGTATAACCACCCTCCCCCCTCACCATGTTCCTTAGCCTCCTCACCCACCAGATGAGTAAGAACGCGTGGGGGGAGGCTCCGTGCAGCTGCCCACTCCAACCCAGTGGACAGCCCAACCAAAAGGCTGTCATTATTATGAAATTTTTTTAGTGGCCTTTTCCTTCCCTCCTATCCTCCTCCCAAACCCCACCTGGGCTACCTTGTCAGTTCTCTCCCTCTTTTTATAATTAATTAATAAAGAATACATGATTTTTAAACAAGAGTGACTTTATTTCCTTAGAAAGCAAGCTGTGTTCAAAGGGGGGGGTGGCTTACAAGAAATGAGTCAATCAAGGGATGGTGGGTTTCATCAAGGAGCAACAAACACAACAGTCATACTGTACCCTGGCCAGCGATGAAACTGGTTTTCAAAGCTTCTCTAATGCGCACCGCTTCCTGGTGTGCTCTTCTAATCGCCCCGGTGTCTGGCTGCGCGTAATCAGCGGCCAGGTGTTTTGCCTCAGCCTCCCACCCCATCATAAAGGTCTCCCCCTTACTCTCACAGAGATTGTGGAGCACACAGCAGGCAGCAATAACAATGGGGACGTTGGTTTGGCTGAGGTCTGAGCGAGTCTGTAATGTGTGCCAGCGCGCCTTTAAACGGCCAAATGCACATTCTACCACCATTCTGCACTTGCTCAGCCTGTAGTTGAACAGCTCCTGACTACTGTCCAGGCTGCCTGTGTATGGCTTCATGAGCCATGGAATCAAGGGGTAGGCTGGGTCTCCCAGGATAACTACAGGCATTTCAACATCCCCAGCTGTTATTTTCTGGTCTGGGAAGTAATTCCCTTGCTGCAGCCGTTTAAACAGAGTAGTGTTCCTCAAGACGCGAGCGTCATGAACCCTTCTCGGCCATCCCACGTTGATGTTAGTGAAACGTCCCTTGTGAACCACCAGTGCTTGCAGCACCATTGAAAAGTATCCCTTGTGATTTACGTACTGGGTGCCCTGGTGCTCCGGTGCCAAGATAGGGATATGGGTTCCATCTACTGCCCCCCCACAGTTAGGGAATCCCATTGCAGCAAAGCCATCCACTATGACCTGCACGTTTCCCAGAGGCACAACCTTTCGTAGCAGCAGCTTAGTGATTGCTTTGGCTACTTGCATCACAGCAGCCCCCACAGTAGATTTTCCCACTCCAAATTGATTCCCGACTGACCGGTTGCTGTCTGGTATTGCAAGCTTCCACAGGGCTATTGCCACTCGCTTCTCAGCTGTGAGGGATGCTCTTATCTTGGTATTCTGGCATTTTAGGGCAGGGGAAAGCAAGTCACAAAGTTCCATGAAAGTGCCCTTACTCATGCAAAAGTTTCGCAGCCACTGGGAATCGTCCCACACTTGCAACACTATGCGGTCCCACCAGTCTGTGCTTGTTTCCCAGGCTCAAAATCGGTGTTCCATGGTGTAAGGAGGCACCCTGGCTCCCCGCCGCGCCTGAGAGGGACGAGCCAGAGCAGGTGCCTCAGTGGGCGGAGCCAGCACGGCCTGTCCCCGCTCCCCGGAAGTCAAGGGGCGGGACAGGAAGTATAAAAGCCCAGCCCCAGCACTCAGTTGAGAGCAGGCTGCCGGAGAAGACAGACGCCGGTGCCCGGGCTCCTGCCGGGCCCAGCCTGCCCCGCGCCCACTACCCAGAGGAACGCTGGCCTGACCTGCCCCGCGCCCACTACCCAGAGGAGCGCTGGCCTGACCTGCCCCGCGCCCACTACCCAGAGGAGCGCTGGCCTGACCTGCCCCGCGCCCACTACCCAGAGGAGCGCTGGCCTGACCTGCCCCGCACCCACTACCCAGAGGAGCGCTGGCCGGACCTGCCCCGCGCCCACTACCCAGAGGAGCGCTGCCCGGACTTGCCTCAGACCCGGTACCCAGAGGACCGTCGGCCTGACCTACTGTGTGCCCAATATCCCGAGGAGTGGCCTGAGCTTCCCCATGACCGGTACCCAGAGGAGCCCATGGTCTGGGACCCCCCAGACGATGCTGGCAAGGACCAGGTACCCGGAGAGGGGGAGGCTGGAAGTGGCCCGGGGGTAGCCGACCCTGGTTTGGCTCCTGAAGAGCCCGAACCCATGTCAGTGTGTTGCGGCCAGGATCCCCACTGACCGCAGCGGGTCTTGACTGCTGCTAGGGCCCCGGGCTGGAACGCAGTGGAGTGGGAGGGCCTGCGTTCTCCCTGCCACCTCCCCCTCTTCCCGCCTATTGCCACTGCTCTGCCCTGATCCAGAGGGCCAGAGCTAACTAGACTTGTGTTTGGTGCCCCGCCCGAACCAAGGGCTGGGCCCCTTTGACTTTGCCACTGCTCTGTCCTGATCCAGAGGGCCAGAGCTAATTAGACTTGTGTTTGGTGCCCTGCCCGAACCAAGGGCTGGGCCCCTTTTTACTTTGCCACTGCTCTGTCCTGATCCAGAGGGCCAGAGCTAATTAGACTAGTGTTTGGTGCCCCGCTCAAGCCAAGGGCCCGGGCTGATACTGTGTTTGCTCAGCCCCTGCTAGAGGTCTGAGCTTGAACTGCTGGTGCCCCGCCCAAGCCAAGGGCCTGGGCTGATACTGTGTTTGCTCAGCCCCTGCTAGAGGTCTGAGCCTGAACTGTTACTGCCCGCCCTGTCCAAGGGCTGGGGCTTATTTACTTTGAGAGCCCCGACCCCGGCTAGAGGGCCGGGGCTCTACCTTGTTTGCAGACCCTGTTCCCCCTCAACACCTGCGGAGGGGCTAAGCCTACCCGGACTGCAGCGTGCTAGGAGGCGCCCTGGCTCCCCACCGCGCCTGAGAGGGACGAGCCCCGACACGACCGGCTTACACATGGCTAGAACCTGCCCAATTACCAGCAGGATCTCCAACGTGCCGAGGCCCACAGTTTGAGATAATTCTATGTCCATGTCCTCATCACTCTCATCGCCGCTGTGCCATAGCCACCTTCTCCTCGCCTGGCTTTTCAGGTCCCGGTTCAGAATAGACTGCACGAGAATGCGTGAGGTGTTTAAAACATCCATGATTGCTGTCTTGAGCTCAGCAGAGTCCATGCTTGCCATGGTATGGCGTCTGCACAGTTCACCCAGGAAAAAAGGCGCGAAACCGTGGTTTGCCACTTCTTTCACAGAGGGAGGGGTGAGGCTGTATCCAGAAGCACCAGCGACAATGTTTTTTGCCCCATCAGGCACTAGGATCTCAACCCAGAATTCCAATGGGTGGAGGAGATTGCGAGAACTATGGGATAGCTATGGGATAGCTACCCACAGTGCAATGCTCCGGAAATCGACGCTAGCCTCTGTACATGGACGCACACCACCGAATTACTGTGCTTAGTGTGGCCGCGTGCACTCGACTTTAATCTGTTTTAAAAAACCGGTTTCTGTAAAATCCAAATAATCCCGTAGTGTAGACATACCCTTAGAGCAGGCTTGCACAACTTGTAAAGTGGCGAGAACCACATTACTCCAAAGAAAACAGCTGAGGGCCGAAACCCCCCAGCCCCGCAGAAACACCCCGACCCAGCACCGCCCAGCCCTGCAGAAACAAACCCTCCTTCCCCAGTGCCACCCCACCCAAACAGCTGTGGGCCAAAAAGGAAGGTTGGAGGTGGGGAGGTGATACTTGATTTTAAATCAACCAGGGGTTCCCAGCTGAAGAGGTGGCTGGGAGCCCTCCGGGGCAAATTAAAGGGCCCAGGGCTCCGGCGGCTGGGGAAACCAGAGCTTTGCGGGGCTGGGGCAGGGATTTAAAGGGCCCAGAGCTCCTGCCACTGAGGGGAGCCCGATCCCTTTAAATCCCAGCCCCAGCCCATCCGCTGGCGCCGCGGCTGGGATTCAAAAGGCTCTGGGCTGCCTGCAGCCGAGGGGAGCCCTGAGCCCTTTAAATGTCAGCCACCGACGGGAATCTCTGCGTGCAGCCCAGAGCCCTTTGAATCCCAGCCGCAACTGGGATTAAAAGGGCTCTGGGCTCCCCGCCACTGCGGGCAGCCCAGAGCCCCTTAATTCCTGGCCACGGCTGAGATTTAAAGGGCTCAGGGCTCCCTGCAGCTGCGGGCAGCTCAGAGCCTTTTGAATCCCGGCCGGGGCTGAGATTTAAAGGGCTCTGGGCTCCCCGCGGCTGCGGGCAGCCCAAAGTCCTATGAATCCCGGCCGCGGCTGAGATTTAAAGAGTTCTGGGCTCCCCGCGGCTGCGGGTAGCTCAGAGCCTTTTGAATCCCAGCCGTGGGCCGCACAGTGAGCCTCCGTATGTTGTGCAGGCCTGCCTTAGAGAGTCTTGAAATGGGGGCCTACTCCTGCTCCTGTTGAAATCAATGGAAGTTTTGTCATTGATTTCAATGACAGTTGAAGCAGCGCTTAGCAAAATTGGCTATAATAAAGGCAAAATGCAATTATTTAGAAAGACACTTGCTATCACTTCATCCAGTGTAACTAAAAAGTATTTTTTTTAAATGCCAGTGATGCAGGAAGCTGCAGCTCGTGACACAGGAGTATCATATTTCCACAGCTTATTCAGGGGACGGGGGGTTGGTGGGAGTTTTGTTTGGCCAGGGTTTTATTTGTTTATGTATCCATATGCTACTTATGTTTCGTATATAAATGGAACTGTGAAAATCTCCTGCTGCTTCCTGCCTGCAGTTTGCTGTCTGTCTCTGTCTGCAACTCTGATCTTCCTGTCCTGATACATATCAGGCTGTTTCCTGTTAAAATTATTGTTCAAATGGTAGCCTCAAGGGAACACACAGCTATCCAGTTCATATCGGGGGGATTCTCAAATGTTTTCAGATATATATTTTTTTTACTACTGCTTGGTAATTTCTTGAAGCTATGTGTTCTGATTACTTATTTTTCTTTCTGCAATCATCTAAAGCAGTAGTAAAAATCACTGCTGTTGCCTATTAACATCCCAAGAGTCTAGCAAAAATCAGTGGCCCAGCAAGCAGAAGTCCTGTAGTCTTTAACAAAAGGTCAAACTACAGTGTATTGGAAAGGTTGGGGATACTTATATAAAGTGATGATATATGACTAGGTGGTTGCTTATTGTACAAAGGCTCTTTATTTGCCCTTGTTGGTTTCATTGTGCTGCTCCCATATGGTAATGCTGTTTTCCTCAGGTAAGGAGTCTGACATTTCAGAAAGATAACAGGTACCTCTCAGCTTGAATAAACTCTGAAATGTGTCTGGAAAAGCATTTGGCATCAGCCTTTAGAAATGTCAGATTTCTGGATTAAGCAGTATGGTACTAAAATCCTTTCACTCTTAGACCACCTTATGTTAAAGCATTCAACCAAATAAAAGCTTCTGTGCTCATTTGGGAAAGGCAACTACAGTGCTTGGTAGTATGCTGCATGGAAATTCATAATGTGTCCAGCATATCACAAACCTGCTTGTGTATTGCTGCATGCCACCTAGCCTGACCAATGCTGTGCTCCAGTTGGCACGTCACAGGCAACACTAAGGTTATCATAGAATAGTAGGGTTGGAAGGGACCTCAGGAGGTCATCTAGTTCAACCCCCTGCTCAAAGCAGAACCAATCCCCAGACAAATTTTTACCCCAGTTCCCTAAATGGCCCCCTCAAGGTTTAGACTCACAACCCTGGGTTTAGCAGGCCAATGCTCAACCACTGAGCTATCCCGCCCCCTTCACCTTTCACTCTGATAAAAGTATTTATAGGATGTGACAAGCTAAACCTGCCAAATGCAACACTGACTTCACACTAAAATCTTAGTACAATAAAGGTGAAATTGTGTGTGGTCATTACACAAAGGTGGGGATGGAGGAGAATGCAAGAAGTTTATCTCCCCTATAGCACTCTCACAAAGTGTTCAGGCATAGTCTCAGTCCTTGTGGTCCACAAGTACAAAGAATACTCCTCTCCTAGTGGTTGTCAGGACATAAGCTACATCAAACTGGGTAGGCAGAAGATGGAGCTCTGTCTACATTCCCCATCAGACATAATAGGCAGGATAGCACCAGGCACAGAGAGGACAGCACCTTTATTTTGTACAGCGGAGATATTCCTTTTGGAGGCCTTGGGGTTCCAAGACACATTGTTCCATTCTCCCCATCCTACAGTTCTATGCAGACAAAACGTTCTTGTTTCTCACTCATAACACACAATGAGAGTTTTAGCTGATAAGATAGCAAGATCAGGCCCTTGAATCAAACTTTGCAGCAGCCCCTGTATCTCGTACTATTCAATGATGAGACATGGACCATATAGCAGTGTGTGTATGGGGAGAAAGGATCTCCCCAGGCCCTGTAAATTAGAGGTTCTCAGGGCCTTTTTGGGCTCAAAACCCATCTGTAAATGTTATGGCCTGTCACGACCCAGTAAATAGTCTGAGGGTAGAGGCCCTGGGGTGGCTTCAATCAGAGCCTCCTCCCGGTGAGCTTGAGTCCTGCCTGGCACTCACCCCACAGTGGCGGCTCCTGCAGTTCCTGTGCTGTGGGGCTGGCTTGGCGTGGCTCTCCACTCCGGGCGTTGCAACCTCTGGGGTTACAGTCTGCTCAGGTTTGCCACCACCACCCTGACTTTGTGTGAGTGGAGTTGTGACCTGGCTCATGAGGTTGCAGTGCTACTCACTCAGTTGGCCTACCTGGACTCTCGCCATCATGATGACTGGGCCACAGGCACCAACTTTCCAATGTGCCAGCGGGTGCTTGATCCTCGGCTCTGCCCCAGGCCCCACTCCCACTCCCACTCCACCTCTTCCCCCAAGGCTCCACCCTTGCTCCACCTTTTCCTGCCCCCCCGTACCACCTTGCTCTTCTCGTCCCTGCTCCACCATCACCCCTTCCCGCCATCTCCTCCAAGCGTGCTGCACCCTCGCTCCTCTCCCCTTCCCCCCTAGAGCCTCCCACGTGCTGCAAAACAGCTGATCAAAGAGAGGCGCAGGGAGATAGGGGGAAGTGCTGATCAGTGGGGCCCACCCCTTCTGCCCAAGGTCCCGCCCCTTCTGCCCAAGGCCCCGCCCCTTCCAGGGGCCAGAGTCGGCCCCCATACCAGTAAGAATTTATTATTACTTTCAGCCCTGGCACCAGCCCTGGAGCACTCACAGAGTCAGAACCTGTGAGCTGAGCCAAACCTGAGTGCTGCTGGGACCCCAGAGGTTGCAGTGCCTGGAGCAGGGAGGTGAGCACAGCTAGCCCTGGGGAAGAGGAGCATTCTTTTTGCTGAAATATTCTGGTGACCCTATTTTGGGTCCCAACCCATGGGTTGAGAAACCTGCTCTAAACACCTTCCTCCAAAGGTCCAAAATCTGCATATCTCTACTTCAGCAATGATAGGATGACACATGAGCTCCACACTTCTCTTGGACTGTGGGCTTTCCCTGTGGAGTGAGATTTTGCCCAAACTGTTTGTTTGACCATGCAGTGAGTTCCATGTGGACAAACCTCTACAATGAAAGTCAACTGGGCTCCACGTGGGGTCAATGTTCAGAGCTCACAGCAAGATCCGGGTCTGAATGATACATCCAGAATTCTGAGCATCTAGAATGCCTTTCAGATGGTATTAGAATAACCCTTCCTTTGCATTTACCTTTTTCAAAAAAGGTTATATCCTAGAGGAAACAAATTAACTGAATGCATTGAAGACAAAATAACTCACCTGTTTACAGACTTTGAACAGATGATTCCAGTTTCATGTGTTACAAAGTGTTAGGGCAAAAAAAGAGGTGTTGTAAATTAATATAATTCCTAATCACAACAGAAAACTAGAACCTTCTGGTGCAAATTAGCATTTTGTTTTCTTCTTGTGTAAATCATTCTTACCCACATTTGGGTTGTATGTGATAGTGCGGGATTGCTAGGCAACATCACACATCCAGGTCAGCTGCCACTTCGTGACTATGCCAATGTCAGTTCTTTGAGACACATACTGAACTTTTGGCTGTTTGAAGATTATTTTGCCAGTTAAGATTAAAACATGTATGGTTACAGTTTCAAATATTTATATAGCTAAGCCTCCTACTGAAATGCAAGCTGTTACTTAGTCCAAAGCAATTTTGCCACTGCTGAGCATTGCTGACTGCGCTTAAGCATCAGGAGGCAATAAATGCCATTTCTTTCACAACTGCCAAGTAACATGGTATCAGATCTAGTTTGATTTACAGTATCATGGTGTCCTTTCTCTCAGTCTGCCTGCCTTCCCTGTTCTCCATGACAAATGCAACGTTTGGTTTTGATTTGAAATAGAACTGAACTGCTGTCCTGAAGTAGCAGATGAATCTCTCTAATACCTGATAACTTTCTAAAAGAGCGAATGTCAGTCTCCATAGCTTAATGAGCTTATCTGAGAGAGTGTAGTTAGCTGAGACATGCTCACACAGAGAAGTTGATTGCTCGTGGTGGAATTTTCCGTGTTTTACTGAACAGCCAAATATCAAGTGACATTCACACCTCTCTACAGAGCCTAAATAAATGGACTGCCTGTGGGGAAGCTACTGCACAGCAGCAGCTGTAACCCCTCTATAACCCCTTTCTTTATGTGGATACAGCAGTTGGGAACACTTGCAAAAATCCACTGGCTCCAAAACAGCCCAATCCTGGCCAATAAGCCAGACAGAAGCCCATCCTGTGGCACTCAGTTAATGCAAATTCCTCTCATATAGAGATATTCCACGAACTACCCTATTTTAAAAGTCTCAGGAAGTCTTGCACAGGCCTGCAGTACCTGAATCAGTTTTATCACAAATGAATACAAATTAAAAACAGATTTTTTTAAAAATTAAACTCTTGGATGCATGGCAGAAAGCTTACTGATTTAATGAAAGCCATTAAAATGTCAAGAAATCTATGTAAACAGCACCTGAAGTGGCAAACACACAAATGTGAAAAAGGTAACCTAAAATGTATATAAATACATCAGTAGTGCCAACCCCAAATGTTCAAAAATCATGAGTCAGGTCCCAAAATACCATGAGATTGTCTTAAAATCATGAGATTATTTAAAAAATATATACGTTTTAGGTCCTTTGTATTTGTCTTCAGGGTTTTGATCCCCTTAGGTGGAATTGGTTCATGTTTTCATGCTTTTTTTCTGCAATCATGAAGGCTAGAAACTTGCTTTCCTTAAAGTGAAAGCTGTGTGTCTGGTGCTATGATGAATCCAGAAGCTGGGGCTTTAAGAAAAACACCAAATATTGTAAGATAAAATCATAAAAGTTAGCCGTGGTTTTCACTAACATTTTATCTTTCACTGTCATCCCACTTAAATTTTTATTGACTCACGTTTCCTGTTTAATCTCTTTGGATATCGAAGTGTACTTCTTGGTGAAGTCAAATTTTTAGGTCCTGATCCTGTAATTTGATCCATGTGTACAGAGCCTTGCACCCATACAGAGCCCCTTTGAAGTTCTGACTGCAGAATCCAGGCCTTAACATTGGATCCTCCCAAGATTCATAGATTCTAAGGCCAGAAAGGACCATTATGATCATCTGTCTCCTGTGTAATTCCTAGAGCATGTCTTTTAGACAAGCGTTCAATCTTGATTTCAAAATTGTCGGTGATGGAGAATCCACCACAACCCAGGGTAAATTGTTCCCATGGTTAATTACTCTCACCGTTAAAAATTTATGCTTTATTTCCAGTCTGAATTTGTCTAGCTTCAACTTCCAGCCATTGGATTGACTTATACCTCTGCTAGATTGAAGAGCCCATTATAAGAATCTACATAGGAAGCAAATATTTAATAGTCTCACCCTTTAATTTTCTGTTCATTAAACTACATAGATTGAACTCCTTGAGTCTATCACTAGAAGGCATGCTTTCTAATCCCTTAATCCAGTGGTTCCCAAACTTGTTCCACCACTTGTGCAGAGAAAGCCCCTGGCGAGCCGGGCTGGTTTGTTTACCTGCCGCGTCTGCAGGTTCAGCCGATCGCAGCTCCCATGGGCCGCGGTTCACTGCTCCAGATCAATGGGGGCTGCTGGAAGCGGCGGCCAGTAAGTCCCTTGCCCCAGGCCGCTTCCAGTAGCCCTCATTGGCCTGGAGCAGCGAACTGCAGCCACTGGGAGCTGCAATTGGCTGAACCTATGGACACGGAAGGTAAACAAACTGGCCCGGCTGGCCAGGGGCTTTCTCTGCACAAGTGGCGGAACCAGTTTGGGAACCACTGCCTTAATCATTCTCATGGCTCATCTCTGAACCCTCTCCAATTTTTCAATATTCTTTTTGAATTGTGGGCACCAGAACTGGATATGGTATTCCAGCATTAATTGCACCAGTGCCAAATACAGTGGTAAAATAATCTCTCTACTCCTACTTGAGAGTCCCCTGTTTATGCATCTCTGGATCATTTTAGCTTTTTTGGCTTTGGCATCACACTAGGAGCTCACGTTCAGCTGATTATCCACCACAACCCCTAAATCTTTTTCAGAGTGACTGTTTCCCACGATAGAGTCCCCCATTGTGTAAGTGTAGCCTACATTCTTTGTTCCTAGATGTATACATTTACCTTTACCCATATTAAAATGTATATTGTTTGCTTGTGCCCATACTGTTTACTACTGAATCCAAATCACTCTGAATCTAAGAGCTGTCCTCTTCATTATTTACAACTTTCTCAATTTTTGAGTAATTTGCCAACTTTATCAGTGATATTTTTATGTTTTCTTCCAAGTCATTAATAAAGATTTTAAACAGCATAAGGCCAAAAACTGATCCCTGTGGAATGCCACCAGAAACAGACTCTCTCAATAACTATTCCTTGTTTACAGTTACATTTTGAGACCTATCAGTTAGAGAGTTTTTAATCCATTTAATGTGTGTCATGTTAATTTTATACCATTCTGTTTTTTTGTTTTTGTTTTTAATAAAAATGTTGTTTGGTACCAAGTCAAACACCTTACATAAGTCTTAAGTATTTCACATCAACACTATTCCCTTTATCAACCAACCTTGTAATCTCATGAAAATAAGATATCAAGTTTGTTTTACAGGATCTATTCTCCATAAAACCCATGTTGATTTGCATTAATTACATTGCCCTCCTTTAATGCATTATTAATTGAGTCCTATATTGGTGGCTCCATTATTTTGCCCAGGATCAATGTCAGGCTGACAGGCCTATAATTACCCAGGTCATTCCTTTATTTAAAAATTTGACACAACATTAGATTTCTTCCAGTCTTCTGCAACTTCCCCAGTGCTCTAGACTTATTGAAAATACAGCAAGCTTCCCATCAGCTCTTTTAAAACTCTTGGATGCAAGTTATTTGGACTTCCTAATTTTAAAATGGCTAACTTTAGTATCTTCTTTTTACCAATCTCCAGAGCTATTAGTGGAATGGAAAGAGTGTTATCACCCTATGATGAGACTATATAATCTGTTTTTTCCCCAAATACAGAAGAGAAATATTTAAAGAGAACTGCAGAGGAAGACTCCTCTGTCTGCACAGAACCCTACTAACTTCAGTGGATCTCCACAGAGGCACAGGGTTCCCCCAGCACAATTCTCATCACAAGATCAGAGCTACTGTTATTAACTTTTTTATGGAAAATCACAGAACATTGGTATGCATTTACAGTCAGAACAGGCCTAGGGTAAAGGATCTCTTAAGTTGTTGTGAAATGGCAGCTAAAATGTCAAGTACCATTGTAACAGAGAAGCAAAACACTATGTAAAACAAGTATCAGAGGGATAGCCGTGTTAGTCTGGATCTGTAAAAGCAGCAAAGAGTCCTGGGGCACCTTATAGACTAACAGATGTATTGGAGCATGAGCTTTCATAGGTGAATACCCACTTCGTCAGATGCATGTCAAAACAAGAATCCTCTGACTGGCATATTGCCATTTAATGAATCTTAGACATTCTAAGAAATCACCTTAAAACCACTGACTCATGTAGCTAACTAGAGAAAAAAGTCACTACAGCCCATCATTCATACTATTGATAGCACCACTATGTGGATGTCTCAAGCTGAGAAAGGAGCTTTAATCAATCATTTCTTAGGGTCAAAATCTGTCATCAGATGGTGGATGTGCAATTCTCACTAAAGTCAATGAGACCTGTGTGCATCTGAGAACAGAATTTGGCCTTTATAGGAAGAGACAAGCGTTATATTTTAATGAATATCAAATATAAGTGGATGTTTTAGCTATGGAAGAAATTAAAGACAGAGACAAGAAGCAGGTAATTATAAATTGTGGTTGCCTTTTTTAAATGTTTAGGATTTTTTTATTAAATTAGCCCAATTAGTGCTACGTGGTATGTTAAAGTTATATAATCATAGAAATGAATGGCTGGGTTGGGGAGGGTACCAAAGCTATTGACTCGTATAGTATTTAGAATTCAGGATAATTACCTTAAGTACATTCTGAATTATTTGATCAGTCCAGTTTTAAATCTCTCAGGTTCAGATGAGATTTTCAGCACTTTCTACAAGATGATTTCTCAGTTTAATGGATCTCGCAGGACCTGATCCTGCAAGCTTTACTCCAGGAGAGTTTTGGAGACACATCTCATCATTAGGCAATCCTGCCTGATATTCAGCTATAGCTTTTCTGTACCATTAGAGGTTGGGACAAAAAAGGACCAACAGTTTTCTCCCACCTCACCATTTACTGTACAACGCTTGAGTTTTTATTCTGAAAATAGAGAGGGAGATGGAGAGGGAGCAATATATCATTCAACCCAGCTCACAACAGCCTGGTAGCCCTGACTACCTCTAACCTAACTGCTCACCTGTTCAACTCCTCTCTGGGGTCAGGTGTCCTGTTTTTCAGTTTATAAATTTGATCCTCTGTCCTAAAAGCACCCTGAATAATTCCTTTCCCTCTGTGCTCTTTATACTCCCCATGGTAGGCTGTTTGGGAAGCACATTTTCCCTTTGGTGTCAGTTAGCCAAAATACAGACATTCATATTTCAATTCACTCAATGTTGTTTACTGCTTCTCTAGATTCTTAATTAAGATATTAAAGCAGAGCCTAATACTGATCTCTGTGGTACACCACTGGAAACCCCCCTCAGCCTAGTACTTTGGGTTTTTTTATTACTCGCTATCCTTTCTTTACAGTCCATCTGCAAGTCATTAGTCCATGTGACAATCAGTTCCAATCATTATGTTTTCAAGTTAAGGTTCTAGGAGATGATATTGAATGCTTTACTATCAAGTCCAGCTATGTTACATCTACAGCACTCCGTAATTTTGTAATTTTATCCCAATAAAGTGATCAGGTTTATCTGACTTGAATTTGTTTTTATAAAGTCATGTTTTTATCATTTACCCTTTTATAAATATATGATGATAAATTATCCATATCTAGATAGACAGAACATATATTTCTCTTTGGGTACATTCCCAACTTGTGATAACTTTTCCAAGTTTATTAACTGATTCTTTTAACACTCTGAATGCATATCATTTGGTCCTGCAGATTTTATTCCCTTTTTTCCCTTACTTGCTTTTTCTAAATAACTCTGTTTATAAGATCTTTGCTGTCTTCAGTCTCTATCTTATTTCCTTATCCTTCTAAATTTAAAAGAAAAAGCAGATCAGTGTTATAGTCTTGTTAAAGTCATCATTAATTTATTCTCCCTCATCATTATTTTAGAATTTTGCACTATAGGCTGGAATTTTCAAAGGCGCCTAAGGTTGTTAAGTGTGCAACTCCCATTGAAATTCAATGGGATTTGAGTCCTAATTCTCTTCTGCTCCTTTGATCATACCAAGCATAAACTGTACATTTGTAGGAGTATAATAAGTTCACATGATGGAATAAAAAAACCCAATGGGATACTGTAATAGCTGACTATAAATTATACAGAAAAGAGTTAGATTGGAGAGGTGGAGGGATAATGCTATGTACATACAAGACTCCATTGCATCTCGTGAAATAAAAATTGAAAGAGAAATCTTGGGCCCATTCAAGTCAATAGCAGAATTCCAAATGATTTGAATGGGGCCAGGATTTTACCCTCTGAAGGGAGAGGATCACACAACAAAATGTGTATGGGCACAAGTCCCATATCATAAGAAAACAAATATACCAATAGGCTTGTATTGTACTATTAGATTCCAGATCAATAAAATGATACTACGTGTAGACTGCTGAGAGAAATCAAACAGGTAACAAGAGATAATAAAACAGTAATAATGGGGAACATCAACTACCCTCATATAAACTGGCCAAATGTTACAATGGGATAGGGTTTAGACAAGCAGTTTCTCATCACCTTAAGTGATTGCTTTTTGGAACAGCTAGTTCTGCAGCATTCAGAGAAGGACACTTTTGTCTCCTAAAGAAAATGTAAAGTAGGTTCAAAAAATATTAAAATTTGAGCCACTAAATAAAAGACTTTAGGAGCAGGAGCATGTGATAGTACTCTGGAAGGTTTGCATGACTGGCACAGTTAATGCGTGATTTTACTTCAAATACATTTTGTTCCCATGAAAATTGGAGAAAAGTTTTACTACCTTACAAATATTCGCAGAAAGTGAATTTCAAAGAGACTTGCAAATTTGTAGGAACCAAATTTTGAATTTGTATGCATCAATATTTTCCCTGTCACATGACCAACATGACTAAACAAATCTAAGCAACACATCTGGAATGGGTATTTGTGATCAATCCATAAAGTAAAACAGTGAAAATAACATTAATTGTATAACTAATAGATTCAAGAGCACAACAATTTGACCACAGATATTTTGTCATCAGGACAAGGGGCTAAATTAAATGTATAAATTATTTGCTATGAATTCTATGTTTTTGGTTTCCTCAACATATTTTGGTTTCACTAGGAACACAAGTATCATCTGTCTTTCATGAGACATGCTCACATTAGGCAGCCAGCTCTGTCATACCTGCTTGCTGCCCATGTACAATACCATGCTGTCAGCTGGACTGCAACTGTAGTTCCGCCTCCCAGCCACCATGGCTATGCTGTGGTCCTGGATTCTCTGGCCTTTCCTCTCTGCCACCTCCCTCTGCCCCCATGATCTCTTCTCAATTGTCCCTATGCCAGTATGAAGCCTCAGCAATTAGGAGGTGGCAGCTCCTGCCCTGTGCATTGCTGATAGGGAAGCGAAAGACTCAATAGAGAGGGATCAGAGTGCAGAGGCAGAAAGGGGACAGAATGAAAGAGGTGACCCCAAAACTCCTCACATCTCCAAAAGCCTTGCAGGCTCCCACTGCCCCCACAAGCCACCCCCTCTTGCTCTGCCTCCCTCTCACAACTCCCCCAGGCTGCGTCTCACTCTTTTGCCACCTAGCAATCTTCTAGGCTTCCTCCATCTAACTATTTCTCTCCCAGACTCCTCATCCCTTAAGTTATCCCCTGAATTCCCAGATGTTGCTGAATACTTGAGTTCCTCCTTGCTCTTCAAACTAACTTCCACCCCTTCCATCTGACCCTTGGTTCTCCTCAAGTCCTCTTGCTTCTACATGGCTTTTCTTCCCGCATCCTGCCCCACATGCTTTCTCTTTCTTACTCAAGACATTTTTCCACTGGGAGTACATAAAGGGATTTGCATTACGCCACGTTTGTTTTGATGTTTTATCATCTAGGGAAGGCCATCTCTACAACAAGTCTGCTATGTCGTGTGATATGGTCTCTTGCTGTCTACATCTGAATAAACCAACACCCTTCAGATCTGAACATGCGAGTGTATAGGAGGTACTGATGGCATAAAGGAAGTTTTGAACAATGGATTGTAATCATGAGAGCTCTGTAACAGAAATGCACAGTGGGCTGCACTCTTTTTCAGCCATGTCACAGAGACGTGAAACACTGGTCATCAATTTCAAAGCACATGTGTGCATATATTATTTTGCAAAAAGAACAGGAGTATTTGTGGCACCTTAGAGACTAACAAATTTATTTAAGTATAAGCTTTCGTGGGCTTCAGCCCACATCTTCGGATGCATAGGCTGTAGCCCACGAAAGCTTATGCTCAAATAAATTTGTTAGTCTCTAAGGTGCCACAAGTACTCCTGTTCTTTTTGCAGATACAGACTAACATGGCTGCTACACTGAAACCTATATTATTTTGGAGAAGGATAGGATAAAGATGTTACATGTTTGTATCCAGATGGCTCCCTATTGTTTGCACACTTCTGCAGGCTCATACACTTAAGGTAAGATTGATGTCGTCAGCATCTTAGGCTCACTTTATTTGCTCCTTATCTGACACATTCAGATGAGTACAGCACAACACAACTTTATGAATTTAGCTACATTTGGTTAAACTGTGCCCCTTTTTGGAGTTCTACCTGCACAATGCGGATCTGGTGATTCACACTATATGGTGGACAGAAAAATCTGGATACATCAACAGGATGGCAGGGAGATTGCAAACAGCCGCCAGGGGTGAACATTGTTCCATATTGTGAAGATCTGCAGTACAATAACAACAGCAAAATTGAATGACTTGAAACTTTAAAATGTCATCTATGCTTCCAGGAAACATACCTTCATATTCTATAAGATGAACACTGAGGTCTTGGGTTAGCTTTGGTATATTTCTTTCTCAGCCTACAACTTGTTCATTATAACATCTCATTTAATAATAGGTGCATTCTATTTTCATCGTACTTGTATCAAATCTCTGGCTATGCAATATTGTTGAGATCAGCAGAAGTGCTTGAGTTGTAGTGTTCAGGGCAAAGAGAGGGAGCTTATGAGGAGCTGCTGTCAACGAGGGCCCCTCCACTTTGGAATTAACTCTTTCCCACCATCTGAAATAATCCAACTTTATTAACCATTAGGGCAGTGGTTCTCAACCTTTCCAGACTACTGTACCCCTTTCAGGAGTCTGATTTTTCCTGTGCACCCCCAAGTTTCACCTCACTTAAAAACTACTTGCTTACAAAATCAGACATAAAAATACAAAAGTGTCACAGCACACTATTATTGAAAAATTGCTTACTTTCTCATTTTTACCATATAATTATAAAATAAATCATTTGTAATATAAATGTTGTACTTACATTTCAGTATATAGTATATAGAGCAGTATAAACAAGTCATTGTCTGTATGAAATTTTAGTTTGTACTGACTTTGCTAGTGCTTTTTATGTAGCCTGTTGTAAAACTAGACAAATATCTAGATGAGTTGATGTACCCCCTGGAAGACCTCTGCGTACCCCCATGGATACATGTACTCGTGGTTGAGAACCACTGTTTTATGGCACACTGTAAAGTCCATCTATTTGGGCTGGCATGTAGGAATCTATCTCGGAGTGTGGATTATTTAATTGTAGTGATCTGTGTTCTGCAGGAGCTAAGGAGAAGGGAAGTTTGGATTGTCTGTGTAGGCTGTTGTTTTTTGCGTTGAGAGAGATGGTTGCAACTGCCAGTTGACAGGTTTAGTTTTGTATTTTTGATTATATGTTAGTGCCTGAACTAGGCATTCTTGGTAATGTTTGTATGTTGAAAACCAAAATAAATAAATACATTGGGTGAACTCTTGGCCCTACTGAAGTTTTGCAATTAACTTCGATGGCATCAGGATTTTACCCATTGAGTCTGTGACCCTCAGCTGAATGGAATATGATATAGTACTGCTCGGATCTTTTAACTATTTTTATTCTCTACTCTGTGATTTGCATCAGATTAAACTGTCTGACTTTGGTTACTTCAATATCGTAAATAAATTGGTGGCTACCTACAACAGCAGAAAAAGACCTCTGATCCATTTGCTCCAAAAGATTGGGTCTCTACAACATGAGCTAAAAGAGAATCTCTGTTAGCTGTCAGAAGTCAGGTCTTATGGTACACAGTCTAGTGGTTTCAATTCCATTCAGTAAAATAGCAGTGATACACAGGCATGATAAAATATGTACCATCTAGACTTGATTATATTGTCTACGTTTATTACTATTATTTGTATTATCAGAGTGCTTCAGAGTCCTAGTCATGGACCAGGACCCCATTACATTAGGGGCTGTATGTATATTTTTAAATAGAAAAATACATAAGCCTTTCCCTCCCCCCCAAAAAAAACAAATCAATAAAATGCAAGAGATGTCATGCCTATAAAAACACAGTGGGCCAAATTCATCGATGGGGTATCACCAATTGAATTAGCCGAGGGATGCATTTGTACCCTTATTTTGTATTCACTCTGCCAACTTTGCAGGAACCCTTCACTAATGCATACTATTCTGAGAGCTATGTTTTCATCATCAGTGATACTCGTGCATAAACAAAGATATTCTGGCTAGGTAATAAGGCACAATCATAAGCTAAAGTTGTAAATGTTGATGTAAATTTCCATGGCAAAATTGGTAGGGAAAACAATCATTTTCAAGTTTCCTAGAGGTATAACAGAAAATGGAGCTTCTACAAAGAGGTATAAAAATAATCACTTAATTGTGTCCTTTTAACAAACAGGGAAATTTCGAAGATCTAGCAAACAGGTTTCCAAATATGATTTTGTCGGATAGGCAAGATGGAATGAAATGAAAACACTTTAAAGGCATTTTTCCCATTTAGAAAATAATTTACATATACAGTACCGACAAGGCTAGTTTTTTGCACTCCTTTGTAATAGAGTGCATGCTGGTGGCAAGCCTGGATGTAATTTTAATTTTTATCGCTTAAGGATTCCAGCTATAGTTCTTTTAGCAATAGTTTCTGAATAAATGCACTGGCGGGGTGGGGGGGGAGCAAATCCTGACTATATTATTCTTGCAAAATTCACTGGAACTTTTGCATGAGTAAGGCAAGAAGGATTGTTCTTATCAATTCAGGGCCTTTCATTATTTAAAAGATGAGGCAATATTTTCAGTACTTTAGATTTCTACAGCAAATAGACCATTTCTAAATATAGGTAGATTTTTTTAAAATATTAATAACTCCTAATCCCTGTTAAACCTTTTATTTACATTCTTCTGTCCCAATAAATAAAATAGTACATAAAACCATGTTGCTTACATGATGATGGACTATTAATATCTGTATGGATGAAACACAGGATTCCTAGAGCTTTCATTGAAATGTCTTTTTTTTCTAATAGACCATTTAAATTGATTATAGCCCTTCTCATGTCACATATGTTATCTTCCAAATTTCTCAGCAAGAAGAGTTAGTGTACAATAGCCACATCATTCCATTTAGGTCATGTTTTTTACATCCAGTCCAGGTGATTGGAGATCCTTTATGTAACAGGGTGCTCCAAGAGTAAAAGGGCAAATAATTAGCTTAGCACTACTGACACGGGAGGGGGGTTAAATTGATGTTGCTTTTATATTGTATCACTAATAAGGACCTGTGTGTTTATCTTTGCCAACATGCCATGGTTGATCATTGCCTTTGTTGGGCAGCTCCTTAATTTATTAGGCAGCTCTGCCATCTGAACCCAACAAGAATGTTTCTAGACTTCGTTAGCACTCCATCCATTTCTAAATTTGTTCGTTCATGCAATTTTAAACATTCACAATCCCCATCTGTTGTTCCCATATTTCAGAAAAGAGCTTGAAGGTCAGAGATATCTTCAAACATTTCTGGCTTTCACATTTTAATAAAATATAATCTGCAGTTTGGCTTTTGATTTGGGTTTTTTAAAACTGAGTCGAAAGACACTGTCTTCTTTCATTGAAAAGACTGGCTCTCACTTTTACATTAAAAAAAAAGAATGAGATATTATTTAAGAGGCATGCCACTTACATTGGTCACAGCAAGGAGACTAACCTCGCTGCCCAACAACATACTTTTCTCCTGTTAGCAATTGCCTTTATTCTTCTTTAAAAATGAAAAGGTTTTCAGTATCAGTAAACTCCTCTAAGTGCTATTAGTCATTTTATTAGCTGTGCTTTTACTTTGACATTATGAGACAAAGAATAGTACTCAAATATCATTCACTTTCAAAAATATTTTATTTTCTTGAATTACTATAATATCTTAGCATGGTTGTTATTGCTTTCTTGCATGTGGAGAGATAAGGAGATGTGATAAGATAACTTTGAGGTGCCACATCCAACCTGAAAGACAGAATTATTTATAGATGTTTAGAAAATGACATCAAATGGGACAGGCACCATGGTTTAGCAGTATGCACACCTGTTACTACTACATTCTCAGTTATAGACATAAGCATCACCATCATCTTTATTTTACTATTTGTTTCTGGTACTACTCACAATGGATGCTACCCAGTACAGCTTACACCATAAAATATATCACAAATATCATTTCAAAATTTTCATGCCGGCATTACTTATTCCAAGCTATCCTACAATCCTGACTCAGGCAAAATTCCTATTAAAGTATTAGTAGTTTGCTCTGAGCACTGAGTAGGGCCTCATTTAATTGGCCCTAACATTGTAAACAAAAAGCTGAAAAAAGGCAAATCCTACAAGACTGTTAAATCGAAGTATGCAATTGTCTGTGCCAGTGAGATGCTTGTTAGGAAGGATCTTGTGCTTTCACAAGTTGTGATATGAACAAGACATAGAAACTCTTAATACATTTTCACCTTTGCTTGTTCTTTACCTTTGTTACTCTGAGAGTGCATTTTTTGTCCATAGATTTTCTTGGCCTTTCATGTTTCTGTGATATAATGTCCCTTTAGCACAGCTAAACAATAAAACAGAGGGATATTTCAGGGAAACATCTGGAAAACAAGCTACAGTAAACGAAATAATTTCCCCTTTTCTTTAAATATTTTCTACATTTATTCGACAAGGTTTTAAGTGATGATTTCAGAAAGATTTAGTCCACAATTCTTTGTCATCTAAAACCATATATTGGTATAAAAATGAAAGTGTTCGACATGTCTAAAATTAGGACACTTCACTGAAATGTCTGTCCCATCTGAGGACTCCCCAACATTAAGGCTTTCCTCAGCTACTGACATCTTAAGGCAGTTTTAGTCATCATTGTGCTACAGCAGTGCTAAAGGGTCTTAAAACTGCCTTAAGGCAGCAGCTGAGGATTCCCCTGGTGTAGGGGAATCTTATGCTAGTTATTCCTACTTTGCTCCTCCCCCCTTTCCCAGTGTACGGGTTTTTTTAGCAAGGGATTGGGTCGGGGAGGGACGTAGTCAGATATGAGAGATAATGAGAATTGTATGATGTGTTCTAGTGATTTTTGCCAATGGAGCAACCTTTCTAGAACATTATCCAGCAGCAGAATTAGAGCAACTCTGAGGCTGCTCTAATTTGTGACAGAGATTGTTTCAGCTTCTAGCAGTGTCCCTGGAGGAGACAGAAGGAAGAGTGAATAGGTGGTATAAAGCTACCTATGTTTCATATCATCAGGTGCACTAACTATTGCTTTGAAATAGCTGGGGAATCTAACCTTTCCTTTTTCAGCACTGTCAATCTATATTCCCTTTTAGAAACACTATAATGAAAGGCAGAAAAACAGATAATATAACAGGGGAAAATCTAGGCTTTTTTAATGGAGATAGAAAAATGGGGAGAGAAATGTATAATAGACAATTGACAATATCTCCTTTCGACTTTTAAAAATACTTTTTGATAAGTACATTGGGTGATAAACCTTTAAAATGTATCACATAAACATTTTTAAAAACAAACAAAAAAAGGAAATAAACAGCCATATAAATGTCTGGGAGGGTCGCTTATTTTGAGATTTGCTGCTGCTATTGCATAAATTCTCTAACTTTTTACAGCTGAAACAGCAAGGTTCAGCATTCCTCTACTAGAGTTCTCCATCTAGCAAAAGAAGGCATTCAGGTCTGCGAACTACACTGACTAGTGACAGCAAGAGAACGGGAACTATTGGTACATTGAGTTAATGCATTTATCTTTTAAATCCAAAGACTCATTTTCAAATCAAGATTAGACTGTGAATTAAAATAATTTTGGGAAGTTTAACCTATCCCCTAGCAGAGATCAGTCTATTCCACAGCACAAAACCACTTTATGGTTCTCTACAAACATAAGTACAGGCTTCAGGCCTGATCATGTTTCCACTGAAACAGTTTCAAAGGGAGCAGGACGAGGCTGTTAGATAGCTGGGGTGGCGGGGGTACGGCTGCATATTAGAATTAAGTTGTACAAGTAAGATTGCCAAAATCCTGTCTAAACTGTGAAGTCCATCCCACATGCATTCCATATATGGAACTCCCATTGACTCAAATGAGAATTCTGTGCACAAAGACTTTACAGGATTCAACCCAGCTACCAGTCGTCCTAACTAGCACAATTGTCCTAACATTTCAGGGCAAATTCTGCTTATCTTCCTCACACAAGTAGTCCCACTGATTTTGTGAGGAAAGTGAACAGGGTTTTCTTCTTACATGAATATATCAATTCAACCAATTGATAAAATAAAGGATTATGTGATTCAAACACCTGTTCCAGAACTGTATTTCTAAGGAACTCTATATCTCTTCAGAACTGTATCTAAGGCAACTTTAGTGTTACTATACTAGTACATCACAGAAACAGGAGTTACAGTGTATGCACAAGCTTGAGTCACCCAACATCTGCCCTAAATCTGACTAACAATGCTGTACAGCACACCATTCTAAAAGTTAAAACCGAGTAGTAAGAAGCACTTCTCTCTATCTGTAAGCTACAGATGTTATTTGAATTAAATATGCAATATGTATACATATATGCATACTTCTACACAAAGGACAAGATCTTCACCTGGTGTAACTTTGCATAGCTCCATTGACTTCAGTGGAGCTATTCTGACTTACATCAGCTAAAGAGCTGTCCAAAAGTGGGCAAAATTCTAGTCTCAGCTATACCAGTGCAAACTCATTTAATTCAATGGCCTTTTTACCAGTGTGACTGGGAACAGAATTTGTCATGAAAGACACATATAACTTTAAGTATTTGAAGTAATCTTTTCAGAATTTGTTACCTGATTCCTGCTTGCAATTGCCAAAAATGTTTCTACTCTGCATCTGACCTCATTGGTAACATTGAGAGCTTTTCGAAGCAAAATGGCAACAGTTGTTTGTAATTTATATATACTATCCTTTGATCTCTGGATCCCATATTCAGTCCCACTGGCAGAATCAGGTTAAATGAATTTGGTCTCAACTTGGTGTCTGGAACAGGATAGTCCAAGGAGATAGAAACTTGATTCCTCACAGTCTGGTAAATTCACATAAATTCTTGAACACAGCTTACAAATCTGTATTATTCATAGCTGATCCACTTATTTTATCACACTGTAAAATGTAAAAAAAAGACCTTTATATAATTCTATAGTGCAATATATGTTCTTGCTAGCTGAGGTATGACTTGTTTTTAGAGCTGGGATGGTTGATACAAATCCACCTAGCAGCCTCACATTCTCTTTTCTTACTCCTTTTATTTAAAAGCTCTCCAGGCTTGCAAGCCTGTATGGGGATAAATTAGAGTCAACTTCCAAGAAAACAATGTAAGCATTCAAATATGGAAAAGTCATTTTGTTCCAGGCTCAAAACAGTTTTCATTGTGATCTGACATAACTGCAAATAAAATAAATTGAATAAGAAATATAAATATTGTCATCTCTGCCTTGCTTTTCTTGAGTCTAATGGGTGAATGACAGTGAGTCTGTGAACTATTCCGAGAGAATCAGAGTTTGAATAGCTCATGATTAGTTCACTGCAGCTCTAATTTACGGTATTTTGGTGTTGTATTGAAAATGACTACCATTTTTAGCTTGATATTGCAATTTCTGAGTAAATAGTAATGTAGGCAGAGAAGTATAAGGTTCCCCCGCTAAAAGCTTAGTAATCCACTCTATTCTGACTCCCATCTTCATTAAAGTCCACTCTTGGCTCAGTGCAGGAAGGGAACAGCACAACAGAGAAAGTTACACCATTCCCAACATTCCATCTACATAAGGGAGTAAAACACTGCAGTCGTTTGCACTGGTTTCTCATGGTAACTCCCATGTAATTGCTCCTCTTCTCAAAGCAGGTCAGATTTGAGTGCTACCTGCTTGCAAACCCTACAGTACAAATGGTTACACATACTGTACTGCCCAAATGACCTGGGAACTATAGTATGTGTAATGTATTTTGAGAAGTAATGTGCACCTTTAATAGAATGCAGTAATGATGCAAGAACACTAGGTACACTAAAGAAAACTCATAGTAATACACAGGAGTATGCCCAACACAAAATATAATGATCTGAGTTATTATGATTTATTGTTCTGTAGTGTCAAAAGTGTGTTAGCTGTTGCACTGGAGGTATAGGAGATGTACAAAATATACAGGCCTAGTGATTCTAGATCCTATACTCCAGAACTAGTATTGTATTTGGAGCCAGCTTTCTCCCTCCATATCTCATTATAGTGGTTCAGGTTTTCCAGTGATACACTTCTATATATTTAGATCACTTCAGCTCTAGATTCAGGCATGGCAGAGGTGAGGAGTTATGTAGGTGGTAGGCATGTGTGAATTGCTGAACAGAGTAAGCTCTCAGGATGATTAAGGCTGCTGCATAGCTGTTTGATCAAGTATGGGTTAGGAAGTCCTGTCACTGGGTCCAGACCCACACTCTTTTGAAAGCTGACATCTCTCCTGTTTGGGCTATTTGGCCTGGAACAGGTTGAGGGTATGTCTACACTACGGAATTATTCTGATTTTACAAAAACTGGTTTTGTAAAACAGATTGTATACAGTCAAGTGCACGTGGCCACACTAAGCACATTAATTCGGCGGTGTGCGTCCATGGTCCAAGGCTAGCATCGATTTCTGGAGCGTTGCACTGTGGGTAGCTATTCCATAGCTATCCCATAGTTCCCGCAGTCTCCTCCGCCCCTTGGAATTCTGGACTGAGATCCCAGTGCCTGATGGGGCAAAAATCATTGTCGTGGGTGGTTCTGGGTAAATGTCGTCACTCATTCCTTCCTCCGGGAAAGCAACGGCAGACAATCATTTCGCGCCCTTTTTCCCTGGATTGCCCTGGCAGATGCCATAGCATGGCAACCATGGAGCCTGTTTTGCCTTTTGTCACTGTCACCGTATGTGTACTGGATGCCGCTGACAGAGGCGGTACTGCAGCGCTACACAGCAGCATTTATTTGTCTTTGCATGATAGCAGAGACGGTTATCAGTCGTTCTGTACCATCTGCTGTGGCATCGTAAATTGGTAATGAAATGACGGTTATCAGTCATTCTGTACTGTCTGCTGCTGCCATGGGTGCCCCCAGCTGAGGTTGGCCAGGGGCGCAAAGACAAAAATGGGAATGACTCCCCGGGTCATTCCCTCCTTTATGTTGTATCTAAAAATAGAGTCAGTTCTGCCTAGAATATGGGGCAAGTGTACTAGAGAACCAGAGAGCACAGCTGCTCCATGTCAGATCCCGCAGAAATGATGAACTACATGCCATTCTAGGGGATGCCCCTGCAACAACCGCACTCGTTGCTTCCCTGCTCCCCCAACCCTCCTGGGCTACCATTGTCCCCCCATTTGTGTGATGAAGTAATAAAGAATGCAGGAATAAGAAACACTGATTTGTTAGTGAGACAAAATGAGGGGGAAGCAGCCTCCAGCTGCTATTAGTCCAGGCAGGACATTAAGTGGTGCGGGGAAGAGGAGCCCAGCATCCCGCTGCTATAATAGTCCAGGCAGTACGGAATCTTTTCTTTACACAGGAAAGGGAGGGGGCTGATGGAGCTCAGCCTCCAGTTGCTATGATGAAGACGGTTACCAGCCGTTCTGTACCATCTACTGGGAGTGACCAGGAATCATTCCTATTTTTACCCAGGCACCCTCGGCCAGCCTCACCTGAGGCCAGCCAGGAGCACTCATGGGCTGACGGATAGCAGTCATATTGTACCGTCTGCCACCAGGGAAGGGAGAGGAGCTGATACTGCTCTTCACTGCCGCAGCATCGCATCTACCAGCAGCATTCAGTAGACATAGGGTGACACTGAAAAAAGTCAAGAAACGATTTTTTTCTCTTTTCTTTCACGGGGGGGGAGAGGGGGTAAATTGACGAGCTATACCCTGAACCACCCCGGATAATGTGTTTGACCCTACAGGCATTGGGAGCTCAGCCAAGAATGCAAATGCTTTTCGGAGACTGCTGGGGACTGTGGGATAGCTGGATCCTCAGTACCCCCTCCCTTCCTCCATGAGTGTCCATTTGATTCTTTGGCTTTCCATTACGCTTGTCACACAGCACTGTGCTGTGGACTTTGTATCATAGCCTGGAGATTTTTTTCAAATGCTTTGGCATTTTGTCTTCTGTAACGGAGCTCTGATAGAACAGATTTGTCTCCCCATACAGCGATCAGATCCAGTATCTCCCGTACGGTCCACGCTGGAGCTCTTTTTGGATTTGGGACTGCATCGCCACCCATGCTGATCAGAGCTCCAAGCTGGGCAAACAGGAAATGAAATTCAAAAGTTTGTGGGGCTTTTCCTATCTACCTGGCCACTGCATCCGAGTTCGGATTGCTGTCCAGAGCGGTCACAATGGTGCACTGTGGGATACCGCCCGGAGGCCGATACCGTCGATTTGCGGCCACATTAACCCTAATCCGATATGGTAATACCAATTTTAGTGCTACTCCTCTCGTTGGGGAGGAGTACAGAAACCGATTTAAAGAGCCTTTTATATCGATATAAAGGGCCTCGTTGTGTGGACGGGTACAGCGTTAAATCGGTTTAACACTGCTAAAATCGGTTTAAATGCGTAGTGTAGACCAGGCCTGAGCGCCGACAGAGGGACATTAAGGCCAGCTAGTATTCTAGTAGGAGAATCTAAAGCCAGTGTGTCCTAGTGAAAAGTGTACCGGATCCCAAGTCGGGTGAACTTAGTTCTAGTCCCAGGTACTGCCTCTTGTTTGCTGTGTGAACTTGGGGCAAGTCCTTAACCACCCTATGCCTCAGTTTCCCCATCTGTAAAATGATACTGACCTCCTTTGTAAAGTGTTTTGACATCTATGGACTAAAGATGCTATATAAGAGCAAAGAATTATTATTTTCCTCACTGAATACAACTGATTGCTCACTAGAAGTAGCTCATGTGTGCTCCTAGGAATTCACAGGAAGTAATCTAGCATTTGTAAGATTTGGCCATATAAACCTCACCTTCATCACACATCATGACATGCCAAGTCCTTGATTTCCAACAACAGTCTTTTCTTTCTCTCCAGCATAATCTTTATATTACAGAGTGATTTTTTTTGGGAGGGGGGGTTAGATTTGGTCTAGCAATACCTCATCCTTCTGTGTCTCCATTTTCAGTGGGTAAATGTACATTCCTCAGTTCCTAATTCTTACTCCAGATCATTTACACTTTTTCAGCCACTTATACCAATGTGTGTCTTTCTGTATGCTCACAGAGTCTTTATTTTATCTTCACTGATACCAACATTCCATTAATCTTCCACTTAGTTGTAATCCCTAGTAGGCTTGCCAGAATGGTATTACAGTATGAAATAAAAAAAAGTAATTAGAACAGAGATTGATTATCATTTTAGTTAGTTTTAATCCCTGCTAGATACACATATCTCACAAGGGTGATGATGTTAATCTTCAGAAATGCATTAACTGAAATAAATGTTTTTAAGAAATGTGTCCTACAAGTCAGCTGTGTCAATATATTTTCCCTGAAGACCTTACTTAATTATTACTATAGGCATTATAAGTCTATTTTCCAAGTGGTTTGTCAAGTACTCATTTAACAGAGTTCACAGTACATATAACCTACAACAGAAATGGATACTGAATTAGCAGATAAAGTTTATCATCATCTACTGGATTATTATCCTGGAATACAATCAATCTGAAAGATGCTACTGAACAAAAGATAATGTATTTTTCTGCACTTAGCACATATGTTCTCTTGTTCCAATCACATCAAACCATTTTGTCAGACAGATTTTATAGGAATCATATCCAAACAGTTTGTTCTTTTTAGAGATATAACCATACACCAAGTACAATAATTGTACAACAGGCCTCATTATGTATAACCTTAATCTCTCATGTCTTCTAGGAGATTTCCTTCTTTTTCACCATAAACATACGATGTAGAAAATATGAAAAGTATGTTCCTTTGTGTGCAGACTTTGATTTTTTTAGGATAAATATTAAGATTCCGTTACTCCCTCCTTCCTACTTTCTGTACATATGTTTATTTCATGGTCATACTAAGTTAACTATCTAATACCTTTTCCCCCAGCACCCTAGGGTCTACCCCTTCTCTCACTGAAATCAGTGGCAAAGCTCCCATTGAATTTATTGGGAACAAGATCAAGCATAAAAATCTGTTTGATATCAATATACTTTTCCATGGATGCACCCGTGGACCATACAATGACACCTGATAGACTCTGGTATCACCCACCAATGAGATATCTGCAATGTCAGAATTACCAGAGCCATGTGTGGCACAGAATGCTGGACAGACCACAGATTGGTAAGAGCAATGCACAACCTGCGTATTATCCCCTCACATCGCAAGCACCCCAGGCTCAACAAAACAGCTTTCAACATAGCAAAGCACAAGCACATCGACTATCAGGTGCAGTTTCAGCAGTCACTTGATAACAAGCTTTTTTCATGCCCACCAATCACTGGCAACCCAACAGAAAATGGAATCAGTTTAAAGATGTGATTATTGACACAGCTTAACCAGTGCTGGGGCCAAAGAAAAGTGTACACCAGGACTGCTTCGATGAGAACAATAAGGACATTTCCAAACTCCTAAGTGACAATCAGAAAGCATTTGTTGAATGGCAGAATGATCTCACTTCCATCTCAAAGAAATATAGGTTTAAATACCTACAGAGCAAGGCCCAGTTTGAACTGAGGAGAATGCAGGATGAGTGGTGGGAGAGGAAGGCTGCAGAAGTTCAGCATTACACAGATACGACCAACGCAAAGATGTTCTTTAACTCTCTCAAAGCAGCCTACGGACCATCTAACTCTGGCACAGTTCCCCTGAAGTTGGCAGATGGCATAACCCTCATCAAAGACAAGGAGGGAATCATACAAAGCTAGGCTGAACACTTCAATAGTCTACTCAATAGAGACCATCCACAATCAATCAGCATGTCCTTGATCAATTACCTGAGAAAACCTTCAAAGAGGATCTCAATCTCCCTCCATCAGTTGAAGAGGTCATGAAAGCCATCAAACAACTGAACTCTGTCAAAGTGTCCAGAAAGAACTGTACAAAGTAGCAGACCCAAAGGCTATTGAGGTGTTCCATGACATCTTGAATAGCATTTGGGAGGAAGAAAAAATGCTGTTATTGTATCACTGTTCAAAAACAAAGGCAGTAAAGCTGACTACAGAAATTACAGAGGTATTTCTCTCCTCTGTACAGCAGGGAAAATACTAACTCACATTCTACTGAAAAGACTCATTACAAACATACTTGAGGAGAATCTGCCAGAAGCGCAGTGTGGTTTCAGACCAGGTCATAATACTACAGACATGATTTTTGTCATAAGGCAGGTCCATAAAAAAGTTTGGAGCAGAACATGGACTTGTATGCAATCTTCATCAACTTGACCAAAGCTTTCGATACAGTCAACAGAGAGGGTCTATGGGCTATTCTATATAAACTGGACTGCCAAGGAAGGTTCCATGACCACATAACAGTGCAAGTGCTCTCAAATGGTGACTCTTCTGATGCATTCAAAATCTCGAATTGAGTGAAGCAAGGCTGTGTACTTGCTCCAGTGCTGTTCAATTTGTTCTTTGCCTGTTTCCTCAGCTATGCCACAAGGGACTTGGATCAAGAGATATACATCTGCTACCAGCTCAATGGCTACCTCTTTGAACTTCAAAGGCCCCATGCTAAGACCAAGATTCTGGAGAGACTTCTCATTGAGGTACTTTTGGCAGATGATTGCGCCTTGGTGGCTCATAAACATGATGACCTTCAGGTCATCCTTGATAGATTTTCTGAAGCATCTCAGCTCTTTGGTCTCACCATCAGTCTCGGTAAAACAGAGTTCTTGTTCCAACCAGCTCCTCATTCCAATGTCCCAGTGCCAGCCATCTTCAACTAAGGCAAACAGTGAAAAATGTGGATCAGTTCAAGTATTTGGGCAGCATCATCTCAAGTGACAGTTCCCTTGATAAGGAAATTGCCTCCAGAATCAGTAAGGCCAGCCAGGCGACTCCAAACAAAAGTCTTTAACCAACACAACATATGTCTCTCCATCAAATTGAATATCTTCAGTGCAGTGGTTCTAACATCTCTCCTGTATGGATCTAAGACATGGACTCTTTATAGACAGCACATTAAATAGCTTGAGTAATTTCACATGCAGCTCCTCTTCTCAATAATGAGCATTCACTGGCAGGACAGAGTGAACAATATTAAGGTCCTAAAGAGAGTAAATAAAATCAGAATTGAGGAAATGCTATTGAGAGTATAACTTAGGTGGACTAGACAGGTCATCAGAATGGAAGACTGCCGTCTCCTAAAACAGATCTTGTATGGGGAGCTGAGGCAGGGCAAAAGAAAAATGAGTCGTCCCTATAAGCACTTAAAAGATCATCAGAAAAGCAGTCTCCAGTGGGCTGGCATCAATCTCAAAGAATTCAAGCAAATGGCTCAGAACAGGAATCACTGGCAGTCTCTGATAAGATCAGCATGTTTGAGTGGGATCGATTAAATTGTCTTCGGGCTGCATGTGAAAGGTGCTACAAAGCTGCATCGTCAAACATCATAGATATGGACTTCCCATGTCCTCAGTGAGACCAGCTCTGCATTAGGGTTTGGACTTCAGAGTCATATGAATAGTTATAGATGAGAATTGTTACAATATCATCACCAGCAGCAGCGATGGACTACCAACCAATGTTCTTCTGTAGCAAATGGAATCTATACTCATTTTTAAAGAAAGAGGATAGTATGTTTACAATGTATGTCCTCCCTTTATGAGTGTATTTCATTTAAAATGCCATTGTATAATATCATCTTTCTTTTATTCTCTATGAAGTAGCTGAAAAACTGCCAATGTTAACTTCATTTATGTATATGAGAGCTAAAACAGACATGAATTTCAAGCCTAAATGAACAAAGGCATTCATATAAAAAATCTCAGGTAGCTGTAGTGATATGGGTTTCTATCTCAATCCCATAGTTATCTAAAAATACTTTTTTAAACAGAAGTTACAATTCATGTCCGTTGAGACCAGCACTCTGCTCAACATTCAATGCACTTTTCAGAATTTGAATTCTCTAAAGTCTCTCTACTTTCCTCTTGATGGTATATTCTTCTCTGCTCTCTCTTTCCATTTCTTTCTCTCTCTTGTACAAACACACAATCAGGCAATCTTTTCCACCCGTGTCTCACTAATCCAAACCTCAACCATGATTCAAATTCATTATACTTTTATATTTTTAAAAAACCACTCTACTGATATATGCCCCTTTTGTATCTAAATGTGTTAACAATAACATGCTGTAACACCAAAGAGTATTTCCAGGATTCCACAATACCATAACAAAGTATCCGAATTAGAGATATAATTCTCAACCACAGAAAATGTATGCAGGACTAAACTCAAATCTTTTCACTTAGGACCAGATTTTTTAATGTTTTTAGGTGGCTACTGGAATTTTCAAAAGCACCTAAGTGCCTAACACTCATTGAATTAAATGAGTTTTAAACACCTGGATACTAGGCACTTAAATATCTTTAAAAATCTGGGCCCTAGTGCACATTAAAACAGAGACAAAAAGCAGAATGCTAAAACAAGAAAGCTATTTTTACTTTAAACGATCTCTATTTGAACAAGGAAAAGCAGTTTACTATGAATAAAAATATAAAGTTATCTACTACAAATGTTGTAGTGCAGATTTGTATGGAAAGCTCTCTAATACTCTTATCACTTTATCAGCACACTTCAGGAAAATCAATTTGTGCAGTTTGTCTTCAAACTATGTCCTAAGCAGTCAAATCTCAAAATATTATATCTTAGGAGAAAAAGCAGAAAACAAACAAACAAACAAAAAGTCATCAAAGAAACTGAAAATGTAGCTATTCTTTACCTGCTGAGAAATGGCAGTACAACTTTTCAACATACTTCTTATCAAATGTTCCTCTGTGGAGCAGTATAGAACTATTTGGTGTATAGAGAACACACCAGAAAAGTAAGCAGTGGTATGTAACTGATCTGGGACTTCAGTAAGATGTGGTCTAACTTATAGATGCATTTTAGAACGCTGTGTAGCCATGTGGGATTTTTACTAACATTATTAGGGCGGCATCATTATTCGTGTTGGAGAAGGAGAAAAGGATGCAGATACAATGTGCCATAGATATATCTAAGCATGTAGCACTCTACTCCCATGAATAATAAGAAGAATATTTGATATTTAGATGGCCCTTTTGCATTTTCAAATTGCTCTGCAAGCATTAGCTAATTAATACTCACAATCCCCCATGAGCCAGGTTATAAATATATAAAGCCAGATCCTCAAATAAAACTAAATGCTTGTCAGAATGCATGTGTTTGTAGATTTTAAAGCCACAAGGGGCCCTTATGGTCATATTGTCTGACCTGCATAACACAGACCATAGAATTTCACTAAATGGTTCCTGTATCAAACCCATAAATAAATTCTGGGCTGGAACTGTGCAAAGGTAGCTTTACGTTCACTTTTGCGGTCTTCCAATTTGCACATGACTGCAATGGCCACAGGGGGCCAAAAACACAGCTGAGGATCGGTATGATAGAGGTACCCTGGCCATACACTGTTTCTTCTGGTCTTGGCTCCTTTTCCCTGCTCTGCCAGATCAGGGAGAGGAATGGCATTAAAGCCCCTAAGCTAATGCTTCCAGCCTGATCACTTTACACTTGTATGATCCTTAATGGGTTTGTTAAAACAGCTATAGAACCGGATTATGCAGGCAATGCTAAATGGGCACACCACAGAGAATCTGGCCTACGTTAACCCCATTTTACAGAAAAGGAAACCAAGAGCTGGCAAAACTGAAAGGTTAAGGCCCATTCATTTTCAAGCAAAATTCCCACAGACTTGAACTGGGTTTTTCTTGGATAAGGAGTGAGTAAAGCATGTTGTATAGGATCCTAAGCCATTTGTCCAAGGATATACAGCAAGCCTGAGTGACAGTTGAGATTAGAACTCTGGCATTCCCGGGACATACCACTCATGCTATCCTGTCATAATAGTTAAACGGTAAAATTCAGTAACATTTGTACTTTCACTGTAAAATATATGATAATTTTCAAAATATTTTTATACTAACTAGGCAATGTATCAAAATATTTTCTTTTAAAAACTTGTTTCTATAGCATATTACACTTCTGTTTAGATAATGACACAGTTCTAACATATTACACTACAGCTTTTGTAATACAGTAACATTTCCTTTGGCTTCAGTGGGAACATAATCAGAATTTTAGCCAACCATCAGAGGAGGTGTTCTTTGGTACTAATCATGAAGTTGTAAGAGCTGTTTTATGAGCTTGATAAATATGGAGTTACCCCCAGATCCTCCCACATATTTAGACAGCTAATTGCCCCATTGAAATGGATGGAAGTTAGATGCCTAGATACTTTTGAAGGTCTGTGCCTTACTTCTTATCCATCTCATTTCAATATACTTAATACTTCAGTCAGTAACAAATTAATTTTTAGATGTCAGTTTGGGGGGAAATAGGAAAACACAGGGAGAGAATAATTGGGTAATGACTGCTGGGTTGGGCGAATGGAAAAAGGAAGTCCGGGGTACTTTTTGCTAGCAAAAAACTAAAATGGAAATCAAACTTTCTCCAGACTTTTCAGCAAAAAAATAAATCCCTCTTAGGTTTTCCACTACAACTGACATTTTTTCCCCACCTTTTTGACAGTTCTCTCAGTTGTAGTTATTCCTTCCTATTACAAACTTATATTTGGGGTGAATTTCTGGTTCCATTGAAGTCAACGGTCAAACTCCCAATGACTTCAGTGAGGCCAGAATTTCACTCTCTGTCAGACTGTAGAAATAGCAAGGGTGACTTTCATGTTCTTAGGATGTTGCTTGTAATCTGTCATTAGTTAATACATTATAATAGACAACAAGCATAGCTCTTAAATGTAGCTAGTGATTTTGAATAATGCAACTATAAATCTAAGACAATGATGCTTTACCAGAGCATCTATAAACATGAGGCTGATTAACACTGGTTACGAGCAGACCTATGAAACATGGTAAATGAATAATTAATGGTGTTTGAACTCAATATTTATTATTTATGCACACATATATTCATGTTTAACACAGATGTCACTAAAGTTTTTAATCTGCCCCACTCCATCCTACCCTGCATGTGATGATTTAGACATTGATTTGCTGTAAAATAATTAACACTAAATGACAGAGTTATTATAATTGGATTGAATTATTTTTTCTCCATTGTGGTTTAGGCAGAATGTGTGCATTGCTGTCATTTGGAGACGATATGTAATATGGTTTGGCATGTTAAAGTATGAAAAGCTCTTTGCTATTTAGGTAGGAATTAATTTATTAGTAGTGAAACTGCAATATTTAAATGAGGAGAGTTTTGAGGGGAGACAGTGGGGATTGTTTTATTTCTAAATAATTAGATGCATTTGAAAAACATACCCATCACCATTTAAAATGCATTTATGATCTTTTTGCTGTTCAGAATTGTTACGCAACAGACATTTCACTGTGTATGTGAACGAAGTAAACAAATGCATTGCTACTGTAGTTGCAGAGTAAGTAAACACTGATGTCACTGCTGCTATAATCACATTAGTAGGATCTGTTAACGGTAATGTCCAGACAGATCCAGTACCCAGATCAGGAGATCTTTGAGATGCAATTTCAATTTGAGCACAACTGAAAATGAGAAACGAATCTACTTTAAAATAGGATCTTTGCAACAGATTGCCTTTCAAATAAAAACTCTGTTGTAAGAGTATGGTGTCCCTAGCCTCTGTTTGCCAGAAGCTGGGAATGAGTGACAGGGGATGGATCAGTTGATAATTACCTGTTCTGTTCATTCCCTTTGGGGCACCTGGCACTAGCCACTGTCGGAAGACAGGATACTGGGCTAGATGGACCGTTGGTCTGACCCAGTAGGGCTATTTTTAATGTTCTTATGTTCTTATGAGTAATCTTGCCATCACAGACATACAGCATCAAATCACCTTGAATTGCACAGTTACATTTAACTACACTTGTGTATCTTTTCTTTAAGAACAAATTCAGTTTTCTCTTACTCCCCAGCACACACAGACATAGATACACTCAGAGCCAGACTATATCCCAGTCAGAAGAAACACATACTGTAGTTAGCAGTGTATTCGCATTCTTCAACGCTATTTGGTCAAGGACAGAAACATCACAGTCTGAACGTTTAGTACCGTTTTCATTTCTAAAGGGCTTCTCATTTTAAAGATAATGTATCTATGCCTTTAAATATGCTGATACCCCAGTATGATAGTACCTTGTAGCAAAACAAAATACAACAATAATAGCAATAGCAATCAATGGATGAAAATCACTCAGGTGTGGATAATAATAGCGCAGGATGTGTTTCCTGGAGTGTTCTCCGTGCACCTCAAATATACGCTCACCGATTCTGCAATTACACACTTTATCAACATATGCTGAGACTGCTGGGTTTGCTTGGTTTTTAACCCTTAGCCATTGACCCTCATGCGCAGGGTAACGCGGGGAAACCAAATCAAATGCTTTTGCCATTCAGAATTTACAGTGCACATTTTTTTCTTTTGGTAAATCTTTTACAAAAGGAAAAAAGAAGGAAAAAAATAAAGAAAAAAAGAGAAAAAAAAACTTGTTTTCGCCATGAAAAGTGTGTACTTTTGCCCTGTGAATCATATATATTTTCTCCCTAATTTTCAATTACTTCCTTGATTTTCTCCTTCAAATTGATGAAGCGTTTGCTTTTCAATCGCATGGACTCACCTTTATGGTCTGTTTAGCACTGCAGCTACCTCCTGCATACCAATGTGGGGCTGCAAAAGGCACCACCACATCCGTCTTACTTTCCTTCCAGCCTTTTCCCTACTACCAACAACCAGACGCATTTTTAAAAGTAGTTCTCGCCGCAAAGATAAAGAAATGGATCCCATTATAGTTCGGTACTATTGTATATATCTACAGTGCCCCACGATCAAACAGAAACGGTGGACCTAGCAAGAACAGGCTGAGCGGAAAGACACCGCGAATAAAAAATGTTTTCTAAATAAAAATGACAGAAAACATTGTCCGCACAAGCGGGAAAAAACAAAGGGACAGTTTCTTTTTGGTAACTGTACCCACCCATGGAACAGCTGTGGAAGCCAGTCCAGGCAACCTGACATTGCAGTACTTTCTGAGATCAGAAGTGCAGCTGGAAGGTTTTGTTGTACAATCATTGCTTAATTAAGCACAAGAAGTTCTCTCTTCTCTCCCTCCCGCCCCCTCCCGCGTTTGTACACAAGATCTGGGGAGACTCACCGGGTCACCCTGATCTCTGAAGGTCAATCTCAGGTTGTGCCTCGGCTGTGGCTCTCTCCCCTGGGCTCTTTTGGCTGGCTTCGATTTTGGTTTGGCTTGTGTGTCTGTCACTTGCTATGTTAAGCCGCTGCCCAGCATCCCAGCTCAGATTCCGTGATCGCAATCCACATCTCGGCAGATGTACCAGAGAATCACATAGAGGATCAGGAGGATGGCAAAGATGAACAAAGCTACCAGAATAGCCTTGGTCACAGGAGAAATGAGGGACTGCATGTCACCCAGCAGGAGCCGCAGCCGGAGAGGAGTTAGTAATTGCAACGATCCTGATGGTCTCTGGCAGAAGCCCCCCACCCACCCTGCCAGGCAAGCAGTAGCCCCCACTAAAACCGGTGGTGCATCTGCATTGGTTCGTGCCGAGTTGCCAGCGCTTTAGCAACGGGCTTCTTCTTCTTGTTGTGTGCGTGTGAGTGTGGCGAAGGAGACACTCACTCCACGGGGCACAGTGAGGCGCTCACATGCCCCCGCTGCGGCTCTCCGGCAGGGAAGATCAGCGCTCCGCTGGGAAGAAGAGGGGCCAGAGCGGGCGAATGGAGCGACGCTGATAATCCTGCCATGGGCGCCGCAGGGGCTCCAGCTGCACTCGCTTCTTTCTTCAAGCCCGCGCGGAGGAGGAGGCGGGAGCGCTGCACCCGGGGCGTTCAAACTTAGGCGCGGAGACAGCCCGGAGGGGGCAGGGGTGAAAAGCCCGGCTCCTGGGAAGGTCCCTAATGAAAGCCATCAAAGGGCAGTGGGGAAGGGAGGAGAGGAGGGGGAGAGGCGAGCCTGGGGGTGCAAGTGACGGGAGCCCTGTCTGCCTGCCGGGAGCACGGTGCTTTCCCCCGGCGCTGTGCGTGCGAGAGCCGGAGCGCGCGGTGTGTGTGTGTGTGTGTGTGTGTCTGCAGCGCCGGCCGCGGGGCTGCTGCAGACTGGGAACCCAGCTGATCAGTATTCCGCCCAGCAGAGCCTTCCCGCCCCTCGCTGCATCGCCCCTCGCTCCCTCCTCCTGCTCCCCAAGGGAAACCTCGGCCGCGGCTGTGCCTATAACGAGAGGGTGGCGTGCAGTGGGATTTTCCCCCCATACCCTCCTCCCTTTAATTGACGTCCCCGCCGCCCTTGCGCTTCATTGGCGACCTGCTGCTGTGACTAGCGGAGGGGCTGGCGGAGGGTTGCCCCTGCTGCTTGCCACCGAACAGGGCAAAGAAGGGAAGGGAAGCTGGGAGGTCCTGAGGGGTTGTGGCAAAAACCCCGCCCCGCAGCCCTGGCAATAATAAGGCGGGAAGCTGAACATCAGGTGAGGCGGATGGACCCTCTTCGCCGGCCCGCGTCAAATGACCCCCGATTTGTGGGGAGGGGAAGGGGTCACAGTGGGGTGTGAAGCGAGGGAGGGGTATTAGGTGCTGCTCAGCAGCTGAACTGAGACAAGGGGGCTCTGTGGTTCCCTGGGCTATGCCATGGGACCGTGTCTCTTGGGGGATTTGTTAGAGGCCCTCAAGAAAAAAGCCCCCACCAAAACAGGGAGCAGACAAGCGCGCCCTGCCTCAGCCAGTCTGCTGACCAGCCAAGGGTGACCACGCCACACACACCCACCCACCCACGCAGGAATGCGGTTGCCCTCTGTGGCCATCCAGCGAGGTCAGAACCGGAGAGACCCTCCCCGGAAGGGATTAGCAGTTGTCCAGTTCTGTCCACCACAGGTTGGCATTAGAAATATCCTGCCAAAGGGGAGGCATTCACAGAAGAGCAACACAAGTTATCAAGGGGGAGAAGGGAAGCTTAAAAGCCAAATATGTGTAATTGGATAAAGGAAAAACTGGGGAGACATCAGAATACTCTACAGATATTTGATGGGTGCAAACAGCAAGGATACTTGGAATTTTTAAAACTTCCCGTTTTGTATCTAGGAAGGATGGTTTTGTGAGAGAGGCGACTCAGGCCATCTGGGAATACCCACAATTCCTGCCTCTGCCATATAGTTCCTGTGTCACCTGGGGCAAGTCACTTAATTTGTCTGTGCCTCAGTTCCCCACCTGCAACATGTGGATGACAATAATACTTCCTTTCTCCCATTCTCAGTCTTGTCTCTTCAGAGTGTAAACTTTTCAAGGTAGGGATTGGATATTCATAAAGTTCTTTGCAAAATGAACTGCTTGGCACTTCCAGGTGCGACTGTGATACAAATAATATATGTGTTCATGAAATCCAGCACAGATTCCATGCTCACCATGACTCATTACTTTATCACAGATAACTCTGGCAGTAGATGCTATTTAAAAAAACAGGTATATTCTAGAGATTTAGGACATACAGCTATTAATACCAACAAGGCATCTTTAAAACTCATCTTGGCCTTGTAATAGTTTGTTTAGTGGAAGATTCCACTATAAGAAGAAAATTAGTTGTTCCATAGAATGGCTGTTTTTCACAGTCTGGCATTCAGCACTTATTCTATGTTGTCCTTGGAGAAGCCTTTCTTAACTTGACAGCACTCCAGCAAGTAGTACCAAACTTAGCAGCATTTGACATAGTAGTAACAAGACAGTTTGTTTAATACTACAGAACTTGTCAGAGGGGGAACCAGAGCAGTGCATATAGTTTTAAAAGAGACACCATCACCCTGTTTATCCTCCATATGTAACTTGAACAGTCTGGGTAGGAATAGCTTTTGAATTCTACACATATAATTCACATTTATATATATATATATATATATATATATATATATATATATATATATATATATATATATATATATGTATATTAGAGCATCACTGAAAAATTAAAAATCTAGCTTGTCTGTGTTTTATGTGCTGTCATTGGTGGAGAGTGAGCAAATAGAGAAAGCACAAGTTGACTAACAAACTCGTTGCCCAAACTATCCTGATTTATGTTGACAAAGCTGGTTTACAAGTAAGGAAGTAAACAGAAAAGTCATCTCAGAGCCCTTATAAGTAAGAGAGAGTGGCAAGAGAAATCAATATTTGCTCATTAGAAAAAGTCAACATTGATAGGAAAAGTTTTAATTTCCATCTTGTAAGATGATATTAAATTAAAGGAGAGTAGTGATGTAAACTATTGATCATTCTCCTTTTAATTTTCTCTTTTGTTATGTTTGAGAATGAGACTGAGCTACAGCAAATAAAAGTTTACAGTTTACCCATACAAAAACGTGTGGATAAATTGCAAATGATGTGGTAGTGTTGGTAGTTTTAGGTGTGCTGAAATTAAATCCAAACAAAATGTGCGTACAGAAGACAGCCATTTGATATAGGCTCCTTGAAATATCTCTTGATGTCACAGTGAGTCTTAGCCAAAACAACACAATCCAAACTCTATTCCTGCTCTATCTCTACTACACTTCTTATCCAATGTCCTAAGGCGTAAATGGCATCAGTTACAAAAAACAAAACAAAAATATTTCTTGAGTGCGTTATAAAGCCAGTGGATCTAATACAAACCTGGGTTTTGCTGGTCTACATCACCACAATAAAGGATATATTCAGGTGGAAAGTACCTCCAAAGCAGATGCAACCCCCTCTCTGCTGGGCAGCCTGAAGTCAGTACATCCTCAAAATTGGGCTGTGCTGTGTGATGAAAGGTGTGGTGAATGTCTGCAGTCATTGTTTTAAAATAACATTCAAAGAGCCTGATTCCTCTGTTGCTTACAAAGTCTGCACATGTATAACTCCAGTGACAGCAGTGAAGTTACCCGAGTGTAAATGAGACGAAGATCAGGTCCAGGGAATCAAATAAGAACTGATCAGGTCCAATTTGCTTTGGTTACAGGCTTTCCATATATATAGTATCCACCTCAGTTATTTTCTGTTTTCCTCCGTTTCAATGAGATTGTGTGGAGAAGAAATATAACAGATATCTATTTCATTAAAATGATTTTGAGACTAACAGAATTCCAGATAGGGTGTTATCACTTGTGTATTATAACCATGTCTAAGGTACTCAATGAACGTACATGTCATATGTTCCTATATTTCTTTTCATAACAACAATAAGACTAAAAGTAAAATCCTGGCCTCGTTGAAGTCAATGAGAGTTTTACTATTGACTTCAGCAGAGCCAGGATTTTACCCTATAACGAAGTAATGCACAGTAAACTCAGGGAAAAGTGAAATACTGTCTTGAAGATAATCCAATAAAAGATATAAATAACTGACTGTGAAAAGGAAACAATGGGGAAGTAGCAGTAGATGGCTTAAAGGATTGGTAATGAGCTCTGGAACCTTTGACCACCACCCCATTGGTTAATATCAATCGCAAACCAGTAGTGACCAAAAGCTGTTAGTGAAGTTTAAAGAAGTGTAAGATAATACAATTAGGAAAGATTTATCCACTTGGCCTGGAAAACATGAATTAAATTTAGCAAGGTTAGATGCTAAGGAAAGAGGAAGAGTGATGTTTTGCCAAGTTTATTTTAATGCTTTGGACTTCATACTTTTTGGCACAGTGGCTGAGAGGAGAGAACAAAATTGCTTGAGTTAGTATGGAGATAAAGAGCCCTTCAGATGGACTTCTACACACCCAACTCTTCATCACCATTAGATTTCAAAAAGGAATTATTGTTAGCCTCTTCTCTCTCCTATTTGGCACAATTTTCAGAATGTGGCAACTCTAAATAAGAGAGAAATTTATCTTTTGACTTTTAATATGCTAATCAGATTTTCCTCCTTTAGTGTAGGAAAGGGAAATCAAATCATGAGCTAATAAGGATCCATTAGTCATTTTTCGGAGGTATGGGGGATTGTTTGTTCATTTGTTTTAAGACAAAGAGCTTCTCACACTGGAGGAACCAAATAGTAAATTCACCCTAGATACAGACTCCTGAGTATCAGTACTTCCTGCTATTGGTATTTATGTTTATGAATTTTAGATCTACACTGAGAACTACAGATTATTTGCCTAGACCATTCTTTTGGACAAAAAATCTCTGTTGGAAGTAAACATCAGGGCTGAGCTGGTTTCTAAACTTTTTGGAGCCTGGTGGAGTACACAGGTGATAAATACAAGACAGGAGTGGAAAGAAAAAATGGTTATGGACCTGGATGCACAAGATAATTCTCAAAGTAAGGCAGATTCTTACAAGATTATACATTACTGATTAGAATCCTGCATAGCACAGTTCAATTCCTTCTTTTCTACAGAAAGTATAATCTGTGTTTTCCAACCCAATGCTAGAAGGGATGTGAGTGAGAAGTGTTCTCATTTGTGTGTGTTGGGAATGTCCCCAGCACAGCATTTGAGATCAGATTTTGGATATTGTGGACATCAACACAGGCCCCATTCAACTGAAGGTATTTTTTTTCCTTTAGACACCAATCAAGTAATAAATCTTTAGGGTTAAGAGCTCCACTCGCACGCATATCTGGATAAACAGCTGTGCTCTGATGGAAACTGGAATCAACAATCAAGCTGTCATTTAAACAGTTGAAAAAAATTCCTGCTAATGTACAAGGGAACATTCAAGGTGAAGTGGCCCAGTAATACCTCCCCAGTTTTGTGGTCACAGGGGGAGAAACACTATTGCTATTGGGGCATTTGATGCACTGGATGAGATACGGCACACCACATGTTGTGATAGGCATGTTTGGATCCTGAAAGATGTGTTTTGGGGTAGGGGATTGTTTATCATCATAGTAATGGTGTTATGTCCACAGGTTTTGCAGCTGTTGTGCTGCTTTGTGTTGGTGTGTCCTGGTCTGTGGGGAGATTGTTGCTGATGATGAGCTTGATGAGGTTGGGGGGTTGTTTGAAGGCCAGAAGAGGGGGTTAGAGAAAGATTTGTTTCAGAATGTGGTCCCCATCAACTATGGGTTTAATTGTTTGATGATACCCCATATGGGTTACAGTGTGAGGTGGTAGGTGTCAACTAGGAGTGTGTGATTGGAGGGAGATTTATTTCTGTTTTGAGGCAGGTTATCTCGGGGTATTTGCATGACCTATTATATGATGTGTTCTACTTCTCCAGTAGAATGTCCTTGTTTGGTAAAGGCAGTTTTAAATGTGTTAAGATGTATATCCAAGACTTTCTCCTTGGAGCATATTCTGTTTTATCTACAGGCTTAGCTGTGGATAAAAGATTTCTTTGTGTGTCTGTGGTGGTTACTGGATCTTTGAAGGTAGGTGTGGCGATCCATAGTTTTTTTTGTATGTAGTTGTTCGTAGGGTTCCATTGTTGAAGCTGATTCTGGTGTCCAGGAAGATGCTAATATAGTAGTGTTCTAGAAAGATTTTAATGGTTGGGTGGTGGTTGTTGAAGTTCTGGTGGAAATCTATGATGGAGTTTAAGTCAACTGTCCAGAGGATTAAAATATCAGAAATGTGTCTTATTTGATGATACCCCATTTGATGATACCCCCAAGGTATATAATTGATTTTGAGGTGCCTTTGTCTAGAAATTCTTCCTCAAGGTGGCCCAGGAAGATGGTGGCATATTGGGGAGGCATCCGAGTACCCATAGGTGTTCCCATGGTTTGGACAAAGTGTTTGTTGTTGAATGTAAGATTTTTATGGGTAAGGATGAAGTGGATGTGTTTGGGGATGTGGTGGGTGGATATCTGAGTATTAATATCTATGAATCTTGATATTCCTTCAGTAACAGTTGCATGTCCAGATATGGTGGGTCTGCCTGGGTTCCCTTGTTTGTGTATTTTAGGAAGCATGTAGAAGGTCCCTGGGAGGGGTTCATGTGGGATTAAGTTGTAGAGTTTCTCTTGGAGTTGTTTGGGGAAAGGATTTGATTATATCCTTAAATTCATGGGTAAATAGTGGTTTGGAGTCTTCTTTGTGTTCTTTATAGTTGGTGGTGTTGGAGAGCTGGCCTAATTAACTTAGTCATTACAGTTGAGAACTATTGTGATCCTTTCTTTGACCACTATCTGATAGTTAGATTTCGGGAACTATTTAATTGTCCTCTTGGTGGTGGAGAAATTGTGATGGATGCAATGTTTGTTAAGGGTTTCACAGTCAATTTTTTTCCTGAACCAATCAATTTAATGATCAAAAGTCTGGTTTTGTGCACTGTGGGATTATCCAGTCAGATGCCTCTTTTTTCTTATGACTGTTGTTGGGGATGTGGTAATTGTTGGTTGTGTTGCCATTGTTGTGAAATGATTTCTTGAGGCGGAGTTGGCAGAAGAATTCTTCTCGTTCTCCACATGTCAGTATGGTATCAGGTTCTGTGGTGGGCCAGAACTTCAGTCCCTAGGAAATAATAGCTTATTCAGCTCTGGTTAGGAGCAGTCTTGATAAAATGATGATGTTGAAGTGTCATGTAGTATCCATGTGGTGGAACCCGGTGCCATGGTTTCCCTAGAGCTGGTGTTCTGTGGGTGGTAGAATTGCTGTAGTTGGTTCCAGTTTTTGTTTTTGTGTTGGACGGCTGTCATCAGGTTTTTTTGATAGTTATTTTGGGTTTCTTGCATGATTTCTAGGTAAGTTTCCTAATATTTTTCTTCCGGAGTGTGGCAGCATGTGGTGATTTCTTGTTTGAGGTGGCCCTTCTGGAGGTGCAGTAAGTGGTTCCTCAGATTTTCCAAAGTCCTTCTGTAGATCTGATGTTTTTATTTATTTATTTTCTCCATTTCATGTTGTTTTTTTCTTGTGGGTCATGAGACCTTGTGTTCACCTTCTTTCTAGGGTCTTCCTGTTAGGAGTCTGCTCACTGCTGGTTTGATGCAAACTAGGAAAATATGGCTAAAAAGTTTGTGTTCATACAGCAGTTAGATTTCCAAAACTTTACTATGCCTTTCCACTATACTGTGAAACAAGCAAAAAATGACAAATTTCACCTGTTTTTCTTCACATCAAAGCTTTTCATCCACTTCTCATAAGCCTAGTCATGATAACTTGATGAATTTTAGTGAAAAATGTGGAAACTGAGGCAAAGGCTGGTTTTCTGTCTTTAAACCACTCTGTATTTTACCTAAATATTGAAGCTCATGTAGAAGTGAAATTCATCCCATTCAGAAGGCCAACACAAGATGCACACACCACAAAAGCCACAAAATAAGACTTATGTGGAACTTCAAGGTGCCTGGGCCCTGTGCTACCACTCTGCTCAGGGGTGAATTTCACTCATAAGATAGTATGCAATACAAAGTGAATTCCCCAGAAGAGGGTTATAGCAGCTGCAGTAGATAAAGAAGGATAGATTAAGACTGAGACATAACCTTCAGTTAATTTTTTGAGGCTTTCAATGGACCTGTATTAATTCTGTGATGTTAACATGCATTAGAAAGGAAAGCTGATGCAATAGTTAAAGTGCTAACTTGAGATTAACAAAACCCAAGTTTAGTTCTGTGCTCTGTCACAGACTTCCTGTGTAACCTTGGGCAAGGCATTTAGCCTCTCAGTGCCTCAGCTCTCCATCTGTAAAATGGAGATAATCACATTTCCCTACCTCAGTGGGGTGTTGTGAGGATACATACATCAAAGATTAGTAACAGGGGCCATATAAGTACCTTGGGTAGATATTATAATTAGGAAAGAGAAATGACTCTGGAGAAGGAAATTTGAAAGGAAAACTGAGTACACAGCATAGTCACTCATATCGTCCTGAGAATAACTCAGGTGGATACTACAGATCAGATTTAATTTGAAAACAGCTCTTGCTCCCATTGGCCTCAGTTGTCTAAACAGTGGGTGGAAGATGAAGTAGCAGTCTGCTATGTGACAAGAGTAAACCTGACTTACGCTCATATGAGCCAGGAAATAGAGCTCAGCCTTTACACTTTTGTCTGTCACACCTGTATTAGAACAGCAGGTAAGGAAGAGGCATTGCTAGGTGTCATAAACAGATAAGTAAGAGTTAATAGAACAGAAGTACTTTATATCTCTTTGACTGTAAAGGGTTAACAAGTTCAGTAAGCCTGGCTGTCACCTGACCAGAGGACCAATCAGAGGACAGGATACTTTCAAAACTTGAGGGAGGGAAGTTTTTGTGCTGTGCTGTTAGTTTTGGTAGTTGTTCACTCTGGGGGCTCAGAGGGACCAGACGTGCAACCAGGTTTCTCTCCAATCTCTCCAATACAGGCTCTTATAAGTTCAGACTAGTGAGTACTAGGTAGATAAAGCGAGTTAGGCTTCTGTTTGTTCTCTTTATTTGCAAATGTGTATTTGGTTGGAAGGAGTTCAAATGTGCATTTGGCTGAAATGAGTGCAAATTGGTATTTTGCTGAAAAGATTTTAATTTGTACTTGTATACTTAGGCTGGGAGAGTATTCCCAGTGTCTATAGCTGAAAGACCCTGTACCTATTCCATTTTTTTAAAATTTACAAAGATAATTTTTACTGTTTTTTCTTTCTTTAATTAAAAACTTTTCTTGTTTAAGAACCTGATTGTTTTTTATTCTGGTGAGACCCTAGGGGACTGGGTCTGGATTCACCAGGGAATTGGTGGGGAAAAAGGAGGGAAGAGGGAGAGAGACGCTGATTTCTCTCTGTGTCAGGATTACTTTCTCTCTCAGGAAGAGTCTGGGAGGGGGAAAGAGAAGGAAGGAGGAAGGTGAATTGTCCTCTCTGTTTAAAGATTCAAGGAGCTTTGAATCACAGTGATCTTCCAGGGTAACCCAGGGAGGGGAAGCCTGGGAGAGGCAATGGTAGGGGAAAGAGTTTTCTTTCCTTGTGTTAAGATCCAGAGGGTCTGGGTCTTGGGGTTCCCCGGGCAAGGTTTTGGGGGGACCAGAGTGTACCAGACACTGGAATTCCTGGTTGGTGGCAGCGCTACAGGTCCTAAGCTGGTAGTTGAGCTTAGAGGAATTCATGCTGTTACCCCATCTTTTGGACGCTAAGGTTCAGAGTGGGGAATTGTACCATGATACTAGGGATGAGCCTTTGGGGAAATTTAAAGCGGCTCTTGACCACAAAAAACTCTGAAGGAGGTTAGTAAAACAGATTGCTTGTTCCTAAGGTGGGGGAAGGGAATTCCCCTTGCAGTGTCCCAGCCCCAACTGATAGAAGAAATTGTCATCTCCTCATGTTAATGAGGGCAAATCCAACCCTGTGTACAAATCGAAGTCCCCCTGGTAATAAGGGCAGCTGATTTCAACACACAACCAAAATTGCCAGTTCTCATGTCTCACAACTGCTGGATAAGTCTTCTCTTAACACAAAGCTTAAATAGTGTTTACTTTGGGTGCAAAGCAATGCAAACTAAAAGCAAGTGCAAAAACTGGAATAAGCCAGATTCTATTCATATAAATAACAATAATTCCAAACATAACAGACCAATGGTCATGAAATGATCAGATTTTCTTACCCAGGAGAAATTAAATCCTGATGAGTGGCTAAACTCCATTGAAAAATGGTCCATTATGAAAGTGTTACATTTGCATAAGGCAAAGATAAACTAATAGACTTTCCTCACACTTGAAGTGATTAATTTAAGTTAGTCATTCCCCTTAAATAAGGCATCGAGTCTTCTAGGAACCAATGCAGATTTTTTTTTCTGCCATACATATCTGTACAATCTGCAAATCACTCGTTGCCTCACTAGTCAACTATATATTTGCCCCCTTAGTAGACTACAGCTATTTAGCTGACAAAAATACTGAAAACTACCTATTTATTGTAGAAAAATGAGCGATCAATTTAACCACCAATAAGCTTCAAGATACAAAACATACACAGGTATAAAACAATACTTCTATTGCAAGATCTTTGGGGCAGGGACAGTCTTTTTGGTCCGTGTTAGTACAGCGCTAGTACAATGGAATCCTGATCCATGACTAGAGCTCATCGGTGCTACTGCAATACAAATAATAAATCAAATAATACTTTGACTCAGTGGGTTTTCACGTTCAGTCATGTAGGAAGCTAGAATTTAAAAGCAGGAAATGTTCAGAATTTTTTTCTCATTTTCATTTTTTAAACATCTTATTTAAAATTGCTATTATGGATAACTTGTTTATGACCATGTTGGCATTACCCCTTTTCAGCCTGATCCTTCACTGTTAATGTGCGTGGGACTTTTTTAACTTCAGTAGGAGCAAGATCTTGCCCTTACTGAGATTCTGGTTTTTTTTTCTTCTCTTTAATTCTTTGTGTGCTAGTTCTCTGTTTCTATGTCTATTTCTCTATTTGTCTAGGTACTTATATCACCCCTATTGCTGGAGTATCTGAACACCTCAGTCTCAATAGTGTGTTAAGCTAATGAAAACTTAGCTGTACGGGAAGGTTAAAGAACAATAATAATATCAGTTGTATGTGATAAGCTTTTACTGGGATAAGAATGGACCATATCATAAGGAGAAAACTCTTAGCAGAGAAAAATATGTGAATAACACAGGACTAATATTTCCAAACAATGCCTGCTGTGCTGACTTTTACTCCATTTCCTCTTGTCTGATGGCTCCACCTAATGGGATTAAAAGGAATAAATCTGCCATTAAGGTTTTTCACCAACAGCCACTATGTACCTGTTTCTTTTTATTTTGGGTGATGTGTGTCATGGGGATGGTGTAGACAGAAGCGAATCCCTAGGTTTTTTGAATATAGAACAGCCACTACAGAGGTTTTCTGTATTATGACTCAGCTTCCTCTTATTTTATTACAGCCCCAAACAACATGAGTGCAATGTTATTTCACTAAGGTCTACTCGTGTTAGCTCTCCATGAACGCTGAAGTGAACTAAATGTGAGATGTTTTACCCAATTTTACATTTGCATCCTCCTATTCACAGTCAGTTTGTTTAAACTTCAAGGCCCTATTCATTTTGCAAGCAGCTGTGCATGGACAGACTATAAGGCTCCGCATAGGCACAGGGGTTTGCCCATATGGATCAGTTTACAGGATCAGGGACCACATTTTGGATAGACTGTTCTTAAAGGAGGTCAAATTCCATGCAGCATTCCTGGACATGCAACATTTTCATATAAGCAATGTGACTGTAGTGGGGTCAATTTACTTAATACTCTAGGCTGTGAGGGCAATGGAAGCAAAACATTCCCAAAGGAGCAAATAGCTCCTGAAATTATGCACTACCATGCATGAGACTGGCTTTAAATTAATAGATCTGGGTTTCTTTTTAATTGCGATTTGGTATTTGAGTTGTTCAGATCATGTTTTCAAGCTTTGCTATGCAACCTTGAAGGCTAGAAATGTACTTATTTTTCTAATGAAAGCTGAGATTCTTCCCTAATCCCAGACCTCCAACAGCTGGGGCTTTAAGAAAAAACATCAAACATCATAAGACTTGAAATAAAATGGCAAGAATTGGCAAAACTACTCTGTGGAATTTCTTTTTTAAATCTAAGAGAAAATTTTTAAACAGCTATGGTGCTCCAAACTGAACGGCATTTGTTTTATTAAAATCTGAGGATTGTTTTCTCTCCTCTCCTCTCCTCCCCTTCCTCCCCCACCCCTAGTAGGGAAATCTCTTTCCCCTTGTCAGGAGCCATAATTAAGAGAGACTTGGTAGTATCTGGAACCTCTTCCATTGATGGGAACAGCTTTTCAAAGTGGGAGAAGTTTTAAGTCCCGTGTGTAGTAGCAGGCTTTATGAGAGGAATTTTTTTTTTGTACTTGAGGTGAGTGTGAGTGCCTCTGCGCCCCTTTAGGAGAAGAAGTATTTGGGAAGTGAAAAGTTTCAAGGGCTTATACAAACTTTGAGTCCTTTTCTGTCACCACCACCCCTAAAGTAGGAGCAGAGTCAGGTGAGAGGAAGAGAAGGATTAGGGACACTGTCTCATATGGAGACATCCCAGTCACTACTGTGTGTCCCCAGTAACTCTCATTTTGAAACCAGAGAAAGAAGGAGCTGCAGCTGATGTCACTTATCACAGTCACCCTCCAGCTTCCACAGTCAGCTCCAGTTTCTCTCCGTCTGTCTGGCTCTCTCTCATCCACACATGAACAAACACACCAACCAATAGTAATGAAGACAGATACCAAATATTCTTAACAATATGGACTATTTCCTGAATAGTCATGCACCTCTGGTGATATAGGGCCAAAGTTTTCAGTCTGGCTTTTATCCTGGCTTCTGGTTTCACCTGCAATGATTTATGTGCAGAATTTCTGCTAATATTTTAGTACCTAATAGTCCCCACAAAACAAGTACACCTCTACCCCAATATAACGCTGTCCTCAGGAGCCAAAAAATCTTACCGCGTTATAGGTGAAACTGCATTATATGGAACTTGCTTTAATCTTCCAGAGCGCGCAGCCCCGCCCCTCCGGAGCACTGCTTTACCGCATTATATTCGAATTCATGTTATATCGGGTCACATTATATCAGGGTAGAGGTGTACTTAGATATCTAGGTGACATATATTGCAGGTATAAAATAAGGTCAATATTTAAAAATGTGCTTATAGTCTTAACCCATGGGAACTGTCAGAAAAATAACCATGGTAAAGACAAAATCTGTATTATATATAGTGTATATATTTTGTGTATTGTTTGACTCTTTAGCAGCTCAAGCATAACATTTAGCATCCATAAGTGATGCTTATAGGCCTAAACAGATTGTCATTGTCCCTTTAAATAGATGATGGTAAAATGTAGTTGAAGTGCAATCTATATTGTCTATCCCATGATCTTATAGAATGTAGTATACTCTGGTCTGTCAAACAAAAAAAGGTGTCTATAAATAAATTTAATGTATGCTAGTATTTAATCCAATACTATTTAATCCACTCTGAAACACTCTTTCTACATAATATTCTATGTTTATTTTCCCAATTGGCTCTTATTCCCCCTACCCCTTCTAAAACTTCGGTTTAATATAGACTGAGGACTAATTCAGCTACACCCACATCTTTTTGGACAAAGAAATACTAATTTCTGGATTAATCTTTCTCTTTGAAGAACAAGGAATCTAAATTTAGACTGGCATATGCATTTAGAGGATTAATATTATTCAACATGATGACTACAGCTACCGTCCTTACAATGCAGAATAAAAAAGAAATACAATTCTCTCTCTTGGGGAAAACAAATGAAAGCTACCCTGATGAAAGAAAAAGGAGCATGATACTGTGAGGTTCACCACAGAGTTTTCCTCAAATCATTCTGTTGGGGGTAGGATTTGACCCACATGGAACAAACAGAAGATCCTGCTTTCAAAGCCTACAGATTCTTCAAGACCCTCGGCAGTCCTAGTTTTGTGTGCATAGATTTCACATTTCTGCACTTGCACTGGGGATTTCTGCCCCTGGAACTTCCTGTAAATGGGGGCTTTTAAGATGAGAAGGTCTGTGGAAAAGTCAGCAAAGCTGAGACTGCATTAAGGGTCTGATTCGATGCTCATTTGAAGGCAGTGGGAATCTTTCCATTGACTGAACCCACACCTCAACTTTTTACTTACTTACTGTCTGTGGCTGAGGAAATACATTTAGCTTTTGCTCTGCCTTGCATCCATCCTTCCCTCCCCGCACCAAATCTTGTACCTTCCTTCCCAGTGGTTTCCCCCAGACATGCTGTGCTCCCTCCCCATAGAGGCAGCACCTTCTCAATGCACTAAAATAGGATTAGATTTGTGCACTGATCTAGAGAGCACAATCTGGAGCTAGGCTGTGTCTGCTGCTTTGAAGCCATGCAGCCACAAAATGGATACATTAGAAAAGGAGGACAATCGTGTTTATTCTGATACTCTACTAAATTCCCTAGGAATTGAAATATTTTGTTTCCTGGAAAGAACCAATTAGCCTCAGAGAGCTACCCCAAGGGAAATACAGTACCTTCAAAAAAGAAATAAAAGTAATTTTAGGATGTTTTTATGTGTGCTGCAACCGTCTTCTAATTCTACCTGCTATATCTGCTGTGGTGCCTACAGCAGCCCCTTTTCCAGCTTTTCTGAATTTTACCATGTATTATGCCTTGCTTTTCATCCATTTTCCCTGCTGGGCTTTTTTCTCCTTATGCTTTGCTTAGTTTAGGTGTGTTGCAGCACCTGGCTAGTCTGCGTGCAGTTTGCGTGGTATCCTTTGGGGGTTGCATTAAAGCAGAGGCATGCAACTTTTGAATTCAGGTCAAATGAGAAGTGTGGGCCATTAAATCACAAATATGTAATTATAAGATTCAGTTTCTTGTACATCTTTGCACAGAGAACAGGTGTGTTGTGGTGTGCTGATCTTTGTGTATGTTTGTTTACTATTAAGGCTCTAAAAACCATTTGGGTTGTAATAGTGACCTAATGATGATCAAATTAATTCAAGAGTGAAACAGATAAGACCAAATAAATTGCAGAGTAGTCTTGTTCCTTCATGTTCACACAAACTGTTCTTGCATGATGTCCGTTTAAACTGCACTTTTGCCATTGAGCGCCTGGTCCAGTGGCAGTTTTGCCAAAGTAACTGACTGCAGGATTAAGTGCTAAAATAGTAACCATTAGTGCTGAGCAAGCACTGTGGAGGGGCGGGGGGGTCTGCAAATATTTGTTGAAATTTAAAAGAAGGTTTCAATTCAGCTGCATTCTTAATCATTGAAATCATATTCTGAAAATTTTGGAAGGCTCAGGCTCTACCAGCCAGGTACTCACACTAACAACATTTTAACTTGAATGATCAAATGCAAATTTTGAACTGTAGATTCAACTGTAAAATTCACAATTCATGCTGTGTTGGTTAATTACATAAATCATCCTGTTATAGAACAGAAACAATGCCACATAATCTACATGAATTATGAATATTTGCAATGATCTGTTTTCATTTGCAGATTGTTCACAGAATTATTCATGGAAGAGGGTGGTGAATTTTGAATAAAACAAATTTAAGAATTTTTTAACATTATAAAAAAAGCAGAATTCATTGCGTAAGTTATTTGTTGTGCATTATTTGCTCCTCTCTTGTAAGTAGTCATTTTCATGTTTATTCATTGTGGATTAATATTGTACTAGATGATCTCTTTATTTGATATGGTAGCTACTGTGCTGAACTGAAGACAAAAACTTCCAGTGACGTGGAGCCAGATCATCTCATGTGGTTTTGTCCATGAAGGATTCCCTAATCTGGTAGATGTACAGATGGGTTGATGAGTGCTGTGCACCATCCCTGTTTCCTTGCTCCCTGTGAAGTCACTGGTTAGGCTCCATAGGGTTTTGGTAGTTAGTACCAGGGTCAGAAGGGCTGGAGCAGATGGCTAGCTGGTCTCCATGGCACCATCTCCTGCAGACTAGATGGATTTCAGTGGAGCTGTATTAATTCAGTCTGGATCTCCTCTCCAACAGTCACTATGCAGCTGTAAGGTGACTCAGCAGAAGCTATACTGCTAAGGAACGGAAGAAGCAGTGGAGCTGTACACAGGGACAGCCATCTACATTTGTGTCTCCTTACTCCATGGATCAGGTGGTGCTTCTCACTGTGGATCATTAAGACCCAGAGGACTGGAAGACCCTTTGCAAATTCCAGCGGCCCTAAAGCCCCTCCGTGCTGTGCAGGCTACTCTACAAGGGGAGTTTTCCCTAATTCTCATGACCACTCACATGGATTTCTCTGCCAGAGGCATGATCTATCCCTTGACATGGACCTGAGTGATTCCTGAAATTGGTGTCCCTTCTCCAGAAGCTGCAACATATTCTGAAATACCATGCAGGGGTCTGATTTTGCCATCAGTAAACTCGATAAAGCTCAAATTGACTTCAGTGAAAGTCTGATCAGACATTGCTGCTCAATCCCATATTTTCTTGCTCAGGCAAAACTCTCATTGATATAAATGGAAAATTTTCCTGCTAATGGCTCATGAGATTGAACCAATTAAGATGATGCAAGAGTATATTGTATCACCCTGATGAAAGCCACCTTGCAGAAATGATAGAATAGCTTTCCTCAGTTGTCATCTGTGAATGTATTTCCTACATTACAATGGTGTAATGATTATAAATTACTTTTGGAAGTGCATTTTAGCTTTAGTAATTCAGAAAACATGAAATGTAAGCATTCAAATCAGATTAGATTATTTACTCTGAATTAAAGACAATAATTGCCTAAGATTAAGATGCTACCATGTTCTAAATACGTCAGCAGTTTTGATGCAGATGTTTATTCTTTAAAGTAACAGAAACAAATCCTATCGTGCTAGGGATTAAATACCAGTTTCTGGATAATTCTAATATAACCTTCATAAGGCCATTTGTCCCCCTCTTGGCTCTGGAATAGAAGATCATGGGTTCATATTCCACACCATTGCATATGTTTTTACCCAATAATGACACTACTGTGCAGCACTAAGGTGGTGCTGAACTATTAGAGCATTTCTGAAGAAGGTGCTAGATGGAGTTCCCACGTACCCAACTCTGATCAAAGTTAAATAGTCCAGCACAATGTCATGACCCATAGGTCTTGAACCTGGGCCCAGAGGAGCAGCTGTACTCCAATGGCTTACCTGGGACCCATGAAGCCCAGCCCCTCTGTGAGATTCCGTTCCTGAGGGCTGATTGGCAGATCCCTTTAGCCAACAGCAGGAACAGGAAATTATCTGAATAAATGGTGAAACTTACATTTTCAGGAAATTATCTGAATAACTGGGTTCCACCCTGCCTTTGACTGTGTACCTTGAGCTTCCTGCATTTCCTGGATTTCCTGACATTCTGACCTAGCGTGACTCCTGGCATCTGACATGTGGTTCTAAGCTTCAGTTTGTCTCCTGCCTCTGACCCCATGGTGTCCTGCCCCAGTTGACTCCTATCTCGTGACTGTGGACTCTGCCTCTAACTACTAGGTCTGACCACCCACAACCTGGCCATGACCGGCAGTTTCTGAGAGTGGCAGGATCCTGGTTGATATTTACTCTTCGAGTTAAAAAAGCTCTGAGTGCTCACAAGTGCTCAGCATCAGCCTAACTCTGCTTGTATGGAGCCAGTGGGAATTTTATCACTGAATCCAGCAGAAGCGGAATTAGGCCAATGCTGAGTATTTTTTAAAACCCACCCCCTGACCAAAGCAGCCATCAGTGAACTGTTCTGCATTGTAGAATGGCTGCTGCATTTGTTTATCTGCAATCACACCCATACTGGTATGCCACTCATTACTCTGGAATAGTTTGACTATGAATTGTGCTATTAGGGCCAATGTGGAATAAAGCCAGGACATTATTGATGCATCATGTGATGTCTGTGAACACACAGAAATGTTAGTATTTCTAGATCTGCATTCCACTGTCACAACTGTTCAACTACCAACAGGCTGGGCATTCCAATTTGAATGTAAAAGCACTGTGCATTCAATTAGGCTAAAATATTGAAAATCATTAACAACTTTAAGATCTCTAAATTAGATCTAGCCCAAGGGTGAAATTTACATTTTCACAGAGCAGGAATACTAGTTGCCATGATGTGTACTTGCTAAGTTACTAATAGTAACTTCCTTTGACAAGAACAAAATTAACAAATTTGAATGATTATATAAGACCAAAAATGGGGTTAGAATGGAAATTACAGTTACAAAGTGATAATTAAAGCAAAGATACCAGTGATTGCTAAAGTTAATTAGCAGCGGACACAATGACCACATATCAGTTTTACACAGAGGGTAAAATTCACTCTTGTACAGAGGCCAAGTGTGAGGCCTAATCATCACTTGAGACCCACTCAGATCAGGTATTAAAAGGCACAAAGGCTTTGTGTTAGTGCCCAGCACAGGGACAAATTCACATTCTCAGAGGGCAGTCAGACAGCTATTTTTCAGGGATGGCAAATGTTAGGGATAGATATGAATATGAAGTTCTTCCATGTTGATCTTAGATTATCACAAGTAAAAACATGGTTTGGTAGCAACTCAGTGTGAGCTAATAAGATGATATGATCTAGAGCTGCATAAGTGCATATACTATGATTTATACTGAAATTTGAATTCTTCCAAGATAGACATGAGGCAAAACATATATTATTTATCCTATAACTAGTGTTTAATATTGATTTCAGCCAGGAGCACAAGAAGCTACTAAAAGTGGAGAGGCCACCGGTGCCTGAACTATGGCCCTGCCCCCGTGCCAGCCCTTCCCCCCAAAATCCCCCTCTCACACCACCCCTTCTCCTCAAAGTCCTGCTTTCACACTGCTCCTTTCCCCTGAGGCTCTGCCTTCATGCCGCCTCTTTCTCCCAGGGTCTTCCTCCCAAGACCCTGCTCACTCCTCTCTTCCCCCGCCTCCCCTTGTTGCTCGCCCTTATGGCCAGTAAGAAGTTATGGGGTCCTGGCCCCCTGATACGCCCTCCCCTGTTCCAGTGTCCCGATCTCAGCTATGTCTATATCCAAAGAGTACACGATAACCCACCTTATGGTTCTCTCCATACATATGCATATGTATACTTGTCTGCACTGAAAGACATTGTTTTCTATATTGATCTTTTAGCTGTTGCTGGATCTGTTTTCTGCAAATAAGTTTTATCTGCTACATTTAAACTTAGAACAAAAATAAATATCTTCAAAATAATTTTGTATCCCTGTATAAAAAACTATTCTTTATGCTCTTCATTTTCTTATAATTTAGATACTATGCAAGGGATAATAATAAGGATTATAGATTATTTGTTCATGTTTGTGATGTTCTTTAAGAAAATGGAACATGTTGAATATCATTATTACTACTATTTTTGATCACTTAGGGTACGTCTACACTACCTGCCGGATCAGCGGGTAGCGATCGATCTATCGGGGATCGATTTATCTCGTGTAGTGTAGACGCGATAAATCGATCCCCGCAGGCTCTCCCGTTGACTGCTGAATTCCAGCTCGGCAAGAGGTGGAAGCAAAGTTGACGGGGGAATGGTGTCCGTCAATCCCGCGCCTCAAGGACACGAACTAAGTGATTCTATTCTCGTAGCTGAAGTTGCATATTTTAGATCGATCCCCCCACTCTCTACTCAGACCCTATGCCACCAGCACTCCCAGCTATCTCCGCGACACCACTGATTTCCTGAGGAAACTACAATGCATTGGTGACCTCCCAGAAAACACCATCCTAGCCACCATGGATGTAGAGGCTCTCTACACAAACATCCCACACACAGATGGAATACAAGCTGTCAGGAACACTATCCCTGATGATGCCACAGCACAACTGGCTGCTGAGCTCTGTGCCTTTATACTTACACACAACTATTTCAAATTTGATGACAATATATATCTCCAGATCAGTGGCACTGCTATGGGCACCCGCATGGCCCCACAATATGCCAATATCTTCATGGCCGACCTGGAACAACGCTTCCTCAGCTCTCGTCCACTCACACCCCTTCTCTATCTACGCTACATTGATGACATCTTCATCATCTGGACCCATGGGAAGGAGACTCTGGAAAAATTCCACCATGATTTCAACAGCTTCCACCCCACCATCAACCTCAGCCTGGACCAATCTACACGGGAGGACCACTTTCTTGACACCACGGTGCAAATAAGTGATGGTCACATTACCACCACCCTATATCGAAAACCCACCGACCGCTATGCCTACCTTCATGCCTCCAGCTTCCATCCCGGGCACATCACACGATCCATTGTCTACAGCCAAGCACTGAGGTACAACCGCATCTGCTCTAACCCCTCAGACAGAGACCAACACCTACAAAAGCTCCACCAAGCATTCTCAAAACTACAATACCCGCACGAGGAAATAAGGAAACAGATCAACAGAGCCAGACGTGTACCCAGAAGCCTCCTACTGCAAGACAAACCCAAGAGAGAAACCAACAGGACTCCACTGGCCATCACATACAGCCCCCAGCTAAAACCCCTCCAACGCATCATCAAGGATCTACAACCCATCCTGGACAATGATCCCACACTTTCACAGGCCTTGGGTGGCAGGCCAATCCTTGCCCACAGACAACCTGCCAACCTGAAACATATTCTCACCAGCAACTGCACACCACACCATAATAACTCTTGCTCAGGAACCAATCCATGCAACAAACCTCGATGCCAACTCTGCCCACATATCTACACCAGCGACACCATCACAGGACCTAACCAGATCAGCCACACCATCACTGGTTCATTCACCTGCACATCCACCAATGTAATATACGCCATCATATGCCAGCAATGCCCCTCTGCTATGTACATCGGCCAAACTGGACAGTCTCTACGGAAAAGGATAAATGGACACAAATCAGACATTAGGAATGGCAATATACAAAAACCTGTAGGAGAGCACTTCAACCTCCCTGGCCACACTATAGCAGACCTTAAGGTGGCCATCCTGCAGCAAAAAAACTTCAGGACCAGACTTCAAAGAGAAACTGCTGAGCTTCAGTTCATCTGCAAATTTGACACCATCAGCTCAGGATTGAACAAAGACTGTGAATGGCTTGCCAATTACAGAACCAGTTTCTCCTCTCTTGGTTTTCACACCTCAACTGCTAGAACAGGGCCTCATCCTCCCTGATTGAACTGACCTCGTTATCTCTAGCTTGCTTGCTAGCACACATATATATACCTGCCCCTGGATATTTCCATTACATGCATCTGAGGAAGTGGGTATTCACCCACGAAAGCTCATGCTCCAAAACCTCTGTTAGTCTATAAGGTGCCACAGGATTCTTTACATCGTCAAATGTATCCATTTCATCCTCACCAATAACAGATTTACATTCAACAACAAACACTTTTTCTAAACCATGGGAACAGCTACAGGTACTAGGATGGCTCCCCAATACGCCTATCTCTTCATGAATCACCTTAAGAAAGAAATTGTGGATTATATCTTAGATACCTTAATGATATTTTCATACTCTGACAGATAACTAAACTGCCTCTTAGATTTCCACCACAATTTCAGCAACTACCACCCTCCATCAACTCTCTCTGGGACACTCCCACTAGCATCAACTTCCTGGACACCACGATCAGCTTCAGCAAAGGATGCCCACACATCCCTATATACAATAAAGCCATAGATCATCACACCTACCTTCACAGGTTCAGTAACCACCCTAGACATACCAAGAATTCTGTTCTCTACAGCCAGGCACTCAGATACCACAGAATATGCTCCGAGGAGAAAGTCCTGGATATACACCTTAACACATTTAAAACCACCATCACCAAACAAGGATGCTCCACCAGAGAAGCAGATCTCCTCATAGAATGGGCCACTCAAATAACCCAGGAGAATCTGCTTCAAAACAAGAGGGAAAAAAAACACACCAACTTTATGACCCTAGTTGTCACCTACCACCCCACACTAGAACCCTTATACAGTATAATCAAATAATTATAACCCATGCTTGATGGGGACCATATCCTGAAAGAAATCTTTCCTGAAACCCCTCTTCTGGTGCCCATCTTTGCCAAGCTTATTATCAAAAGCCAACTCACCACAGACCAGGACACATTAACTTAAAGCAGCACCAGACCTTTCCATAACAACAGTGGCAAAACCTGCAGACATATCTCCACTGCTACGATGATCAACATCCCCCACAATACACTTTTCAAGATCCACGGGTCCTACATATGCCTATCACAACATGTGGTGTACCTCACCCAGTGCATCAAATGCCCCAACAAAAACTATGTGGGTGAAGTCAGACAATCACTACACTCTATCATGAACTCATACAGGAAAATGATAAAAGACAAAAACACCCTATTTTCGGTGGGTGAACACTTTTCACAGAATGATCACTACATATCTGACCTCTAACTCCTCATCCTCAAAGGAAACCTGCACAACACCTTTAGAAGACGAGCAGGGGAGCTTAAATTCACAACATTGCTAGGCACTAAAAATCATGGACTTGGAGACACTGGCTTTATGTCTTGTTACAACATTCTGTAACCCGCTAACTCTCCTTTGGGTATGTCTACACTACGGAATTATTCCGATTTTACATAAACCAGTTTTGTAAAACAGATTGTATAAAGTTGAGTGCATGCAGCCACACTAAGCACATTAATTCGGCGATGTGCATCCATGTACCAAGGCTAGCATCGATTTCTGGATCGTTGCACTGTGGGTAGCTATCCCGTATCTATCCCATTGTTCCCGCAGTCTCCCCCACCCCTTGGAACTCTGGGTTGAAATCCCAGTGCCTGATGGGGCAAAAAACATTGTTGCAGGTGGTTCTGGGTACAGCCTCACCCCTTTCTCCGTGAAAGCAGCAGACAACCATTTCGCGCCTTTTTTCCTGGATGAACTGTGCAAATGCCTTAGCACAGCAAGCATTGACCCTGCTCAGATCAAGACCGCAGTCGTGGACGTTGTAAACACCTTGCACATTCTCGTGCAGTCTGTGCTGAACCAGGACCTGCAAAGCCAGGCGAGGAGGAGGCGACTACAGCAGAGCGGCGATGAGAGTGATGAGGACATGGACACAGAATTCTCTCAAACCGCGGGCCCCTGCGCTTTGGAGATCCTGCTGGTAATGGGGCAGGTTCTAGCCATTGAAGACTGATTTTGGGCCCGGGAAACAAGCACAGACTGGTGGGACCGCATAGTTTTGCAGGTTTGGGATGATTCGCAGTGGCTGCGAAACTTTCACATTCATAAGGGCACTTTCATGGAACTTTGTGACTTGCTTTCCCTTACCCTGAAACGCCATAATACCAAGATGAGAGCAGCCCTCACAGTTGAGAAGCGAGTGGCAATAGCCCTGTGGAAGCTTGCAATGCCAGACAGCTACTCCGGGAATCAGTTTAGAGTGGGAAAACCTACTGTGGGGGCTGCTGTGATGCAAGTAGCCAAAGCAATCATTAAGCTGCTGCTACGAAAGGTTGTGACTCTGGGAAATGTGCAGGTCATAGTGGATGGCTTTGCTGCAATGGGATTCCCTAACTGTAGTGGGGCGATAGATGGAACCCATATCCCTATCTTGGCACCGGAGCACCAGGGCACCCAGTACGTAAATCACAAGGGATACTTTTCCATGGTGCTGCAAGCACTGGTGGATCACAAGGGACGTTTCACCAACATCCACGCGGGATGGCCAGGAAGGGTTCATGACGCTCGTGTCTTCAGGAACACTACTCTGTTTAAACGGCTGCAGCAAGGGAATTACTTCCCAGACCAGAATATAACAGTTGGGGATGTTGAAATGCCTGTAGTTATCCTGGGTGACCCAGCCTACCCCTTGATGCCATGGCTTATGAAACCATACACAGGCAGCCTGGACAGTAGTCAGGAGCTGTTCAACTACAGGCTGAGAAAGTGCAGAATGGTGGTAGAATGTGCATTTGGCCATTTAAAGGCGCCCTGGCACACATTACTGACTCGCTCAGACCTCAGCCAAATCAATGTCCCCATTGTTACTGCTGCTTGCTGTGTGCTCCACAATCTCTGTGAGAGTAAGGGGGAGACCATTATGGTGGGGCGGGAGGCTGAGGCATATCAGCTGGTCGCTGATTATGTACAGCCAGATACCAGGGCGATTAGAAGAGCACACCACAAAGTGGTGTGCATCACAGAAGCTTTGAAAACGAGTTTCATCCCAGCCCAGGGTACGGTGTGACTGTTGTGTTTGTTTCCCCTTGATGAACCCCCCGTCTTGACTGACTCATTCCCTGTAAGCAACCCACCCTCCCCCTTTGACTACCGCTTGCTTAAGGAAATAAAGTCACTATCGTTTAAAAATCATGTATTCTTTATTAAAAAGTCATTATAAAAAGAGAGAGAGAACTGACAAGGTAGCCCAGATGTGGTTTGGGAGGAGGGTAGGAGGGAAGGAAAAGGCCACTAAAAAATTTTTAAAGTAATGACAGCCTTTTGGTTGGGCTGTCCACGGGGGTGGAGTGGGCGGGTGCACGAAGCCTTCCCCCACGCGTTCTTACACGTCTGGGTGAGGAAGATATACAACATGGTGAGGGGTGAAGGTGGTTACACAGGGGCTGCAGCGACACTCTGTGACCCTGCTGCTGTTCCTGAAGCTCCACCAGACTTCAGAGGATGTCAGTTTGATCACGCAGCAGCCCCAGCATTGCATCCCGCCACCACTGATCTTCCTGCTGCCACCTCTCATCTCAAGCGTCCCTCCTTTCCTCATGTTCATCCCTCCTATCCTCACGTTGGTCCCTCCTATCCTCACGTTGGTCCCTCCTATCCTCACATTCACTGGCATCTTTCCTGTAATTTCCCACCACGTCCTTCCACTCATTCAGATGAGCTCTTTCATTGCGAGTTACTTCCATGATTTCCGAGAACATTTCGTCTCGCGTCTTTTTTTTCCACTGCCTTATCTGAGATAGCCTTCAGGATGGAGTAGGGAAGCTTGAAAAATTTGCAGCTGCATGAGAGAGGGAAAAAAGGGAGAGAAGTATTTAAAAAGATACATTTTACAGAACAATGCTTATCCTCTTTCATGGTGAACAACACTATTCACCTTACATAGCACATGTGATTTCACTACAAGGTCGCTTTTAGCATCTTAATATTGAGTGCCTGCGGCTCTGGTGTTGAAGATCTCACAGACGCAGGTCCGGGCAGCAGAATTCAGCTTGCATGCGGCCATGGTAAGCCATTGTCTTTCAGCTCCTGCAGCCTTCATATACACAGTGCCCTCCTTTCCCAAATACCAAGCAAATCCCGTTCAGTGCTGCTGCTTTCCTGTTAACATGCAGCAGCAGAAACCACCCCCCTATCCAATTCTCTGGGATGATCGCTTTACCCCTCCCCCCACTGCGTGGCTGGTATCATGGAAGATCACTGCTAAATCACCCCCCTTCTCCTCCCCACACATCGTGTGACTGGTAGCAGTGAAGATCCCTGCTAGCCAAACGCGAAAAAGCTCAGCGCCAATCACGCCTCTTCCCCACGCTTGGCTACCTGCAAGGAAGGATTTCTTTTAAGCAACAGGCAAACAACCTGGTAGGAATGGCCATCTCTGTCCCCTTAATTAAATTCCTGAATTTCAACCAGGTTACCATGATATCACTCTCCTGAGGATAACACAGCGAGATAAAGAAAGGATGTTGCTTGAATGCCAGCAATCACCGGGACCATACGCAGCTAGGCTTTGTCATGCAATGATACCAGACTACTTGCTACATGCATGGCGTGGTCAAGTGTCCTACCATGGTGGACGGAATAAGGCTGCCTTGCCCAGAAACCTTCTGCAAAGGCTTTTGGAGTACCTCCAGGAGAGCTTCATGGAGATGTCCCTGGAGGATTTCCGCTCCATCTCCAGACATGTTAACAAACTTTTCCAATAACTGCACTAGCCGCGAATGCATCCCAAGTCCTCAGGGCAAATCAATCATTAAAAAACACTTGCTTTTAAACCATGTTTTATCTTTACAAAGGTACACTCATCAGAGGTCGCTTCCATGGCTTCATTGTCTGGGCTAGTGGCTTGGGAGGGCTAGGAGGATAATTCCGTCTGGGTGAGAAAAAGCTCCTGGCTGTTGGGGAGAACGGAGTGCTGTGTGCTCTCTGCAAGCTCATCCTCCTTTTCCTCCTCCTCCTCTTCCCCATACGCAGAATCCTCAGCCATGGCTGAGATTACCACCCCCACCTCGGAATCCACGGACAGGGGTGGGGTAGTGGTGGCGGACTCCCCTAGAATTGCATGCAGCTCAGCTTAGAAGCGGCATGTTTTTGGCCCTGCCCTGCCCCAGTTTGCTTCTTTGGTTCTCTGATAGGCTTGTCTGAGCTCCTTAACTTTCACACGGCACTGCACTGAGTCCCTGGTGTGGCCTTTCTCCATCATGGCTTTGGAAATTTTTTCAAATGTTTTTTCATTTCATCTTTTGGAACGGAGTTCTGTTAGCACGGAATCCTCTCCCCATACAGTGATCAGATCCAGTACCTTCCATGCCGTCCATGCTGGAGCTCTTTTTCGATTCTCAGGAGACTTCATTGTTACCTGTGTTGATGAGCTCTGCGTGGTCACCTGTGCTCGTGAGCTCTCCACACTGGGCAAACAGGAAATGAAATTCAAAAGTTCGCGGAGCTTTTCCTGTCTACCTGGCCAATGCATCCAAGTTTAGATTGCTGTCCAGAGCTGTCACAGTGGTGCACTGTGGGATACCTCCCGGAGGCCAATACCGTCGATTTGCGGCCACACTAACCCTAATCCGATATGGTAATACCAATTTCAGCGCTACTCCTTTCGTCAGGGAGGAGTACAGAAACCGGTTTAAAGAGCCCTTTATATCGATATAAAGGTCCTTGTTGTGTGGACGGGTGCAGCATGAAATCAGTTTAATGCTGCTAAAATCGGTATAAACGCATGGTGTAGACCAGGTCTTTTTCTTATGGCTGCAGAGGTATTAATTGCCCACTTCATCTTGAATGTGTCCCTTGCAACATGTGTTAACCACTGATGCTTAACAATCTGTTCCACCTTGTATTTAGCTGTGGCACTCTCATTATCTTTCTGAGACCCGATGAAGAGCTCTTTGTAGCTCAAAAGCTTGTCTCTTTTTCCAACTGAAGTTGATCCAATAAAAGCTATCACCTCACCCACCTCGTCTCTTTTAAAATTCAAAAGTAAACACTAGAAGATTGTGGTTAGAGATTATTACATTTTATTATGGATTCTGGTCAGGAGCAGTGGAAGCTCCCTAAAAGTGATGGTGCCACCAGTGCCCGAAATGTAGCCCTGTCCCCATGCCATCCTTTAGTCCCGAGGCCCCATCCTCACATTGCCCATTTCCCTGAGCCTCCTCCATCACACTTCACCTTCCCCCAAGGCCCTCCCTTGCCTCCTCCCCACCCCCCAGACCTCGTCCCCTGCTCACTCCTCTCCACTCCTTTCTTTCCCCCACTCGCCCTTATGGCTATGCCCTCTCACTTTTAAAAGTGATGAGGCCATGGACCACCGCACCCCTCCCCCACAGCCTCCATTCCAGCACCCTTGATTCCAGTCAAACTAATACTATGGCAAGATTGAGTTTGGCTGCAAATAGGAAGTATTTATCTGAAGAAAGTGACCACTGTTTCTAAAAGTCTTCTGAAATCAGGTTACTACTACATTGTAGTGATCTTTTATTGATGGCAATACCAAGGACTGAGAAATTGTTCCTATTCCCCCAGTTTTTCATGACACTCACGTACTTCAGATTTGAATTATACTTGTTTATATAGCTAAGCATCTTGAAAGATCTTGAAGTGAATCTTCCAGTAGAGCTCTGTGTGAACTCAAAAGCTTGTCTCTCTCAACAACAGAAGTTGGTCCAATAAAAGATATCACCTCACCCACCTTGTCTCTCTAATATCCAGAGCAACACAGCTACTACAATACTGCATAGACTCTTATCACAGTTATTCTAGTATTTAGTTCTTAGATTTAGATGCTTAGATGAACTATTCACTGAAATATATAGCTTATTCAGTATCTCTTCTAAGATCAGCAGCATTTTATGGTGACTTATTTTCGGTTTCTAATGTTTTAAAAATAACCACAGCAGTTTCCAGCTTCTAATGTTCCAGCTTTCTAAGCATTTCCCCAATGACCACTGGATGGCACTATACTGGGATGGAACTAAAACAAAATGATGTGTTAACAAATCCCTCTGCCCACAGGTTGTATGCAACCTACTTGTTTAATTCCTCCAGACCGCATGTAAGTTTAAGACTGAACTGCAGGTTGTTTCACTATTGACAGCAGAAGCAATACTTTAGTCCTTTGCATACCAAGTTGACTGGAAAGGAAAACTTAATGGAGCACCAAGATTCTGGCCCCTGCTCTGGCTGTTCATGGTGCTCCACCAACGTAAATCAACCGTTAAGCTGGAAAATTCCCTTTGCATAAGGGGAATCCCTAGGTGGTGTAGACCCTGTGTGGCAGTTCTAGGCTAGCCCCAAATATAGGGGATGTTGCTGGGAAAACAACTTCTGTGCTCTGGCTATTTCTGCCTGACAGAATGGAATCTTGTGGCCACGGGTAACAGGTGTAAGTTATAGCTGCCTTCCATGAAGAAATGCAGATGAGAATATGTACAACCTGGAGATGTATTAATGCCTTCCGGGTGTTCTCCATGCAGAGGGAGGGGGGCCCAGCCAATGGCAACATAAGGCAAGCTGGAACTTTGTTGCCAATAAGGAAGGGTCATCATCAGAACTGCCCCCAAAAAGCCATCCCTTGTGAAAGAATGTTCTTGTGGTTAAGGCACTGGAGTGGGACTCAGGAGATCTAGGTTCAGTTCCCAGCTTTCCTGAGGAGTCTCTGTATGACCTTGTACACGTCACTTAATCTCTGTGTGCTTTAGTTCCCACCTGTAAAATGATTGTGATGTTTTTATATGTGTGAGATGCTTAAATACTACTGTGCTGTGACCCATATCAGTACCTGTGCAGACATGCGGGTTGGCTCCTGTGACGCTGTACCCCATAATGCTTTATGGGAATATGATATAACTGGAATATGTTTTAGGCTACTGGTGCCATATAACATATCTCTGTAAAGGTCATGGTCTACTGTATCTGTTCATCTTATTTGCACACATATATCATTTTTGTACTTGAAGTTAAGAATATTGGCTGTATCTTGCTTGATTTCTAAGTAAACTTTGTGAGGCATTTGGTCAGCTTCTTCAGAAAGGAATTCGCAAAGTTAAGTGCTCAATGGAGAAGCACTTAAGGAACAATAGATCTTGGAATGCTCCAATCCACATAAGAAGTCTACTTGAGGACGTTCAAGGTAGCATGTGAACAATGGCTGCTACCTGTAGTTCTGAGACACGCATGGACATGTGGCTTGCCCATGTGACTCCAAAACTCCATCTTGGAGCTGGACTTTGATAGAAGGGGTCTCTCTCTACCCACAAGAGAACGTCTATTTAAGCCCATGGGAGACCCCTCCATTTTGTCTTGAGCTGGCTAAAGAGAGAGCCTCTCCATCCCCAAAGATACCTGAAAGAAACTGGAACAAAGGACAGTGACTGCAAGGAGTATGAGTGATTGCTGGTCCTAGACTAAAAGGAGATTAGTCTGTAAAAGGAAACTTTCTGGAACTGGTGAGGATTTTATCTGTATTCAGTTGGATTAGACAGACTGGCGTATTTTATTTTATTTGACTTTGTTCTGTCTTTCACTACTTGGGACCACTTAAATCCTACTTTCTGTATTTAATAAAATCCCTTTTTAGTTATTAATTCACCTAGAGTATGTATCAATACCTGGAGGTGGGGCAAACAGCTGTGCATATCTCTCTATCAGTGTTATAGAGGGTGAACAATTTATGAGTCTACCTTCTATAAGCTTTATATAGGTGTAACGCCCCTTTCCACCTGGTTACCTCCTTTAATACCAATCCGCTTACAGGTTTTGATGGACAGGTCTGGGTTTTTTGGATTCCGCCACCCACTTAGCAGGGTGTATCTTCTTTCTGATGGAGGACAAATGGTGCAGCTTCAGGGTTAAGTATTTGAGCTAGAGGAGGCCCAGATTCTCCCTCTTTAACAGTTTCTACCTTACGGAACAGCTCATGAACCATAGGAGGCATTGGATAATAGCTCCCCACGCAGCCAGTCCTGCCCTTGCCCTGGCTGGCTCCAGACTGATTCCAAAATGGCTTCTCCCCTTTCCTGAACTCCCTGGGAGGGGCATCTCATTCCCTACTGGTTGCCAGGCAGACTCTGAGTTTGCCTTGGCTCCCCCTCCCTGAGCTGCCAGCAGACAGAGCTTCAGGAATCTAGGTAATCTCCTTGGGGGTTACACAGGGTAAAATGGATTTATTTGGGTTTTAGACCCCATTGGGAGTTGGGCATCTGAGTGTTAAAGACAAGAACACTTCTATAAGCTGCTTCAGTTAAGTCTGCAGCTGTGGGGCAAGTAATTCAGACCCTGAGTCTGCACTGGAGCAGACTGGCATGTCTGGTTCAGCAAGACGAGGTGCTGGGGTCCCGAGCTGGCAAGGAAAGCAGGGGCAGAAGTAGTCTTGGCACATCAGGTGGCAGCTCCCAAGGGGGGTTCTGTGATTCAACCCATCACAGCTCCTACCTCCAAGATTCTAGAGAGGTCCTGCTCCTGCAGCAGTTCAGAGGCTTCATCAACGCCAAATCCTCCCTCTTGAGAGGATGGTATGCAGGAAACTCTGAGGTGAACATCACGGTGTTTTCATTCTGCCCTGATCCCCTTTGAGGGTTTTTCCATGGAAGGGGCAATCTGGCATAAAGTAATGTTACATTCCGCAAAGAATGAATCTGAGAGCCCTGTTCTAATCTCTATATTGAGCAATTTAAGGTTTGATTTCCAGAATCAGGGTGCAAGTTCAGCAAATGATCTAGTTAATCTCAGAGAATCAGAGTTTACATCCCTTTTGTTGTCATCATTTATTTACAGCTGATGCCTTCTGAGTAACATCTTGCCACCTGCATAAATGTGCAATATTTATTGCTGAGTTGACCTTTCATTGTTGCTGCTATAATCAATCTAGCAACCTACTAATATTTAATCCTATTTTGTTTCCTTTTACTGTTTTTCTGCCTCCCACAAAGTAATAATAATCAAAACCCATGTGTCTAGTCTTGTATTTCTGGTACTTTAGCCAACCCTGGGAAGTCGCTGTCAGATTTCTGAGAATCTTGTCCCTCATTTTTCTTTACCTTAAATATCCGACCTCAAAGTGTCATTATGGTCAACATCTTTCCAGCCGAAGAGGACAGAATGAGATTCTCCTCACAGCTCATTAATAACAGTCTTAATATAGCTGTAGATGCAGAGCTGAACAAAAGAATGTTTCTGTGTATGTATGCATACGTATGCAAAATGTGAAAGCTATGCAGGTGCTAAACTCACTAAGCTTATTTTTAGTATCTGGTGCTATGAGTAAAAGACTAAACTGTTCCCTCCCAGCAATTCCCTATTCCATCTGTATACTATGTAGCACCAATATTCAATAAGAAAAAAATCATCGTTTCTAGGGAGCATCTGCCGAGACTCTTTCCAGACACACCATTCTGGGGATTTGAAAGAACCAGCTTCTATATAATTACCTAAGAAAGACCTATGTATTGCCCCTGAACTGTGAGGGCCTTCATTTTAATTTAGTCCTTGGGATATTAGGTAAATTTTTCAAGTCTTATTGGGAGAGGGAAGGGGCACAAGTGAGTAAATGTATTTACAAGAGAGAAGGTGAAATCCCAGCATCACTGAAATCAATGGAAGTTCTGCCATTGACTTTAATGGGGCTAGAATGTCACCACAGGGGAAGCAGGGGTCAGACAAAATATAAGAGAGGAGGTAGAGAATGTAAGTAAAATTGGAGAGATATAATGGGCAGAGGGAGAGAGAAGGGAAAGAGGAAAGAACAGACAGAAAATAAGGCAGGAAAAGATATACAATAACCTACAAAAAGAAAGAAAGGACTGAAAGAGTGAAGTGAAGTCAGAAAAGAAAAGAAAGTAAAACAAAAGCAAGATATAATAAATTACATTTTGAACATGCATTCAGTAGAAAGCTGACAATGTGACAATATAATATTACGCAATAAGTAGTACTCAACTCTTTATTCTTTTAAGTGACAGGTGGTAGCCTAAATGGTGTGTTATGGGATAAGTCTCTTCTTAACTGGTAGGCTTAGTCCTGGGGCCAATAGGTGTCAGGTATGTCTTTCAAACCCTGCTCTGGCAGACTCTACTGGTGCTGATTTTTCACTATTAAGTCTTCTCCTTATTTAGCAATGACAAAACTCTTCAATTTAGCAAGTAATTGCCAAGCTTCTATTAAACACAATTGGCCCTTGCAGCATTCTCAGAATATGGAAGCATCCCATGCAATTCCCCATTAGTAATTCATTGTACCACTCAAATAATTATAAAAGAGCAAAAGATTGTTTTGTTAAAATGGATTGTTTGGGGGTGAGGGTCAGCAGAGGACCAGATAAAATGCATATGAGAAGACGGCTGATTCAAAAGATTTGCACAATTATACATCCAAATCCAATGAAATAATACAAGTGGAGATGAGAACTTGAACATTATACAATAATGCTATAAATCTGGCAAGCGTTAATCAAGTAAAAGACTGACCCTAACTCATTAAGAGCATAGCCATTGAAAGCTAAGAATAATTTAGTGACATATTCTATATAGATCTTAAATTATTGATGTCCCGTTTTGTCTATTACACTCAACAAGCAATTTAACTTTCTCTTTACAAGACACTGTCTGAATGCTGTCTCATTTAATACAGTGTCCCAAATCTAAACTCCTACATTTGATAGTGTGATGGATCTTCAAAGCAAGGGACTGTAACTCCCATCAGCCCTCTCTCCAATGTACACCCCCTTCCTCTTGGCTAACCAGGGACTACATTCCCACCAGTGCCCTCTCCACAGCACTTCCCCTTGGCAGGTAAGGAGAAAGATCCCGAACCAGAAGGTAGCCAGGTTTTGTTTGGAAGCAGGAGCTGCACGGCAGCAGGGAGTTGGAGAGAATCTGCAAGAATGGTGGATGGAGCTGTGTGTGGAACAGGCTGTGACTGCTGGACATCATTGCTGGTGCACGTATGTGTGGGACTTATGGGGGAGCAGCAGCAACTGGGCAGAAAACCAGAGTGAAGGAGTCCCAGTGAGAGATACCAACTGAGTCTGGCTTCATAACTCACAAATGCCTATTTGCTTGAACAGTGAATGGATTGGAGAGGGCACCCCAACCACTAGGCCTGAAGAGCCTTGGCTTTTGACTGGACTGCCCCAGGGGACCAAACAGGACCACTATTGCTCAGTTTGAACAGTAACTGTTTAAACCTCTGTACCTAAGGTATTTGCAGTCTTCCCACTTTGCTCCCAGTCCTAGTAAAAATCTTTTCCCTTAGCCATGTGTCTGAGTGGTTATTGGGAGCCACCAGAGCTAGTGCCAGCAAGGCCTAGCCACTGAACCACTTTCAGTGCTTGCCTCCAAGACATAATACTCTGGGCAAAATATGAGTGGCTGTGTCCTCGTGAGAGTTGCTAATGTGACAGTGGAACCCCAAGTCACATACCAGGGTATGGGGGTTGGTACCATCCATCCAGAGGTAATTGTATCAGAAATGTTGCCCGAAGTACTAGCAGTACAGCAGGGGTTTGGGAAAAAGAGAGAGTCACTGAGACAGACTGAACAAAGCAGAGCAGAAATACTACACAACTAAGAAAGAGCTGTGGGCTATGCTGACCTTCACCAAACATTTCCAGCACTTCCGTCTGGGGAAAGAATTCCTGTTAAGGACAGATCACCATTCACTCATAGCAGCTGCATAATTTCCATGAACCCCAAGGACAATTGCCCCAAGGACAGTTGACTCCAGAAGAAAGGATCAGTGACAATGGGGTAGAGGCTGTGATGCAAGATGAAGAAGTCACAACTTTGAAGGAGCCACAAGCCACAGACCCAATAGTTTTCCAGTAGTGGTGCTGGCAGAAAGAAGGGCTGTTAGATCTGCCAGAAGAGACAGGTATACACCAATACAGAGAAGCCTGGCCTGGCTTATGCATAGAGCAAGGGCTATTGGTTAAGCACTTAAAGGCAGTGGAGTACATGGGCCATTACACTACCATTACATTATACTAGTGGTCCCAAGGGGACCGGTCCCTGAGATTCTGAAGGTGTTATATAGAAGCAAAACTAGGGGACATCTGGGGGTAGAGAAGCTTACCCAAAGTGTTCAAAGTTGGTATTGCTGGCCTGGATAGCTAAAATCTTTTAAGGAGTGGGTAAAGTCTTGCTATACCTGTGGGGTGCATTAGACAGCTCATATTACACCAAGAGCACCTATGGTTACCACACAGATGAACAGCCCTCTAGAGAGGTAGCTATGGATATTCTAGGACTTCTACCTGGCACTGAGAAAGGCACTCAGTACATCCTCATGACAGCAGACTACTTCTCTAAGTGGGCAGAGACTCATCCACTGCCTGATAGAGAGGCACAGATGGTTGCTGAGGTTTGTTCATCAGTTTATCTGCCAGTATGGCACACCTCATTCCTTGCACGTCGACCAAGGGCAAAACTTGAGTCATAGTTGTTCGGAGAGATGTGTTACCTGCTTGAAATAAATAAGATCTGCACTACATCTTACTACATACAATAATATAGGCTGGTGGAATGTCTAAACCACATACTGACAGCTATGTTATCATTATCATAGATGAAAATCAACAGAACTGGGACAGCTTGCTTCCCTATGTCATGATGGCCTACAGGACCACAGGTACACACCACATACAGTGATGTTTGGGCATAAGACTTCCCCTCGGTAGAATTGCTGTGTGATACAACTGTATGCTAATCCCACAGAGTACCTAACACAGTTGGCAGGCATCCTCAGCACTGTGAGCCAAGCAGTACAGCAGACACCAGAGCAGGGCAACCCAGAGACAGTAGGAACACTATGATGTAAGAGTGTCTGCTCAGATATACAGGAAGAGTGAGCTGTTTTGTGTCAAGGATCACAGGAGGGAGGAGTTTGAGTGCTATGTTACAACAGAAGTACCGGGGGCTGTACAGGGTGCTCAGCTGGATGTTAAAGATGCTTTATGAACTATCCCCTGTCCTGAGTGGGACCAGTTATGTCCTACACTTCAACAGGCTCAAACCCCACCTGGGTCCTGACCCAACTGAGGGTATGCCCAACATGCCACAGCAGGACCTGGACAATGATTGAGAAGACCCTAAGAGGTCAAGTCCCAGGGCAGTGGAAAGCACCAGACCAGGGTGAGCGCTGGTCTGTGTCCCATTGAGCAGGGCCACACCTTGGTACAGCATATCCAGGTGTGCCTTTAGAAGAGAGCTCTTCTAAAGTGATGAGACAGAACAACTAGGGGTCAACCCTAGCAACAGATCCTACTCCACAGATTGGAGGTAACTCTATCAGAGACCCAGAGCGAAGGAGGAACCTGAAGCCACAGAGAGAGAGTGCAGAGTCCCCACGGCACAAAGATTTCCACATGAACTAGTGCTGGATGTGAGGATACATCCTTTTTCAGAGTGGAGGGCAGTGTGAGGAATCTGCAAAACAGGGGACTACAACTTCCATCAGTCCCCTCCCCGCTGTACATCACCTTCCCCTGAATAGGTAAGGGGAAAGGTCTTGAACCAGGAAGTGGCCAGGCTCTGTCCAGGAGCGCAAGCAGCATGGCAGCAGGGAATTGGAACTGTACAGAGCCACGTGTGAAACAGTCTTTGACTGCTGGACATCAGAGCTGGTTGCAGGGCTGTGTGGGACTTATAGGGGAGCAGCAGCTGGGCAGGAAACCAGTGCAAAGGAGTCACAGTGAGAAACGCTGACTGAGCCTAAGCTTGGAGACCTGCAAATGCTTATTTGCTTGAACTGAGACTGGACAGGAGAGGGAACCCTGCAGAGCCCTGACTCTCGATTGAACTGCCCCAGAGACCCGAACAAAAACTGCTATTGCTCAGTTTGAACAGTAACTGTTTAAACCTCTGTACACAGGATATTCGCAATCTTTCCCATTTCCTGCCAGCCCTAGTAAAAACCTTTCCTTTAGCCTGAATAATTATTGGGAGCCACCAGGACTAGCGCCTACAAGGCTTAGCTACTGAAGCACCTATGGTGCTTGCCTTTGAGACATGGTACACTGGGCATGCTGCTGGTACCCTAGTTTTGGGGTACAGAGTAACTCTAATAATTACAATAGCTATGATAAATGTGAGAGCCAGAGGCAGGATTGTATGGGCAAATGGGGCACAAGAGAGAGACCACACAGCTTGATTCTCAGTTTTAAGACTGGTTCTCACTGCAACAGATCTAGAGCAAATTTCTATAAATGTGGTAGGAAGGTTGTAATTTGTTTTTCATACATTATCCTGTGTCATAACAGAGTTGACTGAGTCACTGAATGCACTGTTAGAACAATGCAGTATTTTTACAAAGTATTACCACACTATCATAATCTTTACAAATGTAAGCAAGACATTGTGATTTTTAAATGTATACCAACTTAAAGACAGAATGATACCATCATATTCTCATCCTCAGCACAGGCACCAACTTTCAGCTTTCCCCAGGGGTGCTCCACCTCTACTCAGCCCTGAAGTGCTGCCCCCATTCTTTCCCTTCCCCAAGGCCCAACCTTGCCCCACCTCTTCCTGTTCCTCCCCTCCCCCTGATGCTCTGCCCTCTCATCACCTCTTCCCACTCCAGACCCCCAGTGCCTCCCACCCACCACCGAACAGCTGATCGGTAATGGGAAGGAGGCATTGGGGGATAGGGGGAGGAGGTGATTGGTAGAGCTCTCTGAACAGCTGATCAGTGTGTGGCCCTCTGAACAGCTGATTAGTGTGTGGCTTTCTTTTTCTATGGGTGCTCCAACTTTTAAGTACTTGACTCTGCAACCTTTAATTTTCTTTTGACAGTTTTAAAAATATATATAACAAGCATCATCAGCATGGAAGCATGTCCTCTGGAATGGTGGCCAAACGATGGAGGGGAACAGGAATGTTTAGTATATCTAGCATGTAAATACCTTGCAATGCTGACTACAAAGTGCCATGTGAATGCCTGTTCTCACTTTCAGGAGACATTGTAAATAAGAAACAGGCAGCAGTATCTCCCATCAATGTAAACAAAGTTGTTTGTCTTAGCAATTGGCTGAACAAGAAGTAGGACTGAGTGATCTTGTGGGCCAGGGGTCGGCAACCTATGGCACGCGTGCCAAAGGTGGCACGCGAGCCGATTTTTGATGGCATGCGGGGCGGGCTGAGCCACTCAGCCCACCACTGCTCTGGGGTTCCCACTGCTGGCCTCTTGCCAGCTGGGGTCCCTGTCATAAACAGATAGCTAAGGGTTAATGTTCTTTTACCTGTAAAGGGTTAACAAAGGGAACCAAACACCTGACCAGAGGACCAATCAGAAAACAAGATTTTTCAAATGTCAAGGGAGGGAAGTTTTTGGGTGGGTGTTCTTTGTCTTGGTTCGGTGGCCCTCTTGGCTCTGAGAGTGATCTCTCTATCTCCAGGCTTTCTAATCTTCTGTTTCCAAGTTGTAAGTACAAAGGTAGTAAGACAATAGGTTTATATTGGTTTTTTTTGTATTTACATGTGTGTAGTTGCTGGAATGTTTTAAATTGTATTCTTTTTGGATAAGGCTGTTTATTCATTTTTTCTTTTAAGCAATTGACCCTGCATATTGTCACCTTGTTACAGAGACCATTTTTATGTCTTTTTCTTTCTTTTTATATAAAGCTTTCTTTTTAAGACCTGTTTGAGTTTTTTTTTTCATTGGTTAAGGAGGGGGAAAATCTCTTTGTGTTAGATTTACTAAGCCTGACTTTGTACACTCTCTGGGTGACGGGAGGGAGAGATTTGATCTCTCGGTACTTGTGTTTCAAGGACTTGAAGCAGGGAATATCCTAGAGTACCCAGGGCGGGGAAATCTGGGAGGAGGTAAAGAGGGGGAAGGGAAGTGGGTTATTTCCCTTTGTGGTGAGACTCAGGGCATCTGAGTCTTGGGGTCCCCCAGGGAAGGTTTTGGGGAGACCAGAGTGAGCCAGACACTGGAATTTTCTGGCTGGTGGCAGCGATATCAGATCCAAGCTGGTAATTAAGTTTGGAGGTTTCATGCTAGCTTCTCATGTTCTGAACTCTAAGGTTCAGATCTGAGTAGGAAAGTTATGAGAGTCCCTCCCCGCCACAGCCCCACTCAGCACCCGCTGCTGGCCTGGGGGAAGGAACCCCAGGCTGACAGTGGGCTGAGATCCCAGCTGGCAGGAGCCAGTAGTGGAAACCCCAGAGTGGTGGCGGGCTGAGCGGCTCAGCCTTCTGCTGCTCTGGGGTTCTGGCTGCTGGCCCCTTGCCAGCCGGGGTCCCCGCTACAGCCCCACTCACCTTGCTTCCAGTTGGAGTTACAGTGCAGGCCCCCTGCCAGACAGGGTCCAGGCTTCTGGCCCTGCTCAGCCCTACCAGCCGCCAGCTCCACTCACCTCAGCTGCCAATCTGGGGTTCCAGCAGCTAACCTCCCGCCAGTTGGTTATCAGCTTATAACTCAGAAGCCTGTGTGCAGCTTAAAGTATCCAAATAGGTGCCAGCAGACACTGGAAAAGTCAGCAAGGAAAAGCAAGGGCAAGGATCACACTAAACTAACAAGATCTGCATTTTAATTTAATTTTAAATAAAGCTTCTGAAACATTTTGAAAACCTTGTTTACTTTATATATAACAATAGTTTGGTTATATATTATAGACTTACAGAGAGACCTTTTAAAAAATATTAAAATGTATTACTGGCACGCAAAGCCTTAAATAGGAGTGTATACATGAAGACTCGGGACACCACTGTGAAAGGTTGCTGACCCATGTTGTAAGCTCTAAAGTTTTACATGGTTTTGTTTTTGAGTGCAGTTATGTAACCAAAAAAAAAATCTACTTTTGTAAGTTACAATTTCACAATAAAGAGACTGCACTATAGTACTTGTATGAGGTGAACTGAAAAATACTATTCCTTTCAACATTTTTACAGTGCAAATATTTGTAATAACAATAATGGTATAAAGTGAGGACTGTGCACTTCGTATTCTGTGTTTCAACAGAAATCAATATATTTGAAAATATAGAAAAACATCCAAAAATATTTAATAAATTTAAACTGGTATTCTGTTGTTTAAGAGCGTGATTAATCATGATTAATTTTTTTAATCATGATTAATTTTAGTTAACCGTGTGAGTTAACTACAATTGACAGCCCTAATTTTATATACAAAAAGACTGTGTATTTTCCTCTTGAAACATAAATAAGATTCGTTTGATTAAAATAAACTTTAAAACTTTCATGGCAGTCTCATAGACTTTAAAGTCAGAAGCACTCACTATTTTTCTCCTATGGGTGCTCCAGCCCTGTGCCTGCAAGTGACCTGTGCCCCATGCTGGAGAGGAAGGAGAAAACCCTCTAGGTTCTCTGCTAATCTGACCCAACTTCAAATATGGTGATCAGTTAGACCCTGAGCACGTGGGCAAGATCCACCATCCAGACCCCTGGGAAAGAATTCTCTGTAGTAACTCAGAACCCTCCCTAACGAGTGTCCCATCACCAGCCATTGGAGACATTTGCTGCTAGCAGTCATAAATCGGGCACATGCCATTGTAGACAGTCTCAACATACCACACCCTCCATAACCTTATCAAGCTCAGTCTTGAAGCCAGTTAGGTTTTTTGCCCCCACTGCTCCCTTTAGAAGGCTGTCCACTGATCGAAAAATTAATGTTTTCCCTATCAGGGCTATGCTTCCAGTTGTAGTCAGCACAGCGCTATGTAAGGCTTTTTATGTTCTGTCAGTAATCACAATTGCACTTTTGGGTCATGTCCAAAAGGAAATTAAGATCAGATGCACACTGATTAACTGGCTCCTGGCCCCTATCTGTGAGCATTCCCATGCTCAATGACAGAATGTCCTTTTTTTCCTACATCTAGGACCATTAGGAGAAATTTGCTTATAAACAATTATTTACAGCATTTGGAGAAAAGTACCACCTATCAGGAAGAACAGAAGAAAAATACCTCTTTCATCCAAATATTTTGATTACTAATGAGATTATACTTTAATGTAATTAGAGTCATTTTATTATCCCATTTTATTATACTGCAGGGCGTATTGCAATTTGTAACTTGTTAATGGTGTAGTTATTGGAAAGTCATTCAGAACTTTGACATTGTGCTGAGTACCATCTTACCTTGAGTTCATACCTGAGCTATCTGAATGCAACAGATTTTGATACCACTCGCATAGCGTTATCATACCATTTCACTTATAAATAAGGTCCTACTTAATTTGTGATATTGCAGAAATTGTGGATTCCACAATATTAGGCTTCCACAGCAATTTTGTCAGCCAGGCAGCAGGATCCCTGGCTGCCAACTGTCAGCCCTTGGCGGCTGGGGCTCCCGCTGTCAGCCCCATGCATTAATAACTGTAATACGGTTGTAGCAAAATGTCTGGTTATCAAAAAAATTAGCAGGCATAACATAATACTTGAGTGTTTGTATTGTTCCAGCCAATTTTTCTTAAACAAATAGGTCTTCTCTGACTTTTCCAAATTACTGCAAAGGATAAAGGCCCATTATTACTTTTTTGTGATTTTGCATGTCTTGTCTGCAACTCAGTCACAATTATTTGACTATCATCCTGTGATTCAAGTAGGGCCTCACTTACTAAGTGAATTTTCAAGTCAGGTTCTAATTTCAGTTCTCTATTAATATCAGATATGTTTCTATAGACAAAAATTCAGCCAAGCACAACACTTTTTTTCTAAATGTCCAGTTGTCAGAGGGAAATTACCAATGGAGCAGCTGGGATTTTGAAAGGCCTGTAATGTTATAATAATAGGAGATATACCAATGTCCTAGAACTGGAAGGGACCTTGAAAGGTCATTGAGTCTAGCCCCCTGCCTTCACTAGCAGGACCAAGTGCTGATTTTTGCCCCAAATCCCTAAGTGGCCTCCTTGAGGATTGAGCTCACAACCCTGGGCTTAGCAGGCCAATGCACACACCACTGAGCTAGCTGTCCCCTCCCAATGTTTGCCTAACTATGCCAGATAGGCAGCAATTACCCACTAACTGGGGCCCAATGAAAAGTGAGAATCAGTTGTTTTTTTATTCTTGAAACAACTCTTGGCCTCAAAAGTAATCTTTTTTAGATAGACATTGACTACTTCTGAATGATTGACTCTTAATTATTCATATACTCTTTTTCAGTGTGAAAGTGGGGTTTGTAGGATCAGCACATAAGGAAGTAACAGTTAAGAATAGAAGCATTTCCAAAGTATCAACATCCAGACACAGTAGTTCACTAGGAACATCCTTGATTCATACTGTGGCATCTATTGGATGTTCACATTAGTATATGCGTACAAAAAGGTTGAGATTTTAAAGCCAATTAATGGATTAAGCTACATATACTCCATTGAGTTTAATGTGAGTTTGTAGTTGGGTTTTTCAAAGCCAGTCACACAAGTGCACTATTGGTAAAACTAGGGCAAGAAGCCACACACATGGCATATTTCCTTGGTTCTTTTTCTCTACAGTTTTCCACTGTGGTAAACATGTTTCTGCTGGAAAAGGTACCTCTGCAAATGCTCCACTTCTGTTTTTGTCAGCATGAGAAGCCTATCTTTCTCCTTTCTGGCCCTGTGGAATAAACTGACACAAACTCAGCTAGCGTTTATGTTAATGTTGACTTAATTGGTGATTTCCTGGGTTTTTTTAAGTTATTGCCTTGACAGGAAATTTATTTGAGCAACTTTAACTCTAAAGTCTGGTCTACACTTAAAACTTATACTAGCACAGCGCTGTCTATCGGGGTGTGAAAAAACCTAACCCTCTAGCATCACAGCTATGCAGACAAACCCCCTAGAGTAGCTGCAGTTATGTTGACAGACGGGTGCATCTATCAGTTTAGTTAATGTCATTCTTTCCTGAGCTAGCAGAAAAACTCCTCCTGTTTGTGTACACTATGTCTACAGGGGGCTACGCTGGCATGGCTCTGTCAGTGCTACAGAGCCTAGATCAGTGTTGTTGGGGTTCTTTTTGGGGAGGGTGGGAAATTAACTAATGTTGCATATATACAATAAACTTCTCTTTCAGCATACATACCTTGATTCATATTACAGATGAGAGCATAGGAGGTAATCTGGCAGTTATGATACTGCAGTTAAAAAAGGGGGGATTTATTTATTTGGAAGCAGTAAGTGAGAAATTGTCACCCAAGAGCCATTTCCTGAATGAAAAAGGCTGTTGCTAAAGCTGTAAGGAAAAGACGTGGGTATAAATTACCAGTCTGTAATTTGAATCATGCCTCTGCTGCTGCTCAGGAAGGCTTAGAGTATACAGCTACTGCTGCAGTCTAGGGCCTTGTCTTCACTGAGTTAAGAACATGCCTTTTTTTACAAATTAGCTAACTCAAAATCCTAGTGTAGACAAGTCAATTTGTAGTTTCCCCATGAGTTCATAGGTCGAGTTAAAACTTGTCTGGGAGGGAGAAACTGCTTTGTCTTCATTAGGATTTTTGCTTGAGTTAGCTAACTTGTATTAAGAGCACACCTTGTTTTGCACTGAAGATGAGGAGTAGAAGGTCTGGTAAGAGCCTGATACAATTTCCCTATAAACAATTTCCCTATAAACAATTTCCCTATAAACACAGACAGTTCTACTGAAGCATCTGCCCCATTTGGATAACCATGGGGGCAACTATTTGTCCTATATGGAGCTACAGACTCAAAGATGTATGTTCTATAAGTTGAGAACAGCTGGTTTCCAGCTGTACTACTGTGGTATGTGGTCTATCCATAGTTCTGTACTGTGGAACACTAAAAAAAAAGTGGACTATTAAATGCTTCTTTTGGCAATATACATTCATCATTGCCTTTCAGCAAGTGTACAAATTCTGAATGCAAGCACTCTTGCTCTTTCTGTACTCTCCAAGGAGTTGGAGTTAGTATTAATATGATGTTTCATTCTGGCAAATCTCTCCATAGTGGCTTTTTGAGGGTTCCACTACAGATGAAGACAGATAGGAGGAATTCTGTTATTAAGAGCTGGTTCTCCTGTACTTTCTGGGAAAGACTGTATATCGTCTATTGGATTCACAATGATTCAGTTCAGTATAAAATAATTATATTGTTTTCATGTTCTCTGATTTGGAGGGGATTGCCTCATACTAAGATTTTGCTGTATGAACTCTAACAGTTATTTCCTCCCTCTGTCACTTTGCTTGTGGTTTAAATCTTTCAGCGAGCTAGGTCATTAAAACTATTTGTTGCAGATCCTTACAGAGTTGATCCTTGATATAGTTTTCCCCTTCAGCCAGTGGAGCTGGGATGACTCATAGTGTAAAACAAAAAACCTCAAGATTATTTAGAATTATTCTTTAGTGCATTCTCCAACCAGGTATGAAAAATAACTAAGTACACTACAGTCATTTTGGTGACTCAGAACCCTCATCGTCAAAAACATGGGCCAGCCACTAGAGGGAGAAATATAAGTAGCAGGCTGTTAATCACAGGGTCAGCCACTAGAAGGAGAAATGATCACATACATTAAGGCACTTAAAACAGGACATACATTTTTAGGAGTGCTGCTTAGGGCTCCACCAATCCAGGAGGAAAGAGGAGAATCACATTAATAGGTTTGCTCCTCTGCTTCCTTGTTTGGCAAGGGGAGAATGAAGGCCTAATTCACCATTAACCTGTACCTGATACAATTGTTTAAACTCACTTTGCACTGGTGTTAAGTGCTACTAGATCAGAATAGCAGTATTTTACCAGTACTTTGCATTGGTGTACATGACACCACCAGGTGCAGGGCAGTGATGAATCAGGCCACAAGGGTCCAGCAGGGGCTGAGAGAGTTGCCTAATCACAGTCCTTCCTGCAGAAAGCTGCTTCAGCTCAGGAGTTGCAAAGATTCAGTTTTTCAAGCTGACCTCCTATCCATCTATCCACTCCCACAACAGCTGCTGAAGCAGCACACAGCCCTTTTTATTGTCATGGTGACCTTCAACGAAAACAGAAACCAGTTCCTGGGGCTGGTTGTTCTCCTTTTAAAAAAATTCAGCACAACAGATTCACCCTACCCTTCTCAGTCATGCTCTTGCCAGCAACCAGCAACATCACAGAAGAATTTGGGTGGAGGAAGGGAACAGGTGGTAGGAGTAGACTCACTCGCTGTGTTGTCCCTCATTCAGAACTCTGCTGTCAGCTTCAGCAGGCTCCCCCAGCGGCACCATAGGATACATTATCAGTGTCATAAGACAGTGTCATGCCCTAGTGTGATGGAGTTACTGAGAAGGGGATATAAAGGAAGATGTCTCCTGCAGAAACACAAGGGCACTGAAGAGGTTTATTTATTTATTTAGCATTTGCTTATTCGCCAAGCCAAGTGTGATAAACTCAGGACAGACAGTTGCAAGGGAGGGGTAGGAATCAGTCCCAGAGGGTTAAAAGGCACTCCTCCGTATCAACTGGGAGGCTACTACAGGTCAATCAGGTTCAACTGAGAAAGGGTTACCAAGGTAGCAATTAGAATCAGCTGAGGGGGAGCTACCTGAAGTTAATTAGTATCAGCTGATTCCAACTTAGGGCTGCCTGAGACCTTTTTAAACCCTTCCCTAGGAGGAAGGAGGAGGGCAGAGCAGAGAGAGAAGGAGCCCTGCTGCCAGGAGTGTAGGAGCAGCAAGATAGCGAGCCTCACCAGGAGGAGAGGCAGTACTCTCTCCCACAAGGGAGTAAAAAAATACTCTAAATAGGACTGGTGGAGATACAGGGAGCAGACTTCCCCTGTGTCCCAAGGGGGACCGCATTACCCAAGCCTGTCTCCCCAGGGCTAAAAGCAGCAGAGGCTGGGGAGACTGAGAAGGTGCCTTGCCACACATGGTGTCAGGGATGGGATGTGAGTGAGACGTCGTGGCAAGCTGACTCGGGGCAGGGTAAAACACCCCCTAAATAAAAACAAAAAAAACCCAACCAACCAACCAAACAAACAAAAAACAAAATAGAGGATGTAGTAAAGGCATTGGTGCAGGCCACTGCAGCCCAGCAAGAAGCTAGCAAGGTGCAGATAGCTGCCCAGCAGGAGGCATTGCGAATACAGCAGGAGACAAATCAACTACTGATGAGCCAGGCGGCTCAGGATCGAGCCACCCTGTATGAGGTTGTGTACCAGCTAAAGGCCCTGACCACCCCAACGCACGGCCCCCATGGGACTCGGCCCCTGCGGGCAAGCCACTACTTACAGAAGATGATGATGGATGATGACGTGGAGGCATATCTCCTTGCGTTTGAGAGAACGGCCCAGCGGGAGGCCTGGCCCCAAGACCAGTGGGCCAGTATCCTGGCTCCCTTTCTGTGTGGGGAGGCACAGAAAGCATATTTTGATATGACAACAGAAGCAGCTTCAGATTACTCCCAGCTAAAGGCGGAGATCCTGGCGAGGTCTGGCATGACGACAGCTATAAGGGCACAGCGGTTCCATGAGTGGAAATACCGAATCAACAAAGCCCCAAGGTCCCAGCTGTTTGACCTGATCCATCTAGCCAGGAAGTGGCTGCGCCTCAAGACTCACCGACTGGAGGAAGCTGTGGAAACCATAGTTGTGGACAAGTACATAAGAGGGCTACCACAGGACATACGATGATAGGTCAGTCAAAATGATCCCTCCTCCTATGATGAGCTAGTTGCCCTCGTAGAGAGACACCTAGCAGCTCTGGAACTTTCTCGGACCACCGGGGAAGGGAGGCGTCAGAATAGGAGGCAAGTTTATGTACCAAAGGCCCGAGTCACCGTGGCTCCAGGCCGAACTATGGAGGGGAGGAAGGAGGCTGAAAAGCAGCCCGAGTACTCAGAGGGACTTGGGGACTGGGAGAGAAAGACTCAGGAAGTAAGGCCCCACAGCCCAAAAAATAGGGGGCTGCCCCGAGCAGGGTACCGATGTTATGCATGTGGAGAGATAAGGCATATAGCTGCCCAATGCCCGAACCTAGAGGAGCCCATGCAATGCGACCTGGGAAATCTAGAAGAGCCATGTGACCTGATAAATCTAGCAGGGGTAGCGATGGTCCCTCACAGATATACTAAGCCAGTTAAAATGAATGGTACAAAGACCATCGCATTAGTAGACTCAGGAAGTGCAGTCACGCTGGTCTCGGGAAAGCTGTCGGGTATGATCAACTATCTCGTGCCAAGCGCACAGGGATATCCTGTGTCCATGGGGATGTCAATTACTACTCGACCATCCCAGTAAAAATAGAGGTCCTGGGAAACCCCACCAAGGTGACGGTGGGGGTGGTCCCAAAACTCCCCTACCCAGTCCTCATAGGTCGAGACTTCCCAGGGTTTGGCAGTCTACTTCCTGGAGGGGAGTCAGAGGAAGATAACTACCCAAAGAGCAATGGGATAGCTTCGATAGTTAGCAACCCCCCGGCCTTGCATGAATTTGCCCAGGATTTATTCTCGCCCCCTGGGAAGACCAGGAAGACTCGGCAAGAAAGGAGGGCAGATAAGAGGAGGGGAACGAGAATCCTGACCCAGAACCAGAAGCCTATACTCGTAGAGGAAAGAGTTGGCCCAACTGACAAGGGAACTAGGTAGGAGGTCGGTGAGCCAACAGCCGGACCCAGTTCCCCAGGGACCTCCCTCGAGGGGGAGGAGGAAATAGAACCCCCTGAGTTTGGGCAAATTGGACCTTCACTAGAGAATTTTGGACGGGATCAGGCCAATGATCCAGTATATAATAATATTCGCAAAGAAGTAGTTGAGGTGAATGGGGTCCCTGTGGAAGGAAGAGCCAAGGGCCCAGAGCCATATTAAATGATCAGGAAGGATCTGCTATACAGAGTAGTCCGTATCCAAGAGCAAGTCGTGGAACAGCTCCTAGTACCACAGAAACATCAGAGGAGAGTGATGGAGCTAGCCCACAGCCATCTGTTCGGGGAACATCTAGGGGTAGATAAAACCTGGATTGAATTCTGCAGAGGTTTTTTTGGCCTGGAATCTTTGCGGCAGTCTGGCGATATTGTGTCTCCTGTCCGGAATGCCAATTACATGGGCCCCGACCACGCTTAAGGGCACCTTTGGTACCTCTGCTGACTATTGAAGTCCCCTTTGAGCGAATAGCTATGGACCTAGTAGGGCCCCTAGAAAAATCAGCCCAAGGCCATCAGCACATACTGGTGGTGCTAGATTATGCCACCCAGTACCCCAAGGCCATTCCCCTACAGAACACTACGTCCAGGACCATAGCGAAAGAATTAATCCAAATTTTTGCTAGAGTGGGAATACCCAAAGAGATCCTGACAGACCAAGGAACCCCCTTTATGTCTAAATTAATGAAGAATCTATGTGCAATGCTCCACATACGGACCCTAAGGACATCAGTCTATCATCCGCAGATCGATGGCCTCATCAAGCATTTTAATAGAACATTGAAGAACATGATACGAAAGGTGGTGAGCTGGGATGGGAAGAACTGAGACACTCTGCTACCGTACCTAATGTTTGCGATAAGAGAGGTACCTCAGACTTCAACTGGGTTCTCCCCATTCGAACTGTTATATAGTCGCCACCCCCGCGGCATACTGGACATTGCCAAAGAAAGTTGGGAAGAACAGCTGAACCCAGGGAAAAACCTCATCGAGCATGTGTTGCAGATGAAAGACAGGATAGCCCAAGTCACCTCCATAGTGCAGGAACACATGGAGAGGGCACAAGGGGCCCAACAATCATACTACACTCGCCAGGCGATGATCTGAAAATTCTAGGTGGGAGATCGGGTAATGGTGCTCGTACCCACAGCGGAGAGCAAGCTCCTGGCCAGATGGCAGGGGCCATATGAGATAATAGAAACCATTGGAGAGGTCGATTACAAGATCTGACAGCCTGGACACCGGAAGCTGGAACAAATCTATCATATAAACCTGTTGAAACCTTGGCAAGACAGAGAAGCTCATGTGGTCAGTCTAGGGTCACCTCCTCCCGAGAGCAACCCGCCTGGCCAAGTGGGAATATCCCCAGAATTGACCCCTGACCAACGAACTGAGGTGATCAACATGATCAAACGCAACCAGGACGTGTTCTCAGAAAAGCCAGGCAGGACTACTGAGGTTCACCATCACATCCTCACAGAACCTGGAGTGAAGGTGAATGTCAAGCTATATCAGATCCTGGAGGCGAAAAGAGAAGAGATCAAGACAGAAGTCAGGAAAATGTTGAAGTTAGGAGTCATTGAAGAGTCTCATAGCCAATGGTCAAGCCCCGTGGTCCTAGTACCTAAACTGGATGGCAGTATGAGGTTTTGCAATGACTTCCAGAAACTGAATGAGGTGTCCCAATTTGATGCGTACCCTATACCCGGGGTAGATGAGTTAATTGACCAACTGGGGAATGCACGATTTTTGTCCACCCTTGACCTGACTAAGGGTTATTGGCAAATTCCCTTGGCCAAGGCCGACAAAGAAAAGACGGCCATTTCAATACCAGAAGGATTGTATCAATACACTGTCCTCCCTTTTGGTTTACATGGGACTCCTGCAACTTTCCAACAGCTCATGGACAAACTGTTGCGTCCACATGGCAAGTATGCAGCCGCCGATCTTGATCACGTCATTATACATAGTCCAGATTGGGAGACACACTTGGGGAAGGTGGAAGCAGTCCTGGATACCTTGAGGAAGGCAAGGCTGACTGAAAATCCCTCCAAATGCGCAATTGGGCTAGCAAAAGCCAAATACCTTGGCTAATGAAAGCCCGTGGCCAGGACATAGTAAGATGGTCTAGCACGGTTGAGGAGGCTTTTGCAGATCTGCAGACTGCCCTCTGCACCGATCCAGTGCTGGTAGCTCCAGACTGGAAGAAAGAGTTTATCTTGCAAACGGATGCCTCTGAGGTTGGGTTGGGAGCGGTTCTTTCACGAATGGTTGGAGCAGAAGAACACCCAGTCCTGTTCCTCAGTAGGAAACTCCTGTCCAGAGAATGTAAATATGCTGTAGTAGAGAAGGAATGCCTGGCCGTAAAGTGGGCCGTAGAAAGCCTTCGCTACTACCTACTCGGACGGAGGTTTACCCTTGTCACGGACCATGCACTTCTGAAGCAGATGCACCAAAACAAAGAGAAAAATGCGAGAGTGACAAGGTGGTTCCTGTCGCTACAACCCTTCCACTTCAGAGTACAACATAGGTCCAGAATCAAGCATGGCAACACGGACGGCCTTTCAAGGGTACACTGTTTGCCGACCCAATTAGCCCAACCCTGTAGTGTTGAGCAGTGGCGGGGGGTGGATATGTGATAAACTCAGGACAGACAGCTGCAAGGGAGAGGTAGGAATCAGTCCCAGAGGGTTAAAAGGCCCTCCTCCTTATCAACTGGGAGGCTACTACAGGTCAATCAGGTTCAACTGAGATAGAGTTACCAAGGTAGCAATTAAAATCAGCTGAGGGGGAGCTACCTGAGGTTAATTAATATCAGCTGATTCCAACTTAGGGCTGCCTGAGACCTTTTTAAACCCTTCCCTAGGAGGAAGGAGGAGGGCAGAGCAGAGAGAGAAGGAGCCCTGCTGCCAGGAGAGTAGGAGCAGCAAGACAGCGAGCCTCACCAGGAGGAGAGGCAGTACCCTCTCCCACAAGGGAGTAAAAAAATACTCTAAATAGGACTGGTGGAGATACGGGGAGCAGACTTCTCCTGTGTCCCAAGGGGGACCGCATTACCCAAGCCTGTCTCCCTAGGGCTAAAAGCAGCAGAGGCTGGAGAGACTGAGAAGGTGCCTTGCCACACAAGCAATAGCATTCTCAGTGGCCAAGTGGAGCTCTCAGAGCCCATGGCTGAATTTAGTTAGCAGGCACTCCTCGACAATGTGTATCATTTGATATGTGCCACAGCTGTAGCTTGGATTGTCTCAAAGACCCCAACAGTGCTGATTGTTGCATAGAGGCGTTGCCCAGTCTGAAATAGCTTGAGAAGGGCCCATTGATGATGTGGCAGGTCGAAGCTGGGAGGGCAAGCAGTAGGGTGATGAGGAGCTGATTAGTGGTTGGTGTTACTCACCAGTTTCCCGTCACAGGGAATCCACTGTCACATACTGGTATGGCAGCCTCAACCACAGTGGTTGTCATGATGAAAGACATGTAGCTGGTGGGCTAAAAAAGACTAGATGATGCCTCCAGAAAGGCATGGGACAGGGAGTGGAGAAGCAGCTCTCTCCAGCTTCTGTGAACCTATGTCCTAGCTTCTCCTTCTTGAAATTACTCCTTCCCAAGTGGGAAGATGAGGGGTTTAGTTCAGGATATAGTCTGCAAACTCTGATGTACTGGAGATGAAGAATAAATGCAATAAATGAAGGATGCCTAATCCTATATCCGACTGAGGAGAGCTGTTAACACCCAGATTTCATTGGAAGACTGATCACCTTTCTCAATCTCCACAACATAAGTACAATTATTTTCTTCCACCATCCTACCCTTGTGTTGCTTAGTGTCTTGGCAGCCTCAGAAATGCTTAGGGATGAACTTTTAATACAAGCTTGACAGGACAAAGAGCCAAAAAGGTTAAATATCACTGACAGAAAATCTGATGCCTCAGCCATGCTGTTTACAAGAAATGCCAATTATCAGGTGCTGATGGTACCATGTGACTTCTGTCTTTGGAGAAAACCCCTCTGTATGATGCATCTCCTCCCTGACATTTACAGACACGCTGGGATGCCAGTTAAAGGTTATTAGCTCTACAATATCGTTTTCTGTAAGTGCTAAATGTGTGTGGGAGTGTGTTGTTGTCCTATGTGACCGAAGATGATGCTGATGATGGTATTATGTCTTTTGAGTACAATTGTGTCTAAAAAGACTGATGTGCGACTGGGCATCCTTTCTGCATTGAATGCAGGCCCGCTGATAGGGAAAGGGAGCAATTGCCTAGGAGCCCAGTGATTTAAAAGGGCCTGGGGGCCCCTAGCCTCCACCACTGCCGCAGTAGCAGCAGGAGTGGCTATGAGCTCTGGGCCCATTTAAATCACCCGGGAGGGCTGCAGGGCTCCTAGGTGTGTGCAACCACTCTAGGCCCGATCCTTTGGGGGGCCCCACAGGCTGGTGCGATAGATCAGCACGGTCGTTCCCAGAAGTGACAGATTCATCACTTCTGCCCAGGGCCCCACCCCCTCAGGGATGGCCCTGGGGGCCTAGAATTGCTATTGATGGACCTAATTATTGAATGCATATGTAACTCGATAGCGAGGAAGAAATTACAGTCTGTCCCCACTAAATCTGCTGCTGTTTGTGACTCAGTCTCTGTGCCTCAAGAGCCATAGGGTGATTAATCTCGAACTGAGTAACCCCAATGTCGACTTCTGCTTGCCAGCATGATATGTACTCCCAGCTGTCAATGGCAGGGTTGCACTGTTATGCTTCCGTGAGTTCTTGAAGCATTTCTTCCAGCCTCCTTGTGTTGGTTACTCACTTTCAGTTTGCCAGACAACAACTGCTTTGGCATTCTGGTGGCATCTGTGGTAGAAAGAGACCCTGAGACATAAGGCCTTGTTTTAAGGTGTGAGGCCTAAGGCCTGAACTAAAGTAGTGGGCAAGCTTTGCTGATATAAAGCAAAGTTAGCAAAAGTCAGGCTGTGAGCAGAAGACAGGTCCTGCTATACAACATGCCTGCTTGCAAGCTCACAGAACCTGGCAAGAACAGGGTTGGTATTGCAAAAACACACACATTCCTAGGAAGTATTAGGCACAGGACACTCACACAAACCCATTCCAGGAGGGTGGTACCAGAACACCCCAATACTACGTATGGTACAAACACATTCCCCAAAGATAACAAGAACACACTGACCTCTCTTAAAGATAAGGTCAGAATGACAGTGTGTTGGATGCAGATGTTTTGATCAAACGAACAGGTACAAGGTAATGGATAGTAACAAACCACGTCAGAGGGGCAATACATAACTTGTTTGTATTGGTGTATAAAATGGAGTCTCAGGGGGAGTGTCTTTGGCCAGCCTAGGGGGGAATGGAAAGTCCCACCATTCACTGAGCTGTGTCCATTGTCACGGGCATACATGTATTGAGCGTACTTGTAGCAAGTATAGGACACCAATACCATGCCTTGTTGACATAAACCTGACTGAGTTCCTTTGCTACTGAAATGGGTCTTGTGGTCTCATTGGGCAGTTCGATTGAGGATTGCTGTGCCAAATGTCCGCGCAGAGCTGGGACAGCACACAGAGAGAACATACACACACACACGCTGCCAACATCTGATGATGTCATTCACGCTCAATACATGGCCAGCCCAGCATAACTGTGCTGGGATGAGTATGGCTTCAATCCTTGGGGAGTGGCTGTGTTCCATCTGATGTGCACGCGGATGTCATAAAGGGAACTTGTCTAGAAGCTTGGTGCGATGCTGTAACAGGTCCAGGTCTCACATTCATACCACAAATTGGACAACAGAACCGCTTTATAGACATTTAGCTTTGTTTGAAGCTTAATACTATATTGCTGGCACACTGTCAGATAGTCTGCCAAATGATGAACTGGCTTTGTTGATGCGACCTGTCAGCTCGTTGTCTATAGTAGCAACATTCCACAATGTGCTGCCAATATAGCAGAAATCTGTAACAGCATTCAGCTGTGTTGCTGACAATGATTTTTGGTTTCAGGTAGGGTTTTCTTGGTGCAGGTTGATACATGACGTTTGTCTCTTTTAGATTGATTGTTAGCCTGTACCTTTTTGCAGACTCTGAAAATCTGTCCATAATCAATTGTATCTCTTCTAGAGTATGTGTCTCTAGAGCCCAGTCATCAGCATACAGCAGCTCATGAACAATTGCCTCAAAGATGTGGAAAATCCCAGCCTGTTCAGGTTGAATAATTTTTCAGAGGATTGGATTTTGACATTCAGGACCCTTGCAGAGTCATCAAGCATTGCTGCATAGAAGAAACCGAACAGGACTGGACCAATTACGCAGCCCTACTCAGTATCATTAGTGATAGAAAATGGGTTAGCATTAGGTTACTTGTGCTGAGACTCCTAGTCTGAGACACCTGCTCTTGTTGTGTACTGTGGGGTTTGTATACCCTGTGACAATACCCCAAATTAAAAAAAAAGTAAGAGGATCAAAAAATGCCACCATGGCTAAACAACAGGGTAAAAGAGGTGGTTAGAGACAAAAAGACATCTTTTAAAAACTGGATGTCAAATCCTGCTGAGGAAAATAGAAAGGTACAGAAAAAAGGAGTTCTGAAAGGGAATAGGACCCTGTATAGACCTATGAGGAGCCTTCAGTTAAAGCCTACTGATGACTGGCAATAGTATACAGGAAAGGTCATTCTAGAGGTGAGCTAGAGGTCATTTGTGATGGCCATAGGAACTTCAAAATATTGTCAGCATCCTCAGAAGGGACAAGGTATGTCTGCAGAATAGCTCAAGGGACAATTGGCTTCAGTGGCCTCTGCAGAAAGGATTGGTACCATGCAGACCACTTTGGATTTATCACGGGCTCTTCCAAAAGATATCAACCTCTAGTTTTACCTCTAGTGTGGTGCTGATGGAGACAAGGAAGAGATTGACTCCAAAGGTTAATTATAGGAGACTCTATTCTGTTCAAGATCTCTTTGCCCCATATGTCATCCACAGCATCCTGATCATGGAAGGAGAAGCCAGAATCCTTCATGGAGGACCTGGATTGAGGAATCAAGTGGCGAGTGTAGATGTCCTCTTAAGATGAACGGTAGTCTTTGAGGGTCAGTGGAAGAAAACAGTTGCTAATTATGATACATAAACAGGAGGTGGGTCTAAATCATGAGGGACTAAGAGTGCAGATTATGGAAAAATTGAAGGAAATGAAGATGACCGACTAAGGATTCCCCCCTTTTAGAAGGGGGCAGCAAAGAGTAATTAAGAACAGTAACCGTCTGTACTTACGTCTTCTTCCATCTGAGGATTTCAAAGCTATTAATTTAACTCCCTAAATTATCTTCAGCTCTTTATGTGACCTTCTCCCTAAATGCCATTATGGCAGATGAGAGCATCTGGAGGCACTTCTGCTAACAGTCCCTAGATTTGAACTCTGGGAGCAGAGCACGGGTGGGTTAAGACTGAAGTGTACCATGGAGGTTTCAGGAGCAGTCCTTAATTATAAAATTCATTTCCTCTTACAGTCCAGAAGTTTGTTGATCTTCAGGGAAAAAGTATACAACTCATTTATATATTCAAGCATCTGACTGATTAGTATTCAGTGTTCTCAACTCTCACGATTTTTTCCCAACCCTCACGAGTTTTAAGCTATTGTTATTCTTAAAACCCTAGCTCCTGATTATGGGAGAACCTCAGTTTACTTTTGTTAAATGAACTTTTCTAGCCTTCCTATTTGCAGAGAATTCTTGAAACATGAACCCTTGCAGGCTCAAAAACTAGAACGCAAATAAAACGAAATCCAACTCTATTGCTGTTATAAGTGTCATGATTCTAAACCAGTTTCATGATTTTGGAGGCTCTGTCTGGTGTTGGCAGTCAAATTGTCACAGGCTGGCTAGCGCTTTAAGGTAAGCTGGGCTTAGCCTTTTGGATGATCTGTCAAGCCAGTGATAATTAGTGACCCCAGCTGAAGGTGTGGGCAGTTTAATTATAATAACTGACTCCAGTTGTGCAGAGGGAATTTGGAAGGGCTATATAAACAGAGCTGAGCCTTCAGAAGAACAGTTAGGAGTGGTGCTGGTAGATACAACTAGGATGAACTGGTGTTGAACTCCTGAAAGCACTTGGTATGCCTTCAAGGAGCAGTGTGAAAGTTTAGTGAGACCACAGTCCCAGGCTAGGTAGGATGGATAACTGAGGACTCTAAAGGGGAGAGAGTGGGGGAAGCCACTAGAGAGGTGGAAATTCTGTGTTTGGCTGGGGACAGTTGAAGATAGACCTCCAAAAAAAGGAGCTGTCTGGTGGAAGAGTGGGAAGAGAGAGACTGTGTTTTGAAACTGTGAAGCAGCCAGACCTCAGAGGAAGATCTGTGTCCCTATTGAAAGACTGGGGGGGGGGGAGAGAGAGACTTTTTAAATTAATATATGTATATTAATAAACTAGTCCCTGAGAAGGGTAGTATTATGACTCAGGCCTTGGCTATGTGTTGAAGTCTTTTGGGAAGGAGAGAAGCTGAAGACAGGTGCTACAATACAGATGTACATATCCATGCAGATGTATTAAGATGGTTTTGATGGAGTTGAGTTTAGTTGACATTATAAGATGTACCTATCAGAAATATAACAATATGTTGAATTAAACAGTAAAATAAAGATCTAATACAGAAATATCTATCCTGTTTATTGTTGGTAATACCCACTACATGCTAGGCACCTTCCAAACACAAAAGGAAACTGGTCCTTGCTCCAATCTAGTCTATGCGAATAACGGCTTAGGTATGTTATAAAGAGCAACCTAAATTTTCTGTTAAGTACCTGCCTTAGAAAGATAATGTGAGTCAGTAGATATGTGACATTTCATTAATCTTGCCAAGTCAATGACAAAGGGGAACATTCCTAAGGCATTCTCAGAACTTTCTCAAAACTTCACAAACAGGGAACAAACTTGAAGTGTAGTAAAATATGTGATGTAGGTGTGAAAATGAAGGGAGATGTTTTCTCCAGGTAACTTGTGGGATGCATTCCCTGACACTAATTGACTGTAATAAAATGGAATCTTAGGGCATGTGTGTACAAGGCATTCAGGACAGTTAACTAAAGGGATGAATTTAAAGCACATTACTTCTGAGTGAGAGCATATACACAGGTTTAAAGTGGCCTTAGTTTGCTTTAGCTGAGCTCACTAGGCCCTAGTTTACACTACCAACTTATGGCAGTATAACTCCACTGCTTGGGTGTGGAAAATCCAGTGCCATTATACTGACCTAACTCCTGGTGTAAACAGACCGACGTCAACAGGAGAACTTCTCCTGTTGACATAGCTATCACCTCTCAGAGAGGTGGAGTACCTATGTCTTCACTAAGGCTATGGCTACACTACAGAGCTTACACTGGTGCAGCTGCACCACTGTAGTACTGCAATGCAGAAGGTTTAAGCCAGTGGTGCCCAAACTTTTTCTGTTACGGCTCCCCCTTTACCAGTAATGGAATCTATCTGTGTCCCCATGCCCTACATTACTGCACAGTTGGCTTAGCAGAGGAGCTTGGGCTGAATGTGGAGCTGGGGCAGAACTGGTAAGGGGGCAGAGAGGGAATGAGGGCAAAGTAGGGGGCAGAGTGGAGCTGTGGCTGGGCAGGGCCAGGGGTGGGGTGGGTCAGGGCCACAGCCAAGGCCAGGGGTGGGTGCAGAACCGGGACCGGGAGCCACAGCTCAGAGCCGAGCCACAGTGAGGGGCAGGAGCTGAGCTGGAGCAGAGAGTGTCTAAGTGGCGCTCCCTCTCCACTCCCCCTGGGGGCTGGCCCAGGCCCCACCACTTCCCCCCAAATGTTCTTCAGTGCCCCCCTTGGGGGGCCACCTCACAGTTTGGGGAACACTACTCTAAGCCAATGGGAGAGAGCTCTCCTGTCAAATTACTCTGGCTCCCACAAGCAGCAGTAGCTATGTTGATGGGAGAAGCTCCCTCCAACATAGTGCTGCCCACAGTGGTGCTTAGATCAGTGTAACATACATCACTCAGTGTAATATACACACCCCCGAATGATGTAACTTATACCAATGAAAGCTGTAAATAGCTTAAGTTCTACAGCAGCACAGCTGTACCTGTGCACTTGCACTGATGCAGCACTGTAAGTTTAGACAAGCCACTGCTGATTTAAAGTAAAGCAAACTAAACTAACAAACTAAACTAAGCCCATTTTACTTCCGAATGAGACATCCACACAGTGGCTTAATACAGTTTAAATTCACATGTTCCTGAGTGTCCTTGTCTATACATGCCCTTAGCTGATCAGCTATAGAAATTCAGCTTGAGAGAGCATGACTACACTAAAGCATTGGTGATCATTTCACTGCATCTTCTATAGGATGAAAATCAATAAGTTACCAAAACATTTTTTTCACTGTCTAAATACCATCAACTAATCTGCTTGTATAATAGCCATTATAGCTCTTTAATAGCTAGACTGCTGGATATTGTGGAAAGGCGAGGTATATTTTTATATTTATCCTCACAATTGCTGTTGTGTTCTGGATGCCACTTATCATGGCAATTTTCTGCCAATGTAAATGATGACTCTGCAGCCCACATCCTCTTTAAATCGGCTCTCTACAGTATTTCCTCTATGTGCAGATTGTGATGGAAACAAAAAAAGAACCTAGCAACATTCAACAATTGTGATTGCATAAATTATACTGACACTGGTTCAGATGATGTATTTATTTATTTATTTTAACAATACTATACTTAACCCTGAGAAGTCTTTAGATGTTAAATAGCTTTTATGGAGCATACCTGAGAATGCACAGTACTTGATGGAGGGTAGCAGAAAACAGGAAATCTCATTCAAATGCAATAAACATGTGAGATACCCTCTTGTAAGTGAGCAGACTCACCCCTATAGCACCTCCTGCTGGCTGTCTATGGGAATTAGCTCTTCCAGCATCCTGGAGCACCCTCTGCAGGCTGGTGATCTCCCTCCCAGGACCCCAGTGCACCTTTCTTTGGGTTGCTGCCCCCCTGGTATTACCCTCACACTCTGGGTCCCCCCACCCAGGGGAACCCCCACCCACTAACCCCACCTTGCCTCAGTACAAGGCAACTACCAGTCACTATCTAGACCCACTCCCTGGGGCTGCCCCTCTGCAACCCCATTACTGGTCTTAGGCCCACAGCCTAGGGGTTTTCCAGGCCAGAGCTCCTCAGCTCCTCTAACCTTCCCCCAGCCCTGCTCCACTCTCAGTACCCTGCTCAACTCCCTAGCAGCCAGGCCCTTCTCACACTACAAACAGTTAAGAAACTCCTGAGCTTCTGGCTGTCTTGGCCTTCTTATAAGGCCCAGTTTGTCTGGTTGGGACATGGCCCCAGCTGCAGCCACTTCCCCCAGTCAGCCAGGGCTTTGCTACCTTCCCCAGCCCAAGCCCTCTGCAGGGCTTTTCCAACCCCTTCAGGACTGGAGCAGGTGCTCACCCTGCAACACCTCTCTTTCATGAAAAAGGCACTGCAATCTGCTCTCTACATCACCTCAGTGGTTCTCAAACTTATGTACTAGAGAACTCTTTCACACAGCAAGCCTCTGAGTATGTTCCCTTTCATAAATTAAAAATGCTGTTTTAATGTTTAGCGCGATTATAAATGCTGGAGGCAAAGTGGAGTTAGGAGTGGAGTCTGACAGCTCGCAACCTCCAATGTAATAACCTTGTGACCCTCTGAGGGGTCACAACCTCCAGTTTGAGAACCCCTGTATTACCTGCTGTCAGGAAGCCTGCAGAAAAAAGAAAACAAATCCTAGTCAACAAAATTAATGCTCAAATCTATCAAACTTATGATAAAATGATAAAGAAAATGTTGATAGGGCAAAACACTTATGTAACAGGATAGCTGGTCCCTTAAATGCAACTGGGCCTAGCGCTACTGTCCCATTTCAGGTGTGCCCTAGTTTTGGTGTAATGAGGAGGGTGGGACAGCCTTTGAGACTTATAAATGAAAGATAGCCCAGTAGCAAGAAAGAGCCTAGAACTGGGGAAAAAGAATGAGTGAAAGTATTGGTTGTATGAAAACAAGTGAGTATACTTAGAACAAAGCTGCATTGAAAACTTGAGGGAGGGGATTCCCCAGAAGGAGGGAGTGGTGCCTAGTTGAAGTGTGGAGCCAGATCAAGCTGGTGAAAGCAGAAGGCACTCAGGAGGGTCACTACAAATGTCTGCAAGCCAGAGATAGCTGAAGGTTGAGATAAGTGAGAGAGAAGCCTTTTGGCTCTCTGAGTCAGAAAGGGCTGGGGAATGATGTAGGGGTAAGCCTGTGTTCTCTATGTGAAAGCTAGAACCATACCTGGAAGGAAACAAGCATCCTAGCTAAAAGGGCTGGGATGAGGTGTGGTGCAGGATACTGAAGAGCTGGAGCTGTGTAAGAAGTGCTGTACCTGATGTGTTGATAAGCTGTTGGGAATTGAAAATTTGAATGTACTGTCTGGACTATGCTGGGACATTCTGGATTATGGGGGTGGGATTCTTATAATCAATTAACAATGCAAAAGTATATTTATATTTGGAAAGCTTGTGTGAAGTTCCTGGGATATGAGAAATCAAAGCAGGGAGCACCTTCAGGGCCAGCCTGAGGGTATGCCCAGGTGGCAGCTGGCCTGAGGTAAGAGTTTTGCCAATTCCCTTATAAAAACACAACCAATCATGTTTGTTTGAAAACTCAACTAAGCAGGTGTTTCCTTGCCCAAAAAGGCACAATGTCAAGGACTTATCAATTAAGGATTGCTCTGGTAGAGCCCAAGTACCAAGAGTGAACAGAACAAAGTTAGGAAGGGAGGGCTGATAATTCAAAAAACCTGTAGCACATGTGCAGCGTCAAAGAATTCTCATGCTCTTTGAACAAACAACAGTTTGCTTGTTCATTGGCCTTCATTGCTGCAGATTCCCTCCTTCCCTTCCCTCCTCCTCTTAAAAACAGGGAAACTAAATTCAAATAATCAAGTCCTACTAGCAATAGTAAAATTCTTATTTTGAAATATGTAAGGGAATTTTTAAAAAAAACTAGCCCCAATCCTTCAGTCTTTTATGCAAAGCTGTTATCAATAATAGTTTTGTTTGTTTAAAGTTCCTATACAAAGTTAGCATAATGCCACCTGTGCAATGTGGTTTTCTTTCTATGATAACTGTAAACCTTACTACTGGATGCATGCTACAAAGCAAATGGAAGTGCAACATGATAGTCCTTCCTGAGTGCAAGAGACTGGACTAAATGACCTGTCAAGGTTCCTGTCAGTCTGACGCATCTGTGATTCAATGGCTGAGTTCATGTAGTGAGAGCACCATTCACTTTTGGAATGTCCAGAGTCATGCTGGGATAGTGAGCATGCACATGATCTTATTTTTAATTTCTCTGCAATGCAATACTTAACCATAACCCATATACAACATGAATCCAAATCAGCTGTCACAACAGGCACACATTTACAGGTTTTCTAGCTTTTAAGTGCTGCATTTGTAATGTCATCCAATACCCTTTATGTAATTCAGCATCTTGAATTGCAGCAACCTCATCTTGCTCTATTGATATGTACAATTTTACATTACTGCATTTATACTGCTAGAGTTGTCTTTTAAAAAAAAACTGATCACTTATCAAGAAAAAACTACAACATGACAAGCCTGTTCTGAGTACAAAAATAATTATGTGAATTCTTATCACTCTAAAATTGCCTTCTTTGGTCTACAGTGTAGTAACTTAGCTAGAGTTTTCACATGTTGGAAAAACAATAGAGTTGCAAGGATAATACTACAGTTTAGTTTTAGTGATCATAACAGAAAATTTCAGTGCTTCCTCTTGTAGGAAAGCATCAGTAATATATCTCTAATATAAATGATCAGGAATCAAAATAGTGTATTGAATAGTCAAACTAGCAGTTATCTCACATGCCCTTTCATACATCAGCAGATCAAACATTAGTAATGCATTTACAATAAAGATTATAACAAATATGGAACACTTACTCTTGTTTTTTTGGGAATCTGTTAGCATCTTGAAAAGATTACATTAGCAAATTCTGATCTGGAATAAACCATCAAAATGCTAATGGGTACTTCCAAACTTACACCAATATACTAGTGAGATTTGGTATATAGCAGTAAGGTGCATTAAGTCACTGGCAGTTTTAAAAAAACTATCAAATAACTGAATTAGATCTTCCATGCAGTTTTGCTATACTTTGCTTATAGGTCTGATTCTCTGATCTGCTTGTCCTCTGGGGACACTGGGAGTTGTGGTTCATTTTAGACCAGGGATTAGCAATCTTTGTCAGGTGGCCTGCCAGGGTAAGCACCCTGGTGGGCCAGGCCAGTTTATTTACCTGCTGTGTCTGCAGGTTTGGCCAATCGTGGCTCCAACTGGCTGCAGTTCTCCGCTCCAGGCTAATGGGGGCTGCGGGAAGCAGTGGCCAGCAAATCCCTTGGCCCGCGCTGCTTCCCGCAGCCCCCATTGGCCTGGAGCGGCGAACCATGGCCAGTTGGAGCTGCGATTGACCGGAGCTGCGATTGGCCAAATCTGCGGACATGGTAGGTAAACAACCCCCTCTCGCACCCCAGCCTGCCAGGGGGCTTACCCTGGTGGGCCACATGCCAAAAGTTGCCAATCCCTGTTTTAGACTATTTAGCTTGAGTGCCACTCTCTGCTTAAAAGCTAGTTTCTCCTCATCACTGCACGACATAGACGAAATGCACAACACATAGGGCCAATAAATGTATAAGGAGTGGAAAATGTGCCCTATGGTAGATGATGACTTAATCTATAGCAATAATGTTAAAATTACATATTAAAACTGCTAAATGATTGTAAAGGTTGTAATGTCAAGCACTTAAAAATAAGAAAATACCATAATTTAGTTTTTCTCTGCAACTTTTAATTTAGCCCCCTTTATATACATTAATCCTGCTAGGGTTCTGTGGAAAATATATCTCATTCAGGGCAAAGAATGGACTGTATTTAGGGAATAAATGAGGGTTGTATAGTGAAAGAGGCTGTTGTCTGTAGGACCTCTGCCTGCTTAGCAGGGTTGAGGGACTTGCAGGAAGAGAAAGGATGGTCTCATGGTTAAAGTACTCAAATGCCTTTCTGGAGAACTGGATTCAGTCCATGCCCCTGTCATCACATTCCTGTATGGTGGTGGGCAAGTCATTTAAATGTTCACAGATGGCCACTGATCCCGTTCCTCAGTTTCTGACAACTCAATTTGTGAAACCTGGGGTCTGGCTTGTAAAAGTACTAAGCATTCACAGCTGCAACTGAACTCAATGGGAGCTGAAAAAACAGGTCTTGGGTATCTCAAATTGTGCACCCAAAATTAATGGACACTTTTTTCTTAATCTGTGTTTCAGTTCCTCTTCTGTAAAATGGGGACAATACCATGCCCTTACCTCACAGGGGTGTTGTGAAAATGAGTTCATTAAGATTTGTGAAGTGCTCAGCAACTATGTTGATCGATACCTTATTTTTCTCATGGGATTTTTTAAAAATCTGTACTATGAAGGGTTTGAACAGCGGGCACTACATAAGGCCTGGGGTTGCACACTGAATAATGAGGATATATTGAAGATTAATGGCTTCCCATCATGGGTGGTGTGTAATGGGGGCTAAGCTCCCTCCCTCAAACCTTCGCTAATGCTCCCTGCCACAGCCTCAGGGCCAGCAGGCCAGGACTCAGGGCTTCTCCGGCTGAGGCTTGGGCGAGTGGCCTGGGGCTCCTCTGACCCTAGTGGGCAAGAGTGGGTCAGGGCCTAGGGTAGGGATAGGGCCTGGGGTGGGGCAGGGGGCTAGTCTCCCTGAATGGGTAGTTCACGCGCTGCTTATGCTTTCCATCCAGTGACTACTGTCCATCTTGCAGAATGAGGTAAGGACCTTTTGAAAAACTTAGTCTTTAATTATATGTGCATATGTATCATAATAGTATGTGATCAAGGGGACCTAACTGGGATTGCACAGGCAACCCCATTCTGCCATGTCCTAAATTTTGAGCACTTGACTTTAACAACTGTACTGTTTATTTTAGCCTATGTCATTTTAATGTAATTTTCTACTTTAAAAACATCAACTGTAAAAGAATACCCCAAGTGGAAGCATACTGACCCAATAGGGGTCATTAGCAAGGTTGAAACCTTTGTCTACACCACAGCTGTCTGCTTTTATAGTAACTGATAGCAATTGTAGGTTGCATAGGCACTGACTCTGTGGGTGCTCCTGGGCTCGAGAACCCATAGAAAAAATATAGGGGGTGCTCAGCACCTACAGGGCCAGATTGATCTTTTGTCAGCCCTGGCACCTGGACTGTGGTCTTGCCTCGATGCCCTGCCTCCACTTGGCCTATTTTCCCCCCTCCCCGAGGCCCCACACACAACAGCAGGGGAGGGGGAAGAGAGGAGCACCCATCAGCTAAGACAAAAATCAGCACCAGTGGGAGGTTGTTAACCTTCATGTGGGCCAGCATTGGAGGGGCATAAGATACACATTCTGCCATTGGGCTTCACAACTGTTTGTTTATAGGTGAGGAATGTTGAAACTGAAATGTTAGGTTCAGTTCAAGGTGCTGGAGGGAACTCTCGTTGGTTACAGAGCTGCTCCTCCTGCCATAAAATAAAACTGACCACTTCTAGCTCTTTCTCTGTCTATTCTCCTGCCTGGCTTCTGTTTGTCACATTCTTCCTCCTCTGTCTGTGCTAGAGTCAGGCTATTTCCTTCCTGTCCACACTGACTGACTAGGCACAAATAAGAGAATGGGGGACATTAGGACACAGACACTGTCCCTATGTCAGGGAGGTAGTGTCTTCCTAGTTTCGGTTCCTGTGGTCTCGGGCAGCCTTGAGCAATTTCAGGAAAAGGTCTGCTCAGACCTGGGCTGAAGCATGTGCAGTTGCTATGTGGGATGGCACATGAGTGTTCTGGTCAACAGTAGGAGTTTTGTGGGGCTGGAGCATGCTCACTGGTGGCAGAATCTTCAGAAGATTTAACTTCCAAATGCTAACAAAGTCTTGACTGAAAAATCTCAGTTCACAGATGCTCAAAGGATTATATTTTAGCCAAATTTGGGTGGATTTTCACCATAAAAGGCACAGTCTGACAAATTTCAAGTCCCTTCTCCAAAGCCCAGAGGCTCCAGATCTTCTCAGTGATACAGGTGTAGGAATTTTTAAGAAATTAAGCAAAACAATATTTTTCACCAGTCTCATTCTCAAACAATTTTTTTTACTGAAAACTTAAAAAATTTACTCACTCTGAGGCAGACACTGAGCATGGGGAAATCTCAGCCCAAATGGCAAAGCTATGAGCAACTAAAAACAGGGTTTTGTGGAAGGTATGTGGCAACCTTAAAAGGAGCTTGTTGTGCTGTGGGCATTAGAAGTAAGTAGCCAGTAAATTGCCATATAGGTGCATGACATTCCATGTAGCATTAACAAACTTTCCTTTCCCTCCTCATGCCTCTCATCTGTCTTGGAGAGAAGATTTACTTCATAGGCAAGGAGCCAAGGGCAGTAACACCACCCTGTGGGCAATGCTGCTGGAGGGAGGGATGCCTAGAAGGAGTGAAGAGTAGCAGGATGCCAAATAGATCTCCCAGGTGCCATTGGTGAGATGCAGCATTTTCCATGGTGCCTAAGGCTTCTTATGGTTCCATAGCAATAACTCCTTCCCTGGATCTACACATTCCACCACTCCTCCCATATAGAGAATGCTGCACTAGTTCCTCATGAACAAGCTAGCTTGCTCTTTTGAGTAAGTCTCCCCTTCCGTGAGTTTAGCTCGGGGTTCTCAGGACACATTTTTTGGTGTCCTCAGTGTGCGGCCACCAACTGGCTGGTGGCCGCTCTCACACTGTTTCCTAAAATAATTAATTAACTGTAGGCAAACCAAATAAATATGCACATATACACATCCAAATCATTGTAATTGATTTATTGCTTGCTAGTAAGTCTATTGTGAAAAGTGATATTAACAAACATACAAGTATCACTTTTCATAGCAGACTTTGTCCCCAGGCCTGCCAGGGCTGAATAATTAAGCCCTGGATGGAGGATCTGGAGGAGGCAGCAGGAGCGATGAGGGGGGGCAGTGTGGGACTAGAGCCTGAAGCCCCATGGGCAGAGCCCAAAGCCCTGCAGCTGGAGGATGGGGCCCAGGGACGGAACCCAAAGCCATGTGGCTGGAGCTTGGGGCAGAAGCCCAAAGCCTGAACGCCACCACCCCGGGAAGGTGAGGAACACACCGGCTGCTTGCTCCTCCAGCATTGTGCCCCAGGTGTCTCCAGAGGGGGGCAGGGCCCAACCCCACTGGCAGCCCGAGCAACCGAAACCGAGGTGGTTCGTCTAGGAGCACAGGGGTGGGGCCACTACTTTGCCGCTAATGGCAGCATTTGAGAAACACTGGTTTAGCTGGTAGAAGGAGTGGATTTATCACCAAGATGTTAATGAAAAATGAGTTTTCACCAGTTTGTTTTTGCTCATTGGAAGTACCTTCACTTTCCTCCTCACCCCAAAATTTGGGCAGTATCAGAGACAATTAAACATCTTGCGTTTTCTTAACCACTTCTGAAATGTCTTTGGTAATAGGCTTACTGATACACAATAACAAATGCCCAGCATAGAAGAGTAGTTCAATTAAACTTCTATTACCCTGCTTTGTGGATTTTTTTGTTGAGCAGACATCTGTTGCTTTCTTCAGAACATTCTGCCTGCCCACTGAGCTGCTGAAATGAAATCCAGAGCAGTCTGCATTGTAACTGGAAAAAGCAAGCTGTACCTTTAAGATTTCCATCTCCGTGCAAGCAGGAAACATGAGTGATCATATCAGAGTCATTTTGTACTAATTAAAGCCAAATGGGTATAACTTCTCTTTTTTTTTTTTTGCGCAAGAGTTAGGGCCCATTTCTCTTTTCACAACTGTTGCCTTCAGTGGAGGTTTTCCTGATTTACACTGTTTAACGGAGAGGAGAGACAGCCTATTAAAGTCCTTAGGCCAATGCCAGATTAAGACATTTAGGGTGGTCTAGGACAGGTCATGCTGGTGGGGAAGTGGCATTATATGTCAAAGAAAACATATAATCAAATGAAGTATTGTAAATAAATCCAACTGTACCATAGAATCTCTATGGGTAGAAATTCCATGCTCTAATAATAAGAATATAGTGATAGGGATATATTACTGACCACCTGACCAGAATGGCGAGAGTCACTGTGAAATGCCTAGGGAGATTAGAGAGGCTATTACAATAAAAAACTCAATCATAATAATAATGGGGGATTTCAACTATCCCCATATTGAGTGGGTACATGTTAGTTTCTTGACACCTTAAATGACTGCTTCTTGGAGCAGTTGGTCCTGGAACCCACCAAAGGAGAGGCAATTCTTGATTTAGTCCTAAGTGGAGCACAGGATCTGGTCCAAGAGGTTAATATAGCTGGACTGTTTGGTAATAGTGACCATAATATAATTAAATTTAATATCCCTGTAGCAGGGAAAACACCACAGCAGCCCATCACTGTAGCATTTAATTTCAGAAAGGGGAACTACACAAAAATGATGAGGTTAGTTAAACAGAAATTAAAGCATACAGTGCCAAAAGTGAAATCTCTGCAAGCTGCATAGGAACTTTTAAAAGACACCATAATAGAGGCTCAACTCAAATGTATAGCCCAAATTAAAAAACATAGTAAAAGAGCCATCATGGCTAAACAACAAAGTAAAAGAAGCAATGAGAGGCAAAAAGACATCCTTTAAAAAGTGGAAGTTAAATCCTAGTGAGAGAAATAGAAAGGAGCATAAACACTGGCATATGAAGTGTAAAAATACAATTAGGAAAGCCAAAAAAGAATGAGGAACAGTTAGCCGAAGATTCAAAAAGTAATAGCAATTTTTTTTAAGTACATCAGAAGCAGGAAGCCTGCTAAACAACTAGTGGGGCCACTGGATGATCAAGGTGCTAAAGGAGCACTCAAGGACAGTTAAGACCATTATGGAGAAACTAAATGAATGCTTCACAGCTGAGGATCTGAGGGAGAATCCCAAACCTGAGCCATTCTTTTTAGGTGACAGATCTGAGGAACTGTCTCAGATTGAGGTATCATTAGAGGAGGTTTTGGGACAAACTGATAAATTAAACAGCAATAAGTCACGAGGACCATATGGAATTCACACAAGAGTTCTGAAGGAACTTAAATGTGAAATTGCAGAACTACTAACTGTAGTCTGTAACCTATCATTTAAATCAGCTTCTGTACCAGATAACTGGAGGATAGGTAATGCGACACCAATTTTTAAAAGAGCGCTAGAGGGGATCCCAGCAATTACAGGCCTGTAAGCCTGACTTTGGTATTGGGCAAACCAACTGAAACTATAATGAAGAACAATATCATCAAACATATAGACTAACATAATTTGTTGAGGAAGAGTTAACATTTTAGTAAAGGGAAATCATGCTTCACCAATCTTACTAGAATTCTTTGAGGGGGTCAACAAGCAGGTGGACCAAGGGGATCCAGTAGATATAGTGTACTTAGATTTTCAGAAAGCCTTTGACAAGATCCCTCACCAAAGGCTCTTAAGCAAAATAAGCTGCCACAGGATAAGAGGGAAGATCCTCTGATGGATTGGTTAAAAGATACAAAACACAGGGTAGGTATAAATGGTCCATTCTCAGAATGGAGAGAGGTAAATAGTGGTTTCCCCCAGGAGTCTGTTCTGGGACCAGTCCTATTCAACATATTCATAAATGATCTGGAAAAGGGGGTAAAGAGTGAGGTGGAAAAATTTGCAGATGATACAAAATTACTAGAGATAGTTAAGACCCAGGCAGACTGCGAAGAGCTACAAAAGGATCTCTCAAAACTGGGTGACTGGGCAACAAAATGGCAGATGAAATTTAATGTTGATAAATGCAAAGTAATGCACATGGGAAAGAATAATCCCAACTATACATATAAAATGATGGAGTCTAAATCAGCTGTTACCACTCAAGAAAGATCTTGGAGTCGGTGTGGACAGTTCTCTGAAAACATCCATTCAATGTATAGTGGTAGTCAAAACATCCATTCAATGTATAGTGGTAGTCAAAAAAGTGAACAGAATGCTGGGAATAATTAAGAAAGGGATAGATAATAGGACAGAAAATATCTCATTGCCTCTATATAAATCCATGGTATGCCCACATCTTGAATATTGTGTGCAGAGATGGCCACCCCATCTCAAAAAAGATATTTTGGAATTGGAAAACGTTCAGAAAAGGGCAACAAAAATGATTAGGGGTATGGAACAGTTTCCATATGAGAGAGAGTAATAAGACTGGGACTTTTCAGCTTGGAAAAGAGAGAGCTAATGGGAGATATGACTAAGGTCTATAAAATCATGACTGGTGTAGAGAAAGAAGATAAGGAAGTGTTGTTTACTCCTTCTCCTAACACAAGAACTAGGGGTCACCAAATGAAATTAATAGACAGCAAGTTTAAAACAAATAAAAGGAAGTATTTTTTCACACAACACACAGTTAATCTGTGGAACTTCTTGCCAGAGAATGTTGTGAAGGCCAAGACCATAACAGGGATCAAAAAAGAACTAGATAAATTCATGGAGGATAGGGCCATCAATGACTACTAGCCAGGATGGGTGGGAATGGTGTCCCTAGCCTCTGTTTGCCAGAAGCTGGGAATGAGTGACGGGAGATGACTCACTTGATGATTACCTGTTTTGTTCATTCCCTCTGGGGTACCTGACATTGGCCATTGTCGGAAGATAGGATACTGGGCTAGATGGACCTTTGGTCTGACCCAGTATGGCCCTGGCATAATACTATTGAAGCTGGTTGGCCCAATACATACAAAACATATGCAGATAAGGAGTTTTCTCACAGAAAAGCAAGGTATTGGCAAGGCATCATAATAGTGTGCTTAACTAATTAATTGAAATGTATTTTCTGTTCCTACAATTAAATACCCTTCCATACCAGGATGGACTTCTAAAACCCATCTTGCCACTTGCTGGTACTCTTGAATGCCACTGTGCATTATTCTTTTTCTTGCTTCATAATTTAGCTCCCCATGTTATGGTGTGTGTCCACAATTCTTCCTCAGTGTCTATATAGTCCATCATGGCCTAATCAGTGTTACACAGTACCAGGCTTTTAGTCAGGATTCAACAACATTAACTCCCTAGGCAGTAAGACAGACTCACGCCAATGCTCTGTTTGTGCACATCATGTCACATTGCAGTGAAAACGCTTTGTAGCTTAGTCAGGGACTGAAGAGTCGAGACCAGTCAGGATTCTTTTCTGTACCAAAAATGGAATAGAGTTCAGGTAATAAACTGCCAAATTCCACTCTTTATTTCAATTTGTGTGTGTCATATCTACCTATCTACTGTAATGCATACAAATATGTAATGCATAAATGCTTCTAAATGTTGGGCCTACATGTGTAAGACTTCCAAGATGTGGAGCAAAGGGCCAAAATTAAAAACAGTTGTTTTGATGTGGCTGTCTACTTAAATAGCTGAACAGCTGGTTTGAGCTAACTCAGTATTTAGAATATGGTTTGAACTTACAAAAATAGAGAGGAGCAATCACAATCAAAATTGCTGTCTAAGATGGCTGTTTGTAAAAACACCTTCAAAACAGAAAACAATTAGAGATGTTATAACCCTGAATTCTTTCTAAGATTACAGCAAAAAAACACCTGGCTCTGGCCCCAAATCTAAAACTGCCATTTCCAATCACATTTTTGTCTATGGAGTATACATTTTGCAACCAACACAGTCATCTTGGCACCAATTTCATGTCTAGATTTTGTTAATCAAAGAAAGATGCAGAGTGTTCATGAGGCTGGAGGTCCTTCATTTTAAGTTTCTTTTGTCATCTCCCAGCTGTAGCAAAGGATTACAAACCGATGCGGGGTGAGGGGGATTGGCAAGTTACACTTTGAAGAGAAATGCAGCACAGTGTGTGTGACCTTTTCCATACAATTGCACAAGGCAGATGTGATAAGCAGTAGACACCATTATTAAAAAGCTCACAGCTTTCTATTCTTTGTCCACAACCATTGGCTAAAGCTGGAAAAGCATTTTTAAGGAAAAACACAGATACTTGTAAATTCCCAGAACATCATGTCTCTAAGTTTGAAGAAGGGTAAGCATAATCACAATTGAACACAGCATTTGCTTAATGTGCAAGGCGTTATCTGAGACCTCATTCATGCATTGCTGCATGCTAAAACTTGCCACCCTGGTTAAAGTCCTATTGATAGTTTCATAAACTAATGAGTCATAGATGTTTTTGTTTGGTATGTTTTATGATAGCCTCTTTTACCTAGCGGTGTAAAATATCCTTTTCATAGAGAAATACTCAGTCTACAAGTATGCAGGTGCACGGATGCAGGTATTCTTTACATGAGAGACTGTCTCTGCCCCTGTGACACAGTGCCACAGTTGAGATCAGCTGAGGGACTCACGTTGGAATTCCCTCAGTATAAATGAGACAGTTACTGGCAGATTATTCTCCGTAAGAGGTCCTCTGCTTTGCAACTCATTCCCCATCTTGGCCCACCACAGCCCAGATCTGTCAACCTTCTGGGCATGATTCAAATCCCATTTTCTCTCTCTTTTTCTAAGACTATGCAGGAGAATGTAACCTGAGGTGGATGTATTTATGGGCAGGCATTGGTCTGGTTTTGTGCTTTTTAAATCTATGGAATAGATGCTGAGTGCACTGGATTGGGCACCTATAGTTTTATTTTAGAAATTTTAAGGAAGAAATAACGACTAAAACTAATGCATACAATATCTGTTATGTTTTGCTTACGTGGTATTATGGATCTTCAATATAAACTTGAGCTGCAGTTCTCTCTGCTCCTTGTGGAGATTAAGGGCAGGTCTATACTTGAAACACTGCATTGGCACAGCTGCACTGATGCAACTGCGCCGCTGTGATGCTTTAATGAAGACACTCTATGCTCACAGGGGAGAGAGCTCTCCCATGGCTGTAGTTAATCCACCTCCGTGAGAGGCAGTAGCTATGTTGGCAGGAGAAGCCTATCACGGGGGTTTAGGTCTGTATAACTATGTCACTCAGGGGTGTAGATTTTTCACACCCTTGAGCAACGGAGTTATACTGATATAGGTCTGTAGTGTATACCAGATCTAAGGTCACTTTACTTCTGAATGAGAGCATCCATGCAAGGGTTTAACATGCTTTGATTTAGCCACATTGACTTAACACCTATAGTTAATTAGGGTTAGCATTCCTGAGGCCTGGTCTTCATTTATGTCTGCATAGTTATGTCAGTCAGGGCTGTGATGAAACCAGACCCCTGAGTGCCATAGCTATGTTGACAAAAGCCCCAGTGTAGACTCAACTGTGCCAAAAACAGAGGGCTTCTGCTGATATAGCTAACATCAGTTGGGGAGCTGGTGTGTCTATAATGGCAGAACTCCTTCTGTCAGTGTACACTGCATTTACACTAGGGTGCTCTGCCAGCATAGCTATGCGGGCATAGACTTTGTAGTGTAGGCGTAGCCTGAATTTCCCCATACAGACAAGCCCTTCGTTAATTTGGCTTAACTTCCCATATAGGCAAGCACTGAGAAATCAAGACCTGGTATTTCTGGTGTAGAAATACAAGAAGTTTTTTTAAAACTTGAGACATTCATCAAACTGTACAACAAATAGGCAATACCAACTAATTTTGCTTCAAGATAGATTGTATCTACGACAATATCAGTATTACTTTAAATAGCAGTTTTCATTATGCAGCTCAAAAGCTTTTAATATATATAGATTTTAAGTCTCGGGGGGGGGGGGAGGGGAAGCCCACTGAGGCTTATGAAGGAATATATGGTAACTTTAAGCTCCCTTGGTTTGGGGGGTTAATCATTTCCTCCTCCTCCTCCTCCTCCTCCTCCTCCTCTTCACTCTCCAGCAACGCAGAGTTTTTTAGGACTGAACATAACTCCACCATAAAGAAATGTTGCCAAGTGAAAGTGGAATAACAATCTCTCAAGGGGCTATGGGCCAGCAGCCAATGGATGACAGATTTGGCAGGTAGTGTACGTGAATTCACTTTAATTTCCCATGTGGCTCAACTGCTAGAACTCTTGATCACATTTTGTTTGTTTTAAACCATTATATAATTTTAAAATGCTAGCAAGTGGAGTTGCATTCAGTCTTGTGTTACTAACTATATCTATAGCTATCTATTTATATAGATATGAATAAAAGTAACTTGTATTTATATGCAACATTCCAAACAAATATCACAACACTTGCAGATGTTGTTACATAATTATATGATGACTCAATGGGGGAATGTTAGGCATTGGAGAGAAGATAATTTGCTAATTATACTGTAAACTAAAGTAATGATCTTTGTCCTTGATCTAACAGGAACAGGGAAGATGATGGATAAGGACACAATGGATTAAAAGCATTAAGTGATTCACTAAAACCATTAATTTTCTACACCAAAACACAGCCTGTGTCTCCCAACAGCTTGATTAATTCTTACATAAAATATAAATTAAAAATGTAATTGAAGAGTGACAAATATATGGCAAGATCAGGGTATAGTGAGATTGAATCTATCCATCACTGAGTGATTCATTATAGCCTGACAAAATGACAGTAATACTTGTATGCTGAGTCAATGCTTCCTTTTAATTCAGTTGTGTAGTCTATACAGTGAACTTTTAAACATTTTGCTGGAACAGAGCTTGTCAATTCTGATGCATGTTTATTTGTTGTTTTACATTCCTAATGCCCTGCCCTCCATCACTCCTGAAAAGAGGGGAAAAAATATATACAGAAACTTAAGATTCATTACTGCAAAACAAAGAGGCAAACAAAATCCTAAGGGGTCTATTCTCCTCCTCAGGCAGGTGTAAGTTGTTAACATTAATGTTAAGTTATAAAGATGTATAAAGCAGAGAAAAGAACTAGGATCAGTCTTCAGATGTTTTTTAACCAAACTGTAGACAGTAAGGGAGATATTCTCAGCCCTACTCCATCCCATTGCTGCCTCTCTGTAAACATAAAAGGAGCAGAAATGCTTACTTAAAAAGCCAGCTGGGTGCTTTTGGAAGGTAGAGCTGGCTGAAGAGTTTTTTAAATTGACACTTCATAAAATTTCAACAAAATAAAATTTCATGAAAATGTTTTGATTTCTCTAGTGTAGGAAAATGTTGAAGTGATATAAAGCTGGTGGAGCTGGCTCTGTGCCACTCACTCTCTACAGGCCAGTAGCCTATGGATGACACAATTGGCAGTTAGGGAATATAGTGCCCCACGGCACACGAATGTGATGGAGCATGGCAGAAATTTGTGGCACTTTAGTGATCCTCAGCTAACAGAACAGTCCTTAGGAAGGCCATTGTAGCAGACCAACCTTAAAACTGTTCTAACTTATGCCAAGGTCTAAATCAGCATCTGGCTGCCCCCAGGATCAGGGGGCACCCGCCTTTACAGCACCTGCATTCCCTCCCCAGGTCCTGCACTGGATGCAACATGACTGGCCTCAAGGATCCAGCCCTAATAGATATCAAGGCCACAAGGGACCACTGTGATCATCTAGTCTGACCACCCTAGTCTGACCACCTGTACAACATGGGCCATAGAACTTCTCCAAAATAATTCCCAGAGCATGTCTTTTAAGTATATCTAAGTATTTTAGTAAATTAAAACACAGTAGCATTGCAGGAAGTTCTCCCATTGTGGTGTCATGAAGGTAGGCCCTTATTAAACCCTTTTTTACAATTAGTGAAACAGGCATAGAAGGAAGAGAGTCAGTGGCATGCCCAAGAGAATGCCACATCTCACTGTCAGAGCCAGGAATATAACTATGGATTTCTGATTCTGAAGTCCCCAGTTCTAATCACTGTCATGACTTCACCAATGTGGGAACCCCTCTTTTGAATATTTAACCAAAACAGAAAAAAATATTTTGCATACTCTGTACTCTATTTACCATCCACTATAGAATTAACTAATTAGTTTAATAAAATCCATGTCTCTTTGTGTCACTTGTTTAACCTTATTTAGAACACTGCCTAGACTCAAAGCATGTCACATTGGCTAAATGCAGCCTTCCCAACGATTCTGCCAAAGCCCATCTAACTCATTGGCCACAGTCATTCAAATTGTCTGTTTCTATAGTGTTCTCTTATGTGGACTTATAGTAACAGGATGCATCTGGAGGGAACAAGGGGAGATGACAAATGCACATTTGTGTCCCAAATGGTAGAAATTGTCATAATTCTTTGTAATGAATGAAAGGAGAGTAGAAACTGAACCAAAAACAAAACAAAGCCAAAAACAAAACTTGATACTTTCAAAAAGATTGCCTTATGGTTTATAAATCTACAGGAGTATGAAATAGAATTGTGGCCAGAATATATTGCGAATAGAGGAAAAAATCCTATGAATAGGCTACTCACAACCAACCTTAATTCTGACAGGTTGACAAAAGTATTCAACGCAGTGTGTTCCGTTTTTTGTAAAGTTTACATACATAGTTCAAAGATATCTGATTCTGCTATTGCAACTGAGGCAAGATAGCCCATCTTGATCTTCAAAATTTAGCATGGTTCCATACTTGATAGGCGGGTACTTGTCCTTCCAGCATTTAAATGATTTTATTCACGTTGTTTCGCTTTTTAATTAAGTAATTGAATAGGTAAAAAGGAAAAAAAGATAATGTTGATTACAACTATAATTTTTACTGATCTTTCCCAATCAGCTACATTCAGATGTTTAGACCATTTGTGAAGCTCATTAGATGTCCTTTCCAACAGAGGAATATAATTATTTATGTATAAGTTCTTAACTTTTGAGGTCAATATAACACCTAAGCATTTGAAACTCTTACCAACAGTCTAAAAAGGGTAGTGTCTCTCTGAGATATTTGTTTCTGTTAACTTTCCTCAGTTACAATAATTAATTTCCTTCTCTCAGTTATAAGAGTTGGTTTCCTATGCTGACCTTAAATTCGGGACCCAAGACTTTAAGCACTGAAGGAACAGAGTACTTGGTGACACTTCAAGAACCAAAATTAAGTGGGCCAAATCTCCTACTCACACTCCTTTTCTAAGGGTATGTCTACACTATGGTATTCCGATTTTACAGAAACCGATTTTTGGAAATAGATTGTATAAAGTCGAGTGCACACGGCCACACTAAGCACATTAATTCGGTGGTGTGCGTCCATGTACAGAGGCTAGCGTCGACTTCCGGAGTGTTGCACTGTGGGTAGCTATCCCGTAGCTAACCGATAGTTCCCGCTTCTCCCCCACCCATTAGAATTCTGGGTTGAGATCCCAGTGCCTGATGGGGCAAAAAACATTGTCGCTGGTGGTTCTGGGTACAGCCTCACCCCTCCATCCATGAAAGCAACAGCAGACAACCATTACGTGCCTTTTTTCCTGGGTGAACTGTGCAGACGCCATAGCACGGCAAGCATGGAGCCCGCTCAGCTCAAGACAGCAGTCACGGACAATGTAAACAACTCACACATTCTCGTGCAGTTTATGCTGAACCAGGACCTGCAAAACAAGACGAGGCGGAGGCGGCTACGGCAGCGCAGCAACGAGAGTGATGAGGACATGGACATGGACACAGAATTCTCTCAAACCGCATGCTCTGGTGCTTTCGAGATCATGCAGTTAATGGGGCAGGTTCTAGCCATGGAACACCGATTTTGGGCCTGGGAAACAAGCACAGACTGGTAGGGCTGCATAGTGTTGCAGGTGTGGGACAATTCCCAGTGGCTGTGAAACTTTTGCATGCGTACGGGCACTTTCATGGAACTTTGACTTGCTTTCCCCTGCCCTGAAGCACCAGAATACCAAGATGAGAGCAGCCCTCACAGTTGAGAAGCGAGTGGCAATAGCCCCGTGGAAGCTTGCAATACCAGACAGCTACCGGTCAGTTGGGAATCAGTTTGGAGTGGCCAAATCTACTGTGATCCAAGTAGCCAAAGCAGTCACTGAGCTGCTGCTACCAAAGGTAGTGACTCTGGGAAATGTGCAGGTCATAGTGGATGGCTTTGCTGCAAGGAGATTCCCTAACTGTGATGGGGCGACAGATGGAACCCATATCTCTATCTTGGCACTGGAGCACCAAGGCAGCCAGTATATAAACCGCAAGGGGTACTTTTCAATGATGCTGCAAGCACTGGTTGATCACAAGTGACGTTTCACCAACATCAACGTGGGATGGCCAGGAAGGGTTCATGACGCTTGCGTCTTCAGGAACACTAATCTGTTTAAACGGCTGCAGCAAGGGATTTACTTCCCAGACCAGAAAATAACAGTTGGGGATGTTGAAATGTCTATAGTTATCCTGGGTGACCCAGCCTACCCCTTAATGCCATGGCTCATGAAGCCATACACAGACACCCTGGACAGTAGTCAGGAGTTGTTCAACTACAGGCTGAGCAAGTGCAGAATGGTGGTAGAATGTGCATTTGGACGTTTAAAGGCGCTGGCGCACGTTACTGACTCGCTCAGACCTCAGCCAAACCAATATACCCATTGTTGTTGCTGCTTTCTGTGTGCTCCACAATCTCTGTGAGAGTAAGGGGGAGACCTTTACGGTGGGGTGGGAGGCTGAGGCAAATCACCTGGCCACTAATTATGTGCAGCCAGACACCAGGGTGATTAGAAAAGCACACCAGGAAGCGCTGCACATCGGAGAAGCTTTGAAAACCAGTTTCATGACTGGCCAGGCTACGGTGTGAAAGTTCTGTTTTGTTTCTCCTGGATGAAAACCCACCTCCTTGATTGATACATTCCCTGTAAGCAACCCACCCTCCCCCTTCGATCACAGCTTGCTTTCTAAGGAAATAAAGTCACTATCATTTAAAAATCATGTATTCTTTATTAACTGATTATAAAAAGAGGGAGAGAACTGGCAAGGTAGCCTGGGTAGGGTTTGGGAGGAGGATAGAGAAGGAAAAGGCCACTTCAGAAGTTCAAAATAATGACAGCCTTTTGCTTGGGTTGTCCACTAGGATGGAGCGGGTGGGTGCACGGAGTCTTCGCCCCCACCCCACGTTCTTACACATCTGGATGAGGAGGCTATGGAACTTGGGGAGGTGGGAGGGCGGTTATACAGGGGCTGCAGCAGCATTTTGTGATCCTGCTGCCGTTCCTGAAGCTGCACCAGATGCCGATCATTTCAGTTTGATCATGCAGCAGCCCCCAGCATTGCATCCTGCCAGCTCTGATCTTCCTGTCACCACCTGTCATCTCAAGCATCCCTCCTGTCCTCACGTTGGTCCCTCCTGTCCTCACGTTCACTGGCATCTTTCCTGTACATTGATACAGCGTCCTTCCACTCATTCAGATGAGCTCTTTCATTGCAGGTCAATTCCGTGATTTCAGAGAACATTTCATCTCGCGTCCTTTTTTTTCCACCGCCTTATCTGAGATAGCCTTTGGGATGGAGGAGGGAGGCTTGAAAAATTTGCAGGTGCTGAAGGAAGGAAAAAAAAGTGAGAGAAGTATTTAAAAAGATACATTTTACAGAGCAATGCTTGTACTCTTTTTCACGGTGAACAACACTATTCACATTACATAGCATATGTGATTTCAGTACAAGGTTGCATTTTGCATCTTAATATTGAATGCCTGTGGCTTTGGTGTTAGAGATCACAGATGCAGGTCCGGGCAACAGAATTCGGCTTGCATATGGCCATGGTAAGCCATTGTCTTTTGGCTTCTGCAACCTTCATAAAACCAGCACCCTCCTTTCCCACATACCAAGCAAAGCCCGTTGAGTGCTGCGGCTTTTCTGTTAACGTGCAGCAGCAGAAACCAAACTAACCCCCCCCGCATCCAATTCTCTGGGATGATTGCTCTACTCCTTCCCCCACCGCATGGCTGGTATCAGGGAAGATCACCAATCCCCCCTGCCCCTCTCGCTTGGCTAACTACAGGGAAGGATTTCTTTTCAGCCACAGACAAACAGCCCAGTAGGAACGGCCGCCTCTGTCCCCTTAATTAAATTCCCGTATTTCAGCCAGGTTACCATGAACGATATCACTCTCCTGAGGATAACGCAGAGAGATAAAGAATGGATGTTGCTCGAATGCCAGCAAGCACTGGGACCATACGCTGCCAGGCTTTATCATGCAATGATACCAGACTACTTGCTACTAGCATGACGTGGTCAAGTGTCCTACCATGGAGGATGGAATAAGGCTGCACTGCCCAGAAACCTTCTGGAAAGGCTTTTGGAGTACCTCCAGGAGAGCTTCATGGAGATGTCCCTGGAGGATTTCCGCTCATCCCCAGACACATTGACAGACTTGTCCAGTAGCTGTACTGGCTGCGAAGGCATCCCAAGTCCTCAGGCCAAATTAATCATTTAAAAAAAGCTTGCTTTTAAACCATGTTTTGTATTTACAAAGGTACACTCACCAGAGGTCCCTTCCATGGCTTCATGATCTGGGATAGTGCCTTGGGAGGGTTGAGAAGGTGCTTCAGTCAGGCTGAAATAAAGATCCTGGGTTGCTGGGGAGAACGGAGTGCTGTGTGCTCTCCACAAGCTCGTCGTCCTTCTCCTCCTTCTCATCTTCCCCGTCCGCAGAATCCTCAAGTATGGCTCAGATTACCCCATCCTCGGAATCCACGGTCAAGGGTGGAGTAGTGGTGGCGGCCCCCCTTTGAATTGTATGCAGCACTACTCCCCTCATCGGGGAGGAGTACAGATATCGATATTAAGAGCCCTTTATATTGAAGTATATGTGTGGACAGGTGCAGGGTTAATTCGGGTTAATGCTGCTAAATTCAAGATAAACTCGTAGTGTAGACCAGGCCTAAGAGTATGTAATCTCAGTTTATACACTAAATTCCTAAAACCTTAAGGAATAGTCAGGATAGTAGGAGAGCAGCCCTGGCTAGTATCTAACTGAAGGTCAAAATAAGGTGAGGGGTTTTTTTTAACTTCATTTATTCTGAGTGCAGCTTTAGGATATCTATATAGAGTATAAGCAGCAAAGAGTCCTGTGGCACCTTATAGACTAACAGATGTATTGGAGCATGAGCTTTCGTGCATCTGACGAAGTGGGTATTCACCTATGAAAGCTCATGCTCCAATACATCTGTTAGTCTATAAGGTGCCACAGGACTCTTTGCTGCTTTTACAGATCCAGACTAACACGGCTACCACTCTGATACTATATAGAGTATGAATTTATTACAAAAATTACCTTTAAAATCCAGTGCTTCAACATAAATAATCCCAATTTAATTCAAACTTTTTAAAGGCTTTAATGACAGTACATAATTTTAGCTTCTTTTGATTCTTGGCAAACACAGAACTATGGCCGCTTAAATCCAAGTTGACCTATATACATCACTGAGACTATTTTTAAATCTGTTGGCCAATTTAAACTATTTTAAATCTGGCCAGTAACTAGCACATTAGTCATTAGGTCAACCTTCTGTAGAAGTTAAAACTACAACTTCATCAAATTACCTTAAAAGAGCATTGCATGTTTCACTTCATAAAATGATTCTGAAAGATTGTTGAACTGAACAGTCTTTTCAAAACAGGATTTAACTTCCCTGCCAATGGTTTATAAAATTCTGTGGGATAGCGCTTGGGTCCTACTGCTTTCCCCAAACACATGGCATTGACTACCAGTCTAATAGTTTCTTCAGTTATTTCCTTTCAATAGGTCACACTGGAAAAAAATAGACATTCCTTTATATGAACAAAGGGTCCAAAGATTAGAACACCCTAGATTAATATAGAGATCCATAAGCCTGATCCAAAGCCCCTTGAAGTCAATTGAAAGACTCTCAGACCCATATGCTGGTATTTAGGTGTCCAATACACATTGATTTCCATGAGAGTTAGGTGCCTAAATACCTTTGAGGATCTGGGCCTCATTGACTTCAATAGGCTTTGGATCAGGCCCTAAATAACTCCAATATGGTTTTTATTCATTTTAATGCTTTGCTATTTGTCATAATTCTGTCTCTCTTAAATTCTTAAAATTATCTACATTTCTCTGTACTGAATCTTTTTCTGCTTTATTAATTTTGCCATAGGTAAACCTTAATACACCATTTTAAAGGTTTCCAAAGAGTTGATTTCAGATCCAGTTTTCTGTAATTCTTTTTACAAACAGACTTCTGACTCATTTCCAATTTTTTTTTCTAAATCACATTTTTACATCCTGTAGAAAGTCAGTTTTAGTCTCTGATCTTGCAGAGGTCTAAATACATGCTTAACCCTTTTGAACTACTCATGTGTATAAAGTTAAACAAGCACATAGGTTTCTGCAGGACCTGGGCATTACATATACTTAATGCAATGCACAAAAATCACACCTTAGTCCAAAAGATCAATAGTGGCTAATGAAAGTGTAAAAATAAAAAGCAGATACGCAGGCAAATTAGTGCAAATTCATCAAGTGTAATAGAGTCCTCTGTGGCTGGGCAGCTTAGTTGCTAGATTGCTGTTCTATGAGTCTGTGGGGGAGCTAGGAGGAGCCAGACTCTCCCTCTCTACTGAGTCCCAGCCCAGGGTCCTATATAGATTGACCCCCCCCCCCCAAACACGGGAGATGGAGTCTCCCTCCTGGCAGGGAGTCAAGACCCACTTCCCTGGGCCACTTCCGAACCCTAATGTTGCTACTGAGCCTGACCAACACAACGGAAAAAAGAAGAGAGGAAGAAGGAAAAAAAAAGGAGTGGAGGGAAAGGAAGAAGACGACAGAGGTGTGATAAGGGAAAGGACAGGGACAGAGACTAGTAGAGAGAAACAAACAATAAGACATGGCAGTACTAAGAACTATGGGTGAAAATCTGGCCCCATTGTTATCAAAATATCTTGCAGCTAATGTGATTTCAAAGCAATAAATCATCCCTCCCCCCCGTTAACTAATTTTAACAAGTGTGGGGGGATGACTAACAGTACTGTGGGATACATCGCAACAACATATAAAAAGGGAAGGAAAAAAGGTGTGACGATGAGGCAAGCCCTTCAATTCTGCTAGATTTTTCTTCGTATCATTGCTTCTTGGATGACACTTACTATGCACCCTTTTTATTCCTAGAGGAAATTGTTCAAATTGTGGTCCCCAGGCAGCTAGAAACAGAGCCTAAATAATGATAGTCTGTATTTCTTTACACAAATTCTGAGAGAACTTTAATGGTATTGTTTGCCTTACTCACTTTTTCCACCCCACTCTTTTTGAACTTGAAAACAGGAAAAGTATGTGCTATATAACTTGTGTTTCACATACATAGCTTTGTTTTCTGTCTTATAGCAGTTACTTTTCTGCCTTCAGGAAGCTCGGGGTGGTCTAGTGTGGATAGTAACTTCTTAATAAGCTGGAATTAAGTTTCTGGGTTTTTGTTTTTGTTTTGTTTGTTTTTTGGGTGGGGGAAGAGAGAAGAATGAAAACACCAGAAGAATACAACATTAAAAGAATACAGCATTATGACTCTTTTGCTGAGCAGATTACTGCAGATTTGTTTTATTCAACCCCAGTATTAGCAACAAGTCCACAGACAAAACAGGTAAAATGTATGTAAGTAAAAAAATTATGGATCTAGCTGCAATTATTACAAATGAATGGATTTTCCAAATCAAACTGGGAGGGCACAGACTATAACACAAAGAAGCCATCATTAGCTGTGAATTGGAGGAAAACTATTTTCCTTTCCTGGTATTAATAGACTGAAAAATGTGACAGGAAGCGTAGTCCTTCTTCCTTTCTTTAATTGACTTTTAATCTGTAGACAGCACTTTTCTCACAAAATAGAACTGGGGCCCAAGGTTTCCCATTAGTCTATCTATGTTCATGTATGTCATTGCTCAGTATAAATTTATTATGGGGTAATCTAAAACTTGTATTTGCTTGACTTCTTCTACACTCAATTATGATATCAAGATCAACAGCCACTCATCTCATACCATTAATCCATTCTGTCAAATATACCTCGACTATTCTAGATTTAAAAATTCCACTGCCTCACCTGCTAGCTTCTTCTTGTGTCTACCAGCACTAGAGCAGACTTAGCCAATTAGGAGAGTCTCTTATGTGTAGGGCTCTACCAAATTCACAATCCATTTTGGTCAATTTCATGGTTATTGGATTTTAAAAATAATAAATTCCACAGTTTCATATATTTCAATCTGAAATTTCATGTATTGTAAGCGTGGGGGTCCTGACCCAAAATGGGTGATGCGGCGGCATCGCAAAGCTCTTGTAGGAGGATCATGGTATTGCCACCCTTACTTCTGTGCTGCTGACTTCAGAGCTGGGCAGCCAGAGGGCAGCTGCTGGTCAGGTGCCCAGTTCTGAAGACAATGCAACTTCCAGCAGCAGTGCAAAAGTAAAGGTGGCAATTCCATGCCACCCTCTGCTTCTGGAAGCAACACTGCCTTCAGAGCTGGGCTCCCAGCTAGCAACCACAGAGCTTCCTGCATCTGGGGAACTTTCCTGGCTTCTGCACTACCCCAGTGAAATGGGCAAGCGGAAGGATCTGAGTCCTTTCTCCCACTTCCTTTACCCAGAGGCCTCCCTACCCTCGAGGACTCCCCTTGCATTCTCCTGTCTGGCAGAGTCCTCATAACCCCAACAAGGCTGGGCCCAGGATTCCTGGGGGGTTCGACCCCCAACCTTGCTGTGGTCACTGAGGTCAGGGGCTAGGGTGTCCTCATTCCGGGGTGCTCTCTCTGCACTGGATGCTTTCCTGACCCACTGATCATTACATACGATTTAAAGCAATACAGTTTATTTAATTAACGATTAGTTTAAAAAGGACTAAGGAAAAATGGGAAAGATTAAAGGAAACACATCACCCCACTCTGTGGCAGGGAACATCACAAACAGTGTCTCTGGAATGTCAGGGCAGTTCACAGTCTGTTCCTTGTAAGTCTGAGGTCTCTTTCTCAGGGTCTGGCTGTGCTACAGGGATGCTCCAGGTTGGACACTTGCTCTGGCGGTGGCCACATGCTCTCAGGCTCTAGGTGGCAGGACCCTTCTCCTCAGCGTCGCCCCTGCCCTGTCAGGGTTACGATCCCCCTCCAAGTCTGGCCTGCAGGGCCTCTTGGCTGAGTCATCTCCCTGTGCTGGGCCTGCTGCCCAGGGTCCCTCTCGCTCTCCCCAGCTGCTCACCGCACCCAGCTCCGGACTGCTCCACTCTGCCTCAGCACAGCTGCTGCTCCTGCTCTGCCTCCAGCTCCCTGGGCTGCTTGTCTGGCCCCTCTGGCTCTGGTTGCTGCCGCTCCCCTCCCAGGGCAGGTCTCGCTCTCTGGGCTGTGCTCTGGCTTTTTGGGCTGCAGCTCTGCTCTTAGCAGCTTAGCTTGAGGCCCTGCTCTCTCCTTAGCTCGGCCACTCTGTCTGATCCAGGCAATTCCAGCTCACACTGAGGATGGGACCCCCCGGCCTCCTGACTCCTTGATTAGCCTGCCTGTCCTGTCAATCAGGCTGACCTGTGGGGTTGGCCTCTCCCCATTACCCTTGGGGACTGTCAATCTCAGGGTCCTGATTTCCCATCAACCCTTCCCCTTTTGGAACTGGGAGCTAGCCAACCAAAACACCCTCACTGAATATCAGTAAGGGGACAACAGTCCCCTTACACAAATGGAGGGGACTGTAAAAGTGGGAGATCCCTGAAGGCAGAAGACTGTAATTTTTTTCCATTGATTGTTGCTGCTTATGATTTATGTTACTTGCAGATGACAGGTTTGATATTATGTAGTATCTATGCATGTCTCTTATGAAGTAATAATCTGATTATGCATGACTTTGGGGAGAAAGTTTATGAGATAGTGAAGTAGTCAAGCACCCAGCAGAATCTAGTATGACAAAGTTTGGAAGGTTAATGGTATTCTACCTAATGACATGTTGACAGAGATGAATGGTGAAAACCAAGTTTATTTAATACACAATGTGCAGGCCAACTGCCATATATAATCATATATGGAGTGATCGAAGCACGGCAATAAAAAAAAGCACACACAGACCAAAACATGGCTCATTACCAGGCTATGCAGTGTACTGTGATTGGGTTACTGTTCTCTTCCTGGTTAGGGTATCGGGGGAATGCTGTGGGCTTGACCAGGAAAGAAGAGGCAATAGTGCAGAAGTCCAATACACACTGTTAGTGTCCCATGCCAGGAAACCATAGGGAGGAGTTGCTATATGGGGGATTTGAGGGGGAAAGTGCCACTGTTTTTTGTTACAGCAGTGCAGACAAAGAGGAGCGGGGGATTTTGCCCTCATGTGATGCTGCAAATGCCCATCTAACAATAACAGCGCCATTCATGGAAACCGGGAACTTTGTTCCCGCACTTCTAAGTACACAGAGAAAATCAGTAAAAATAATAGTAAAATGACCTATGTAAAAAGCTCCATTATCTCCCCAGTCCTTCTCCTCCCCAACTCATTCCTCACCATATCTGTGAGAAGAGATCTGGGTACATTTGTCATAATCTCAGCTGCATCCTAGTTCTTGTTCTGGCACTCGGTGGTAGTGCCTTCTGCCTCCTGTTCTCTCTGCTATACGGTACAGATTGACACAATCAAGACCGGATCCCGTGCACTAAAAATCAGCTCTCATTAGACAATATAAAAAGATCAGGCCTTCCTCCCTGCATTGGAGTGCCCGTTTATGGCCTAGGCCTTAGGTAAAGCACCTTGAGACTGTTTATCTTCTCTCAGCACCACTTTCTGGTACTTAGGATGCCTAACTGGATCAACAGTTCAGACCCCTGGTCATAAACCAAGATGTTCTGCATACAGTTCAAATTAGATTGTATATCCTTATCACCACACATCTGGAAAAGCATGCTGAAGTGGGCCTCAGGCTAGCTTGTTGCATGATCTACTGGAGACCTCCTCTGTGGTGTGATTCAAAAGCGACTTTGGAAGCTAGTATTGAAATGCAGTGATTGCACAGGAGGAGTGGATGCCAGTGGGAGATTTAAGACTCCTGTAGCCCAGTTTTTACAGGTGAGAAATTTCCAGATAACTTTACCTTAGGACATTAAGATTAAAAAACAAAAACCAATCAATCAAAAAACCTACAAAGAAACAGCTGAGGGGGAAAAATTTTCAATAACACCTAAGTGCCAGTGAAAGTCAAGGGTCTTCAGCACTTCTGAAAAATCTTACCCCATAAGCAGCATGTGTGGCAGGTGAATCACAAAATCAATCAATGTCAACCAGTAAAGAGAGGCACAGAGAGAGAGAGTGACAGACTAACTCACTCCCTGAAAAGTTAAGTATGAGTAAAGAAAGGCTTCACCATTCTCAGAAATACACGCAGAACTCTTCTTTCTGACTCAGTTTTCCCTCAGTAAGTTCCCCACACACACAAATTATAAAATCAAGCAATTTCTCTTACAGACTGGCACAGAAGTTAGAGATTGTTATTGTTGCTCCTTTTTAAGGAGTCAGGAGTTGCTCTGATATTATGGTAATGGGAGCCAGATAAGTACCTAAGCAGATAGAATATATACTCTGAGGGTTCTCTTTTACACAATGTGTTCTCTGCCTCTCTCTCTCTGGTGATAGTTATTTTTCTTCTTCCTTCCTTCTACTTAAACACTTGCAACTTTCACATAGACTTTGAGTCTAGGCACCTTACCACAGGCAGGTGCCAAGACTCAAATTCTATGTGTAAAGGTTTCTTTTTAAGCAACATGTCACTGTTTAAGTAGGAAGGAAAGAGGAAGAAAAATATAATTTAATAGCAGAGTTGGAGAGAAGAGACACATGCACAGTAAGCTAAGTTAGCAATTTGTTTCATATTAAAATTCTATTATATAGCTATACTATATATTTCTAATTCTGGTGCCCATTACAGATTTGCAGAACAGGGAACATACCCTGTTACTGAAGAAAGAGCACTATGCCAAAAACAAAAGCAACTCCAAATTCTTTCTTGCTCTTATATTAGTCACTCTCAGATATTTAATTACATTCAAATTGAAATGATTTATTATATTAAAAATAATACTTTGTGGCAGAGTAGGATGTATGGGCTGCATCACCAGTCTCTGGAGGTATGCTAGATCTTTCTGCCTCTGTTATTTATTTACTTGTCTTGTGTATTAAAGGAACCAACAGCAACTGGCAGTTTAATTGGAATGGTAAAGAAATAATTTAATTGAGTGCCTGACTTTAGTAATCCCCAGATGTTTATCATACCCTGAATGTAGGAATAGCAAGTGAATCTCTATTTAAATATGTACTGTGGTTTGACAAATAATACTTGAGCTCATGTTACGTACTAAAACAGATGGCAAAAGAGAGCAGCGTATTATCGTGCCATCATGGTGCTCTTATCTTAGCCAAAGAGGGAACGATTTTCAGCTGGTATAAAACACCACTGCTGTCAATGGAGCTATGGCAATTTGCATCCATTGAGGATCTAGCCCAGTGTATTTTGTTTTCAGAGAGACATAACTCAGAGTAGCTTAAATTACTTACAGCGTGGAAACTATAGTTCAATACAACAGGAAGCAAAGTGAAAAGCAATTCCTATAAGAGCAACCTTCTTGCTTCCGATAAAGTGACATTGTGGTATGGAGATATATTTCTTGTGAGAAAAGTGTTGGCAAGCTATTTCATTTAATTAACACTGTAATTCATAAAGCAGTATGGTAATTAAGTTCTTAATAAAATTCCTATTGTATATGGTTCACCTAGATGTGTTCTAGGTGATTTTTAAATGATAGATCACTTACGCCAATACAATGGGATCATAAAAGGACAACATACAGAAGAAAAGATTACACTTTTTTATAGGGAACTCAGGGATCATTTATAAAGCTGTGTAAAAAACGTGGTCTCAAGAAGGAATCAGAAGACGTTGTGGTGTTCAGAATCAGAGAGTACATTTCTGGTGTAAGGGGCAGCATGGAAAAAAAACAAATAGACTTTAAGTGGAGAAGGACAAAGGGGACACACACTAAGGCTATGTCTACAGTAGAATGACATTTAGCTTCCATGTTAAAATCCTAGTGGAGAAAACAAATTAACTAACACCACTTTCAAATATACCCTTTTTCCCTAGCGTAGACACAGCCTTAGGAGCAGATACAGCAACAGTAGGAACACTAACGAAAACAAGGTTTCTGTGGCCACAGATGTTTTTTCTATTGCATTACGTACACTGGTGCCTTGGGTACAATAGTGTTCCTGCTGTTGTTACCCCTGGGGGAGTGGAACAATTGGTAGCAACAGTGGGAAACTTTCCGTAGGCTTGATATTCTGCATTCACATAGGTAGGTTACTCTTTTTCTATAACTCCTGTGCATACATTTTTCCTAATAGAACTTTGACTATGTAGTTACAAAGTCCTGGCTTTTGTAGAGAGATCAGATCTGCTTACTTTGTGAACTACACTTGAGCTGTAGTGTCTTAATATGCCTGAGGTCATGAGGCAGAGACCACTAGAAGAAATCACACAACAGAAAAGATTAGCAAGGTTGGAACAATTCAGTCCAAAATTTGGCCAGGGCTTCTATTCTGTATGCACCCCTAGAACTAGCAGTTTTTTCCACAGTACAGTTGTCTGACAAGATAATACAATTGTCACAATCTTTCTGTTGCCAAAGCGAGGGAAGGGGATTGTTTACAAGTAAGTTATGTTGCAATATATGTTTTATGTCCTGCCCTCAAGGACCAGCTGCTGATCTGACCTTCAATATCCTGGGGGCATATACTGACTGAAGTGTCGCAGCTACTCCATTTGGATCCACTGCTGGGGAGTCCTGCTGAAGTCAACAAGATTCTGCACATGCACAGGGGTCTCTGCTAGCAGATCGAAATGCAAAATCTGTGTCTATCCCCTTTCTCTCCACTCCTAAATAAATAAATTTTAAAAAAGAGAAAATTATTGTAGTTCAGCTTTGTCTTTATTTTAAAATTTACTTGCAGTAAACTATAAACATGGGAGTCCCTACAGCCTGGTTGCACAGAGGAATAAATATAATTAGAGGCCTGAATCTGTGCCAGAAGTAGTTTCAGCAGAGGCAATGGCTGTTCTTATTTGAATGTAATCTTTATACATTGATATTTATCTTAATATAATTATTTTGTCACAAAGACTTTCATATTGTTTGTTAGCTCTACTTGGAAAGAGGTATGGTTCAATCATAGAATATCAGGGTTGGAAGGGACCTCAGAAGGTCATCTAGTCCACCCCCCCTGCTCAAAGTAGGACCAATCCACAGATAGATTTTTACCCCAGTTCCCTAAATGCCCCCCACACTGAGCTATCCCTCCCATCTGCAAGTGATGAGTGGGATTACTGATGTATGGCAGTGCACATTACAAGATAGGCTTTTAATATTGTATAATATCTGGGAAAGCAGGCAGAAGTAAAGGACTATATTCTTTGTGGCAAAGATATAAAACCTCTAAATTGTAACTTCCATGAAGAAATATGGATTATTTAGCTCTGTTTAAATAAAAAAAGGCTTATATTTGTAAACAGTCCACCCACATCTGAATAAGTCATATAAAACCCAAATATAGCACTTACATACTGTGACATGTTGCACAAGAGAATTTTAATTTAGATTTGTGTCCTTTTAATTTAGTCATAAAAAGTCCAATCTTGCATTGCTTGTGCATCCCAAATTCTCTGCAACATCAAGGACAGTTTCTGATGTCCAAGCAAAGGAGGAGCCAGCTCCCTGCAGGCAAGATTGGCAGGCTTCTTAACATATGTTTAATTTTAGATAACCTTTATCAGAAAATGTGGCTGGATGAAGGTGTGGTCTAGCCTAACAGACCCTGTATTTCAACTATCAAAGCCTGAGAGAGGATTTAATTCACCTAATTCATCTCCTTTTGGGATTTATTTTAAATATCTCCCATTTGCAGGTAGGCCTGTGAGAAGTTTTAGAGCTACAAAACACAAGTCCGGATGTCCAACATCCCCCCTCCATAAAAGTTTGAGTGCTTTCCGTTGTTGGATTCCACCCATCCCCAGAGACAGCCCCAAGCATGAAATCTGAATCTGGCTTTTGACCCCTCTCCCCTTCCACTTCCTACAATGTCTGTGATTCAAGAGTTCCTCTCTTTTTTTCAACAGGTGTGGAGACAAAAGGAAAGGTGTTTCCCATAGCACACTAACCTGAAAGAGGCCAACCCCTACCAATTCACTATCTGGAGGCAAGAAACTTATACCTAGCAGAGTCATCTGAATCTGGAAGGAGTAACAAGATAATATATTTTATTGGACAACTAAAAGATATCGCCTCACCCATGTTGTCTCTTAATAGTATCCTGGGACCCATATGGCTATAACTACACTGCATACAATCCAGGGAGGAGGTTAGTTTCTTTGCACGTCCAGAAAAGCCCTCCCTGCTGCCGCTTTTGCCAGACAGCAAAGTAAAAAACCGGTTTTGGCACCTATTGCGTTGAGTCATTGCTCTCTCTCTGCATCAGTTTCTGGCTCAGATCTGCATTCTGACAACCTTCCTGCCCTCCCACTGCAAACCCTCCCTGTGCCCGTTAGCAGCCTAACGTGCCAGCTGCTGCACTCTCACGCTATTTTCCGCAGCTCGGGGACAGCCTCTCCCTATCTGCAGGGCGAGCCCCGCTGCACCGCACCCCACCCGCTAGTCTCCCGTGACCTAAGGCGTGGCATACCCTGGCAGAGATGCACTGTCTCGAGGCCGGGAGGGGGGGATTGGCTGCCCGTTCGTCTCATTGGCTGCCTGGGGCCATCTCTCCCTGCGGATTGGCTGCCTGCCTCTGGTAGGCAGGATTCTTGGAGAGAGGGGACAGCTACATCCCCTTTTGTGGCTGCGGGGCTCGCGCTGGAATTGCTGGTTGTGCAGCAGGATCCCGAGTGCCTGGAGGGCTGTGGCTGCTGCCTGTGGCGCACCCGTGACCCGCTCCTGGCAGGAGTCTGGAGTTAGTGGCTTGTTGGAAAGCAAGTTAGAAGAGTGTGTGTGTTGGGTGGGAAACCTGTGGGGAAAGTTTGCACCTTAGTCTCCGGAGCGGCAGCAGCGGATCATGCAGCGGGGGAGACTCGCCCTCCTAGTGTCTCTGGCTTTTCTTCTGCTCCACGTGAGAGGTAAGAAGGTGGAGCAGATGCTGGGGGAAGAGGGTCGCTGCAGTGCAACTCGCCCCTCTTTCCCCTTGCGCCGACGGGGATCTGTGGCGGGGGGTTTCCTGTGGGGCTGCGCTCCCCTACGAAGCCCTCCCTCCCTCTTGCCACCTGGGGTGGAGGCTGGGAGCTGTGGCCCGCTGCCAGCATAGCCTGAACAAAGGAGCGGCTGGACGGGGGACGGAGGATGGTGGGGCGCCCAGGCGGGAGATCCGCATGGCTGTGTGGCTCTCAGGGCGGGGTTGTAGCGCAGACTGGACAGTGCCCGGAGCTTCCCTTTGTCGATACGGAGGTGCTTGCCCAGGGGGGCGGCCCGTGCCGGGACCCCTCTCGCTGTTTGCACGGGCTGGCCGCGGCTAGGAGAGAGCGAGCAAAGAGCGGAGCTGCGGGCTGAGCCCCGGGCGTGGGTGTGCGCCCTGGGTCCATAAATGGCTGGTCCACCACTCCGACCGCGGCGCTGCCTCCCTAGGTGGGATGAGCCTGGTGCTCTGCCTCTGCTCCCCCAGTGACAGCCACCCACCTGAGAAGCCCTCGGAGGAGGCAGCCGGATTGGAAAAACTTCCTTTTGTGCGATCGGGGGCGTGCCCCGTTTTAGTTCGCAACTCGGTTTTGTTTGTTTGTTTGTTTTTGCGGTGGAATTTAATCTCTGGGAGAACTGGATTTGCAGTGACTGCGGGGAAATCGCCTTAACCGTGGGCACTGAACGTGGCGCTACTGGAAATGAGGCAGAGGGTGATGGGGAGGATTTACTACGGGGTTGGCACATGGAAATAAGCCAAGTATATTATGTTGGGCCGGTTGGCCTGCTCGTTGTCTGGTTTGGGAGAACTGAAAGGATCTGGGAGTTGTCTCTTCGTGTATTGGTAGCCTGGGGAGGAGAAATGCTACATACTTGTAAGGCTGGGGAATCCTTAGCTGTCTTCCTGCTGGAGTATCTAGCTGACATCTTTCAGGGAAGGTGGGATGCCTGAAGTGCATCTCATTCTCCCACTAGATCTGCACAGAGTAGTCCTCCTCACATTTGCCGTTAAACCGTAGATACAGAAAGGGTAATGGGGTCACTTACAGAGGAGGTAATGTTGTCCTTTTAAAAAAAAAGTGTACTGTATAAAAATGTTTATTTTTCTCACCTCTCACTTCATAAATTGTATGTACCTAATTAGTTGATGTGTTTTCATTAATTTGTGCATAAGAGGAGGCAGCTTTTCTTGAATGCCACGGAAAGTTTTGGCACAGTCAGAGCTCTAAAACAGCTTCCTGTTTAGGACAGAAAGAGGAGTTACTTTAAATCAGAGCAACAGTTACCCAGGCCATGTCTACATCTAAAATTTTGCAGCGCTGGTTGTTACAGCTGTATTAGTACAGCTGTATAGGGCCAGCGCTGCAGAGTGGCCACACTTACAGCAACCAGCGCTGCAAGTGGTGTTAGATGTGGCCACACTGCAGCGCTGTTGGGCGGCTTCAAGGGGTTTCGGGGAACGCGAGAGCAAACCGGGGAAGGAGACCAGCTTCGCCGCGGTTTGCTCTCGCGTTCCGCGAACCACCCTGCAAACCGCAGGGAAGGAGACCTGCTTGCTCGGGTTCGGGGAACGCGAGAGCAAACCGGGGAAGGAGACCAGCTTCGCCGCGGTTTGCTCTCGCGTTCCGCGAACCACTCTGCAAACCGCAGGGAAGGAGACCTGCTTGCTCGGGTTCGGGGAACGCGAGAGCAAACCGGGGAAACTTCAAGGTAAACAAAAAAAAAGTTGCTGATAATTTCCCTTTGATTTTAATATTCTTATGAGCAGACTTTTTTTAACCTTGAAACTTTTGGCCATTTTTTTTTGCACAGAATATTTATTTTAAAACAATAGGTTGAATGCTGGGCTTCTGATGCATTATTTGGAGAAGTGCAGCTACAATAGCTAAAACTACTTTATCCAATAAGAACTTATGTAAGCTCTATGGCAGGCCTGCACAACGTGCGGGCCGCATGCGGCCCGCGGAGGCTCGCTGTGCCGCCCGTGGCGGGGAATCAAAGGGCTCTGGGCTGCCCGCAGCGGTGGGGAGCCCAGAGCCCTTTAAATCCCAGCCGTGGCCAGGATTCATAGGACTCTGGGCTGCCCGCAGCAGCGGAGAGCCCGGAGCTCTTTAAATCTCAGCCGCGGCCAGAATTGAAAGGGCTCTGGGCTGCCCGCAGCAGTGGGGAGCCCGGAGCTCTTTAAATCCCAACCACGGCCAGGAATCAAAGGGCACTGGGCTGCCTGCAGCAGTGGGGAGCCCAGAGCTCTTTAAATCTTAACCGCGGCCGGGATTCATAGGGCTCTGGGCTGCCCACAGCCGCGGGGAGCCCAGAGCCCTTCAAATACGAGCCGCTACCGGGATTCAAAAGGCTCTGGGCTGCCCGCAGTGGTGGGGAGCCCAGAGCTCTTTAAATCTCAGCCGTGGCCAGGATTCATAGGGCTCTGGGCTGCTCGCAGCCGCGGGGAGCCCAGAGCTCTTTAAATCCTAGCCACGGCCAGGATTCAAAAGGCTCTGGGCTGCCCGCAGTGGCGTGGAGCCCAGAGCTCTTTAAATCTCAGCCGCAGCTGGGATTCCTAGGGCTCAGGGCTCCCCGCGGCTGCAGGCAGCCCAGAGCCCTTTGAATCCCAGCCGCAGCACCAGCGGATGGGTTGGGGCTGAGATTTAAAGAGCTTGGGCTCCCCTCAGCTGCAGGAGCTCTGGGCCCTTTAAATCCCTGGCCCAGCCCCGCAAAGCTCCGGGTTCCCCCAGCCGACAGAGCCCCGGGCCCTTTAATTTGCCCCTGAGGGCTCCCAGCCACCTCTTCAGCTGGGAGCCCCTGGTTGATTTAAAATGAAGTATCACCTCCCTACCCCCAACCTTCCTTTTTGGCCCATAGCTGTTTTGGTGGGGCAGCGCTGGGGAAGGAGGGTTTGTTTCTGCAGGGCTGGGCGGTGCTGGGGCGGGGTGTTTCCCCGGGGTGGGAGGTCCTGAGAGGGGTTGTTTCCATGGGGCCGGGGGGTTTCGGCCCTCAGCTGTTTTCTTTGGAGTAATGTGGCCCTCACCGCTTTACAGTTGTGCTGGCCTGCTCTATGGGCTAAGGCCTGATGTGATACAAGGATATGTGATACAAATTGTCACTTACTTTGCACAGTGTGTCACTTAATTACTTCTTGCAAGTATGGTATTATTTTAGCCACACCAAAGAAGGCTAGTTGATGCTACATAGTCATATATTTTTCCTGTCAAATATTTAGCAAAACTGTTAGTTTAGAATCACTTGTTGCCTCAGAGCTCCAGAGGACATGCTGTAGAACAGGGGTGGCCAACCTGTGGCTTTGGAGCCACATGCGGCTTTTGAGAAGTTTAATATGCGGCTCCTTGTATAGGTACTGACTCTAGGGCTGGAGCTACAGGTGCCAACTTTCCAGTGTGTTGAGGGGGCTCACTGCTCAGTCCCTGGCTCTGCTTCCACTCCACCCCTTCCTGCCCCCTCCTCTGAGCCTGAAATACTCTCGCTTCTCCCCCATCCCCCCAGAGCCTCCTGCATGCCACAAAACAGCTGATTGGGAGGGATGGGGGAGGTGCTGATTGGCAGTGCTGCCAGTGGGTGGGAGGCATTGGGAGCAGGAGTAGGGGAGCCAGTGGGGGGTGCTGACCTATTGCTGTGGCTCTTTGGCAATGTACACTGGTAAATTCTGGCTCCTTCTCAGGCTCAAGTTGCCCACCCATGTCATAGAGAGAGAGAGGGATGTTAAGTGTTTGAGAAACCTTTGCAAGGAAGTAAATTGTTCTGACATGATCAGTAACCTTAACTCAGCTTGTTGTGCCTGGGGTTACAGTTCATAATGTGAGTGCATTATCCCAACCAAATGCATAAAAGACACAAATAAGATCTTTTTTTTTCTCCAAACAATACTTGTATGCATTCATGCATGGTATGAAGAAAGCTTCAGTTTTAACCAGCGCGAAGCTACTTTAAATAAAGCAATTTACATCAGTTATCTAAATCATTTGATTTTAAAATATCATCAGTCTAAATCAGGTGGAGGTTTTGCAAAACTAATTTGAAAACTTGTGCTCTTACAACATTAGGCTAAAATATATTCTAAATTTTGAAATGGTTTTTAAAATGCCACTGTCTGTAGGGTATCTTATTTGAATTTTCACTACTTTGTCAGTAGCAGTTCTGTAAGTGTAAGGTTCTGATCCTGCAAACACTTAAGCAATTGTGTAACTTTTACTCACACAAACAGTCCCATTAACTTCAGTGGGGACTACTCCTGTTCTTAAAGTTAAGCATGAGAGTTTGCAGCATCAGGGCTAGCACTGTATTTTTTTATTAAAAGTCACTCTAAATGGCATAAAATATTTGTCATTCCAAAGCAAAATTGCTTCAGTGTTAATGATGTTATAAACACAGGCCAAAATTGTTTTAAAATAAGAGCCTAAAGTTAAGATCGCATGCAAGTGAGATTTTCAAAGTGTGGAACTTCATAGCAGAAAAAAATCTTTGTCGTAGCTGAAATTTTACTAACAATTAGAAAATTTAAGGAATAAATACAAAACAACAACTTCATCACTTTAAGACTATAAAATAGGAAGAATGTAATTGTGATTTTAACTGCCCTGGCCTCAACTGTTTACTTCTTTAGTTGGTTTAAATTCAAACTTCGAAAAAAATGGTCAAAATACAGTTAAATTATGCATTTTAATGTTGATAGCATGTGGATCAAATTCCCCCATGCATCATTCTGAAAATGTAGTTCCAAGTTAAATGAGCAGTTAATGATTGCATTTCCTTTGGATACTGTTGCTATTTGCCAATTTCTGGTGGGGGTATCATTTTATAGAGCCACACATACTGTACTATGAAGCTGAAAATGTGCAGCAGGCTATTCTTTACCTCTGTCACTGAAAAGAGTTCAGTTCTGTGACTCAGACTCTGAAGGCTTTTACTTTTTAGACTGATAATTTACATAAAAAGACAACTGTGCATGCTAAATCAAAATGACTTCATTGCAGCAGTGCAGAAGTTCTTTGAAGTCATGACTGTGTAGCTTGGCAACAGTTGAACACTCCTCAGCTCTTCACTGCACAGTAAGAAACAATTTCTAGATATTAATGTTTGCTGTTACTACTTTGGCATGTCAGATGGGGTTAGGGCGACCACACAGTATGACGAACTAGGAATGTTCTTAATGTTTGCTCTGAATACTGTGTTGGTGCCTCAGTGTCCCCATGGCAGTTCTTAAGTATCTGGCAGAGCAAAGGGCCAGTGCACCTAAATGCCTGACCTTCTGTCTCCTAGCAACTGATGGCCTGGGCCCCTCCTCTGCAAAGGTGCCAGCTGAAGGTGTTGGAGACAAAGGGATCAGGTGACCTCCTGGCCCGGGAAAGGAGCTGAGCAGAAAGGAGGGGCTGGAAGGGGTTGTTAGTCTGGAGCTGGCTGGGGATGAGGAGTAAAGTGCAGACGTAGGGGGTCTGGCTCACTGCACCCCAGAATGGACCCAGCCGAGGGGTCCGGTTCGCTGTATCTACAAGCCCTGTTTTAGACCCTATTCCTGTCATTCAATAAACCTCTGTTTTACTGGCTGGCTGAGAGTCACGTCTGACTGCAAAGTGGGGGTGCAGGACCCTGTGGCTTCCCCAGGACCCCGCCTGGGTGGGCTCACTGTGGGAAGCGCACGGAGGGGCAGAGGATGCTGAATGCTCCAAGGAGACACCCAGGAGGTGAAGACGTGTGAGCTTCTTGCCCTGAACAAGTCTGCTCCAAGGGAGAGGAGGCTCCCCAAAGTCCTGACTGGCTTGGTGGGGAGCAGTTCCAGAGCATCGCCTGGGGACTCTGTGACAAGTTGAACACTCCTCAGCTCTTCACTGCACAGTAAGAAACAATTTCTAGATATTAATGTTTGCTGTTACTACTTTGGCATGTCAGAGGCGGTTAGGGCGACCACACAGCAAGTGTGAAAAATCGGGACTGTCCCTATAAAATCAGGGCATCTGGTCACCCTACATGGCATGGCAGCTATACTTAAAATGTTTGTCCTTGTTTGACTCTTGTTACTGTGATCCATGTACTGGGGAGGGCATTGTTTGTTTGGAGGATACAGTTTAGTACAAATTTACTGTAATTGCCATGTCCTTTATTCATTTAGTATTGCAAGAAGATGAAAGTGCACCCAGAAATCTACTAGCCAGAGACCAATAGGACAAGAGTGTGTAAAGAATATGAGGGGAGGGAGGAGGAAGGCAAGTCACTAGGGAGTTGCAGGGGTCAGGGCTCATCTTCAGCTGGTAGAAAAGGTACATGGGTTTGTACCTGGTTGCATTTACTTTTTTGTTAGAATGTGGGAGAGGGGAACAACACTTCATCTTCCATATGAATCTCTGGCTAGTGTTTAATAAATTTGAAATCCCATGGCTACTTGTTGGGAAAGGAGCAAGTAGTAGAAGCAGCAGTATTGAAGTGCTCTGTCTGCGGACTCAGACAGCACCACAACACTTAACTTTTGGAGGGTAATCCATAGGAGACTGCTAATGAAAGCAGAAATTATGTAGAAGCTGGTACATTGCCACTTCTCAAATATCCAGTCTTAATTCCTTTCCCCTAAGTAGGTTTCTGTCATCAATGTACAAAATGTCAAATGGACACTTAAAAAGAAACATCTTTAACTGTACTTTTTGAAAGGCAAAAGTCATTAGTAACTCAACTAGTAATTCACTACACATGTTAGTTGGTCTCTATCCTTCTCACATTTTGAGTCTCTTAATAGGCTTTCTTCTTGGATCTCTGCTAGCAGTTTTATAGATATGCCCCACCTGACCCCAAATGTATGCTTATTGTGTACAGTAGAACCTCAGAGTTATGAACACCAGAGTTATTAACTGATCAGTCAACTACATACCTCATTTGGAACTGGGAGTATGCAATCAGGCAGCAACAGAGACTTAGAAAAAAGAAAAGAGAGAGAGAGAGAGGCAAATACAGTCCACTACTATGTTAAATGTATACTACTACAAAAATAAAGAGAAAGCAGCATTTTTCTTCTACATAGTAAAGTTTCAAAGCTGAATTAAGTCAATTTTCAGTTGTAAACTTTTGAAAGAACCACCATAACATTTTGTTCAAAGTTACGAACATTTCAGGAAAAAATGAGGAGTCCTTGTGGCACTTTAGAGACTAACATATTTATTTGAGTATAAGCTTTTGTGGGCTATTTCAGAGTTACAAACAACCTCCATTCCCAAGATGTTTGTATCTCCGAGGTTCTATAACTTTCACCTTTGTGCAGGATGGATGGTGAGAATACTTCATCCACAAGATCTGTTCACAAGAAATCTTTTAATCCCAGGTCTTTTCTTTTGAGTAAGAGAATTTTGGTCTAGGTAAAAATAAATTTTGGGGTGGGTTTTTGTTGTTGTTGCTTTTGCCCCCTCACACAAGATATCCATTGCCGTTTTTATTGTCTGCTAAATCTTAGTTGTTTGTCTGAATAAAAGGTTCCAGGTTTTTATTAAACAAAAGCTATTTGTAAACTCCAGAGCTTATGTTGGCTGGATTTGATCTGTTGGCGTTTTTAGTTATAACATTCTCTTCTCATGCTGGTCCTTTTTATTTTAGTTTTAAACTAGACCATAGACATTCATTTCAACTTTTTCTTTATTTAATTTTCACTCTAAACTACTGAATTGTTTCACAAATAGAAATTAAACTGTGGGGATACAAAAGTTATTTAATACAAAGTTCTGTATCTAAAGCTGGGTCTGCAGTTTTAAAACAGAGTGTATCTAATAGGCTTGGTGGTAATGATACAATTGTTAGTAGTACTCTTTCAATCTGTGTTGCTTAGTGCACAAAACAAGTTGAAGGAATGGAAGTGCCAGGTATCAACCCTTATTTTGTCTTCCTACTCCCTGCCCCACATTTGAGGTAACCTAAATTTGGGGGCTGGGGAGATAGCATGCTTAAGAGGTGCATAGCAGAGTAGGATTTTGGTGAAAGGTTCTGGGTGAAGGGTTCTGGGAATCTTGTGCAAACGGCCTTTGGAAGCTGGTGGAGAAGAGTCTGCTCAGACCCACATTCTCAGTTTTACTTTTTTTCCTTTTGTTTATTCCTTTTTTCTGTTACACTCCTTCAGTATTATATATCCTTTCCTGCTAACACTACTCATCTGCATTCTCCCTCTTCCACCAACCCCCAAACCTACGCACCCTCACTGTCAAACCCCAACACAACATTGTCACCCACATCTCCATATCCTGTGCAGCAGTCCTGCGTCCCAGTCCCTCTTCCAGTTTCCTCCCTGCTAACTCCCACACATACATAGCCATCACCACTTGAAGCAAACCGCTTCATGATTCCCTCCCCACAGCAACTCTGCACCAAGGTTTCCCTTCTCACATATACTGCAGCCCTCTATCACTCTCCCATGCAGCAGCCTTCTCCCCTCTGCAACCCCCCTTCATTCCATCCATCTCCCTGCCTTTCCCACAATGCACCTGGGAACCCCCACTGCTTCCTACAACCACTCCCTACAGCAGATCCCTGGTTTGCTCTTGCTACCATCTCTGTCTTCCACTGCCTTACCATTCATGTGGCTGTGACCAGGAAGGTAAGGGACTGCAGCAAGCCCTTTTGAATGTCCCATGTCTGCAGCCAACAGTGGTGAAATTTGTGGTGGAGTTGCTTTGCCTTTGGTGACTAATGAGATTGTCATGTCAAAGGCTTGAAGTCTCATCATGTTGCTTTGATGTATGCCATATTTCACAGCTAGGACATTTTCAGGACCACAATAAATCCCCTGGTGGCTCCAGGCTGTATCACACTGTATAGTTTAACCGCTACACTTGCAACCAGATCATGCAAATTGATCTTTGAGAGTGGATGCTTATACCTGTATGGAGTCAGTTTCTGGGTATATGCAAGTATCTGGCCACACTGAACCTATTTATGGAGTCAGAGGAAGAGACTGAGGGCTGGTCCACACTAGGGGGAGGAAATCGATCTTAGATACGCAACTTCAGCTACGTGAATAACATAGCTGAAGTCGAATATCTAAGATCGGATTACTCATCCGTCCACACCACGCGGGATCGATGTTCGCGGCTCGCCGTGTCGATTCCGGAACTCCGTTGAGGTTGATGGAGTTCCGGAATCGATATAAGCACGCTCGGGGATCGATATATTGCGTCTAGATTAGATGCGATATATCGATCCCCGAGCAATCGATTTTAACCCGCCGATACTGCGGGTAGTCTGGACGTGGCCTGAGGGATGGATTCTCGATTTATAATGGAGTAGAAATGAGTTAGGATTGTCTGAGTGACTTGCCATGTATTTTAGTAGTTCGTTGTAACTTTTGATTGTTTTAGTGGAATAGTATTCAGAGTGTGGGATGGTTGCTCCTGGAGAAATCAGAAGTGGCTTTCAGAGATAAGGATGGAAGATTTAAATACACAATTGCTGTAATTTCTGGGCAAGAGCCAGTACTCAAGTGCAGTTCCCTAGTAAGTGTTAAAATGTTGCAGTCACTTTCTTTGGGGTGGGATGTGTGTTTACTAATCACAAAACACTTTATAGCTACACAGATAAAATCTTTATGAATATGGAAATTAAACTATCAGGATCTGGGTGCTGTCCTTTGGTATCATGAACCATGATTTGCATTAAATCATGGCTTATGACTTCTTACCACCTGGTCTTTAAAACATATGATGTTCTGTTCCCTCTCCCTAACAAGTGTGGGAAAGACACAGAAGTGTACAGGAGTATAAAATATTCTTTAGTGGAATGATAGGTCATGTTAGTAGTTAGCTCTCTAGAGAAGAAAAATTGGCATAAGCCATTCAGCGTGAGTTTTATTTTCCTATCTGCAACAGGATTTGTCAGTCTCATTCTTTTGTATGGTGTCAGGAAGTTAACTACTTGCTTGGGCCAAACATTCTTCTTTTGATGAACCTGAATTTCCAACTGATTTTGGAATTGTTTTTCTATTAATTTCCTTTGTAATTGTCACAATTTGTCAAGTTGTAGAATTCTTATGAGTAGCTTTAACATTCATGTGAGGAAACTGCTGATGCCTGAGATGCATAGGGCTAGGTACGCATGAAGTACTTGTGAGAGCACTGAAACTTGCCCCTAAACTTCTCTGTCCTGGTTTGAGACATGTGCTCTGTTGCCGTGAAAACCTCATGGGAATAATGTTGTCTGCTTGTGATCTCCACATGAGGAATACAATACATTAACATTCCTTGAGGAATGTGTAATGGTCCTGGAAGCTCTGTAGTTCCAGATATTTGTATAGTTTTACTAAACAGAAACGGAAAAGAGTATTGCTGTAACTGACAACATTCTTTTTGCCTTTAAACCCAGAAATTGTCAATTAGTAGCATAATAAAGGAGGCTACTGATAATTTAGCTTTGGAAAGGGCAGAATGAACAATGAATTTACATTGACAGTTTCTTCTTTGGTGTTGATGGGATGTGTGGAAGAATGAGAACTTTCCAGTAAGTGTATCACCGGTTAAGGAAACCTGATTGTTGCAAGTTCTGTTCATTGTTTATCACAAGTCTTTGTTAGGTTTGTGAAAGTTTAAAATACCAGCCCTTGGACAAGTTAAACTTGGAAACTGTGTGCTGTAGATGATATAAATACTGTGAAGGTTTGTTTGTATGTCTTTTGGTCATGGAAAATGAACAAGGCTTTTATAGACTTTCAATAGCTGGATTTTCAAATGCCAGGGGTGGAATTTTCAAAGGATACTAAGGGAATTAGATGCCCAATTTACATTTAATTTCATTGGGATTTGGGTGCTGAATTCCCTTAGGTTTTTGAATGTGTTTATAAATGATGCAAAACCAATATAAAAGAATATAGGGACTTCCAAAGAGCTCTATATTTGAAAATCTCTTGCTCTGAGGAAAAGACGTCCAAATCCTGTGACTTGGATGTGTTATAAAAGCACTTGGTTTTGTGGACTTATCATTGTTGCTAGTATTTTCCTACTTATTGGCAACATGTGGTAACTTCTTGGATACCATAAATTGTATTAGCACAAAATAAGTCCTACAGTTTTTTCACTGAGAAGAAGCTTATGGAAAAAAAATCTTTCCACTATTTTTAACTCTTCCCTGCAGAAATTGGGGATCATTCCCTGTATATTAGCTGTAGCCAGTACCTAAATTTTAACAGCTTTACATTTGGAAAGTGAACTTTTTCTCGGGGGAGAAGAGTCAAATGACAACATTCAGCTTTTTAAAGGAAAGCTGAATGTTACATTTGTTGTGAAGATGAACAAAAACAAATACTGTCTAAAATAATAAGGTGACTTAACCTTAAATTCAGTTCAGGCCTTTTCTACGCTGCAGAGTTTTGTCGCTAAAAGGCAGCTTTTGGTGACAAAATGTGGAGATGTACACATGAAATTCCACTTTTGGTGACAAAAATCTTCAGTTTCAACAACAAAATAAAACCACCTTGATGAGAGTCATAAAGCTTTTTGCAGCAAAGTTAAAATGACAAGGTGTGAGTGTAGATACTGCCATTCATTATATCGCCAGAACTGTCCTCCCCCAGTATTCCACAATGCCTGCCGTGACTGTTCTGCTCACTGTTTTGAAATCTGCAAACATGTGCCCCTCCCCTTTCAAAGCTCTGTTCTGACAGCTGAGCATGCAGCATTGCTCTGAGCAACACAGAGGAAATCACTAAGGTGGAATGCTGCTCTGGGAACACAGAGACAGGCAGGCAGGGGCGGATGTGTATATGTGTGTGAGAGACAGACTGCTGTGAAGAGCCATGGAGAGAGGCAGAGGCTGAAGCCAGGGGTGTCCCTCCCACTGCCTTAGGACTCATGCTTCCGGCTGCTGTCTGAATTTACGAGACAGCATACCAGCACACTCACTCTCCCCCAGTACACACTCTGTCTCCACACACATACACCAGACATGCCAAACCTGTGGAAAAAACGCAGAAATTGGGCTTGTTTTTGGCTTAATTGGCTTGTGAATTGCTTGTTGGCTAGTTTTTGGCTTGTAGTTTTGTTGCTTGTGTGGTTTGTAGCTTGTTGCTTCTTTGATCGGCTTCTGGCAAGCTGGGGCAAGGGAGTAGGGGGAGCAAGCAGGGGCCAGCGGGGGTGGGGAGAGTCAGGGGTGCACAGTGGGTCCACCACAGTCCCAGACTACATGCCGGGGGGACCTAGCCACAGAGAGTGTTGGGGTTCTTAGCGATTGGCTTGATTTGGCCTTGTTTTGGAATGGGATTAGCTTGATTTTTGGCTTATTGTGAAAGTCAGGGTGCTTATTTACCATGTGAAAATTGGTATCTGTGACACACATGCTCCGTGTCACACATTCTCCCTTCTCTCTCCCCACACACTTCATTTGAAAAGTGACTGGCAATCTAGTAGGATGCTTATGGAACAATGGGATTGAGAAACCTGCATCATGTGATGCTGTACCTGCCCCATGAGGCACTGCAAACCCTTCCCAAAACATCCTGAGGCCAGTTGCACAGTGGGATAGCTACTCACAATACACTGTTCTCTGTGTTGATGCAAGACCTGCTAGTGTCGATGCACTCCACCAGCACCAGGAGCATAGTGTGGGCATGCAACAGTACTTTAATTAAAACAGCATAACTTTTGGCAACAAAACTCTTCAATGAAGACATAGCCTTAGTCTGACTGCATTGTGGTTGTGACCTAACTTTATAACTAGGGGATACTAAGAGCTGGGTAGTGCTTCTCTGGGAGGAGTGAACTTCCAGTGTTCTTGCTTTTCGCAGATGCAAATACCTACATATGCTCTTTAAATAGTCTTACATTAGACAGTGTTGGAATGTACCCATTGTGGGATGTAATAGTTGTATATGCTCTCTTGATTTTACACTATGTAACAGGGTGGATTTGATTTAAATTGTGATTTAAATCTGGAAGACTCGATTTAATCATAATTTTCTACATAAAAGTGCGGTCTTGTTGCTTGTTATAACCTTAATACGTATTCTTCACAGCTCAGAGATAGATGTAGGTTTCATTTTTAGAAGGTACACACTATACATTTTTAAACAGTGATTTATTTTGAAAACTTTTCAGATTAGTTTTACAGCTATATCAGAACATGAATGATTGTTTGGTTATTTCATTTACCAAAGGTAACTGAAGCAGATATTTATGAAGTCACTGGGAGGTGAAGTATCTCCAATTCAACAGGTTAATCAATAATATTTGGAGGATTTTCTTACCATGCTGTACTAGGAGGAGAACATCACCAGACAGACATTTAAATTGTTTTATTTAACTAAAACAACAACGTTAAGTATTCTGTTTTTTTTCTTCAACAGCAAACATATAATATTATAACAAAACAAGTGTATGTCCCTCGCTTCTCACATTTATCTCCAGACTTCTTCTCCTTGTCCAGCTCTATTCCACCCCTAACACTCTTCTATTAACTGAACTTTTGAAACTTTGCATTCTTAGAGAGAGGTAAGTGATTGACTCTGTGTACACAAATTGCAGAGGGACAATAGAGTTGAGGTCTGTTGTTTCTCACCTTTGTATATTTATTTATTTAAAACATTTTTGCTGTTTACAAGCATGTTCCCTCTGGAGACATAAATCCACAGTTTGAGAACTGCAAAACTAAGCATGTCTGATGGTATCTTCTAGACCAGGGATTGGCAACGTTTGGCACACGGCCTGCCAAGGTAAGCTCCCTGGCGGGCCGGGCCAGTTTGTTTACTTGCCGCGTCCACAGGTTTGGCCGATTGCGGCTCCCACTGGCCTGGGAAGCAACACGGGACGAGGGATGTGCTGACTGCTGCTTCCCACAGCCCCCATTGGCCTGGAGTGGTGAACCATGGCCAGTGGGAGCTGCGATCAGCCGAACCTGTAGACGCGGCAAGTAAACAAACTGACCCAGCCCACGAGGGGGCTTACCCTGGTGAACCGTGTGCCAGACGTTGCCAATCCCTGTTCTAGACTGAGCACTGAGTCCCGTTGGGTAGATAGAAAGATTAGCCTAAATAATCTATACGGAAGCCTGTGGAACCACATAAGATTGGGTTTCTAATCCATGAACTATTGGAACTCATTTACAAAACTCTTCTTAAACATTACATGAATATATTGTCTCATACTGCAGAATTCCATGATAAGATACATTATAGCTCAAAGGTATCTCATTTAAAACTATCTTTAGATAAGGTATTCCTCAAAAAGCATTTTATCAAAAAAATCCAATTTAATAAAAAATTTTTTTAAATCATTGATTTTTATCCACCCTGCTATGTAAAGTGTACACACTCATGTTTGCGTCTGCAAAGTGCACTTTGTGTCTGCAGTTTTGTGTTCACACAAAAGGAAACTGGGTAGAGGCCATTGTGAAATATATATTCCTTAAGCTTTGAAAGCCTTTATTAAAAGTTGTCCATTTCAGTAAGCAAGTGAGATGTTTTGCCGTTGAGAATGTCCTGTTTGTGTCAGGTGCTCAGATGCCATGGCAATGAGTACATTATACAGTAGTGTCAACCCCACGCCTTTTCTGAGTATAAGAATTTATGTAGAATAGAATCAAGTGTGGTAAGCTCACCTCTGGGGAGAATAACTTTCCCAGAAACAAAGATGGCAAACATTTTAACCCTATGCTAGCTGACTGTGTGCTCTGAGACCATACTGAGGTCCCTACGGAAAAATAGTCACCTCATTTCTGAACCTGTGTCCTTACTGACCCTAACCTTGTGGAACTAAACTGTGGTACAGAATTAGTTCTGGCATTTGGGTAGTGATTTGAAGATTGGACACTGGATCTTGGGCCTTAATCTACCTAGCCCAACTGAATGGCTTCAGAAGCTCCCAGATTTATTGTTGCTATGCGGCAGGACTGATTTTGGTTTCTGGATAACAGCTGTTATTAGCCTTATTAAATACTGAGCTCCTTGTGCCAGATTCTGTAACCTCCTGTTTACCCTACTCTTGTGTAGTCTCAGGCGTTTATCTGGTGATTCAAAGCACTCTAAATCTTTATTCCTAAACTAAATGCTTCTGTCAAGCCATCCACATTATCAGCACCAGAGCTTGTTTTGTTTGTGATGCAAGCCCTTAGTGAATAGATTTCTTTTGTTACAAAATGTGCCATAATTCCTAATTTCTCTATCCAGTCTTGAATGGATATTAACGTAGATCGACATAATTTGTGACGCATCCCGAGTTCCAGCATGCACCACAGACACATGTGGAAACATGAAACGAAGGTATGTGTTGGAGAAAGGTGGTCTCTTGAATGGATGTTCACGTCTGTCAAAGGATCCTGTGTACATTTTCACTTCTGTTCAGTGGAAGGAATGGTCTGTTTTGGACTTTAGCATCAGTAGCTGAAAAGTGATAATGGACAACTGCTTATTTGCTCCTTGTTTAGGTACTCCATCATTTAAAAAAATGTCATTGCTACCTTGGAAGAGGTGTCTAGAAACCATTCTTTTTGCATAAAGGCCTGTTGGGAGACTTTTGTATGTGAACAAATAACCTTGGTAAGTCAAATACATCTTGAGCAATATGAAAAAAATGTAGGTTTCTCTTTTTTACTGGTTCTAGAGGAATATTAAATGTCATGGTCACCAAGGTTTTCTGACTGTAAATATGCTAAATCCAACAGGACTGAATATGCAGCAAATAGTTGCTTTTTTTGTATTTAGAAAATCTTAACTTCATATTCTGTCTGTATCATTGTGTCATACTTAGAATTTAAGCTCTTTAAGGTAGGGTCAGTCTTCTTTTTGTATAGTACCTAGCACAGTAGGGTCCTGGTTCATGACTGGAGCTCCTAGGTGCTACCACAGTGCAAATAATCAGTAGAAAATAAACTTAAAGATTTGATATATGAGCAAAGTTTTGATAGGTGAAGTCTTGTAAGAGAGTTGCAGACTAAAAGCTACAGTACAGGATTTCAGTTCAGAAGATTTCATGGTATGCTGCTGCAGAGCTAATTATAAGCTGCTGCTTGGCAATGTCTGTAAACATCTTGTCACAGTTTTTGCCCACAGCTCTGCCTAGAATGAGATGACTAATACAGCTGCAAGTTCTGCTCCTCCCACAGTGAGTCATCATCACATTCAAGTTTCTCTGCTTAAAACTTAAAAAAAGAAGTTTTTGCAGAGGTATAAAGGGAACAGAGATTTAAGAGGAATAAAAAAGTTTTCACTTTATCCTGCGCTGCTTGTTGGTAAATTGTTTTTCTTTTTCGGTTCTAGATGTTTGTGACATCCACTATTTTGGAAAAAAAAAAGACTGTCAGAATGTGGAATATGCAGTGGATGTTTTTATTCTTGGATCACTATATGCTGACAGGAGGCAGATAACTGATTTGGAAACAAATGCCACTGAGCTCAGAACAGCAGTTCCTAGGTTTAAACTTTAAAGTATATTGCACAATTTTATTTTTATTTGAAGTGTTGCTTTTACTAATTGCATATGTGCAGACCTACCTACCATGGCACTAGTCTCTCATGGCTGGGTAGCAGATATTCCCATCCTTCTTATAGGTCCACTGAAGTAAGGGGAAAAATGGAATTATTAGTGGGGTATATAACTTAGCCAATTAGTTTATTTTATCATCCATTTATCATTGTGTTATTTGGCATTATGGTTAATTCATATGCTATTTCATAGATTGTCAATGTATGCAAAATAGATTTAAATTGTAGGATAATAGAAGTGTAAGACTGACAATAATTTAGAGTGATGAGTGTGTGTTAAGTATATAAATAAAGCATAGCTGGAATACAAGGCCTATAAGCTGAAACCTGTACATTTTTAGCTTAGTCATCCTAGGCCTGGCTTATAGATTCATAGACTCTAGGACTGGAAGGGACCTCGAGAGGTCATCGAGTCCAGTCCCCTGCCCTCATGGCAGGACCAAATATTGTCTAGACCATCCCTAATAGACATTTATCTAACCTACTCTTAAATATCTCCAGAGATGGAGATTCCACAACTTCCCTAGGCAATCTATTCCAGTGTTTAACTACCCTGACAGTTAGAAACTTTTTCCTAATGTCCAACCTAAATCTCCCTTGCTGCAGTTTAAGCCCATTGCTTCTTGTTCTATCATTGGAAGCTAAGGTGAACAAGTTTTCTCCCTCCTCCTGATGACACCCTTTTAGATACCTGAAAACTGCTATCATGTCCCCTCTGTCTTCTCTTTTCCAAACTAAACAAACCCAATTCCTTCAGCCTTCCTTCATAGGTCATGTTCTCAAGACCTTTAATCATTCTTGTTGCTCTTCTCTGGACCCTCTCCAATTTCTCCACATCTTTCTTGAAATGCGGTGCCCAGAACTGGACACAATACTCCAGCTGAGGCCTGACCAGCGCAGAGTAAAGCGGAAGAATGACTTCTCGTGTGTTTACAACACACCTGTTAATGCATCCCAGAATCACGTTTGCTTTTTTTGCAACAGTATCACACTGTTGACTCATATTAAGCTTGTGGTCTACTATGACCCCTAGATCTCTTTCTGCCATACTCCTTCCTAGACAGTCTCTTCCCATTCTGTATGTGTGAAACTGATTGTTCCTTCCTAAGTGGAGCACTTTGCATTTATCTTTCTTGAACTTCATCCTGTTTACCTCAGACCATTTCTCCAATTTGTCCAGATCATTTTGAATTTTGACCCTGTCCTCCAAAGCAGTTGCAATCCCTCCCAGTTTGGTATCGTCCACAAACTTAATAAGCGTACTTTCTATGCCAGCATCTAAATCGTTGATGAAGATATGGAACAGAACCAGTTCCAAAACAGACCCCTGCGGAACCCCACTTGTTATACCTTTCCAGCAGGATTGGGAGCCATTAACAACTACTCTCTGAGTACGGTTATCCAGCCAGTTATGCACCCACCTTATAGTAGCCCCATTTAAATTGTACTTTCCTAGTTTATCTATAAGAATATCATGTGAGACCGTATCAAATGCCTTACTAAAGTCTAGGTGTATCACATCCACTGCTTCTCCCTTATCCACAAGGCTCGTTATCCTATCAAAGAATGCTTGATATTAGTGAGTGATCTGGGAATAACCTTATGCCAGGAAGGTCACAAGATCACTATAAAAGATGTGCCCGATGTTACAAAAAACTAGATTGCAATCACTGCAGGGTGTTTTTCAAGATCATGAGACACTGGATTGTTAGATCGTGGAATGTCCTGTCGTGATCGCAGCATACATGTTGTGCTTAGATGCTAATAAGAATAAGTGAAAAGTAAAAAACAGCTATGAAAAATTGGGCACTCCAATTTTCATAGGGTATAAGGGAAACCCTCATGCATCTGCATAAGGTATTAGGTATGATCAGAACAACAATATAAAAGAGGTTCCCTGATTGGGTAAAAGTGGGAAAGACCCCCACCAGAAACCCCAGCAGGAACTATCCCTCTATTGACAATAATCTGTTGAGAGGTCCATCGGGGACCCTGGGATATCTTTTGAGGATGTGAGGATGACTGCAGCCTTAGTCATTGCATGGATTTTTGTAGGATTTATATATGTATGGGTCATTGTAACTTTATTGCTTTAATAAAACTTGTAGTACAGATAAGACTTTGTATTTGTGGTTGTGTTTGTGGTCACTCTCCTTGGACTTTATGTGTTCCTGGAGTCTCCAGATTTGAGAAAGACACCAGAGGTAATTTTCACGCCATTGAGCTAGAAACTGTAGCTATAGCAGCTGAACCCATGGTAGCTTAATACAAAATTACTAAATTCAATTTAAATTTAAAAACTCCTACAGGAGAATAGGAGTGGTATTAAATATGATTATAGGGAATTGTGCAACCTGCTTGGGACAAGCTGTTTTACCCTCTGTGGAGATGCATCATAATAAATCCTCAGTCTCATCCTGTACTCCTGCTCACGACCAAAGCAGGAGCTCCTCTAAATCAGTTGTCTCATGCCAGCTTCTGCAGTGGAATGTAGCTCTGGTTATTTCCTTTCCCACCCTGTTCAGTGAAGAAGCTTCCATGAGTCACAGCAACAGAGTTCCATTTCAGTGTCTGGCCCTCTTTAGTGGCCTTCAGTTCATCAGCCCTTCAAAGCTTTATATTTGCTCAGAAATAGCTTTTGCCTACCTAGTGCTTCAGATGTCATATTTTTAAATTCATTTTCCCAGCTGTCTCCAGCAATTGGCATAGCCTGTGTCAGTCAGGGCATCAAGGCTGGCAGCTTCTGCTCTGTTAGAGGTGCAAGGTTTTTTCTCCCTAGCTCTCTGCTCATATGCTTGAGAACACTTGAAACTCATGGATTTGTATATTGTGTGTATGGAGAGGAGGTAACACAGCAGTTTCAAAAAGTGCTCTAATGCTGCACTATGCCTCTCATAGACAGACACAACTGATGCATTCTTGATCCTTTATGGTTTCCAATACTAGTTGCTTCAGAGGAAATTGCATGAAATGCTGTCCATGGACAATTATAAAATAACCTTTTTTTCCCTCCATTTGTGCTGGGAAAGAAGCTTGCAATCTTCTCCCTAGTATCTGAACCTCATCCCAGTTATTCATACCTCTCAGCTCAGAATTGGATTATTGCAGCGCATTCACCACTGGGGCCAGATTTTCATTTTGAAAAAAGTTTAACATCTGGGGATCCTGACCTAGATCTGGCCCTAAACAGGACTATATCTGAAGACCTCTCAATAACTTCAGTCAGGCAAGGCTTCCTGCTTTAAGTGGTTACCCAGAGCATGTCATACATGCCCAGCAGTCAAAAAGAGGCTTCAGTCTTATTTGTGGGTGATGTTTACAAGTGAAAATGATAAAACCTTAGCATTACAGTACTTTTTTGGATCTTGGCTCTCTTCGACTGCTTCTCCCCTTCTTGGACAAACCACCGCAGAGGCAGTGAGCTGAGATGTTCAAACGAACAGTTCCCTTGTGTTAAATGTCAGGTGATGGTGGAGGCAGGGAGCTACCAGTGAATAGTCCTCTTCTCCGCAATTGGTATCTCCCCTCCAAATATACCTTTTAGTCCACCGAAGCCTAGATTTAATTTAACTATTCCTCATGTGATCCTTTTTGTGCTTCACATAAAGTTTTTTAAGTTTTTGCCTGTCTAGGTTAGGTCCCATTTTCTGGCTATTTTGCCTTTCTGCATGCCCATTGTAAACAGGCCAGTTTATCTGCAGACCCTGAACGAAAGATTCTCTTTGCAAAATGGATAAGCTTCAGCCTTTGTGATCCACTTTTATGCTGAATTCCTAAGATGATATGGATGCATCTTGCATTCCTTTCTAAGGTGGTGTCAGTTCCCGCTGAATCATTCTGGCAATATGTCTCATGGGCATGTCCGCTCCTCTGAAGTAGTTTTTCCAGGAGTTGGGTGTTTAAAAGGTCCCACAGCATTTTTCAGGAGTGGAGTAAAGGAAGGTGGCTAGTGAGGAGATCCTCTCCTCTCTCTGCCGCTCACCCCTGTGGAGACTTGGAGTACCTGCCTTGTCTGTGCAAGAGCCCAGCCACAAACCCAGTGCATTCATTATGATGACTATCTCCAGAGAGCAACTACAGTTAAGAGCTTTTTTTCTTCCACCCTTTCAGATTGCCTATTTTTGTCTGTTTCACATGTCTTCTGTTCTGGGCTGCGTCTGCACTAGGAGCTGGGGGTGTGATTTCCAGCTTGCATAGACATACTTGTGCTAGCTCTCATCAAACTAGCATGCTAAAAATAGTAGCCTAGCTGTGATAACATGGGCAGCAGGGAGTGGTGGCACAGACTAGCTGCGCCAAGTATATACTCCCAGGATCCAGGGCAGCTAGCCTATGCCACTCCTTGCTGCTGTCTGTGCTACCATGACTACACTATTACAGTAGAACCTGAGAGTTACAAACACCAGAGTTGTCTCTCACTCCCCTAGTTCCTGCTTACAGCACTGCTCTGTCCAGGATGCTGGCAGTTCTCTCAGCCCTCCAGAGACACAGTCCTTCCTCCCTGGGCTCCCAGCAGAGAACTACCCTCCTTTGCCCTGCAGCTCACTGTAGATATGGGCCTGCTTGGCCCTGATGGGCTGCTCCCTTCAGCCCTTCTCTTATTGGCTGCCTCTGGCACAGCCTCCCTAGGCTGATTTTAAACCCTTTTCTGCCAGTGATGGCGTGTTTGCCCCTCACAGGGAAGAGTGCATTTACTCCATGGAAGACTGCCTGACCTTACAGAGATTGTCTGCAGATATGGCCCTTATAATAATCCCATATCCCTTCTCTTCTAAAGGAGCGTTTTGGGGGGAAGTGCTTTTGCTTCCTGCCCATAGTACTGAGAAACTCCCTGTATTCTAGCTACATGTGGGGCAACATTGACCAGGATCAGAATGGCGTATTTCAGAGTGAGAAAAGTCTCTCCTCATTCTGCTGCTAATTTCTGGCTTTTTTGTGTGTATGTGTGTGTTGATAGGTGAAGATGACTTTAACTTAGAAGATGCATTAGACTTGGGTAAGTAATATGTTCTTGCAAAAATCCCTTCTTGTGAGATTTTTCTTTATATAGTGTTTAGCATTAATGTTAAAACATAATTTAAACACTTAGGGCCAGATTCTGACATCCATACTGAACATGCATAACACCTTTCTCCATGAGTAGCTGTATTAACTTCTCTGGCACAATTTAAGGTATATGGTGCCAGTTAGTATGACTAAGAGTGTACCAGAACCTGGACCACATAGAAGTAGAGCAACCTGTCTGGTGGCAATAATTACATGTTTAAATGCAAATCATACAACTATAGAAGACTTGAAAAATTATTGGTCTAATACTTTCACTTATTTTAAAAGGACGTCTATTTAAACTTGTTCTCTAAGTACCTTTGTGCAATGTATTCATCACCAAAGTTTCAGTTTGTATTAACTTCTATGACCTTGACATACCAGGGCCTACAAAGAAGCCTGATTCAGCTACCAAAAAGCCGGAGCTGGGTGAGTAGTGATTAAGTTGGCACATAATGCATCTTATAGTAAATGATTTATTGTGATTTTTAGATGTGTAGTTACTGACAAAGAATCATGGTTACACATTGCTGTATATCTACAATAAAAAAAAAATAGACACGTTGGGATAATTTAAGTGCACATCTCAGGCCTCTTTGGGGACAAGCGGAGGATCAAATAATAGAACCAAGCTGTCTTTAATAATACAGTAACGCCTCATTTAAAGTCATCCCAGTTAACATTGTTTGGTTGTTACGTCACTGATCTACTAAAAAAACATGCCCGTTTAAAGTTGCCCCGTGCTCCCTTATGACATTTGGCAGCTGCCTGCTTTGTCCACTGCTTTCAGGAAGAGCAGCCCATTGGAGGTAGCTGGTGGGGGCTTGGAACCAGGATGGACTGGAAACCCCCCTATCAGCTTCCTTAAGTTCCCAGCAGACTATCAATTGCCTGGCAGTTCAGGTGTCCCTCTCCCACTTCCATGTGCTGCCCCGGCCCTCTGTCTTGGAGGTGCTCCCAGGAGCCTCCTGCTTGCTGTGCAGGGAGTGGGGGGAAAAGAAGGGGCCTAATGTCAGGGAGTCCCCCTCCCCCTGCTCCTGTACCCCATCTCCACAAAGCAGGGGCGGGGGACACCCAGGAGCGGTGCCAGGGTTTCTGACGCCCTAGGTGGATGGCCATTTCACTGCCCCCCGCGGGTCCGGTGGATCTACCGCAGTCATGCCGGCGGACGGTCTGCTGCTGGAAAGGCTCCGGTGGAGCTGCCGCAGTGATGCCGGCGGGCGGTCTGCTGGTCTAAAGGCTCCGGTGGACCTGCCGCAGGCATGACTGCGGTAGGTCCGCAGGAGCCTTTGGACCAGCGCACCTTCCGCCAAAATGACTGCGGCAGCTCCAGCGGAGCCTTTCGAGCAGCGAACCGTCCGCCAGCATGACTGCAGTAGGTCCACCGGGGCCGTGTGCTGCCCCCCCCCCGGCAAAATAGCGCCCCCCAAAAATTCTGGCTCCCTAGGCCATTGTCTAGGTCGCCTAAATGGTAGCGCCGGCCCTGGGGACACTACAGGGCTCAGGACAGAGGGAACTGCTGTCTCAACTTGCTGGTCTGCTTAAAAAGGCAGTGTCCTTAGAGTGGGGTCAACATAGTTAAAGGGGCAATGCGGGTCTCTTTCTCTCACACACACACACACACGCGCACACACAGTGTGTGTCTCTGTCTCTCTCAGACACGCGCACACACACATGCACCCCCTATCACTTTGGAAAGTGGAGAGAGTGGTGCGCTCCATTGGGATAGCATGGGTTCATCATCATGTTCAGTTTCCGCAGGAAACGTTTGCAGGCATTGCTATTGTGTCTCCTCCCTCTATTTGTGCTGCCTTGTAGAGTGTGAGGCTACATTAACAACATGTTAACCCTTGAGGGCTCAGCCGTGTGCTAGTTCATCATTTAGCATCATTTTTTTCATTTACAAGAAACCATAAAATAAAAAAGGAAACTAATAAGTATGGTGATTTACTTTGCCACTCCAATGCCCTAAAATGTCATGAAATTTGAACAGTAAGGTTGAGCATTTTGATGTAGTGATAATTAAAGATTTAACTTCATGGTTTTCTAGGATATTGGATACACTTGTGATGTATAACCTGAGCAACTTTTCACATAAAGAGCCTGCATCCTAACCAGGCATCATTTAGCAGTAAGGCATTCCCTGGGAAATATCCCGACCTCTTCCACCCTCTGACTCCACCACCTCAACCAAGTGTCACAATCATCATTGCTGTGTACAGTATTAAATTGTTTGTTTAAAACTTACACTGTGTGTGTGCGTGTGTGTGTGTGTGTGTGTGTGTGTGTGTATAAATATATATGATTTTTTTTTCCCTGAAACCTAACCCCCCCCATTTACATTAATTCTTGTGGGGAAATTGGTTTCGCTTAACATCGTTTTGCTTAAAAGTAGCATTTTTCAGGAACATGATTACATGTTAAGCGAGGAGTTACTGTAATAATGACTCTTGTAGGCTTTAGGCAGTGTCATGGCAAAACTGAGTTATTGGCTGACAGATCTTTTGGTGATGTTATACATACCTCAGTCTGCAGGAACACATTTGTCTCTGACATCTGCTGAACCGCCACATTGAAATTATATTTTACTATATCTAAGGGTTAAATTGTTGCTTTACTAGCATGGTGGAATGAGAGCATAAAGACACCTCAACACCCTTTTGCTGGCTACATGCATTGCAGACAGTAGGGAAAGCAGGCTACCCAGAGCTACTACTTCTTCCCCTCACACAGGTGAGTGAGAGGGGCAGAATATAGGCTTCACCCTCTCAATGTGCTTGTTGGCATAGCTGTGCTGGGGATATATGCTGCAACAAATATAGTGCAGTTACTGCCTCCCTGGAGTCGAGGAGGAAACCAGGAGGGATACTGAGACTGAATCACAATCTCCCTCTTTTGCTTCTTTGGGGGGCAGTGCAACAGCACTCTGTCCTTTGCTCAAGACTAGATGTTAGTCGTGATCTAGTCCGTAATCAGGAAAACAATAATTAGAGCCTTCAGAATGTGCATTTAGATTTGTCAGTGAATTAAAAAAAACTCAATTAAAAGCAGTCTCTTAAAAACAAGTGCACGTGCAGCCTCATTGGGGCTTTGTACTAGCTAGCAAAATGGGACGAGCAGGATGGTCACAGCCCTAGGACTTGCAACCCATGAATTAGACTATAACAATGCATAATAAATACGTATGTCTTGTATATCACTTGTCATCAGTAGACCTTAAAAGTGCCATGCAAAGGACATCTGTGTCATTATCCCCATTCTACAGATGAGGAATCTGAGATTGCTCCTTTGTAAAGCACTTTGAGGTCTACTCATGAAAAATGCTATATAAGAGCTGGGTATTATTATTCTGAATTGTTAGAGCCTAGTACATGGGTTGCGGGCAAACCTTGTGGCTGTGACCACCCTGCTCATCCCATTTTGCTAAATGGAAGGGGGATCCTCAGAGGTAAGTAGGGAATCCTAGTAAGTAGAACCATGGAATGTTAACCTGCATATTTTGTATACTAAAGCTTTCATAATTAGAGTGGTCTGCAGTGGGTCCTGGGGGTTGCCTGGGCAGAGCTCTTTGCAAGATCAGGTCTAAAAGATATCCAAGGAACAATTTCATTGCCTTTTAAAATAGGGGTGATGATGGCATTATATTGAGATGAGTTAGAGCTTATAGGACTACTGGAAGAAGTGAATATCAAGAGGGATTTAATTAAATTGAGGTCAGTGCGACGCACAGAAATTGATGTAGTAGAATTTGGTATTGAGGATCCATGAGTTTCTGCTGTTGAGTTAGAGGCCACGTTTGAGTGCATTAATGGCTTTGGGTTTTTTGTTTTTTCAAATGGCTTTTGATTAGTTGACTTTGGGGATGTTTCATCACCTTATTTTCACTAGATAGAGCTAATTGACTAATATAGCATTCCTAGAAGTGGTTGTAATTTGAAAATATTACCTTTCTAATCACTCCCTAGAAAGAAGGGGAAAAAAAGATGCTCTTTATGCCAGGAGATGGGAGTCTGTTGTCAGAAGGAAAGCCTTTCCCTTTCCTCTGGGATAATCTCTTTGCAAAGTCTTTAATGTATTTCAGCTAAGTCACATTAGCAAACTGCAGTATCCTTGCCACACTCTCATTGGTGAAGTGGAACATAGTTTGGCAGGTAGTGTCTGTTAACTTTTTGAATTGCTGAACAACACCCATAAAAGCTGGTATCACACTAGCATTGCTGTGCTTCAGCATTACTGGCAATTGTTGAGAAGGGGGAGGCTTGTCTGTGGGAACTAACAAAGGGCACAGAATTCCAGAACTGTAACAGTGTTTGTTCTTTTAGTTTTTTTAGTCATAAAAGAAGCATGGCGTTAAACAAGGCCATAATGCCTCTGTTAGAAGGATTTTGGCCAATTACATACAAGTTTGGAAATCTGTAAAGTTTATTGCCTAGTTAGGATGCCGGCTCTTTATGTGAAAAGTTGCTCAGGTTATACATCATGGTTTTCTAGGGCATTGGATACACTTGTGACGTTAACTCTTCTATTGCTACATCAAAATGCTCAACCTTACTGTTCAAATTTCATGACATTTTAAGGTATTGGAGTAGCAAAGTAAATCACCATATTTATTTGTTTCCTTTTTTCTTTTACTGTTTCTTCTAAATGGAAAAAAAAAGTCTTCATTTTTATAGAATTGCCAGTCAGAACAGATGAACTGGTGGCCTTTGTTAGTTAACTGCATGTTTGTAGACTCAACTGTGTGTGTAAGTTGTATGCAAAGTACACGTTTCCATATGCATTTATTGCTGTGTGTGTATATATAAATAAAATGAGATGAAGTTGTCTTGGGATCTTGCTAATTTTAAATGTTCATAACTAGAGTGAACTCAAAATGAACCGATTTTCTTCTTCAGGTGGATTGATACTTTTTTTTGAGACTGAGATCTATAAAGCTGCCAGACTGAAATAAATTCAGTTTCATAGTCTTAAAGTTGATGCATACTTGATGCTAGCTACCTAGTTTTAAAAATTCCACTTTAGTGCCCAGGCCTGCTTCCCATTCTGTTCAATGGGAGTTTTGCTATTGACTTCAGTGGGAGCAGGAGCAGGCCCTAAACTTCAGACAAGCAAATCGAAATGAGGTGGGATAGTTAGAAATAGAAGGGTTCTCAAGAGATTCTTATTTACAATCTTGAACTCAGTGGATTAAGTCAGCTGCCATAATATTAGTAAACATAAGTTATGGAGGGACTTCGTAGGGGTGAGGAGAGGAAGACAGAGAGACATGGGAAAGGGGAGTATAGATTATTCAGCTTGTTTCTGCACTTTACTCATTTGCAATTTTAATTCTTTTTCCCCCTCACAATATTTGTCAGTAGATGACCGCCCAAAACCTCAGCCTGGAAGCAAGGACAATACTGGTGGTAAGAATTTTGTAAATGTTTTAAATAGCGTTTGTCAGCCATCCTACTCAGATCATTCTATTGACTTTTTAAAGGAACCATTCATCTTTAAATGATTTGGTACATCAAGGCATTTACTTCTGATTATGCAAATAATGAACTTGATGAACTTAGACATGATGAAAGAACAGTTGAGAACTAAGAGAAAATGCTCGATGCTTGATTTTGCAAACAAATCATGCAAGGTAATAAATGGCAGAAAGTCAGTTTCCTTTGTTTTCATTTTTTAAAAAGAAAAAGGGTGAGCATAGGTCAATATTTGCATTTGAGTGCCTAAAGCAAGGCACCTAAATAAGTGATCTGATTTATCCTCTCCCGACCTTGAGAGGATGAGCTCCCACAGATTTCATTCAAGTCAACGGGAACTGCAAGGTCTTAGTGCTGTTCTGACCAAACTTGCTAATTGGTAGAAAGGTTGTTTTTAGTATCTCATATGCACATTTTGAAACTACTTTGAGTTAACCTGGAGTCTGCTCTATTTTGTGTTAATATGGAATCTGCTCTATGGAAATCACAAATAAACTCCTAAAGTTGTTTTGGATTTTGAAACTCTGATAATATATCTGAATTTTTAATAGACCTTTGGGGGTGAGACACAAACCAGTGGAGGAGAGTAGTTGTGGCGTTGCACTGTTTGTTCTTGAGAGTTTGCCTTAAACCTTGGATTTTGTCATGTATGAAGTAAAACATAGTTTTCAGCATGTCCTGGATAAATGTATGACACATGTATTCCAATAGGAAACTTGAGCCACCTGAAAAATAACTATCAGCTTATAGAAGCTAAAAAGGGGTTAAGAGATCAAGGATGAACATGTCATGATAGTTTAAAGGAAGAGTCAATATCAGGTATAAACACATACAAAGGAAGGATAACCATTGTATTTACTCTTACAGGAAACTTTAAGGATGAAGACTTAGTTGATGGTAAACTTCCGCCAGAAAAAAGGGGTAAGATAACGTCCAACACTTCACAGTGAAACCCGTTGCTATCTCGTTTTTGCCTAAGACTTGTGTGTCACAAGCTGATTAAAATGAGTTAGGAATACTAGATTTTGTCCTGGTCTCTTTAAGGCATGGAAATTGATATTTTCCAATTTAACCATTATGTACTTTGTTCATTCAGAAAAATTGATGATCCAAGGGAGTGGAATTGATTCCGGAATCCTAAACAATAGATTTAAAACTACAGTGATGTGAAAGTGGTACTGTTTCAGCATTCACAATGGGTAAAATTTCCAAATGCACCTCAGCACCATGTCTAGTGACCTAGGAGCTTACGTCCTGTTGACTTTCAGTGAGATTTAGGCTACTAAAAGCCTAAGTCCCTTCTGAAAATAGGACTTGGGTGCTTTTGAGAAAAAAATCCCCCAGCCATTCTGTTGAGAAGTTCTAGTGCCTTGCTTTGGGACAGAGACTTGAAATTTGGCATAGGAATATCCCTGGTGCCAGGAATGTGCATCTTGCTGTTCCCATGGGGAAAAAGCCCACTGGTATTTGGCCAAGTTTTATAAGTCTGAAAAATCTGTTTGCAAACGCTCAGTTAAATTTTCTTGAGAATCCCATCTGCACAGAACGTGCCCAGCCAAGATCTTCAGTGGGTGAGCAAGACTTTCCCTGTGATTACTGCTCCCAATTGCTGCATGCTGCTGTAGTGCCAGGTATTAAACTGGAGAACAGTGAGACACTCTCTTATCCTCTCTGTGCTGGCACCAGGCAGCAAGGATGATGAAGCCACCTGACTTGAACAGGGGGGAAAGGAGCTGGAGTGGGGTGGGAAAGAATAGATTGGGACGACAAGCTATGGAGACTAGGAACTTGAGGGTAGAGGAGAAGTCAGGTGTGGGGAAGAGACAGGACTGAGACATGTTAGAGAGGGTGGGGCAGAAGGGTCTGTGCCCACTAGAGCGCACACCTTCAGCACCTGAGATTCCTCAGTGTCAGCATTCCCAGCTGTCAGAAGATATCTGTGAAATGCACTAGCAAAGAGTGTCTCCTCATCATCTGATGATTCGTCCAGAGAGAGGATGGCAACTTACTACTGCTACCAATACTCCATTAGCTCACATGGCAGAGGTCTGTGTGGTGGATTTAAAGGTTCCAGTCTCTGTGGTGTCACCTGATGGAATTTACATTTCAGCTTGCTTTTCAAATGCCTAGGAAATTATACACACAACCATGTTAAAAGAATATAAAGGTTGCAAAGTCAACCATTCAAAAGTTAAGAAATACCAGAACTAAGGTTACCTATGCACTTTGATAGACTTCAATTGCACGATCACATACTATCCCTGCATCATTCAGTGCAGAGGATGGGTGGCACTCTGGTAGAATGAATCAGAGTTCCTAATGAGTAAGGCTGTTACTTACAGCACCCTTACCTCACTTGTTGCAGAAGTTGGAAGGTGTGTAGTGAATGAGGCAGGGGACTGCAGGAATGGAAAGAAAAGTCTCTGATGGGTAAGGCAGTTGAATGCTGCAAAGGAGAACTGGATTCTATTGCTGCATCTGCCACAGAGTTAAACCGCACTTTTCACAGGTGGCCACTAATTGTATTCACTTTCTTGATTCCCAGCTTGGGACCCCAGGGCCTGATTTGGAGAGGTGCTGAGCACTTAACAGCTGCAACTGAAGCAGTGGGAGCTGTGGAGCTTTGAGCACAGAAAGTGCTATATAATGTTAAATACTCTGGCACTCAAAATTAGTATCCTTAATCTCTGAGCCCCAGTTTCCCATCTGTACAATGAAGATGCTAATGCTACCTTACCACACACAGCTATTGTGAAACTAAATTAATGTTTGTGAAACACTTAGATAATTTGGTGATAATCACCATAGAAAACCCCATGAGGAAATCTAATAATTTTGTATTTAAAGCAGAGTTTTAGCTGTGTGCAGTAAATTAGGCCTGGGGCCTCTATATTGAACCATGAGAATAAGATAAAATATTGAATTAGCTACTCATTGCCTGGGAACCATCTATCCTGAGCATTTGGAACAGGGTCCTGTGGAAAAAAAAGGTCTGTGATCATGTAATTAAAGAGTGTATCACAATAAATACACCAAATAGGGCTGAATTAAGTTTGCACAGGCAACCCTAGGTCTGGCATTTCCTACTTTTGAGTGCTTGACTTTGCAACCCGAGTATTGTTTTAACATAGCTTGTGTAATTCCTTTATTATTTAAACTTGAAGTCTGTTTCCATTGTATTGACTTTGTTAATGTAACATCTGGAGATAGCGATGCATTGACATAGAGCGCGGATTCTCATTGTGATAAGGCTGTTCTCTAAAAAGATTCTTCTAGCAATGAAATTATGTGTTCTTTCAGGAGAAGATGATACCAATCCCAAGAGTGGAGGAGATGCGGCAGGTAAATGCATGGATTTTCATATATCTATTATATCTGTACATCATCTTTAAAAAGTTAAAATATCTAACATTAGGCATTCCTTTTATTGCCTGCAGGTTTAGAATTGTAATAGTGCCAATAAGCACTGATGATGCTTTTCAGCTTCAAAATATTATACAAAATCTAGCATTTTTATTTCAAGCGGCTTTGTTCCTGCCGCCTTTTTTTAAATATTTCACTTCTGATGGGTCAAAAACTGTGAGTTATTAGAGTATAAAATGTGAACCTTGCACACAGCGTTTCACAAGGTTTAGATCCAGACTTCATAGTGCCCACTCATTTTTGTATGAATGTACTTCATACCATGCCAATCACATAATGGAATGTGCTCGTGCTGCTTAATAATATGTACTACTTGAAAAATTAACTATTCTAAATCTATGCTTGACTCTTCAAAATCCATGAAAAGAAGGCAGAATCAATGTCAAAGATTACTTCAAATGTTAGTGCTGTTTGGAAACATTACGAGTTTGTATATCTTTTTTTGTTTATAGCCTCTCAAGGAGTGATACCTGGAATTATAAGTGCTGTGGTTGTAGCAGTTGTTGGAGCAGTATCTAGCTTCATTGCTTACCAGAAGAAGAAACTCTGTTTCAAAGCAAGCGGTAAGATTTTAACTAGTTTTTTTTTTTTTCCTTTGTCATCTGTTGTAGCTCTTAATTAGAAAGTTTATATGGAATTTAGTAATGATTATAAAACATAGGCCACAGTCTTAGTGGTCCAGTGCATTAGCACTCATCATGAAGGAATAATGTATTTTAAGTGAGGCTTAAAACTAAGCTGTTTGAGAGCTGCTTTGGCAAAAAAAAAAAAAAAAAAAAAAAAAAAAAAGATATAGGAGGGTACCTTCCCCTCCTCCCTCCAAATCCCATAGCTCAGGAAAAGCTGGGCTGAGGATTCTCAAATGCTTCAAAAATTCTCTGCTTGTGAAAGAGCGAGTATGGGAGAGTTTTTAAGCAACACTTTTGGGGGGGGGGGAATAAAAAATTAGAGGAAATAAGGAGTGGGAAGCGGAATGTTTATAGTGGAAACTGCCTTGCAACTTTAACAATAGAGCCACTATCTTGGCTCTGTAATGTCACTAGTGGGCCCAGGCTAACCCACAGTTTGTGAATTATGAAGACTAAGTGCACAGCTGTTTCCCACACATTAGGCTTCTAACAACCGCACAGGAGAGTTTTTATTCCTTTTTGAGATGTTCATCTTCCCACCATTAGTTTCTATCCCTTTCTCCTCCCTCACTGTCTTCCTAAACCAAAGATATGAAGGCCAGGACACTACGTGAAATGTCACACAGCATAAAACTTCCCCCAAATAACTTGCAAGGGCAATAACATGGTTACTGGATGCAATTTATGCTTCATTTGCTCTTGGTAACATTCTTCTTTCTTTTAGTTGTCTGGGTCAGGGATGGCCAACCTTTGGCATGCAGCCCATCAGGGAAATCCGCTGGCGATCCGGGAGAGATTGTTTACCTGCAGCATCCACAGGTTCAGCCGACCTCAGCTCCCACTGGCTGCAGTTCACCATTCCAGGCCAATGGGGGCTGCGAGGAGGGGCGGCCAGCACATCCCTTGGCCTGCACTGCTTCCCACAACCCCCATTAGCCTGGAACGGTGAACCGCGGCCAGTGGGAGCTGAGGTCGGCTGAACCTGTGGATGCTGCAGGTAAACAAACTCTCCCGGACCGCCAGCGGATTTCCCTGGTGGGCTGCATGCCAAAGGTTGCCGATCCTTGGTCTAGGTTATTGTAGAATCTCTGAATTATGCACCCTCTGCTTTCAGTGGCCACCGTCTAGAGAAGCCTCTGCAGAGGATGATCACTTTGCCACCTAGTCAATGTATGGAAGCTATGCCCATCCATCAGTGGTTTCACAGGCCTTACCTTTTTAAGTTGCTTTGCTACAGAGCATTCCCATCCTCTCTCATGTTTGCTCTTGTATTTGCCTTTACCGGTCTTAGGGAAATGCAAGTAATACAAATGCCTGATGTCTTACAGTGTTTGTGTTTGTATCTCAGGAGATCAAGAGAATGTTAATATGGAAAGTCAGCAAGGAGCACATGCAGAGCCACCTGGTAAGAAAAGGATCTGGAGGGAAGAGCAGAATTTTTGGCAGGAATCTCTGTGGATTTGCGTCACAGAAATTAATCTCTTAGAGAGACTTTTCAGTTGCACTATACATTCTTGTAGCCAAGTGTTTATAACTGCTAGAGAAACTAATTTTGGACTGAAACAAGTTTCAAATTGAGTTTCATTTATATTAGATGGTAAAAATGTAGAACTAAAGCAAATTACTAACCCTTTTTTTGGTTGGGTTTTTTTTTTTGCATTTTTTTCTTTATAGTGAAATATTAAAATGTGTAAGGAAGTAGTGGGAATGTAAATGAGTATCATAATTGTGAACCAAAAGAACACAAAGCTGCTACTTTATATCAATTATTTGAAAAATGATATGGAATGGTAGCTGTGTGGTGTGTTTAGTGGGCTGTGTTGGGAGTCTGACTGGAGCCGTAGCTGTGCTGTGTGACACTAGACCAATAAAGCTCTCTCAGAGTTGGCATTAATAAAAGGTTCACGGTATTTGAACAAAGATGCAGTTACATAAAAGCAAGCTGGAGGCAGGGAAAATTAAACTAACTAGTATACTGTTGTGCACCACAAAGTATCTCTTATAGAAGAGAAGCATAAAAGAGCAAACTTTTTTTTTTTTTTTTTTTTTTTTTTTGGTCTGATCATGACTGCTAGGAGTTTTTTTCCAATTAGCTCCAACTCTGTAGTGCAATGCAGACATGGCTGTTTAAAATGATTGGCTAGGGAAATTGATGTATTGTCAGAGTAGGAAACCTGGCTTCAGGAAGCCCTAGATAAATTTGGATATAGGAATTGTTGAAGTGGTATAGGTGACAGCCAGAAAACAAACTTGGCTTGTGTCAGTTTCACCCCTTCTGACTGACTAATGAAGGGATGAATGGGAGTATTCAGCAAGGCACTGAAATTTTGGAGAGGATTCTGCATGTATAATATGTTTAAAAAAAATAAAGTTTGAGCCTCTCACAAGAGTGTAGGTTATGAGTAACTATATGTCCTCCTGCGTGCTTAGTTTAAAACTAGCGTCAGAGCAGAACTAGGCCTTTTCTACCTTTTTAAATCTGGGCAAAGAGTTACCTGCCTTATTACTCCAATGCAGTCAGTTTGTCCCCATCGACTTGTTAGCTGGTTCAAGATCTCTTGTGTAAACTTTTCTGTAATACATTATCAATTATTTTATAAAACTATAAAGCAAGTACCTTTCTCTCCAACTGCTTCCTGAAGTCAAGAGCTCAGTTAGTTTTGAATATCCGCCTCAAACCTGAGATATTCAGACAAATAGTTTAAATACAGATATGAATTCTAGTCCTTTTAAAATTAATCTGGTTATGTTAGCTGAAGAGAAGAGCAGATTTAAAATGTCTAGATATTCATTAGATTTTAGTTTAACACTGTATCCTATCTCTTTGCCCGTAGTGAAATATACCTTTATAAACTCCTGGATTAGGTTACCATTATAATCTAGATAAATATAATACTGTAAGAGCTCTGCAAAATTCAGCTTCATATATGAGTTTATAGACAGAGTAGGTTGAAAGTTTAAACTTAGTTTAGGATTCCTGGACTTGGTTGTGATTTGTCACAATTGTTATAAAATTAGTGATTTTTTTTTTTAGGGGTTTAATAAAACCCCACAAAACCAAAAATTTTTGTATACATTGAAATCTGACCATTTTCTCCTAGATGTGTATGCAAGCATGTTACATTCCAGTCTGAGTTTACTATAACTGCATATTATATATAACTGCATTTTGCATAGATAAGGCCATGACCCAAAATCACTGTTGTAGACACAACTTGTGTCTGCAAAAGTATCCCCCTTTTTACTTTTTTGCATCCACAGTGAATTGTAGGGGCAGTTCTTAGAAGTTGTATTTCTGAATACTTGACTGCAAATGTAAATTAGGTAGCCATATATGTCATTAAAATTTATGTCTTGGCTTTACTCATGGGTGCAAAAACATGCAGCCACCCTGTTTTTTGCAAGCAGAATTCTGCTTACAGACAGATCGGGCCTCAGCCCTGCTCCACAATATCAAATGCCCATTTATTTACTAAGATTAGAGTGTTCACACTTTTAATAGAAACACTGTTTTACAAATTGGATTCTGTTATATTGATAGAGTATTTTACTAAGCTTGATTTGATTATTTTGTTTGTATATTTGTTTCTTTTTCTTTTTTTTCAGTTCAGCGAACACTTCTGCAGAAATAATCCAGGGAAACTCAAGGTGAAGAAAAGATGAGCAAAAATGGATAGAAAACCTGCATATCTGCCTGAAAAAAACACAATGTAAACAGCAAGGGCTTGAGTTTCAAAATTGCATGGAAAAAGAATGTAGTCCTGTTGAAATATCCTTGGAAAGAATGGGAGGAATGTTTTCAAATACCTGAGCATTTTTAATGTGGTTAGCCCTGTGGAGCGCAGTGTTGCCCACTGACAATTGGCCTTAAAATAGTGATGGTCTAAAACAACTTGTGCCTTTTAATTCTCAACTCTGCTCTTGTGGCAAGAACTGTCACTGGTGTATATCTGAACTGACTACTATTCTGGCTAGCTCCTTTTCCTTACCCCTTCAAAAAAAATCAGTAGATCTGTTAATGTATCATTACTTTGACACAGCTCTAATGCTGTAGCATTGTATGGGTACATCTACACAACCCACATCAGGGAGCCTCCCACTCTGGGCAGACAGACTGGGGCTAGCAAGGCTCACGCTAGTGCTCTTAAAAATAGCAGTGGAGGCAGTGCTTTGAAGTTGCAGCTCAGGCTAGTGCTCGGGCTCTGAAGCTTAGAGAGGTGGATGGGCTCCAAAGCCGGAGCTCCCACCCACGCTGCGATGTCTACCCAGCTATTTGTAGTGCAGTAGCGCAAGTCCCAGGGGCCCAACTCTGTTGACCTGAATTGAGAGGCTAACTGCTGTGTGCTGCATATACTTACCCTAAATTGGGTAATCATACTAGTGAAGACACCTGTACAGTTCACTTGAAAGTGAAGTTTAAAAAAAAAATTCTAGTAAATGTTACATTTTGTGGGCACCTGAATAGAAATATTACATAGCTTAAAAAAGTAGCCATGTCATCTGAAATATTTGACCAAATGAGTGTGTGTGTATTTGACAATGGTGTTGCCTGTGTAGCTGCATGGGTCAGCTTAGCAGGAAGGAGGTACTTATATCTGTCCTCTAAGGAAAAAAAGTGTTTTCTTTTTTTTCATTTTTCTTCACTACATCTGTCTGGTACAGATCCAGAAAGCCCCAATGTGCTTCCCTGCATCCCCCAGAGTCTCAAAGTTGCTTTTCATAGCGATTAACTAAAATAGAGTTGGTCAAAAAAGGAAAAGCCTGACTTACAAATCAGAACTCTACATTGGCTGCTTTTCATTTGGCTGGGTGTGTCTTTTTGGTGTTCATGAGAATTCAAACAGCTGCCAGGAATTAATTTGTATACAATTTGGGACTGACAGATATTTCCATGACTGCTCACCTGAAAGTTTTAACAGAAGGTCATTATATATAGTTTCAGTTTTGAAAGCTTTGTCATCCAGTCAGAAAGCAGAAACAATACGACTAACTTATGTGGTAACTCTGCAACGTGGATAATCAAGAGCACTCTAAACTAGGGTGACCAGATAGCAACTGTGAAAAAATGGGACGGGGGTGGGGGCTAATAGGCGCCTATATAAGAAAAAGTCCCAAAAAAGTGACTGTCTCTTTAAAAAGGGACATCTGGTCACCCTACTCTAAAGTGAGTTCCTAAAAATTACTCTCCACACGATTCAGCATTTGCTTGTGAATAACAAACGCATTTGAGGACCTCTATTAGGTTCATGAAGGACTGACAGCAGAAAAGAGCCTCAGTCCTGCAGCTAATAGCATACAGGGGCTGCTGCACTTGTATGGAGCCCCAGTAAAATTAATGGTGCCCCATTCAAGCACAGCAGTCTGCTTACATGCTGTCAATTGAAGGATTGGGGCTTAAATTTGTAACTAATACTGGTTACAATGAATAGTTTGACCAGCTGTACCAAGGACATTCTTTTTGTAATATAACTTCAGTTTTTGTGCAATTTTACAAAACACTTTGTGACAATTTTACTTAAAAGTGCATCTGGTAAATGCATAGGTGAGAATCTGGAGAATTACAGTAATTCATACAGTAAACAAATGAAGCTTTTTACATAAGGTTATAATTTGGACTAGCGCAGACTTTTTTCCCTGCCAAAACCTGCAAATCTCTGTTCATTCAAATATTAATGCATCTAATGAGAACTCATTTTAAAGGGAACATGGACATTTTTATTTTAGGAAGTTGATGACAAAGAGCTTTAAATTGATTTTTTTTTTTTAATTATGAAAATCAGTAAACCAGTTTGCCCCATTACTCTTATTTTTTTTCCTGGAGGAAAATGTTAAAACGTGCAAGTGTGTTGTTGATGGAAAAGTTACTATATTGTAGGTGAAATTCTTTGACTGTAATCATTAAACTAATGAAATGCCTTGCTTACTTTCAACAACAAATGTATTACATATGTATCATTGTCAAGTGTCAAGCACACTGAAACATGCCAATAGCTGTTTTGGCGTTCTTTAAACAAGCTTTCAATTAATTAGGATTATGAATCCTTCTTTAGATTTCTCAAACCTCTTAAGAATTAGTCATTAAAACCTCAGACTATTAACATTGTGCCTTTTTTTAATAAACATTTGTAAAGTTACTTTGGTTAAGTATCTTAAAATGGACTTCCATTTTATTTCTTTGAGCTGAAAACAATGTTAACTCTACTTCTGTGTTTTGGATGTTCTAGAAAAAAAGAAATTGGACGCAAGATGGGAGTGGTCTACAAACTTGTTAGTTTACCTTTTGTCCTAAAGAGTTTAGATTTATTTTGAAAACATCTAAGTGTACTAGAATACAAGTGTGTAATTTTAAGTAAACAGTGAAAAAAAGTACTAGCCTGTTTTTAATGTCTAGTGTGCAATGTTTTGGAGAAGAGACTGCAGGGTGTGATTTGTGGTTTCCTTTTTTGTACAATAGCTGATTCATATGCACTCAAATTTCGGTAGGTTTGTTTATATTACAGAGGAATTATTAAAACATCCAACATAGAATGACATAGTTTCTGTGTTTCTAGTTAGGCAAACAAAGACAAGTGGATTATATCAGTTTTGCCTATGCAAGTTGAAGATGTTCTCCATCCTAATGCCGTTGCAGCTCCTCCTAGCAGTAGTTACTGCAATGATACCTGTACCACTTTTAATCCCAGCCTCTGACTGAGGAGTTCATTGAAACTGAAATGAGTGAAAACAATATGGGAGGGGTTCCAAGTAATATTGTTTTAACAATAGTAAACTTACTGAATACCTCAGCTTTGGAGGCTGCAAACTGATATGTGAAATTCAAGCACAGAGAAGACTATTCCATCAGAATTTCAGCTGCATTATGTAGCACTATTTGAGTGGAAAATCTGTGACTCTCTTAAAGTTGATTTTTTATTTTTTTGCACCCTGCTCCATCCCACACACTGCTGTGTGCTTGTTTGGTTTGTGGCTTTACGGACTAGAAGTATGGGATAGGGAAGAAATGTGGCACATTGCATATTTGTGATACTACTGGAATGTATCAGTGTCACTATTGACAGCCAGAGAGGAAAGGCAAAAAAAAAAACAAACCCCAAACACTTGAAGGCTTGAAAACTCCCTGATGCCATTCTGTAATGTGTGAGCAAGGAGCGGGTGTCATGATAGAGGTCCCTATCAGCCACAAAGTGACTGTGGGAACAAGTGTTCCTACATGGTCCCCATAAAGCTGTTAGGTCAAAATTTTCAGACTTTTAATGGCTGAAAGAAGGCACCTAAATATAGTCGCTTGGTTTTGCAAATTTTAGCCATAGTGCTTAAGTTTCCTACTATCAAAGTAATTCTGCAGGCAAAGCTTTTAACATCAGAAAGAGTAAAACTAGCATTAACCACCACCCACCTGTCCTTCAGAATGCTTCGCACTTGACCATTTGTTTCCCTGCTTAATGACTTGTCTCATTCCCTACTTTAAATCCCCACCTAATTTCTATATTGGGTTTTAATCAGTCTGGTACCTGAGGATGGAGTACCAGTCTTCAGCTCCCTCAAGCATTTCCTCTCCTAGCCAATGCAATTGCCGGTTCAACCATGCAAGAGACCTTCAATACTGCAACAAAAGTTTAATTATCATTAAATTATCCAGAGATGAAAAAACTTTTGGGATGCAAGCAACTGAATGATCTATCTTTCTGACCTCCCACAAGTCTTCACCCTCTTACTGTTTTGCTCTGGCTAACCACCTAGCTGCATTATATCCATGTTATCTTAATATTCCCAATCCTTCTCTTACATGAAGATATTATCCCTAAATCTCTCTTGCTTTACTAGCATGAGTCTGTGATCAGTTATCACCAGGCTATTGTAATATCAAACAGGAAAGCCCAGTTGGCCCATCTAGTTAAAGAAAGACTTTAGGATAATAATTTAACAGGGTTTTCACACACTGGCATTGATGCATAGTGCTTTTATCCCATTAGCATTCACAAGTGCTGAACAGAATGACAATTTGAAGGGCATGAACACTTTTGGAAAATAGTATTTTTGACCCATGACTAGTCTTTTTTTTTTAACCCCATAACTCCCACTATTGACTATTTTAAAAACTGTGCCTCGTTTAAATGTTTCTGAACATCACTTTTAATGTAAAACTTTCAGCTATAACATGGGTCAGTGCAACCACTTTGAACTGAATTACATTTGATTTTTTAAAGTCAGTTTTCATCCCTGTTGTCAAATCCCTTAGGCAGCTGCCTAGGTGCTAACTAAACTCTAGGCCATGGGAGAGACATCAAGATTGGAAAAAAGGGAGAGCAACAATAGGAAGGAGTTAAGTAACAGGGAATGAAATTTAGAGGAAAGGAAAGACAGCTGTGGAGGAAGGAGAAAATAATGCTAGCACCAATATTACAGAAGGAAGTTGATGAAAAGACAAATGGGAAAAGGAGGAAAAGAGAATTTGAGTTTGAAAATGCATGCCAAGTTCAACACTTAGCATTTGAAAAAATACTTTGAGATCTACCAATGGAAAATGTTTATAAGCTGTGTATTGTTGCACTATTGTAAAAAGGCTAATAGGGCCAAGCAACATTACTTATTAAGCACAACTTCTTACAGTAAGATGTTATTTTTTTAATGCATTACAGACAATGTAGAAAGAAAAACTGTTATGAGGGACTTCAGTTTGGGAAGCATGCTGGAGGACTCATGTAGCCAGTAGTAAAATATCAGACTCCGTTTCTTGTTCTGTTTGTTTGTTTGTTTGTTTCTTTAAGAAAATATATAGTTGTCTAACACAAAAGGTATTTCATCACGATGATGTATCTCTGTTGCACCTCTTTATGATGGAGAAACATTAGTGACAGAAATGGAAATTGGTAGGTTGCCTAGGGACCAATTATCATGACCTGATTACATTCAATATGGGAAAATAGAGCACAGTCCAACCAGTAATGTATATACTTGGTGCTTCAAAAGGGCTAACTTCCCAAAGCTGGAGGATTCAGTTGATAAAGAATAGGAATATGATTAATGCCAGTGCACACAGTTTTATGGAAAATAGATCTTGTCATGCAAACCTGACTTCATTCTTTAAGACTATAAGTTTGGTTGATAAAGGTAATTGCGTGGATGTAATATACTTAAACCTTTATAAGGTATTTGACTTAGTATCCAAAGACATTCTGATTTAAAAAATAAGAAATTATATATATCAATAGAGCACATGGATTAAGAACTGGTTAACTGATCTCAAAAAGTAGTCAATGGGGAAACAACAGTGAGTGAGGATATTTATAGAGGGATTCCACAGGGAGTGGTACTAGGCCTGATGCTATTCAAAATTTTCATCAATGATCTGGAAGTAAATATAAAATCACTGCTGATAAATTTTGTGGAAGACACAAAGACTGGCAGAGTGGTACATTATGATGAGAGGGCAGTCATACAGAACAATTGGCATTTCTTGGTAAATTGGACCCATTCAAACGTATTGTATTTTTAATACAGCCAAATACTTATACATCTAGAAACAAGGAAGGCAGGCCATGCTTACAGAATGAGGGCACTGTATACCAGAATGCAGGATATGGAAAAATTGGAGAGGGTGCAGGAAAGAGCAACAAAAATGACTCAAGGGTTGCAAAAAATGGTTTACAGTGAGATTTAAAGAGCTTAATCTGTTTAGTTTACCAAGAAGAATATTGAGAGGTGATATGATTAAGGTGCATAAGTATCTTCATGAATAGAGAACCTAGTGGATAAAGCCCCTAACAAGAACCGATGGCTGGAAGTTGAAGCCAACAAAACTCAAAGTAAGGCACAATTTTTTAATAGGGAAGGTGGAACAAACTACCACAGTAGGCGATGGATATTCCATCTGTTGTCTTCAGATCAAGACTGGATGCTTTACCCAAAGGCAGGCTCGACCTCAGGGTAACTGGGTGAGAGTTAATGGCCTGCAATATATAGAAGATCAGATTAGATGATCTAATGCCACCTTTTGGCCTTAAACTCTGTGGAACTATATATGGTCCAGGTGTGGTAGCTTCTATTATAGTCTGTGTGTGCGCACATGCATGCAGCAGTGGGCCAAATTCAGAGATCATTGCAACATACTCCCATACCTTCCACTCCCTTCAGCTTGTAAATTGGATCTGTTAATCTCCTCCCTTTGTACTGACTTATACCACTGAATCATCTCTGAAGAGGATTAATCTACCAACTGAGTGGCCGCATGAAAGAGAGAGCAAGAAAAACAGGAGGATGTATCAAGGTATTAGTGAAAATACTTCAGTTTTTATGACCAAAAATGTTCATTGTATCATAGGAAGCAATTGGCAGAATGGCCCAATTGCTCGCCCCAGAATTATGATAGGGGTCCATTGAGCAATGCAGATAGAGCAATAAAATAGGAATCTGGCTCTAGTTGGGTAAGGCCTAACTTGCCCTCAGGAGGAAGATACAACTGTGACAAGGGTCTGACTGCCACTTTCCCCACTTCAAGCTTCTCAGCTTTAACACGCTTATTTACAAAATAACTGGAATGATATGGAGAACACAAAGAGATTTAAATGAAAAATGGGAACCATTTTAAAATTATATGGAGAAAAGAGGGTACATACAAAAGTGCGGTGAGCCACAACGTACACCACATGTACATGCACATCAGTTATTCATAGAATCATAGGACTGGAAGGGACCTCAACAGGTCATCTAGTCCAGTCCCGTGCACTCATGGCAGGACTAAGTATTATCTAGGCCAGGGATCGGCACCTTTGGCACGTGGCCTGTCAGGGAAATCTGCTGGCAGGCCAGGCTGGTTTGTTTACCTGCAGCACCCGCAGGTTCAGCCAATTGCAGCTCCCACTGGCCGCGGTTTGTTGTTCCAGGGCAATGGGGGCTGTGGGAAGCGACGGCCAGCACATTCCTTAGCCCATGCCACTTCCCGCAGCTGCCATTGGCCTGGAACAGCGAACTGCGGCCAGTGGGAGCTGCGATTGGTCAAACCTGTGGATGCTGCAGATAAACGTCCCATCCCGCCAGCGGACTTTCCTGATGGGCTGCGTGCCAAAAGTTGTTGATCCCTGATCTAGATTATCCCTGACAGGTGTTTGTCTAACTTGCTCTTTAAAATCTCCAATGACAGAGATTCCACAACCTCCCTAAGCAATTTATTCTAGTGTTTAAGTACCATGACAGGAAATTTTTCCTAATGTCCAAACAAAACCACCCTTGCTGAAATTTAAACTCATTGCTTCTTGTCCTGTTCTCAGAGGTTAAAGAGAACAACTTTTCTCCTGCCTTCCTGTAACAACTTTTTATGTACTTGAAAACTGTTATCATGTCCTTTTGCAGACTTTTCTTTTCCAGACTAAACAAACCCAAATTTTTCAGTCTTCTCTCATAGGTCATGTTTTCTAGATCTTTAATAATTTTTGTTGCTCTTCTCTGGAATTTTTCCAATCTGTCCACATCTTATTGAGTTAGAAAACAAGGTTTACAGGGAATCTATTTTTATTCTCCCATTTATTCATTGTCTGCTCTTGGGCTAAGGTTTGGAAAAGAAAAATAGTTAAATGTTTTTATTGATTTTTTTTAAAAAGAAAATACTTAGATATTTGTGGTGCTTTATATGTTCAAAGCACTGTGCAGCTGTTAATCCCCCTGGTAGGTAGTCACACATTTTTATCGCCAATTTACAAAGGGGTAACTGAAGCCAAAAAGACAAAGGCCCAGATCCTCAAAGGAATTTAGGTCCCTACCTCCCATTGATTTCAATGGGACTTAGGTGCCTAAAAACTTCTGAAGATCTTGGAGATTTACCCATGGATGCCCAGTACATTAGTAGAAGAGGCAGAATTAGTACTTGGGACATCCTGGCTCCCAACACCATTCATTGTTTCAGCCTACATTTTGTAAAATGCTTTGCCATACCAAATGCTGCATTTTTTAGTATTTTGTGTTCTGTAGAGATGTAGATCTAAAATAGTTTTCTCACATAAGAAATCTTGCCCCTATATGACGAGAGGGAAGATATGGTATGTACAGAAAAGACACCCACCAGGAAAATAGCTATTGTAAAGTAAAGCCATTAAACCTCAATGAGGTGTCCTGCCTTTGCCTAAGATTCTCTATTATTCAACTGCACTAAATTCTCTGTTACCTTCAGGGTGTCAACAGTTTCATCATTGAAATCAGGCTTAGCACACATACACATATGCATGCATTAGTTTGAAGAGAGGCATTCAAAGATCTTATGATGACTTCCTGTTGAGTCATATAGCCTACTCCTTTTGTTGAAATAAGAAATGATTTCCTCAGCCACTTAAACTTAAATGCCAGTAACTTTCTCAGCTTCAATGATTGGGACTGACAAGAATGAATATATTTAGCTACCTTAGCCAAAGTAGTGATGACAACAATTTTCGTGTCTTCCATCATAGCAAAAACAGTTTCAATATCAATTTACATTATTTAAATTCAACTTGCTATTTGTTACTTGTTAAGTTTCCAAAGCTTTTGTTCTTCTTCCCATTCTCAGATCACAGCAATGTACAAATGTCTTCCTATTTACAGATTCCTCTTTTCATTCTATTGGGATCTTCCTTTACTATATCACTTTAACCCTCTCATGACTGGAACGTGATCACAGCAACTGCAGTAGCCTGATTTTTCAAAGGTGCAGGCTTCCTCCTTGCATATACCCGAGCCACCCCTCGCCCCTTGATTTCAGTGGGTTGTTGAGTGCTCTATCAGTTCTGAAATTGAGCCATTTATGCACCACACCACCACCACAGGATACGTGAGGACAAGAAGTAAATATTGAATTGAAACTGGAGCAGGAAACATTAACTCTCTGTACTTTTGCAAAACATTCCAGGAAATTTTTGATGACTGCCGTGACTCTCATTTTTTAAGGAACCCTACACTCCTGTGAGTAACTGAATTGTTCTGTCAATGTAGCTATTCACTGAAGTGGCATAATAATAAAAAAGACTTTGACAGACTCATTGAAACTCACCCTAGGGTCCTTCCAGACATAGCTGAAGTTCTGGATGTCCCTCTGAGTATATTAACTATTAAAATCACCAGACTTGACTGCAAATATTAATAGAACAAATATACAATAATATTGGAAAGATGTTTGAACAACAACAAAGGCTAAATGGATCAGGTGTCTCCATGAATCTGAAAGATGAATGTGAATTTAATGGAAATCCCTGTCTAGTGAATTTCTGCTCTTCTAAATGTAACCTCATCCCTCTCTCTCCCTCTTCTTTAAAGTTAGAACAGAGAGGTCTGAAATAATTGAAATTTGTGGTATTGGAGTATAAGTTCTCACTGATATGTAGCCCTTTCCGTGATGAAATATTTTTGGCAATAGTCATGAAGATTCACAATTAAATCTTTGGAGTGAAAACTTGGCCCTGTTGAAGTCAATGGCAAAACTACTGTTGACTTCAAAGGGGTCAGGATTTCACCTGTGAACTTGTTTGTAACCGGAGTGGTCCTACCTGTTTTCCCCTCTTCCACAGACCTCAGTCTTAACAAATTGTTAAGCAAGATTTGCGTGCACCAAACTGTCTCCTCTTTTCAGTATTTTCAGACACCTCTGGGTTATAATGTTGCTTCTTTTCTCTCATTTTCCATTTTTCTCTTTCTTAGTCTCTATGGTGCCACAAGTACTCCTGTTCTTTTTGCGGCTACAGACTAACACGGCTGCTATTTTGAATCCTACAGCACTGCTACTGTCCCCTCTGCCTCTGGTTCCTCCTAATGCAGTTTCCAGCACAGTGACTCTGTCCTCCAAATCAGCAACTTATTTCTCCTCAGCCAGAACTTTGAGATATAGACCAGTCCTTAGTGCCCAGTTTCCACAAAGTCATTCCCAGACTCAAGAGACAATTGGGTTTTTTTGTTTGTTTTTAATTTTGACTTAATTTGCAGTTCTTCGAGTGATTGCTCATGTGCATTCCACAATAGGTGTGCGTGCTTGCCACATTCACCAATGCCAGAAGTTTTTCCCCTAGCAGTACCCATAGGGGAGCGCTCCTAGCAACTCTTGGAGTGGCACCGCCATGGCGCAGTATAAGGGGTGCTGCACGCTCCCCCTACCCTCAGTTCCTTCTTGCTGCCAATGAAGGTGCTTTGGAACTGCTGTGCTCCAGCTCTCTGCTGTAGCTTTCCCTGTTTTGACTATTGTTTAGTTCGCAAATAGTACCTGTAGTTCAAAAAAAAAAAAGTTAAAGTTATATAGATAGAGTAGAAGACCCATGCCTGGGTCGGGACATGCCCCATGCCTCAGGCTTTAAGTTGTGCAACACTTGTAAATGGCATATGCCTATAACTCACACACTGGCCTATAAACCACATCTATAAGCCTATAACGGCCTATCCCTATGACCTGCATGATAGCTGCTCACTCTGTCTTGGGGAAACCCACATCAGTGACCGCTGCAAAATTTGCAGATCATTTACACCTTGGACTAAGAAGGAGCAGGACATATGGGTCCAAGCCATATTGATGGAGTTGGCCCTAACCCCGACACCGCTCTGCTGCTCCGAGTCAGCACCGAGCACCGTAGCATTGGTGCACGGCAACCCAGTGGTGCCTTCCACCAGCCGGCACCACTCCCCATCCACAGGACACTCTAAGAAGATGAAGAAGCGGTCTTCTCTGTCAAGGCACCAGGGCAAGGCTAGGGGCAAGACTAGACCCACGCTGTGCAGCTCTCGATCCCCCTTGGTCTCATAGCCTCTGACTCAGGTAGAGCGGAGTAGCCCAGCCCACTCTGAGCTGACCTCCCCGGATGTCAATGGCCACATATGGGTGCCCTCCATACCGGAGGCTCTGCAGATGGCTCAGGAAATAATGTCTCTCCCAGTACTGGCTGCACTGACCTCAGCAGCTCCCCAGTCCAGAGGCAAGCCAGTGCTCGGACCACCACGGTTGCCACCCAGATGGTACCACTCATGGTCGAAGGAAAGTTTCCGACACTGTTCTCCGCAGAATGACCAGGCCTCTCACAGCCTGCACTGGTCCCTGTAGACCTCCCACCCTATCATCTGGCTGGGTGCCAAGCAGCAGGGAATCAAGATACCACTCCGCATGGAGGGAGCTCAGGCCTCGAGGTCAGAGCATGCCCCGCTGGGACTGGGGCCGACAGTACCGGAGATCGTCAACTCCAAGAAGCTACCGTAGCCCCTCACGGTACCGATGTTGATGCTGCTCACGGTCTTCATCCTGGTCAAGGTCCCTGGCATGGCACTGCTCCTGCAGCCCCAGGCATAAATCTCCAGCAACCAGCCATCGCGGATTCGCCCGATGAAGCCTTTTGTGTAGCAGCCATTACAGGTGGTACTCCTGCTCTGCTACACCAGACTCAAGATCTCGAGCCTAGCACCACTCATGACGACGCTACTCATCGGTCGCTCATATTCCAGCCCAGCCTCCTCTCAGATCCAACAGTCAGTGGACCAGGCAAGTCCAGCGTGGCAGCCTGGCCAGACAGTGCCTAATGAAGTGCAGTGGCACCAGGCTCCTTGGCCAGCACCCTGGTACCAAAGGACCCAGTGGCCCCAACGCAGCCCCCAGTGGTGGCTCGCTCAGTGGCCAGGACCTTGGACAGACCGTTCATCTCCCTCTCTCAACCCCCCCAGGAAGGGGTCAGTGGAACACTCTTCCCCAGCCCCATGCTCAGAAGAGGACCAAGCGCTGGGATCCGCGGCAACAGTGGGAACCTCCCCTGATGAGACCATCATGGCGCCTCCTCCTCCTGTTCCCCAGGAGGACACAAAAGCCCTTGACCAACAACCTCAAGTCTATAGGCTGAAGAGGTGGAGGAGCCTTTGGACTCCCTCTTTGGTATCCTCTCAGCCACAGCGCCAGCCAGGGTGGCCCTCCCTCTCCATGAAGGAGTGGCAAAAATCTCCACTGCTCTGTGGCAGACCCTGTCTTCCTTGCCCCCCATATCTAAGAGGGCAGAGTGGAAATATTTCTTGCCTGCCAAGGGGCATGAATGTCTCTACACCAACCCCACCCCCAACTCCCTAGTGGTTGAGTTGGTTAACCACAAGGAGTGTCAAAGCCAACCCGCTCCCACCCCTAAGAATAAGGACTCGAGGAGGTTGGACTTGTTTGGTAGAAAGTTTTATTCTTCCTCAAGCTTCCAGCTGATGGTGGCAAACCACCAAGCCCTGCTGGGCAGATAACTTGTGGCTCAATTCCAAAATTTATGGATTCCCTGCAGGAACATGATAAGAAGGAGTATAAGGCCCTGGTGGAGGAGGGCACAGCTGCTGCCAGAGCAGCTCTTTAGGCAACCTTAGTTGCAGCGGACATGGCTGCAAGAACTATGGCCTCTGCGGTGTCCATGTGGAGGATGTCGTGGCTCATCTTGTCTGGGTTGTCCAGCAAGGCACAGAGCTTCCTGCAGGACCTCCCCTTTGATGGCAATGCCCTGTTCACAGAGCAAACAGACATGAAATTACATGGTCTCAAGGACTCTATCACGACCTTAAAGACTCTTGGTCTCTATGTCCCAGCCCTGGCCAGGACCAAGTTCAAGCCTCATCAAGCCACTAGCCAAGCCACCCACTCCCGATACGAACCTCCTATAATCCTCCAGGGATTATAAAAAGCATCCACAGCAGCATTCTCAGCCTGCCCCCCAGCCTGGCCCCTCTAAGGGCAAGCAGGCGGGTAAGCACCAATTTTGATGAAAAGCCCGGGGACAACTTACCAATCTGCACCAGGGATCTGCCCAACCTACCCTTCTCCAGCCATTTATGTACTTTCCTCCCGGAGTAGTCACTACTGACATCGGGCCGATCGGTCCTCAGCACCATCTCCCGGGCCTATACCCTCCAATTTCTCTCTACCGCACCTACCCACCCTCCCTCCCCATCCCTCTTTAGGGACCCCTCTCACGAGAGCCTACTTGAGCAAGAGGTGAGGTGGCTCCTTCACCTGGGAGTAGTGGAGCTGGTGCCTGCGGAGTTCAGATACAAAGGATACTACTCCTGCTATTTCCTTATCCTGAAGGCCAAAGGGGACCTCAGGCCCATCCTGGACCTACGGGGCCTAAACCAGGACATGGTAAAACTCAAGTTCCTCCTGGTCTCCCTGGCCTCCATCATTCCCTCTCTGGATCCTGGAGACTGGTATGCAGCCATTGATCTCCAAGAGGCGTACTTCCACATTCACATATTTGAGGGCCACAGGCACTTCCTCTGCTTCACAATGGGACAGGAACACTACCAGTTCACTGTCCTCCCATTTGGCCTCTCGACAGCACCCAGAGTCTTCACAAAGTGTATGTCTGTGGTGGCAGCCTACCTCAGGCGTCAGGGGTCCAGATCTTCCCCTACTTCAATGACTGGCTGGTCAAAGGCAGCTCCAGATCACAGGTACAGGACCACGTAATGCTCCTCCTGTCCACATGCACCATACTGGGACTGCTGGTAAATGACACCAAGTCCGTGTTGGTACCAGTACAATGAATAGATTTCATTGGCACGATTCTTGATGTGGCATCAGCCAGAGCTTCACTCCCACCAGACAGATTCAAAACCTTGAGGGATCTCATCAGGATGATCATGAGGTTTCCCATAACAACTGCCAGGGCGTGCCTCCAACTGGGTCACAAGGCAACGTGCATGTATGTGGTATGTCACACCAGACTCAGGATGTGGCCCCTTCCGCTCTGGCTGACCTCAATGTTCTCCCAGTTCAGAAACAGGTTGGACAAAGTCCTGACCATGCCCAAGCCCGTGCTAGCCTCCCTCCACTGGTGGTCCACCCTGGAGAACACGCTTCTAGGCGTCCTATTCAGGAGCTGTCCCCCAACTATAGCATTGGTGTCCTATGTGTCGAACTTGGGGTAGGGAGCCCATGTGGGAAACCTCCAGACCCAAGGCCTGTGGTCCACACAGGAACTAGCCTTGCACATAAACATTAAAGAACTCCAGGTGATCCTTCTGGCTTGCGTGGCCTTTCACTCATACCTGACAGGTAGATTAGTCAGAGTTCTCATGGACAACATGGCCTCGATGTTCTACATCAACAGGCAAGGTAGGGCCAGCTCCTCAGCCCTCTGCCAGGAAGTCCTCAGGCTGTGGGACTTCTTCATCACCCACAATATCACTTTGGAAGCTCACCACTTACCAGGCATCCAGAACTCTTGAGTGGATCACCTGAATGGGACTTCTTCCAACACGAGTGGTCGCTGCACCTAAAAGTGGCTCACATGATCTTCTGAATGTGGGGCACTCTCCAAGTGGACCTCTTCGTGACCAGGCAGAACCACCTGTGCTCTCGGTTCTGCTCCTGGAGGGGTCTGGGTAAGGGCGCAATTTTTGACGCCTTCCTTCTGTCCTGGTCAGGTCAGCTTCTCTATGCCTTTCCCCCAATTCTTCTGATCAGCAAGGTCCTGGAAAAAGTCAAGGTGGACAAGGCTCGTGTCCTCATAATCACCCAGGCATGGCCCAGACTGCACTGGTATGGGACTCTTACGAGCCTGTCCATTGCCCCCCGATGGCCATGCCAACCCGCCTAGACCTTCTCTTTCAGGACCTGGGTCGTCTCCTGCACCCCAGCCTTGCAGCCTTCCACCTTGCAGCGTGATTGCTTTATGGCTAGGCCAAGAAGAGAGGACCTGCACAGAGGGAATCCAGTGAGTACTCCCGGAAAGCAGGAGGCCCTCCATGTATCAGGCCTATCTGGTGAAATGGTCAAGGTTCTCTTGGTGGGCCGCTGATCGCTGTGTCTCACCAGTGGCTGCCCCACTCCATCTTATACCAGATTACCTCCTCCATCTCAGAGCCCAAGGCCGAGCGCTCTTGCCCATCAAAGTGCATCTGGCAGCCATATCAGCCTTCCACCCACCAGTCCAGGTCCACACAGTATTTTCTCAAGCCATGACCGGTCAATTCCTTAAGGGCTTGGATCACCTCTTTCCTTACGTTACTCCCCCAGTCCCAGAGTGGGACCTGAACTTGGTTCTGGCCAAGCTGACAGTGCCTTCATTTGAGCCGCATGCCACATGCTCTTGGTCCCACTTTTTGTGGAAAGTAGCTTTTCTTGTGGCAATCACGTCTGCTAGGAGGGTCTCGATCTCCAGGCCCTGACCTCTGAATCCCCGTACACGGTATTTCATAAAGATAAGGTCCAGCTCTGCACACACCCTTCGTTTCTCCCTAAGGTGGTCTCCACCTATCATATGAGCCAGGACATTTTCCTTACTTTGCTTTGTCCCAAGCCCCACAGGTCTAGTAAGAAGCAATGTCTCACATGCTGGATGTGAGGTGGGCCCTGGCTTTTTACCTGGAATAAACAAAACTGTTCAGGAAGTCTTCACAGCTGCTCATTGCCACGGCCAAACGCATGAAGGATCGACCGATCTCCACTCAGTAGCTCTGCTGCTGGATCACTTCATATATCCATGCATGTTACAATTGGCAGGAGTTCCCCCGAAACCAATTATGAGAGTGCACTTGACTTGAGCGCAAGCCTTGTCGGCCACCTTTCTGGCTCATGTCCCTATTCAGGGTGTTTGTAGGGCTGCTACATGGTCATCGGTCCACACGTTCATCGTGCATTATGTGATCGTCTCCCAGACCAGGGAGAACTCTGGGTTCAGCAGGGCAGTGCTCCGTCCCGAGTGTCTGTGAGCTCCTACCCACCTCCAAAAGTATAGCTTGGAATCACCTACAGTGGAATGCACATGAGCAATCACTCGAAGAAGAAAAGACTGTTACCTTTTCCGTAACTGGTGTTCTTCGAGATGTGTTGCTCATGTCCATTCCACATCCTGCCCTCCTTCCCCACTGTCGGAGTTGTCTGTCAAGAAGCAACTGAAGGTGGGGGGAGCGCACAGTGCCCCTTATACCGCACCACTCCAGGGGTTACTAGGGGCGCTCCCCTATGGCTACTGCTAGGGGAAAAAATTCCGGCACTGGTGCACATGGCGAGCATGCACACCTATTGTGGAGCAAACATGAGCAACACATCTCGAAGAACACCAGTTACGGAAAAGGTAACTGTCTTTTATTTATGGGAGCCATTTCTTCACTGGCAGACAGACTCCTTCTCACGCTGCAACCTCCCATCCTCTGCACAAAAATAGCTCTTTAAATGTTGGGATTATCTGGTGATACTCCACTACTTGCACCTTGCACTCTGCCTAGTCTGGGGATAGAAAATGCGAGGAGTTAAGCAAATTCAAGGGTTGATAGAGACACCTTCCTGTTATCCCATCAGGATTAAGGCCTCAGGCAGTCCTCTTATGTCAGGCTCCAAACTGGTCCCTGTGCTCTTGCTTTCCTGTTACGTTTGTTTCTTTACTCACCAGCAGAGTCAATCAGATTTTTTTTCAGAATAAATGTTTTTGCTCTTTTTTTTGACCAGCTGCACTTGGTAATTCACAGAATTTCAGTCATTTGCAATGGCTCTGCCAGGCAGCAGTGTAATGAGCAAGGTTCCATTGCTCTTCTGAACTGAATTAAAACATCTGAAACAGAGAGAGTTGTTTATCTTGCAAGTGCTAAAGCTCCCAGCAGATGACACAAAGGCAAGTTGTGACAGCTATTACATGTAGTCTGTGCAATTTGGGTGCTTGTTTTGGATTGCCTCTCCTCTAACTATTGAGTCACTGGTTAGAAATCTGACAAGATGTCACTAGTTACTGCTTAGCACCCAAAAAGTGAACATGGAAATAGCTCATGCTCACAAGAAGAATAGTATAGTTTGCTAGGTATGCTGTACGGGAAGTTTCTCTCCTACGGTGAGTTAGTCCAGGTGCAGCAGCACCACACCCGACTCTTCTGGTGTCTCAGGAAGGCAAGGTTGAAAAACAGGGTGTCTTGGCTCTGGGGAAGGAGGTGGGTTGGGAGAATGTTGGTTCTCATGTTCCTATCTCCTCATTGGTTGGTTGCCTTCCCTTCTCATTAGCTGCGGGCCTGAGTTGAGAGGTTTCTTGGTGGGGAGGATGTATCATGTAGGTATATGACCTATATGTATAATGAATAATATTATTAACAGCTCTGCTATTGGAGCTGGAGGCTTTGGAAGTGGGTGGGTTGTTAAGGACTTCTCTCTCCACTGAGCCATCCATCTTTGAGAGTAATAGTGCAAATAGACTTATCTGATCTGGCCATTTTAAAAAATCTTCAGGGGAAAAATCTGTGGCACTATAGTTACGACATTTGCTGCTGTTAGTGTTTGGATAAGCAGCAGGTGAACTGTAAATAGGACCATGATGAGGCTGAGAATGACTCTTTTTTTGGGCCTGGGTTTTCTTCTGGTCCATGTTAAAGGTAAGTGATCTTATTATACCTGGGACTTAGTTTCTGGGGTGAGACAGAGTTAGAAAAGCAATAAAACTTGTGTAATGTTAGCACTGCTTGGTTATTTAGTAATAATACAAAGAATTGCTGTTTCTTTTCTTTTTTTGTTGTACTTTTTAAAAGTATTTGTCAGATTGACCCAGAGTGTTCAGGTAGGCACTTGGCATTTTATATACCTAAAGAAATACATAACTCTTTGGACACACACTTACAACAGGCAAAAGGGAAAAAATGGAGGAGTTGAGAGATAAGGATGCATGAGTTAAAGTTAGAGCTGACAACCTAAACTGGAGATCTTTCTTTTCTTCCCTCAAATTATTCAAAACTTGGGGCTTTGACTTAAACCTACTGCTTAAAATCAACATTCTAAGATGAAAACGTACAGGGAAATGTATAATTTACAAAGAGAACATTTGTCAGATAAATACATTTGGACACATGGACATTTTTAATAGCATATTTGCTCATTGATATTTTAAGGCTTATATTGTAAAAGCAGATACTGTGTTTTCAAGATGGCTGTGCTTTAATGTTGTTGCTGCTTTATTGACCTCAGGAGCTCTCTGTTCCTAAAAGTATAGGATTCACATTACATATTCATTCCTAATATTAATACACAGCTGAAAACGTTTTGTCCATCGGGGGGAGGAAGAGTCTGATTGTTATTTCTTCAATATTTGCTACTTCAGAAATAAGTTATAACAGAGCTAACAGCAATGTAGAGCAACTCGCATCTGCCGGTGCACAGCACCTTTGCAAATTTTGATTCTTGTTATGTTCTGATGAACAATAAGTGTTAATGGGTGTGTCTGAAATCACTGGTTAACCAGCGGTTACCAAAAAATAGCAAATCTTTCCAAGCCTAGTTATAATACCTAGAAAACTGTGCAATGATAGGTGACAACACAGCCTTATCTTTAGTGACTGGAATGATACTCTATTAAAGTGAAGGGATGTGTCAGGGGGAGACCTTCTCACAGCTGGGGAATAGGAAATATCAGGGAGTAATATTACAAAGCTAGGAATATGAACGGTGATGAGCCACAGTCTCTAAGATTGGCATGCAGACTTTCTTGTTCTCAAGTGTGATCTTATGCTGGGAGTCGTCTGTTTATGTAATACTGGCATGTGCAAGCTAATTTCTACATGAATGAACACCCTCTGTATTACATGATGTATTTTAATGTATGGGATAGGCACACAGAGCATTGAACTGATGTGTATAGAGTGTTTTATAAATAAAAACTGGAAGGCATGGAGTTCTGTGGCTGACTCCCTGCTCTAGCCCCAGCTGTCCCATTCTGTTTAACAGGTCTGTTTCTGGGGAAGAGAAAAAGTCTGGAGAGAAACACCTCACTTCCACTAGATATAATTTTAGAAGCTTGAGATCTAACATCATTTGCACAGTATAGAAACACCTACTTGCTTCACCTGCGCACCAAATTAGTAGCTGTACTTTGCTGTTCTTTTGGTAGCTTGTACCTAATGATCAGGGTGCTTTCCTTAAATGGTACCTTAGAAAACCAAGGCTGGCTATTTTAAGTCTAGGGCAGCATCTACTGAATTTTATTATCTGCATATTTATCTTGCTGTGCTGAAAGTTCCAAGGGGCCACTCCTCAGATCCAGCCAAGTTGTGTTTGGTGAAGGATCTAGGAAGGATGGCCAATGTGCTTTTATGTCCTTAACCCTGAAGCTGTGGATAGCTGCAGGACAGCTCACCCTTGGTACAGCCTCAGGGCTGGTCTGAATTGCACCTGGGTGCTTGGGCTCCCAAAGATTGCTGGAGCACAGCAGCTTGTTGGCCATCAGTTACATTCCCACTCAAACTGTACTGTATGTCATATGGGGATTCCCATGTGTCATGGGAATCCCCAGCTGGCTGGTTAGCCCAGCTTCATGGGCCTTTTCCACCACCCACTGAGAGGCAGCCCTATCAGACCTGAGGATCAGGCCCCAGTATGGTTAAGAAACCAACACACTGGCTGATACTTTACTTATTTTTGTTGTTAGTTGGTTTTATTTATCATTTTTAAAAGACAGTTGATTTTAAGAGTGCTTTACTCTCCACGACCAACAGTATCACTAGTCTAAGAAATTACATAGAAAGAAACATCATGCAAAAACAATAAAGGGTCAATGAAACATCTATTAATGCAACAGCAGAACTGAAACCTGGGTAAATGAGCCTGATCTAAAAGGGAGCCACACTGGTAAATGAGAGATTTGGAAGACTCAAATGTGCTCACCTCCCCAATCAAGGCGGGGAGAGCGCATTGAGCCTTGTGATTGGGTGAACCCAAGGGGATGGAAGGCTGACTAAACCAACTGGTGTGGGGCTGAGAGGAGGACAGTTCTGCCTGAAGGAATGGAGATGATCTCCTGACTGTCTCCCTGCCTGTGGGAGTTGTCTATTTTGCCCTGAAAGGGGGTTGCCAAACTATGCTGAGAGGAAGCACAGGACTTAGAAACACCAAGGAAGGCCAAGACCACAATAGGGTTAAAAAAAGAACTATATAAATTCATGAAGGATTGGTCCATCAATGGCTATTAGCCAAGATGGGCAGGAATGGTGTCCCTAGCCCCTGTTTGCCAGAAGCTGGAAATGAGTGACAGGGGATGATTCACTTGATGATTACCTGTTCTGTTCATTCCCTCTGGGGCACCTGGCACTGGCTACTGTTGGAAGACAGGATACTGGGCTAGATGGACCCTTGGTCTGACCCAGTAGGGCCATTCTTATGTTCTTAAGGAGGTCCTCTACATCGTGGGGACTTTTTCCACTGTGAGTAACACCTACAGCTACTTCAGTAAGGCTAGCAGCCTGGGCAAACGGTGCCCTGACCATTTTAGTGCACTCAAATAGCTTCAGGCATGCAACACCTCATCAAGGTAGTTGGTTCTTCCATATTATGGAGCCCACTTGTGTGGAATAAACTGAACTTGTGAATCCAGGGAAATCCACCCTGGTAATAGTGTTACTTGCAGATTGTATGGTGTGTTTCTGATGTACCTAATCCAAATCCATCTTCCCCTTTATATGCTTCCTCTATGTTTCACCTTGTAAATAAAGTGTACTTTTGTCCATTATGGAGGTGTTAGAAGAGTATATCTGTGAGCTATCAGGCTAGTTATAGGGATAAGTACCAGGTCAGTGACAGTCAAAACCACATACGGAGGTAGGGTAGGGTTCCTGACTATAGTAAGCAGTCAGGTGGAGACACCATCAGTTAGCAGCTAGGAATGCAGATGGTTGAAACCATAGGCGCTGACTCCTTGTGTGCTCCAGGGCTGGAGCTCGCACAGGAAAAAAAAAGGTGGGTGCTGAGCACCCACTGGCAGCCCACCTATCAGTGCCTCCCCCATTCCCCAGCACCTCCTGCCCACCGGCAGCCCATCAATCAGTGCGTCCCCCCTCCTTTCCAGCGTCTCCTGCCTGCCATGGATCAGTTGTTCCACAGCATGCAGGAGGTGCAGGGGGGGGGGAACGCAAGGTGTGAGGGTGGGGTGTGCTCCGGGGAGGGGGCAGAACAGGGCAGGAAGAGGCAGTGTGGAGCCTTGGGGGAATGGGTGGAGTAAAGGAGCACCACCCAGCACATTAGAAAGTCAGCACCTATGGTTGAAACCCATTGCGGCCAAAGCAGAAGGACACTGGGTGAGGGCTCCTGTTAATGATTAGCTTCCTGCAGAGGTGACCCATAAAACCTCCTTACAATAAGAAAACATTAAATTAATTCCATGGCATGTATATGCTGTTCGGGGGTAGGGGGAGAGCATTTATTGTTATCCAATACATTGTGTTTCCATCTTGGCTAATTTGAAGGTCAGGAATGTTTTGTAGACTCAAAGCCAACAGGATCTTCAGGCACCTGATGGTAATTGCATGAGCAATTTATTAGTACAAAATAACAGACTTCTTTGTAATTTGAGAAAATGTAACATAGTTCCACAAATAAATAGTTTCACTGGAGTAAAATAACAATAATAAAAGCACAAAAACTTTTGTTTTTTCGAACTCCTCTCTGAGGTGTCAATTCTAGGATGGGAGGTCCTCTGTGCTAAGCAGAAGACAAGTAGTCATCAATGGGGATCTACGTAGGTCTTAAGGGTACTTGTGTAATATTTAAATCTTAGTCTATGAGATTTTCTACTGAGCTGCACCAGGGAAAGCTAATACCCATCCCTCCTGATGGAAACAAAAGTATAACTATTTTCAAGAAAAAAATTAAACCTTAAAAGCAGCTAATAGACATCTCTTGTCTCTCCCTGCCATCTTGTCTCAAGATGATCGGAGCGAGAGACAACTGAGATACCTTTTGTATAGACAATATGGGACTGAATTCCTCATCCAACAATTCTTTTAACAGTTTTGGTAAAGTGAGAAGAGGATTGCCTCTCTCTGCACTCTCGCTTAAGTCTATTACTTGGAGACTGGCAGACCAAGACTTATTTTTCAGGGTCTCCAGATTGTGACATGATTGCACACTAGTTTATGACATCTGATCCAAAGCTGAGTAGGGTCAGTAGAAGCCTTTCCATTGACATTGTTCAGGTTTGGATCAGGTTCTGTAATAGGTAATAGTTTTGCAATTATTTAATTCCAGGTTAATTTGATCTTCTTTGTTAACAATGACAGATTACTTCCTACAATCTTTTCTAGGGAAGTCTCAAGTTGACTGAATCTTGGGGCGGGAGGTGGGGTGGGCGGGGAGCAGATGGATGGGACACACTAACTTCTGATCCATATTTCTCATGAGTTGATTCCAGGCATTGAATGTAATAACTTTCTCTCCAGGAGCAAAAAACAAAACAAAACAAAACATACCAGTGAACCTGCCTGGACTGGGAGCTATGAAGCTCCAGAGAGAAAAATATCCTCAGAGTAACACATTGCCACCATCTCCTCTGATGTTAGACGGCATACTGTCACTGCTGTCTTGACTTCTCAAACAATGTATGTGTCAGTGGAGGTATAATGCCACAGAAGGAAAACCGGTAAAATGCTTGCAAAGGATAAAATAGTCAAAGTGAAGGCTGGGGGTAGGCACTAGTGGCTACATGCACTCTAAGGGCAGTCCTTCTTTATGCCTCATCCCCATGCCAGCAGCCAGGGGTGAGGCAAGGTCTGAGTTAATGACTGTTATGATTGTTGTTGAACTTAACATCACCAGAGCCCAGTGTACTCCAGCTCGACCACCTCAGAGAGCTGCCCTACCTAGACAGCCAGGGATTCCCCCCGTGGAGGGGTAACCTCAAGGTTTGTGAAGCTGGCAAAGCCAATTCTAAACCTCTTCAGGATGCCCCTTATGTCTAGGTTCGGAATAAAGACGTTTAGAATCAGCTCTCTGTCTCATTTGTGCCGTGCTAAGTAAAATGCAGAGAAAGATGTGCATACCTTATTTTAGTGTTAATCAGGACTCAAGTCATCATGCTGAAGTAAGGTAAGTGAAGAGGTAAGTGAAGAGTCTGTAGCTGAATTTCAGTATTGTTGCAATCTCCACTTTCTTATTGCTTGGTGGTGGTGTCCCTGGACCCAAACAGTTAGCTAGTATTCAAGGGCTTGCCAGACTGTTTCTGTTAGGAGAAACTGATGATAGAGTCAAGTATTTCATTGGTAAATCTTGGTCATCTACAAAAAATGTACGCAAAGTCCTTTCTCAACACAGTAGGAACAAACAGGAGGCAGTTTCCTTCTTCAAAAATCCAAGCCTGCTTCCCAGCCAGTCCTGTGCTTCAAGGAGTTCTGTTCTGTGCCTTCTCCAGGCCATGCTACAGCACTTCTCAGGCTTTCGGCTGGATTTCTGGTCCTGTCCACACTGGGCACACACACAGAGTTCCACCAATCAGTGCCTTAGTCTGTGTGTTTGCAGTCAGTGCCGGGGAAACCCCTCTTATTTTCCCTGAGTTAGTTCTTGTTCATGTCTTCCCATGCAGTGCTGGGCTGATGGTTTCTATTGTTTCATCTATCTTACTCCATAAAAGTGTTTAATTGCTTCATCCATTTAGCGTGAATGAAAGATGGCTAGCACACCCATCAGAATCAGTGAGGTGTGTAATTGCCGATTGATCAAAGACACACTTGCTGGCAACCACTAGTACCCTCCAGCACAACAGTAACATTGTTTTATAGAGCCCATTTTCTCAGGCCTGGTCTACATCTAAAAGTTATGTCGACCTAGCTATATTGGTCAGGGGTATGAAATATTCACACCCCTGCGAGACATAGTTAAGCTGACCTAAAGCCTAGTATAGACGCTTCTAGGTTGACAGAAGAAAGCTTCCATCAACTTAGCTGCTTCCTCTCAAGGGGGTGGATTTACTTTACTACTGCAATGGGGAAAAAATCCTTATTGCTATAGTAAGTGTTTACACTACAGCAGTGCAGCTGCAGCTGTAGTGTTGGTAGTGTAGATGTAGCTTCAGTAACATGAAATGGAGGTATGTTCCTTGTGTAGTCATTTACTCCAGCAGACAGTGAGGACTGGTCTGCACTGAAAATTTACGTCAGCATAGCTACGTCTTTCTGCGGTATGAAAATCCACACACCTGAGAGATGTAGGTAGGCTGATCTAACCACCGGTGTAGACAGTGCTAGGTCAACGGAAGAATTTTTTTATCGACCCAGCTACAACATGTCAGGAAGGTGATTACCTACAGTGACGAGAGAACCCCTCCCTACCCGTCTGTGCTGCTGTAGCGTTTGAAGTGTAGACATAGCCTGAGTGTAAAACGCCACCATTGTGCATTCTGATTTGGTCGCGTTATATGCCCACTTTGGACAGATATAAATGACTACACCCAGATAGCTATTCCTTACCTTTATGCCATCAAAAGGCCAAAACTGAAGTAGCACCATAGAACTTTATCCAGAGAATATAAAGAAAAGCTCTTGCTTTTTACACCGTTAAAAGAGCTATCACTGAAATTGTACTTACTTACTGCTGGATCAAAATGATCTTTTTGCAACAGTGCTGAACTTACTTGAAGTTGTGGTATAAGTTTGGCTTGGCATTAGCTGAAGAGCAATAATACTCAAATCTACCTTACCTATGCCACAGCCAAAAATAACGTATATGTTTTACTGTAGATGTCTTTGGTGCATAGGCTATATTTAAAACATGTTAGTTCTTATCTACTCTTCTGTTTTCTTCAGCCACAGACAGGATAAAGTAATATTTGCTCAGAGACCAGAGCTGCTTTCGTAGTAATATACCAATACGGTTATCTGGCATATCCAGTTGGTTAGTGATTCTTTCAAGGCAAATTATGGTGACAGCCCCTACTAGCAATTACTATTTCTTCACATCCTCATTAAAAGCGTATGCCATAAAAATGCTTGTTGATGGCAGTTTCTTATCTTAAGGCTTGGTACAAAGCATACCACACAGACACAGGATATGGCTGTCCTCTCTCCTGTCCTATTAGGCTCTCTTATTTGGTAGTTTTCAGGTTTTTTTTTTTTAGTTTAATTAATATTTTTCATCCAAAACAGTAGCAAAAGTACAGTAGTTCAAACTGATGCATTTTTAATAGGTGTATCAGAGCTCTGCTCTTGATGGCAAAGAACAGATCTTAATTAAAGTTGTGTGAATGAATTTTGATAATAATCTGCATATTGGCCGGGGGGGGGGAGCACAACACAATTTAGTTACAATAGCTTCACTAGGTAATATAAACCATAATAGCTTTACATCAAAAAAATCACATTGACATTCTTCTCAAACTGTCCACTCTTAAGACGTCAGTCCAGCGATCACTTATGTACATGTGTAACTTCACTTATATGAATAGTGTTATTTAGATGAATAGAATAACTCACATCAATAAAATTGTGCAGTATATAAGTTTTTTCTTGCTCAGGACCTAAATACATATTTCCCTTAAAGTATAAATATCTCTAGAAGTTCATTTCAGAGATAAAGCATTTTTAAAAAGTCCTTATCTGTCCTTTGAAAGAAGCAGCTTAACCAATATTTTCCTTCACATTTTAGTCTGTCTCCATCCTCACCAGAAGTCACTCTTTCTTCCTGGATCTTTGCCAGTTTCATAGCATTTTATGTTTGTGTAACTATTAGCTTCCAAGGCAGGAACAAAATATTGCAGCCACATGATATGCTCAGGAAATCCTTTTTTAAATATTTGCTAGTTCTGTTTCTTTTCCCTGGGGAGGAATAACAAGATTTTATCTCCCTCATACAGACTATCAATTGCCTTTTCCTGCTTATCTGTAAATCTTAACCCAGTCTTGGAGTAGGTGGTCTCAAGTTAGCGTTTTTATTTTTTTTAAATCCAAATACAAATATTTTACTGCATTAACTCAGAGTGACTAGAGTTATCTACCATAGCTTAAAGCATATCATTTTAGTTTTCTCTCTCGGTTTATATTTAATTTTTAAAACAATTACACACACTTTAAATAACTGAGATGTCTGTTTCTTGTAGCCACCAGTCCTGTAACCTGAGCCACTCAGGCAGACCTTTATGCCTGCACAGAGTCCCATTGGAGAGTATGATCACTGAGGCTTTGCCTGAGGAGATGCATCTGCCCATATGGATCCAAAGGCAGGATCAAGGCCTAAATCTAGAGATGGAAAGGACTAGCTAGTAATTGGGCCCATGCCTAAGACAACTCTATAAAGTTCAAAAGTATTTTGGTGTAAAAATTATTGTTGCTTCCTATGACAGTGAACAGGTTTGGTTCTCAATATACAAAGGGTTAACTCTAGCTTCACCTTCACCTTGCTAAAGTGTCCCCTCCTCCCCACAGGCAGCTGAAGGAGACAAAAGGAAGGGAATGCTTGTGAGAACATAGGGCTCCTAGCCCAGATACCCCCAAAGTTAGGGAATCTTTTATGTTGGTTTGCTTAGGGTAACTTAGTTTGATTATACTGACAGAAATAGGCTCCTGCTCGTTCTGCTGCTTTATGTCTGCTGAGTCACCCTATGTCTGAGCTGACTTTAAAATCTGCCCACCCCACATAAAATTAGCCCACAAAAAAAAGCATAACTGGAAGCCAGTTTGCCTCCTCTTAGACATCTATGTTACTGTAAGAATTCTCAGTGACGGCTGTGATTCACTGACTGTAGGAGTGTTGCTGTAAAATGATCTAAAACAGCTTTTCAGCAGAGTACAGAGGCACTTGGAAAGCTACATTGTCAGAGTGTTTGCCATTTTCATTTCTAAGCAGTAGGGCCATAGCCATGGATGGGCCTGGGTAGGCTGTGGGCCACTCACTTAGCATCCAGGCCTACTCACATCTTAGTAGGGTGTAGAACTGCTACAGCTGCCCAGAGCACCACTACAGCACCCAAAACCCAGAATGAAGCTACGCATCCGTCCTTCAGAAAGCCACACTCCAGCAGCTCTGCCTTGCCATTTTCTGAGCCGCCACATGCAAGTGCACAGATTGGCAGGTGAAGCCCTGAGTCTGAGCGCACCAGTGCTAGGAAGAAGGTGTGGTTCAGGGGAGAAACTGAGCTAGGAGGTGCTTGGGGGCTGCCCGTTGGCCAGCAGTGCTCTCTGCATGGCTCATCCCATGCATGGCAGAAGGCAGCGGCAAGGCCAGTCTCTCTGCAGTGCTCCCTGGAGAGGATGCACTTTGCTGGGCAATTCAGTAGAGTCCGGGCCAAGTTTCACACCCAGGCAAGCCCCTGTTCATGCCTCTGCAGTACAGCCAGAGCTGACCCCATACGGGGCCATACAGTCTGCAGGAGATGCGAGCCCCCAGATGAAGGGCAGCAGCCCATATCCTGCAACAAGGCAACGGCTCCTTCTCTTCCCCCGCTGCAGAGACAAGGCACATCTGAGGAGATCAACCCTTCGCACCCAAGGCAGGCTGCACAGCCAGCCAGCATGGCCAGTGGATAGCACAGACTGTCATTGCCCGTCAATGTCGGGGCCCACCCACATTTCCACTCCTACCTACACCACTGCTAAGCAGCTAAAAAAACCCCAACAATTGAGTAAAGTAGATCTGTGCCCAGAATGATTCAATAAATAGTGTGTGTACAAAGGTAGTGCAAAGTGTGTGCAAAGGGTACAAAGACCCATTAGCTTTAGAAATCTCTTCTTTATTAGCATGTTAGCCTAAAATGAAGACTACTACCTGCCTGAGCACAGGGGCTCAACTTGATGACTTCTCAAAGTTCCTTAAAGACCCCCATTTCTATGAAATTATGATTCTCTGATCTTTATTCAAGCAGCCAACTGTACAGTCAAAGTTGGTGGATCTTTTGGACACAAGGTAAATTAAATTGGGTAACTAAACTAAACATCTGGTAAAAATATTATTCTCTACATAAGGCCAAATTTGCAAATAATGGATATGAGCAAAAGTTTGTATGCATTTTCTGGTCACCTAACTTAGGTACACAAATCTCTAGTGTGCTTGCACTTCAGGTTCTTTGTGCATGAACAACCATAACTAGTGAATATACATTGGTGGATTTGCATATCTAAAGTGGTGCCATTTGAATATTTTGGTCTAATTTATTTTCATTATATGACTATTAGTGGCTGAGTTTGTTTAAGTCAGTCTGAGTCTTTGGGAGAGTTCAGTCTGCAAGTCTGAACAAGGATCACTGTGAGGAATATAGTTAAATAGGTGCAATATCAAACGCAGAGGGGAAAAATCAGTAGAGACTTTCACAACAAAAATATGTATGGAAGCTTTTAAGAAAAATCACAGCACTTTCTAGGACAGAGCAAGCATACTAAGCACAAATCTATAGCATTAGGCTTCCATAACTGAAGCCAGTGGGGTTAGTGGAGCTGTCTGGGTATTACTGAAGGTAGAATTTGGCCCTAATTTCCCAGTTGTCTACTTAGAAGATTCATATCTGCAAGTATAAAATGTAATATAGAACAGGATTTGGCAGGAGTTGTGAGGACTGCAGTAGGGATTTAGGCACCTAAATCCAAGATTTAGGCATCTACATACCTTTGTGGATTGAGGCTTTTCAGCTTCTCTCAGAGACAATAAAAACTAGGTATCAGAACAGAATGTTTATATGGGCAAAAACCCTAAAGACAATCCAGCTTAGGTTGATGTTTTGCTGCTACTGCTGTTAAAGTTTACAATAAAGAAAAACTCCAGGAAGGGGACGTTTGGACCAGTCTCAGTTTCTATATATTGTGTTAGGAGCAAGAAAAGGAGAATGCTATCAGTTTACACTATGCTTAAATGTGTGTGTATGTATGGGGTAACCCCTGCTTTTATTACGGGTAGTAAAACAAACCGATTCCCCATGCTCTCACACCTCCTTAGGTCTTATTGCTTAGGACTAGAAATCTAAGAACCCACTGATTTCAATCAGGATTAGATCAGTCCTTAAGGCAGGGGAGGTAATAGTTGGATGGTGTGTAATGTTCTAAAATATTCAGTCAATTAAATAAGAGAAAATCTTACTCAAATTATGTTAACTGGATGGTTTGGATTTGTGACCTACTTTCCCCTTCATAGTATAAGTTGTCAAAAGCAACATACTGTTGGACAAGGGGAGTCTTGTTTTAGAGCTCATTCTTTGGAATTCCAACAATATATTATCATTCCTGTGGGAGTGTGTGGCTATATAATTAAGTCCTCAAAACATGCACTTTGATTAAAATGTAGTATAAAAATAAAAATGTTTTAAACTTGTACCTTGTGATCCCTCTCATTTGAGGATCTCAGTATTTTACCAACGTTTATTAAGCCTTCTAAGAGCTTTGTGAGTTACAGAAGTGCCACTCTGCTATTATAGGCGGCAGTGTTGCCTATTCATGGCTCTGCCATTGGTTTGTGGGGTGACCTTGGAAAAATTATTTCCCTCCATGTGCCTCAATTTCTCCATCTGTAAAAGGGGGATAATGATACTCCCTTAATAAAGCATTTGGGGACCTACTGATGAAAAGTGCTATATAATATCTAGGCATTATTATCCCCTTTATACAGACTGATAAACAGACACAGATCAAGAGACTTGCCTGAGGTCACACACAAAGTCAGTGGCAGAGCTGGGAATAAAAGCCATGACTTTGACTCCTAGAAACTCTTTTTTTTTTCACTTTGTGCCAGCTGTTCTTGTGTTGGTCTCCACAGATATTAAGGAGTGGATGAAGACAAATAGTGCTGCATTCTGCATGAAAGTCAATGGCTGCTTATTTCATAAAGAGGTGATCTACAAAAGCTTTTCAGTTAAAGCAAAAAATGCCAACCACCACAACAAAAAGGAAATCCCAAATCAGTAACAGATCAGTAGACTCAGTTACAAGCTGTTAGGATACAATATTTTAAATCTTTCTCAGCTTTATTGTCCTGCCATGTACTCATGTCAGGATGGTGTTTTTTCTCTTGTAACAATTAATCACATCACTAACACCTAAAACACAGCAGGAAGATGTTTTTCTTTCTGATGTTTCAGGGTGCAGTGGAGAGCAAATAGGTGTAGATAACAAACACACTTTGACAGTTGTGAATGCTGCCATATGTCAGAGGAAGAAGTTAAACTGTGCAGATTTAATGTACAAGTGATTTCAAGGCAGATGTGTCAGTAAAACTTTTAACCAGATCTGTAAAGTTGAGCTGTTAAAACACTAATGAATTTATTAAAATCACTTTTCCTGGTTGTGGTATAACATGCCACTGGTGACACTGATTCACCCAGGGTTGTTGGCAGGGGTGATCAAATCTGGGACCTGTGCAGCTTAATGCATGAGCCTCCACTCCAGGAGCAAAAAGACACATCTCATTTAACCAAGCAGGTGCATCAATCATTAGCTGGCTTAACCATCACTGGGGGGAGACAGAGTGCCACTCTGAGCAAACAGTTTGAAAGTACTGTGCAAAATCATGTTTCTGTTTCTTTGGACAGACTGTAGGTTTCTGGCTGCTGTACTTGCCTTCCATAATGAGCAAAGCACGCTCTTCAAAAGAATTTTTACATTTTGATTATGGGCCAAATCCTTCCTGTTCTATTGGAGTGAGTTTCCCCTTTGAATTGAATGGGCTAGTTTGTATGATCACACAAAGGCCCCCCAGCAGAGCGGGGCTCATGAACAGCTTCCTCTGGCATGTACCCCTTTATTGGACTTTCCACCACCAGGTGCCTGTATCCGATGCCTTGCCAGCAGCGCTCTGGCGGTGATTCACACACAAAAAAATGAACACAACACTAACTGAAATAGGTATAAAATGTTCCTACACACAGACATTAATGTGTGGCTTCTTTTGGTAGGTCAAGGTGATTTTGATTTATCTGATGCTCTTGATCATCCAGGTAAGTAAAACTGAAAAAAAAAAGTTTTGTTTGCCCTATTGTGTTTAATATTATTGCTATATCTTTAATACGTTTTCCGTTTTATGAGAACTGGACCACAACATAAACTAATTTAATTTAAAGGAAATTCATAAAAGTCAATGAGACATGCTGGATTTAGCACTTTTGATAATGGGGCTATTTTTTAAAATGTGCTTAAATTCAGGTTCTATTTTAAAAGAATCTTGGCCATAGGACCTTAGCACTTAATTTGTGGTCTCAATGATGCTTATGTTTTCTTTATCTAGAATATTTATCAAGCTTTACAGATGCCTCCCTTTGATGTATTGAAAAGTGTTTCAGTTTGTATTGATTTTATGGTCTTACTGTGTCTCATAGGGGAAACAATTACAAAGAAGCCTCCACCGGCTACCAAAAGGCCAATGTTTGGTGAGTAATAAATTTAAATTGGCTAATGGTTCATGACAATGATCTCAGATTTGTAGCTCCTACAAGATTCATCGTGATGTGTGCCATGTGCAGGTATAGGTTAAAAAAAAGTATTAAAGGAACTCTCTTGGACATTTACCAAATACTAAGAGTTCCTTAATGGGTATAATATGGCTTTAGACAGTGACTGGACAACACTGAAATTGTATTGGCTGATAATTTTTGGTAATCTCTTACCTGCCCTGAAATCCCCCAAGAACATACAAATAGATAACTGTAGCTTTTGTGTTTGCTTTACTAAACATTTGTGCAGGGGAAAAGACAAGTCCACAACAAATGACTTTTAAAAAATGTTATTAGTGTTGGAGACTAAAGTCTTATATACGTGGGACTTTAAAATTTGATGGATCCCCTCTTCTGGCATTCACTTGTTAGCATGGCTTTTAATAGTTCTAAAACAGGCTATGCCAATGAAGAGAAATGAGCTGTGAATGGTAAAGGAGGACTAGAAAGTTTTAAAGCCATAAACTCTGGAGGAGATTGGATGTGACAAACTAATTTTAAAAGGGTAAACCTTTTTTTCTCATTGTCTCCATTTCAAAATACTTTTTATTTGATTATGATATTCCACATACTATACTGAAAGAAAATTAAAGTTCTAAAATGAAGCATTCAGGAATCAGGAAATGGATAAGGTTGTCGTGCAATCTTAATTTAGCTCCCTTGTGACTATGCATTATGGTAGAGTCTTTCACTACACAATCACAGTTTTTTTCCCCCTCAGGAATCCTGTCTCACTCAGTGCACAAGTTGGACATTGTTCTATGTATGTGGCAGCTGTTAAATATTTGTATTGTCACTATGTGGTGCATGGCTTCATGTTTTATACATTGCAGTATCCCAGCCCCCACATTACATGAGGCCAAAAGTCCTTTTTTACCTCTGTCTCTTACACCATACACTGAACAAATAATATAGTGCATGGAGCAGGACTGCTGCCTCATTTACTCATAAAAATCTAGATAGGGAAAGTGGGAGAGTACATCTGCTTCATTACACTACATCTTTAGTGAAATGGGTGGGGTTCTGTGTCTATGTCAATGGGGTGGAGTTCTTCTAGATTAAGGAACCCCTCCTTATGTATCTCTACATATTATTCAGAAGAAGTCACTGTCCGTTTAGAGCTCCGCCTCATTCCGTACTCACCCTCAAAGACCATATTTCACACAGACTTGCACACTCTAAATGAAATTCCGCTCAACTTTTCTGTGCATGTGTAACTGCAATAGAAGTTGAAAGATTGTCTACTGAATAGAAAATTCCACTCAACTTGTGTGCACATATGTGCAGCACCAATGGAATGTTGGCAGGTCGTTAGTACAACAAAAAACAGTGTACAGGCATGAAGCATGTTTTAAAATCTTTACAAACTTGTCCAAAGCAAAACTGATTTTCACCAGATCCCAGAAAGGCATATGAGCTACTTGGGGACTCTGTCCTCTGATTAAAGGTGTCCTCTCTCCCCACCCCCACTATATTCCTACTCAAAGTAGCTGAACAGTTTTTGCTCAAACTTTCTAAAAAAGTGCTCCTGGGCTGAGAACAAATGTTTCCAGTGTTTGACCAAAAGATAAAAGTTATTAAAATCTTGAAATCTTTATTGCTAATAGATGATCATCCAAAACCTCACCCACGTCCTTCTCACAAGCCGCAGCCGGGAAGCTATGGCGGTAAGAATATTTTTGTGCATTAAATTTATGGATGATATGCTTGTGGAGATTATGAAAGGGGGAGACCTGCATCAGGGCCCTAATTGTAACCTGGGTGATCACTACTTCCAACCACCCAACACAGATGTAATGAGGTTGAGTAGTGTCCGCAAAAGAGAAACTAAAACAATTAATTATTCCTCAAAGAAGGCTTTTAATGATTTACGACTATAAAGGCAACATAGACAGAATAAGAAGAGAATAATTAAAGACCAGCACTGAATTAGGATTAATATAAATGGCAGGTTATACTGAAGACAGGCACAGTGTCAAGCAAAGCTACTATCACTTATCAACTACTAGCTCTACCTGAATTGTGCCCATTCCCAGCAAGGCACAAGAACCTATACAGTTATTATATATTGATTAACTATTTACTACTACTATTCCTAAGCGATTTACTATTACTATTAACCAACTTACTTTTACTTCTAAAAAATTTACTAGTATAATTAAACTATAGTATCCATACAGACTTAAGATTAACCAGCTCAAGCACAATCAGACTTCTTTGCTTCAAAACCTCACCCTGCATTTTCCTGAGAATACGTTACCCTTCAGTCGACTGCTTTCCACAGTGGCCAGGCACAGATAGTCAGTGAAGTGCAAGTCCCTTCGGTTCAGGGGATGTGTGTGAGCCCGATCAAAGAGAGATCTCTTTTAGGTCAATACACACACACACACACACCTTTGCACCTCTTTATACATTATTTTTTGGCTGTGTTCCAAAGCAGGTCAACCAGTTAAGGTGGCCAAATGTCTTAGTGTGGTATTTTGAAGTTGTTTTGACCTTATGAACTGTGCACCTGTGCCCTGCTCATCTTTTCTTTATGTGGCCAGTTGTCCTAATTGTGGTCAATTTGCTAGACTCAAAAACATTTAAGTCAGCCTAAAGAAGTATCTGGTTGCAGTACATAGTAACCATAAGTCCATATGTAATTTCATAGAGCTTCCTTTTTTGGTTAATCTTAGTCTATAAAGCTTCCTAGCTAAATTTTGCTTATGCTTGGATTTTATTGTGCTCACTCTTTGCAGCTTCCTGGAAGTTTGTGGCCTAACACTGCTTGACAAGACTTATGCTTACAGAGAAGCCTCCCATTAGGCCTAACACTGATACATTAATCACAATACTCTGATGATGCACTTATTTATTAACCACTGTAGGGAACTTTTGGTTTGCTACGTGCTTGTTTGTTCGTTCAACGTTCCAGGTCCACTTTTTGAAAAAGGTTACTGGGTCTTAGTGTCTGTCCAACAAAGTATATCTAGCCAGAACAATTTACAAGCTATTGGACCCTAAAATCATGTTGATAATCATCTTGTTTTCCCTTCCACTCCTGTTGACAAATTTAGCTGCACCTATTCTGGGAATGGATAGGAACCAAAAATTTTCTATTGACATGGCTGGAATTCTAGCCTTCAAATAGATTCTAATGGTTGACCTTGAGGTGAAAGACAGAATGTGGGCTCTAAGTCCAAAAGGTCTGTCTCCACTTAAGGATCCTGGGGGAATGATCCTCTCCTAGGACACCAACAATAAACAGGCCATGGTAGTGGAAGGGAGGAAGAAAAGATGAAATTTCAGATAATTTTGAATAATGAATAACATGTTAATTTTACAGACAGGTTCAGTGACTTAGATCTCAATGATGGGAAACCTCTACCCCCAAGGCCTGCAGGTACTGTATGCCAATTCTGTTGAATATTTCACAACCTCTCTTATATAGTCATATCCCACAGCTGCCTGTTTTTGCTTTAGATTTGCATGTAGCTGGTATAGGGCCAGATTCTTCTACTCTTACATATATTGAGCAATCTCTTGCTCCACAAATAGTGCTAAAAGATGTTGACTGGCCAGTTCTGAAGAGAGAAATCACTTTAAGAACATGCATATGCAGGGTGGATTTGATTTAAATCACTAGCAGGAAGACTTGATTTTATCATGGTTTTCTAGGTAAAAGTGTAGTCTTGTAGGTTGTTATAAACTTAATACATATTCTTCAAAACTCAGAGATAGATGTAGGTTTCATTTTTAGAAGGTACACACTATACATTTTTAAACAGGTGATTTATTTTGAAAACTTTTCAGATTAGTTTTACAGCTATATCAGAAAATGAATGATTGTTTGGTTATTTCATTTACCAAAGGTAACTGAAGCAGATATTTATGAAGTCATTAGGAAGTGAAGTATCTCCAATTCAACAGGTTAATCATTAATATTTGGAGGATTTTCTTGCCATGCTTTATTAGGAGGAGAACATCACCAGACAGACATTTAAATTGTTTTATTTAACTAAAACAACAACGTTAAGTATTCTGGATTTTTTTCTTCAACAGCAAACACATAATATTTTAACAAAACAAGCATATGTCCCTTGCTTCTCACATTTATCTCCAGACTTCTTCTCGTTGTCCAGCTCTATTCTGCCCCCAACAATCTTCTATTCATTGAACGTTCTGAAACTTTGCACTCTTAGAGAGAGGTAAGGGATTGATTCTGTGTACACAATTTGCAGAGGGACAATAGAGATGAGATCTGTTATTTCTCGCTGCTATATATTATTTATTTATTTAAAACATTTTTGCTGTTAACAAGCATGTTACCTCTGGAGACACAAATCCACAGTTTGAGAACTGCAAAACTAAGCATCTCTAAGCTTCTAGACTGATCATTGAGTCCCATTGAGTAGATAGAAAGATTAACCTAAATAATCTATACAGAAGCCTGTGGAAACCCCATTAGATTCAGTGCCTAATCCATGAACTATTGGAACTCATTTACAAAACTTTTCTTAAACATTACATGAATATATTGTCTCATACTATAGAATAAGAATTTATAATCCCTGTTCCATGATGAGATACCTTTGAGCTACAAAGTATCTTAATTAAAACTATCTTTAAATAGGTTTTTTCCTCAAAAAGCATTTTATAAAAAAATCCTATTTTTAAATTTTTTTAAAAATCATTGATTTTTTATCTACCCTGTGCTTAAGTGCTTTGCTAGGTTGGAAAGGGTCTTCTGCACTTTGCAGGATTGGGCCCATAGTCTGGTTGAATTCAGTGGCACTACTTACAGATTAAGGGGCTATTCAGAGGGCATAAAGGTGGAAGCATGGGGCCTATAGTGTGTCAGCCAATGGTTCCCTGGGTGGTTGTCTGCCAGTGGAGACTTGCCAGAGTATTGCAGTGCTCTGGCTACTCCCCTATCTCACACCCCATGCTGGCAGCTGTCTTTTATTTGAAATTTACAACATTTTTTATGAAGGTGGGTAAGCAGTTTCAGCCCCATTTTATTGGGTGGAGGTGATTAGTATTATCATTCTGAGGAAATTAAGACAGAGGAGTGACACGATGTGCCTCCAAAAAATTAAGTTTGAAGTCAGGATTAGAACCCACATTTCCTTACTCCCACTCCTCAGTTCTTACTAAATATCATTTTGCAGACTGCCTTTGCATGGGATTTGTTGTTGTTTTGCTGTGTGTTAGCTGTGACTTTTCTCCAAAAGGTTTCTTCCAACAATGAAGTTATTTTCTCTTTTCCAGGAGAAAAGGAGAGTAATGTCAATCATGGTGGAAACACTGGTCAGTAAATACATATATACATATTATCTTATAGTATATTTAGGACAGTCTTAGCTGAACCAAAAGAGTTTTAAAACCCATATAAAACATATGTGTAGATAAGTCTCTATTTTCTTGTCTGTAGGAATATTATGGTTTCTGGTACTTTATATATATATATATATATATATATATATATATATATATATATATATATATATAAATGTTTTATTTCATGCTGCAAATGAAATTCAAAGTTGCATGAAGACTTTCTCATGTCAAACTGTGTTTGCAATGATTTGCTATTATGGGTCAGTGTCCACTTTATGTACTCTAAAATAAGGATGCTATTTTGTTACTTCTGAAGAAAAAACATTTTTTCTTCCAATAGATTCTGGAGTAGTTGCTGGAGTTACATCACCTGTGATTTCTGTGCTTGTGCTGTTAGTTGTTGGAACAGTAGCTGGTTACACAGCTTACAAGAAGAAGCAACTCTGTTTTAAAGCTAATGGTAAGATTTACACTAGCTTTTTTGTTCTCTTTTTGGAACTGTGGCAGATCTTGATTGAAACAGCACTTTCTTATTTCTTGTAATGTAAATTAAAACCATCTTGTACATTCTTTTTGCACATTATATATTTTGGTGGTTGTTTTTGTACCACAGAAAACATTAGCTGAAAATGTGCGTAGTGGATGGGCATGGAGGGAATAAGTGACCGATATATATCTGTTTCGGTCTCTGAGTTTGGATACTAAAATATAGTGCACCTGTTTTAAAGAATTCATTTTACTCCACTCAAAGAGTTGCAAGCCCTATAATGTTTCAAGTAGTAATTGCAGCTTCATTGTTCAGCTTTAGTTTTCATATTGCAATTGCACCACCTCAATGCTATGTGCTTCCCAGAGTGGAAGACACTGTCTCTGCCCTGAAGAGTGCAGGGTCCTGAATATGAACTTATATTTAAAATATTTTTATTCCCAGACACAAATTTAATGAAATTGAAATTAAGGTTGAAAATTCATGGATGTGATAGACAGTCAGATGCTGCCCGATAAGAACTGCATATGTCATAATGAATTAAATATTTAGGTGGGATTTTCAAAGTTGCTTACAGCTAGCCTAACTTGGCTTCCATTGAAGTCAATGGGAGTTTTACTATTGACTTCCATGAGAGCAGATTTTGCTTTTGAAAATCCCAATCTTAGCATTGTTTTCTAGGTTTGCAAGGGATATTTGTTAACAGATAGCATGCCTACTCTTTCCACAGATTTGAAGTAAACCATTGAAATGATAAAATTCCTAGGTCCCTAGTGTGAGAAAGCGTGATGGTGGGTGGGAGTGGAAGTTGCAGTGTTACAAGGCAGCTGCAACTTTCCCTGCAGCAAAGGGAGGGGAGCTATATAGGAGGGCAGGCAGACCCAAAAAAGGGGTAGGCAGAGCCGGTGCAAGGATTTTTTGCGCCCTAGGCGAAACTTCCACCTTGCACCCTCCCCCATCCCCGAGCCCACTCCCTAAGGCACCCCTCCCCCACGGCAGCTCCCTCCCCTCCGCCCTGATGCACCCCCCCCGTGGCAGCTCCCCACCCTCCACCCTGAGGTGCCACCCCCGCCCCAGCTCACCCCTGCTCCGCCTCCATCCCGAGCATGCTGTCACTGCTTCACATCTCCCGCCTCCCAGGCTTGCGACGCCTAAGCTGATTGGCGCCGCAAGCCTAGGAGGCGGGAGAAGTGAAACAGCCATGGCGTGCTCAGGGAGGAGGCGGGGCAGGGGTGAGCTGGGGCGGGGAGTTCCCAAGCGTGCCGCTACCCGCTCACTTGCTACAGGCAGCCCTCCCCGCGCTTCCCTGCCCCAGCTCCCTCTGCCTAAATGCCGGCGGCGACCGGGGCGGCTGAAGATCCGGCCGCCATGGTCGCTGCTGAAGAAAATGCCACCCCCCAAATCCTAGCGCCCTAGACAACTGCCTAGGTCGCCTAAATGGTTGCACTGGCCCTGGGGGTAGGATTATAGCATCAGTGAGTCCCATGAGCAGCCTCTGCCATCGGAGAGCCTATAGAGCCCACAGAAGGAGACAGGACAAAGGTTATCTGTCCTTCTGTATGGGCAGGTAGGAGCTGTATTAAAGGATATTGTATAGATCTGAATAAGCATCCATTCCAGAATATTTAAATTTTCTTTATAATCTTCCATTTTAGGTGGGACAACTGTGTAAGCTGGCAAGAGAGGAACTGCCCAGTGATAATGAATATTTTCTGCACAACACTGGACTACTTATTGTTAAGATGTACTTAAGTAATATATGAATGGGTAATATAGTACAATCTGATACATATTATACATATGAATGTATATTTTGGTTCAGATGCTAACTCCGTGATAATTCCTCAATTATGTGCTATAATATTTTTCTAAGGGTAAAGGTTTGTGTCTGAGCATTGGGTTCACAGAATATTCTATGTTTTTTCTATGCCTATTTGTTTTTTTAAAAAACAGGTTAATACTTTAGGTGATGAGAAAAAAGGAACTTTCAACTATGTGTTGTACTGGTGCTCTCTTGTATATTTGTATTTTTTGTAAAATTTGAGGCAAATACTTGAAAAGTTTAAAGATTTTACTTTTCTTTATTTTATACTTTACATCTGAATTCTGCTGAGTAGAAAAATCTATAGTTGAAAAAAGCATTTTCATCATTCATTTTTCACAAAATGACAAGGGAGATGTACTGTGTACTGCAAAACCACCGATAGAAAGGAAGCCCCAAACTATATATGAGGGACACACATTGATTTTAAGGAAATGTGTTAAGTTCTACAAATCTTGCTTGAACCCTGCTTCTTTTCTATGAAATTTCTTAATGTAGAAAGGGTTAGTTCCAGAATCCATTAGTCAGTGCATGCCCTTGCATTGTCTTTAATGGGCTGAATCAACCCCATCCATAGGTACTGGTTTTCAGGTAATTTGAAGACCCTGTAACAGAAACTAAATTGCAGTAGTTCTTTAAATCAGTCATCATAATCACCGCATTACTGGCCTTTTTACAAAAACAATCAGAATTTTCTTGTGGAGGAAGGAATCAATTTGATTACAGCTGTAGAATGCAAGGAGAATGCTTGTGGGTAGAAATCATGATGCTTTGAATTCTAAGCCCCATCTTGAGTCACATATAACCAATCTGTTAAATTTTATCTTTTTAATACGTAAGTTGTACTTATGATTTTAATCATGTAGTCTATAACATCTTTAAACTCAGCATTTTCACCTTTATTTTACAAATGAACTACCATATATACTCGTTCATTAGCCTGTTCGTTTATAAGCCAATCCCCTGCCCCCAGATGGTTAGGTAAAAATAGCAAAAACTGTATGACCCTTTCATAAGCTGACCCTATATTTCGGGGGTGGCAAACTTTGGCTCCTGGTCCATTAGGATAAGCTGCTAGTGGGCCTGGATGTTTGTTTACTTGGAGAGTTTGCAGGCACAGAGCCCCTCAGCTCCCAATGTCTATGGTTTGCCGTTCCCAGCCAATGGAGCTGTCGGAAGCACCACTTCCTGCAGCCCCCATTGGCTGGGAATGGCAAACTGTGGACACTGGGAGCTGAGGGGCTTCATGCCTGCAGACGCTCCAAGTAAACAAAATGTCCCAACCCGCCAGTGGCTTACCCTAACAGGCTGGGAGCCAAAGTTTTCCGACTCCTGCTATATTGTAAAAGCTGGCATCACAAGAAACTCAAAAATTTTGCTATAATTATTTTAATGTAAACCAACGAAAAACATGTTGTTGTTATAATAATAACTGAACAAATATGTATTCACCTTCAAAATTACAGTCAATATTTAAAAGCAGTAAATGGATATTTAAAATAAGTAACTTAGAACAATATGAGACTTTAAAAAGTCTTAAAATCCTTCAATGTCTGAATCAGTCTCTGATTCACCAAACAGTTCATTAAACTCAGCTTCAGTCACAGCTGCACTTGCATTGTCATCATAGATGTCAGCAGTGTCGTCTTCAGACTCAGATCCCTTCTCATCATCAGCCTCTGTTGTGTCATCATCAAATATGGCATCATCTTCTGACCCGTAGACTACATTGCTGATACAGCATTTCCTAAATGATTTTTCTGTCATTTCCGAGCGAATGGACACCCACGCATACTTGATCCACTGGGAGACCAGATTGATTTCGGGCTTCATAAGATTCCCGCCTTTTGTCAACTTCGCCATGCCTGAGCACATCCATTCAGACCACATTTTGCGTAGCCTGTCTTTAAAGGGTTTGTTCAGGCAGACATCAAGCGGTTGTAGAACTGAAGTTAAGCCTCCAGGTATTACAGCCAAAGTAGTTTTCATATTTTTTGGCCACATTTTTCACTTCATCCGTCTTGTGTGCCCTGAAAATGTCCCAAATGAGCATAGCAGGTTTCTTGAAAAGTGCTTCTGGTCTCTTATTCCACACTGTTTCCAGCCATTCAATAGTCCCACTTTCATCCATCCATCCCTTTTCGTGTGCACATATGATGATACCAGCAGGAAATTTCATGTTTTTAGGCAAGGTTTTTCTTTTAAAAATAACAACAGGAGGGAGCTTTGATCCATTTGCCAAACATGATAAAACCACCGTAAAATGAATTTTTTCATGGCTTTAATTAAAACTGTTTTTTCACCAACACTAGTTACTGTTCTGTTGCTCGGGAGATCAAATGTCACTGGTGTTTCGTCCATATTTCCTATTTGTGACCGTTCAAATGCATATTCCTTTTGATATTTTATAATAAACCTTTGGAAAGATTTGATTTTTTTCTTCCAGATCTCTCGGCAGCTTTTGCGCTATCTTTGTTCACTGACGAAGACAGAGACCATGATGGTTCATGAACCGAGTACACCAACCTGCTGATGCGACAAACATTGATAGCTTTACTGACTTGTATTTGTCGCCTTTTGACATTTGCAGAGCACGCAGACGAATTCCAGTTCTAGTGACAATTTACCCATTTTGTCGACATTCAACAACCCAATTACTGAGATCTTTCTCTAGCTCAGGAAATGAAGCGCACCTCGTTGGACATTTTTTCTTACTTCTTGGCATGTCATTTAGTGTTTTATTTTTTTGCCATTCTCTTACTTGCTTCTCATTGATACAGAATTCACAAGCAGCAGCGCAATTATTGTTTGCTTCTGCATATTCAACAACTTTAAGTTTGAACGCCGTGTGATAAGCAGACCTTTTTCTTTTGATGTCACCGTTGTTCATTTTAAATACCAGTATGAAAATAGATTATTATTATTGTAGTTATAGATTTTGTAGGACTTTATATAGGAATGTCACGTGCTTTATCATTGTCAAATTATTATTATTATTTGTTTATTTCAAAGCAGGCCTGTAGATAGCCTGTTATCCCCACAGACATGCCAGTTTCAATGTTATTAGAGATTCCATCGATTCTGCATGTTATATTTTCATATTGGCTCGAGACTTATGAGGTGCAATGGCAGAAATGCATGACGAGATCAAATTATACAGTAGCGGACTGACACCAGTGCTGTAGTGCTATCATTATTGTATTTTTCTGATTGGCTTGTAAGGCATAGCATTTTGTGAAATGCATGGGTCAAATGTCATGCAGTGGTCTTTTAGTATTCCTTTCAAGCCAATCTAGTCCACTAAACAAAGCCTTTTCAACTTTAAAAGACTTCAGTATTGACATCAATGAATGGGTCGGCAAACTTTGGCTCCTGGCCTGTCAGGGTAAGCAGCTGGTGGGATGTTTTGTTTACCTGGAGCATCTGCAGGCATGAAGCCCCTCAGCTCTCCATGCCTGCAGACACTCCAGGTAAACAAAATGACAATGTATTAGATATTCAGTGATTCCATAGAGTTTAAAATAATCAAATTGGTGTACACTCATTTATAAGCTGACCCCCACTCTTCGATGTGTCATTTTTTTACCAAAAATATGTAGCTTATGAATGAGTATATACGGTATGTTGTGCTTTCAGTTACACATTAATGGTGGTAAGCCTGAAGATGTGCACTCTATGCTCATTTAGTAAGAGAAAGGAACAATTAATGAAGAAATGAGCATGAAATTTTGTTTCTAAAGGTGATGAAAAGGTAATTTGACAAGAGCTTTTTTCACAAAAACACACACACACGGGTGACCAAATGTCCCGATATTAGGGGCTTTGTCTTATATATGCAACTATACCCGTGTGCCCCCATCCCCCAAATTGTCCTGATTCTTTACACTTGCTCTCTGGTCACCCTAACACACACACGCACTCTCTCTCTCCCCTGCCCCTCTCCAAAAAAACCCCTGAAAGATAGTTTATATCCACTGCAATTCTCTCAGTAAATGAGGAAAGGAATTATTAAGGGAAGGACATTTTAGTCATGTCAGTAGGTGTTCTGAGCCTGTAATTTTGTGTATTCCCTTAATTCACTTCATATCTGAAGATGTTTTGACAACACACAAAGCAAATAACCTCTTTATAACTCTTTCACCTTTACATCACAGGTGAGGTAAATTCTCTTCACCTTGATTTTAAGGAGACAAGATATTCCTTGAAATGTGTCAGACCACTATGTTGATGGTTAAAGCTACTTGATACACGCTATGTTAGAGCACAGACACAGACTTGACCTGTTGAAGTATTAAGGGATTTCTGAAACAGGTGGTGCAACAGGTGAGCATCCAAATAATATATAACTCAGTGCATCTAGAAGGAAATTGTTGTATCTTTCTCAGTTGTTTAATATTAAAAAGATGTTTATTTCTGTTCTATCCAGTGTAAACTTTAAATAAATACTTCTTCTGTTTTATCTAAGATGAACTGGTGTTGGTTGTTATATTCTAGGAAACGATGGCTGATGCTTCTGAACAAAATAGATCTGTCATGTTAAAGGAGGCAGGGAACTATTCATGACACTTTGTCTTTAAATATATTGGGGAGAAAGAGAGAGCTGCAGTTTTTCTTAAGTAGTGCCTTTGTATATCCTTAATGCACACAAGGACTAAACCAGGGGTCGGCAACCTATGGCACGTATGTTAAAGGTGGCACGCAAGCCGATTTTTGATGGCATACAGGGCAGGCTGAGCGCTCAGCCACCGGCGCTCTGGAGTTCCCGCTGCTGGCCCCTTGCCAGCTGGGTCCCACTCAGCACCCACTGCTGGCTTGGGGGAAGGAACCCCAGGCTGGCAGTGGGCTGAGACCCCAGCTGGCAGAAGCCAGCAGCCGAAACCCCAGAGCAGCGGCGGTGGGCTGAGTCGCTCAGTCGCTGCTCTGGGGTTCTGGCTGTTGGCTCCTTGCCAGCCGGGGTCCCCGCCGCAGCCCCACTCAACTTGCTTCCGGTTGGAGTTCCACCGCAGGCCCTCTGCCAGACAGGGTCCAGGCTTCTGGCCCTGCTCAGCCCTACCAGCCTCCAGCTTCACTCACCTCAGCTGCCAATTCCAGCGGTTAACAAGTGATCACTCAGAAGCCTGTGTGCAGCTTAAGTATCAAAATACGTGCCAGACATTGGAAAAGCCAGCAAGGAAAAGCAAGCGCAAGGATCACACTAAACTGATAAGATCTACATTTTAATTTAATTTTAAATAAAGCTTCTGAAACATTTTGAAAACCTTGTTTACTTTACATATAACAGTAGTTTGGTTATATATTATAGACGTACAGAGAGACCATCTAAAAATGTTAAAATGTATTACCAGCAGGCGAAGCCTAAAATAAGGGTGTATACACGAAGACTTGGCACACCACTGCTGAAAGGTTGCCAACCTCTGGACTAAATAGTGTTACGGGGTGAACTACTGTTACACCCTACTTTTCATTTGTTTACAGTTTAAAAAACCAACAAGATAAACACTTTCCTATTGAGTGGAAACGTCCCATGCTTATTTTCTCAACCAAAAGGTGGATTTTATTTTTGCAAGTTTAGGTATAATTGACTCAGCCAATTGAGTTGGCTAAGCAAGAAAAACAATGTTTATAAAAAGTTTTCAGTGGTCTAATTGCATTCACATAGTGGATGGGTTTGTTTTTGTTTGTTTGTTTTGGCTGCTATTGCTATTGTTTGCTATTGGTTGGTGATGTTTTGTTTGTTTTTGGGTTTTGGCAGCTTTTAATTTATGAGAGTAGGAAAAGAAGACAGTCACGTGGTCAGATCACAGGACTTGGAGCTAAGAATACAGCCTAGCACTCCTGCCTCTGCCACTGACTTACCGCGTGACTTTTGGGTAAGCTTCTTTGCTTCACTTTTCCTATATGTGTAATGGGGACGATCAAAACTACCTTGCAGAGATATCGTGGGGCATAATTGAATGTTCTTTAAGCACTTTGAGATCCTTGGCTAAAACATGCTATGTACATTCACAATGTTACTGCGGCCAAATATTAGCTTGCATTTGACTGTAGGGGATATAATAGCTTCAGAGAACTTCAAAACCACAATTACACAAGAGTAAAACAGGAGTAATGCAGTGGTGAATCTCTGTCTTCTTGGTTACCACAAATTGGATTAGATTCCATGTGAGCCACCATGCTCTTTAAGGGTGGTTTTTTTTTTTAAACCAAAACTGTATCACCTTATCCTAAGATGCACCCCCTCCCCCCAAAAAACTCTTATAAGGGGTGCATGTTGCGTACCATTTCCTGGCTTTTCTTTTTTGTGCATGCATGTGTGTGTGTGTGTGTGTGTGTGTGTGTGTCAGCCCATATGTGCAGATTCATGGGCAGATGATGTGAAGTACCTTCCCTGAAGAGCAAGCTGCGGAACGTACTAGCAAAGCTGGCTTTTGTTCAACCTTTGTAGGGCCTGAATTCTTAGCCAGTGTGGCCCCAAATAAGCTACAGCAGCCTCAGGGATGATGACTATGCTGCCTACAACCCTTCCCATGTCACTCCACAGTCCAGAATAGCGACAGCAAAGGTCTCTGGCTATACTTGCTGCAGGTCACTCACCACCAGCTTTGCTCTGATAAGGTGCTGAGCAACGGCATCACCTCTCAAAGGGAGCTTATGTGAGCTTGACAAATCCAGAAATTATTATTTGTATTGCAGCAGCACCAAGCAGCGTGGCCCAAGACGTATTGTGCTAGGCGCTGTACAGACACAGAACAAAGAGCTGGTCCCTGACCCAAAACACTTTCATTTAAGTCCCTGAACACGGCTTCAGGAACCTAATTTAAGGCATCCAGCTCTGGAAACGGCCGTTTGTCTTCTTTCTTGCCAGCTTATCTCTACAAACAATAACACTCTCCCCTCCCCCAAACAACAGTGTCGAGACTGGGGAGGGGGATTTTATGGCTTCTCCTCCCCCCCGTAACCCTTCGGCCCCTGGGTAGCAGACAGAGTGGGGCTGGGATTGTAAAGGTCTCAGTGAAGCACACCAGCCAAATGCTCTGGAGGCAGGTGACATGGCCACAGAATGGGCCCCGCAGCAGCGTGTGTGTGTGTGTGGGGTCCCTGGCGCACCGGCACGCGGGGCAGGAGGCGCGCAGCCCAGGGGCGCTAGCCGGAGGAGGGAGCACCGCTGGAGCGGGCGCACTCCGGCTGGCCCCGGGGCTGGCGCGCCAGAGGTTACCTGAGTGCGGCCGGGCGGCGCTGGGGGCGGAGGCAGCCCCGCCGCCCAGCAAATGGCTGCGCAAGGGCAGCTGGAGGACTCGCGCAGGGGGCAGCGCGCGCCCCCCCCATAAAAGCATCTGCGCCGGGCCGCGCGCGGGCTGCCTGCTGCGCCCGGGGCTTTGTCCGCGCGCGGGGGGTCCAGGGCGGGGCTGGGAGGCGGCGGCGGCGGCGGCGCCAGACGCGACCCCAGGCTGGCAGGGGGAGTGGCCCATTGCAAATGCAATCGGCCAGGGCGTGCTCGCAGGCACGCTAGAGCCTCCGGATGGGCAGGCTTTGTCCCCTGCTAAGGACAGTGCTGCTGCGGGGGCTGAAGGGAGCGTGACTTTGTCATTCCCGTCCTGGGTCTCCAGCCGCAGGAAGGAGGCTAATTACCAGCTGGGGATTTGTCAACTCAGCCCAGGCCTGTTGGGAGCCAGGGAGACGGGCTGCAGTTGTTGCTGCCAGTGTCTGAACTTTACCCACCACCAGCAGCCTACCCTTCTGGCTGAAAGGATGGCTGGTGAGTAGGCTTGCTTTCTCTCCCTCCCTGAGGATCTTCTTACTTAACTAGGCTTCACTTGAGTTTTAAGCCCATTGTCTTGAATAGAGTACACCAGGTGTGGGAGAGCTTTGTAGGAGTAGGATTGATCTGTTTTCCCTCTTTGGTTTTAGGATACATACGCGTTTCCCAATGGTTTTCTTGATAAAGACTGTCATTTAGTGTATGCAGTGTTTGCTCACAATAGAGTAATGCTATGTTGTAATTACTAGGCCTGGATTAGGGTTTAAACCATCTGGCTGCTAGGAGCTAAACTCATTTATCTATTACATATGCAAATATAAAGTCCTTTACCTGGGTTACCATTGGAGATTTCAAAGGTTCATAGGGTTATATTTGGTATAAAAGCATACTTACTGACTGTCTTGATCTGGGTGAAGAAAAGCTCTCTGTTTTATGCTGCTAATAGCAACACAGGTATTATTTATGAATAGCCTTCATTTTAAGAAGAGCCAAGTGGTAGTTTATTGTAATACAAGACATGGTTGGGTTTGATTTTTCTCCCTGCTTATTCCCACGATCATTGCCTAATTCGTACCAGGGCTTTGCCAGAGCTGAGCCCCAGCACCTCTAGGTTTAGCAGTTCATCTCCACCACCTCTGGGCTTGCTGCATAATTTATGAATGTAAAAAGATTGCTTGAGACCCAGCACCTCTTTCATTACAAATTTAAGCGCTGCCCAGGATTACTGTGGTATAGAAGTTGTGGCGGAAAAGGTTCCTCACATGGTTTAAACCTGATTCCTCTAACCAATTAAGAAGTATCACTGAGAGTTTTGAAGAGAATTCCACTCTGTTCTGGGCCACAAAGATAGTGGCGGTGGTGTGGGACTTTGTGTTTTGGGAATGATACATGGAAGGAATTGTGTGGAAGGAATCCATAAATTAGAAAATAAACCATTTTAGGCATCCTTATTTGTCAAGGTGAAGAGTTATACAGATGTCTTCTTGAGTTGATTTTGGTTTGGGTAACATTGTGAACTGTGATTTGTGGGAAATCTAGTGATGCATTGCATGGGCTCTTCTTACCTCTCTCTCCAAAGTCAGAATTTCCAGTAGCTCTGTGGCCAAATTTAATAACTGATTGTTTGTTTGTTTTTTAAAAACTGAGATGTTAAAATCCTGGGATAAATATGGAGTGCAGTAGAATTATGGTTAACCAAGTGTCAAAACCATTTTCTCATGTTATTTATTTGGCTTTCACCGTTATCATCGATCATATTAAAATCATGAGTTCTAGGCTGATAGTTATGTGATTAGACCATACCTTATGTCTAAGTTGAAAATAAATACAATTCAGTAGAAGTTGAGATGCAATTACTACTGACTTCAAAAATTGCACACAGTATTCAAGGTGTATGCGCACTATGGACTTGTATAGTAGAATTATGATATTTACTGTCTTTTATTGGTCCCTCTCCTTATGGTTTCTAACATTGTTAGCTTTTTTTTTTTTGACTGCTGCTGCATGTTGAATGGATGTTTTCAGAAACTACCCACAATGACTCTAAGGGTATGTCTACAATTTTGCAGCGCTGGTTGTTACAGCTGTATTAGTACAGCTGTATAGGGCCAGCGCTGCAGAGTGGCCACACTTACAGCAACCAGCGCTGCAAGTGATGTTAGATGTGGCCACACTGCAGCGCTGTTGGGCGGCTTCAAGGGGGGTTTGGGGAATGCGAGAGCAAACCGCAGGGAAGGAGACCTGCTTGCACAGGGGTTCGGGGAACGCGAGAGCAAACCGGGGAAGGAGACCTGCTTCCCCGCGGTTTGCTCTCGCGTTCCCCGAACCCCCCTGCAAACCGCAGGGAAGGAGACCTGCTTGCACGGGGGTTCGGGGAACGCGAGAGAAAACCGGGGAAGGAGACCTGCTTGATTACCAGAGAGGCTTCCTCAGGTATGCTGCGATTCCTGCTTATTCCACGGAGGTCAAGAAAAGCGCTGATAAGTGTCTACACTTGATTACCAGCGCTGGATCACCAGCGCTGGATCCTCTACACCCGAGACAAAACGGGAGTACGGCCAGCGCTGCAAACAGGGAGTTGCAGCGCTGGTGATGCCCTGCAGATGTGTACACCTCCTAAGTTGCAGCGCTGTAACCCCCTCACCAGCGCTGCAACTTTGTGATGTAGACAAGCCCTAAGGTCTTTTTCTTGAGTGAGAACAGCTAATTTAAACCCCATCTTTTTGTATGTATGGTTAGGATTATTTTTTCCAATGTTCATTACTTTGCACCCACCAATGTGGTGGGCATCTTTGGTATCTCCCCCCCACCGCCATGGATGTTAAATTTAATTAATTATGATTGGTATAACGAGCGTTTCAACTATGCTCATCTCTTGGTCTAGATTCTGTATTCCACTTATTCCTAAATCAGGAATAGCCTCTCTTCTTATGAGTTCCAGGACAAGCTGCTCTATGAAGCAGTCATTTAATGTGTTTAAAAATGTTATATCTGCACCCCTTCCTGAAGTGACACATACCCAGTAAATATTAGGATAGTTGAAATCCCCCATTACTATTGTGCTTTCTGCCTTTGTAGCCGTTCTAATCCCCGTGAGCATTTCACAGTCACCATTGCTATCCTGGTCAGGTGGTTGGTAGTATATTTATACTGCTAGACTCTTTCTGTTGAAGCATGGAATTTCTATCCCTATAGAGATTCTATAGTACAGTTTGATTGATTTAAAATTTGTACCTTATTTGACTCTAGCTTTCTTTCACGTGTAGTGCCACTCCCGCACCAGTGCAATCTATCATTCCTATATATTTTGTAGCCTAGTATTACCATGTCCCATTGATTATCCTCATTTCCATGATGCCTATTATAGCAATATCCTCACTTAATGCTGGTTCACCTCTGTTAGTATTTAGACTTCTAGCCTGTTTTTAGTGAGCACTTGTACATTTTTGTCAATATTTAGTTGCTTGCGCTCATGTGTTCTTTTTAAATGTGATTCTTTTATGTTTGACTTTCTGACTAGCTCCTACCTGTGCTTTACCAACTGCTTTGCTATCCCTTTATTAGGATATAGATTTTCTCCTTTAATAAATTCATCCCTAATGGATGTATCCACCTGAACCATGTGCTCTTCCACACCTGTTACTTTCCCTTAGCCCTTAGCTTAAAAAGTTCTCTACAGTGTGGTTCCATTTTGGTTTAGGTGGATCCCGTCCTTTCTGTATTGGCATCTCCCTTCCAAAAAGGTTCCTCAGTTCCTAATAAACATAAAACCTTCCTACTTACAACATTGTTTCAGCCACACATTGAGACCCTGCAGTTCTGCCTGTCTTCCTGGCCCTGCATGTAGAGCTGGAAGCAGTTCAGAGAATGCTATCATGGAGGTCCTGGACATTAATCTCCTATGTAGCAGCCTCTCTCCTACCTTTCTCTGTCACTGGTACCTTCATGTACCACCAGTTCCTTCCCAGCACTGCACATAAGTCTGTCTTAGGCCTTGCTACACTTGCAAGTTAGAGCACATTAAATCAGCCTTGGGTGCCCTAATTCCTGAAGTGTCCACACTGGCAAGGCACGTAGAGAACCCGGACTCTGTGGCTGGAGCGCCAATGGTAATCCACCTCTACGAGAAGCATAAAGCTTGCTGTGCCCCGGCTGGAGTGCCGTGGTGCCAGTGTCTGCTCGGCCTCCAGAAGTGTGCCACAATGCCTGTTCTAGCCACTTTGGTCATCACTTTGAACTCTACTGCCCTTTCCTCAGGTGACCAACCGTCAGACCCGCCCTTTAAATTCTCTGGGAATTTTGAAATTCTCTTTCCTGTTTGCTCAGCAAGGCATGTAGTGATCTCAGAGCGTCTTTCCAGGTGACCATGTCTCCACACGACAGACAATCCCCAATATGGAGCAATGGCGAGGTGCTGGACCTCATCAGTGTTTGGGGGAAGGAAGCTGTCCACTCCCAGCTGTGCTCCAGCCTTAGGAATTGATACCTATGGGCAGATATCAAGGGCCATGATAGAAAGGGGCCATGACCGGGACACATTGCAGTGCAGGATTAAAGGGAAGGAGCTGTGGAACGCCTACCACAGAGCGCAGGAGGCAAACCGCTGCTCCGGTGCTGCCCCCAAGACCTTCTGTTTCTACAAAGAGCTGGAAGCAATACTTGGGGGTGACCCCACCTCCACTCCAAAGAGCACCATGGACACATCAGAGGCTGTAGCAGCCCAGTGTTCAACAAGGCAGGAGGAGGAAAGCGGGAGCGAAGGTACTGAGGAGGATGGGGGCCCAGAGCCAGAGAACGGCCCGTTATTCCTAGATGCATGCAGCCAGGAGCTGTTTTCAAGCCAGGAGAAAGGTAGCCAGTTGCAGCGGATGGTGTTTTGGAAGAACAAACAGCAGAGGAGGTGTCCGGTAAGTGACTTTTATTTTGGGAAGGTAGTTGTTCGGTGCGGGCTCTTGGGCCAAGGAGGGTGCAGAAAGAAGGGTTAGGGCTGCGTGCGTGCCTTGATGTAGAATAGGGCGTCAATGTGCTCTCTCACATTGCAGTAATCAGCCTCAGTGATCTCATCAAAGGTCTCATGCAGAAGCTGGGCAATCCGCTTGCGCAGGTTCCTTGGCAGAGCTACTGTGCTCCTTGTCCCAGTAAGGCTAACATGTCTGCGCCACTGTGCCGTGAAGGGTGGGGGTGACCATTGCTGCACACGGGCAAGCGGCATAAGGGCCAGGGTAGAAGCCACATTGTTGTAGAAGACCTTCCCTTGCTTCCCAGATCACCCTCAGCAGTGAGATATCTTCCAGGACAAACTCATTCTGTGGAAAATGCAGGGACAGTGTTCAGTGTAAGGACCCCTTGCAGCTGTTGGCTGTCCCCAAGGCACAGAAACCCAGAGGACAGTATGGCCTTGAAACAGTCAGTCCCCCTTGCTCCTGTGCTTACTCACCATTTTGGGGTTCCTGTGGGTTATGTGCACTTGCTTTGGGACAGACGCTTTCTGCAATTATGTACACTGTACCTGTTTAAAAGTTCGGCCGAATCATTGCTCTCTCTAGTGTGAACAATGATGCCTCTGTTAAGTGTTGCATTTGGGCTTTACAGATACAACCTTGAGATCCCAGCCATCCATGTTATCCATGGCCGAAAGACTGCAAAGAATCAGGAAGCGTCCACGAAGATGCAGGGAGGACGTGCTTCATGAAGTCAGTCCCTTACTGAAAATCAAAAAGTAAGGTGTGGCAAGAGACTGAAAGGAGGGTCCACCAGCAGAATGTGGATTGCTGGCACCAAAGCACGCAGTGGCTCCTAAGCATTATGGAGCGCCAAGTGGACTCGATGCAAGCAGTCATAGCACTGCAGGTGGAGCAGATCCGTGCCCTCCCCCTCCGCAACCCTTGTTCCAAAACTCTTTCCCTTGTGCGCCCCATGTCACTGCCAACCCACTTCCCCCAGCATCCAGTTTCTTATCACCACAAGCTGCCTCCAACACCTGTAACTTTACCACCTAGCCCTGCAAACTACGACCCTTACCCACTGCACTCAACCCCCATCACCATGCATTTTAGCCAGCCTTAAGTGCAGCACTCATTGCATGGCACTCCAGATAGGAAGCTGAATATGACAACAGGACATATGCAAATCTTTGATTGTCCCATTCCCCACCCCATGCCCTTCCCTCCTCCCACACAGCGCAGATGTGTCTTGCCCTTTAAGTTTCCCCAGCAGTTGTTTCTTTTCAATAAATGGAAAGCAACAGGCACTGCAAGTCAGTGCATCATACATAGCAAACACAGATGCCTAGTAGCACTGGAACTGCTGTACTTCCCTCCTGTGTAGGGCACCAAACATTACTGGTGGCTTTCAGCATCAAATTGCTCCCTCAAGGCATCCCTAATCCATACAGCCCCACGTTGGGCCCCTCTAATAGCCCTGGTCTCTGGCTGTTCAAATTCAGCTTCCAGGTGTTGAACCTCTATGGTACATGCCTGAGTGAAGCCTTCACCCTTCTCTTCACAAATGTTATGGGGAAACAGCACGTGACTGTAACCATGGGGATGTTGTCATCGGCCAGGTCCAGCTTCTCATACAGACAGCGCCAGTGGCCCTTTAAATGGGCAAAAGCACACTCAGGAGTTATTCTGCACCAACTCAGTCTGTTGTTGAACTGCTCCTTGCTGCAAGCCTCCCTATGTAGGGTTTCATGAGCCATGGCATTAAAGGGTAAGTGGGGTCTCCAAGGGTCACAATGGGCATTTCGACTTCCCCTATGATGATCTTCTGGTCTAGGAAGAAGGTCCTGGGTTGCAGCTTCCTGAACAGGCCTGTGTTCAGAAAGATGCATTTGTCATGCACCTTTCCGGACCAGCCTCCCTTGATGTCCATGAAATGCCAGCTGTGATTCACAGGCACCTGGAGAACCATTGAGAAATACCCCTTCCGATTTATGTACTCGGAGGCTAGATGGTCTGGTGCCAGAATTGGAATATGCGACCCGTCTGCAGTTAGGGAAACTCATTTGTGCAAAGCCAGCCACAATGTCACGCACGTTGCCTAGAGTCACGATTCTTCTGAGCAGGATACAATTAATGGCCCTGCAAACATGCATCAACACAATTCCAACGGTTGGCTTTCCCACTCCAAACTGGTTAGCGACTGATCGGTAGCTGTCTGGAGTTTCCAGCTTCCAGATTGCTCTAGCCATGTGCTTCTCCATCGGCAGGGCAGCTCTCAATATCGTGTCATTGCGCCGCAGGATGTGGGCGAGCTCAGCACTCAGCCCCTTGGAAGTGGGTTTCCTCATCCAAAAGTTCTGCAGTCACTGCTCATCATCCCAGACTTGCATGACAGTGTGATCCCACCACTCAGTGCTTGTTTCCTGAGCCTAAAAGCGGCGTTCCACTGTGGCGAGCATGTCCATGAATGTCACAAGCAATCTCGTGTCATGCGTTATGTGAGTCAACATCATTGTCGGACGTCTCACCGTCACTTTGTAGCTCAAGGAGGAACTCGACTGCAATTCGTTATGTGCTGGAGAGACCCATCAGCATATTCCTTGCAAGTTCAGGAGCCATTCCTGCAGACCGAAAGGGAAGACAGAGCATGCAGTACAAAAAACGTTGAAAGAGGGCTCCAAATACGGACAGAAGCACAGGGATTGCTGGGATGCGAAGTGATGCATCATAGAGCATTGGGACAGGACCCAGGATAGCCCACACACCCTACCCCGTTCCCACAAGCCACAGCGCCAGAATGAGAAGAGGTGCTCTGTGGGATAGCTGCCCATAATGCACTGCTCCCAATGCCATTGCAAGTGCCACAAATGTGGCCATGCCATTGCGCTTGCAGCTGACAGTGTGAACACACGGCAGCGCTTTCCCTGCTGTGGTCTCTGAGGGCCGGTTTAACTCCTGGTGCTCTACATCTGCAAATGTAGCCATGCCCTTAGATGACTCATGAGATCTGCAAGCTTTGCACCCAGCAGGCAATTTACAAGTTCTCCCGATCATCACAGACCCAGCTATAGGTTTCTAATAACCAAATCCCCCATTATTATTACCTGGCTCTTCCTAGTAACTGGGGTTGCCTCCCCAGGAGGAGTAACCTCAGTGTGAGCGAATATCATTTGGAAGCAGGGTCCCAATTATGGGATTGTCTCTCCATTCCAACTTGATGTTCTTCTTTCCTGAGACTTTCATCCTTTATTGTATCCCTGAAAGTCTCCACTATGTACATCTGTGTACCTGAGCTCCTCCAGTTCAGACACTCTGGATTCGAGACCCTGTAATATCTCCCTGAAGGCCATGAATTGCTTGTGCCATATGCACACTTGTACCACCTGCCCACAAGGAGGTAACCATACATGCTGCATTCAGTGCAGTAAATGGGATAGCACCCACTCTGCTACTGGATTGCTGCCTGCGTTATTTTTAGTATTGTAGGAGTCTTCCCCCCCCCCCCTTTGGATATTGGTCTAGGTTTAGAGTATGCTTGTTAGGTGTATCTGTCTCTCACACACCTTCTCTAAACTCCCTCGCTAAACTCCTCTGTTTGTTAGTTCCTAGCTGGGATTTTAAATCCCTGTTCTGCCTGAGTTAGCCCTGCCCCCTTGTTTAGGGATCAGTAGATAGCAGGCTAGAGCCTTCTTAGAAAGCTCTCTGCCAAGCCTGAAAGGCTGCTTGGCTTGGCCCACGGCCCACCCCCCAACAGAGCAACTATAATCTGTTATAACCCCAAGGGTCACATAATAGTCACTCCTTCGCAAACCACCTGTTTCCTGCTCGCTAACTCCTTCTATTAAGGACTCCAAATTGCCACCTGTCAGTTGACTACTAGGCCTGGCCTCTTTGGTGACTGCAGCCTTGTCATGTCCAGCTCTCTGATGCTCTGCTTTGCCACCTGACAAAGATATTTGTGCAGCTGTGTATTTAACCTGCTGTAAAAGAAGTAGTAAAGCACTGCTGCTGAGATTCTAAAGCTATAGTTCAGCTGACACTTCTATTCCAAATCCTTTGGCTATATCTAAAGTTATATTCATCTAGGCCAGTGAAACAGAGCAGTGATACTGATTGTATGAAATGGTTTGTAACATTATTTGTCCTTGCAATAGTCCAGTGCATCCTCACAACAACACACTTTTTGGGAGAGGGTGAAGAGGAGAGTGAAGAGTCCTGGGGGAAAGTAACATTTTGGCATAGCCATATAATTTGTATAGTTGTACCATTTTATCTGGGATCCTGAAATGGCCATAATGCCTACCTCTACAGTTAGGAGCAAGCACTTCTAGATAACTTCTAAATTCTTAGCTCCCATGTAGTGAAACGTTCTGGAAGATGAAAGGTGTTCTAAAGAGTTAGGTACGAGTATCCCAGGATGAGATCATTAGTAATTATTTGTATTGCAGTAGCATTTAGGAACCTCAATTATAGGTCAGGGCCCGACTGTACTAGGCACTATACAAACATCAAGGTTCCTGCCCTACTGCCTATGTATAAGACAAGAGACCAACAGGTAGGTATAGCAAGCAAGTGATGAAGTGCAAAGTAACAGGGAGACAATACTGGTCAGCATGAAAAGCAGTAGTACAGTGCACAAGGTGTTTAAATACTGTCCAGTTTTTGTAGGCATCGCAGAAGGGTTTCTCAGGCCTATTCATTATTGCTTCCATTGTGAACTACACCCCCGAGGAAGCAGTGCCACCTCTTTATGTTGGTTTTATCTGAGAAGGGATGATGTAGGAGGCTGAGTGGTTGCTGATCCCCAGAAGAGGTTGTAGCAGAAGTTACAAGGAAACTAAATAACCTCTAGATTGCAATGAATGGGCTAAATGGATAGAACGCTACTAAGAACATTGATCTAGGGAAATTCAGGATGAGTAATTTGACATGAGCGTCTTCCTTACTTGCTTTCTGGTTATGACTTGGTGCAAGAGGGGCATCAGCCTAAGAAGACCATGAGGAGCTGGGGAACTTCTGAATGGGTCAGGGCATCTGCCGAGAGATAATAGCAGAGCTTGGCCCTGTGATATTGTGGAAGTACACTTGGATGTGAGCGGTAGTATACAGGTACAATTTACTAGCACACATTTGGTGTAGGCTAGTTGACAATTTGACCTAGTGTGGTAGAAGTGTCTGTACAGCAATAAATGAGGACTGGCAGAGGAGTGTGTTCGCTATTAAAATATCCAAAAAGTAACAGGTGGATCTGAATGCAACTAGGCTTTCCCCAACTTTGTGGTGCTATTGATGGAACTCACTTGTCCTTTCTCTGCCCACCACAAGCAGTACAGAAATACGTTAGCCAAAAATGCAGCTACTCTAGAAGCCAGCACTTGGATATGTACCTTGGCTGGCTGAACAAAGTGCATGATTCATGAAATTCTAAGCAGAATCTCGCAATTCATTCCCACCATGTCATCTCAAGTTCATGCCTGCTAATTTTTGACCATAATAAAGAGCACTACCTTGATTGCCCTGTTGCTCCAGATTCTGAACAGGGCCCTGCACTGGGTTACAGGTCTATGAAAGATTTTTTTTTTTTGCTTAAGTTGGTTTTGTGGGAAGCAAAAGCCTTGAGTAAGTAGCACAAGAAGTTGGTGATCTCGCAGAATGCTATTGCCACCAGGTCCCACACAGTATTGCCATGACTTCTCCAGTACTTTAGTTTATTTTTACTGTGCATTTAAAATGATCATCTATCCTGGTACAGCATTTCCAAGTCATTCGCTGAAGTTGTCTAAATGGACAGGAAACACTCTGGTTTGTTTCAGCATGCTTTTTTCAGGTAATGTGGTAAATTTCTATTAAAACCAATGAACAAATGTTGGCCATAGTTACTTATTTCAGATCTGTAGAACATTTTTTTGCCTCTCCTGACTTTGACCTTGCACATACAGTTGTTTTATCTGGAAAAGCAAATGAAAACTTTCTTACAATATGTACATCTGTATATTTATCTGATGAGATGGAGTTACATTAAATCTGCAGCTGACTGTCTTTATCTCATTTGACCTAACTCCAAGTATATTATCTTTAGGATGCCACAGCTTGAAAACCATTATTTAGTGTGAACCATGTTTTGATGAATGCACAGTTATTTAAAAGTATTTAATTATCATTACAATACATAATGGTAGGACACTTCAGAATACACAGTGAAAGTGAATCTTACATGTCATCAGCCCTGGATTCCAAAACTGAAGGCCAAACTCTGCTTACTTTACTACCCTGACAAGTCCATAAGAGTGAATGAGTGAAACATGGTTCCATTGAATTTAATGGCACAACTGACTTCATTTGGACCAGGATTTTACCCAGTCAGACTACTTGCATGGGTAAATATGCAGAAACTGGCCCTTAATTTTAAAGATAATAATTGAATACAGTTTGAAAGGACTTCAGGGTTATCATAAAAAAAGTCATGTTCATTATAAGCGAATACAAATTCTAAATTAGGAGACTATCAAGCTGTGCTTCCTATATGAAAAGCGTACATCACTTATCAGTACTTTGAAGAATTTCTTGTTTCTTTTATTTTTAAACCTGTTACCCCATATGTACCTTTCATGATTAGTGATGTTCATGTGTGATTTTTATAGTAGAAAGCATATGTTTCTTGGTTGCATCAACAATATTCTAAAGTGATAACGATTTTAATCAGTAATTTAATTGCTTCTGTAGCTATACACTACATTTAATTAGACAACAGATGTATTCCATAATAAATTATATTTATATAAAAAAAAAGGCCTCTTATTTGAGAAGGGTCAAAAATGTTAGAGATGTTACTGTTTATAATGTAGTTCAGGGGTCTTCAAACTTCATTGCATCGCACCCCTCTTCTGACAACAAATTACTACAGGACCCCAGGAGCGGGGACAGAAGCCTGAGCCCTCCCAAGCCCCACTGCCTCAGGTAAGGGTGGGTCAAAGCTGAAGCTCAAGGGCTTCAGCCCGAGGGAGGGGGCCTGCAAGCTGAGCCCTGCCGCCTAGGGCTGAAGCCCTCTGGCTTTGACTTTGGCCTTGCGCAGTGGGGCTTGGGTTTCAGGCCCGGGTCCTACTAATCTAAGCCAGCCCTGGTGACCCCACTGAAAGTGGGTCACAACTCATTTTGGTGTCCTGACCCACAGTTTGAGAACCGCTGATGTAACTGATTCCATTGTAGCTCTTATTACAGTTCTGGTTTGGAATATGCAGAGAATGAAAATGTCTGGGATATGATAATGTGCCATCACAACTTGCTGAGTAACTCATCTGTTTTTAGATGTATTGTGTAAATATTCAGGTCTGGTAACTTTTAGGATTTTAAAAAGCCATAAGACAGTGATGTCTTAGCTTTATGATTCTTATTTTAAATAGTATTTTAATATTTAAACTCCCACTCATTTCATGGTTAGTTTCTATGTTAAGAAAAGTACATTTCAGTTTGGTTTTATTTCCTCCCAATATTTGTTTTGTTATATATATTTTTTTTGGTCAACAGTGCTCTTGGCATATATTTACTGTAATATAAGAAACGTCTCTCTTTAAGTCTATCTTTTCCTTTTGAAAGCTTCATCTGTTACTTGTTGCTAAAGCGGCCTTCTTGGCCATTACTGCTTTTGTTTTTTTATAAATGCCTGACCTATATATGAGTCATCTTTACTTAGTGATTTTTTCCAAAAATGTTTGAGAGTAGAATCGTAGAAGATTAGGGTTGGAAGAGACCTCAGGAGGTCTTCTAGTCCAACCCCCTGTTCAAAGCAGGACCAACCCCAACTAAATCATCCCAGCCAGGGCTTTGTCAAGACGGGCCTTAAAAACCTCTAAGGATGAAGATTTCACCACCTCCCTAGGTAACTTATTTCAGTGCTTCACCACCCTTCTACTGAAATAGTTTTTCCTAATATCCAACCTAGACCTCCCCCACTGCAACTTGAGACCATTGCTTCTTGTTCTGTCATCTGCTACCACTGAGAACAGTGTAGCTCCATCCTCTTTGGAACGCCCCTTTCTGGTAGTTGAAGCTGCTCTCAAATCCCCCCTCACTCTTCTCTTCTGCAGACTAAATAAGCCCAGTTCCCTCAGCCTCTCCTTGTAAGACATGTTCCCCAGCCCCCTGATCATTTTTTTTGCCTTCCACTGGACCCTCTCCAATTTGTCCACATCCTTTCTATAGTGGGGAACCCAATATGCCAGATGTGGCCTCACCAGTGCCAAATGGAGGGGAATAATCACTTCCCTCAGTCTGCTGGCACACTGTTGACTCATATCCAGCTTCTCATCCACTGTAATCCCCAGGTCCTTTTTGGCAGAACTTAGCCAGTAGGTCCTCATCCTGTAGTGGTGCATGGCATTCTTCTGTCCCAAGTGTAGGACACTACACTTGTCCTTGTCATCAGATTTCTTTTGGTCCAATCCTCCAATTTGTCAAGGTCACTCTGGACTCTATTCTACCCTCCAGCATATCTACCTCTCCCCCCCAGCTTAGTGTCATCTGCAAACTTGCTAAGGGTGGAATCAGTCCCACATTCCAGATCTTTAATGAAGATGTTGAACAAGACCGGCTCCAGGACCGACCTCTGGGGCACTCTGCGTGATACCGGCTGCCAACTAAACATCGAGCCGTTGGTCATCACCCATTGAGCCTGATGACCTAGCTAGCTTTCTATCCACCTTATAGTCCATTCATCCAATCCATACTTCTTTAACTTGCTGGCAAGAATACTGTGGGAGACCGTATCAAAAGCTTTGCTAAAGTCAAGATCTATCACGTCCACCACTTTCCCTATATCTACAGAGCCAGTTATCTCATCATAGAAGGCAATCAGTTTGGTCAGGCATGACTTGCCCTTGGTGAATCCATGTTGACTGTTCCTGATTACCACCTTCTCCAAGTGCTTCAAAATGGATCTCTTGAGGACCTGCTCCAGGCCTTTTTCCAGGCACTGAAGTGAGGCTGACCTATCTGTAGTTCCCCAGATTCTCCTTCTTCCCTTTTTTAAAGATGGGCTCTATATTTGCCTTTTTCCAATCATCTGGAATCTCCCTTAATTGCCGCGAGTTTTCATAGATAATGGCCAATGGCTTTGCAATCACATCAGCCAACTCTGTCAGCACCCTCCGATACATTAAATCTGACCCAGGGACTTGTGCATGTCCAGCTTTTCTAAATAGTCCTTAACCTGCTCTTTCACCATTGAAGGATGCTCACCTCCCGCCCCCTTACTGTGCATACTGGAAGCTGACCTTGTCTGTAAAGACTGAGGCAAAAAAAGCATTTGTGTGTCAGCTTCTTTCACGTCATCTGTCACTAGGTTGCCTCCCCCATTCAGTAAGGGTCTCACACTTTCCTTGACCACCTTCTTGTTTCTAGCATACTTGTAGAAACCCCTCTTGTTACCCTTCAGATGCCTTGCCAGCTGCAATTCTAATTGTGCTTTAGCCTTCCTGATTACACCTCTTCATGCTCAAGCAATATTTTTATATTCTTCCTTAGTCATCTGTCCAAGTTTCCACTTTTTGTGTGCTTCCTTTATGTTTAAGCTCACTGAAGATTTCTCTGTTAAACCAAGCTGGTCGCCTGCCATGTTTGCTATTCTTTCTGCACATCGGGATGATTTGTTCCTGCACCCTCAAGAAAGCTTCTTTAAAATACAGCCAGCTCTTCTGGACTACTTCCCCCCCTCAGATTAGCCTCCCAGGGGTTCCTGCCATCAATTCCCTGGGGGAGTCAGTCTGCTTTTCTGAAATCCAGGGTCCATAGTACTTTCACCTACACAGCAATCTATTTGAACAGTTATAATCTGGATCTCATATTGGGTACAATTTTACTTAAGTTCAAAAGTATCTTTGATTGAATATTGATTAAATGAAAATGCTGGTTTTGATTTGGAGGTGTTTTGTTTTTAAAATAAACTATGGATACTCCTAAAGAGACTAAAGGATGTGAGCTTTTATTATTCCTAATCTTACTGTCATTTGGAGCACAAGATTTTACCTTAATATCAGTAGGTCCACAGGACTCCACATTTAATAGTCCCTTGTTCTTCGCTTGCTTCCTTCAGGAATTTGATTAGCAAGGACATCTCTGATAGTACTTTCCAAACTGATTTTAGTCAGCTGCAGTAGTGAATCACTTATGTTATACCACTGTTTACTTTTGTTCTGTCCTACTAATAATATGATATTGGAGGATATGATATTGGAGGATGGGTAGCTTCAAATTAATTCAGTCCAAATACAGATAAAGCAGAGATTTTTGACTTGTGTTAATGCTAGTGGGTTGTTTCTGGTCTGATGAGTCTCTTGAGCTACAGGGAGCTAGTTTTAAACCAAATCAGTCAACAAATGTCATAATATATATATTGTGGCCCAGCCTGTACCTTTTCAGGTAAAAGTGGGAAGGCTGTGGAAAAAGAAATTGTGAGGATTAGGGTATCCTGTCTTGGACAGTTGTAAAAAAACAAAACCAAACCAAAAACCAGAACAATTTCCTGACTGTTAGGAGATTTTTAAAACATTTCTAAATAAAAAGCTTATGCCATGAAGGTAAGTGTCTGCTGTACCTTGACAGTGTGTGGTGAAGGATTACACCCCTTCACTTTGCTACCTTACAGTTGAGGGAGTCATGATCCTATTTCTTGTACTCCCCCCGTTCTGCAAACTACTAAGTGCCCTCTACTCCCATTAATATCCAGACTTAAGTTAATAAAAGTCAAATGATCTCAAGCTTTGCAGGACCAGGCCTCCTGAGCATAATGGCTGTGTCATTCTGATGTTGCTTAGAGGTGATTGGGCCAGGTCTCCATGTGCTGCTCATACAAATCAGCCAACAGAGCTGAGCTGGCACTGGGGGGAATGCATGCTACTCCCTTGAAGAATTCCAACAAAAACAGCCAGAATGCTTCCAGTGATTCCGGTTTGGATGTTAAAAGGAGACGAGGACACTTAGTAGGATTAGACTCAGTCTAATGATTTGCACAGGCAGCAGCCATGTCCTAAGGCACAAAGGGAGGTGGGAGTCTTTCTTGTGAATCTGTTTCCTCTGCTCTCAACTGACCTAAATGTTCTAGGTTTTAAAGATTATTTTAAATTTGTAATCTGGTTGTGTAAAGTCAAAGCGATCAACTTGCTCCAGTCACATTGAAATAGAATAGATGCTGATACTATTGCCAAGTTGGATAGAGGCTGATGCTTTCTCAGGCAATCATAATGAACTTTACATGCATGTTTTTCTCTCTTCCGTTTTGGATTGCTGCAGTTCTCTGCTGTGGTACATCTATGCCAAACAAACTGGCCCCTGAACTTTGCCACATATAATGCCTACTCTCATTGTTTATTTTGTTTTCTGACGGTGGTTTTAGTATTTTTTTTTCCTAGTCTGTAAAGCGGTTAGCTTTGGAATACATTTTTAACTGTTTTATCTAGGCCATGTCAACGCTAGTGAGCTTACAGTGGCACAGCTGTACTGATGCAGCTGCACTGTTGTAAGGTCGCTTGTGTAGCTGCTCTGTACCACCAGGAGAGAGCTCTCCTGTCAATATAAACGAGTGGTGGTGTAGCTATGTTGGTGGGAGAGTGTCTCTTGCCGACAGCACTGACCACACTGGTGCTTCTGTTGGTGTAATTTATGTCACTCAGAGGGGTGTTTTTTCACATCCCTGAGCGACATAAATTGTACCGACAAAAGTGCTAGTATAGAAATAGTCTTATACAAAGTATTATAGAGTCCTTTGTCAACTCCTGCTTGTATAGCAATTTTCAGTACACCAATCAGTTCTAGTTTTAAAGCATTACATCTTTAGATTATCTTGCTGATATTGGGTAGAAATAATAAATTCATTTTAATTAAAAATTAAACACACGTTTTGATATCAAAACTTTTGATATTAGTTTGTATGTACTGTGTTCCTCTAGAACAGTTTGCTACACCCAGTGATGTTGGTTTTGCCCAGAACTGTTAATATAGTACCATGCTTCAGAGAAATTCCACTTGAGGCCATCTCCTTGAGAAAATCTTTTGCTATTGCTGGTATAGTTTACTTCTGCATAATTGCCTGTACTTTTAAATGGTGGAGCTGAGTTACTAATGCTTCCAAAACAAATATTGACTGAAGATATCCAACAATTTGTAGGAGTCAGTGACATCTACCCAACAACGATCTCCTGGTCAATTGTGTTGCCTGGTGAGCCCAGACATGCTGGTTGATGGGTGGCTTGCTCTCAGAGGGATGCCATTCACCTATTGGCTGTGTGATTCTGGTTTTCCCCTGGGCAGCCCCAATAATAGCATTCTTGTTAGAAAGCAAAAATATATTGTTATGCAACCGTGTTTTTTAATAGGTTAACACCAACAGGCAGAGACCCTGGAATAATGATGCAGATGTGAGCCCAGTAAATAAAGTAACCAACTCTTACTGCAAGAATATGCAGAGACAGCTTGACTCCTCCTATTGGTGCTGTGACAGTTTCAGTTCCCCCAGGGGCAAGAAGCATAGGCATGCCCCTGATCATCATCTGAGAGTTACTTCGTGATATGGAGTCTTTGCCATTTGAGAGGAGTTACTCCTAGGGGCTATATGCAGGTATGCCAAGGTACACCTACATACCCAGCCTGCTTAGTAACTCTGTTACGTTATTCTTCTCTGTATCCTTTTTGAATATTGGTTTGATTCAGGGAAGTCACAAAAAGATAGATGGATTTAGCAATTTCTTGTCCTCCTACCTTAACAATATGCAGCAGTGTGTTTTTTCTGTGATAATGACATGAATGAGAGAACTTGCCTAATCAGTTGGATTATATTGTATACAATATTATTGGAAGGAAAAATCTTTAGATTTATTACAGGGAAGCTGACATGATTTGGCAGTAGGGTGATGCAACACCACCTGGGAAATGATTTGTTTATAAATCAATGTAAGGTTAGTTCACAAACCCCGTAGCAGATACTAGCCTAAATTAGGGGTTAACAAAAAACAAGAATTGGACACGTTCTGCAAATGTGTGCCTAGAATTCTCTATTCAATTTTCTGTCTTTTGGCAAGGTTTGGGAAGGGAAGGAGCTTCTAGAGAGCATAAACTCTTACAGCTATAGCCTGTTTGTTAGCTGGAGGAGAAGATGGATAGTGGGATGCTGCCAAGAACGCATATTTTACATAAATAGAATAACCATTCAAAATATTTGTTCACAGTAGCAGATCAGGCATTTGTGACCCTTGGTATGGATGATGTTTATTGCCAAGGAGCTCTGGTTCTTGGACAGTCCTTGAGGAATCATATGACATCTAGAAAGCTGGCTATATTAATTACACCACAGGTCTCCAGTGTGATGAGGTAAGAATTCAAAAATTCTCAGCTGTAGTAAATGTGAAAAATAATTGGTTGCAAACTGGACTTCTGTTGAATTTCTTGCCATAACATAATTACAAATAAACCTACTATGTTTTTTTTTTTAATGCATACCTTAGCTTCTTGCTGTTCAGAGAAACTAAACCCGAGGTTTTCAACAGTGACTAGTGATTTTTGTGTTTCTCAATCTTTTATTTCCACCACACAAAAGAAGTGGGCGGGGGGGGGGGGAGGGCAGCCATACCCTCCTGTAAATTAGGCTTCTTTAAGATGCCCCAGTTTGGGCACCTAAAATTACTAATCACTTGAAAATATTGCCCTAAGTCTTTGGTGGTGGAACATTTAAATCGTCGTTTTTGTTTTGTTTAACAAACACCTACCACTTAGTCTGATTCCATAGCCATTCTATGTGCAGAACTCTCATTCGATCACTTCACATCTAGTAAATTAGTTGGGTCAGACCTGGACAGCAATACTCTGGGAGACTCAGTTACTGCAAGACATGATGCAGGTAAATCAGTAGATGGTAATCTTAGCTCTTACCATTGAACCAGTGCTGCAGTATACTGCTGAAGGGGCCATCTTGTGAATGGGGTGTAAAACAGAACACCACAGACTTCAATTGTTACATCTGCTTATATTGGGTCAGAGTTTGGCTTTGTGTGCAGTTTGAGAACTGTGCACATTGCTGATTCTGAATGTGGTGTGGTGCTGATTGTAAAGCATGGGGCAATTTTTCCTTTTTTTGCTGCAGGTTAGATGCACTGGCAAGTCCATGCTTCCAGAGTTTTTAAGCACAGGTCAAATATGAACAGTATACTATCCCTGAATAAGACTCTAAGATATTGATAATGTGAATTTTAGAACTAGATTGATTTTATTTTTTCAAGTTTTTTGTTGAAAATTTTTCAACAAATGTCAATTTTTTCCCATTTATTGATGAGAAAAATATTTTTCAAAAGCACCTAAATGACTTGGGAGCCTAAATCTCAGTTATAGGACTTTTTGAAATTTACTCCACATTAAAAAAACAAAACCCCTAACCAAACCAAATCTTAACTCTCCCCTTCCCCCATTATATTTTGGTGACTAATTACTGATTCTGAGAGCCAGTTAGTCCTTAAATTATAAGCTGCAGAGTGTAGGGCTTGTGTCTTCCTCTCTTTGGACAACACGTAGGATATTGTAAGTGATACCATAACACATAAATTACCTTAAGATTATTTTTTCCTGTTCTAGGCTTGTAAATGTTAATGATAATCATCAATTTCAGTATTGTCTAGGAAGGTTCTGAGTGATTATGAAGACACACCCCACTGAAATTCTTTTGAGAGGGCTTGAAACAATAGTAATATATCTATATCTCACATATTTTAAACGTGTATAACTGAGGATAAATTTACTCTGACAGGCACAGGGAGGTGCAAATACCTGTACCAGAAAGGCCTGCTACACCCTGGGGAGGGACCATGCACTGCAGAAGTGGCCAGTGGTGATGGTTCTGCATGTTTATGCAATGAGAGGACAGCTCTACTGTCCACTTGGCAAATGCTATAATAGGGGTGCACTGAAAATGTGAGAGTCCTAGTCACACCACCTCCCTAGCCAGAACCAATCACTTCTTGAGATGCACTGGCCCTTAGTAGAATGGACGTTGTAATTTGTGCCCCTATAGTTACCTCCAGGGCAGACTTCTTGTCTACAGGGACCATGCATCTTGGTTTAACCTCTAGTTGGGGGTCGTTAAATCAGAACTGAGTGTCATTGTGGGGCCAGTTATCTTCTTGTCTGATTTTTTGCACTATGTTTAACTGAAGAAATGTTTCTAAATGTCATTGTTCTGTATGTTGCTTGCTTTGTCAGGGCTGTCCTCTGCAGTGTGTTTGATGAAGTGATTGAAGTGGATGCAATTGACAGTGCTGACTCCATGCACTTGGCTCTGCTGGAAAGGCCAGAGCTGGGTGTAACCTTCACCAAACTTCACTGTTGGACTCTCACTCAGTATAGCAAATGTGTCTTTATGGATGCAGACACCTTGGTGAGTAGAAAGTGGTAATCATGTTGTTAGGATTCTGAGTGATGTTAAAGATAGCTGGGTAGATTCTGCTAGACAAATCGAGACTGGTACTCATCAGAGTAAGGTGGCCCAAAGATCAAAAGAATTTGTACGGAAATAAAGTCACCTGTTTAACTAGCTGTCCAGTACAAATTATGGCCATGATTGCATTTACCATCCTCTACACATAAGCAGTTCATTTTGCAGGATTAGTTGAGCCAGTTCACAGTTGAACATTTGTCTCTGGATCTGAAAAACATTTTTATGAGCTGTGATCCCGTACTGTGTGTTTTTATTTACCAAAAAAGGGAGATATTCAGGGGAAGTAGGTTTTTTATTGAATCTTTCCTTTTTGTGGTAAATAAATGTATTTATTCACTATTTTATTTATCTGATTTTATAATTTTATATAAAGAGCACCTATCCCATCCAATCGGCTTCTCTTAACCATTAAAAATTCAGGACAGATCCTCAGTTAATATATTATAGCTTCTCTACATCGATTTTGAAGGAGCAATGCAGACTTTCATCAGCAGAAGTCCTCAATGTTGTTGTATAAATGGAGCAGTCTTTCCTGCTCCCTTCAAAGCTTAAAAGAAGGAAATCAGCAAACAAACATACCAGGCAAACAATTCCAAAAATAAATCCTAACAATATTAAAAAAACAAACTAGTGCTTCACTCAGCTGTCCCCAGAGTCAGTGCCAAACCGGATCTTTCAGACACACGGCTTTCACCAGCCATTATTACACTTATTCAAACAGATGGGCTCTGCAGCGTGCCCCCAAGGACCCTGTCTGTGTCTGTCTCTCTCTGTCACTCTCACACACAAAATATAGATATCTGTAAAAATGTACCAGCAAGGCCTGCGTATACCCTGGGGTGTAAAAGTGTTCTTCTCCTCGTTGCACTAGAATACTTTGAGGGACCTGCCATTTAAACGTGGTGATCATGTTGTAATTTCATTATGGTCACTGTTTTGCATTAGATCTTAAGGAAAGCTATAAATACTGTTCTTCTTCGAGTGCTTGCTCATATTGATTCGAATTAGGTGTGCGCGCACCGCGTGCACGCTCGTCGGAAGATTTTTACCCTAGCAACACTCGGTGGGTCAGCTGGGCGCCCCCTGGAGTGGCGCCGCTATGGCGCTGGATATATACCCAACGGCCCTTCAGTTCCTTCTTACCGCCCATGTCGGTCATTGGAACAGTGGAGCGCGGCTTAGCTGATCTCCACCTCCCTAGCTACTTGTAGTTATTTTATTAATTCTCGTGTATATAGTTATAAATTCTATAGTTATAGTTAGTTTTATTCATTCTTTGTTAGTGTATGTAGTTGAGAGGGGTTCAGGGATTAGCCCCTTCCCCGCACCCGGTACCGGGCCCCATGCCTGGTTCACCGGGCTTCAAACCATGCTCGACCTGCACAGGCCGATGCCAACGGGAGATCCCCACGACTCTTGCCTTAAATGCCTTGGGGAATCTCACCTCTTGGATAAGTGCCGGATCTGTAAGGCCTTTAAGCCCAGGACGAAGAAGGAGCGGGACTTTCGTCTGCTCTTACTCCTCCTCCCCCCTCGGCACCGAGCGCTGGACAGTCCACATCAAGCAGAAGCGTCTCTTCAGCACTGGATCGAGCCGGTACCGCTAAGACCCCTTGGCACCGACCGTCGCCAGCACTGTCGTCTGCTCAGCACCGTTCCCTCTCTCTGCGGGTTAAAAAGCATAAGACTCTTGCGGCTTCCATACCACCTGCACCGCAGTTGGAGCACCTCCCTAAGCCTGACCGCCCGGCACCAACAGCTTCGGCATTGTCGATTCTGGTCCCACAAGGGCCGTTGAGTCCAGTGCCTGAAAGCTCTCCAGCGCACACCGTGGTTGAGCTCACAATTCCCTCCACGCTGGAGACCTTTTCTACGGCGAAGGAGCTGATCGTGCTGACAGAGTCCACGCTGCCTCAACCCCCGGCACCGCTGGTGAGGGTCATTCAATCAATAGGCAGGCCTGTCCTGCTGAGGGCACCCTCTGTTGGCACCGTTGAGAGGCACCGATCACAATCACGATCCCACCAGCGCTCTCGGTCCTGTCGCTGATCCCGGTCCCGACGCTGCTCGCTCTCCATCTTGGTACTGGTCGCACTCGCGGCACCGCTCAGTGTCCCGTTTGCTGGCCCGATACTCTCGGCACCGATCCAGCTCCTGGTACCGTTCCCGGCACCGCGCTTCTCGCAGCCGCTCCAGACATCAAGCCTCCAGATCCCGGTCAACTTCCCGGCACTGCTCCAGTCACAGGTCCCAATCTCGTTCCCGGTACCGGTATGGCAACCGGTACTGCTCTCCGGTGCCACACAGGGAGAGGTTGTTTAGAGATGGAGACCCTTCCCATGGTTTTTCAGTGCCTCCTTGGCCATCTCATCACACATCTGTGTCATCTCACGCGGACAGTGCTTCCTATGCACAGGACCGTGACTCAGATGTGCCCAGCCGTGTCTTCCAGGAGACCCAGGCCCAGGAACAGGGACCCCATCAGTGGTCATTCTGGACACGTTGGGCATACCATCAAGCCCAAGGTGCGCCTCCAATGCCATCCTGCTCCGCACCATCGGAACACCGGGTGCTGGAAGCAACAGTCAGCCGCCCCCTTCCCGTGGGTACAGAGGAGGCTCTCATTCAGCCAGCAGTGTCTCAAGTTCCACCTGAGACTGACGTTACTCAAGAACAGGAGCCCACGCAGGACCCTTTGGCCTTTCCTCTTCCTCCTCTCCAGATGAAGTGGTGGCGGGGACATCCTCCTCGGGCCCTCCTCCAATTGACCTGCGGGCACATCAGGACCTCCTGAGGCGGGTGGCCCTGAATATGAATCTTCAGGTGGAGGAGGTCCCGGAGATAGAGGACCCAGTGGTGGATATCCTGTCAGCTGACACCTCCACAAGAGTGGCCTTGCCGTTTATCCGTACAATACAAGCAAACGCCCATACCATCTGGCAATCTCCAGCATCTATCACGCCCACAGCCAGGGGAATTGAGCGGAAGTACATGGTACCCTCTAAGGGGCATGAGTACCTGTACGTGCACCCTCCTCCCTGCTCCCTTGTCGTGCAATCAGTCAGTGAAAGGGAACGCCATGGCCAGCAAGCTCCTGCTCCAAAATCAAAGGAGGCTAGGTGCATGGACTTATTGGGCTGCAAGGTATACTCTATTGGGGGCCTCCAACTCAGGGTGGCAAACCAGCAAACGCTGCTCAGCCGGTACAATTATAATACCTGGACGGCAGTTGAGAAATTCAAGGAGTTCATTCCCCAAGACTCCCACCAAGAGTTTTCTGCCCTTATGGAGGAAGGGAAGAAGGTGGCGAGAACTCTCCAGGCCTCCCTGGACGCAGCTGATTCCGCAGCCAGGACCCTGGCTTCAGGTGTTGCCATGAGGCGGATATCATGGCTTCAGGTGTCAGGCCTTCCACCTGAGTTAGAAACCACCATACAGGACCAGCCCTTTGATGGTCAAGGCCTATTCTCTGAAAAGACTGACCCCAGGCTGCAGAGCCTTAAGGACAACAGGGTCATCATGGGCTCCCTCCGGATGCACACCCCGGTGACTCAGCGCAGGTCCTTCCGTCCGTAGTCTCACCGCCCTTATCCCCCACCTAGACCAAGACAGGGCTTTGGCAGAGGGCGCGGCTGAGACAATCGTAGATGGTGGTCTGGACCCCAAGGGGGCCAGAATCAGGGTCCCTCCAAACCGCCTACGGGGCCAAAGCCAAACTTTTGAAGGTGCGCCCAAGGATGGCATACCAGTTCCTTTCCAGGATCCTTTCCCTCCTTTTTCCAACCGCCTCTCCTTTTTCCTCCCTGCGTGGTCCCAGCTAACTTCAGATCATTGGGTCCTACACACGGCAGAACTTGGGTACCACCTCCAGTTTTTCGCCTCCCCCTTCTACCTCCCACCCTCGTCCCTCTTCAGGGACCCCTCTCACGAGCAATTCCTCTTACAAGAGGTGCGGATGCTCCTTACCATGGGAGCCATAGAGGAAGTACCAAAAGACGAAAGGGTGAAGGGGTTCTATTCCCTCTATTTCCTAATCCCCAAGGCGAAGGGAGGTCTCAGACCTATCCTAGACCTGCAAGAACTCAACAAATTCATGATAAAGTTGAAGTTCCACATGGTATCTCTGGAAACCATCATCCCATCCTTGGATCGCAGAGACTGGTATGCTGCCCTCGACATGAAGGACGCGTATTTTCACATTGCCATTTATCCTCCACACGGGCGGTGCCTCCGGTTTGTAGCCAACCGTCAGCATTTCCAGTTTACGGTCCTACCGTTTGGCCTCTCTGCAGCACCGAGAGTATTCACAAAGTGCATGGCTGTAGTCGCCGCCTCCCTCCGCTGCCACCGGATACACGTCTTTCTGTATCTGGACGATTGGCTCATCTGAGGGACCTCTGAGACACAAGTCACCCATCATGTAGGCATCGTCAAGGACCTATTCATACGTCTAGGCATGATGATCAATACAGAGAAATCCACTCTGGTTCCCACACAGAGGATAGACTTCATTGGAGCCATCCTGGACTCCAGTCTCGCCAGAGCCTGCTTATCACCGACTCGGTTTCAGGTGATGGTAGCAATTATCCAAAGCCTACAGAACTTCCCAACGACTTCGGCTTGCACTTGTCTATTGGCTGCCTGCACGTTCGTGACCAAACATGCCAGGCTACGCCTCCGTCCCCTCCAATCTTGGCTCAACTTGATATACCACCCGGGCAGAGACGCCATAGACATGATAGTCACCATTCCCCCGAGCATCCTAGGTTCCCTTGACTGGTGGCTGACGCCTTCCCTGGTGTGTGCAGGGATGCTGTTCCATCCACCCAGGCCTTCTATGTCCCTGATGACGGACGCATCATCTCTCGACTGGGGTGCTCACCTTGGACATCTTCGCACTCAAGGACTTTGGTCATCTCAGGAGCTGGCCGTGCACATCAACGTCCAAGAGCTGAGAGCAGTCCACCTTGCGTGTCAGGTGTTTCAACAGCACTTACAAGGCCGTTGTGTCTCAGTGTTCACAGACAACACAATGGCCATATATTACATAAACAAGCAGGGAGGGGCACAGTCCTCCCCGCTTTGTCAGGAGGCCATCCAACTCTGGTCTTTTGTATAGCCCACTCGATAGACCTGGTAGCGTCCTTTCTCCCAGGGGTGCGGAACACTCTGGCGGATTGACTCGGCAGATCCTTCCTGTCTCACGAGTGGTCGATTTGTCCGTATGTTATTTATTCTGTTTTCCGGAAGTGGAGATTTCCCCGCATAGACCTCTTCGCTTCCCACGAGAACAGGAAATGCCAGATGTTCTGCTCCTTCCAAGGCCTCTCCCAGGGCTTGATCTCAGACGCTTTCCTGATGCCGTGGACGAGCCAACTGCTTTACACCTTCCCACCGGTTCACAGAGTCCTGCTAAAGCTCCGCAGGGACGGAGCTCGCTTGATCATGATCGCTCCAGCGTGGCCCAGGCAGCACTGGCACACCATGTTGCTCGACCTCTCGATAGACAACCCAATTACCCTGCCTCTTCACCCAGACCTCATAACTCAGGACCACGGCAGACTTCACCACCCAGACCTGCAGTCCCTTCATCTCATGGCATGGCTGCTGCGTGGTTAAGCCAGTCAGAGTTACATTGCTCTGCCTCAATACAACAAGTACTCCTGGGTAGCAGGAAACCTTCCACTTGGTCAACGTATCTGGCCAAGTGGAAGTGTTTCTCCTGCTGGTGCGAAACGCAGAATGTCACTCCCACCGAAGTCTCGATCCCCACCACCTTGGACTACCTCTGGTATCTCGAACAGCAGGGCCTAGCGGTATCATCATTGAGGGTGCACTTGGCGGCCATCTCTACCTTCCACTCAGGGGAGAGTGGCCGTTCCGTGTTCTTGCTCCCTGTGGTTTCTAGGTTCCTCAAGGGCTTGGAGCGCCTATACCCTCAAGTACGACGCCCCGCCCCAACCTGGGACCTCAACCTGGTTCTAACCAGACTCATGTCTGCCCCATTCGAGCCATTAGCAACCTGCTCCCTACTGTACCTGCCCTGGAAGATAGCTTTCCTCGTAGCCATTACATCGGCCAGATAAGTCTCCGAGCTTCGGGCTCTCACGGTGGACCCACCGTATACTGTGTTTCACAAGGACAAGGTGCAGTTGTGACCACACCCGACGTTCCTTCCTAAAGTGGTTTCGGCCTTTCATGTCAACCAGGATATCTTCCTTCCAGTCTTCTTCCCGAAGCCACATTCATCACGACGGGAGCAACAGTTGCACTCCCTAGATGTCCGTAGAGCGCTCGCATTTTATATCGAGCGCACAAAACCCTTTCGTAAAACGCCCCAACTCTTCGTCGCGGTGGCAGACCAAATGAAGGGCCTACCTGTCTCCTCCCAGAGGATCTCATCTTGGGTGACGGCGTGCATCCGTACTTGGTATGACTTGGCTCATGTTCCCTTGAGCCACCTCACCGCTCATTCTACCAGAGCTCAGGCTTCATCTGCTGCCTTCCTGGCTCATGTACCCATCCAGGAGATATGCCACGCAGCTACCTGGTCCTTGGTCCACACCTTTGCCTCTCATTATGCTCTGGTTCAACAGTCCAGAGATGGTGCAGCCTTTGGCTCAGCAGTTTTGCATTCTGCAACATCTCACTCCGACCCCACTGCCTAGGTAAGGCTTGGGAATCACCTAATTGGAATGGATATGAGCAAGCACCCGAAGAAGAAAAGACGGTTACTCACCTTTGTAACTGTTCTTTGAGATGTGTTGCTATATCCATTGCAAACCCGCCCTCCTTCCCCACTGTCGGAGTAGCCGGCAAGAAGGAACTGAAGGGCCGTTGGGTCGGCAGTGGTATATATCCAGTGCCATAGCGGCGCCACTCCAGGGGGCACCCAGCCGACCCACCGAGTGTTGCTAGGGTAAAAATCTTCCGACGAGCATGCACGCGGCGCATGCACACCTAATTGGAATGGATATGAGCAACACATCTCGAAGAACAACAGTTACAAAGGTGAGTAACCGTCTTTTATCTTATCAACTAACAAATGAAAGTTCTGATACCCAGCCTCCTTTATACTGTCACTGTTTAATGTGCTCTAAATACTCAGAGCTTCCATGACAAGGATAGTAATTTAATCCCTCAGTTTTGAGTTAGCTGTCCAGATGTTAAAGGCAACACAGTGTTCATAAACTGTTACTTTAAAATTTTAAATTTGAGTCTTTTTTTTTCCCCAAGGTGTTATGTAACATTGATGAACTGTTTGAACGGGAAGAGCTTTCTGCAGCTCCTGATTCTGGCTGGCCAGATTGCTTTAATAGTGGCGTATTTGTCTTTCGACCTTCTGTAGAAACTTACAACCGTCTGCTGCAGTTTGCTACTGAACATGGCAGCTTTGATGGTAAGTCTTTGAGAGAACATAGTGCCAGAAATTACCCTGACTCTCAACAAGCCAATTCTCCATAACTGTAAAGGGCTGAGTGTACTACTTAGCAGAAGCAGCAAAGAATCCTGTGGCACCTTATAGACTAACAGACGTTTTGGAGCATGAGCTTTCGTGGGTGAATACCCACTTCGTCAGATGCATGTAGTGGAAATGTCCAGGGGCAGGTATATATATATGCAGGCAAGCGAGAGATAATAAGGTAGTTCAATCAGGGAGGATGAGGCCCTGTTCTAGCAGTTGAGGTGTGAAAACCAAGGGAGGAGAAACTGGTTTTGTAATTGGCAAGCCATTCACAGTCTTTGTTTAATCCTGAGCTGATGCTGTCAAATTTGCAGATGAACTGAAGCTCAGCAGTTTCTCTTTGAAGTCTGGCCCTGAAGTTTTTTTGCTACAGGATGGCCACCTTAAGGTCTGCTATAGTGTATAGGGAGTATGGCCACCTTAAGGTCTGCTATAGTGTATAGTGTATAGGGAGGTTGAAGTGTTCTCCTACAGGTTTTTGTATATTGCCATCCCTAATATCTGATTTGTGTCCGTTTATCCTTTTCCGTAGCAACTGTCCAGTTCTGGCCAATGTACATAGCAGAGGGGCATTGCTGGCATATGGTGGCATATATTACATTGGTGGACATGCAGGTGAATGAACCGGTGATGGTGTGGCTGATCTGGTTTGGTCTTGTGATGGTGTCGCTGGTGTAGATATGTGGGCAGAGTTGGCATCGAGGTTTGTTGCATGGATTGGTTCCTGAGCTAGAGTTCCTATGGTGCGGTGTGCAGTTACTGGTGAGAATGTGTTTCAGGTTGGCAGGATGCCTGTGGGCGAGGACTGGCCTGCCACCCACAGCCTGTGAAAGTGTGGGATCATTGTCCAGGATGGGTTGTAGATCCCTGATGATGCATTGGAGAGACCACCCAGACATTATCATCAAAGAGGCTGATAAAGGAGGTGCTGTTGTCATCATGAACAGGTATGACTACCAAAAGGAGGCTGCCAGACAACTCTCCAACACCAAATTCTTCAGGCCACTTCCCTCAGATCCCATTGAGGAATACACTTAAGAAACTGCAACATCTACTCAGGACACTCCCTACTCTAACACCGGAACAAATCAACATACCCTTAGAGCCCCGACCAGGGTTATTCTATCTACTGCCCAAGATCCACAAACCCGGAAATCCTGGACGCCCCATCATCTTGGGCATTGGCACCCTCACTGAAGGACTGTCTGGATATGTGGACTCTCTACTCAGACCCTATGCCACCAGCACTCCCAGCTATCTCCGTGACACCACTGATTTCCTGAGGAAACTACAATGCATTGGTGACCTTCCAGAAAACACCATCCTAGCCACCATGGATGTAGAGGCTCTCTACACGAACATCCCACACACAGATTGAATACAAGCTGTCAGGAACAGTATCCTTGATGATGCCACAGCACAACTGGCTGCTGAGCTCTGTGTCTTTATCCTCACACACAACTATTTCAAATTTGATGACGATATATACCTCCAGATCAGTGGCACTGCTATGGGCACCCGCATGGCCCCACAATATGCCAATATTTTTATGGCTGACCTGGAACAACGCTTCCTCAGCTCTCGTCCACTCATGCCCCTTCTCTACCTACGCTACACTGATGACATCTTCATCATCTGGACCCATGGGAAGGAGACTCTGGAAAAATTCCACCACGATTTCAACAGCTTCCACCCCACCATCAACCTCAGCCTGGACCAATCTACACGGGAGGTCTACTTCCTAGATACCACGGTGCAAATAAGTGATGGTCACATTACCACCACCCTATACCGAAAACCTACCGACCGCTATGCCTACCTTCATGCCTCCAGTTTCCATCCCGGGCACATCACACGATCCATTGTCTACAGCCAAGCACTGAGGTACAACCGCATCTGCTCTAACCCCTCAGAGACCAACACCTACAAAATCTCCACCAAGCATTCTCAAAACTACAATACCTGCACGAGGAAATAAGGAAACAGATCAACAGAGCCAGACGTGTACCCAGAATCCTCCTACTGCAAGACAAACCCAAGAAAGAAATCAACAGGACTCCACTGGCCATCACATACAGTCCCCAGCTAAAACCTCTCCAACGCATCATCAGGGATCTACAACCCATCCTGGACAATGATCCCACACTTTCACAGGCCGTGGGTGGCAGGCCAGTCCTCGCCCACAGGCAACCTGCCAACCTGAAACACATTCTCACCAGTAACTGCACACCGCACCATAGGAACTCTAGCTCAGGAACCAATCCATGCAACAAACCTTGATGCCAACTCTGCCCACATATCTACACCAGCGACACCATCACAGGACCTAACCAGATCAGCCACACCATCACCGGTTCATTCATCTGCACGTCCACCCATGTAATATATGCCATCATATGTCAGCAATGCCCCTCTGCTATGTACATCGGCCAAAACTGGACAGTCGCTATGGAAAAGGATAAACGGATACAAATCAGATATTAGGAATGGCAATATACAAAAACCTGTAGGAGAACACTTTAACCTCTCTGGCCACACTATAACAGACCTTAACGTGGGCATCCTGTAGCAAAAAAACTTCAGGGCCAGACTTCAAAGAGAAACTGCTGAGCTTCAGTTCATCTGCAAATTTGACAGCATCAGCTCAGGATTAAACAAAGACTGTGAATGGCTTGCCAGTTACAAAACCAGTTTCTCCTCCCTTGGTTTTCACACCTCACCTGCTAGAACAGGGCCTTATCCTCCCTGATTGAGCTACCTCATTATCTCTCGCTTGCCTGCATATATATACCTGCCCCTGGACATTTCCACTACGTGCATCTGACGAAGTGGGTATTCACCCACGAAAGCTCATGCTCCAAAACGTCTGTTAGTCTATAAGGTGCCACAGGATTCTTTGCTGCTTTTACTGATCCAGACTAACACGGCTACCCCTTTGATACTTGACTACTTAGCAGAGCAGAGGAAATGACAATATGGAAGATTTAATCTCTCAAAAAACCTAGGGGGCAGATCCTCAGCTGATGTAAATTGTCATAGCTCCAGTTTACACTAGTTGAGGATCTAACTCTATAACTCTTGATCAGATAAGATGGATGGGGTTACCTGAATATCTCTGCCTCACTACACATTATTTCATTTAAAGCTTGTGTTAAAAAAATATTCTTTCCTTTGTCTATATCGTGGAAACAGACAAATTGCTAAGTATGAATACAAAATAATACAAGCATGTAGGGACAAAATCAGAAAGGCTAAGGCACACAATGAGTTACACCTAGCAAGGGACATCAAAGGCAATAAGAAGAGGGTCTATAAATATATTAGAAACAAGAGAAAGATGAAGGAAAGTGTAGGCTTTCTGTTCATTGGGGAAGAAGAGCTAATAACAGATGACATCAAGATGTCTGAGGTTTGTCTGTTTTACTTCAGTCTTCTCTAAAAAGGTAAATTGTTACTAGATACTTAACATAGTTAATATTAACAACAAGGGGGAAGGAACACAAGCCAAAACTGGCACGGGGGGAACAAGCTGAAGAATATTTAGATAGGTTAGATGTATTCAAGTCAGCAGGGCCTGATGAAATTCACCCTGAAGTGCTTCCGTCACTTCCTTAAGTAATCTTGGAACCATTGGTGATTATCTTTGAGAACTCCTGGAGGATGGGTTAAGCACCAGTGGACTGGAGAAGGGCAAACATAGTACCTATCTTTAAAAAGGGGGACAAAGAGAATCCAGGAATTATAGATCAGTCTGCCTAACTTGGATACCTGAAAAAATACTGGAACAAATTATTCCACAATCAGTTTGTAAGCACCTAAAGATTCATAGGGCTACAAGGAATAGCCAGCATGGATTTGTTTGCATGGATTATGCCAAATCAATCTAATTTCCTTTTTTGACATTGTTACTGGCATTGTGGGTAAGAGGAAAGCTGTAGACGTGATATAGCTTGATTTCTTTGTTAGGCTTTTGAGGCTGTCCCACACATTACTCGCAGAAGCAAACTAGGAACATGTGGTCTAGATGATATGGTCTATAAGAAGGGTGGAAAACTAGTTGAAAGATTGTACTCAGAGTAATTATCAGTGGTTGCAGTTAAACTGGGAGTAGGTATCCAGTAGGGTCCCACAGGGGTACTAGTCAATATTTTCAGTAATGATTTGGATTATGGAATGGAGAGCATACTTACAAAATTTGCAGATGACACCAAACTGGGAAGAGTTGGAAACCTGGAGGACAAAATTAGAATTCAAATTGACCTTGACAAATTGGAGAACAGGTCTGAAATCAACCAGATGAAGTTCAATAAAGTCAAGTGCAAAGCACTATGCTTGGAGAGGCATAATCAAATGCACATTGGTTCTGAATCAGCAGTGTCATGCAATAGTGAAAAAGGCTCATATCTTTATGGGATATATTAACAGCAGTGTCCTATATAAAACATGGGAGGTAATTGTCCAATTTTACTCTGTAGTGATGAAGCCTCAGCTGTCATACTCTTCCAATTCAGGAGGCCACACGTTAAGAAAGATGTGAACAATTTGGAGAGAGTCCAGAGGAGAACGAAACAAATGATAAAATGTTCAGAAAACCTGGCCAATGAGGAAAAGATTAATAAAAAAAGAATGGACATATTTAGTCTTGAGAAAAGAAAACTGAGGGTGGATCTGATAAGTCTTCAAATATGCCAAGGGCTGTTACAAAGACTATGGTGAGCAAATGCTGAAAGTAGGAGAAGCAGCAATTGGCTTCATCCTCAGCAGGGGAGATGTATGTTAGATATTAAGGAAAACTTTCAAGAATAGATAAGCTCTGGAATAGACTTCCAGGGGAGGCTGTGGAATCCCCATCACTGGCAGTTTTTAAGAATAGGCTTGACAAACACCTGTCAGGGTGGGCTAGGGTTATTTTGTCTTGCCTACATGCACAGGAGTGGACTAAGTAACCTCTCAAGATCCCTTCCAGCCCAACTTTTCTATGATTCTGTCATTCTATGAACTCTTAATTTCTGTTTCCTGCCATTCTTTATTATTTGATTTAATAAGTGTATTATTTATTTCTCATGCTGTCAAATTCATGCTGAATAATTATATTTTGTATTTATATTAACTTTCAGTATATTAGCCAGCAGGGCCCTAATTCTGCAAACAGTTACACACTGGTGTCACGCTGTTGCTTTTGTTACCTCCTCTTCCCACCCACCATCAGCTCGGTTGTCTCTTTTGTCTATTTGCCTCTGCTTACTGGCAATTTTTACCCAATTTGAAGATTTTGCAGTTTCTTCTCATACACAAACTAGCTTTTGAAAGCAAGACAACACTGAATATTCATATAACTTCCTCCTTGGAGTCTAAAGGATTAAGCTAAAATACTGTGGGAGACACAGGTTAACCTCATGATTGTGGGCTAGATAGTACTTTTGTAGTGTAGCTGCAGGAACAGTACAGGGAAGGGATATTGGCTCTTGCTTAGATTAGCTGGTGGAGCCCAGTCTCCAGCCATATGTTCATGGAGGAGCAAGAAATGGGTGCATAGCACCCACTTACCCTGCACGCCCAGACTCAGGGTCCAGGAAGACTATAGGATTGTAAACCTGTGTGGGTATGTAGCTCAAATCACTCAAGTTTTAGACCAAAGAGCACTGAATTTTCTCTTGGCTTTTAAATCTTCAAACAAATTGTAGTTTATATGAGCATTTTGTTGATGCTGCTTATAATTTTATTTATTCTCTAGGTGGTGATCAAGGCTTATTAAATAGTTTCTTCAGTAACTGGGCAACAACAGATATTGGCAAACATTTACCATTTATCTACAACTTAAGCACTAGTGCTATCTACACATATGTTCCTGCTTTCAAACAGTAAGTAGTATTACTAGTGAATGATTACAATTCTATACCGCCCTTTAATGTATTTTCCCATTTATAAGAGAAAAGGATAGTGACCCATTCTGACACTTGATTATAAGTTAGTCTAACGCAATAGTCCACAATGTGAAGTCATGTGACAAGAAGTTGGAATACAGTAATGCAGAGCCTCTAGCCTCTGCTTTGATACAGAATACCAAGATTTCTCAACACTTAGTATTATTAAATAGCTCTTGCAATAGAGAACAAAGGTAAAAGCTGGAACAGTATTAGAGGTTTTTGAATTGATATATCTTTGCTGATATGTCACTTCAGTGACACTTTCCTTATATTCTACAGACCACAGATTACATAATGGCACAGTTCTGGTATTCTTACTGTAAAAGTAGCCCCATTGCTTTTCATTAGTTTCTCACAGTGTAAGGGTATTGAAATCTGTCCATAAGACTCTTCCTTGAAGCAAAATTGGTGCTAGCAATTATTATATGATTTCAAATGCTCTTTTTTTTCTCTTTAATAAACTTTTGTATTACACTGTTATAAGCATGACTATATAATTTTTTTTCAAAAATGGGTCGTGAATTCAATGATCCATTAGTGTGAATTATGATGAACTTCTTGTGAAGCTTTGAGTGGATAACTTAAATATTGGAACCACAATAATCAATAATTTTGCTGCTTTGATATTCAGAAAGTGATTTTTTTATTAGTTTGGAGTTCAAGAAGAGATGATATGAAATTTAATCTTTCAGTTTCCTTCATGAACTATTTCCATTGGAATGAGCAGTAGGAAACAGTAAAAGACTGCGTTGTCACTTTCCTTTCTTTCAAGCAAAGCAATTCAGATTAATAAGATAAAGTAATTTAATTCAATAGCTTTCAATTATTCTGCATAACTCAGATCACATCTGGTGATATTTCATTGACCTCTTATTAATGTATTATCACGAGTAGTTGCAAGATGTGTCACCTGCCATAGCACCAAGAATACACATTTCTTCTGAAATGCCAATCAGAATGTATTCATTTCTATACCACAACTTCGTATTTCTCTCCTCCACAGTTTTGGCAGGGATGCAAAGGTAGTTCATTTTTTGGGGTCAGCAAAGCCCTGGCACTACAAGTACAACTCTCAAACAAGAACAATTACGCAGGATGGCTCCACCTCAGGATCTCAGCATCAGTACTCATTTCTTGTACTCTGGTGGAAGATATACTATGCTAGCATATTGCCTTTGCTAGAAACACTTCCAGAGATGGAAGACATGGAATCCCAAGGACAAAAGGTAAAGTGGTATCTTGGAAAGGAGACTAACGGGAATATGCCAAAATGAAAACACCAACAAAAATCCCATAAATAAAAATAAATTACCATCTTTTTTGCATGGGGAGATGAGTGAGATGGAAAAGCATGATGGCTTTTGAATGGCAATAAATCTGCAGTGACTTTTGTTGTTTTTATTAAATGCAGATGTTGTCTAGAGATGGATGTGATAACTATACCTCCGTGCAAAGTATTAGCTTATTATTATTAGTGCTCCAAAGATTTTTCCTTTATCTCAAAAGTAAAGACAGTTGATGAATAATGTTTGTAAACTGACACTTAAAGCTTCCCAAAACCTGTCTCCAAAAGCCTGGCAGCCATATTTTCGGCTAGTGTAAATCAGCATTTCTCCACTGTCTTTGATTGAGCTAAGCTGATTTACATCAGCTGAAGACCTGGCTTCGGAATACAGTAACATTACCTTTTCAGAACTGCATTGTAACTCTTTGTATGAGGGTCATAGCTTCTCAACTTATTGAATAAAGTTGCCCTGAAAAAGGTCTGAATATTTATGTTGAGGAAAGAGTTTGCTATAGCTTTACAGCTGAAAGCATGCTGTAAAACTGTAGCAGTTTGGCACTTCAATTTTAATTTAAAAGTAAAACTTTAAAAAAAGAAAATAGTTTCTCATCAAGAAATATACTCTTAATTTACATATTTAAAATGGCTAGCGTAGACTAGTTGCTGATAAGTAGATTAGATTGTGGTTTCAAAAGAGAGAAAGCAGCAAGTAGAAGTAGTGGGGGCAGAGAATACTTTGATTTTGTTTGATACACATATTATTAATTGCATCTCCTTGGTACATGTAAATGGATTTTCACAACTGTGTTTAGAATTGGATGATGATCATCATAAAAACTTCAACAGGCCCGTAAGATCAATTGGAGTGTTGCTTCTGATGTGAAGAGCATTGGTTTGTAAAACCTTTCTTATGCCTAGCAAATTGGGAAGGAGAAGAGAGGAAGGGGAACTGCAGGTTATGGATATTTGCAATTTTTGTTTGCCTAATTTTTGTCCCTCCAATACTTGGTACAATAAAGAAACAGTAGAACTAAGCTAGTATGGAAATTGAATAATTTCTTCTCAGTGGGTGGGGGTTGGCTTTAAGGTTTGTATTAAGGGCTTGATCCATCGCCTACTGAAGTCTATGGGAGTCTTTCCATTGACTTTAATGGGTGTTGGACTGGCTACAAAGTTTGGGTAGGAGATTTGCACTGAAACCTATGCCCCAGTCTGGGGATAAAAGAAACCTCTTCAGATTCTGTTGCTCTTTATTTCTTAACTTCTATAGGGCCTGTGGCAATCAACAAGAAAATACCACAGTAGAACCTTGTCTTGAAAAAAGTGTAAATATTTTTTATAATCTGTTAAATCACATGTACCAGAAAACAGTTTGTTGCAAAATGTTTATAGTGATGTGATTTTGTTTTTTCTAGCACATTTTCAATGGAGAGGAAATTAAACTGAAAAATGAGAATCCTCTTGTTATCAATTCTCTGCAAATCCCTGTGTTTCCAGAACAGACATCTGAAATGGACATCACTACTTGCCCACCTGAAGAGTTTGATACTAAAACTGTAAATACAAGTTTTTTATTTCTTTTGAATATCTGTGTATTTTACATATTGGGCACTACCAGTGATGGACATGTTTATGATGACACATATATAAACCTCTAAACAGAATTTAGTTTAGGCATTTGATCTTGATGATAACATCCTCCTCAATTTAGTTCTAGTGCTTGAATTTCACGCTGGATTCCAAAATAAATTCAAGTCTCATCATGAAAATGTCTTGTCTTTAATCTTCAGTCAAGAATGGTTCTGATGTATCTGGAGGTTAAAAAAATTTGTATTGAACAGTGCCAAGAGAATATTTGACAGGTTAGTGAGTGCTAAATAAATCCTTGGGAAATTATACTGCCAAATAACCTTATTGAATTACAGTATTCTTATCGTTGTATACATTTAAAGCTGGAATTTTTTATCAAATCTACAGAGATTTCTGTTTAAAACTTAAGTGCATTCCTCAAAGACTGCATTCCTCTGATATAGATGTGCCGTTCACTTTTGCAAGACAGTTTGAGTTCCTCTTTGAATACTTGTTTTACACTTGTGTATATCAATTTACTTAATTGGAATTGCTTATATGCTTACTGGAGTGAGGTCACTTGGGTGCACGTTATTCTATTCATCCTGGCACCTTAAAGCCTTGTCCATAATAGCACTTTCATACCATGCAGGGCTATTAGCTATAACATTTGTTTTATAATACTTGCTATATTATGGTAGATTGGGCGAAAGTAAATCGAATTGTAGCTTCACTGTCACCTGCTGTTTGTTTTTACTGATTACACTTCCAGTACAGTGGTCAAATGAAATATATTTTTCCTAATTTTTAATGGCTAAATCTGTGTCAATGATTCATAATGATACTATGTTTGTGTTTTGTAAACATATCACTATTTTAGTGTTTCTTGACCATTACTGTAGAAAAGTGTGGGTTTTTGTTTTTAAAGAGAAACTGCAAATGAGCTATTTGCAAGAATCGCTTTTTAAAAACTGAATTTATTTAAAAGATTTTAATTTTTGTTGGACCTTTCTGACGATGTTGGAATGTTGTTAGACCCAGACTATTACCATATACACTACTGTGTGGTAATTCTAAAACACGTTGCTTAACAACGTGGTTCTTTGAGTTTTAAAAAATATATTTAAATTGCTAGTTGTATAGAAGCTACTTATTTAATTTTTCATTAAAATAAAATATGAATGCTTCAGAAGATCATGTAAATTAAGATTAAGGGCCTCCCACTTAAAATGGCCTAACTCCATTGACCTCATAGAGTTATTTCTGTTTTTTTCTGGTGTAAGTGAGAAGACACTCGAGCTTACGGGCTCTATGCTCTGATTGCCAGAAGAGGTGAATGTGTATTTCTGATAACTTATGAATACAGTTTCTGTACTTCATCTCTATTATGGATCACCTTGATCTACTCTTGCTTTGTGGATAGAAATTGCTCATCTGGCCTTAGAGCAAACTGAACTTTTAGCATTTCTTCTCCATCCCCCACTCCTCCAGCTGAAATTATTTTCTACTGTACAAATTCTGTTAGTGTAAAAACTGTGTGAAGAAAAAACAATAATTAATACAACTTTACATTTCAGCCACCTGTACCTCAAGTTGAACAATACAGTTCTGAAGTCAGTCTCCCTGAGCCAGACCAGCCATTAGAAGAGCTTACCTTCCATCCTGCCCCTCAGCAAACCCTGAAACTGGTATATGCAGCCCTTTGTGTTCCACCCTTGTTGCAAGTCTTTGTGCATGTACTTCATTCTTTGCCAGCACAATTTTGGGGGAGAGCAGCTAATTATGATTTAATTTAACAAATAAGTACGTCTTAGCTAATCAGGCAGATATAGAAATGATCTCTCTGTATAATTTCTTAGCCATTTCCAGTCCTTGTTTATGAAGCTCTCTTTTTAATATTTGTATTTTTTCCATCTGAATGTATATTTCCCCCTGCCCCACCTGAAGTGGTAAATTTTGTGAAATTAGTCTTGGGTATCTTGTAACAAATAGTTGTTTCAATAATAATTGGTGCTTAAAGCTCAAATATACTATCTGCTGAAATTATTTAAGATGAAACATATAATAGGTTAAATCTTGGTTCTGTGGAAGTCAATGGGAGTTTTGCTACTGACTTGGACAGAGCCAGGATTTCACCCATAATATTGACTCTTCTGTCATTAATAATATCCAAAGGTTAGCTTTAATCCATGTAATAAAGGTAAGTAAATGGGTTAGCATGTATTAGTAGGGATTATGTGTTTACTTAAGAAATAAGTCCCAGATTTTGTTACACGTGCATATCTCCAGGGAGTAAGTTTACTCTCTAAAAGGTTTTTTTCCTTGGTTGTTGGGCCTCAAGTAAGTGAATTGGGAGCTGAGCAGAAAGATACGGAGTTTTATTTTGAAGCTGCCTTATTATGAATTTCTTGCAAGAGTTCAAAGGGTTATGTGGACCCTTCTGAATGAGTTAACAATCAGTTCTCCTTTGCGCGTAACATCAGAGGAGCTGCTTCCCGGCGTGCCCTCCTGAGCAGTGTATTCACATGGAGCAAACTTTCAACTCCTACTTTATCAGCTGCCATAGTATTTAGATGGTTGGTATTAAATCCACAATATTTTAAATTTTGGTAGGTACTATATGAAAAGGCTTAAAATATTAGACAGAGTTTTAGGTTTGCAAAATTTTTGATGAAACATTATCTGTAATATACTTTACAAACATGACCAACAGTATAACAGTCAGACAAGTAAGACAAAATCAATGCCAGATAAGTTTCCTGTGATTTTTTTTTTTTTTTTTAAATCTGATTTAGGAACTCATTAACACATGGATCTCTGCTGAAATCTTCATGTGGTTTTTCAGTTTCTATCAGTAGTCGCATGTCAGGCATACACCATTAATACTATAGTAATATTGCTGTCTGCCCCACATGGTTTGGAGAGGCACTACATTAAATAGTTTCATGCGTGTTTTTTTTTCCCTAATTATTACTTAGGGGTTATGTCATGCTATAAGGGAAAATTTAAGATTGAAGTAATTTAGCAGGAGGCACTGTCAAGCTGAATGAACCGTTCTGTCCTTTTCTGCTTGTAAGACTGTCTATATTTTTTACTTGAATTCTCACTTTATCCTTTGAATGACTTGATTTATGGTATGCTGTAGAGTAAAGTAAAACCCCTATCTCCGTTAACCTGTGCATTGTGCATCACCTCTACATATAGATTTTATTTAAGCAGATGTTAGGAATTTTTACATTCTACCCTTTGCTATATATTCATCTGATCCTTGGTTTTTATTACTGACTTCTTTGTCAGGTCAATTGATAAATTTTCTTCCCGACATTATACTTTCTTTTACATAAATGATGCTTAATTGATGTGTCCAGAAAGGAAGATCTCTTAGATCTTCATCTGGAGTCGAAGAGAATAGTTTGTTACAGATAGCATATATCAAAGATAAAATGTATGAAAATTGGCAGTTGCATTCTGGATATCATACTTGCATGAGTAAGGGCTATTAGTATGAGTAGTGGAATACAGGTCAGTCTGGAATATTATTCTTGTTTAAATCGTGCATGTGGAACAGGGTGGGTCTCTCATAGGTATTACAGAAACATTCACAGTACATTAATTTCCCTTTAATTGATTAAATTATGATCAGTACTTGTTCATTATCTTGTATTCACATAATAACCTTTGCTAATTGAGTCTCCAAACCAAAATTGGCAAACTTGAAATATCCCTCAGAGGTGCCAACTATCTGGGCATTGAATGGTCGTTTCAGGATGGTTAGTGAGACTGGTGTCCGACACATGCTGTTTCTAGCCTGAGTTCTTACTGCCTTGTCCATTAACTCTTCGGAGACCAGACAAAACTCTGATCCCAGTCTGGCACTGGGATCTGCTAGTGTAGATACCTCTGTCCATGTGGAGTCCTGCTAAAGTTATTCAGACTCTACACAGGTGCAGAGTGTTATTCATATGTATCCTCATTAAAAAAACCTCATTTTTGTTGGCATTTCTGAATTTGCCAGATTGTGAGTTAAGACCAGGAAATATGTTTGACTCTTTCAAAGATACTTTGCCAAGTGATACAGCTGGGAAAATGCTCCCACATCATGGAAATCATAATGAACAATCTCTTAAGGTCATTTCGGTTTGGATGATTAAAATTTAGAAACTGATTTTAAGCCCATCACTAAAATGAGGCTAATGAAGTGACTGCTTTGCACTGTCCTGTCTCCTTTCCTAGGATGAGACTACCCATCTTATTTCTGAGCTGTCCACTCAGCTGGAACTGGAAGAGCCAAATGCAGAAGAAGAACGGAAGAAGTGGGAGGAAGGCCGTATGGACTACATGGGGAAGGATGCTTTTGAACATATTAAAAAGAAATTGGATACATTTTTAAAGTAGACTTAATTGTAATGCAATTTATTGACCAGGCACTGTTTGCATTTGTGGTGCATATGCAACCCCTGGGCTGTTTTTGTTATCTTCCTTTTGATATTGAAGTTAAAATGGACCACCTCTATTTTAAGAAAAAAATTGCAAACATAGCACCACTAATTTTTTAAGTCTGGTGTGTGCCTCATATTGCTTGTTGACCTATAGTGCCTCATGAAATAGTAGTGCAGAAATTGTGAATCTCCACTTGACATCCCTGCATTAAGGAAAAATTCCTATAGTATTCTGCAGTAATATCAGTTCTAATATTTTGGATAACATTAAACTTCCAGAGGATCCTTAGATTAATGTAGAGGATTTCCATTTTTAGAAAATGCTGCAAAACCTTTTTTTTATGAAAGCTTTTCTACTGGAACCAAAATGACATTCACATTACCAACCATTATACATAAGCTGACAAAGGGGAAAAGCCAGTGGAGGAAACCCTGGCTCCACTGAAATCAAAACTCCCATTGACTTCAATGGGGCTAGGCCTTCACCTGGATACTCCAAGAAATCCACTGGCTCTTCTACTTTAGGTGGACGGTGCTCAGGTACAAAGCTAGTGGGCAACAGTACAACTCTAAAATAGATGGTAATGGTGTAACTAGGTTTTTTTTGATCATTGCAATAAACTGCTACAGGATTTTTATGTGTTACCTTAATCTGTAAATTCAGGGTTTCTCATGTTTTATTATGTATTTTATTAGCTAAATGGTTGTGAGAGAAAAAAACGCTGCATAGGCCTTCATAACTAACAGTTGTTCTGCCTCATTCTGGTGCTTTTAAATGAATTTGTTTACCAATGCTCCAAACTGCATTTCACAAAGGCACTAAATCCATTAGATGGTACTTAACTATATTGCAGGCAGTTTGGGTGCATCTGAGACAGGTAACTGATACTTATTTAATAAAACAGCTGTTTATTAGATATAAACTAAGAGCCTATTTCCAGAAACCAATAGTTACTGTCAGTGGGACTGTGCTGTATTAACTATACTTGTGAGGGTACTGCTTTGCAGATTTGGGCGTTTAGATTTAACTTTAATCACGTTGTTAAATAAAAATAAATACATTTCAGAAGACTGAGAGACTTGACAGATTTTTCTAATTTGGTAACTCTTGCATTTCAGCTTGAAACTTCAGCTCTGGTAATACCAGAGAGAGAAATTAGAGTTATACAACAGTTGATGCAGGACTTCTTTAAACATTTTGGGTCCTATTGTGTCACCAGTTTTCAAGTTGCAGAACTATCTAATGAAATCATTTGGGAACTCTGCTTAAAAAAAAAAAATCAGTGGCAAAATATATCGCTCCTTGGTAAGAGGAATGTACACATGATTCTACTGAGGGAAAAAAAAGATAGTTCCTCCCCTTTACCCCCCCCCCCCCCCAAAAAAAGCACAAATTAATCCACTAGGAAAGTAGCAAGAGATCCAAAAGGATGGAAGAAAGAAAACATTGTAAACCTCTTTTTTTTTTTTTTTTAATGTGTCTGTTAGGAATTATTTTCACTTTCATGAGTCTGTCTAGCTCCACTTTTACCCAGCTTGTCTCTTATTTACTCTTACTGAAGTGATTTGGATGTTTAAGACAATTCTCAGTTTTATGAGGAATATTGCCAATGTGAGCTAAACAGTTTGAAGATTGTTTAAATCAGGGGTTGGCAACCTCTGGCACACGGCTCACCAGGATAAGCACCCTTGCGGGCCGGGCCAGTTTGTTTACCTGCCGCATTGGCAGGTTCGGCCGATCGTGGCTCCTACTTGCCGTGGTTCATTGCTCCAGGCCAATGGGTGCTGCGGGAAGCGGCGTGGGTCGAGGGATGTGCTGGCTATGGCTTCCTGCCATCCCCATTGGCCTGCAGCAGTGAACCGTGGCCAGGTAAACAAACTGGCCTGGCCCTCCAGGGTGCTTATCCTGGCGAGCCGTGTGCCAGAGATTGCCGACCCCTGGTTTAAATTGAAAGACTTTTTTTTTTTTTAAAATGTGAACTCATGTTTTGTGCAGCTACATTTTGTGCAGTTACTACTACATTTTACTGGGCACATTCATTAGGTTACAGGGGAAATTACTGACTTAAAGGGAAAATCAGTAATTCTAAAATATTTTTAGAGTAGGTTTATTACTGTTAAGTATTAAAGTGAAAGGAGGGATCAGGGAGCTAGGATGTGAATTTGCACCCTGTGATGGCCATGCAGTATTTTTCCAAGAAAACTAGATTAATAGGCATGTCTGATGTACCACAATACAATGTACTTAATGAGAAATTCATCTTTAATATTTAGAATGAAACTTTGTCATTTTTTCTGGCTGGAGTGTAGAAAGGATTTGGTCCAGTTGTTGATGTTTTTTCCCCCAACCTGTTGGAACATTGGGGAGGATGAGCTCAGGAAGGATAGTGCACAGGGAAGAAATTTGAGTCACTGGCGCTTGGCCTCTTTAGACTAGTTGTGTTCTTTTGAAACATGTAAGACATGATTTTCAAAAGTGCTCCTACATGCTTAAATAGGACAGGAATAGCTGAATAGTTGCTTTTGAAAATCACACCCACATTGTCCTAATGCACCTGGCAGTGGCAAATTCTGCTCATGTTAGGTTAACGGTTCAAAGCAATTTCTGTGGTTACATACCAGCTATAGAGGAGGGATGAGGTGATGTTGATCTGGGAACCAAATATTCAATGGCAGACTGCAACTATTGTGAATTTGAAAGAGGCCAGACACACATCCATGAGGTGAGAGTTGAACAATATCTTTTTAGAGCAAGTTTGACTGTGGGAATGTAGTGTGAATTTATTTTGTAGCTGCGGTCTGAATCTCCACCAAGTCTTGTGAATTTTAACCTGTCTATAACACTGAGGTTTGTTAGGCTCTGCTTATTATATTAACAACTTCATGATATTTTGTATAGTCACTTGTTACCAATGTTGCTGAAGTTCTACACTGCCATCTAAACAAGGATCAGGGCTCATAGCCGTAAGTGCAGAATCAAACAGTGAAACTTACCACAGAGCAGAAGGCTCACCCAGGTCTCTACATATCACTTAAGTTCCTAATGTGTTTAAGGGATGAATAGGTCTTTGCAGTAAGGTGAATGTCACAAAGAGAAATCAGAAAGGGAAAAAGGCTTGAAATAATCATGTCCATCACATGGCTGGTGCAAGATTACAGTTCAAATTTCCATTGTGGCTGGGGAGTATCATTCTTTAATGACTAGTTACTTTTAAATATGTTTATTAAATTGGTACTCTGGTGTCAGCGGTATCTGGTGAACAGTATTTGCAAACATAAGCCATGTTTGTCTGCTTAGTGATAGCTAGTAGGAATAAAGTTTTTTCAATCACTACTCATGGACTAATTGCATTTCCACTCATTGTTTTGACTTACATTTTCATTTTATAGAAAAAAGTGTTTCCCTTTTGTTTTTTTTCCCCCACGATGACATGACTGAATACATTCTTTTCACATGAGAATGTTGTTTAGTTTCAAGTTGTCATCTCATTTTGTTTTGAGGAAAACTCGAGAGAGTGATTATTTGTTAGAGCTGAGTACACTGTGAATTTTCAAAGTGTGTGTTGAAATATAGTTCAGTGTCTATCTTAGTGGGAATCTATCACTTTATTGATTCGCCTCAGCGGGGTGTCTGCTTTGATGATGTGGGAGATTCAAGTAGGATTTTTCTGCAAGAGGCATTGGTGTAGTCACAGAGTAAACTTCAAGAATGGATTTTCCACTGAATAACAGATCTTTTCTCAATGTCATTTAGGAAGGGCTGTATATACCTACCACTTGTCTCTGCTGGACATATTGTAATAATGACAAGGATATAGAGGTAAATGACTGGCATAAAGAGCTCCTGCTGTCCAATCTACTACATCAAGAATGGATGAGCAATTAATGGGGTTTTGAAAGGCTATATTAAAATAAAGCTCTCAAGGGGCTACTGGGAGAGCGTCCCTCTTTCACTTAAAGGGGACATCTTTATTTAATTAAAACCTGCTCGTGTGTGTCTCACCTCACATGTTTAAGATCAAAAGAATTAATCCCAGCTAGAATCAGAGTAATTCTCACTTGCAGTGTAACCATCAATTGGGTGGCTTAGTAATTAGGATCTGGTGTAGGTGGGCCACAAGTGGAGAACACTTAGGTCATTTCCCCAGTATCATAGTAATAGGAGTGTGTAGCGCTATCCTTGTAATAGCTCTTGCATCCATTTCCTAATATCATGCCCGAGGCCTTTCAGTTTAAATATTCTTGGAAAGTAGGAAGACTGTTTAACCTAAGGCCAGGGCAGTCCCTCCTGTATTTTACTGTGAATTTTACATCTATTTTGGTTTGAAAAGCTGGAGCATAAAAATATCTAGTTCTTCTTTCCACTGGTATTCTATGAAGTAATAGGGGCTTGTACTATTAACAGTGGTTGGTCTTATTTACAAGCCTCAGGTAGGGCCGCTGTTAAGGGGTAGCTACCAAGGCAATTGCCCGGGGCCCTACTCCACAGGAGACCCTGTGTGGCAGGGCTTGGGCTTGAGCTCTGTGCAATGGGGCTCAAGCTTTGGCTTCAGAAACATTGCAGAAATCCAGTATGTGAGCAAGTAAGGGACGTGGGTGAGGGGCCCACTCCTTAGTTTCTGCCTGGGCCCCAGCGAATCTTACACCATCCCTCGCCTCAGGAAAGATGTGTTGGTTCACTAGGAAAATGTCTGCAACTATTTTTTAACATCTGTTTATCTTGTCAATTCCTCTCCTGAGCTGAAATTATAATTTATCCCATCTCGAAATCTTGTGATTTTTTTTTTTTGCAAATACAATCGACGAGAAGATGGTCAGCAAATAGAAAAATCTTCTCATTGATTTTAACGTCTGTTCTTGCATTGGTGTGAAAGTATTTTACCTCAATTTGATTAAATAAATACATAAAACATTTTGCTTGGCTGTATTTTTTTTCTTGTGTGATATATCTGGGGTATTTTAAATTGTCATTTTAAAAATATCCCTCCCAAACTAGTCATATTCTTATGTCTTCTGAATTTTCAGTGCATTATAAATTCAGACTGCTTCATGTGAACTTTTTCCACACCTGACTGACCAATAAATGGGTAATTTTCTTAGAGGTTTTAATTGAAAATGGTGGCAAGCATTTCATCACATCATTTCTGATCCACTCCAAAATAAACTTTTAATTGGGTTGCATAATAACATGGCTATAAATTTAGCCACTTTTTGTGCTAAGTTATTAATAAAAATGTTGGACAAGACAGTCCCAAGACTGATTCCTGAGGAACTCCACTATAACCTCCCTCCAGCCTTACAGTTCACCTTTCAGTATGACCTGTTGTAGTCCCCTTTAAGCAGTTCCTTATCCACCTTTCAGTTCTCATATTAATCTCTGTCTTCTCCAGTCTAATAATTTCCCATGTGGAGCTGCATTGATTGCCTTAGTTAAATCCAGGTAGATTAGATTGTTTGCATTTCTTTTGTCTAAAAAATCAGTTAAAATTAGACTAAAATTTCCACGCTTTCTCTTCCTGAAAGAGACTTTTGCTCATACGTTTAAAAAAAAAAAAAAAGCTGGATAATATGGATGGGAAATACTGTGTATAGTAAATAATTATAAAAAATTATATATGGAGGCCTTGTTTGTACTGCCACTACTCCAAATTTCAGTTTTGCGCCTCGTGTATATAGCATTAGAGGTCACATCATAATAATGCCTATTCCAGTTTTTCAAAATGAAGTCATGATTTAAAGTAAGCTACAGTACCAAGGTAAAAGAAATCCTGCTGGTTTTGAATGTCCATATTGTTCCACTAATCTTAAACGTATAAGCATTACAAACTTGAAAAGACATGTTGGTCTGATTAGCAATGATATGTGCATAGCAGAACAAGCCCTAAATGACCTTATCCATAATGGTGACCTTGAACTAATGGGTTTCCACGCTTGGCTAGAAGTTGCATTTAAAGCAGTTTCTCTCAAACGGAGGTTGCCGCTTGTGTAGGGAAAGCCTCTGGTTTGTTTACCTGCCCGGTCCGCAGGTCCAGCCAATCTTGGCTCCCATTGGTTGGAAGCGGCAGCCAGTGAGTCCCTCAGCCCGTGCTGCTTCCAGCAGCTCCCATTGGCTTGGAGCAGCGAACTGTGCCCAGTGGGAGCCGCGATCGGCAGGATTTGCAGATGGGCCAGGTAAACAAATCTGGGTCTGCCAGGGTCTTTCCCTACACAAGTGGGGACCCCAGTTTGAGAAACACTGATTTAAAGCTTTGCTCGCATTACAAGGAGTGTTAGTTTTAATTGCATCAATCACATACTGCTGCTGAGTTTGCTAAAATAGTATAGATTTCCCATAAATACTCTCACTTCTGCTTCATATATCAATTTGGCAAAGGTGTCACCCTGATATATTTATCAAAAGAACAAGTGGGGGAATTGTTAACCAATATGTGTTGTGTATATTGCATGCCATATTAGTATGCATTACTCATCATATTAAAATATATATATACATATTGTGTTCAATTATGCTAATCTGCATTAGTTTCACTCTTACTTGCTTATGTCAAGAAATGTATATCCCACAATACCCTGCAAGCTAAGCATAATGGCTGGCCACCCTGTCAAAATCAAGACACAAATGTTTTACCTTGGTACAAGTCTAAGTAGTTTGTAATGTGGTGGTCAAAAACAAGAGCTTAATGGGATGCAAAAAAAAAACCAAGCTAAAAAGCTAACTGGTGAATTTCAGTCTTAGCTGATGTATAAAGTGCTTTTAAATTGTAAACAAGTATGTTATAAATACAGTATCTATAAAGCTAGTTTTGGGGGCATATTTTGGGGATGCTCCTATGTAAGATGAACTGATGTTGCAAAAAACAGTTTCCCAGAAGGACTGGTAATATAGTGAGTTTCACTGTACTGTACCTGTATTGACTTTTAGCAATAAAACAGACTGGTTATTTGATCTCGCAAACATTTTTTCATAAACAAGTGTAATTAATTGATTGGCTATATTATTAATCAACAATGCCACGACCAGAAAGATACTCTACCTCTTGGAAGGGTGAAGAGCTGGGCAAATGCATAATGTTTATACAATTTTTTTGCAGGGGTGCTTCAATCCTTTGGGAGCCATTTCAACAGCTAAAGCTGTGAAAGCCAGGTGAGTTTTGCAGCCACTGTTGGCTGAGTGTCACAGACACGCTGGACCAAGGATTGGGCCCGCCTCAACATCTTCTGATTACTGCAAGTTGCAGAGCTCAAAAAAATTATTGGCCTGATTCCCAGTAAAAGTGACAACTTACAACCAAATGACAAACAAATTTTCTGCTTCATTTCTGAGCTGAGCAAACAGGCTTTTTTTAAAATCTTCTGCTTCCTCTCTGTGTAAATGGAATATAGTGCAGCTGCTCCAGATTTGATCTCTGGTAAGTAAAGAAAAATGTCAGTGCTCTAATAAATTCATGATGAAATTGCTTATAGATTTAAATATTGTCAACTAGTAAGATCTATTTCTATTTACACTGTGACAGGTCTTCCAGTAACCTCTCCTGTAAGTTAGTTGTCAAACTGCTTCATGTAGAATAATACCTCAATTTGCACTGTGACCGTTATTAAGAGGGAAAGTGACATGGAAAAGAAACCTCAAGAAATGCCCTTTCAGCTTTGTTTAGTGACTTGTATTGAGTCCTATATCATAATTACAATACTTACTATTTTGAATGAAATAAACAGGGTGCTGGAGGTGACCCATACCTGACAGTGGTGCAGATCAGGGCCAGCCTGTGTGAAAAGACTGCAAGAAGGTGGTAGAGGTATAGAGGAGGGTTTTGAGGAGCAGAGTTTTCCTCTTCTCCTGTTCTGTCCTAGCCTCTTCAATCTGGCTCCTGCCTCTTGCACTCAGCTGCAACTGCTCTTGCTAAAGTCTCTAATGATCTCTCTGTCCTTTGCTAAATCTTAGAACCAGTACTCCTCCCCATACTTAACCTAGCAGCTGCCTTTAACATAGTTGCTGGCTTTTCTTGTAATGCTGTCCTTCCTTGTCTTCTGAGATTTTGTCCTCTCCTGATTCTCTGACCTCGCTGATCACTCTTTCAGCCTGTTCTTTTGGAGAATCCTCCTAATCTACCCTCCAAATCTCCATAGAAGTTCCATAGGTCTTTGTCTTTGGTTCCCTTTTTTCCCCATCTCTATACCTGCTCCCTTGAAAAATTCACAGCAAATACAAATTTCTATATGGTTCACTCAGCACCCACTATTTTTTTTCCTATGGGTGCTCCAGCCCCAGACTAGCCATGGAGTTGGTGCCTATGGCACCAGGAATGAAAACACACATGAACAGATGGCTAAAATATTGTCAGCTGTGCAAAATTTTGGGGACAGGCGATCTGTGCAGGGAGTATATTAAGAGATCGAGGAGTGAGTACTGGAAGACCAGGGACAAGACCCCACCTCAGGCAATTTGCCCAGGATGTGCCCACATGAAGACTTTGATTGGGCTCTGTACCTGCATGGAGCCAACAGGTCATTATAATGAGCTGATCAGCTGCAATTCAGCATAGGGACTGATGGGAGATAACAGCAGGCTCCTAGGAAGGATCATCAAGTGACTTTTTAATAAAACCAGTCCCAGAGCAGGGTGTGGCACAGAAACAACAGCAAATTTCTCAGAAGATCTTTGATTCCTATATACTCTCCCCCTCCCCCACCAAGGAATAGCCCACTGCCAAGCCCACAGCAAGCCTGGTGGAGCCAGAAGCCACCTCAGCTTGGTAGGTATGACTCAAATTTACAGTTTAATGGGAGGTATTTCTGCTATAAGCAGCAATACAAATATTTTAAGTCCTGGCTGCCAGTTTGTGGGCACTAATGCTAGATTGTATCATCGTGCCATGGCATATCTGCCTCTTGTTCAAAATGGTGGGACTTGGAATTTCAACCATTCATAAACAACTGTAAAGTCACAAATGTTTGCTAGGGTTATTCAGACTTTGTCACAAGAAATTTGCCACTCTGTAATCACTCCTCCCGGAGGGGCGGGGGGCAGGAAAGAGAGAGAGAGTGTGAGTGTATATATATAAAAACAGGTTTCTATTTTAAATTGTATCCATTTCAGTTACATCTAGTCCAGCGGTTGGCAATCTCTGGCAGGTAGCTCACTAGGGTAAGCACCCTGGTGGGCCGGGCCAGTTTGTTTACCTGCCATATCCACAGGTTCAGCTGATCACGGCTCCCACTGGCCACTGTTCGCTGCTCCAGGCCCCCACCGCTTCCCCCAGCCTTCAGTGGCCTGCATGCCAGAGGTTGCCGACCCATGATATAGTCCAGGGGTGGCACATCACTTCTGAAAGGTTGCCGGAGTCTTCATTTATTCACTCTGATTTAAGGTTTCACATGCCAGTAATACATTTTAATCTTTTTAGAAGGTCTCTGTCTATAATATACAACTAAACTATTGTTGTATGAAAAGTAAATAAGGTTTTTAAAATGCAGAGCGCCCCAGACCAGTGGCCAGGACCCGGGCAGTGTGAGTGCCACTGAAAATCAGCTCGTGTGCTGCCTTCAGCACCCGTGCCATAGGTTACCTACCCCTGATATTGTCCATGCAGTCTCCCAATCACATCTTCATTTCGCCACCGCCTAAGTGTGGTGTCATTTTTTTCCCAGCTGGTGCCAGGAGCGGAACTAACAGAGAACTGTTTCAGCTACTCCTCTCCATCATGGCTGCAAGTATACTATCTCCTGCTACCTCTCCCCCACCACGGCATGAGCACCCTGCTCTGTACCCTTTGTTCAGCTGTAGCTTGGACACCATGTCAGGGCAGCCCATGCATTCAGGACTTTTGAGCAGCTAGGGAGAGCAAATAAACCCCAGGATGCCTTCTTTCTTCAACTTCTCTCTGGTGAAAGCCTCCAGTCCTGTCCCCCACCACCAAGTGAGAGGAAAAGATGGAAAGGAGAACATGGACCCAGGGGACATGCAGTGCTAGGGGAATTATGTCAGGTAGTGAACATTTCCTTGTGTGTGTGGTTTTGCCCAACACTGTGTGAGTGTTGCACTATTTTCAGACATTTACACATAAAGCATGCTCTGTTTTCAAGAAAGTTTATTGTTATCATTGCATCATATCAAACAATTATGATTTGAGATAATAAAGCTAAAAACATGTTCAGGAGCAATTAACTGTTAGTTAGCCAACAGTACTCCTGTATTTATCAAGTATAGAAATTCACATCAAATAAATTCCATCTGTAAAGCCATGCTGTTCCCCTGATCCCACCTCAAATTTATTATTCATGTCATTCAGACTTACACACTGCATGGCAATCAAGCCCACACCCCCTCAAACACTGCTCCTGCACCTAATTTCCCCCCCACCCTAAGGGTATTCAGACAAGTACTATTCCCCCTAATCCATTGGGCCATGCAAGACCACAGTGTGAGAACACAAAACATCCCTGGCTTCTGCTGCTCAGGCACACCCCGCTTCCTCAGTGGTAGCTGCACTTTCTGTTTGAGGGTACCAATCCAGAGGCCTCTGGCTGTCGTAGGTCCAGTCAGGGGGAAATGGCTCACCTCTGGCTTCAGAAAGGTTGTGAAGGGCACAGCAATCCAAGTGAGGTGGACAACATTGATGATGCTAGCATCCAAACTAGGTTGTAGATATTTCCATTGGGCCTTCAATCCACCTCAAGGACATTCAACATCCATTCTACACTTGTGCAGATTGTAACTAAACCATCTTTTGTTATGGTCTCTGAAATCAGGATACAGTTTTATAAGCCCAGGCAATAGGGGTATGTGGGCTCCCCCCCCAGAAAAACAGTGCAGACAGTAACACCATCTATGTCAATGGCATTGGTAGGACTAGTGTCCCAGATTGTCCATGAATGTAGATTCCCAACTGGCAAAAAACTCAGGCATGTGAATTTTTCCTGTGCCGCCCATCCTGATATTCCTAAATCTGCCTCTTTGGTCCACTTGTGCTGCATAGCAATGGAGTGTATGTACGGAGATGCTCCTTGAGGAGGGCAAATAAGGCCCGATAATGAATGGCCCCAGCACAGTTAGGAAACCCCATTCTCACAAAGCCAGCAGTTACTGCTGGACTATCTTTAATTCCCCTTCCTTTGGGGTAAACTACATGCCTGAGTACCTTAGATACCTCTGCTACCACTTCAGTCAACTTTCCAACCTTACACTGTTTGACAATGGACCTGTGTTTAAAAACAAATGTGAATTCAGTTTGGTAATACATATTCACCTCAGTGATTATCCACCTCTGTTAAGACTTTGCTAATCTCTGCTTGAACTTATGGCTCCGGCAGCAACACTGTGTGCAGACCCGAGTCAAACGAACCAGATCCCAGAGGTGCTGGTGCCCCTCCTGGACTCGGAGGGGCTGCATATTGCAGTGCCGCTACCAGAGCCCAGGGGTGAAAAAAACATCAAGCACTTACCGTTATGGGAACCTGACTCTGGGCCCCAGGAAGGGGCATGGGCTTAGGGGGAGGGGCAGGGATGGAGCAGGTCAGCCTCCCCAGCCAGCCCATCTGTGCTGCCTGGCCCATGCCCCCCCCCCCGGGGTACTGGGAGCCCCAGGCCCTTTTATATTGCCAGCCCCAGGGCAGCTGCTCCTCCCTCACTCCCACATATTTTGTGTGTGTGTGCGTGCACACGCGCAACAACATTAAAGCACTGCCATGTTAGCTGTGTATAGGCTGGGATTGGTGACCACTTTTTAATCGGTCCGCTGTAGCGGCCCACTTTCACCCCTGCCAAAGTCCCAGGTTCCATCAGCAGTTAGAAAAGTTTTAATGTAGAGATAACATACACTATAGATGCTCAAGCTCAGGGATACAGAGCACAAGTCAGCTGACTTGAGTTTCACTAATCCCAGGCTTTCCTTGCAGTATAGCCATATCCACTCCCTGTGAAAATTGGTAGCAGCCCTGTCAAAGCAGCTCCTTTCTGAAGGATGACATTCAACACTTGAAGTAGCTGAGATAACTAGTTCAATACAGAACATACGTGGTGCATCATTTTCAAGAGCTGTGCCATTCGCAGTTCGCATTTAATTCAGTGAGAGCTGCAGAATCTCAGCACTTCAGAATATCAAGCCCATAGACAGCATCTCTCTCTGGGCTTAAGAGTCTAATGTTAGGTATCCATTATTTAAAAGTCTTGACCTTTGCTTTTTGTAGTGGGAGTCATGGCCTGGCAGACAACCCGATTTGAGGACAAGGTACTGATGTGATTTAGTAGATGTATAATCACTGAGGTGAACATGTTTCAACATATTACCAAACTGAACACGTTTGTTTTTAAATACAGGATAGTCTATATAAACAAAGGGTTAAATCCTGAGATCCATCCTCTGACACAAGCCTATGGCGTGTGACACTTTATCTGAGTAACACTTGGCCAGAAACTACCTCAGTGATTTAGTTGTATATAATCAATAATTTGCTTGAATTTAAAGCCAGTAGAAAAAGAAATTCCCGTCCATTGATTTGGGGCCAAAGCCTGAGTTTGCTGTTGAGGGCCAACTTGCAGTGGTGTAACTGAAACTGAATTTAGGCCAGAGCTTATGTTCAGGCCTTAATGAGGCAGACTCCAGGTCTACTGAACAGAGCATTGATAGGATGAGTTAGAAGTGAGAGGAATGTCTGTTTCAAATAGTCCAGTGTAATTTAGCCAAAGTCATTTAAGTGTTGTTCTCTTTTTTCAGGTTACTAGCTGTTTGACTGCCTCTCTGTTCTTTCCTTGGTTAAATAATTTTTTGGTCACTGTCACCTTCCTTGTCACACCAGCAAAATGGGAATGTCCCACAGCACGGTTGCAGCCAGGGCTTCCACATGTTGTTGTACGGAGAGAGCTGCTGAGGGACAGGAGTCAGGGTCCTGTGATGCTCCTGAACAGCTCTTTCTATTCTGCTTATTACTGTGTCAAACAGGGGTTCGGTGGCAAGAGACAGAGGTTTGATCTCAGCAGGGTCACTGGAGAGATCAAAGAGCAAAGGAGGGTCATGATGGGTTACATCTTCCCCGAAGCAATTGCAGAATCCACTTATATAACAGCCTCCCGCACCCTCTGGCTGGAATATTGGAGTTGTATAATGAGCCTTCCACAGTGCCCCACCTGCCAGGAGAGAAACCAACTTTAGTAACAAAGATGGACATGAACTAGACAGAGCTCTCCTAAGGGCAGTATTTTCTCTGCAAAAAGCTTTTATTCTGTCCCTGTCATAGGAAACAAGTGGCAAGCCAAGATGACCATGCAACTATTTATCTACTGGGAACTAACTGCATTCCAAAATAGCCCTTTCCAAAAGCAGATGAACTGATTATTTTTGTTCTTCTAAGGCAGTGATCTGTTTAAAAGCATTTCTTTTTACAGCAACTGGTAAAAACGGTTACCTACCGTTTTTTAACTGTTGTTCTTCGAGATGTGTTGTTCATGTCTATTACACATTAGGTGTGCGTGCGCTGCGTGCACACACATTGGAAACTTTTTCCCTTAGCAGCTCCCATTGGGTCAGCAGGGGAGCCCCCGCCAGACCAGTGCCCCACTCTGGTGCATATATACCCCTGCCGATCCGACTCTCCGTCAGTTCCTTCTTGTCGGAGACTCCGACAGAGGGGAAGGAGGGTGGGAAGTGCAATGGATGTGAACATCACATCTCGAAGAACAGCAGTTACGAAAAGGAGGGTCGGGTCGGCAGGGGTATATGTGCACCAGAGTGGGGCGCTGCTCTGGTGGGAGCCCCCCTGCCGGTCTGATGGGACCCGCTAAGGGAAAAAGTTTCCAACGTCCGTGCACGTGGCACAAGCGCATACCTAATGTGTAATGGATGTGAACAATCACTTGAAGAAGAACCTTCATTTACCCTGCTAGAGAGGACAAACAATTCTATGAGGCAAAGACTAGATCTTCCTGTGTGTGTGGACTGCATCTCAGACTCATAGACTTTAAGGTGAGAAGGGACCATTATGGTCATCTATTCTGACCTCCGGCACAACGCAGGCCACAGAATCTCACCCACCTACTCCTGTAACAAACCCTTAACCTATGTCTGAGTTACTGAAGTCCTCAAATCATGGTTTAAAGACCCCAAGGTGCAGAAAATCCTCCAGCAAGTGATCTGTGTCCCACGCTGCAGAGGAAGGCGAAAAACCTCCAGGGCCTCTGCCAATTTGCCCTGGAGGAAAATTCCTTTCTGACCCCAGATATGGCGATCAGTTAAACTCTGAGCATGTGGGCAAGATTCACCAGCCAGCACCTAGGAAATAATTCTCTGTAGTAACTCAGATCCCACCCCACCTAACATCCTGTTACAGACCTTTGGGCCTATTTATCTCCTAATAATCAAAGATAAAATTCTTCAATTCTTAGACTGGGCCTTGGACCACCATACCCTGTGTACCAACTGTTCTCACTCAATAGCTCCCACTGGGTTCAGCACCTGCAGTCATTCCCTTCAGGAATCTGGGACCAGTGGTAAATAGGGCAATCATCCCGATATTTGGGTGGTTATCCCACGTCCCGACCAATCTTTGTCCCGATTTTTCCCAATTTGTCCCAATATTTCTAGTGCATTGCAGGTGCCAACTACTGCTCTATAAATTGATATGCAAGACCAATGCTCCTCTACGAGCTGGACTGCATTCCCTCTCTTTTCTTTGCAGAAGACTATCAGCTCAAATGACTCTCCCTAAGAATTGTCCAGTGGGCCCCAGATAGCCAGAGTGTTATTCCCAATGTAGTCACAAGGGCATTGGGACTCAGTGAGAGTCTTGTATGGATGGAGCCACCTATTTAAAATGACTACTTGTGCATAGCTTTCAAAGAACATTCTCATCAGCATGGGGGCTCCCAGCTCATGGTAAGGAGGGAAATGAAGCTGCTCTAGGGCAAGACTGTGACGCTTTTCCTCAGGGACTCAAACGCTTCCCAGAGTTTGCAGGCCCACATGTGCTGCACAGTTTCTGCTATTCCCCTTTGTAGGGTGTAGCAAGGGCTGCTTGAACAATATAGTGGAGGTGCTGAGAGCCATTGAACCAAACTGTAACCCCTTTATATAAAGGAAACCACTTCAAGCCAGGGGTTGCTGCAGTTTCAGCACCTATGGGTATAGCATAATACCTCTTACAGTGATAGCTAGCTCTGGTGGTTGGTGCCTTAGGTGAGGGAGTCCTATCTCTTCTACCTGCCCCTGTGGAGCTGTGTGCGCCCTCAGGGGAGTTGGAAGAGTGCAGTGCTTGCAGTCTGAGTGCAGGGACTGGAATTGTACCTGGCCCTTATGTGATCTGCCCAAGGGGAAAATCTTTTTGGTCTCTCCCTGCACTTTGTGCTCACAGAAGGACCAGAAAGAATCTGGTCCCAACTTATTTCCAGTCTGAGCACGTAGCCTGGTCTTGTGGTTTACTGGGGATCAACTGTAGCCCAATAATAATAATACTACAATAGCAATAGAAACTTGTTTTCAATGTAGTGTGATGAACACTAGATTGCAGCGCCATGGCAGCATGTTGTACTGAGCTGTTGCACAGACCAGTGGCTCTCCAGCCACTGATTGATAGTTTGAACAGAACTATATCAAACAAAGAGGAAAACAGCAGCATGACAGTAGGAGGCTGGCTAATAATGAAATATGACAAGGTGTTGAGAGTGAAACTGAACGCAGTTCAACAGAAGATTTGCCTCTCCCTGTATCCCCTGGGAGATGATACAATTGATCTGAGCAAAGCACTTTGAGTGACATTAATTGAGACAAGGTAGGTGAGGTAATATCGTTTATTAGATCAACTTCTGTTAGAGAGACAGACAAGCTTTCAAGCTACACAGAGCTCTTCCTCAGGTCTGGGAAAGGTACTCCAAAATTACCTCACCCAACTTGTCTCTCTCTCATATCCTGGCAGTGACTTGGCTACAACTACACTGCATACATTATTATTAATTTATCATTAGTATTCTTTTATTTTCTATAAACAATTGGGCCATGTTTTTTAAAATGGAAGCCCAAGGGCCACATAAAAAATGTTCATGTGCCCACTTGGTAGCAGCCATCTGATGGTAACACATTTAGGCCATGATCCCCTGTGATTTAAATCATTCTAGGAGGAGGAGGTGGTTGTGTCCAGCACACAACAGAGATTAAACATGATGCCTAAATGACAGAAGGGTAGTTCAACACTCTGAGCCATTTCTGTAATGCATGCAGCACAAAAGCCTACATTTGCATTCTGTATATATGACATTTTCTTTTTGGTTCAGTGGAATCTGCTGAACTCTCCTGCTTTCTGTTGGCACCCTGAGCTGTTCTTCTTGACTGGGAGGCTGGAGCTTTATCCCACAATCTGAGTGAGTCACATGTTGCTGCAGCCAGGATGTCTTTTGCTAATCAAAAACTATTAGGAGAAAGGTGGTGGAAACAGTATTGCATCTAAAAATCTAGCAAATATTCCAGCTGAACACTTTCCATGGGTATATTTCTTAATTTAGTTCTAAATTTCAAGTATAGCTTTCAGGCTGCACCTCAGAACTTGTTTAGTGTGATCACTTCTGGCTGAATTCCTCTGTAATTTTGGATTAAAATAATGTATTTGGAAATATGGTAGACACAGGTGTTTTCCCCTCTCAGCCATTAGCAGAAACTGTGTAAAAAAAGATGGATTGATAAATAAAGGACACAGCCATTAATTGTAGCTGAAGTTTAAGATTAATAGTTACTCAGTATGTGTTTTTTCTTGGCTATATGTAGATATCTGAATTAATACTGTAGTATATCTAGATACATTTTCAATATATAGATCTCATATATAATATAGACTATAATTTATGTCATTGATATGTGTTCACAAAAATTAAATATTTTGGGCCATATTAGCCTAACTACCTGGCTGTCTATTGAGCTCACTTAGACTGGCTAGTTATGACTGATTCTCCATTGCCCTGCACCTTGTGCAGTTATTTACACCTGTGCAAAATGGGTGTAAAATGCTAAATAACTACACAAGATGCAGGGCAATGCACAATCTGTCTCCCTGTTAGTTAGTGTTGAAGAGTGCACTGAGAATGTGGCAAACAACTGGAGTGTCGAAAAGAAAAAGAACCCGAAAAACAATATTGAAAGCTGAGTAGAACTCAGCATTGGAGAAGCCAGCAGGGGTTCCAACCATCACAGACAGACAAAGAGGAACACATAATCAGAGTTAAAGCAACCCTGCCTGAATTTGAGGGAAGTGAGTTAATTTTGGGGTCACGTCAATGTAATATGTCCAAGGAAAAACTGTTTCTTGGATCTAAATAACTCAAACTCATTTGGTGATAATCAATTTAACAAGCAGAAAGAAAGTGTCTCTAATAAGCCCTATTGTGTCAGGATAGAGGAAAGGACTCTAACATATAGACAAAAGACTCTCTCAGCCTAGATGAAGGGCCTAATTGATGAGTCCTCACTAGAAGACAAAGATGCAATGGCTTCACATCCAGACAGCCCAATATACATACATGAAAGGACAATAAGTAGAACATGAACGTGATGTATTTTAAAATGAGCAAAACAATAAAGAGAAATCAGTTGGACTCCAAAGATTTCTCCTGCATCGTAAAAAAGGAATGGATGTGAGCAAGGCATAGATTTTTGTTTCAGATTAAATTAGATGGAATATTACAATTTTTGGTTTAACTATGTTTCATTTCACTGCCTGAATTTCAAAACTACCCACATTTTGAATATATCTGATCTGCATGTCTGTAATGGACACGCACATATAAGTTATGCAGCTAGATAAGCAAATTATTTTTTCTTTCAAATTTGCGTGGAAAAAGATTGCTTGAGTAGCTATGGGATTCCTCCCAAAAATTATATCTTGCATTCTCTCTTATGTGACTAAGGTGGGAGCAGATATATATGTGCGGAATGTTTCATTTTTATAGAACCATCTTGTGTTTCATTGGGATAACTAGGAAGGTACTCTGTATGCAGTTAAGTAAACTGAATAGACATAAGGTTATACAGGTAAAAGATGAGAGCAAGAGAGAGATTAACAATCCATTGTTACATTATTGGTACGTTATAGGAAGCAAAGTTATTTTGGTGCATTAGATCAATTTGAAACCAAGTAGCAGACAGCAACACACGTAAGCCAGTCTAAACACAAAGCTTAGTAGGGCATCAATATACATGATCATTATTATTTTTAGATTACTACAGCAGCTATAGACCCAAGTCAAACCCAGAGATTAATTGTACAACTACAGAGTAAAAGACAACCCCTACCCTGGAGAGCTTTCAGTCTAGAGATAGACAATACAAAGGATGAGAGGGGGAAAGCTGAGGTAAGTGAGATAAAGGAAGTAACTGATTCAGGGTCACAGAAGGTTAGTGGCAGAGCCTGCAGTAGAAACACAGGTCTCCTAATTTCCAGTTTAGCGCCCTATCTATTGCCAGACCAATCTGCCTCTCAATAGAGTTAAAATGATTAAAACCTTGGTGTGCTCACATATTAAAGGCACATTCACTTTATGTTTGCACTTCAGCATTTTGGTTTGGGCCAAAGGCCCCATCGGTTTCTATACTGACTTCTCCCCTAAGGCCCATCCTTTCTTGAATCTGGCCCAGAATGGTCAGATTTGGGCTGTGATTTGTCCTATTTCTTACACTCTGTGTAGGATTATACCTTAAGTGTAGGATTCTTTTTTGTGAGCTATACTACACTGACCCATTTTCTAACTATCACTCTCAAATTTGTGACATTCTATATTGTTTCACAGGTGCTGTATGGGGATATTAGCCAGAATATAGTTAGTTGCATTTTAATCTGTCTATGTCTTGGAAACAGTGCGCGCAAGATCAGAAAATTTCTAATCTGTGGACAGTCCCAGAAAATGTGTGTGCAGGGACCTATTTGACTACAACATTTCTTTCTCAGAGATTGCAGGGATGGGAAGAGCGTTGGATTCATGTTGTTAGAAAAACTAGTGTGTAGAAGAAATGTCCATTGCTTTTATCCCATTGAATGTCTCTCCTAGGAGATGAAGAGGTGAGGCCCCCAGCTGTCAGGATTTTATCTGTCCAAGTATCCTCATCTAAGGGACTTAGGAATTCAAATACCTACTTTCTTTTTATATGTAGACACGTGTCTGTTTCTGTATCTCATTCAGGGGCTGTGGTGAGTCTGCTCATTAGTCCTTTAGTACTTATTGTTAAAAGCTTCATCAGTTAAATTTCAAATTTGGAATACAGTTAAAGCATGGCCAGTCAGAACCGCCTGAAAATGAAACATAGGGATTTAAATGGAGTACAAGTTGAAGATTGATGAAACACTCATTGGGAGGGGGTCCGAGGGAGGGGGAAATTTTTTTTTGCAGCACTTTGAGGCTTGAAACATCTCTATTCATTATAAAACACAATTCAAAGCAAAACAATATCGATGAAGACGCCACTTTCTCCTCCCGCCTGGCATGTATTAGATTTTATCAATGTACCACTGCCCTCTAGTGGATCATTTCATAACATATCTGCTTGACTATCAATTTTCTTGGAAGTTGCTCATTTAAGTCACCAGGCAGCTAAGATACAGAGCCAGGCTTCAACTCCAACTGATGTTGTATGTTTGGAGAATGATTCATTCTGAAATCTAAACCAATCCAGCCCTCTCTTTAAAACACACTCTCCTATTCAGAGAAACTTTCAAAAACTTTAGCCAATAAGCTTCCTTGCCACATTTGCTAATAGAAGATAACTGATCCTTTAAACTTGGGGTGGCTACATTTCAGACTCACTCTCTCTCTCCCCTCATCCCTATTTAATCCTACAATGATTCATTAATCAGTCATTTTCTCTAGCAATGTGCATTCATTTGAGAGATGGGAGACAGGGTTTAAGGCCCTGTTTTAACCCAGGCAGAGTGGGAATTTGAACCTGGTTCACCTACAATTTGAGGGAGTGCTCTTACTGCCAAGAGAGATAAGAGACTCCCTCCAGCCCACCAATGGGAGATTTGTGCCCAAGTCCCTTTGTTAACCTAGGCCTTAAGTTCTGCCCCATTTCACTCCTGGATAGCTTAGATAGCTCCCCTCTCAGTTGATAAGTTCTATGAATCCCATTTTTAAGCACCTAACTCTCCCCCATGCCTTGTACAGGAAGCCTGGGAGCATAACTCAGGGCTTAGGGCCTAGATTCAGAAATGTCCTTAGGCACTGAACGCAGTTGATCTGAGCCTGTATGCACCTGACTGATGGGCTGGAGGGAGACATCCATCTCTCCTTGAGATTCTCAGCTGTGACCAGAGGTGAAAGTAAGCCAGTATAGTCCCATACAGCATACCGGCAAGAGCCAGTACACCGTGCCAGACCGCACCGGTTTCTGTGGCTGGGATCAAAAGGGCTCTGGGCTCCCTGCAGCGGTGGGGAGCTCTGAGTCCTTTAAATCCCACCCGCAGCTCTGGCGGCCGGGCTGGGGCTGGGATTTAAAGGGCTTGGAGTTCCCCACTGCTATGGGGAGCCTAGAGCCCTTTAAATCCCAGCTGGAGCTGCAGTGGGGATTTAAAGGGCCCGGAGCTCCGTGGCGGCTAAGCAGAGCAGAAGGGCATAGACACCTAAGCAGCTGACCTAGTGCACCAGGCTAACAGGCGCCTCCCTACGCTCAGGATATGTTGGCATGAACCCTTTCATGCAGTTAGGTACCAAGACCGGCATAGCCACTGTAGCTAGCCCACACCCTAGCAACCAAACTGTCCCTCTTTCTTGCACACTCAATGCCTCTCTCATGCTTTGCCCTATTTTCTCTTTGTCCATGGCTGCCTGTTGTGTGGGTGCTGTGCTGCCTCACTTCACCAGTGGCATGAATCTAGCCCTCCTGCAGCAGGGCCTGACAGGCATCAAGATTTCAGTGTGCTCAGAGCACAACTACAGGGATTGGACTTCACTGATGATATAGATAATTCTCCTTACCTTTGTGGCCTTCAGGGCTTTGGCTTGAGTGAGGGATCAGAGCAGCTTATTAGTTGTAACATGGTGTCAGGCTTTAGGGGGCTTTTGCAAATGCTGACTGGTGGAAATTTTAGGTTCCTGGGGGATTTAGACACCTCTGGGGATAGGTGGCAGCTAAGAAACAGCTTTGAAAATGTCAGTGGCAGCTAAGTAGTGGGCTTGGGCACCTAAAGAGGCAGATAAGCACCTAAATACCTTTCAGGATCCGGCCCATAGGTTTCACAACAATGAACAAGCAACATCTTAATACCTTTAAAAAAAGCTGTTCCTAGTCACCCTCTATGACTCAGTTTTCTATCTGTGCAATGGGAATAATAGCACTTCCCTACCTCACAAAGGCATAGTGAGGATAAATACCCTAAAGACTCTGAGGTGCTCAGATACTACAGTGATGGGGCTATACATGTACAGAATATGATACAATAGTTGATATATTCTGCTCAAAATGTATTCAAAGGATTTATGAGAAAAGTTTAGAGGCATAGATCAACTTTTTGGCTTTACAAACAGTAACTAATTAAGCCTCACAATACCCCTGCGAAGAATTTAAAAATTATTACCTCCATTTCAGAGATGAGGAAAACAAGGCAGAAATGTTAAGTGACTTGCTCAAGGTCTTAGAGATAGTGCTTAAATGAGGAGACCATCCCTTTCTCCTCCATCACCTTTAACTCAGACATCAGGAGTGAGAAACATGGATTTCCTATAACCACTCATTCATGGATTCTGACACTATACTGTATGCAGATAGGGGAATCTGTGTCAGCGCAGGAATTAGAACTCAGGAATTCCTAGCTCCCCGTCCCTAGCTCCCAGATCTCCTTTTCTTAGAGGAACTTGACATCTTTAAGAATATATCAGAAAGGAAGTTTGTTTGTTTGTTTTAGGGTTTTGGAGTTAAGTCATAATTAAGAAATGCATTACAGCTGCTGTCAATTAGCCTAATTGAAGAAAGATGTTTTACAGTTGAACCTTATAAAGGGAAAACCCAGTTAAACAGAGAAAACGGAACTCTTGAAAATAAGCAAACAACTTCTTAAGCTTAAAAAAATAGGTGTATCATGATCACTCTGTTGGTAGCTCTCCTGATGATTTTGCAGCTGGAGCAATAAAAGCACTGGCTGTAATGAGGCAGCACCTTCTATCACTGTAGGCCAAAGGCCAGATTTTTAAAGGTACTTAGTCATCTAAAGATGCAGATAGACACTAGTGCGATTTTCAAAATCTCATGTAAGGTCCTATTTGAGTCTTTAGGTGCCTAAGTTTACCTTTAAAAATCCAACCCTCAGTAATAGCCACAAATCACACTATTTTGTATCAGGAGAAAGTGTGAGAGCTACCAACTCAGCCACACTAAAACTTTCAGAGGTGTGGTATCAGGATAACAGGTCACCCCAAATATTTTTACCTATTCTCTTCTATATAGGTTTTTGTACTGCATTCATCACTGAACACCTTCTAGTAGTGCAATATGCGGTGTGATTAGGATCTGTCTTCATGGGCGGTATGTGACCTGCATAATAGGGGAGGCTAGCCCCCAGCCCTGCCCCTTCTGCCTGAGGCTCTGCCCTTTCCAATCACCCCTTCCACCACAGCCACTGGCCCATGCCCCAGACTAGCCCCCCTAGCTCAGGAGGGCCAGGAGGGTGGGCAGCCTTGGCTGCAGTTCCCCCAGCCCTGGAGTGCCAGGGCCACCACACAGGGGGACTGGAGGAGCCGCACTTCTGCATGTCAAGCTGGCGGGAAGCAGGAGGGGTGCTTGGAGGCAGAGTGTGGGAGGGGCCATGCCTGGCTCTTCGGGGAGGCACAGCCTCCCCCAGGCTCTGGTACCCGCCGCCCATATCTGTCATGTGTTTATCCTCTTGTCCTCTCCCCTGAGACTCAAGCATGTGCAGTAGAGCATATTGTTTTGGAATTTTTTTTAATATAATGTACACACACACTGCTATACATTTATTTACCAGTTGTTTCACAGTTTCATAGATCTGAAGGCCAAGCAGAACTATTTGTAACCCTTCTGCCAGGCTGACTTGACAGCAGCCTGGGTGAAAGGGTGGGAGGTATGGGGGCACCCTACATGCTCCGCAGCTCATGTCAATGGCTGATTGCCATCCTCTCTGTGGGATTCTTCTGCAGTCTTCATTGCAAGCCACTCACCAATATACCTTCAGCCCCTTCCTTAACACAGCTCTCAGTGACCTCAGCTCTTCTATGATTTCAGCTGATAGTAGGGGAGCCTCAGTGCTAGTGCACCACTAGCTCAAAGTAGGTAGCAGTGATTTCAGCTCTGCAGCATATAACAAGACTCCTAATGGAGCCAAAATTAGCCTTATCATTACACAGTGGAGAGAGAAGACATCAACATAGTGTTGGCACAGGCCACCAGGCACAACTACCTATCCCCCACCTCTCTCTACTCACTGGGTGTTGGAACCCATGTCCCTTGCCTAGCAAGTGCTACTTAGAAGAGGGTGAGTCCCTCCATCATAAAATGCCAAGTACAGTTCTACTATCCTTGAGTCACATAACCAGGATAACAACACTTTATTACTCCTGCCCCAACAACAAAGAGACTGGGGATCCCACAGCAGCCACAGTGACCATTTGGGCAAGCAGTCCCATCATGCTAGGCATGGTGGGTGTGCCCATGCAAACGAGATCACCCCCTGAAGTCCTTTTCCACAACTCACCACCAGATGTCAGGGTAGAGCCTGTTCTGACTTTATTTACATCTTAATTATCACCTGTTGTGGGGGAAATATTTATACTCACTGTCCTTTTGGTGCCACCGTACTGCATGTAAATATAGCCCGCAATAGTGAAACATGAACTCATGCTCCGAATGCTGAACTTTTCCCTGCAGTAAAGGCATCAGGTTTCGGCCATCGATCACCCTAATGAGAGGGAGAGAATGGAAGTCACCAAACTGGGGTGAGTACATTGTGCAGTCAGTATTCTCATTGCAAATGACAATTCTTAAACCAGTTACCATTTGAATCAGGAAACGCAAACATTTAAAATTACATATGATTCCACAGCTATAGGGACCTGAGCAACTGATTTTTCAGTTCAGTGGCAGTTCTGGAAAAAAAAACCAAACCAATCAGACTTTTCAGGGAATTGAAAAATTCTATTTTTGGTCTGTTCCAGAACAAAGATTTGAACTTGGGTCTCCCAACTCTTGGGTGAGTACCCTAACTGCTGGGACTAAAAGTGACAGGATGGGTAGAGCTAAACAGGAAGAAAGATAAAGACATTTGTTTTTTTAAAACTTATGACTGTTTTTTAAAAACAAACTGTATATCAGGATGTGCAATATCAATCTTTTCATTTTAACTGAAATGGAGCAAATATGGTTTATGAAACAGCCTCTATACCTGTCCTGAGGCATTTTTCCTGCAGCCAGGTGAGCCACTGTGGGGTAAATGTCCATAAGACTCGTAGGTTCATCAATAACTGTATCCGCAGGCAATACTCCTGGCCATCTAAATATCCCTGGCACACGGATCCCTCCTTCCCAGCCTCCCATGGCTTTTCCACCTGTTGTAAGAGAAATGGCACCACAAGTGATAAGTCATTAGGATGGGGACTCAAGTTATTGTGAATTTACAGATTAGAATCACAGAATATCAAGCTTGGAAGGGACCCCAGGAGGCCATCCAGTCTAACCCCCTGCTCAAAGCAGGACCAAGCCCCAGATTTTTGCCCCAAATCGCCCCCTCAAGGATTGAACTCACAACCCTGGGCAATGCTTTTAGCAGGCCAATGCTCAAACCACTGAGCTATCCCTCCCCCCATATTCAAACACTCTTTAAATGAAAATAAATCTCACTAAATCTAGGAGCGCAAGGAAAGCCAAGGCTAAATGCAATGCTAACTTTGCTCTTCCCAGCTGAACATTACTACCATCTTTATATTAGGCCATTTTCTCCTATGGCTTCTAGTGCAATTCATGGTTCTGAGGCATGAGGGACAGTTCTATTCTTAAAACCTCCAAAATAAATAAAATTCAGATCTGCAACATTAATGTGGAATTTTGTGATTTAAATGTAAATTAATCACAGCAGAGGACTCCTTGATTTCCACGATCTGACAGAACAAACACAAAGTCAATAGAAGAGAGATTAAAATCCCGTACGACTCTCAGAAAAGCAACCGTGGGATACAAAGGGATCATCAGTCAATTCCAACCAGAAGTGGAGGGAGCCTAGCAAAATGGTTCATAGATGCAGCAGGAGACTCTAGGAGATAGTTGACAGTCTTCAAGGACTCCACAAACTAATCAACAACTGCAGGGATGCTCTGAGACAATTCTAGCAGGAAGTGTGCTAAATAGGAATATGAAGTATTGCAGAGCCCCAAAGGGGACTCTATAAATATTCTGCAGCAAATGAGATTCTGTTTTATTAAGGTCCTCCACTGCAATTATTTAATACATATTTATAATCTTCTGTGTAGCTCAACAGTGTTTTTTTCCTCTCTGGGAATTATTTAGCACTCTCTTTGGTTTTCACTTTGAAATGCCATTCAAAGTAGTGAATATTTTGAGTTAAATGAGAGCCAGTTCATTGTTATGCCTGGGGATTGGGGTGGAACTGAGAGATGATTGGAAGAATAGAGAGGGAGCTCAAAGAGAAGCCATACAGACTACATTCAAGGGCATCACAACACGACTGTAGATGCCTCACAAGGTAGTTTAAAACTAAAACCCTGGTACTCAGGAAATTCAAAGTTAAGTTAAAAAAACAAACATTGTAAAAGTATGAAAATATGGAGTTCAGGTACCCAAATAAACTTGCTCTGCTCTTTTATGCCTGCCACCCTGGGGTGAGTCAGACAGACACTTATGAAAAGTATCACAGGAAACTGACATGTGAAATCAAGGTTAACATGCTAGTTTGGCCAGTAAACCAGTGGGCTGAGGACAGTGGCCAGAATTTTATGCTTGACAAGTTGACAGGAAGGTACGAGAACCTTTTAGTGGACAATGATGGAATAACTTGTCCATAGCAGAAGTGCCTTAGACTGTGCTCTGAAGCATTAGGGTCCATATCGGTTCTAATTTCTAAAAAATCCTATCTAATGTAATAGTAGATTTCTCCTTGTCCATAAAAGTGTTTTATCTTTTTTTTTAATTATACAACGCTCTTAGCCATAATGATGACTTATAATGACGACAATGAGTTCCATGGCTTCCTTATGCATTATGCTAAAAACTTTGTCTTTTAAACTGTTTTCAATTTGTTGTGTTTCAGTTTCATTGGCTGTTCCATTGCAGTTCTGTTATGAGAGAGGATAAACAGGAACACTCCATGTATATTCTCCCATGAATTTGTTATTTTTATATCGATGATATGCCCTGTCTGACTCATTTTTTAAATGTAATGGCACTATTTTCTTCATTTTTTTTCTTATATCAAAATCTCTCCATTCTTCTAGCCATTGTCTCTCTCTGAACCCCTTCTGTTTCTGTTGTATCTTTTTTGTAATAACATGGTGAGAAAACAACACCATGGACTAGATTGTCAGTTGTGAAAGCTTGCCAAATGGTATCTTTCTGTACATAGAATCATCGAAATGTAGGGCTAGAAGGGTCCTTGAATGGTCAAGTCCAGCCTCCTGCACTGAGGCAGGACCAAGTAAACCTAGACCATTCTGATGGCAGAGAACTAGAGTTACTCCATTTTGAAAACTTGCTGCCATTTTGTGTTAGGCAAACACACCACTAAGGTATCTTCCCACCATTAGCTAAAGGTAGAGAAGCAAGAATTCTCAGGAAAAATAACAAATAGTGGTGAGGCAGTTGGTCAGAAGGTTGGGTGCATTAGATACTTGTCATAATTTTCCTACTCAGATCTGAACTTTAGAGTTCAGAACATGAGAAGCTAGCATGAAACCTCCAAACTTAATTACCAGCTTGGATCTGATATCGCTGCCACCAGCCAGAAGATTCCAGTGTCTGGCTCACTGGCTCCCCAAAACCTTCCCTGGGGGACCCCAAGACTCAGATTCCTTGAGTCTCACAACAAAGGGGAATAAACCATTTCCCTTCCCCCTCCTCCCCTCCAGGTGTTTCCCTTCCCCCTCCTCCCCTCCAGGTGTTCTCTGGAGGGAACACCTGGAGGGGAGGAGGGGGAAGGGAAATGGTTTATTCTCCTTTGTTGTGAGACTCAAGGAATCTGAGTCTTGGGGTTCCTGGAGAGATATACAGATTCAGGCTCCGTGAATCTAAACAAAGGGATTCCACCCTCTTTACCTCCTCCCAGATTTCCCCGCCCTGGGTACTCTAGGAGATTCCCTGCTTCAAGTCCTTGAAACACCACACCGAGAAATCAAATATTTCTCTCCCCTCACCCAGAGGTTATGCAAAGTCAGGCTTAGTAAATCTAACACAAAGAGATTCTCTCTCCCCCCTGTCTTCTTCCTCCCACCAATTCCCTGGTGAGCTGCAGACTCAATCCCCTTGAGCCCCCACTAAAAAGAAAAATCCACAGGACTTAAAAAGAAAGCTGTATATAAAAAGAAAGAAAAAGACATAAAATGGTCTCTGTATCAAGGTGACAATATACAGGGTCAATTGCTTAAAAGAAAAAATGAATAAACAGCCTTATCCAAAAAGAATACAATTTAACACATTCCAGCAACTACACACATGTACATACAAAAAAAAAAACAAATATAAACCTATTGTCTTACTATCCTTGTACTTACAACTTGAAAACAGAAGATTAGAAAGCTTGGAGATTCCTGTGGTCACTCTCAGAGCCGAGAAAAAGAACAGACCAAGAACAAAGGACTCACACCCAAAACTTCCCTCCACCCAGATTTGAAAAAGTCTTGTTTCCTGATTGGTCCTCTGGTCAGGTGTTTCAGGTCACTGTTTGTTAACCCTTTTACAGGTGAAAGAGACATTAACCCTTAGCTATCTGTTTATGACAATACTATGTTGCAATGCTGGTCAAACTGGACAGTCTCTACACAAAAGAATAAACAGACACAAATCAGACACCAAGAATTATAAGATTCAAAAACCATTCGGAGAACACTTTATCCTTTCTGGTCACTCAATTACAGACCTAAAAGTCTCAATTATTCAACAAAAAAAACTTCAAAAAGAAGACTCCAGTGAGAAATTGCAGAACTAGAATTGATTTGCAAACTGGACACCATTAAATTAGGCTTGAATAAAGACTGGGAGTGGATGAGTCAAACTAAAAAAAACTATTTCCCCATGTTAATTTTCCCCCTACTGTTACTCACACCTTCTCGTCAACTGTTTGAAATGGACCATCCTGATTATCACTACAAAAGTTTTTTTTTCCTCCTGCTGATAATAGCCCACCTTAATCAATTAGACTCATTAGTGTTGGTGTGGCAACACACATTTTTTCCATGTATATATATTTTCCTACTATATTTTCCACTGCATGTATCTGATGAAGTGGGCTTTAGCCCACAAAAGCTTATGCTCAAATAAATTTGTTAGTCTCTAAGGTGCCACAAGTACTCTTGTTCTTTTTAGAGAGAAAGTAAGGCCTTGGCTACACTGGTGCTTTACAGCGCTGCAACTTTCTCGCTCAGGAGTGTGAAAAAACACCTGAGGGCAGCAAGTTACAGCGCTGTAAAGTGCCAGTATAAACAGTGCCCTAGCGCTGGGAACGCGGCTCCTAGCACTGTAAGCTAATCCCCACGGGGAGGTGGAGTACCTGCAGCGCTGGGAGAGCTCTCTCCCAGCACTGGCGCCGCGACCACACTCACACTTCAAAGCGCCGCTGCGGGAGCGCTCCCGCAGCAGCACTGTACAGCTGCAAGTGTAGCCATACCCTAAGTATCAGACAGTGTGGGTCACATGGAGCAGGAGAGAAGCAGAAGGGAGAAGTGTAAACGTATGTGTGACAGAGATGGAGAAGAAAGAACAGAGAGCAGATGAGAGCAGAAAGCAGAAGGAGAGAGAGACCCAGAGACCAGTGAGAGGCAGAGACCAGAGAGAAGGACCTGAGAGGGAGATTAAACTTGATTCAAAAGATGTCTAAAAGATTGTTAGAAAGTTCGCTGTTGATGACCTAGGGAAGACAGTCTAATCAGCATTGCTTCTAACTGTATGTTATTGCAGTTCAGGGTGCCCTTAGCCCAGGGATAGTCTATTTTTTGTAAAGGTCCACATTTCTTGATCAAGGTATAGTCAAGGTCACACCGCAAGTGCCCCTGTTGAACAAACATGTACAATGCCGTGTAATGTACCCAGGGCCTATTGCTTATATTTGTAGTGCATTAAATGAAAAATAAAATCAAACCACTTCCAAGAACAATGCAATAAATTACACCCGAGACTTTGAGAAAGTACATAGATAAAATCAAATAGATGCAAATATTAGCATTAAAAACACTTTTAGACAACAGTTTAAGTTCCGAATGTGTTTTGTCAAATAAAATTATTGTAGGCATATATGTTTATAGATAAACATATTTGAAACTTTCAAGCCTTTTGTGGTTCATTTATTGTAAGTATCAAAGTTTGAAAGAAAGAAACTAACACTTAGTACATGAGCTCTAGCTTTTATGATTCAAGTCTTTCCAATAATAACCACACCCTCACCTATACCTGCATTAAGCAAAAGAATCATGAATAATTACTGTGAAGTACCTGTTAAAACTGCAGTATCACTACTGAAAATGTAATTTTCGACACCACTGCAAATGTAAAATAAAATATGCATGAAAAATGTATGGTTAGTTATATCACTCACCATCAGTGGGAAAAGTGACAGGTCCTCTGATGGACAAGGGCCTTGAAGTGAGTTCAGTCAAGGCAAGACGGAGGCAATTGCACAGATGATTATTAGTCAGAAAGGAGCGATACATGATTTAAAGTTGTTCATTATTGAGAATGCTGACTCACACATGTATGTTGAGCCAAATATAGTCAAAATGCTAAAGTGTGGATACATGGACTCCAATGCATGGATTGTTCAGAAAGTTTCAGATATAGGTGTGCTGCAACTGAAGCACATCCTCTGCTTGTAAATCAATAAGCTTCACTTGTAGTTCTGCTTTTTCAACATCTGGAAAGGATGTTTTGGCTTGATCCAACCAAATGCCATTTCCTTGTACCACAAATGGGTTCTTTACAAACAGAAAGATGCCTTTAACATTTTCATAATTCTTGGAACCTCTTCTGGCTGGTTTGAAGAAGCCTGTGTAGAGATGATGCCATCTCATTCACGTCTGCAGTGTTCCGGCAGCTTAGCAGCCTCAGGAAATACATTACTTCTCCAGTTTCCAAATAACTTTTGAAGAGACTCAATTTGTTTTGAAATGAAGTGACACAGCTATGGAGATCCACTACATTGCAGTTTTGCCCTTGTAGCTTTAAGGTGAAATGTGTCCTGTCAAATAAACAAGGAAGGACAGGAAGCTCATGCTTGTGCTATCCCTCAAAAAGATGCATGTCGCTCTTCTGCCTCCTTCTCTGGAATGTTAGGTAGATATTCTTCCACATGAACGCAAATTTCCCACAGTCATCTTAGTATTTGCACTCTGCTCAGCCAGAGGATCTCATTATGAACTAACAGGTCATTGCAATCAGCAGATACTTCTGAAAGAAAGCTTTTGAACAGTATGTGTAGCAGTGATGACTTGGACTGAAGGAAGTTGAAAAGTTTAATCACCATTGACATTACATTAGCATATTCACTGCTAAGCTTTGCACAAAAAGTGTGGTTAGGTGAATATACAGTGACAGGAAATCAAACTAGGGTTCAGATCTTGCAGATGTTTCACAAGCATTCACTGAGCACTGATCATGGCAGGAGAGCCATCTGTTGTAATGGACATAATCTATGTCACATCAAAACCTTCATTAGACAAAACAATTTGAACAAAACCTAACTTGTTGTGCGATTGTTATGTGGTATAAAGGACAGCAAATCTGCCACAAATGTCTCTCCATCAAAAAAAACCAGACATACAATGCTAGCTGTGCTGTGTGCCTGATATCACAGGATTCGTCCACTGCCATGGAAAATTTTCCAGTGTCCCACACAACTGCTTGAAAATGTCTTGTGCCATCATCTCATTGTTTCTAATAGCTGTTGCGTCTGACAGTGGCAGTTGTTGGAGGGCATCAGTGTGTTTCTTCCCCACAAAAAGGGTTTCAGCTGTAGTAACCATACACTGCTTAATAATGTCTGCATCTGTAAAAGCCTTCCTGTGTCTTGCTATTACCCACACACACCTCAGTGAAGTTTCAGTTGCCTTTTCCTGAGCACAAGTAGCTTTTGAAATAATATTGGTGCTCTGAAAAGATGCATCCTTTAATGAAGTGATCTTGTCTGATCTTAAACGGGAGCCCAGTGGATATTTGTGTTCAATATACACACGCTTCATTTGTAGTGCCATTTGATGTTCCCACTTTTAACAACAGACACAGTCTCTGTACAAAGTAAACACACTGGTCGATCCTTTGGATGTTGTGGCAAAATAAAACAGTAAGTGTCATTCCACTCTTCTTGACATCGAAAACCATTCATTTCAACTTTCCTTTTTTTTTGCTGCCATGTTTAATGGCTCCATGTTTAAATGTCAAAAATGCCGGAGGTAGGACTACCTTTGCTCCACCAGCAGTTCCTGAGGCTCTTCACACCCCATGCACAGGTGAGGGCGAGGAACAAGAGCCTTCCTCTTATCAGAGTAGATGGAAGGTAAGAGCAGAGCTGCTACCAGCCACTGAATTCTTCCTTCTCCTTCCCGTCTCCAACAAGATTGGTGCCTGCTGAGGGGCAGGGGCAGAGAGCACCACTTGCTTCCTGCAGCAGCCCTGACTGGCTACTTTTTCCCTTGCTGCCAATCAGAAGAGGTTTCTCCAAGATGGATAAGAAATGTGCACCCCTCAGTAGCTTAGGTGGAATTGTGAACATTTTAACTGCAAAGTTTGTGACCCAGGGGCATCATTTTGGGGGGGATGAGGGGGTGACTTTAACTGTGGCTCCAGGAGCTACTAGGCTGTCAGCCCCGGGCAGCAGGGCTCCCATTGACAACCCCACACAGGACTTAAATTCAACCAGAGCCCACTGGAGTTGAGCTCTGGTAATATTTTCAAACCTGCAGGAATCTCGGGGGCTCCTGTAGGGCAGAAGCCCTGAGGCCCTGCATGCCCCACAGGGGAGAAGCCCTGAGCCCCAGCACCTCCCACAGGGGCTCAAGCCCCTAACCCTAGTGCACCCCACAGTCAAAAAACCTCTGGCAATCTGGATCTGGACCATGTTTTGCCTATTGACTACCATGTCTTAGCCTATTGACAGGTATTGTTGTGTTAATGAAGGTTTACTTGTTTTAGAGATATACTGTTTGTGTCAGTCATTTATTAGACAGATGTGCTGTTTCCTCTAGGTATTTCTGAGACCACCCTAGCAGAGAGAAAACCCTTGGGGTAACAAATCAGTGAGCCAGCCAGGAGTGGTTGAGAGAAAGACGATGATTGACGCAAGCAAGAGTAGTCAAATGGTATGACTGATACAACCAGGAATAGGCAGGAGGGTAGGACCTAGGGTAGAAGCCTGGTCTCTCCCATAGTCTGTGAATTACATAAGGGAACTTAGGACTCAGGTATATTACGTGGCTGAGTGTGCAATATAAGCATAATATCAGAAATGACAGCAAAGAAGGGAGAGTTAAGTGATATCTGGGAGAGATAATTAGCCCTTTAATTCAATTTTGGGTGGGAGTGAAACAGGGAATGGGACAATGTGGTTAAATCAATTTAGATGGTAATGTTATTGTAGGAATGGATAGATTGAAAGATTTCCAGTTAGTAGTTGATCTAGTAAAATAAAGCATTGTGGGAAATTTCCCCAGACCAATGAAACACCTTATGGGAGCCAGTTATTATTGAAGCAGAATACAGACTAGCTGCCCTTAAAGCGGTTGAAAGGATAAAATGGACGAAACGGCCTGCAGAGAGATGAGAAACAACCCAAGAACATAAGGAAGTTTGGGGATGCTAGCAAATTGGGTGCGGAAAAATTGGAGAGGACGTCCTTATTTCCAGACCTGATCCCCCCACCTCAAAAACAGTACAAATACCCTAAAGAAGCAGAAACTAGTCTACTTATAACAATACAGGGACTCTTAGAACAGAAGCCCAAGCTAAGATGCTGGAAGCAGAGCTGTAGCAACCAGAGCCAGAGGGGCCAGAGCAGCAGCCCAGGGAGCTAAAGGCAGAGCAGCAGCAGTGCTGAGGCACTGTGGAGCTGGAGCAGTCCAGAGCCGGGTATGGTGAGCAGCTGGGGAGAGCGAGGGGGACCCTGGGCAGTGGGTCCAGCACAGGGAGATACCTCAGCCAAGAGGCCCTGCAGGCCAGACTTGGAGGGGAATCGTAACCCTGACAGGGCAGGGGCGACGCTGGGCAGAAGGGTTCTGCCACCCAGGGCCTGAGCACGTGTGGCCACCGCCACAGTAAATGTCTGACCCACAGCATCCCTGCAGCACAGCCAGGGCCTGAGAAGGAGACCTGGGACCTACAAAGAACAGACTGTGAACTGCCCTGACATTCCAGAGACACTGTTTGTAATGTCCCGTGCCACAGAGCAGGGTGATGTGATTTCCTTGTTAATTAAATAACTTGTATTTGCTTTAAATTGTATGTAATGATCAGTGGGTCATGGAAGTGCCCAGTGCAGAGAGGGTACCCCGGAATGAGGACATCCTAGCTCCTGTCCTGAGTGATCACAGCAGAATTGGGGGTCAAGCCCCCCAGGAATCATGGGCCCAGCCTTGTTGGGGTTACCAGGACTCTACCAGACAGGAGAGTGGAAAGGGAGTCCTCAAGGGCAGGGAGGCCTTTGGTTAAAGGAACTGGGAGCGAGGACTCAGATCCTTTCGCTAGCCCACTTCACTGGGGTAGTGCAGAAGCCAGGAAAGTTCCCCACAATAGCGGGACCGTTTCCCCGCTTACAATGAGGAAGAGATGTTAGTGAGAAGGCATGACTGGAGGGCACTCGTGGGAGGGGAATGATCTGCCACTTCAGCTATCAGCTGCCCTCCTCCTGACCCTACCATGCCCTTGATAGAGCTGGAAGGGCCATGGGAAGAAAGGAGGATGGTAACTGATAGAGCTGTGAGGAGCACATCTACCAGCTGGAGGCAACAAGAGGAATAGCAGGGAGCCCCAGACTTGACACTAGCTCCCTGAAGTATATACAAAGGTATAGGCTCTGCACAGTGTTCTGCAGTACAGGAGTACTGCTGATATATGGAATGGCCCATTCACTTCAGTAGGGTGTGCTCAGATGAATTAGGATGCTCCAAAGAGATGAATAATCTAACCCAATAGCTCTGGATGGTGTGAAGTGATCCATTCATCTCAATGGGAGTTCCTCTCCACCTCAGTTTCAGTTGTGGGACATCATTGTTCAAGGTAATCTCACTATGCATGTCAGTTTTAGAGCAACTGAAATATTAAAATATTCTTCTTATTGTGGGGGGGGGGAACAGTATCTGAGTAACGCCTGAACCAAATTATTCCAAACTTGCACTATTGCCCCTGTTGCATACCAATATCATAGTCGATCTCATTATGCTTGTGGATTTTAGAATACTTTTAAAATTAAAAAGTATCAAAGAGGTAGCTGTGTTAGTCTGGATCTGTAAAAGCAGCAAAGAGTCCTGAGGTACCTTATAGACTAACAGACATATTGGAGCATGAGCTTTCGTGGGTGAATACTCCCTTTGCTGGACGCATGACGAAGTGGGTATTCACCCACGAAAGCTCACGCTCCAATATGTCTGTTAGTCTATAACAGGGGTCGGCAACCTTTCAGAAGTGGTGTGCCGAATCTTCATTTATTCACTAATTTAAGGTTTCACGTGCCAGTAATACATTAATGCTTTTAGAAGGTCTTTCTCTATAAGTCAATAATATATAACTAAACTATTGTATGTAAAGCAACTAAGGCTTTTAAAATGTTTAAGAAGCTTCATTTAAAATTAAATTAAAATGCAGAGCCCCCCGGGCTGGTGGCCAGGACCCGGGCAGTGTGAGTGCCACTGAAAATCAGCTTGCGTTCTGCCTTCAGCACCCGTGCCATAGGTTGCCTACCCCTGGTCTATAAGGGGCCACAGGACTCTCTGCTGCTTAAAATTAAAAAGAAGCTCATAATACAGGGGGAGGATGTATATCGGGAATCTCTTGATCAAATGACCTAAATTTGCACCATAAATCTTACCTCAGTCCCTGAACAGCTTTTTAACTATTGCTTCCCCAAAAGGGAAGTGGGTGATGGAAATTATCCATGATTGATCCCAAGAGAGAAATATCAGGATCAGAGCCATAGTTTGAGCCCCAAGTATGTGTAAAATTTGGATGTTACATGATTTTAGTGGGACTGTATCTCACTTAAACGACCTAAAAAAATCTTTACTACTAAACAAACCCTGTAGCTATTTCCAAGACAAAATTTTTTTTGAGGACCTCTTTCCTATCAGCTTTCTCTTACTCTAACGTATTCTGTGGTGCTCCCAGCACTCTGTTCTGTACTTGCTACTGTAGAAAGGGACAAATTTTCACATCCAGATCCAGTCTTTCAGCTCCACAAAGTCAGCAATTACCCTGATTTTTGGAAATTAGGAATGTAATGGATAATTTCATTTTTTAAAAGGTGATCTGTAAAGGGGCAATAACTGAGACTGTGCCTGTGTTTGATTTTCTGTTGATGTGTAAAGAAGGCATGAAGGTTTGGGGACCTATGTGTTTTTTGGTGGGGGAAGACACATTTACGTTTCCTCCATTTATATTAAAAATCCAGGTCCTGAGGGACTCATGCTTTGGCTTTGTCTAGACTAGAATTGGTGCTCCTGTTATAATTTGAGCTAATTGATCTAAATGCTAACTGTTTGATAACAGGCTCTCCACAAAATGTTTGTTCTGGGGCACAAAGTTTTGTGGTTTGCCTGAGTCTGAGCCACCGTGTCCTGATACTTTGCAAATGTTTGCGTCTAGATTAGCATTTACAGTCCCCTAACAAGATATTGGCAATCAATTACAACAGGAGGACAAATACCAGTACAGATAAAGCCTATGACAGGGATTGGCAATCTTTGGCACATGGCTCACCAGGGTAAGCACCCTGGTGGGCCAGGCCAGTTAGTTAATCCATGTCCGCAGGTTCAGTCAATCGTGGCTCCCACTGGCTGCGGTTCACTGCTCCAGGCCAATGGCGATAGCGGAAAGGTGTGACCGGCACATCCCTCAGCCTGCGTCGCTTCCCCCTACCTCCATTGGCCTGGACTGGTGAACCACAGCCAGTGGGAGCTGTGATTGGTCCAACCTGTGGATGCGGCAGGTAAACCAACCAGCCCGGCCCGCCAGAGTGCTTACGCTGGTGGGCTGTGTGCCAAAGGTTGCTGATCCCTGGCCTACGACAACAGGAGAACCTGTGACATGATAACATCACAAGACAATAGTCAAAAGACAGAAAATTGAGAACAGAACACAACTAGCCAACATGTACAGCCCTCAGCTAAAACGTCTTCAGCACATCAAACAATTTACAACCTATCCTGGAAAATGATCCATCATTCTTAAGAGTTCTTGGGAGGCAGACCAGTTCTTGCTTACAGACAGCCGAACAACCTGAAGCAAATACTTACCAGCAACTACACACCACACAACAGAAACACTGACCTAGGAATCAATCCCTGTAACAAACCCCGTTGCCTACTCTGTCCCCATATCTACTCTAGCAACACCATCAGAGGATCCAACCACATCAGCCACACCATCAGGGGCTCATTCACCTGCACATCTACTAATGTGATATATGCCATCATGTGCCAGCAATGCCCCTCTGCCAGACACATTGGCCAAACCGGACAGTCCCTACATAAAAGAATAAAATGGACATAAATTGGACATCAGGAATGGTAACATACAAAAGCCAGTAGGGGAAGACTTCAATCTCCCTGGACATTCTATTGCAGATTTAAAAGTAGCCATGCTTCAACTTCAGAAATAGACTTCAGAGAGAAACTGCAGAGCTACAATCCATTTTCAAATGTAACACTGTTAATTTAGGCTTGAACAGGGACTGGGAGTGGTTGGCTCACTACAAAAGTAGTTTTCCCTCTCTTGGAATTGACATCTCATCAGTTATTGTGAGTAGACCACATCAACCCTGACTGAATTGGCCCTGTCAACACTGGTTCTCCACTAGTGAGGGTTCTCCACTCCCTTCTCTTCATGTATCAGTATATTTATTCCTGAATCTGTAACTTTCACTCCAAGCATCTGAAGAAGTGGGTTTTTTACCCAGGAAAGCTTATGCCCAAATAAATCTGTTAGTCTTTAAGGTGCCACTGGACTCCTTGTTAAAATTGAGCAATGGAGAGGGGAAGGGATTTTAAACCACCCCTTCAAAAAACTGTTTTTCTGATTTTGTTAACATGTATTTAACTTCAGTGCCACGCATATTTTGGATAAAAGGATGCATTGGTGCAAGGGAGGGATGAGAGAGACACATTTCCTCCCAAGTAGTATAGCCCTTGATAGTATTCATCACCATGTATTTTTGACAGGTTTTCATGCCTCATTTAGGGCTTATGTCCCGCCCTTTATCCTCATTTCTGTTAGCGCCAAAGTTTGGCCTCATTGGCCATTTGGAAAAATTGTTATGTTTGAATAGGGGGAGTGTTGTGTGTTTGTGTTTTGATACATTTAGAGAAAAAGGTTGAAAGAATAGAGTGAGAGAGTTTAAAGATTTAAAAAAGAAAGTTTGGGTTAAGGTTTAGAGCAGGCCTGCACAACATATGGCACACAGGCGGGCAGGGGGCTGAATAGGTGAGCTGGGGGGTTAGGAGGATGATAAGCCAAGCAGGCGGGCAGTGGCGGGGGCGGGCTTTGTACTTGGAGGTGAGCGGTGAGTAGGTGGCTGACCTGTTCTACTGATCTTGTCTCTCATAAAAAATTGGTTCTTTTTGCTGGGCTGGAGGTTGTCCCAATGCTGCAAAGAGAGAGTTCTCAAAAGGAAGGTGATTGCTTCTAATCCCTGAGGCCGCCAGTATGTCTGTCTGCTCTTCTCTAGTCAGCCCACTTGACAAGTCTGATTTTCCTTGGTCTGGCTCCCATCCCCTCTCCAAGGGTTGCAGCTGTCCGGAGGTGCCTGCTTGCCTTCCACATTCATATAACAGGGCAATTGATTACAAACTGGGGGGGAAGATCTTATTCTACTTCTAGCAAAAAAGACATTTTTCTTTTACCTTAATTATACTACCTTGGGGCCCACTATAGCATATTTTCAAGGTTCAAAACTGCTGTTTCGGCAGGGCGGCACTGGGGAAGGAGGGTTTGTTTCTGCAGGGCGGGCAGTGCTGGGTGTGTGTTTTGTGGGGGGGGGGAGTGGCACTGGGGGGTGTTTCAGGGGAGGGGAGTGTGTGGGCCCTCAGCTGTTTTCTTTGGAGTAATACGGTCCTCACTGCTTTACAAGTTTTGCAGGCCTGGTTTAGAGGAAAAAAGAGGAAAGAAAGGTTTTTTGGTGAGGCTGAGCAAGGCAAGATACTTCTTAAAAAAGGTCTAGTTTGGTAGGTTATTAAAGAATAAAAAGAGAAAAGAAAAAAAAGATATTTTTGTTTTTAGAGGGCTAGTTTGAAAGAAGAGAGAGGCAAGTTATTAAAGAAAAAAGATTTTTAGTGAGTTTGAGTAAGGAGAGACAAATTATTTTAAAGGTCTATTTTGGCAGGTTATTGAAGAATAGAAAATTTTGAAAAATGTAAAAGATGTATTAAATATAAGGGTAAATTAAGAAAAGAGCATTTAAACATTAAGTAATATTGAAAACTAGGTTTAAAAGGGGAATTTACTAAGGCAGAGCCTGTTTAGTAAACACATGGTAAAAACTATAAAAAGGTGGCTTAAAAAAACAACAAACACATATTTAAACTATTAACTATCAGGCTAGGTTAAAAAAATGTTTTAAAAGTTTTTCCCTATGTTTTAGACTAACGGGAGTCATTTTTTTTTTTAATAATGATAACATGAAGCAGAAGCAAAGCCCGTGTTAGCAAAAACAGTGTCTGTGAGTTAGTGGATTAGAGCTTCCAGGTCCAGAGGAGGTCTTGGCAGAAGACCGGCAGTCCAGAGAGGTCTCGTGGAAGACCTCTCGGATGGAGGTAAGAGAGCTGCCGGTTGTATCGGAGCCCTCGGAAGCGGTGGAGGAAGGCGTGCGCCAATACGCTCCACGCTGGATTACCTGCACCATACCGGAACCTCTGCAGGGCCTGGAGGCGGAAGACATAGACCTGAGTGTGTAGGCACTTCAGGCCCTGCCCCCCCTGCTACAGGGGCAGGTGGAGGACCCCTGCAGAGACCCAGTGCATTCCTGGCCAAAAGAACTCCAAAATTGTCATCCGGAGGTTGGCCAGGAAACTCGGGGCCGGGACCAAGGTGTTGAGCCAGTACCAAGGCATGGACAGAACTAGCTGATTGAGCACCAGTGCCCTCCCTCAAAGTGAGAGGCACCGGAGTAGTCCCATCCATTTCCGGAGCCGCTCCGTCACCCTGCCCTCTAAACCGTGCCAGTTCTCTGGCGGAGACAGATGCATGGCAGAAAGGTAAACGCCAAGATAGAGCAGCGGACCCGTGCTCCACTGGATGGCCTAAAGCGCAGGTGAGAGGGAGCTCACCTGCCACCCATCCCCGACCACCAGGCAGAGCTCTTGACCCAGTTGACCAGGGTGGAGGAGGCCACCGAGTAGATAGCCTGGCAAGCCTCCACACGCACCAAGTGGCCCGGGTCCTGGACCACAAGGAGCACATCGTCGGCGTACGCCGACAGGACCAGCCGCAGCTCTGGCTCTCGAAGCACCAACCCCGTCAGCCTCCGACGGAGGAGACAGAGGAAGGGCTCAATTGCCAGAGCGTACAGCTGACCCGAGAGGGGACACTCCGGCCGCACTCCTCGCCCGAAGCTGACCGGCTCGGTCAGGGTCCAGTTGAGCCTGACCAGACACTCCGCAGAAGCATACAGCACCTAGAGAAAACCCACAAACTGGAGTCTGAAACCGAACGTTCACAGAGTGCTCAGGAGATACCCGTGGTCCACCCTGTCGAACGCCTTCTCCTGATCCAGGGACAAGAGGGCGAATGACAGATCATCCCTATACCTTAATTCCAGAAGGTCCCGGACCAGATACAGGTTATCAAAAATCGTGCGGCCCGGGATGATGTAGGTCTGGTCTGGGTGGACCACGTCCGCCAGCATGGACCCTACCCGCATCGAGATGGCCTTCACAACAATTTTGTAGTCTGTGCTGAGGAGCGAGAGGGGATGCCAATTCCATAAGTCGCGGAGGTCCCCCCCTTCGGCAAATAAGGCGAGCATGGCTCACCTGCACGAGAGAGGGAGGACCCCACTCTGCAAAGACTTGGCCCAGACGATGACCAGGTCTGGGCCGAGGACATCGCAGAACACGCGGTAGAACTCCACGGTCAGCCCGTCCATGCCTGGAGATTTATAGGTGGGCATATGACGGAGGGCTTCCGAGAACTTGGCCAGAGTGAGAGGCAGCTCTAGCCGGTCCCAGTCACTCGTGCTGACTGTCAGGAGTCTGTCCCAGAGCACTCTGCTTTAGGATTAGTCGGATCCGGGGAGAAAAGAATTGCGTAGAAGGCCCTTGCCCTCCCGCACATCTCCACCGGATCCGTGAGGGGGGTGCCATCCTCCGCTAGGAGGCAGGTGACGTGCTTCTTGGCCTCCTCCTTTTCTCCAGGGCGTAGAAGAAGCGGGAGCTGAGATCCATCTCCCAAAGGAGATGGATGCGGGATCGAACAAAGGCACCCCGAGCTTAATGGTCTTCGAGGGCCCGGAGCTCCTCCTGCTTCTCCCGGCATGCTCCGCAGAGGGATGGATCCTCGGGGCTGGCGGCCAGACACCTCTTCAGCTCCAAGACCTCCCGTTCCAACTGCCCTATCGCCGCATCCCTCCGTCTGCTGGCGCCCACAGTGTAATCACAGCAGAAGAGCTGGGCGCGCACCTTCCCCAGATCCCACCACCGCCGCGCCGAGGAAAAGGCGCGCCTCTGCCCTTGCCAGGCCAGCCAGAACTCCCGGAAGGATGCCACAAAGCCCACATCCTCCAGCAAACTATTATTAAAGTGCCAATAGGCTGGCCCTGGCCTCTCCACGCAGAGAGAGGCCGTCACGGTGGCAAGGCTGGCAAGGCTGAAAAGGGGGCCGGCCAAACACTGGAGGAGTGGGCTCGTGAAAGGTGGAGATGTGACAGGTAAATGGGGTCCAGCCAGGAGTGGCGCGACCGATGGGCCTCCACCCGGACGAAAGTGAACATCGAGACGTCGTCCGGGTGGTGGTTGTGCCAGACGTCCACCAGGGAGTGGCATTCGACGATCTCCCGGAGGACTTCCGAGATGGCCGGGCTCTGCTCGGTCCCCGAGCGGTCCTGTTCCTCGAGGGTGGTGTTAAAGTCCCCGCCCAGGACCAGGCACTCACAAGGATCCAGGGAGCTGAGGAAGGCAGATGCCTGCTGATAAAAATGCTATCTCTCTGGGCCTGATGTCGGGGCATAAACATTGACAAGATTAACCACAAGCCCCTCCATGCGGACCCAGAGGTGCAGCAGGTGGCCCGGCACAGCCTCGGTGACCCCCAGCACCTTGGGCCGTAGGTCAGTGGAGAACAGGGTCGCCAGTCCAGACATGCGAACCGAGAGGTGGCTAAAGTAGATCCCGTCCCCCCACTCCAGCCGCCAGCTAGCTTCAGTGGCCGGATCCGTATGGGTCTCCTGCAGGAAAACCACAGAGTACCCCCCGTCCCGAAGGAAGGAGAGCACCTGGCTCCTGCAGAGATCCATCCTACATCCCCGGGTGTTTAACGTGGCAAAGATGATCGGCGCCATGAGGGGGGCTGAGGGGGATCCTCACTAGCAGACATGCCCATGGCCTCCGTCAGGCCGCGCAGCAATCCATGACCTACCCCGTATGTGAGTGAAGAGTAATGGAAGAGGCGGACCCGCTGGTAGGCTGCGGCGGCCTGCTTCCTGGTCCTCTTACCCTCCCCCATGAGGGCCCTTGCGGCCCGGAGGATCTGATGGAAGTCCCCCCACCGCTGCAGCGCAAGCTGGATCTTGTTACGGGAGCCACAGACGTCCTCAAGGAACTCCCGCAGCTCCTCCCTCAGCACATGGGGGGGCGGAGTCACTGATCTATGACTTTCCCCCAGTGGGTCTCCCGTCACAGCCCTGTGGCCCACCGAGGCGGGCAGGCAGGGGGTAGACCCCCGACGTGGCGCCCGATGAGCTGACGCCACGCGGCCTGCCCCGCTCCCCAGTTCAACAGGGGGTGGCAGAAGGAAAACAGCAGCCCCGATGGGTTGGGACAGGGAAAAACCATTAAAGCTGCTCCCTGGGGATATTCCCAGAGGCGGCACTGGCATCACGGGAGGTGGAGGGGACAAGGATGGGGCTGGCATCAGGGATAGGGCAGGGGTCAGGAGTAGGAGCAGGGCAGGGATCAGGAAGAAAATCGGGGAGGGGGGCAGAAGCAGGATCCCGAGCCTCAATAGTTGGCCCGCTGGAAGGTGGCCCCTCCTGGTTAGGCTCAGGGATCTGGGGAGTGGGAAGGGGACCCTCAACAATGCCGGGCTCAGCCACAGTGGTTTGTGCGGCAGCCCCGGCATCCAGAGATGGATGGTCGTCAATGGGATCCCTGCCCGGGAGGGAGGTCGGGTGCTCCACACCTAAAAGGGACACCCATGGGAATCGAGTCCCGGCAGCCGGGCACTGGCCATCACTTCAATGGGCTCGGCGGCCGTCAGCGGGGTGCCACCCACAGCCGGGCTGATGGAAGACCCCAGGGGACCCTCAGAGGTGGGAGCAGAAGCAGCGGTCAGGGGAAGGGAACTCGGGGACAGGGGGACCGGGGTGAGGTCGCTCAGATCGAGGCCTGCCGGCAGAGGGTCATCCTCCCCCCGCGTGACCGGGGTCAGACCCAGGGCCTTGATCTCTTCGTAAATGGAAGGGAGATCACCGTCTGCCACCCCAGGGCCCTTCCTGCCAGCATCCGAAGCGATGCCCACCTCAGTGCCTGCAGGGGCTTCAGATGGTAAGGGGGCGAGAGGGGCTCCCTCGGGGGCTTCCATGGGAAGGGACATTGGAGGAGGGGCAGTGTTACCTTCCGGTGTTGTCACGGTGTCCCCAGCTGTCACCACAAAAAGGGAGTCATCAGTGGGCAAAGCGGAAGGCTCGTCATCGGTGCCCCCTTCCTGCTCTTCCGGGGGGGTCTCTGAATCCGAAGGATGTAACGGAGCCCGAGCCTTCTGCTTGCCCCGCTTCTCCTGCACTAACGACCAACCCTCCATGGCATCATCTGGGGGCTGGCTAACAGGGGTCGGGTCGAGGGGCAAGGGTGATGGCTCAGGGACTTGGGGAGGCAATGGTGGGGTAGCATGAATGAAAGAGGATTCTCCCTGGGGCGAGCCCTCTCCCACGCCCGGCAGTATCTCCGCCACACCCTTCTCCACAGTGGTGGACCGAGAAGGAGGAGGAGGGGCAGCTTCGGGTGCCGGGCAGCCAGGGGCATCGGCGATGACAGGGCCGGTGTCTTGCCAGGGCTTGGGGGTCCCGGACGCTCCTCCGTGCTGGGCCAAGGGACAGTCCCTCCGGACGTGCCCCATCACCCAGCAGAGGTAGCATGGGGCCTCCTCCGTCAAATAATGCACCCGGTAGTGGGCTCCCTGGTAGGGGACCAGAAAGGACCCCTCGGGTGCCTCTCCGTCACGCACAGCCGGTGGCAGTTGAAGCTGCACTTGCCGGTGGAACGAGAGAACATGACGGAGGGCGGGGTCCTTGCAGCCCAAGGGGAGAGGGCTGATGACAGAGATGGGGCGTCCCAGGGCAGGAAGGGCGGGCGGCAGGGCAGCATTGGGCAGGAAGGGAGGGATGGAGGTCAGAATCAAGCAGACACCCAGGTCTTCCAATGGCTCCAGGGGGACGAATATGCTCCCCACCGCCAGACCCATCTCTACCGCCTCCTGGGCGGCGGCCTCTTTTGCCAGGAAGAAGAACACCCTCCCGTACATTTTGGAGGCCACCACGATGGCCGTGGGCCCCACCACCCTCACCAACGCCCGCACGTAAGTCTCCACGTGGGGCGAGGTGGGCACCAGGAGGCAACGGACGCCGTGCTTCCTGGTCAAGGTGGGGAAAGGGCCCAGGCCGCTATAGATGGTAGCGGAAGCGGCGGTCAGAGGAGCAGCGGCAGGCGGGGGGGCCGCTGCCACCTGGGCGTACGCCCTGGGGGCCAAGGGAGGGACACCCGTGGAGCTGGTGAAGGGAGCAGTGGGGAGGGATGCCACGGCCGGTAGCGGGGCTGTGGCAGCAGGTATAGTCCCCACCATGGAGGGCTTGGTCTTTTTAGTGGGGCCCTTACCCTTCTTCCCACCCTGACCTTTCCCACCAGCTGGGGGGGCTCCCCCTGAATCGGAAGGGCCAAGGGACATGGCAGCAGCGGAGGTCTCCCCGGTACTCGCCGCCACCGGCTGTGGCATGTGGACCGGCAGCAGCGGTCGAGGTAGAGGCCTGGGGAATGGACACAGAGGCAGGTGGAGGAGCGGCGGTGGGAGCATCGTGAGGGGTCTCCCCCGCCACGTCCCCCGCCATAATGAGAGTGGGGAGGCAGACAAACAGCGAGGGGAGGGGAGGGAGAGGAGGCGATCACCCCTCCCTGCTAGGCTGCAGGCAGGGGAGGAGGGAAAGGGAAGGCTAAAGGGGCATGGGGAGCAACCAAGGACCTAGGGGCGGGAGGGTGTGAGGTCACCGACTCAGAGGGGAATTCCAGCTCCCCTAGCTGCACTAGGGGACTGGGGGGGATAACAGCATGGGGGGTGCAGTGAACAAGGGCAAACGCAAATGGGGGAAGGGCACAAGCGCATGGGAGGGGGCATGGGCACACGAGCGGAGGGGCCAATCAGGGCTGGGGGAATCACAGGGTAAGGGGGGCGGAAGGGCGAGCTGGAGGGACCACTGGGTGAGCTGCAGGGCTGGGGCAGGACAATCAGGGCTGCAGAGGGAAATAAGCGGAGCTGACATTTGTGGCAAAGGAAAGGGGGTCAGTCCAGGGGGGCGGGGGGGTCAGTCCAGGGGGGCAGGGGGTGCATTCACGGGCACTTGTGCAAAAAGTCAATGGTTGGCTGCTGCAGGCCCAAATGGTGAAAGTGGGCGTGGTGAGCCAGGCGAGCAGCTCAGTCCCAGAGGCAGGAGGTCGAAGCAGAAGGAAAACAGCCAACGTGGGTGGTGGAGGGGGTAACAATGATGGTGGGGGCAAAGGGGGTACAGAGGGACTAGGAGCAGGCTCCACGCCACACCCCCGGTGTCCCAACAGACACAGTCCAGACCCCTCCCACAAGAGCACAGTTTGAAAAATACTCAGTCCAGAAAAGCCCCCTCCACAGCGGTCATCACGCGGTCTTCCAGCAGCGGGTGGTCCCCTTCTCCTCCTACTCCTTCTTCACGGGGCTCCAACAGCTCCCCAGCAAGAGCCACAGTAGCTCCAGGTGGTGGTGGTCTGGTGGCCAGGCAGGAGGGACCCTGCTCAGAAGATGGTGGTGGTGGCGTCGTCATTGTCCTCAGTAACAAGGGCTGGAGCTGGGGTCCCTCACTCCCCTCCTCTGGGGAGCAGGTCAGCAGCCCCCCACTCAAGGGGCTGTAGGTGGAGTAACAGCAGCAACTGAGTGGGGGGTCTACTACCCAGCCATCAAGCAGATAGCAGAGAAAGGGGTGGGTGGTGGTGTCTAGCCCAGCCAGGGGAGCAGCTAGAGCAGTAACAGCAGCAGCAGCGAGGGCCCAGTGCCCCACAGGAATAGCAGCAGCAGCCCTCTCCTACCTTCCCTCCACAGCAGAGGAAGAGAAGGGAGATACATTCCTGGCCACAGAAGCATCTGTTCCCTGAGTGACCAGAGCAGGGGCTGCACTAGAGTAATCAGGAACCTGCTAGAACCACTTAAGGCAGACAGGCTGATTAGATCACCTGCAGCCAATCAAGGCAGGCTAATCAGGGCACCTGGGTTTAAAAAGGAGCTCACTCCAGTCAGGGAGGGGGGAGCCAGAGGAGAGAAAGTGTGTGTGAGGAGCTGGGAGCAAGAGACACAAGGAGCTTAGACTGAGAGGGTGTGCTGCTGGAGGACTAAGGAGTACAAGTGTTATCAGACACTAGGAGGAAGGTCCTATGGTGAGGATAAAGAAGGTGTTTGGAGGAGGCCATGGAGAAGTAGCCCAGGGAGTTGTAGCTCTCATGTAGCTGTTACAGGAGGCATTATAGATAGCTGCAATCCACAGGGCCCTGGGCTGGAACCTGGAGTAGAGGTAGGGCCTGGGTTCCCCCCAAACCTCCCAACTCCTGATCAGACACAGGAGAAGCTGACCCAGTCTGTGGGGAGGATCACTGACGTGAGCAAATCTGCCAATAAGCGCAGGACCCACCAAGGTAGAGGAGGAACTTTGTCACAGTGTATAAAGGGCATGAGGGGGCAGAGTGATAAAGTCCTCAAGTAGCATAATTTGCAATAGCCAGGCTTATTAAATATATAACCACAACAGTGTTAGAAAGGTTGCTGACCGCAAAAGAACAGACAGTGAGTAATGGGGGAGGGGCCTAGTGGGCGATATGCTTGTTTTTGCTTTTGTCCTATATTAATTTTGCAATGTATTCCAAATAAGGTAATTAATACGGAAGTATGTGTAATTTGTCTGTGGTTTTAACCTTTATAAGATGGCTAGAAATTTATGGAGAGCAGAGCAGCTTGCCACCTTGCCTGGGCCATGCCGACTCTCCATGCATATATGCTTGTATAAAATAAAGGAGCTTCATCTGTCTGATACAAAATAAACTGTGTGGTCAATTTTCCACAACAGTGTCATCTACAAATTTTATAAAGATATGTTCCATGCCATTATCCAGTTGCATTTATTGGTATAAAATTATTGGCATGGAAGAGAGGAAGGATGGTCCAGTGGTTAGGGCACTACCCCAGGGCTTTGGAGATAGGGATTTAAGTCCTTGCTCTGCCAAGACTTCCTATTTCAGTAGGCACACTAGCCTCTCTGTGCCTTAGTTCTCCATCCATATGTGGGGAATGACAGTACTTCCCTACCTCATAGGGGTGTTGCAGATAAGTACACTGAAGACTGGTGCTCAGATATCACGGTATTGTTATACAAGTATAGATGCTGGTGAGTCTGGAGATAGGCAACTAAAACCTAAATAGTTTCCATTCTGAGCTCCATGATCAAGCAGACTATAACTTATTATAAATATATTCAACCTGGACCTATTTATAGCATTTTCTTTCTTAAAATAAGGTTCCACAGACAGTCTGTGTTCTCACCTTTGTATATTCCATTCCAACCACCTAATGGGGCATTTTGTTTATGAGCCTCCAAGTGTCCTCCATGGTCAGATGTGAAATAAGTGAATGTGTTATTCTTCAAGCCTGCTTTGTCAATAGCATCCAGAATTCTGCCTATAAAGAAAAACAGTGCTATTCAGTAGTGAGAAACGTGTCATTAAGGACCTGATCCAGAGTCCAGTGAAGTCAGTGTGGGTTAGATCCACAAAGGAACTTAGGCGTGGTGATGCTGAGTGTCACCACACCTAACTTTTAAGCATGTAGAAAATCACTGGCATTCATCATGTCTGAGTTGGGCACCTAGGCTCCATATATAATGAATGGGGAAAGAGGGCACTTCAGAATGGGAACCACAGAAGCCCAGTATGCTAGCGGTTCCCCACCTAAACTAGTCAATGAGAGATACCAAGGTAAAAGGGGTGTTCTAAACCCTGCCCCACTTGGCAAGTTGGGCACCCATGTCTGTGCTGTAGGGAGGCACCTCCCTCTGCTTGGAATTCTGAGCTGCAAACCCTCTCATGGGATTTGGCACTGTGATTTGAGAATAAGTCTGTACAAGTTAGGAGTTCTGTGTAAAATTATGAATGCTAGTATCTGTCAGCTGCACACTCCACTTTCAGTGTTCAAACACTTGTCTTTTCTATGGTCTGTCTCCATGTTGGGTTGAACATTCCAAAAGCTGGTGGCACAACAACAGAGGGCAGTTGACTCTTAAGTATCCAATTGCTGGAAATGTATTCCCCTTGGACAAAAGACTGGTTTAAAAAGAAAAGTTGGGGGGAGGGCTGAAGTTGGTCTGCACAGGGCAGCAGTCCATTTTCTCCTGGCCAGGAGAGAGAGAGGTCACATAGTAAGTAGCAGCCCCATTGGGAGGGTGGGCACTGCCCACTTTCCTGAACCTAGGTAGCCCCAAGAGCTCTGGACCACAGCAGGGACTCAGATACCAGCTCAAAGGCATGGCATGGTAAGGGAATTAAAAATAGGTTTAGTGTTTGTTGTTTTAAATGCTCTGTACTCTCCTGTGTTCTGCACAATTAAGTATAGAAGAGCATAAAGGTTTTAGACTGTACATAGCGTGTGTGTGTGTGTGTGTGTGTGTGTGTGTGTGTGTGTGTGTGTGTGTGTGTGTGTGTGTGTGTGTGTGTGTGTGTGTTGAACACTTCACCACAACTTCCTGACTGAGAGAGTTTCAGAAGCTTCACATCTTTGGGGTGGAGTTTTAGGAGAGATGTATTTAAGAGGGGTATTTCAGGTCGAAGTGCTGGTCCTGAGGGAGCTCTTCAGCCCACCTGTCCTAAGGCCCATTTCCAAGAAGGGGTAGCAGACAGGGTCAGTGCTACCACTAGAGAGAACAACAGTGCAGCAGCTTGCTGAGGCTCCAGAAGCTTAACACCCTGTGGATCCAGAGCACAGAGGCTTGGACTCCCCTCACAGCAGTCCTAGTGGATGGCCAGCAGGGAGCACTTGCTAGGATCTGAGACAGACACCTATGCTGTTTTTACAAAAAGTTGGAGAGCAGGTCTGATCTCATAACTTTTGGCCCAGTATTTAGGAAACTCACTGGCAATAGGTGCTTCCTGTGGCTACGGATGAGGTGCAACAGCTCAAGTGTATCAAAAGGATGGATGGTCTAGTGGTTAGGGCACTAACCTAGTCTATGTTCCTTCACAAATTTCCTGTGTGACCTTGATTATTTAGCCTTTCAGTGTCTTAGTTCCCCAGCTGTAAAATTGTGGTTATTATTAATACCTAAGTTTAATATAGCACTTTGCAAGAAGCCCTGATATCTTCAGATGAAATCAGTGTCATTAATCCCATTTTACAGATGGGTAAACTGAAGCACTGGGAGGGGAAGTCATTTGCTGAAGGGTACCCAGTCAGCTAGCAGCAGAGACGGGAACTGTACCCAAGTCACTGAGTCCCAATCCAACGCTCTAGGCACTAGATCACAATTCCCTACTTCACAGGGGCGTTGTGGGGATAAATACATTAAAGCAGGGATCGGCAACCTTTGGCATGCAGCCTGCCAGGGTAAGCCCCCTGGTGGGCTGGGCCAGTTTGTTTACGGCCGTGGTTCGCCACTCCAGGCCAATGGGGGCTACCAGAAGTGGTGCAGGACGAGGGGTGTGCTGGCCGCAGCTTCCCACAGCCCCTAGTGATGGTCTAGACAGCATTTGGTCCTGCCATGAGGGCAGAGGACTGGACGATGACCTCTCGAGGTCCCTTCCAGTCCTAGAATTTATGAATCTATGAAACTGAGTACACTGTGCACGTTCAATTTTACACTGACAACTGTCATGTCTGAACCTTGCTGAATTAAACCTATGTTAAAGGCATTCTTTGAGGCCAGATGTAATAAAATGTTTGTATTCTACAATCTGATTACATTACTTCTCTGTAACTATCACAGCACTACACAGAATAGAGTTTAAACTAAAAGAAATATACTCCACAACAACTGCTTGTATTTGCTTCCTAAGAATGACAGATACATGTTTAAAGCAAGGGGCAGTGTACAGGGTCCTGATCCTCTGGCACATCCATATATTGTATAGACTTGCTTCAGGCAGTTAAATCTATTTGTTGTTGTAATTATAATGGTACCTACCATGCCTTTTAATTTTTTTTAGACAAGTTTATTTAAAGGTCGGTTTCATTAAAAACAAAACCACTTACCCACCATCCAGTCCATCTCCTCTACATTATCTCCATATAAACCATGTCTACTCTTCCCAAGAAACTTCTCTGTGGTGACAAGGGGTGTGTGGACATGTAAAAAGGAAACGAAGAGGAGGAATGGGCCATTCTTGTTTCTAAAAACAAAAAATAAAACTCACTGTCTCAGAAAAAGTTTTAGTTGAAAAAATAATCCCCAACCCCACCAAACAAATGGCCTTGAAATATATTGCTTGGTGTTTACTCAGTGTCACATGTTAGGCTATGTCTGCACTGTGAGCTAGGGGTCTGATATGCCCGGTTTTGTACACATACTCGCACTGCCTCCCAAGCTAGCACGAGTATAAATGGAAGTGTAGACACGGTAGCACAGACAGCGGCAGTAGAAGCATGGCTGAACCGTGCCAAGTACAAATCCAATGGAAACTGTGCCTCTGCTGCCGCCCCCCCCCGTGCTGCCATGGCTACGCTGTATTGATACGTGCGCTCGCTCTGAGAGCTCATGTGACTATGTGTTTATGAGCAGAAGAATCATGTCTCTAGCTTGGAGGGTAGACATAGTCTTAGTGGTCAGTTAATTGTTCTTGCTAGCAAGGGGCCAAAACTTGAATTTTAGATTCAACCTTCTTTAAGTTTTGGGGTTCTTGTGGGGAAAGATCTGCCTTAAATGGTTCAGATCTTGGGTTGGGTTTGAAACAGGAATGGAGCTTTTTTTTCCAGTTCTAGGTTAGATGCAGATGGCATCTTATAACCATGCTTGCGAGGTTTCAGACAAGCAAAATTAAAGAAACAAATTCAAGGTGCATGCAGGAATGGAACATTTTTCACACTAAATATTTCATTTATAAACAAAATATCTTTGTATTAGCAGGAACGTGTAAACTACCAGCCAAAAGGTTGATTTTTTCTCTGTTACAGAGAAAACAATTTCTGTTTAGGGGGTTGAGCACATTCAAGATGTTGCACAGAGGGGAGAACTTTGCCATTTTTACTGCAAAAGCCCTATGCACTGGTGAAAAGGATACTCATTCACTGTGGGTTAGCTCAGATTTCACACATGAATATTTGCAAGGTGAGAATTAAGAGCTCTGTCTATTACAAAGAACTAATACAGTTGGAAAATCCAGTATTGCTTTTGATAAACTGTTCAGCCTATGGACTATTTTCTTGAGGAATGTTAAACTACAGACATCAAGCTAAAATTGTTATTTGTCATGTAGTACTGTCTAAGAGCCCCCGTCATAGACCAAGACCCCATTGTGCAGGGTCCATTCCCCAAGGAGCTCACAGTTTAAGTATTAGAGGCAAGAGGTAGAGACAGTCAGCCAGGGGAACACAAGCAGTTGTCTTAGTACATTAGCTGCCTAACCCAATGGTGACGTGCACTATTAGAGACATTATAGTAACAATATAGTTAAGAAACATTAAAGGATAATATGATATATATTGGTTACCGTTCAATAAATGAAATGGCCTCCTTAAGGATATTGGAAGCGGCTCTCTCTGGCTTCATTGGTTGTTCACTAATGTCATGGTTTCTCATCAGGATACAGTTCCAATACCTTACAAATCCGTAACTGGAGAACCAGGAGATGAAAAACAGGAAACCACACAGGGCAAAGCAGATGATTGCTTTCCATTTTACCAAGAATAAGCCAGTCAGTTTTCCAATTAAAAGAGTGAGCACTGTAAGGGCAATTATCTGACTGTAAAGCCAATATTTAGCTTGCACCTGTATGTTGAGGAATGGATCTTCTCCAACTTGGCATTCGTTCACAAGGGTAAAAGGCATGCCATAAAAATAGTCAAAGCCGTGGTTTAAAGGATGATGGCAGTGATCACTGTGGGATTCACAGTTCACACCCTGATGCCACTTTCCTGAAAATATAAATGAAAAAGATTTAAAATTACATATCATTGACACGGGGTGCCCCTGCCTATATTCCAAAATTTTGGCTCTCCTTCTAAATGAAAATATAAAACAGACCAGATGAGTCTAGTTCAGGGATGGAAGAGGTTAAATTTATATGTGGAAGCATATAATAACTAGAAAAAACAAATTTACCATCCTCTAACTCAACTAATTCCAATTCCAGTTAGGATTAAAGCCCAGATGAGGGGAGAGACATACTGAATAGATCAAGAATGGAATTTTTTTTGATGCTGTTTATCTTAAATTGTAAGTTAGCTCTTACTTTTAAAAAGGAGGATCCTTTGGGATCCAAGAAGGAGCTGATGGCTACATCAGATAGCCTATAAGTTTAGTGTGACATCCACTCCTAGGAGGGAATTCCTCTGTAACAGGATCTACACACGCTCAGCCCCCGCACTGCCACCTTATTTGGCTAAATTTTAAAACGATTCCAAAAATGGTGTTCTAGTTCTACAGCATATGAATAATTATGGTCTATGTAAATAACAATTAAGTTATGTTGACACAGAAGAGTGCATAGTTAAAGAGCCTATGACTATGGGCTCAGTGGCTACAAGACTGGTAAAGGACCTCTGAGTACTACTAGCTGCTGTTGGTTGTGTTTTACAGTAATAACACGAGAACCAGTCTGCACTATCCCAAGTCGTGTTCATCTCTTTGAAGAGGGCTAGCACAAGACCTATATATTATTAAGTCCCTCTTAAATCCACAAACTAAGAGCTAATAAAGACTGAAATGGTGCAGAGGCCTGTGCTGGCCGTGTACAAAAAGGTTAATTTTCACTCTCAGTATACTTAAACACAGTAAGTGTCTTTCACTTTTTAGAACAATATTTTTTGAAAAAAGGGCTCTTTAAAAAGGACAAATCCTGCTATTCTCACTCAGACACAATTCCTAGTGACTTCAGTGGGATTTTTGCTCACTGTGTGGGGTCCGATTCACCACTGAAGTCAATGAGTGTCTTTCCACTTTCTGCCTCACCTAATATAGGTACAGCTCATGAAGGTCCTGGAAAGAGACTTGGCTCTGGTAATATATAGGATGCATAAACATAGAAAGTTCACCCGGCAGGTGAGTGAGTGAGCTGTAATTGTTTAAGACCACTGTAGTGTCTGGCAAGCACCTGCTCTCAGAAGTCAATACATATTCTGTGGGTGTTTCCTAAAACATTATGTACTGAATTCACTAGATCCTTTTTTCTGCTTTCAGTTTACATATTTACTCAGTTCGTCTTATCAGATACGTAAATTATGGGTTTTTGTAAACTGACTATATTTCAAAATGTTACAATGCTTAAGAAGTTGTATAGATTGGAAACTGTAGTCTAGCTAATTTCTACATACTGTACCTATAAGTGCTGTGGTATAACCTTGCTGCTGCAGTATTCTGGCAAAAGTTGTTTCATTTGGAGGAAGTCCTCCTGAGCCACCAATCCAAAAAAGAACATGGTGTTTAGTGCTGGATCCCATTCCTAAAGCATAGTACAAAATAATAAATTACTTGTTTCTTTTCCTACAGTTCTCTTCAATGAATGGAAGGTCATGTTTTACTTAAAACCAAAATGCAATGATATGCTGTCAAAATCCATAGAACTGATCTATTTAATGGAATTGCAATAGAAAATTGTACTGTTTAGACAGCAGTGAATCATTAAAGAGAGGTCCAACCTGATCTGATGGGGTATCTGCCGGTCAGGAAAGCAGCTCTGCTTGGCGTGCAAAGTGGAGCTGCAGAAATGTGCTGAGTAAGTTTCACTCCTTCCTTTGCCAGCTGGTCAATATTAGGGGTCCTAAAAAGAAAAACAAACTTTGATCAAATTTGAGACACACACACACAACATAAAGCAGCATGTTCAAGATCATCATGGATGAATCGACAAACTGTCTGCCTTATATACAACTAAATAGTGAGAAAATGTTTATATTAGTCCTATTACCATTACCACTGTCCATGTGGGAGAGGTATTGATTCAAAATTAAAAAAAACAAAACACCACACACACACATATATCCCACAACACAGTTACACTAGATAAATAAAGAAAAAGAAGAACCAAAGAGTACATCCCAGATGAAGAAAGGATATACTGTATTGGCATATAGAACCAGATATGGATATGTGACAATACAGGGATTTATTTCCCTTGTCCACAGAAAGGGAACCACTATGTTTTGCATTTTCACTGCAGAAATAAAAGTGAAGATACAAGAATGGTCCTTTTCTGCTTTATCACTTTGTAGTACGTGACTTGAGTAACATTTTGTTGATTTAAAGCTGTTTTTATATATTGTATATGACTGAGATTGCAAACACATAGTACAATTAAATCTTTTTAAAAAAAAATCCAATTGTCTCTTGTGCCTGCCACTCAGTTCTTCAGAAACAATTCTTGAACTTTTACATTATATTTTCCTTTTAACAAACATCTCAATTTTGCAATTAAAATGATTACCATCTATCGGAAAACTCCTCAAAAGAGAAGGAGAACAGCAGCTGCATGTACTGTGCCTGGCAGAAAGCTAGCCTGTCTTATTAAAGTGAACATACATTGTCACCAGCCTTTGGACCCCACTCAAGAAAGAGAACAAAGGGTACGTCTCCACTATGGGATAATTCAAATTTTACATAAACCAGTTTTATAAAACAGATTGTATAAAGTCAAGTGCACGTGGCCACACTAAAAGCACATTAATTAGGCGGTGTCCGTCCATGGTCCGAGGCTAGCGTCGATTTCCAGAGCGTTGCACTGTGGGTAGCTATTCCGTAGCTATCCCATAGTTCCCGCAGTTTCCCCCGCCCCTTAGAATTCTGGGTTGAGAGCCCAGTGGCTGATGGGGCAAAAATCATTGTCGCAGGTGATTCTGGGTAAATGTCGTCATTCCTTCCTTCCTTCGGGAAAGCAACGGCAGACAATCATTTCGCGCCCTTTTTCCCTGGATTGTCCTGGCAGACGCCATAGCATGGCAACCATGGAGTCCGTTCAGCTTTTTTTTTTTTTTTTTTTTTTACAACAGTCACCGTATGTGTACTGGATGCCGCGGACAGAGGCGATACTCCAGCGCTACACAGCAGCATTCATTTGCTTTTGCATGACAGCAGAGATGGTTACTAGTCGTTCTGTACCGTCTGCTGCCAGTGTAATTTGGCAATGAGATGATGGTTATCTGTCCTTCTGTGCTGTCTGCTGCTATCATGGGTGCCCCTGGCGGAGGTCAGCCGGGGGCGCAAAAGCAAAACTTGGAATGACTCCCGAGTCAATCCTTCCTTTATGGTTTCTAAAAATAGAGTCAGTCCTGCCTAGAATTTGGGGCAAGTGTACTAGAGAAGCAGTGTATCAGAGAGCACAGCTGCTCCGTCTCAGATCCCGCACAAATGATGAGCTACATGCCATTGACGGGGGGTGCCCCTGCAACAACCCCACCCGTTGCTTCCCTCCTCCCCCAACCTTCCTGGGCTACCGTGGCAGTGTCCCCCCCATTTGTGTCATGACGTTATAAAGAATGTAGGAATAAGAAACAGTGACTTGTTAGTGAGATAAAATCAGGGGGAGGCAGCCTTCCCGTGCTATGACAGTCCAGGCAGGACATTAAGCGGTGCGGGGGCGAGGAGCCCAGCATCCCGCTGCTATGATAGCCCAGGCAATACAGAATCTTTTCTTTACACCAGAAAGGGAGGGGGCTGATGGAGCTCAGCCCCCAGTGGCTATGAGGACGGTTACCAGCCGTTCTGTACCATCTACTGGGAATGACCAGGAATCATTCCTATTTTTACCCAGGCACCCCTGAAGCCAGCCAGGGGTATTCAGCAGTTATCAAGCATGTACTATCTGCCACCAGGGAGGGGAGAGGAGCGGATACTTCTCTTCACTGCTGCAGCATCGCGTCTACCAGCAGCATTCAGTAGACATAGGGTGACACTGAAAAAAGTCAAGAAACGATTTCTTTCCCTTTTCTTTCACGTGGGGGGGGGGGAGTAAATTGACGAGCTATTCCCTGAACCACTCCGGACAATGTGTTTGAACCTACAGGCATTGGGAGCTCAGCCAAGAATGCAAATACTTTTCGGAGACTGCTGGGGACTGTGGGATAGCTGGAGTCCTCAGTACCCCCTCCCTACCTCCATGAGCGTCCGTTTGAGTCTCTGGCTTCCTGTTACACTTGTCAGGCAGCACTGTGTAGCCTGTAGATTTTTTTTTCAAACGCTTTGGCATTTCGTCTTCTGTAACGGAGCTCTGATAGAACAGTATTTGTTTCCCCATACAGCGATCAGATTCAGTATCTCCCATACGGTCCATGCTGGAGCTCTTTTTGGATTTGGGACTGCATTGCCACCCGTGCTGATCAGAGCTCCACGGTGGGCAAACAGGAAATGAAAATCAAAATTTCGCAGGGCTTTTCCTGTTTACCTGGCCACTGCATCCGAGCTGAGATTGCTGTCCAGAGTGGTCACAGTGGTGCACTGTGGGATACCACCCGGAGGCCAATACCGTTGATTTGCGGCCACACTAACCCTAATCCGATATGGTAATATCGATTTTAGCGCTACTCCTCTCGTTGGGGAGGAGTACAGAAACTGATATAATGAGCCCTTTATATCGATATAAAGGGCCTCGTAGTGTGGACGGGTACAGTGTTAAATTAGTTTAACGCTGCTAAAATCGGTTTAAACGCGTAGTGTAGACCAGGCCAAAGATTTGACATACTGAAACAAACAAATTCCACACCAGGTACAGCATCAACTCTTTAGCAGCTGCCAACGCTGGAGAAAGGAAGGTGTAAAATACTCAGAATACACATAATAATGGCTATAACAACAAGACATTTCTCTTTCATCCAAGAACTTTCGTTATGCACTCACACACACACACTATTAATATGTCTAAATAAAAATGGGTAAGTCAGTCTTGGGATAACTATATCATGGACATGAAGACATCATTCCATGCCCATATTACATTTAAACCTGTGCTGGTTGGAGCTGGCATTTGGTGTCAAATCCCAATTTCAAATGTAGCCTTGGAGTGCATGCACATGCATGTGCGCACACGTGTCCGTCTGAGCAAATGAATCAACAACCATCCCAAGAAAGTCCCTTGCAACGTAACACTTACTGTAGCCCATTTATTTTCTATACACTGTACACTGAAAAAAAACATATTTAAAATGATCTCCTAAGATGACAGGCAGCTGCCTAAATAAGTAAGCCCAGGGTTACTTTAGTTAATATTTATTTTTCTAATATTAAGTAGTTTTGAACCTGTTCTCATATCTATTGTAAGCCACAGCCTACTGTGTTATCATTAGGACACTCCAAAGGAAAATGAAGAGCACTTACGTACAGTGAGATGGTGGGATACTGTTGACTCAAGTATGCCTAACTTTTTTCTTGACTCTGTATTTCCACCAGGCCAGAGGACAACACTACACACCAAGATGAAAATTCTGGGGCCATTTTGATGGATTTCTGCTCCTCAAGCCATGCCACAGTGACAATGACAATGTGACCTTACTTTCTAGTCTATGATCTTACCTTAGTGTATCATTGCCATAGCAGCCTACATCCCCCAAACCAAGATCATCAGCCATCATCAGTAAAATATTGGGTTTAGAAGCACTTGATGCATATGTCCTTAAGCATGAAACCAGCAAAATGGCTAGCCAGTTCCTGAAATTCAAGAATTAAAAGAAAAGATTTATTTAATGGAGACATTTATAACTTTCTGACTCATTTTACAGTAAGCGCAGACTGAGGTGGTTCCTCAATGGTTCCGATTAATTGTAAATGCTTCCCACACCCCATAAGCACAGTGTTTTGAGATCTCTCTCTGTGTGTGTATGTACATACATATACATATGTAAATAATTATCTAAGGTGCCAGAAGGTAGTGCTCATGCATATATAGAATATTCTATGGGTTTTGTAGGATTAATAAAACTTCTTGTTGCATGTTGCTAATAGCTTCTTGTGCGCAGTTCTTCATGCAGAGATCTTCACACAATAGAACCACTGCAGTTTCATTCACTGTCTTAGGGTGGGAAAATACAAAGAATGCAGTCAGGGGTGTGGACCCCAGCATAGCATGAACATATTTCTGGCAGGCTTCCCTTGAGCCACAATGCTAGGATTTGGAGGTGGTAGGGAGGCAGGTTGCGTCTGGGGTGAGAGAGAAGGACTTCTCTGCTGGCTCCATTACTACACAAATCCTGTGGGTCCTCCTTCTGCAAAGAAACAATGCACCAGCTGCAAGGATAACTGTAAAATTAAGGTTGAAGTTACTGTTCAGTCGCTCCACTTTTGTTCCTTGACCTGAGGGAGAATGGTTCTTCCCTCCAGGTCTTACAAAATCAAGACAGTAGTTTTAAATGGGCATCAATTTTGAGCCCACATAAAATATTTTTAAAACTTCAGTAGATTAAAGATCATGCTATATTTTTATACACAAAATTTCAAAAGCCAAAAAAAGGGCCATTAATTAATTTCCTCTTACCATTGCAGTTTCATGTGTCTCATGGCTTCTTCTGACACACCAGCTGACTACATCAAAATTCTGTAAAAAATAAAAATAAAAAAAATAGGATGTAGATATACATATATATATAAATAAGGCTCTCATGCCTGCTTATTAACCATCATACATCACAACAGTCACACTACCATTGTTCTCAGCTAAAATGTAGACATACTGAACAGTTAGTGCTAGACTTTGCAACCCCTAAATTCATGAGCACTTACAGACGTAGTTCCATTAAACTAAGACACTACTTGTATGAAGGAACGCTCATGAATACAATCAAAGATTATGCAGTACAGGGCTCAGTCCTGCAAGCTGTTGACTGTTCTCAACTCCTACTGACTTCTATGGGAGTTGTAGATGCTCATTACCTTGCAACAATGAGCCCACAAGCATCCTAATGAACAAACAAAAACAAAACAAAAGAATAAAAAATGCCAAATGCAGAATTTACACAAGGAAATTTTACTTGTTGGGATTTCACTGTTTGTTTTTTTTGCGTTAAAAGATTAACTTTACCTATAGTGATGTTTTGTTTTTTTATTTTGCTTGGGAGGAGAGAATAACATTCATCTTTCAGGTGCAGAATTTGAGCCTTACTGTTTGATTACAAACAGCTAAGCATGGCATGCACATCTTCAAATAAAACCTAAGGGCTATATCTACAAAAAGGACTCAGCGTTCCAATGCTTAACTTGGAGCCCTTCTCCTAGTAAAATCCACAGCCTTGAGTTAGGATCCCAAGCTCCCTGCACAATGCAAATAGAGGTAAGTGCCTAAGAATAAGATCCACAAAAGCTGGCACACTAGGTAGGGAGTCGCCTAAGCTAGTCGATGCCCTTCCCCTCAAAAGCAGCCAGGCACTGAAGTCTGGGTCAGAGGAAGGAGTCTCCATTTACTTCAGCTTCTCGGCTGTGAATCCTCTCTTGGAGTTAAGCACCTATCCCATGCCAGGAAAGAGAGAGAGCCCATTGCCAGAGAACCAAAGTTACTCCACTTTGTTACCTTGCCGCCATTTTGTGCTAGGCAAGCACAGAGGTACCAGTCCACCTTTAGCTGAGGGTACGTCTACACTACGGGATTATTCCGATTTTACATAAACTGGTTTTGTAAAATAGATTGTATAAAGTCAAGTGCACGCGGCCACACTAAGCACATTAATTCGGTAGTGTGCGTCCATGTACCGAGGCTAGCATCGATTTCCAGAGCGTTGCACTGTGGGTAGCTATCCCGTAGCTATCCCATAGTTCCCACAGTCTCCCCCGCCCATTGGAATTCTGGGTTGAGATCCCTGTGCCTGATGGGGCAAAAAACATTGTCGCGGGTGGTTCTGGGTACAGCCTCATCCCTCCCTCCATGAAAGCAGCAGACAACCATTTCGAGCCTTTTTTCCTGGGTGAACTGTGTAAACGCCATAGCACAGCAAGCATGGACCCTGCTCAGATCAAGACCGCAATCGTGGACGTTGTAAACTCCTTGCGCATTCTCGTGCAGTCTATGTTGAACTGGGACCTGCAAAGCCAGGCAAGGAGGTGGCAGCTACGGCAGAGCGGCGATGAGAGTGATGAGGACATGGACACAGAATTCTCTCAAACCGCAGGCCCCTGCGCTTTGGAGATCCTGCTGGCAATGGAGCAGGTTCTAGCCATTGAACGCCGATTTTGGGCCCGGAAAACAAGCACAGACTGGTGGGACCACATAGTTTTGCGGGTGTGGGACGATTCACAGTGGCTGCAAAACTTTCGCATGCGTAAGGGCACTTTCATGGAACTTTGTGACTTGCTTTCCCTTGCCCAGAAAAGCCGTAATACCAAGATGAGAGCAGACCTCACAGTTGAGAAGCGGTGGCAACAGCCCTCTGGAAGCTTGCAATGCCAGACAGCTACCGGTCAGTCGGGAATCAATTTGGAGTGGGAAAATCTACTGTGGGGGCTGCTGTGATGCAAGAAGCCAAAGCAATCATTAAGCTGCTGCTACAAAAGGTTGTGACTCTGGGAAACGTGCAGGGCATAGTGGATGGCTTTGCTGCAATGGGATTCCCTAACTGTGGGGGGGCGATAGATGGAACGGATATCCCTATCTTGGCACCGGAGCACCAGGGCACCCAGTACGTAAACCACAAGGGGTACTTTTCAATGGTGCTGCAAGCATTGGTGGATCACAAGGGACATTTCACTAACATCCACGTGGGATGGCCAGGAAGGGTTCATGATGCTCACGTCTTCAGGAACACTACTCTGTTTAAATGGCTGCAGCAAGAGAATTACTTCCCAGACCAGAAAATAACAGTTGGGGATGCTGAAATGCCTGTAGTTATCCTGGGGGACCCAGCCTACCCCTTGGTGCCATGGCTCATGAAGCCATACCCAGGCAGCCTGGACAGTAGTCAGGAGCTGTTCAACTACAGGCTGAGCAAGTGCAGAATGGTGGCAGAATGTGCATTTGGCCGTTTAAAGGCATGCTGGCGCACATTACTGACTCGCTCAGACCTCAGCCAAATCAACGCCCCCATTGTTATTGCTGCTTGCTGTGTGCTCCACAATCTCTGTGAGAGTAAGGGGGAGACCTTTATGGTGGGGTGGGAGGCTGAGGGATATCAGCTGGTCACTGATTACATACAGCCAGACACCAGGGCGATTAGAAGAGCACACCACGAAGCGGTGTGCATCAGAGAAGCTTTGAAAACAAGTTTCATCCCAGCCCAGAGTACGGTGTGACTGTTGTGTTTGTTTCCCCTTGATGAACACCCCCCTTGATTGACTCATTCCCTGTAAGCAACCCACCCTCCCCCTTCGATTACCGCTTGCTTAAGGAAATAAAGTCACTATTGCTTAAAAATCATGTATTCTTTATTAAAAAGTCATTATAAAAAGAGGGAGAGAACTGACAAGGTAGCCCAGGTGTGGTTTGGGAGGAGGATAGGAGGGAAGGAAAAGGCCACTAAAAATATTTCAAAGTAATGACAGCCTTTTCGTTTGGCTGTCCACGGGGGTGGAGTGGGCGGGTGCACGAAGCCTTCCCTCACGCGTTCTTACACGTCTGGGTGAGGAAGATATGGAACATGGTGAGTGGTGAGGGTGGTTACACAGGGGCTGCAGCGGCACTCTGTGACCCTGCTGCTGTTCCTGAAGCTCCACCAGATGTCAGAGGATGTCAGTTTGATCACGCAGCAGCCCCAGAGTTGCATCCCGCCACCGCATATCTTTCTGCCTACACCTTTGATCTTCCTGGAGACACCTCTCATCTCGAGCATCCCTCCTGTCCTCACGTTCACTGGCATCTTTCCTGTAATTTGATACCATGTCCTTCTACTCATTCAGATGAGCTCTTTCATTGCGGGTTACTTCCATGATTTCTGAGAACATGTCGTCTCGCGTCTTTTTTTTTCCTCTGCCTTATCTGAGATAGCCTTCAGGATGGAGTAAGGAGGCTTGAAAAATTTGCAGCTGCATGAGGGAGGGAAAAAAGGGAGAGAAATATTTAAAAAAAGATACATTTTACAGAACAATGGTTATACTCTTTCACAGTGAACAACACTATTCACCTTACATAGCACATGTGATTTCACTACAAGGTTGCATTTTGCATCTTAATATTGAGTGCCTGCAGCTCTGGTGTTAGAGATCTCACAGACGTAGGTCCGGGCAGCAGAATTGAGCTTGCATGTGGTCATGGTAAGCCACTGTCTTTCGGCTTCTGCAGCCTTCATATACACAGTGCCCTCCTTTCCCAAATACCAAGCAAAGACCGTTCAGTGCTGCTTCTTTCCTGTTAACATGCAGCAGTAGAAACCACCCCCCCATTCCAATTCTCTGGGATGATCGCTTTACCCCTCCTCCCACCGCGTGGCTGGTATCATGGAAGATCCCTGCTAGCCAAACGCGAAAAAGCTCAGCGCCATTACCCCCCTTCCCTCCCCCCGCTTGGCTACCTGCAAGGAAGGATTTCTTTTAAGCAACAGGCAAACAACCTGGTAGGAATGGCCATCTCTGTCCCCTTAATTAAATTCCTGAATTTCAACCAGGTTAACATGAACAATATCACTCTCCTGAGGATGACATAGCGAGATAAAGAACGGATGTTGCTTGAATGCCAGCAACCACTGGGACCATAAGCAGCTAGGCTTTGTCATGCAATGATACCAGCTTACTTGCTACATGCATGGCGTGATCAAGTATCCTACCATGGTGGACGGAATAAGGCTGCCTTGCCCAGAAACCTTCTGCAAAGGCTTTTGGAGTACCTCCAGGAGCGCTTCATGGAGATGTCCTTGGAGGATTTCCGCTCCATCCCCAGACATGTTAACAAACTTTTCCAATAACTGTATGGGCCGCAAATGCATCCCAAGTCCTCATGGCAAATCAATCATTAAAAAATGCTTGCTTTTAAACCATGTTTTATATTTACAAAGGTACACTCATCAGAGGTTGCTTCCATGGCTTCATTGTCTAGGCTAGTGGCTTGGGAGGGCTGGGAGGGTAATTCCATCTGGGTGAGAAAAAGCTCCTGGCTGTTGGGGAGAACGGAGTGCTGTGTGCTCTCTGCAAGCTCGTCCTCCTCTTCCTCCTCCTCCTCTTCCCTGTCCGCAGAATCCTCAGCCATGGCTGAGATTACCACCCCCACCTCGGAATCCACGGACAGGGGTGGGGTAGTGGTGGCGGACCCCCCTAGAATTGCATGCAGCTCAGCGTAGAAGCGGCATGTTTTCGGCCCTGCCCCGGACCTTCCGTTTGCTTCTTTGGTTTTCTGGTAGGTTTGTCTGAGCTGCTTAACTTTCACTCTGCACTGCACTGAGTCTCTGGTGTGGCCTCTCTGCATCATGGCCTTGGAAATTTTTTCAAATGTTTTTTCATTTCGTCTTTTGGAACAGAGTTGTTAGCACAGAATCCTCTCTCCATACAGCGATCAGATTCGGCACCTCCCGTGCAGTTCATGCGGGAGCTCTTTTTCGATTCTCAGGAGACTGCATTGTTATCTGTGCTGATTACCTCTGCGTGGTCACCTGTGCTGGTGAGCTCTCCAAGCTGGCCAAATAGGAAATGAAATTCAAAAGATCACAGGGCTTTTCCTGTCTACCTGGCCAGTGCATCCGAGTTCAGATTGCTGTCCAGAGCGGTCACAGTGGTGCTCTGTGGGATACCACCCGGAGGCCAATACCGTCGAATTGCGGCCACACTAACCCTAATCCGATATGGTAATACTGATATCAGCGCTACTCCTCTCGTCAGGGAGGAGTACAGAAAGCAGTTTAAAGAGCCCTTTATATCGATATAAAGGGCCTTGTTGCGTGGACGGGTGAAGCATTAAATCAGTTTAACTCTGCTAAAATCGGTATAAATGTGCAGTGTAGACCAGGCCTGAAGGTAGGGAAGCACGTAGCACCAAGAATTGGCAGGGAAAACAACAAGCAGTGGTAAGGCAGTTAATTATAAGGTTGGGTGCGTTTAGATACTATGTTGCAATATTGGCACAGGCACCAAGGCCTCTGAGAAGGTATTAAGCAAAAGTGAGATAAAGTATGGTATGAAGGACATAAATCCACACCGTGTAGAGATCAAGCATAGGAATTTATTACATACAACGCTGGCGGAGTGTCAACTTGCTTATTAGGCTCAGAGACACTGTCAATCAATTGATGACAAAACAGAATATATAGACTTCTCTGCCCATGGAAAATGACGGGGTAGGTAGTTCCACACCCCAGGACAGGTTTTGCAGCAAGACAAGATAGCGCATTAGCCAATGGTTAAAAGGTTACATAATGTCTCCACCCATGGTCTCAAGATAGCAAGTTAACATTTAATTAATACTTTGGTGAAATGTTATTAGTATAAAATATGTTAAATTCTGATTTGGGGTCCATAGGAATGGACCAACTCCTTTGATTGTTCAACAGGTACATTCCTAGGGAATAAAGCAAAGAAACAGTGAAAGTATATGACAATACAGATTGTCTCCTTTATGTCTTAAGGCAGGGCATTGGTCCCTGGGAAGAGAGGTGGAAGGATGCCATATCTTTATACTGACATGTGTCATCTTTTCATAAACTCAAGGTTTGATCTGTGGGAAGAATGTTCCCTACAGAAGAGACTGACACAATAGGAACAGGGATCCTTTGTTCAATCTGAAACATCGGATGAAACATAATTATTCAGTCATTGCTTCAACATCTGGCATTTCTACTGACCAAGTTTGTCTTAGCAAAGGCAATGTTATCTTGTTTACCTCAGCTTTCTCTTAGCTAATTACTGTTTGCTGGGCCTCTGGTCTCCAGACCAAACTCTGGACTTTGGATCTGAGAAAGAGCTGGCACAATCCATATACCAGATTGTTATAATAAAATGCACAGGGATTTTAACACTTCATGGTATAAGAGTCAGAGTGTATTAGTGAGAGAGAGTCAGAGAGGAGCCAGAGCTGTCAATCTGTCAAGGAGTTTGTGAGTAAGCCAGTGAGAGAGTGTCAGAGAGTGATGGTCAGTGTATGTAAGGAGAGCAGTGTAGAACAGGAGAAGTGAGCAGTGTAAGTAAAAGGGAAAAGAGCCTGTGCATGTAGGAAGGAGAGAGGGATAGAGAAGGTGAGGGAAGGTAAGAAAAAGAGATAAAAAGGTGACAATAAGAAACTTGAAGGAGACCTGAGAGGAACCTGAGGGGGGAAAAAAAAAAAAAAAAAAAAAAAAAAAAAAGAGAAGAATGAAGAGAAACCCAAGGAACTTGACCAGAGAGATGCTTAAGTACTTCAAGAAGGCGGCTGTCAACGACCTGTGGAAGACAAGCCATCTCCACTTCAGCATCACTTCCAACTGTATGTTATTGTGGTTTGGGATGCTCTTAGCCTACTGACAGGGATTGGTGTACTAGAGGGACTGTTGTGTTATTAAAGCGTTGCTTTCGAAATACAGTGGAGTTGCATCATAGGTGCATTTAACTTATGCAATTTTAACTATACGCGCTCGGCAAAATAAAGAGAGAAACAGCAATTTAAATACTGTACTTGTAGTACAGGTGATTCTGCCTGCCATTCCACTCAATGAGCGTTTGACTATATGCGATTTTCTCCTTACGCGCTGACTTCAGAACCTAACCCCCACGTAAGATGCGACTCCCCTGTACTACTTGTGTCAATAACATATTGGACAGATGTGTTGTGTCCTCCAAGTATTCCTGAGACAACTCTAGCACAGAGAAAACCCTTGGGGTAACAAGACCACCCTGTTATAGCCAATAACCTAGCAGTTAGGGCCAGGACCAGGGCCGGTGCAAGGATATTTTGCGCCCTAAGCAAAACTTCCACCTTCTGCCCCTCCACCTTCTGCCCTCCCCCCGGACTATCGTTTATTATAAAATTTTCAAAAATGAATACTGCATAATATAGCATTGTTCATTATAGTTAATACAGGTTCAGCTTGAAAATTTGTTAGTTTCATTATTTAGACTACATATTTAATAAAAATAAATGAATAACCTGACAGTGTTGATATTGTTATTGTTTTCACTTTGCACAACATGCATGGATCTTAAAATAAATCACATACATTATACACAATACACTGTCACTTCCTTCATATCAAAATCTACTACATTTTATTCTACCTTTATAATATCCAATTATTGTTATTAATAAAAATTTATAAAATTAGAGCCTTGCATGGTGTCAAGCATCAGGGGGTAAGCCGTGTTAGTCTGTATCCACAAAAACAACAAGGAGTCCGCCAGCAACTACACACCATACCACAGAAACACTAACCCAGGAACCAATCCCTGTAGCAAAGCTTGTGGCCTACTCTGTCCCCAGATCTACTCTGGCGACACCATCAGAGGACCCAACCACATCAGCCATACCATCAAGGGCTCATTCACCTGCGCATCTAATAATGTGATATATGCCATCATGTGCCAGCAATGCCCCTCTGCCAGGCACATTGGCCAAACCGGACAGTCTCTACATAAAAGAATAACTGGACACAAATTGGACATCAGGAATGGTAACATACAAAAGTCAGTAGGTGAACACTTCAATCTCCCTGGTCATCTATAAACAGGATTTAAAAGTCACTACTCTTGAACAAAAAAACCAAAACAAACAAACGAACCTTCAGAAACAGACTTCAAAGAGAAACAGCAGAACTAAAATTCATTTGCAAATTTAACACCATCAGTTTGGGCTTGACCAGGGACTGGGAGTGGCTGGCTCAGTACAGAAGCAGCTTTGCCTCTCCTGGAATTGACACCTCCTCCTCAAATTATTGGGAGTGGACTACATCCACCCTGATGGAATTGGCCCTGTCAACACTGGTTCTCCACTTGTGAGGTAACTCCCTTCTTATGTGTCATTATATAATGCCTGCATCTGTAACTTTCACTCCATGCATCTGAAGAAGTGGGTTTTTTTACACAAGGAAAACTTATGCCTAAATAAATCTGTTAGTCTTTAAGGTGCCACTGGACTCCTTGTTTTTATAAAATTAGAATAGCAGATACTCTGCCATACTGAGGGATTAGATTTGGTGGGGAAGGGAAGCAGACTGGTTTCGGGTCAGTAGGGTATTGGGTTTGGCTGGGGAGGGGAAGGGAAGCAGACCAGATTCGGTCAGTGACAGTGATGGTTCGAGTTTGGCCGGGTATTGGGTTTGATAGGGAAGGGAAGCAGACTGGGTTCTCTCAGTGGGGGACTGGGTTTGGCTGGGGAGCCGAAGAGAAGCAGACCGGATTGGGTCAGTGATGGTTCAAGTTTGGCCAAGAGGAGAAGGAAGCAGACGGGGTTTTTGTCAGTAGGGGATTAGGTTTGGCTGGGGAGCGGAAGGGAAGCAGACTGGGTTCAGCCAGTGAGGGAATCGGGTTTGATGGGGAGTGGAAGGGGAGCAGACCGGGTTTGGGTGTGGAGGGGGGAGAGGGCGCAACCTGAGTTTGGCAGGGGTAGGATTCAAAGAGCCGCAAGATGAAATGGGCGCTCTCCTCTCCAGTCCCTGGCATGCAGCAGCGGGCCAAGTGCAATTGCAAAAGGGCAATGGGAGCACGTTGCCTGCTTTGCCTTCATGAGTCCATCCTGCGCCCAGGCTGGGGAGTTGAACGCTGGGCTCTTGCTCTGGCGAGGGGCAGGCAGGACTGTGAGGCAGAGTGCGCAGCCCTCATGCCAAAGCAGGGTCGGGAGGGTAGAAAGCTGGGGAGCAGGGATGTGGGTTAATGCGGCTTAGCCGCCCCTCCATGTGAGAGAGCCCGCAGAGCTGCCAGCTGTGGCATCCCTCCATTCTCTCCCCAGGGAGCAGCAGAGCCTCTGCCTGCAAATCCTGCAGCCCACTCTCTGAGCATGCCATGCAAGCCAGCCCCGTCTGCACCTCACTGACAGCACAGCTCAGACCCAGCAGGGGTCTTACACTTCCTGCAGTAAGCTGTTCCACTCTCCTTCTGGCTGCTGTGCAATGTAAAAGAGAAAGGAGCTATTACTGTGTAAATGTACCTACCAACACAGCAAGCAAATCAAAGGACTTCAATGACTTTCTAAAGGCAGGAGAACAATTCATTGGGAGCGTGGTTGTTATCATACATCTTCCCTCCCTACAATCTGTGATCTGCAGCCAGCATCTTGATTGGCAGCAGTGCCCCCAAATCTTGGCGCCCTAGATGGCTGCCTAGTCTGCCTAGTGGTTGCACCAGCCCTGGTTAGGGCACTTACTTGGGATGGAGAAGGCCTGTTTTCAAAACCCTCACTGCCTGATTCAGAGCAGGGACTTGAACACAGGGCTCCTACATCCTGGATAAGTGACTTAATCACTGACTTAAAGGGTATCCTCAGCACTAGGATCACCACCATTTTTTTTGGTGAGAAAGGGATTAGGCACCTAAATCCAGCAGAGGGTTTATACTGTGAATCCCAACCAAAGAGGCACCTCCCTCCAGCCTGGACTTAGGTCTCTAACTATCTTTGAGAGGGAGGGCTTAGACTCCATCCTCTCCTCAGCATTTCCTATTGAATACCTTAAGCGGCTCCCTGCTCATGTTGCTGGCTTCTGAGAATCCAATTCTTAGGCGCCTAATTCTCCCCATGCACTGTAAAGGGAGCCTGGGCACCTAACTTGGGGCTGTGAATTCCACTGGACAGCCGGGCATGTACTAGTTAGGCAGTGCAATGTCTAAATCCTTTGTGGAGCTAACCCTAAGATACCAAATGCAGAATTTGCACAACAACCTGCTTATACAGGCACACTACTTTTTTCTATTATGCACTGAATCCCCAGCTCTTTCTGAAGGCTGGACTCCCACTGAAATCAACAGGAACTTTTCCTGTACATGAAGAATATAGAATTGGGCCCCAAGGCTTGTTTAATGTCTTCAGGCATCATAAGGAAAAATTAATTCTGGTCAATAAAATCACCACTTTTACTTACACAAATTTAACACAAATCAGAGGTTCATTCCCCCAAGAGCCAGCAAGACACAGAAGACAATCAGCAAGACTCAGCATCCCTTTTTAATAATATGAAAAGCAAACCCTCATCTCAAGTTTACTCCTTCCCCTGAGATTATCACTCCTTGATTTGTTAGACACATCCTAGAGGATCAAGATCAGGAGTACTTGTGGCACCTTAGAGACTAAACAAATTTATTTGAGCATAAGCTTTTGTGGGCTACAGCCCACTTCATCGGATGCATAGAATAGAACATATAGTGAGGAGATATATATACACACAGAGAACATGAAAAGATCCAAGTTGCCCAACCAACTCCAAGAGGCTAATTAATTAAGATGAACTGTTGTCAGCAGGAGAAAAAAAAACTTTTGCAGTGATAATCAAGATAGCCCATTTAAGATAGTTTGGCAGGAAGCTGTGAGGATACTTAACCTGGGGGAAATAGATTCAATGTGTGTAATGGCTCAGCCATTCCCAGTCTCTATTTAAGCCTAAATTGATAGTATCTAGTTTGCATATCAATCCTAGTGGATCAGTGCTGTTTATCAGAAAGTAGCATAGCTAAACGAGTCTTGCTGCTTGCTTTTCCCCAGATACCCCTCCTTCACCTTACCTAGTCCTTTGCACAGTGGGTCAAGGGTAACATTGCCAGGATTAGCAAAATAACTGCTGTTAAAGTTTTACACAAATTCCTGGTTAGGTGAGTATTATGACTATTTTCTTAAAATGCTGGAGAGACACTTTTACAGGACATCCTGTCTAATAATCTAAGCTATTCTACTGAGATTCATATAACACCTCTCATCACTGTTGTATCTAAGTAACTAAAAAGAGCCACTCTAAAAATAAAAGTCACAACAGGTCAGTCATGGTCTCAATCTTCCCTCCCACTTCCCTAGAGTCAGAGCTCTGGAGGGGCTTTCAGGAGGTGAGGGGGCTGGTGTCTGCTTTTAATTTATATCTTTTCTCCTCTTCCTTTCTTAGCCTTCCCAGAGCTGCAACTAACTAAACTCGCAACGCTGAAGAAATGATCCTTACCCTTTATTCTGAAGGCGGTGAGCTTTGCAGCCATTCCTCTTCCCCCCCACTTCTTGTTATGCACCTATCGCAGAAACACTGCCCAGTGCCCTGCTCTCCCGGGCTCCGTCCTTAAATCCGGCTCGTGGTAGCTGCGGCCCCTGGGCGGGGAAGAGAGCGTGGGGCAGAGGGATCCGTGCATTGCCTCCAAGCACCACCCCCGCAGCTCCCATTGGCCGGAAACGGGGAACCGCAGCCAATGGGAGCTTCGGGGGAGGTACCTGGAGGTGCGGCAAGGGCAGCGCACGTGGAGCCCTCGCCCCGCCCCCCACCCCAGGAGCGGAGCAGGGCCGATAACAGGGTGGGTAGGTAGGGAACCTGCCCTGGCCTCGGTCCCCGGGGCGCGCCGCTGCCACCCTGGAGCTGCTTTAGATAAGCGGTGCTGGGCAGGAGCCTGAATCCCTCCTGCACCCCCCCAACTTCCTGCGCTGAGCCCCCTGGCTCCACCTTGCACCCCAACTCCCTGCCCTGAGCCCCTTCACGCACCCCACAGCCCTCCTGCACCCCAACTCCCTGCCCTGAGCTCCCTGTGTACCCCAACCCCCTGCCTTGAGCCCCCTCACGGACCCCACAGCCCTCCTGCACCCCTGCCCTGAGCTCCCTGTGTACCCCAACCCCCTGCCTTGAGCCTCCTCATATGCCCCGCACCCTTCCTCTCCCCCAATCCCTTGCCCTGAGCCCCTCCTGCACTCTGCCCCCCAACTCCCTGCCCTAAGCCTCCTGCCTGCACCGCGCACCACCCCTGCATCCCAACTCCCTGCCCTGAGTCCCCTCATGCAGCCCACACCCCAACTCCCTACCTGGAGCCCCCTGCTGGACCCTGCACCTGTGCACCCCAACGGCCTGCCCTGGACCCCCTGCTGCCCCGGACCCCCTGCTGCCCCCACCTGCACCCCAACCCCCAGCCCTGAGCCTCCTCCCGCAGTCTGCACCCCTGTCCTGAGTCCCCCATACACCCTGCACCCCTCCTGTGCCCCAATTCCTTGCCCTGATCCCGTTCCTGCACCCTGCACCCCTCCTGTGCCCCAGTTCCTTGCCCTGATCCCGTTCCTGCACACTGCACCCCCTCCCACACCCCACACACACCTCAACCCCCTGCCCCAGCTCTGCATACAATTTCCCCAACCAGATGTGGCCCTCGGCCCAAAAAGTTTGCCCACCCCTGTGCTAGGTGGATCCCAAGAGAGCTCAGAGACAACACCAGCTTTTTAAGGGCCAGGGCATATGCCAGAATATGTGGAAGAGTTGCTGACACTGGAGAGAGTTGTTGGGATGTGCACCAAATCTGGAACCTGGATCATTTCTGCAGGTAAGTGTGTTGTGTGGAGGACACTACTCAAAGAAGAAATCATCTTGAACCAAGTCTGTATCTTTTTAGATTTTAGACTTTTAGATGCATTTTCACGTTTGCTTGTAAATATCGCTACCTTTATCCCTTTTAGTTGGTGTCACTTAATCCATTTCCTTTTACTGTAAACCAATTCAGTGCTGTGTTTGAAGAGAAGGGTATATTTATGTGGTTAAATTGATAAGCTATGATGTACTGATTCTTTAACAGAGCATCAAATTTAATATCTTCTATGAACACACAGTGGCAGAGGCTGTGCACTGCAGAGAAACATTTCGAGGAGCTCTATGGCTGGAGTTCATTGACTGTTACCTGTTAGGTGAGGTTTGGTCGGGAGAGCTTTGAGGAGTTTGCTGGTGAAGAAAACAGACTGGTGTGGCAGGGAACTGACACATTCTAATCACCAGCAAAATTCATTCTTGCTGAGGGAAAGATGTAACATAGTGGCTTACAGCTCTTGGTATCCTCAGTAGGCTTAAAGATGAAGCAGCTTGAGCTCCAAGCATAAGATATAGAATATTGGCAGGGATAAGTATATTTTGTAGCAGTTCTTTGCCTGTAGATTATCTTGCTAAAAATGGAACATTAGCATTGTGTAATAGGTCTCTGGGTCCAGAAAGGATTGCTGAAGAATTATTTCATGCTTGTGGGAAGATGGTATGTTTTCTGCCTCAAAGACAAAGTTGACACAATCTCTGACAGCATGGGTCCTAGGTGCTACTGTGCATCTTTCAGTAACCACAGTGTCCATGAGTCTCCAATACATTTGATGGCTCAGATTTCTCTCAGCTTTTTTAGTATGAGTCCCTCACTCGTGGTATAAAAATCACTGATTAAGATGAGCCAATGCTACTGCAGTTGGCAACCTTACAACACTGAATATTCAATTTGTAAGAGAGGGTGCATTTTTCTAAAACATACAAATTTCATCATACTGTCTCTTATTACTCACCAATTAGTTACTGAACGTATGGTAAGACAAAGATTCTGAATTGGCATTGACTTCAGAGGTGCCAGGATTTCACTCAAGACATTTTATCAGCCAGTGCAACATTGTAATGGTATATGGGCTGTTGTCAGTTGTTGGCTGTGTGTGTCTGTTCACTCTGTGTGCTGTGCTGGCTCTGCACAGATAGCTGGCCCAGAAGATCTTGTTTGAATGCCCTGAAGAGACCACAAACTTGGTTCAGTGGTGGACATGTTCAATCAGGTTTATTGTCAGTGAAGCCCGGTCCTAGCTCCCCAAATCAATGTCTACATTTACACTAGCACATGTATGCACGTTGCAGTGGACTCAGTTCAGTGAATGGCAAGACCTCCTGTTCCCCCCTCAGCTGGACAAAGACCCTCCTACCCCCCCCGTAATACCCCTTTTACACACTGATACAAACAAATGACATATTGCCCCTCTGACATGGTTTGTTACCACCCTTTACCTTGTACCTGTTGGTTTGATCAAAACATCTCTGTCCATCACCCACTCATCCTGACCTATTCTTTAAAAGGGATCAATATGTCCCTGTGTCATCTTCAGGGAGTGTGTTTATACCATAACAGGGATCGGCAACCTTTGGCATGTGGCTCATCAGAGTAAGCACCCTGGCGGGCCAGTTTGTTTACCTGCTGCATCTGCAGGTTCGGCCGATCGCAGCTCCCACTGGCCGCGGGTCACCGGTTCAGTCCAATGGGGGTTGCGGGAAGTGGCGCGGGCTGAGGGATGTGCTGGCTGCCACTTCTCGCAGTCCCCATTGGCGTGGAGTGGCGAACAGCAGCCAGTGGGAGCCACAATCGGCCAAACCTATGGACGCAGCAGATAAACGGCCCGGCCCGCCAGGGTACTTAACCCTGGTGAGCCGTGTGCCAAAGGTTGCCAATCCCTGTACCATAATCTTGTAGCGGGGTGTTCTGGTATCACCCTTCCGGAATGTGTTTATGTGAGTGTCCTGTGCTTAGTACTTCTTAGGAATATTTGTAATTTTGCATTTTTGCAAAACCAGCCCGTTCTTGCCACATGACTTAGCATCTTGCTATTTCTGCTTTATATTAGCAGATCTTGACTCTCTGTTTAGGCTTTAGGCATTACACTAGGCCTTTTCTACCAGGCCCCATGTCTCTCTCTATTACACTGACCTAACCTCCACTTTCAATTATCTTTTTATACCTTTTGAGCCTGCCGTATTTTTTTCGGAACCTGATCTATGAAAGCTCTTTTAAAGCAAAGTCTGTGATGGTGGCTGCACTAGTTAAGGCAGATGCTGCTGCTCATCTACTACTAAACTTAGACAGTCAGGAGGTGTGGTTGAATTTTGAGTTACTGTGTGCTTTATGTCATCTTTCCCACCTTCTCTCCTCTCACACATCTAACTTCCAGAAGCCTATTCTGATATCCAAAAATTTAGTTTTTCATCTGACAAGTTATTTACTTGGGAACATACATTGATCACAACAGTCAATAATAAAACTCAATATTGGAATGCTACAGGAATGGGAAAGTACTTTTCTCATTTAATACCTTTAAGATGAATAAGACAATTTCCTTCCTCGCTTTGTAGCATGACAACATTCTATTCAGTTCCTTTTCTGCTAAATCAATTGAAATGTGAGAGTCACATGTTTGCAGGATCAGTCTTAGACACATCTTAAAAAAGATATTTAGAAATCAGTTCCCATTTACTCACTTTCCAAGTCCCAAGTTCTTCCTACAGCAACTGGTAACAGAATTAATGCCTACAAGCAGGTGAAACAATACAGCTCCCTGGATGGTTTAGGTATTGTAGTTACCATAAATTGTGGCTGCACATATATACACCATGCAGATGCCACAGTCCTCCATGGGGATCAAACTAGTCACTAAAATGACAGGCTTCTCCTTCAGTGGGCGCTGTAACCCATGGGTCAAATTTGTCCTGGTGAATCTGAGTGGAGTTACACCAAGGATGAAATTGACCAAGTATTTCTGAATCCTTTACTGAGCAGCACCTCTTTCACTTAGTTATTTGCTGATTGTATTAAATTATATAGATTTCTCCAAACTATGATTTTTTTTCTTGTTCGTTAATTTAAGTGGTACATCCCACCAATGAACACTATACTAGTTTACTCAAGATGATGGTAAACATATAAAGTACGTTTGTTTATTTATTTTAAATGTAACCCTTCTGCCCCTCTGAACTGGCAGCAACAAGGGCCGGGTTCAGTATCCAGGGGTTCCTTTTCAATAACACAATGCATAACCGGCTCAAGCCCCCACCCAGTGACCTGGGACACTTACATACCACACCCCCCTGGGCGCCTTTAGGAGGCAATACTTCCCCTCTCGCAAGCATGGAGTCTGAGTGTAGCAAAAACGTTTTTAATAAAGGAAGGAAACAATGCGGCCATCCCACTGGAGAAACACCACAAACAGGATTATAACACAAACCATAAACAAACAAAAAAAGCCCACCCCCAGGTACGTTTGGCAATGTCCTTTTTCCCTTAGGGTCTTAAGTCCAATCACCCCAAAGTCTCTGGTCAGTGCCACCCCAGAGTTTATCTGCAGAGTTTTACCCTCCCCCAGCCTGGGTGGAAAGCAGGGGGGAAGTCCACACAGGGTGTTAAGGGGCATCTTACATGGGCCAGGGCCAACTGCTCTGCCTCTCCATGGAGTTCTGCTGCAGCCTTCACCACGACCAGTTCCACCACACCAGCTGTCCCTGCAAACCGCTTCACTCTGCTCACTGTTCCATGGGCTGCTCCAACACACTGCAAACTGCTCTGCCAGCCGCTTAACGATAGGTCTTCAGGCTCCCCCACTAGTTAACACAGCACTCTGTGATCTCAGTTCAGCTCTTTCAGTGATTTCAGCTCTTAGCAGGGGAGCCCTGGTGCTGGTGCACCATTGGCCCAACATGAATTTAGCTCAGCAGTCTCTACATAGACGCCTAATAGAATCAAAAATTAGCTCTACTCTTTAACATTGGAGAGAGAAGAATGTGCAACTGGTGTTTCAAGCCCTCAAAAGGGGCCCATACCATCAGGTACACACACCAGTCCCCAACCTCTCTTAATTCATGGTGTTTTGGAACCCATGTCCGATGTTCAGCAAGTACTACCCAACTGAGGTTGAGTCATTTCTGTCACAAAGCAGTCCCACAGCTCCTCATTCGCACAATTAGGGTGACAAACTTTTTTTTTCCGCTGCCCCAATAACAAAGAAATCGGGGATCCCAGAGCTGTAAAAATCACCATCCCAAGCTGCTGTGGGGTTATGCTAAGTGAAGGGGGTGGATGCCAGTGCAAATTCTTGAAATTCTTTCCACACTCTACAATTTACCACCAGATGTCAGGGTAGCACTCAGCCTGACTTTGCTTACATATACATTTTTATTAGCATCATTTATGAGTAAAACTGCCAGTTACAAACTATAACAGGACCTTTTGCTCACCAACCAAGAGCTACTTTTAGTAACGATTGTGCAAATGACAATAAAAAAAAATCTTTAAGAGCAATATTCTGCTTTCTGGCATGCATGATCATTTACTTTACTATTATCCAGTTAAAGTTGCAGTTTGTTCAAAAGTTGTTGAAAAATTGCAGTTGGTTCTTTCCTAAGCCAATTTCACTTTTTCTTGTGTATATACCTCTGACAGTTTCAAAGATTTATCTATAGCTAAATGCTCAACAGAGAATGGAGTTATACCTCTGTGAGGCAGTGATGTGCTGGGAAAAGGAAGTAATTGTAACACAGATGCCACTGTATCTGGATGTCTTATGGCCAAAATATTCAGACCTAGGTGCCTGAAGTGGGGCTCCTAAATTCATATTGGAAGGCACAGTCTCTCCAGGTCCTATTCTTTGTGTACATGGAGTTCACTTTATGCACCTAGCTAGTAGTGGAGAGTGAATGGGAGAAAGCACTGTCATAGCCTCCTTGTCCCCACTCAGGGCCGGTGCAACCATTTAGGCAACCTAGGCGGTCACCTAGGGTGCTGGGATTTGAGTGAGGCGCCATTTTCTTCGGCAGCGACCACAGCGGTTGGATCTTCAGCCGCCCCGGTCACCGCTGGCATTTAGGCGGAGGGAGCTGGGGCACGGGAGCACAGGGAGGACCGCCTGCAGCAAGTGGGGGGGCAGCATGCAGGGGAACTCCTCGCCCTAGATCACCCCTGCCCCGCCTCCTCCCCGAGGAGGCCATGGCTGCTTCAGTTCTCCGGCCTCCCAGGCTTGCAGCGCCAATCAGCTTAGGCGCCGCAAGCCTGGGAGGCAGGAGAAGTGAAGCAGCGACAGCGTGCTCGGGGTGCTCATGCTCGGAGCAGGGGTGAGCTGGGGTGGGAGGGGTGCCTCAGGGTGGAGGATGGGGAGCTGCCGCAAGGGGGTGCCTCAGGGCGAGGGGGGGCACCTCAGGGCAGGGGCGCGAGGGGGGGCACAAGGTGGAAGTTTTGCCTAGGGCGCGAAACATCCTTGCATCGGCCATGTCCCCACTTATAGCCTCTTTATTCCCCAGAGAGAGAGAGAGCAGTAGAATGGCATATTTAAGGGTATAATTTGGCCCAAAGGAGACATGATTTTTCAGAAATGATATTACATGTTGACTGTAGCAGAGCATTCACAGTTGCAGGATTTTATGAACCACCACCTATTTTACAGAGCAGGGTGTGCACTGTCACCTTCTTTATCACACCAGCAAAACGGGAATGTCCCACAGCACGGCTGCAGCCAGGGCTTCCACATAATGTTATACAAAGAGAGCTGCTGTGGGACTGGAGTCAGCGTTTGGCGATGCTCCTGAACAGCTCTTGCTATTCTGCTTATTACTGTGTCAAACAGGGGCTCAGTGCGAGGTGATAGAGGTTTGGCCTCAGAGGGGTCTCTCGAAAGATCAAAGAGTAAAGGGGGGTCATGATGGGTTACACCTTCCCCAAAACATGGGCAAATTCCTCTTCCATAACACGCTCCAGCACCCTCTGGATGGAATATGGGGGTCACATAATGCGCCTTCCACAGTGCACCACCTGGAAGGAGAGAAACCAGATATAGGGACCAAATGATGTGTATAACATAGCACTATAGTATTTGAGAGTGTTCCTTTAAGGAATACAAAGGCATTTACCAACGAAAATATACAAGGTTACAAGGCTTCTTAAAGTCCTTCAGAACAGAGACTGATTTTGAAGGCACTAAACATTGTGGAGATGAAGACTTCTGTAGGGTGGTACAGTACATGTTTTCATTAAACTTCCACTTACATCTTCTCTATGTTAATTGCAAAGAGTCCTTTGTTGTTGTGCACCTTCTGCTGGCATCAGACTTCATTACAACTTCCATGCCAGTTTTGACTTGCTAAGAACCTCAGGAGTCAATCCATAGGTTCCACAGAACTTGGACCAAGCACAGACAACTTTTCTGAGGCTACACTACGCAGCTTTTAGCAACAAGCTGTGCCACTAAAAGGCACGCAGTGTAGCTGCTGTTTGTCGGCTCCCCTGCTGACAAAAAACTTCCACGCCCACCAAGCAGCGTTAGCATTGTCAGCAGGAGACCTGCTGACAAAGTGCTGTTCACACTGGCACATGTCAGCGGCAAATCTTTTGTCTTTTGGGGTGTGTGTGGGTTTTTTAACACCTCTGAAAGACAATTTTTTTGTCATTCAATTGCCAGTGTAGACCTGGCCCAAGTATTATTGCAAAAAAGCAATCAGTTAGTGCAGTGTTTCAAACAGGGGTAGCCACTTGTGTAGGGAAAGTCCGTGGCTGGCCAGGCTGGTGTGTTTACCTGCCCCATCCACAGATCTGGCCGATTGCAGCTCCCACTGGGCGCGGATCGCTGTTCAAGGCCAATGGGGGCAGTGGAGAAGCGCTGTGGGATGTGCTGGCTGCTGCTTCGCACAGCCCCCATTGGCCTTGAACGGCGAAACGTGGCCAGTGGGAGCTGCAATCGGCCGAACCTGTGGACACTGCAGGTAAACAAACTGTCAAAGCCTGCCAGGGGCTTTCCCTACACAAGCGGCGACCCCTGTTTGAGAAACCCTGAGTTAGTGGTTGCTATGATGACTGCTCCTATGAGGAGAAAATATTTGCTAGAGTTTGTATCCCTCATGGGGAGAGTATCTATACTCACTGTCCTTTTGGTGCCATCGCACTGCGTGTAAGTATGACCCACAATAGTGAAACATGAACTCGTGCTCTGACTGTTGAACTTTTCCTTGTAGTAAAGGCATCAGGTTCCGGCCATCAACTACCCTGATGTGATGGAGATAAGAGAAGTCACCAAACTGGGACAATAAATATTGTATTTTTTACTCACTCCGCGGTAAAAAATTCTTAGTGCCACTGGCACTACATCTACAGAGTATATACAGATAAACATGTAAACAATTTCCCTGCTGCACTTGTCCTACATTTAGAATAGCTATTAGAGAAGTTAAGCAAATACTGTAAATCCCTAAATAAAATGCTTTTTAAAACAAAAATTCAAACTTATCCTGTTGAATTGTACACAAACATTTTTTACAAAGACTTAGTGCCTGTGGAAAATTAAGACCCCTATTCAGGAAAACATCCCTAATAAGAATAGCACTTAAGCATGCTTTCCTGAATAGAGATGGGTTTAAGCATATAAGTGCATCCCTGTATTGGGGCCTAAATTAGTATTTTAATAGTTTTCTTGTAATAACACTGGCAAGTAATTTCTCTCCTATGTATAAGCATTTCTAATATGTATTTCACAAATGGTATCTAGGTAAATTTTTCCGATACTTTACTTTTCCCCTTTTCTCCTAGAGCAAAATTTTCAAAAGCAGCTAAGTGTCTTAAGAGTCCCATTTTTAAGCACTTAGGTGCTTTTGAAAATATTACCCCGGCATGTATATTTCTGTCACTTCTGCAATTAGGAGCAGTGTGGCATTCGGGGGATGGCCTCCCCACTCACAACTTTCACCACACTCTTGTAGCGGTGAGTGTGGGGATATTGAACAGTAGGGATGAAATCCTAATCCCAATGAAGTCAGTGACAACTCTCTTATTGACCGCAAGGGGACCAGGATTTCACCCTAGATTCTACTGTCTTTCACAATACCAGTATTCTGCTGGAAGATGGTTGCCTCTCAGTTGCTAAGGGACCATAGGGCATCCACTTTCTGGCAACGCAGTAGTCAAGCCTAAGTGATCAAGAGAATGGGATTACAAATTGCAATTCCATTAATTTTGCCAACTCCCCCCTCTGTTACATCCATTGGGGTAAGGGCTGAGGCAGAGAGAGATGCTTTGGCCTCCTTCACGGATGGGAGGGTCATGGGTGGGCAATATTCGTAAGACAGAGAGCACTGCACTTGGCAGATTAAGTATATCGGAAGTAGATTCTTGACTGCCTGATTCTCTGCCCGGTGATGTAAGAACACATCTAGGCCTCTAGAGGAAGTTTGCTGGGAGCTCTCCTCACATTATTGAGATTTATCTTGCTCAGGGAGAGTAGCACATTTCACAGAACATGGCTGCTAAAAAGTGGGTTTCGAGCTGCACGGACCAATCGAAAGAGCTGCTCTTTTCTCATGGGGCACAGCTAGAGAAAGTCTCTCCACTCCATCTAGTGCTTGTTGTGGGAGAGCAAACAGCAAAGAGTAACATGGATAAAAAAAAGGCATGCTTTGGAAGATAAGATGTAAGGAGGAGGAGGTGCTACAGAGAGGGTTATAAGGAGAGGAGAGATTTATGGGTCCTTGTGGTGCGAGAGGGAGGAAAGCCCTCTACGGTTTCCACAGAACCTAGCAGGAATTGTCGCAACCCCTATATGGAACTCAGTCCCTTCCCGCTCCTCTATTTCCACCACAAGCCTCACTACTCGTAAGGGCCCATGTGGGGTCCATGTATGTCTGTTTGGCCCCTGCACTTTTATTACCCTAAGTGTTTTTAATTGGCTATACGTCTACACTGCAATAAAACAACAAGGGCTGGCCCCTATCCGCTGACTCGGGCAAGCAGGATTAGGGCTGCAAAATTGCACTGTGATGCCATATGATTGGAAAATGACGGTTTATATAATTAATATTGCCACTTGTTATGCAATTGCAACAAATCTTGTACAAAGTATGTTATGTAAGGTGTCAATGGAAATGTTATGATTTGATGAGTAGGATTATCCTGTTTATACACATGTATCATTTTGTATCTGAAGTTATGAATATCGGCTACAGAGATCTATATTTCAATTGTGTTTGCTCCTGGGATAACACCCACAAGGCAGTTTACGTCCAGTCTGTCCAACACATTGTGAATGAACTATTCAAATTGATGGCCCATTAAAGAACACTTAATTCTCACAGTGGGCCACAGATAAAGCGTGTCCCCCCCGGTGACCCTTCCTGTAGACGCGTTAGCCAAAATACAGGTAATGGCTTCTATGAGTCATCAAAGCATGCAAGGGCATGTGACAAGCTCATGTGACCCCAGACTCCATCTTGTGCCTGTAATTTTCCACAAAGTAAGATTGAAAGCATTCCCTCCACATGGGATAAGGTATACAGGACCCTGGAAGCATCTCCATTTTGCCTCTTTCCTGCTCTGATCTCTGGACTATGAATTTACACTAAAAGGAGCATTCCAACCAATGGACTGAGGACCTTCCAATCGTTTGGAAGTTACCAGAGACTTTACAAGCCAGCAGTCTGTAACATCACTGCTACAAACCTGATCCAAGAACTTTGCAACGTATGTATATGATTTCTTTGACTCTCTCCTTTTCTCTTATAAATAAACATTTACATATTAGATACTAAAGGATTGGCAACAGTGTGATTCTTGGGTAGGATCGGAGTTATATATTGATCTGGGTAAGTGGCTGATCAGAAGAACCCTTTGTTTAATGAAATTGGTTTTCAAAAACCACTCATCATAAAGTCTAGTGTCTGGATGGTGAAGTAAGGGCTGGAATGCCTAAGGAAACTGCATTTTTTATTTCTTTTTAACCAGTGTGGTAAGACAGAAGTTTACTTTTGTTACTGGCTTGGAATATCTAATGATAGAATAACCACCAGTTTGGGGGTGAGTCCAGCCTATTTCTCAGCAGTTTGTCCTGAATCTGGTCTTCTCAGATGTGACCCACTGAGGCATGGTGACATGCAATGTAGGCTTTTGGGCTTGGGCTAGAATCTGGGATCTGAGAATCAAGGGGGAAGGGTTTCAGAGCCTAGGGTCCATTCCATTTACACAGCAACGTTATAGCCCCCCAGTCTAGGCCCTGTGAGTCTAAGTCAGCTGACATGAGCCAGCTGTGGGTGTTTTATTGCAGTTGTAGACATATCCTTAATTAGTTCATTTCATATTCTCTGGGATTTCCTTGTTCTGACAACTATCCTACCTCCATGCGCTACATGCTATAACCCATAGTAATATCCTACTTTATGATTGTATAGCAGCAACATAAGCCATCAAAGCCCATTGCTTAGTGCATACCACACTATCAATGTCAAGTTTAGCAAGAGCATAAGCAGCAATATTATCATTACAGATATAAAAAGTGAATATACTTTGTTGTCTCCTTACCTGTCCTGGGGCACTGTCCCTCCACCCAGGTGAGCCACTGTGGGATAAATATCCATAAGGCTTGTAGGTTCATCAATAACTGTGTCAGCAGGAAAGACTCCTGGCCACCGAAGTATCCCTGGCACACGGATGCCTCCTTCCCAGCCTCCCATGCCTTTTCCACCTACAGCAAAGTGACATATAACAGTTACGACTCATTAACAGACATTAGACTTGTACATGAAATTAGACACAGATGGAAGCAGCACATTGCTCATCCCTAAGGTTTAATTCCATGGTTAAGTTTTGATTTCATAAACTTCAAGAGGGATGCACAGAATCACTCAAAAAATAAAAATCAAAACACACCCTCCAGAACTGGGAGGGTGTGTGTAATTAATGTCTTGTCTTGCAGCACGGGATAGATGGGAAACTGGGCAAGCAAACTTTCAAATATATGTTCTTCGGCAATAATTTTCTCTCTCTTTCCCCTCACATAGCTCCTCCTGCACTCAGCTGTTAGTCTGCATCCTTTTGTAGGGTCAGAATGGGGTGACAGGAAACTTTTAAGAGCCTACACCAAATAGCCCCATGGCCTAGCAAAGAGGGAGGGACTGGAAACACTCTGGGAACACACAAGACTGAAGGGGATGAAATACGTCTTAAAACGGCATTTAAAGAGCCTCATCCCCCATTTTAATTCAGAGTTTCAGTACAGACTGGTTCTGTTTAGACATGGGCTAACATTTTCAAAAGTGACTCTGGCATGTAGGATTTAGTCACTTAGGAGTCTAATACCCAAGTGCCTTTTTCACTTTTGAAAATGAGATTTAGGCTCTAAAGTCACTTAGGTGGTTTTGAAAAAAAGTTACCCAAGAACTTCAAGACCAGAAACATGAATCTGAATAATACAAAAGCTATCATATACCCTTATTTGAACTTTCAGTCAAATGATTTTCCCTAACCACATAGTACACAGGAATCAGACAGCTATAGAGAGAATAAGAATTCTACACAGATCAAGCATCAGGATGCTCAGACTGCCTACGTGCTGAAGAAAAGTTGTGTATTGTGGTACAGTTGGGTACACCCAATATAGTCATCAGGTTTCCATGTCTTTTAGCTGCTCACCATTGCAACATTGTTTCCCCCCGCCCTCCAAATCCCATCAGACTAATTCACCAAATCTATAACGTACTGCTTCCATTCAATGGCAGCAATCAAAGCCACTTTATCATCCAGCTGCATAAGGAAGAGCCAGGAGCTAGCAAAAGTTCCTCCTTCCCATCCCTGCAATTTCCAAAGCTCAGGGAGTCACAGTTTCAAGTCTTTGCCCCTGGCTGTGTACTTGGCAAGTGCTGCATGAAAAATCAGGCCAGGTTGCAAAATTAAAACAAGCTGCAGTTTGAAAAATGAAAACATTTACATTCTTTCTGATTGGCATTTGTTTTGTTTAGAGTATATTGAAAGCAACAAAACTGTGCAGTGATTGCCTTCTCACTGTAAGGGACAGCACACTCCTTTCCTTTTCTGTTCTGATTACCCATGTATCTGTGATTTTTGGGGCACAATAAGTAACCATAATCTAATTTGTCTGACTACATGGAAATCATTCACATTTACTATCTAGTAGGAATGATTCCATAAAATGCCACTGAAGCTTGTGAATGTCAAGAGCTTGTAAACACAAAGAAGAAAGCTTTTTTTGGTACCACTTCTCCTTACTATTTTCCCTTTCTCTCTACAAAAGATCAGTTAATAGCTAATTTAATACAAATATTTTTCCCTTCCATGAAGCCTTCCATCCAAGGAACAAACAATGATTTACAGGATTTATGCAAGCTTCATAATACCATTGTGAGACAGGCAAGTTTAATACCTTAATTTCAGAGAAACGAGATGGAGCATAGAGAGATTAGGTTTGCTGTCCATGGTTACACATGACATCTGTGCTAGAACCAGGAATAGAAACCAACTCACATTGAACCCATCAGTGTTAGTCAAGCAAATTAATTTTCTATTGTATTTCTTAACTTAAAAGAAATCGTACTGTTTTTCTTACCTTTATATATGCCATTCCAGCCACCTAGCTGAGTTTTTCCTTCTTGAGCCTCCAATTGTCCTCCATGGTCAGAGGCAAAATATGTGAATGTGTTGTTTTTCAAATCTTCCTTTTCAATAGCATCAAGAATTTTGCCTGTAAATTAAAGGACAGACAGAAAAACAGTCAAAAGTTTGCTATGAAACAAACAAAAAGATCAAGAGCTAAGAGAACTAAAGCTTTGCAGATCCCTTGCAGAGAACTTTAATAGCTTTTAAGACTCTAAAAGCTTGGTTGATATCAATATTGCACCTTTTAAAACCCACTGATACATTTAAAGAAAATCTCTTTCATAAAGGACACTTACCCACCAACCAATCCATTTCTTCTACATTGTCTCCATATAAACCGTGTCTGCTCTTCCCAAGAAATTTCTCCGTGGTGAAAAGGGGTGTGTGAACATGTAAAAAGGAAACGAAGAGGAGGAATGGTCCATGCTTGTTTCTTAAAAAATTAAATAAATATTTTTGTTGTGCACTTGGAAAATTCTGGAAGCTTTCACATTCACACAGAGTTTATAACTAGAACCATATTCATCCTGACATAATGCTTTTGACCTCAATTTGGCTGGTACGGAGCATTCTCTCTCGTAATGTGCACAGTGGATGACACTAGCTATTTTGGGGGGTAATGTCTCTCCCCAGAAGAGTTTGCATTACAATGCACCAAACAGTATATATTTTCAAAACAATTTCTTTAGTGAGAATAATCCCAGAACCCCCTCACAAGAGGGCTTTACATCAACACAAAGTTTAGCCATTTCCCACTCCATAGTAAAGAAAGAGTGTGGCACCACGGAAGGCTGTAAAGTGAGTGAAAGAAAAAAAAAAGGGACACATGATAATGGAACAGTTAGGCAGAAATAAATGTCAGACTTCAAGGTGTAAAACAGTTATCACATGTAGTCAGGAAGGGTAAATTTTTCAAAAAGATCCCTGACATAGGCTTCTAAGTCCAATTTTCAAAGCAACTTAGACACCTTTACTTACAAAAGTATTTAGATGCCTAAAGATGCAAATAGATGCCTAGAGGAATTTTCAAAAGTGCCTAAGTGAGTTAAGCATCTAACTGAGTGGTGGGCAAACTGCGGCCCGTGTGTCACATGCAGCCTATCAGGGTAATGTGATTGTGGGCCATGAGACATTTTGCTGATGTTGACCATCCACAGGCCCAGCCCCACGCAGCTCCCAGTGGCTGGGAACGGTGAACTGAAGCCAATGGAAGCTGCGAGAAGAAGCAGCCAGCACGTCCATGTGGCCTGCGACTTTCTGCAGTTCCCATTGGCTGGGAACAGCGAATCGCAGCCACTGGGAGCTGTGGGGGGATGGGTGGGGCTGTGGATGGTCAACATCAGCAAAATGTGTCACAGCCTGCAATCACATTACCCTGATGGGCCACATGTGGCCTGCGGGCTGAGATTGCCCACCACTGATTAACTCCTACTGAAACTCTTTCACTGAAAGTCAGTAGGACACAGGCGCCTAAGTGCCTATGCCACTTTTGAAAATGAGACTTAAGCACTTTTGAAATTTTTACCTGAAGTTTTGTCTGCTATGTATAGCACAGCACAGTTATCTGGATGTCTCATGGGGCTTTTCGCAGTTTGTTCCCTTCCAGATGAGCACCAAAAGGGATGAGCTGCTGCAGGAGGCAGGATACCTGACCAAATAGATCAAATGGTCAGATTTACTATGGTTAATTTGTCTATATTCTTATGTAAAAAAAAATAATGATGTCTGAAAGGGAGTAAGAGCCATATAAGCCACAGAGAGAATAGCCTAGCAACCGCTATAGGAGAATTGCTGGATTATGTAGTGCTGGACCAGAAACAGCCTTCCATTAACAGAGATGGGGGGCTGGCAAGAGAGAAAGAGCAGCCTGAGAGCTAAAAGAGGGGACTAGTAGTATGTGTGTATGTGAGGGGGAACAATAATGGAAACCTAAAAAATAAGTGATTGCCAAAGAGCATGTTTTATTTGCAGCAGTCTTGTGCTGTAATGGTGCCACTCTTCACTGGTATAGTTGAGAGCATAGACCATCAGGCTGCAGCCCATCACAAGCTCCCTTTAAACATTACTTATTCTCTCACAACAGCTTTTCAAAACCATTTAAGTGACTTTGGAGCATGCACCCCACCAATTTTCACTGGGACTTATGAGCCAAAATCATCTGGCACTTTTGAAAATCCCACTCATATGGGTCAGCAAGGTGGCCCCAATTCCTCAGTGACTTACGCCTCAGATGATACCATGGACTTTGGCCCAGTAGTCTTTCATGATAAATATGGAGAGAGAGATTTAGTTAGAAAAAATTTTTTAGACTTTGTCTGATAGCTGGGGAAGCTACACAGTGTTGTTTTGCAAATAAAAAAAAAAAATTGAAAAATGAGGCCTTAGTCACATATGTCACCTGGTTAAAGCTTCTCTTATTTGAAAAGCTCCAGGTAGTTCCAGATCCAGGATTGCTGAAACAAAGTCGAATCCTTGGTGTACTCATATGTTGTCAATACTCAAAATGCTCTCCCCATTAACATGTCATTCATACTGGTACTCTTTTCTTGGCTCCAGAAACCAAGTCAGTGAGCATGTGTTTGTGGGCAGAAATTTCTTATGTGCTTCAAAAATATTTGAAAAAGAATTATCCAGAGACATTAACAGCTTATGCAAAAAACCCGCTTGCACTGAGGATCTTAAAAACACTCCTGGGATCTTGTCTCCTTTAAGAAAAAAGGAAGGCCTTTAGTTACCTTTCAATAAATGAAACTGCTTCTTTAAGCATAAGGGCAGTCGTCCTTTCCAACTTCATAGGTTGTTCAGTAATGTCATAGTTCCTCATCAGGATGCAGTTCCAATATTGCACAAATCCATAACTGGAGTACCAGGAAGTGAAAAAAAGAGAGCCAGCTAAGGCAAAGCAGGCAACTATTTTCCAGCTGGCAGAGATCAAGCCAGTAAGCTTTCCAATGATAACTGTGAGCACAGCAAGGGCAATTATTTGAGTGTAAAGCCAGAGTTTGGCTTGAAGGGCTGCATCCAACTCAGGAGGTTTGTTTTTCTGACAGTTGTTTAGAAGAGTAAAAGGCATGCCATAAAAATAATCAAAACCATGGTTTGAAGGGTGGTGGCAGTGATCGTTGAGGGCTTCACAGTTCATACCCTGATGCCACTTCCCTGAAAGTTAAAGAAACAAAGAAAGGCAATTGTTAGGACTGGGATTTTCAAAGCAGCCTTAGGAGAGCTAAGTGCCCATTTAAATGGCAGTTGGGCATATAAAGCCCCTAGGTTCCTTTGAAACTCACAGTCTAAAACATTAAAAAGCACTTGTAAAAGATGGAGTTAGCACGCCCTGCAATGCATATGCCTGCTGTGCACAACTTGGAAGAAAAGCGATGGATTTCAATCGCTCCCTGTTTGTTATGACAAGCACAATAAAAGACTGTACAGGGCCTGAATCTAAAAAGGGATCTTCACAGGTGGATCCTTGCACCTATGGTGGAATTCCAGGGAAGCCAGTAGAACTCCATCCTGGCATAAGAGTTTCTGTGGACTCCCTAGGGGATCTTAGGGCCTTAGACTAAGCTACCCAGGGAAGGGATATATTTTGTAAAAATTATTATTCTGCATCTATGCAGCCATATAAGAAATGAGTACTGAAACATACTGCAGGAAACACATGTATCAACATTTGTGAAATAATAGTTTTCTACAAATGTACATAAGAACGGCCGTACTGGGTCAGACCAAAGGTCCATCTAGCCTAGTATCCTGTTTACTGACAGTGGCCAATGCCAGGTGCCCCAGAGGGAGTGAACCTAACAGGTAATGATCAAGTGATCTCTCTCCTGCCATCCATCTCCACCCTCTGACAAACAGAGTCTAGGGACACCATTCCTTACCCATCCTGGCTAATAGCCATTAATGGACTTAACAGCTTTTAAAAGAGAACTGGATAAATTCATGGAGATTATGTAGGCATTGTAACTATAATAAATGTAAAGTGAAAGGAATGCCACTAGTTTGCTATAATGTAACTCTTCCCCCAAAATAAATACCTGTTATTCTTTCAATTTTGGCATATGGCAATGTGTGATTCTGTTTATATATGTTTTATAAATAACCTACAAAAAACTATGTTAAAAGAACATTTTTAAGATTGCAAAGGCAAGCACTAAAAAGTTATTCCTGAACAAAGAAACATTTCCTATGTCCAAGTGCATTTAAGAAGGTTTATAAATCCACATGCAATGGTCTGCCTAAACTTAATTCCAAAATCCCTGTGCATTATAAGCCCCCTTCCCAAATAAGTCTTCTCATGTTGTCAGACACATACCAATATCCAATCCTCAGTGGGAGAAATGACTATTCTTTCTTCTGTATAAAACAGTATTACCTCCTAATCCCAAATTCTAACAGAAAATGCCCGATTTTCCTCTTGTTACAAATCCTATATAAGATGAATTTGCAAGCATTGCAAACTTTTTTCTTGTTGACTTGAAGCACAAAGAATTGCTTCCAGTTTATACAATTCTAGTAAGGGAATGTCTACACTGCAGCATAATCCTGGGCTCAGACTCGAGTCCAAATCCTCCTGCCAATCCTCTACATTCAAATCTCTAAGACTTGTGCTCAGACCTAGGGTCCTAGGACCTTCTGGAGCTGGAGAGTCCAAGCCTTTGTCAAGCCAGGATCCAGAGTTAGAGCCCTATTGCTTTGCAGTGTAGACACATCCCTGGTTAACTCATGTCCTTTGAGTCCGCCAAAAGTATCCTACAATTCCATGGGCCAACTTCCTTTGTCTTCTCTATCCCAACAATCTCCAGTCACCTCCAGTGAAAACGGAAGCCACCCCTTTTGGCGAGCAGCAAGTCGGTATTATACCTACCATTGTCTTCTGACCAGCAAGATGCAAAGATCATCAAAGAACCTTCTGTGTTTGCAATGGAAACTGAACTGAAAAAGCCTTTCGCAGAATGTGCTGCCTAATGATCATGGGAACACAGCCAGATTTTGGTAAATCACTGGTGCGAGGCTAGTAAAACCATAGATTTTAGTAAGACTACCTGGAATTATCCCACATATCAGCAGATAACTAAAAAGCTTGCAGCGCTGCAAATTTTCTGGACTGGTGAGCAAGGCAGGGAGTAGATTAAAAGGTTGAAGAGCAAATGCCGGAAGACCAGGGACCAGAACTGTACCTCAGGTAACCCATCAGCCAAATGCCCATTTTATGAGGTGTTTGATTAAGTGCTGGACACTGTCCCAGCACAGAGCTAACCGTGCTGCACAACGACATAGTCAGCTGGGATGGTGCCCTGCTGGCTCCTGAATCCATCATGTGAAATTCTTCATGCAAAAAAGTTCTGGATCCACTGCTGGTTATCCCAGTTCTGCGTGAAGATGAGATCCCACCAATCTGTGCTTGTGACCCTGTGTAGGAAGCGCTGGCATACGTGGGGGCAATGAGAGGCTATACCGAGTGTAGTGAGCAGCATCAGCCAGTGAGAGTCTGCCATGCCTGGGTACTACCCTTCACTGCCTTCTGCTCCATCATGAAATCAGTCAGGTGCCTTTGGTGGGTCAGAAAATGCCACCAAAATGTCCACCAGTGTCTCACAGAAGCTCTGCCCATTTCCTGACAGGAGTGAAAGCACTAGCAAGGGCAGTTCTTCAAAAGGTGCCTCCTTCACAATGCTGGCTCCAGTAGCTCAGAGCACACAAACAACAATGACTTCTCGGCAGGCTGTGTTGGCGGGCTGTTCAAACTTCCTCTAACATGCAGGGTGGACAGTCAAGTTTTCCCACAGTGCATCATAGTCAAAGGGCTAGAGCAACCACATTTTGGGAGGGTGCTGGGGAGTCTGAGATATGGCTGGTTTGACTCAGGGATGTGTGCTGCAGTGTAGATGCCAGAGCCCCAGTTTCACGCCCAGATTAGAAAATTTTTAACATAGGGTTAAGAATCAGTGTAAGCCCCAGGTTTTCAGCTCACTCGAGTTCCACTAACCCTGGGATTACCCTCAGACTGTAAACTCTTTGAGGCAGAGACTGTTTTTTTTTCTTTGCATAGGAATCCCTGGTCTATGACAGGACATAGGTGGTACTGAAATACTAATTATTATTAATAATAAGAAACTGCAACACAAATTCAAAACAGCATTTTGTACAGCATGACAATTATCATCGACAACGCACTCAGACCATCTTGTTTTAAAAAAGACCACCTACAGGACAAAAAAATTAGGTCCATTTAAATATGCTAACTCAGGTGTAGGAACAGTCACACCATCTATCTTTTTGGGTGCTAAATGTTAAATACAAGATAAATAGAACTGTTGACAGTAGAAAATCTTTTTCGTCCAAAAATAATGTAAACAGGAGCCAGATATTCAAGATGACAGAATACAGCAGAGCAATATACTGTAAAGTACTGGGTGACATGAAAAATACACGCAATTACAAAAGTTGTGTCAGTGATTAATTTTTAACTAATGCAACCCACTTGGCTCATCTCTCCTTAAAATAGTTCAATTGTTAATCTAATACAGGAAATAAGTTACTCAATTTCTCTTAATTCTTTTATACTTGTCAATCAAAATTCTACAGTGACCATAACAGCTGTTTGGATGTCATAATACTGAAAATACTCTAGCATGGTGCCCTAATAAAAGGGCAAATAGAAGCCTTCCCCACCTCAGCTGGAATAGAAGGCCCTAAATTCAGCAAAAACTGTATCGTACCTCCATCCGAGCAGGCCTCCCCATGATACGGCCCATTTTCTCAGGACTAGATCATTTATCTAGCACACAGCCTAAAGAGCAAATAGAGCTCTCAATGTTCTTAAAAACGAAGTTTGCAACTATGTTAATACTAAATTTGGTTCCTCCATTATCTCACTTTTTAATTAAAAAAAAATGTGGGTTACATACTTTGGTATGTATTAACCCCAGAACATTCTGAAAGGTTCACGAGTCTCAAAAACTTTAGATCCATCAAAATTCACCTTGCAATCAAGTGAGACAAAATGCAAAGAATCTTCCATCAGTGTCAAAAACAGACAACTACCCAAAGAAGGATAATTTTAATTTACTAACAGAGCCAACGGCCAAAATGAAAGTGGTCACTGAGTTTGCATTGGGAGCTGTTAAGACGCCACTTTTTTCTTGCTGAGAAAATATCTGAGTTTAAAATAACCTTTACAGAGGGAAAAAAATGAAGGTAATGGTTAGCAAGTATGGAACAGTCCAGTGAAAGGGTGAAATTCACCTAAATCAATCAGCACAAAAATATTCTGATGAAAAATCAAAATATCCTCTTTTTTCATGATGATTCATCAATAAGCAAATTCAAGTGATTTCATGTCCTAGGATTTTTTGGCATCTCTACTTGTGTGTCTATATACTGGTATTTTATTGTTTGCTTTTATTCTGTGATCTGTAAATAAATAAATAAATTCCTGGATTAGTCTTCAGACAAAAGCACCTGCTCTTCTCACCTATCATTAGGGGTTACAAAGGCAAACAGTACCAATGACTTGACTTCTATGCTATAGCATCAAACTCTTAAATAGTACTTCACATTTTTAAATGCTACTTAATAATCCAGAGACAGAACAAGCTATTTCTGAACACGGCTTGGCTCACCTGTCTATGAGTGGGGAACATATTATATTAGCCAGTTACGTACTACCTACTTGCTGTTAATTTCTATATCCCTTTTCCCCTCCAAAGCCAAACAAAATGTTTAAAGTCCTTCTTTTGTTGGATATGTGTGTGTGTGTCTCTCTCTCTCTCCATATGTATATCAAAGGAAGCACTGAGAGAGTTCTGTTAAGCTTTTAAAAAGCTCCTGGACCTAGTACAATGCTCAGTTGTTCTAACCATTGTAACCACGCCACTTCTTGTGACATTTTTTACTTCTCCTATTTTATGCTCCATTGGGTACAGATGATTAAATGTCCAATAGTATTATTTGCTCTCTGGGGTGGGGACTGTCTTTTCATTCTGTGTGGGTAAAGCACCTACCACATTAGGGGCACAAGCCCCAATTGGGAGTCTCTAGGTCTTACCACACTACAAATATTAAATAGTACTAGTTTGTTACAATATAGGATGAGTTTAAAGTTATCATAAATAGAGAGGCAGTGTTTCCTAATGGATGGAGCACTGGATGGTGACTCAGGAAATCTAGGTACTCATAGACTTCAGGGTCAGAAGGGACTAATATGATCATCTAGTCTGACCTCCTGCACAAAGCAGGCCACAGAACCCCTAACCTATGTCTGAGTTAATGAAGTCTTCAAATTGTGGTTTGAAGACCTCAAGCTGTAGAGAATCCACCAGCAAGTGACCTATGCCCAACGCTGCAGAGGAAGGTGAAAAAATTCCAGAGCCTCTGCCAATCTGCCCTGCAGGAAAATTCCTTCCCGACCCTAAATATGGCGATCAGTTAAACCCTGAGCATGTGGGCAAGACTCACCAGCCAGCACTCAGGAAAGAATTCTCTGCAGTAACTCAGATCCCATCCCATCCAACATCCCATCACCAACCACTGGGCATACTTACCTGCTGATAATCAAAGATCAATTGCCAAAATTAAGCTATCCCATCATACCATCCCTTCCATAAACTTATCAAGCTTAGTCTTAAAGCCAGATATGTCTTTTGCCCCCACTACTCCCCTTGGAAGGCTATTCCAGAACTTCACTCCTCTAATGGTTAGAAACTGTCATCTGATTTCAAGTCTAAACTTCCTAGTGTCCAGTTTATACCCATTTGTTCTTGTGTCTACATTGGTACTAAGCTTAAATAATTCCTCTCCCTCTCTAATATTAATCCCTCTGATATATTTATAAAGAGCAAGCACATCCCCCCTCAACCTTCTTTTGGTTAGGCTAAACAAGCCAAGCTCTTTGAGTCTCCTTTCATAAGACAGGTTTTCCATTCCTGGGATCATCCTAGTAGTCCGTCTCTGAACCTGTTCCAGTTTGAATTCATCCTTCTTAAACATGGGAGACCAGAACTGCACACAGTATTCCAGAGGAGGTCTCACCAGTGCCTTATATAACAGTACTAACACCTCCTTATCTTTGCTGGAAATACCTCGCCTGATGCATCCTAAAATCGCCTGATGAATCCTAAAACTGCATTAGCTTTTTTAACGGCCATATCACATTGGCGGCTCATAGTCATCCTGTGATCAACCAATACTCCAAGGTCCTTCTCCTCCTCTGTTGCTTCCAATTGATGTGTCCCCAATTTATAACTAAAATTCTTGTTATTAATCCCTAAATGCATGACCTTGCACTTTTTACTATTAAATTTCATCCTATTACTATTACTCCAGTTTACAAGGTCATCCAGATCTTCCTGTATTATATCCCGGTCCTTCTCTGTGTTAGCAATACCTCCCAGCTTTGTGTCATCCGCAAACTTTATTAGCACATTCCCGCTTTTTGTGCCAAGGTCAGTAATAAAAAGGTTAAATAAGATTGGTCCCAAAACGGATCCCTGAGGAACTCCACTAGTAACCTCCTTCCAGTCTGACAGTTCACCCTTCAGTACAACCCGTTGGAGTCTCCCGTTTAACCAGTTCCTTATCCACCTTTCAATTTTCATACTGATCCCCATCTTTTCCAATTTAACTAATAATTCCCCATGTGGAACCGTGTCAAATGCCTTACTGAAATCGAGGTAAATTAGATCTACTGCATTTCCTTTGTCTAAATAATCTGTCACCTTCTCAAAGAAGGAGATCAGGTTGGTTTGGCACGATCTACCTTTAGTAAAACCATGTTGTAATTTGTCCCAACTACCATTGACATCACTGTCCTTAACTACTTTCTCCTTCAAAATTTTTTCCAAGACCTTACATACTACAGATGTCAAACTAACAGGCCTATAGTTACTCGGATCACGTTTTTTCCCTTTCTTAAAGATTGGAACTATGTTAGCAATTCTCCAGTCGTACGGTACAACCCCTGAGTTTACCAATTCATTAAAAATTCTTGCTAATGGGCTTGCAATTTCATGTGCCAGTTCCTTTAATATTCTTGGATGAAGATTATCTGGGCCCTCCGATTTTGTCCCATTAAGCTGTTCAAGTTTGGCTTCTACCTCAGATGTGGTAATATCTACTTCCATAGCCTCATTCCCATTTGTCATCTTTCTATTATCCATAAGCTCCTCATTAGCCTTATTAAAGACTGAGGCAAAGTATTTATTTAGATATTGGGCCATGCCTAGATTATCCTTAAGCTCCATTCCATCCTCAGTGTTTAGCGGTCCCACTTCTTCTTTCTTTGTTTTCTTATTTATATGGCTATAGAACCTTTTACTATTGATTTTAATTCCCTTTGCAAGATCCAACTCTACATGGCTTTTAGCCTTTCTCACTTTATCCCTACATGTTCTGACCTCACTAAGGTAGCTTTTCTTGCTGATTCTGCCCATCTTCCACTCCTTGTAGGCGTTCTGCTTTTTCTTAATCACCTCTCTGAGATGCTTGCTCATCCAGCTTGGTCTACAACTCCTGCCTATGGTTTTTTTTCCCCTTTCTTGGGATGCAGGCTTCTGATAGTTTCTGCAGCTTCGACTTAAAGTAATTCCAGGCCTCCTCCGCATTTAGATCCACAAGTTCTTCAGTCCAATCCACTTCCCTAACTAATTCCCTTAATTCTTTAAAGTTAGCCCTTTTGAAGTCAAAAACCCTAGTCCCAGATCTATTTTTGTTTATCCTTCCATCTAGTTTGAACTGAATTAGCTCATGACCACTCGAACCAAGGTTGTCCCCTACAACTATTTCTTCTATGAGGTCCTCACTACTCACCAAAACCAAATCTAAAATGGCATCCCCTCTTGTTGGTTCTTCAACTACTTGGTGAAGAAATCCGTCAGCTATCACGTCCAGAAAAATCTGAGCCCTATTATTTTTACTAGCACTTGTCCTCCAGTCTATATCTGGGAAGTTAAAGTCTCCCATGATCACACAATTCCCATTAGTGTTTACTTCATTAAAAACATTAGAGAGGTCTCTATCCATATCCAAATCAGATCCCGGCGGTCTGTAGCACACCCCAAGCACTATCTCAGAGGAGGCTCTAGCAGCTCTCTTTCCCAGTGTGATTTTTGCCCAGACAGACTGTCTTATCCATTCCATCACTTCTTATTTCTTTACAGTTAACCTCATCATTGATATACAATGCTACTCCAGCACCTTTGTCTTTATTTCTGTCTTTCCTAAACATCACATAGCCTTCAATACCTGTACTCCAGTCATGACTACTATTCCACCATGTTTCTGTTATCTCTATAATATCCGGTTTCACTTCCTGCACCAGTAGCTCTAGTTCCTCCATTTTGTTTCCTAGGCTCCTCGCATTAGCGTACAGACATCTTAATTTTTGCCGTTTGGTTTCACTGACATTCTTTACCCTGTTAGGCACAGACATTCTACCACCAGCATCACCTGTTAGACTGGTATCTACACTACCCTTCCTCCTTATGTCAATTCTTCTGTCCACGGCTGTATCCCCTCTTACTTTGTTTTCTTCCCTCTCAAGATTAAATTCTGGTGTGGAGATCACCTGGACATCTCCCAACCATCTCCCCCAAATTCCTAGTTTAAAGCTCTCTTAATCAGTTGGGCGAGCCTCCATCCTAGAAGTCTATTTCCTTCCTTACTCAGGTGAAATCCATCCCAAGAGAACAGTCTTCTGTCCATAAATGCTTCCCAGTGGCTGTACATCCAAAAGCCCTCCTTATAGCACCACTGCCTGAGCCATCTCTTGATCGCCATAATCTTTTCACACCTTTGTTGCCCTTCTCTAGGAACCGGCAGAATCCCACTGAAGATCACCTGAGCCTCGATTTCCTTAAGGGTCTTCCCCAGTCTGGCATAGTCTCCCTTGATATGTTCCAGCAAGAATCTAGCCATATCATTCATTCCCACATGAAGGACAATCAACCAATTCTTTCCCACTACATTAGGATCCTTTTCAGCCTCAGATCCACATCCCGTATCTTAGCACCCGGCAGACAGCACACCCTTCTGTTCTCTGGATCAGCTCTAGTTACAGGCCTGTCTATTCTTCTCAGTAAGGCATCCCCAATCATGTAGACTTGCCTTTTCCTGGTGACAGTGTGATTCTCTGGTCTATCCCCTGAGCCCCCTGGCTGCAAGTCCTCTCGATTCCTATTCACCCTTACAATCCTCCTGGGGCTCATATTTGGTGTTGCCTCCATTGACTCCTCCCCTCTTCCTGTAAGACTAGCAGCTCTTCTCTTTTTCCTTGCCCTCTCTCCTTCAGCGGCCACCTGCTGTACCCCTTCTTCATTTTCCAACTCTGCAAACCTGTTCCTGAGTTCTATTTCTCCTTCACTGGCCCGTCTTTTCCTCTGCCCGGTTCTCTTAGTCACATGCTTCCACCGTCAACTTTGCTCACCTAGCAGTCTCTCCTCAGAATTCTTTGGTCCTGCTTCCATCTGCAAGTCTGAGCTTATCCCTTCAGCCTCCTCATGTCTTTGCTCCATCATCTGCTCAAACCCCCTTCTAAACTCGACCAGAGTTTCCACCTGCATCTCCAGTCCTCGGATCTTTTCTTCCATCAGCTCTTTCAGGCAGCACTTCATGCAGACAAAACTCTTTTCAGGTACCCCCTCCAGGATCATGTACATGCCTCAGCTTCCACATCCAGTCATCCTCATTGTGTCTTTCACTGCTGCCTCTGTATCGGTCAAAGCCTTCCCACCTAAAACCTGGTAGTCCAAGAAACACAAAACAAAACAAACCCCCAACAGGCACCAGAACACTGGCAGACCACCACCCACTCCCTTAACTAGCCTGTCAGTTCCTCTGCCTAGGTCTCTTAATCTCCCTCACAACCTCCCCCTGTAAACTCCCCTGTTTGCTGGCTGTCTGTGCCGCTGCAGCTGTCTATGCCGCTGCCTGACTGGCTGGCTACTTTTATAGGACCCCTAGGCAGGTAAGCCCCGCCCCCTAAACAGGGCTCAGCTTCTCTCCCAGCACACTGCCCCTAGCAGTCTCCACACATACAAACTACACAATACAATACACCAAATACAAAAACCTGCTCCTCCAAGAGAACTCCCTCTGAAACTCCCTGTTTACAGCTCTGTTTGCTGTTCTATTCCTGGCTCTGCCACAGGCCTGCTGGGTGACCGTGGGCAAGTCCCATGCCTCAGTTTCTCCATTTGTCAAATGGAGATAATAATACTGACCTACTTGGTAAAGCACTTTTGAGATCTACTGATGAAAAACACTACATAAGAGCTAGATGATCACGATAGTCCCTTCTGGCCTCAAAGTCTATAAGGTATTATTACTACTATTATTAATATAGACACCTGCATTTATTAGTTATTTTTTCACCTGCTCGGAGCTACACATGTGTGACTGACAGACAGCTGAGAGAAAATAAAAACCCAAAGAGTCTCCCAAACATTCGGGTAATCATTCCTGTGCCAACTCATGATAAAACATATTCCTACATACCTATAAGTCCCGTGGTGTAACCCTGCTGACGCAGTACCTTGGCAAAAGTGGTTTCATTTACAGGAAGTCCTCCTGACCCAGCATTCCACAGCAGGGCACGATACCTATTACTGGAAGCCATGCCTGCAGTACATAACAAAGTACATCTAGTTATTTTGTGCTTGATTTTTCATTGTTTTCATTTTTAGGCCACACTCCTGCCAAGATTTAAGCTGGGTTAGGTAACATCTTTTATTGGACCAACTTCTGTTGGTGAGTGAGACAGAAGAGCTCTGTGTTAGCTCAAAAGCTAGTTTCTCTCATCAATGGAAGTTGGTCCAATGAAAGATATTACTTCATTCACCTTGTCTCTCTAATGTACTGGAACCAACACAGCTATAACTACACTGCATAGAAGATTTATGCATGTACTTAACTTTGAAACTAGTGGAACTATTCATGGAGCATAAAGTACAGCCACATAAGTCTTGCAGGATCAAGGCCATAAGAATAAAAAGTAGAAGTCCCAAATTGTTTATATACTAAGGGACGTATTTGCACCACAATCATTATTGCGGTAACCAAGCACTTCAGTGAGTCAAGAACAAAGCAAGACAATATTTTACAATAAACAAATAATATTTGGCACTGTTTTTTTGCATTAGAGAGGAGGGATGGCCTATGCTTTAGGGCATTAACTTGGGAATTGGGAAGCCTGGGTTCCATTCCCTGCTCTGTCACAGACAGCTGTATTGAGCTCAGGGTAGTGCCACGTGACTTGCAGAATTCCTAAGATTGTACTTATAGCTAAGAAAAGGGGAAAAAAAAGTGATCCGGGGAAATAACAAACCAGTTAGTTTGTCCTCAATAGTATACAAGGCTTTATAACAAATTGTGAAGGACAGAATAATTAAATTAAACAAGGGAAATGGAAAAGGGGATGTAACGCAACAAAGGTTTGCCAAAGATAGCTCATGTAAATCTAACCTGATTTTGAGAGAAAATAACTGATTTTTAGATAAGGGAAGTGCAGTAGATCTAATATACTTGGACTTCAGTGAACCATTTGACATGGTACCACCTGAGAAATTTTTAGTTAAATTAGGGAAGGGGGGGATCAGTACAAGCATTGTAAGGTGGATGTGGAATTGTCTAAAAGGGGAGAAGGCATCAGGTTGTGCTGAAAGGTGAATTATTGGACCAGAGCGAGGTTACTAGGGGAGTTCCTCAAGGATCAGTCTTGGGACCAATCTTATTCAATATTTTTATTAATGACCTTGGTACAAAAAAAGTAAAAAAGTGTGCTAATAATCATCATTTGCTGATGATACATAGTTGGGAGGCATCATCAATACGGAGGAGGATTGGAATGTTACCCAGGAACATCTGGATGACCTGGAAGACTGGAGTGATACAAATGGGATGAAATTCAACATAAGACACTTCAGGTCTAATAATAAGAATTTCTGCTACAAGCTGAGATCTCATCAGTAGGAAGTGACAGAGGAGGGGAGAGACCTGGGTGTGGGGTCAATCACAGGATGACTATGAGTCACCAACGTGATATGGCTGTGAAAAAGGCAAATGCAATCCTAGGATGTATCCGGCGAGGCATTTCCTGTAGAAATTGAGAAGTATTAATGCTATTGGACAAGACCTCATTTGTAATACTGTGTGCAATTCTAGTCATCCATGTTCACGAAATATTATTTTAAACTGGAACAGGTGCAGATAAGAGCTAATTGAATGATCAGGGGAATGGAGAGCCTCTCTCATGAGAAGACACTTGGCTTGGCTTGTTTAGTCTAGCAAAAAGAAGGTCAAAAGGGAATATGATTGCTCTCTATACGTAAAGGAGTAAATACCAGGGAAAGTGAAGAGCTGTTTAAGCTAAAGGACAATGTCGGCCCAAGAACAGTTAGATATAAACTCACCATGAACAAATTCAGTCTGGAAATTAGAAGAATGTTTCTAACCATCAGAGGGGTGAGGTTCTGGAACAGCCTTCCAATAGTCGTTGAAGGGCAAACAACTTAACTAGTTTCAAGAGAGAGCTGGACAGATTTAGGAGTGCAATTGTCTGCCAAAATTACTTGTGATGGTAGGAGAATCTCAGCAATCCTGGGGCTGACATCTGGTTTATGTCTTATGTTCCTAAAGGTCATGTTTCAGGCTTTCAGCTGTCCACCTGCAAGGATCAGGAAGGGAACCCCATACCCCAATGTATTGTGTTGGGAGGTTTTTTTGTTTGTTTTTTAATCTTCCTCTGAAGCATCAGGAATGGCCAAGCTGGAGACGGGACATTGGACAGAGTGGGTCAGGGCTCTGAGGTGGCACCAAGCATTCGCTCTCTCAGATATGTGTGGCTGGCTGGTTCTTGCTCACATGTTAAGGGTCAGAATGATACTGTATGAGCAGTTGGGAAGGAATTTTCTTCCGTCAGATTGGCAGTGACCTTAGGAGGGGGTTTCACCTTCTTCTGCAGCATGTGGGTCACCTGCCAGAATTTTCTGGGTATATCTCACTCAGTCTTTTTCATATCACTGCAGGAGCCCCAGGCTCTGGTGCACATCGTCCCTCTTCATTCTCTGCCTGTGACACATAATAGTCTCGTGTGGGTTGTAATCCTTTGGCCTAATTTCAGTTGTTGGGTTTAGTGTGTGGATGCTGGGTGGCGTTGATGGCCTGTGATACACAGGAGCTCAGACGAGGTTATCCCTTCTGGCCTTAGTCTTGTTTTGCCTCAGTTCCCTTTTTGAAAAATGCGGATAATATTTCCCTACATTGAAGGTTGCAAGGCACTCAGTAATGCCTTGCCCTAATGAGGCCAGATAGATCTCCACCCAAGAATCTCAGAATTCATCACAAACGTCAATTAAGTCTCATGACACCCTTGTGAGGCAGATAAATATTATTCATTCTGCAGGAAGGAATGAAACCCAGTCCCTAGGTTTTAAACACAAAAGTATACTTATCTCCTCCATATCTTTGGCTTACACAAATTTAGGCTAGCTAAGACCAATGTCAAATCTGCATACCACACAATTTATAACTCTCACATATTTTGTGCTAGTGTTCACATTTGTATCAGCTTAAAAGGCACTTCTATAGTTCTGTAGTTAGAAGGCCTGCAAATGACATATGAGTATATGATAAAGACACAACCACTCAAAACAGCACAGGGAAGTCAAGTTCTTCCTCAAGAGACTGCCAGGACCACAAAGAACAGTTAGCTGTCAACAATATCTTGAAAAGCTAAAAGTTAACATATTTGATCTCTTTATAGGGTCAAATCACAACTAGAGTCTATAAAATAGCTGTCAAGTATCAGAGGGGTAGCCGTGTTAGTCTGGATCTGTAAAAGCAGCAAAGAGTCCTGTGGCACCTTATAGACTAACAGACGTTTTGGAGCATGAGCTTTCGTGGGTGAATACCCACTTCGTCAGATGCATGTAGTGGAAATTTCCAGAGGCAGGCTAGAGATAATGACGTAGTTCAGTCAGGGAGGATGAGGCCCTGTTCTAGCAGTTGAAGTGTAAAAACCAAGGGAGGAGAAACTGGTTTTGTAATTGGCAAGCCATTCACAGTCTTCGTTTAATCCTGAGCTGATGGTGTCAAATTTGCAGATGAACTGAAGCTCAGCAGTTTCTCTTTGAAGTCTTGTCCTGAAGTTTTTTTGCTGCAGGATGGCCACCTTAAGGTCTGCTATAGTGTGGCCAGGGAGGTTGAAGTGTTCTCCTACAGGTTTTTGTATATTGCCATTCCTAATATCTGATTTGTGTCCGTTTATCCTTTTCCGTAGCGACTGTCCAGTTTGGCCGATGTACATTGCAGAGGGGCATTGCTGGCATATGATGGCATATATTACATTGGTGGACGTGCAGGTGAATGAACCGGTGATGGTGTGGCTGATCTGGTTAGGTCCTGTGATGGTGTCGCTGGTGTAGATATGTGGGCAGAGTTGGCATCGAGGTTTGTTGCATGGATTGGTTCCTGAGCTAGAGTTCCTATGGTGTGGTGTGCAGTTACTGGTGAGAATGTGTTTCAGGTTGGCAGGTTGCCTGTGGGCGAGGACTGGCCTGCCACCCAAGGTCTCTGAAAGTGTGGAATCATTGTCCAGGATGGGTTGTAGGTCCCTGATGATGCATTGGAGAGGTCTTAGCTGGGGACTGTATGTGATGGCCAGTGGAGTCCTGTTGGTTTCTTTCTTGGATTTGTCTTGCAGTAGGAGGCTTCTGGGTAAACGTCTGGCTCTGTTGATCTATTTCCTTATTTCCTCGTGCGGGTATTGTAGCTTTTGAGAATGTTTGGTGGAGATTTTGTAGGTGTTGGTCTCTGTCTGAGGGGTTAGAGCAGATGCGGTTGCACCTCAGTGCTTGGCTGTAGACAATGGATCGTGTGATGTGCCCGGGATGGAAGCTGGAGGCATGAAGGTAGGCATAGCGGTCGGTAGGTTTCCGGTAAAGGGTGGTGGTAATGTGACCATCACTTAATTGCACCGTGGTGTCTAGGAAGTGGACCTCCCGTGTAGATTGGTCCAGGCTGAGGCTGATGGTGGAGTGGAAGCTGTTGAAATCGTGGTGGAATTTTTCCAGAGACTCCTTCCCATGGGTCCAGATGATGAAGATGTCATCAATGTAGCGTAGGTAGAGAAAAGGCGTGAATGGACGAGAGCTGAGGAAGCATTGTTCCAGGTCAGCCATAAAAATATTGGCATACTGTGGGGCCATGCGGGTGCCCATAGCTGTGCCACTGATCTGGAGATATATATTGTCATCAAATTTGAAATAGTTGTGTGTGAGGATAAAGGCACAGAGCTCAGCAGCCAGTTGTGCTGTGGCATCATCAGGGATACTGTTCCTGACAGCTTGTATTCCATCTGTGTGTGGGAAGTTCGTGTAGAGAGCCTCTACATCCATGGTGGCTAGGATGGTGTTTTCTGGAAGGTCACCAATGCATTGTAGTTTCCTCAGGAAATCAGTGGTGTCACAGAGATAGCTGGGAGTGCTGGTAGCATAGGGTCTGAGTAGAGAGTCCACATATCCAGACAGTCCTTCAGTGAGAGTGCCAATGCCCGAGATGATGGGGCGTCCGGGATTTCCAGGTTTTTGGATCTTGGGTAGTAGATAGAATAACCCTGGTTGGGGCTCTAAGGGTATGTTGATTTGTTCCGGTGTTAGTGTAGGGAGTGTCCTGAGTAGACGTTGCAGTTTCTTAGTGTATTCCTCAGTGGGATCTGAGGGAAGTGGCCTGTAGAATTTGGTGTTGGAGAGTTGTCTAGCAGCCTCCTTTTGGTAGTCAGACCTGTTCATGATGACAACAGCACCTCCTTTATCAGCCTCTTTGATTATAATGTCTGGGTGGTTTCTGAGGCTGTGGATGGCATTGCGTTCTGCACGACTTAGGTTATGAGGCAAGCGATGTTGTTTTTCCACAATTTCTGCCTGTGCACGTCGGCGGAAGCATTCAATGTAGAGGTCCAGACTGTCATTTCGACCCTCAGGAGGACCTTAAGGTGGCCATCCTGCAGCAAAAAAACTTCAGGACCAGACTTCAAAGAGAAACTGCTGAGCTTCAGTTCATCTGCAAATTTGACACCATCAGCTCAGGATTAAACAAAGACTGTGAATGGCTTGCCAATTACAAAACCAGTTTCTCCTCCCTTGGTTTTCACACTTCAACTGCTAGAACATGGCCTCATCCTCCCTGACTGAACTATGTCATTATCTCTAGCTTGCCTGCATATATATACCTGCCCCTGGAAATTTCCACTACATGCATCTGACGAAGTGGGTATTCACCCACAAAAGCTCATGCTCCAAAACGTCTGTTAGTCTATAAGGTGCCACAGGACTCTTTGCTGCTTTTATAAAATAGCTGATATTCTCATCTGATAACAGCCCTTTGCTCCCTTGCAATGTTGACCTAAAATAAAATAATTTCTCTATTTTTGTATAATTTTGTTATCTTGCACTCTGTTAAGACATTATTATGGTATGTCAATCACCCACTGAAAAAGATTTTAAATAAATGGGAAGGGTTTTCAAGACTGTCACAGCTTGACCATTGCTCATTACAACCCACTGTATTCCCTTTGTCCATAGCTTTCAAGCTCAGCAGAACACTAAAACGTGGACACAGCATTCTCAGTAAAAGCTAAGGATGTGAAGAATCTCATTTTACATTGGCATCTTTTCAATCCTACTGTAATACACTTAAATGCGACTCTCACTTTTCTCATATAGTTATGCTGAAGGTTTGTAAAATGATGTTAACCCCCCCCACCCCCAAAAGTTCATTGTTTACCAAAAGTTACCATCGGAATCTTAAGATACCAGCAATAGAGTATTTTCTTCTGCTTAGGATAGAAAATTACTGCAGTATTTTCTATTTCACTATTTGGGCACTGTTTGGTAGATGTTGACTTGTTACTGATGACCAGAGCTCAGCTGTTTACATAGACAGCATTGTATCACTAAAAAATGTCTCCAACCTGATCTGATGGGGTATCTGCCAGTCAGGAAAGCTGCTCTGCTTGGGGTACAAAGTGGAGCTGCAGCAATGTGCTGAGTAAGTTTTACCCCTTCCTTGGCCAGCCGGTCAATATTAGGGGTCCTACAAAGAACAAACAATAGAGTCATATGTTAACACAAGTAGGTAGCAAGTTGAAGGATACATGCATGAAACTTATTACAAGATTGAGAAACACTGGTTTTGATTTAACTGGGGTCACCGCTTGTGTAGGGAAAGCCACTGGCAGGCCAGGCCGGTTTGTTTACCTGCCCTGTCCGCAGGTCCAGCCAATTGCGGCTTCCACTGGCCACGGTTCACTGCTGCAAGCCAACGGGAGCTGCAATTGGCCGGACCTCATAGACTCATAGGTCAGAAGGGACCAATATGATCATCTAGTCTGACCTCCTGCACAAGGCAGGCCACAGAACCCCACCCATCCAATTTTATAACAACCTCTAACCCAGGACCGAGTTATTGAAATCCTCAAAATTGGTTTGAAGACCTCAAGCTGCAGAGAATCCACCAGCAAGCGACCCTGCAGACAAGGCAGGTAAACAAACTGGACCAGCCCGCCAGGGGCTTTCCCTACACAAGCGGCGACCCGTTTGAGAAGCACTGATCAAAACTAACTCAGCTTTCAAATGATTTCCCTAGAAGTACTGCTCTTTTATGCTATATGTACTTTAAGAATGTGTTTGGTTCAGTGCTGAGGAGCCTTTCACCACTAGGGAACTAGGAGCAAATTCATCCCTGAAGTAACTCCACTGATTTGAATGAGTTACCACAGATATAAATCTGGCCACTGGTTTCAAATATAGCTTAAACTGCAAAACTGAAACTACTGCAATTATCTGTGTAAGTGGGATGATGAACATAGAAGGGATTTCCCATTCAAATGTTTTGACTACAGTAGAACCGCAGAGTTATGGACACCCCAGGAATGGAGGATGTCTGTAACTCTGAAATGTTCATAACTCTGAACGAAGTGCAGTTCGGCTCCAGCTCCAGCAGCTGACACGTCAAGCCAGGTTTCAGCAGCAGCTGAACCCCCTCCTCAGTGCCTGCAGCTTTGTTGCAGGGAGTGTCTTTCCCTGGGTCGGATTGCAACTTTGTCCTCCTCCTAGCCAGGGGAGGGGTGTGTGAAAACAGCATCCCTGTCCCAGTTGGGGGAGGGGGAAGATGTGAAAACAGTGCAGACCCCAGTGCTGATCTTGTTCTGCTGGCTGCCTTGGGCTGGCAGACCCAGCATCTTCACTCTTAGATATAAGTGGCTGCCCCGCGCGTGAGGGTTGGAGTGGGATGAGGTGAGGACAGGCATCCCAGATGTGCCTACCTTTAAGATGCAATACAGGCACAGTACAGTATTTGTTTTCTCTCTTTTTCTTTTGTCTCCACTGCTGCCTGATTGGTATCTTCCGGTTTCACATAGTGTCCAGTTGACCAGTCAGTCCATAACTCTAGTGTTCATACCTTTAAGGTTCTACTGTATGTCACTTTTAGCAGCCATTTTATAATACTATATTTTGGAGTTCACTGAACCAAAACCTCCTATCTGGTATCTGGAGCATTTGTGAGCCAAGCAGTTACTGTTCAGTGTTGACACTACGGATCATATATGGCAGCATATAATAATATAGTTACACAATATTTTTATAAGGTTCTAACTCTCCCAGGAGGTAGGACTGCAGCAGTAGTAGGAGGAAAACAGGCCTTTCAGACCTTTCTACCTCGAGCAATGGCAGATCTGGACAACAGGGACAGGAAGTCTACAGTGCTCCTTTCTGCAACCCCAGCACCGCCATGTGAGGCAGGAGGATACCTCCTACCACCTCTCTTGGATTGCCTATAAAAAAGACAGTGCTTCTTCAGGAGGAACATGCCCGTCTGCTGCTGCTACAGACCCAAGCTGACTGGGAGAGTACAGGCCTTGTGGGCTATTCGTCATGAGGAAATTAGTGAGTGCTAGCCCACAGGATCCAGTGGGTGGAGGCCTCATGTGCCTGGAGAAAGGAGTGAGAAAATGGATGAGAGTTGGAGGAAAAGCATAGCACAGAAAGAGCAAGGTTTATAGATAAAAAAACTAGAAGTGGGTAAAGTATAAGATATATGTTTACCCCTTGTCTATCTCTACAATAATGATACCAGTAGTCAGAGGTTAATAGACAGAAAATAAAAGAAACAGAAAGTGGGTTCTAGCCCATGAAAGCTTACGCCCAAATAAATGTGTTAATTTCTAAGGTGCCCCAAGGACTCCTCGTTGTTTTCGCTGAGACAGACTAACACGGCTACCGCTCTGACACCAGAAAATAAAAGGAAATTCAGATCGAGTGGAAATAATAATGTTGCTTCCTTCCCCCATTTCTATTTGTATTGTTTATGTAGGCCCTAATCCTGCAGGTGCATACACATGGGTTTAGCTATATGTGAGCTGGTCCCATTGACTACAAGAAGACTACTCACGTGCATCAAGTTAAGTACATGCATGAGTGTTTGAAAGACTGGGGCCTTGGACTGTAAAGTCATTGGGCTGGAGCATCTTATTTTATGCCTGTAAAACATGTACCTACTTGAAAAAATTAAACACATACATACAATAATGAGAGCGCCTTTACCTTATGGTATTGTTACCATAGCAACCTATGTCTCCAATGCCAAGATCATCTGCCATTATCAGTAAAATATTGGGTTTAAAATCCACAGCCACACTCATTCCACATGTCTTTGGAAATATGCATAATACCAGCAGAGCGGACAGGAAGCTCCTGAAATACAGTAAAACAACTTAAGTTATTACCTGTATGAACCACTGTACTGTTCACAAGGGAAATGCTAATACGATTCAAGATTTGAATTAACTTAGGACAAAACGTAGCCCCTGCCTCCACAGCTGAGAAGAGTGTTGCTGGCAGCGGGTCTGTTGCATGAGAAAGAGGGGACTAGATACAGGGGTGGGTGTAGAGCAGGGGTGAAAGTAACTTAAATGACTTGCCAGTATGCAGGGTTGCCGGGGTACTGGGCAAGGTGGGGAGTGGGCAGCTTTGGGCCCCCAGAATGGGCAGGGCCTCTGGCAGAAGGAGCGGGGCTGGGGCCCAAATCCCCCAGCCAGCCCTTCAGCACTGCCTGGCCCATATCAATTTAAAGGGCCTGGGGTATCAACCACAGGCACCGTAGCAGTAACCAGGAACGCCGGGCCCTTTAAATCGCCACTGGAGCCCCAGGGTAATGGTGGCAGGGGCCGGGAGCCCAGGGCCCTTTTAAATCGCTGGGCTCCGGGGCAGCTGCCCCTTTTGTCCCTGTCCCCCCCAATCACCAGCCCTTCAGATATGATCAGCACTTTCTTACTGGTATGCCATACCAGACCATATCAGCTTACTTTCACCTCTGGTGTACAGCTAAATTCCACAGGCCCATCTGTGAACAGGAGGCAGCAGGGCAGTGGCTCCATTGTTGTGTGTATCCTCCCATCAGTTCCTTCCTTCCATGTACTGGTCTCCCTGCCCCCAAGTAGGTTACTCTAGTCATTGGGCTGCCTTTGTGGAGGAGCTCTGCAAAAGTCTCCCACTAGGGGCCTGCATGGTGTGAAGATTCTTTATCTCATTTACCTGACTTTCATGCTGGCCACAGGATTATAGTCTGAAGGTAAAATTTTCAAAACACAAGAACTAGGGATCACCAAATGAAATTAATAGACAGCAGGTTTAAAACAAAGAAAAGGAAGTATTTTTTCACACAACGCACAGTCAACCTGTGGAACTCCTTGCCAGAGGATGTTGTGAAGGCCAGGACTACAACAGGGTTCAAAAAAGAACTAGATAAATTCATGGAGGATAGGTCCATCAATGGCTATTACCCAGGATGGGCAGGGATGGTGTCCCTAGACTCTGCCAGAATCTGGGAATGGGTGACGGGATGGATCACTTGATGATTACCTGTTCTGTTCATTCCCTCTGGGGCACCTGGCATTTGCCGCTGTTGGAAGACAGGATACTGATACTGGGCTAGATGGACCTTTGGTGTGACCCAGTATGACTGTTCTTATGTTAAAAATTGACTTAAGCTCCAAAATCCCATTTTTTCACTTTCTATTATACTAAGTATGTCTCTCTTGAACAGGGGCAGCTCTTGAAGAGTTCTCAGCTGCTCCAAATGTCAGTTAAAGATTACATTAATTGAGCCTGACCCCACGTTTCTCTCACTACCAAAGTCCCTGGTGAGAGAATCAGTAATTTTGCTGGAGTAAGGACAGTAGCAGGTCCATAGTACTGCACGAGAAAAGTCTCCCCCAATATCAATCCACTTCTAAGCAATTAGCTTTTAAAGGATTGTTGTCAAGATGTTTACTCCAAAAATATGATGTATGGAAAGAATAGCTGTCACCTCCCAAACAAGCTGGAAACAAAAACATAGTTAGAAATAATTCAGTGGTATAAAAGATTAATCTGCTTCATACTGTAAATAAGGAACATGCAGCTGCAGCCACTGAATTGTTTGAGAGCAAAGTTCTTGTCCTTATGTAATTGTCTGTTAATAATTTGTGGCTTTGTATTGTCATGTGAGAAACTTGGGTCTGGATGCAACTTTGAGAATTCCACTTACAGATGCTCCTCGGGTTGCGCAAACCCGATTTACAGAAATCTGGGTTTACAGAAAAAGTTCTGTACATTCCTTACACTCTTTTTTTTTTTTTTTGCACGTAATTGTCAGAGATACGTTCCCAACTTACGCAAAACTCGACTTACACCAGCACGCTTGCATAAGTTGGGGAGCTTCTGTACTCATATTACTTGTCCTCAAGAAGGGAGGCTGCTGATCACAGTGCAGTTGAGAATAAAAGTTACACCATGTTGTACTACTATTATGAACTCCTGCAAAAAGTGATACAGTAATAGCCATGCAAGGTAGTGGAGGGCAATCCATTATACCGGAGGAAAAATAACAGCCCCTAGAAGGACAGGTTAATTCATGCAAGCATTTTTTGTCTGAAATGGACAGACAGGAATAACTCTCTCTTCTCTCCTACTACTAAAATCAAGGCAGTTTTTGATTTTATGAAAGCTGCTTTTATTAATATCTACAAGTGTCCTAGCCCTTAATGTTTGCACATCACAAGCCTCTAAATATTTGACACTGGAATTATCAACCCAAAGTAAATTCCTGCTCAGTGTAATTGAATTTTGCTGCCTAATGTACATTCCACCTATAATTTCAAATGGATTCCCTAAGCTGCTGTACTCATACCTAGAGATGATGGCCTTTCAGAAGTATTTCCTCAAGTATGTAACAAGGTCATTGTGAGATCTAATTACTGGTACTTATTGTTGGAGTAGGCTAGGGTAAAAAGGAAATCTGGAAGTGGAATATACCATGTGAAACAATATTTTTATTGTTCATTCACCCACAGCATGCATAACCACTCATGTTTCTTAAAGAACTTACGTGCTGTCAAAACATTACCATATCCTCTTTTTTAAAAAAAACCCAAACTGTCCCTTCTAGTTAATTTAGAGTGACAGATGTCCTGATTTTACAGGGACAGTCTCGATATTTGGGGCTTTTTCTTATACAGGCGCCTATTACCCCCAACCCCGGCACAATTTTTCACACTTGCTATCTGGTCACCCTAAATTAATTCCAAGTGGAATGAAGCCTACATGAGAGAATGGCATCTGTAAAAGGGTGGACTCCTGCTCTGGGAGAGGAAGGGATTAAAACAGCCCTGGCAAGGGGCCAGCTGGAGCCAGAAGCCTGGGCTGATGGTGAGAGTGGCTGCAGCTGGGGACCACGCCCCAAACTGAGCCACAGGGCCTAATAAGAAGGCCAAAGAGCCAGAAGCAGAAAGAGTCTCTCTCTGACTGGAGAGGGAGATAGGCCTGGCTGCTCGGGGACTCACCCAGGGGACCTAAAGGAAGGCTGGGCTAGGGGAAAAGCCTTAGGAACTGGGAAGCCCTAGGCCAGCAACTACCCAGGCTGCAGGGCCTAATTCTAGGCCTCCAAGGTACTGGGTTGCAGAGGGGAAGCCGGAGGGTGGGTAAAGGCAGCCAGGCCAAAACCCCTTTGCCTATGATGAGTGGCTGATACTGCAGTCTGCCCCAGGGTGTGGGGCTAGACAATGACTGGGCAGTAGCCAATACTGAGGAAAAGTGGGGATAGTGGGGTGGGGTTCCCTTGGGAGGGGGGAGACCCAGTTAAAGGGGCACCGAGGTCCAGGGAGGGGCCTGGGGCCAGCAGAGGATAGGTGGATCACCGGCCTGCAGAGGGCGCTCCGTAGCTGGAATTGAGTTAATTCCCCAAAGCAACCAGCAGGAGGCGCTGCGGGGGTGAGTCCACACATTTACAGCATCCTAAACTGCTTGTCTAATCACAAGCGAGGAAATGATCAATCTAGGAATGCGTACGAAAGGTTAAAGGAATAGGCTCCACAAGCAAAAGGAAATGATCAGGAGAGGTTTTTTTTTAAACGTAATGGAATTTTACAGGGAAAATTACAACACGTGCAGAATTTCAGGGAAAGCATAGCTGCAAGATTCATCTGGATCTGCCTCGCTTGGTAAGCTGGGCCCATTTTAAAGCAAAAGTATTTTAATACAGCCAAATACATACCAAAGTTATACATTTGGGAACAAGCAATACCAGCTGGGCAATTGTGTCTTGTAAGGCAGAGACTGTGAAAAGGATTTAGGGGTCATAGTGGACAAGTGAGCATAGTGGACATGAGCTCCAGTGCAATACTGTGGCAAAAAGATCTAATGCTACCCTTGGATATACAAAAAGGGTAGTAGTGAGTAGGAGTATGGAGGTGATTTTACTTCTGCATACAGCATTAGTGAGACCAACACTAGAATACTGCACATAGTTCTGGTGTCCATATTGTAAAAAGGATGTTGAAAAACCAGAGAGGGTGCAGAAAAGATTACAATGATTCCAGGGCTGGAGAAAATATGAGAGTAAGAACCTTAAAAAGAGCTCAGTCTGTTTAGCTTATCAAAAACAAGATCTAGAGGCGATTTGATTACAGTGCATATATACCTTGATGGACAAAATACTAGGTATTAAATGGCTCTTTTATCTAGCAGAGAACGGAATAACAAGAACGAATGGCTGGATGATGAAGCCTGACAACTTCAAAGAAGAAATAAGGAGCATATTTTTAACAGTGAGGCTGATAAACCATTGGAACAAACTACCAAGGAAAGAGGTCATCAAATTATGATGATGTCTTTCTGGCAGATATGCTTTAGCTTTACATAAATTATACTTTACATAAGCACAAGTAACTGGCCTCAATACAGTGATAACTGGGTGAAATGCAACAGCTTGTGACACACAGGAGGTCTGACTAGGTGATTGATAAAGTTTGGGGTGAGCAGGCACTATTCAATCTATAAACATGAAGATTTTCCTTCAGATGGGACAGTAGGAAAAGAGAATGGAAGAAAATCAGTGATAGAAACAAATGAGATGTATGAGGAAAATAGGACAGGTAGGAGCAAACTAATCAGAGAAGTACTACAGATCACATGAAATATATCTGAGAGTTTTGCACACTAGATACACCAGTATAAATGCACAGTAAGTCCACTGACAGCGAAATTGAAAGCAAACATTTCCCCGGTGTACCTGTACTTCCCACAATCCAGCAAATCCCAAACTGAAGTTGAGTTTGTAGAGATGAAAGAAGGAGAGGAGAGGAAATATGGATGAATTGCTATTTTCCTTGCTTAATACTGCTCACATGTTGTTTTCCCTGTTTACGATACAGTGTGCTAGCTCCATCTGAAGGCAGCAGCATAGGCGGCAGGTTTGTATAATTTTTAGTGGTGCCCAAAATGGTGGTGCCCCCCCACTCCCTCGCTGTAAGCTTATATAAAATGAAGCTACAATGCGTCAGCACCACAAGATTACAAAGGTCAATTAAAAGTGGAAAGTCAGAAGCAGCACTTGCCTGCTTCAATATACGGTATTATATTTTGTTGCACTTGTAGCGACAAAGTGGGAATGTTCTTAATGTTTTCTCTGAATATTGTGTGGGTGCCTCAGTTTCCCCTGCAAGATGCCAACTGAAGGTGTTAGGGACGAAGAGATCAAGGTGCCTCCTTGTCCAGAAGAGACACAAAGGCCAGAGGAGGAAGTGTCAGTTTGGAGCTGGCTGGGGAAATGGGAAGAGACCCAGAACTTGGGTCTGGGCTCCCCACCCCCCAAGATGGACCTGACTGAGGGGTCCTGTTTTCTGTACCTACAAGCTCTGTTTTAGACAGTGTTCCTGTCATCTAATAAACCTTCTGTTTTACCAGCTGGCTGAGACTCACGTCTGACTGCAGAGTTAGGGTGCAGGGACCTCTGGTTGCCCCAGGACCTGCCTGGGCGGACTCGCTGAAGAAAGCACACGGTGTGGAAGGGCATGCTGAATGCTCTGAGGTCAGACCCAGGAAGGTGTAAGCTTCTTGCCCTGGAGACAGTAGGCTCAGAGGGAGGAGGCTCCCCCAGCATCCTGACTGGCTTTGTATGGAGTAGTTCCAAAGCATCCTAGCATGCCCTTCCACACCATGCACTTTCTGGCAGTCTGCACAGGCACTGACACTCCTTCCTCTGGCCCTTGTCTCTTTTCCAGGCATTAGGAAGCTACCTGATCTCTTTGTTCTCCAACACCTTCAGTTGTCACCTTGCAGGAGAGCGGCCCAGGCCATCTGTTGCCCGGAGATAGGGTTTCGTCCATTCTCTGTGCAGAGGGCATCACACTGGCCCTCTAGGGCTCTACAACAATCACACAACCTTATCCCACCATCTAGATCCTTGAGACATGCATAGGGGAAACTGAGGCACCCACACATTATTCAAAGAAAACATTAAGAACATTCCCACTTTGTAACACCTGTATATGACTAGTTATGTACTTTAAAGGGTGTAAAATAATCAAGTATTGTGCTAAACACAAGAATACTCCAAACTGACCACCAAATTTTAAGCTGCAGTATTCCCCTCAGGTGAGGGCTCTGGGGTGGGGCTGGGGATGAGGGGTTCACAGTGCAGGAGGGTGCTCAGGGTTGAGTTGCTAGGGGCACAGGCTCTGGAGTGGGGCAGGGCTGAGGATAAGGAACTTGGGGTGCAGACAGGCTGCCCCAGGGCTAGGGCCAGAGAGGATTCCACCCCCGGCCCCTGGGCAGCAGCAAGCTCCAGGGGACGGACCTCTCCTCTTCCCTGCCCCCCCCCCAGCAGCAGCACACTCACTCTGCACCACAGTCACTGCATATGCTCCTAGGGCCTCTCTCAGGTCCAGAAAGCCCATTCGCTTCCCCTACGGTGGGTACTGGGGTGGGGGGGCTGCCATCGTATGTGGCCACCCGTGCTGCTACCCCTCACCATAGCCTCACTGGGGATGGGGCTGCCCCTTGCCCAGCGTGAGGCAGGAGTGGGGACTGCAGGGTAGTGGCTGGGGGAGGGGTAGGGTGACACAAAATTTACTCAAGCCCCAGCTGCTCTGGTCTAGGAAGTCCCCCTCCCCCATCTCCCCTGTGGTGGGTGGGTGGGTGCTGGGGAGGACTGCCACCACATGAGGCTTCCTTCCTCCCTCCCCTGCTGCCCCTCACCCTAGCCTCACTGGGGATGGGGCTACCCCTTGCCCTGCATTGGGCAGGAGTGGGGGCTGCGGGGGGGGGGGTGGATCACAGGGTCAAACCTCATCAAAGCCCCAGCAGCTGCTCAGGTGATTGAGGTCTACTCCAGATGTCCATCTCCTGGCCAGAAGTCCCCTTGGCGTCTCTTCCAGGTGGGTGCCGGGGACGGGGGAGAGGGCTCCCAAGCACGTGCGTGCCTCCTCCCCCCCTCTTTCTTCCCCCTCCCGAGGTGCTCCAACAGTCTGCCAGCCGCTGCTCTCTATAGCCTTAGGCAGAAGCAGGGACAGGCAGCCAGCAGCAGCACAAGCAAAGGAGAGAGGCATGGGCTGGTGTTTTTCAGGCAGGGAAGCTCTGAGTCTGTGGGGGCAGAGCCAGGGGGGAAACCCAGCTCCAAATATTGGTGGAGCACAGCCCCCAGCCTTGAATATTCCTGGTGCTTAGGCACCACAAGCCCATATAACCTGCCGCCCCTGGGCAGCAGTTCTGATTAATCAGATGATTGGAGACAAGGGCAGATAGGAGCTAGCAGAGAAGAGACATAAGAACAGCCATACTGAGTCAGACCAAAGGTCCATCCAGCCCAGTATCCTGTCTGCTGACAGTGGCCAATGCCAGGTGCCCCAGAGGGAATGAACCTAACAGGCAATGATCAAGTGATCTCCCTCCTGCAATTTGACTTGAAAGCTAGACAAAAGTCAAGAAAAAACAGACTTTTACTGCCTAGGATTTACTATTTTGAAACAGACTGTAAATAAAATTCTGGATTAAAACAGAGTATTGCTCAGAAATACCTGGGCGCCTGTGCAGAAGGCACAAAGAATAGAAAGCTCTGACCATGTTCCAGAGGATCTGGACCTACACACCTTCTGGACAAAGGAAAGGTCTCCGAATGTGACCCTTTGGTACAAGTGGCAGAACACTGCTGGCCGACCCCCATCTGAAAGCCAGATTTCTGCACTGCAAATCCGGAAGCAGGAACCCTGAGAAAGGGAGCCCTGGCAAAGCTAATGTTACACAGGCCAGAGAGGGAATGAACGCAAATTAGAAACTTCCTTAAAAAGTGTAAACTTCTGTAAGGGACTGAGAGAAAATTCCTCTCTAGGGAAAAAGCGTGGAGCACATTTTTAAAAGCAGTCTGTTTAGTTTTTTCATTCTGCAGGCCACAGTGAGAGAAATAGATCCTTTCTCTGCTCTCTCCCATAAGTACTGCCACTCAGCTTCCAACCCTGGGGTTCTTGGTTCCTAAAAGGGACAGATTTTCAAAAGCACAGCTCCGATTGTTCTCAAAGACCAATTGGGTACTAAGCCCTTTGGAAAATCTGGCCAAAAAAGTGTTTCATCCTCTGTGAGACCAGGAATGGCTGCACAGACCATTACTGTAATGCACCCTAAATAAGAACTATTTAAAGGAAGTATGGCCAGAGTAGCCTGGCCACTAATAATCAGTTGGGGTGAAGATCAGAATTCAGGAATGGTGAGATGGTACCGCTGCTTCTACTCAAAGTTTGGCACACATTCTCTGCTTAGATATATTTTGGGGAGTACATAATAGGTTTAGAGGGCCAAAGTGGATACAAGATATCTCAGCAAGGTGCAGAAATCAGGAAATGCAGAAAGAATCAAATGAAGTGCTTAGGTTTTGGAATTTTAAAAGCCATGTAGGTATGAATGGAATTTTGACTCCAAAGTACCTAAATCCCTTTAGAAAATGAGAGTTAGGCTCCTAAATCAGTTATATGTTACAATGCCGAAGGCACCAATGTCTAAATACTATTAAAATCTTGGCCCTAATAAGTAGAAGCCAATCAAAAAAGAAGCCAGGAAAAAGCTGAGAAATTAGCTCAGACATGCTCCAAGCAGGCAAGAGAAAGTTTCCAACCTAGTAATTCATAGGTTAGTGGAGTCTTAGAGCTGTTAATAGTTTATATTCATAGTTTATATATAGCTAAATCAAACATATTCAAGGGGAAGGTGGAGGAGTCTGGGTGGTCTATGAGAATTGGATAGGATCCACATAATCACTCCCTTTTGCCCCCTATAAATTAATCAGCAAAATAATGCAGCCTTAAGATATCTTTTTTGCACAGCCCTGCCTCTTCCACCATCATGTGGGCAGTTGATAGCTCTGTTAGTATGGCTTCCATGGAGATGTGCTGCCAGGGATGGGAGTGGGGGTCAGAGCTGGTCTAAATGATGTGGGGCAATTCACGTTAGGGGATCCTCACAGGGATTCCCTCCCTCTGAGCCCTCCCATGGACTTTTCAGTAAGAGGGGAGGATCTGAGTCCTTATTATTTTTATTGTTACTTGACAGCAGGAATCAGTTATCACTGCAGTGTGGTGGCTAGAATAACTTACACAGCCCTCTATCACAGTACTAAAACTGGCTGTGCATATTAGAATTTTCAGCCTCCACTAGGGCTGGGTCTGGTACTGAGTGTTGCTCACTCAGGCATGCCACCCATTCCTCTGGAAGCTGCTGAAAAGGGAGCTTCCTTCCCTCTTGTGGCCTCCACCATGCTCTAAGCAATGCATTAGGGACCGGACTGACAGCCCCAGACCAGTTAGGGGAGATTTCCATCAGCCAGGAGAGGCCTGTCCTCTTTAAGAACCAAAGGCGAACCATTCCCCAAATAATCTCCATGGGAGAGCTAATCCCTCAACCAACCAGTTACTGCATAGCCAGAGGATATATCTGCCATCACCACTGCTGCTAGAAGAACTAGCTGCAAGATAGAAGAATCACCTAGAGGAGCCTCTATGAGGAGCTAGGGAAGGACTAAGGGATTCTTCTTCCATGGAGTATCAAAGGAAATTATTTTGGGGGCGGGGAAGTATTTTACACAGGATGTGTCTTATATATGACCAACTGGGCTGAAACATTGCAGGCAGCCCTTTGCTAGAAAGTTGGTAATACATCCTTGAATAGAAATTCAGTATAAAAATGATGCTGAATTAGTGAATTTATATCCACAAATTTCAAGAGATTCAAAGTTATGGTTACTACAGCATCTTTAATTTTGGCACACTGCAATGTATCTGAGCTATATCTTCAGCAGTGAATAGATACTCCTAAGACTTGCCATACTGGAACATATTAATTTGGTCCATGTAGACTGAAATCTTGTTTCATGAAATGGCCTTCACTAAACCCTATTTCATACAGCTAGCCAACTGTGTAATCCTAAATCAACAAAAAGAGAATCCATTTGCTCAAAAAAAGCACTTGATTTTAAAGCTTTTCATACAGTTAACCTTCAATATATTTTCTTTACAGTGCAGGGTGTGCACTGTCACCTTCTTTATCACACCAGCAAAACGGGAATGTCCCACAGCATGGCTGTAGCCAGGGCTTCCACATAATGTTGTACAATGAGAGCTGTTGTGGGACTGGAGTCAGTGTCTGGCGATGTTCCTGAACAGCTCTTTCTATTCTGCTTATTACTGTGTCAAACAGGGGCTCAGTGGCAGGTAATAGAGGTTTGGCCTCAGAAGGGTCTCTGGAGAGATCAAAGAGTAAAGGAGGGTCATGATGGGTTACACCTTCCCCAAAACATGGGCAAATTCCTCTTCCATAACACGCTCCAGCACCCTCTGGCTGGAATATTGGAGTCACATAATGAGCCTTCCACAGTGCACCACCTGGTAGGAGAGAAACCAGATGTAAGATGATGCTGATAGACATAAAATGGCATTAGAAGAGTGAAAGATCTTTCAGCACTGAACATATTTTCAGAACTTAAGAAGTAAAGTTTTGAATCTGTAACACAAGGTGCCAAGTTTCGCCTTCATACTGCTGGATGGGGTATTCAGAACTGGGTCCATCCAAACAGGATTAAGCCACTACTGCCCCTCCCAGAGCAACTGAGCAGGGAGAACCTTGGTTTTGCACCCAATATTCTAGTCAGCATACTTGTGCCTGTAGCGTGTATATCAAAATATACATGCAGCACAGCAGCAAATTATTACTGCTCTATGGGTACCTGCACTGTTCCTAGGTGGAACAACTACACACACTCTCCTATCCCAGGTTTGTTGCAAAGCTAAAATCTATCCTATATTAATACTGAATGATACTATACATATGCTTTCCTAGAGATTGTAGCCATCATTGTTTTTGGAAGAACCGTTATACTCACTGTCCTTTTCGTGCCACCGTACTGCATGTAAATACATGCCACAGTAGTGAAACAGGAAATCATGCTCTGAGTGCTGAATGGACCCCTGCAGTAAAGGCATCAGGTTCCGGCCATCGATCACTCTAATGTTGATAGAGAGAATGGCAGTCACCAAACTGCAGTGAGCTGCAGGATAACAAGTTCTGTACTCGACTGTCATTGCAATTGAAAGCACAATTGAAAACTTACTTTTGGAACAAGGAACATTTATGAGAAAGGGGCGAATCTCAAACATGTAAAAGATTTATATATGAACTATATACAGCTTAGGGATTCAAAAAAGTAGGCTGGAAATCACATGATAAACATCCAATATTGAAATCTAACATGAGGATCATTTTCAAAAAAGATTCCATATTGGAAATTTAAAAGGAGTGAATATGTTTTACAATTTCTGTACCTGTCCTGAGGCACTATCCCTCCAGCCAGGTAAGCCACCGTAGGGTAAATGTCCATAAGACTTGTAGGTTCATCAATAACTGTGTCTGCAGGTAACACTCCTGGCCATCTAAATATCCCTGGCACACGGATCCCTCCTTCCCAGCCTCCCATACCTTTTCCACCTATTGTTAAATAACAAGGCAATAGAAGATATTTTAGAAACATGAAGTGTTGCTTACTTAACCCGCCAAACATTATTGGTTTATCTTAGTTAAGTCTCTCACACTTATTTCAGTTTTACCATGAGCCCATCCTCCTTAGGAACAAATTTAGTTGTTTCAATCCCATTAAAATGGATTTTCTTCAGCTGCCCCCTCAGTAGCTTACGCATCTACTGATTCCCCTTTGTTTTACAGAAAAGAGAATTGCCACATTGGACCATAGGATGGATCACATTTTATTACATAGATGGTCACATTGACGCTTCCCTTCCTATTCACAATTCAATGGATTACCTTCCATTCACAATCATGTAACACCCTGTTAGAACTATAGCAACTGTTTAATACTGTACGAGTATTTAATGTGTCTTAGTGGTTTTTAATGCAATTTAGCATGTGATCAGCCAGTTCTTCATGAAGCACCAGTTTGAGGACCTCTGAATTAAAGCATTCCATCCAATCACCTAGTTACCTGTGTACTAGTGTATCTCTAGTAGTTGAGCAGTCTAGCTTTGATTAATTACTTGAGTAGTGTAGTCTGATTTAGGATGTGTTAATATTAATTTAATTGATCAATTATTTTATTTTAATTAATTAATATCAATAATAATTAATATTAATAGTATGGGTTTTAGGCTTGTCAATCTGTTTGATCAGAAGATAAAAGTTCTTGTCCCGAATCAGGCTCCACAGAATTTACAAATGACCCTTGGGGGTATGACAGGAAGCTCACACTGAGACAGATATAGCTTTAAAGACTTATTGAAATCAATAATAGTAAGTAAATGGTGAAATACTCAGAGTTACAAAGTTACAGCTGCGTTACTGCTATTCAAAAGATACATATGATAATATAGAATTGTATGCAACAAAGCTTTGGTTAATATACTCACACTTTTCCTTGATAACCTGGTGGTAAGAGACACAGGACCAGCCTTGCAGTTCAGGTTTCTCAATTCTTGAGTGAGGGATGCAGTGCTTAGAAAAATCTAATGCTAAGAGCTATCAAAACTAAATTAGGGTTTACTTGACTAACAAACTTAAAATCAAAACCTAATAAACAAACCTGGAAAACAACTTAGGGAAACGAAGCTTAGCCTAGTTCCCTTGAAACTTAACGTTTTAAGAACAACAAGTACAGCCTACTAATATTAGCGGTCATCGTAGATAGATAGAATAGAGAGAGATAGTGGAGGAAGTAAGTGAGAATAATAGAGAGGAGCGCTCTAGCGAGGTGGGTCAGCTCTTTTATAGGGCATAAGTACCAGAAATCCTTCCTCCTATGCCCAAATTTCATTCCTCAACCACAAAATATTAGGGTATGCTTACTCCATAGGCTAGTAGTTTGTGTGTATTGATGACATGCCCATATGCACATAAGTTCCCTTGTGGTGTACCTGTTAAGTCTGTGGGTACAACATTGAAAACCCCCCATGCCATTCTCCATTGTCTATTGGTCTAGATAAAAAGGTCATAGACATAGGCATGGGTACTTATCTATTTAGGTAACAAGGTATAGGTCAACTTTACATTTCTGGGTAAAAGGTCTTAATATAGGATGTGCTAACTTTGCCTTAGCTTAACATACAGGATATGGCCTGTAGGTCTCTTGCATTACAGATTTAATATAAATGTATAAACCTATTACAATAAACTATATTTTTATATATATACACACACACACGCGCACACACACACACACACACGCAAGCAGTTTAATCCTATAGGCTACAGTAGTGGAGAGATCAGCCAGTGAGATACCAAGACCAGGCTGGTGCAGAGGGCAGTGGAGAGGTGGAGCAGCGGTTCCAGCAGCAGCAAGTGAGTAGAGAAGCCTAAGAGGTGCTGCTAGAGGAGAAGTCACTTCCCTACTTTCTGCTGGATGATTCAACTGTATTAGCCAATACATATATGCTAGGCATAGTATACACCACATTAATACCATACATATAATAACTATTAATGTAACTCACATAGGTTTTGGGAAGTTATATTACCTGAATGTATTATGCTCGTCTAACAATTCTGCCCACCCACGCCTATCATCCCACAGCACTTTGCAAACCTGAAGTCAGCTTTGGCATTAGAAAATAGAAACTTGCCAAAGCAAAGATGCACGAATACTTTGTACTAAGTACAGTTAGAGACTACTTTCATGGCTCATCAGCACTTGGAATCTAGAATTGAAAATGAGATATAGGGAAGTATAGGGAAGTACTAAAGACAAAGCTGGCACAAACTGTTGAGTTAAACTTAAATTGACCATTTAATAATTTGTTCCAGTATCTTTCCACCTATTGACGTTAGGCTGACTGGTCTATAAATACTAAAAGGGGAACAAAGAGAGCCCAAGGAATTAAAAATATTTCAGAAATCAAAGAATCTTTCTTTGATATCAAGGTTATCCTGGGGATTTATGACTCCAAAAATTCTAAAGGAAGCATTTTCCCTGAGGCTTCCTCATTATTAGCTGTTAATTTGAGTAGATTGTTTAGCAGCAGCTCTGTTCTAGAACAGCTTGATGGCCCTGGTGTGAGACCTATGACCATCACAACAAGCCTGGTGGTGACAATTTCCAAATTATTCCTGCTATCCCTCCTATACCTCTTAGGTTAATAAGCAGACTTGATTTGCTTCATCTTTTCAACCCAGTCTAAATGAAAGTACCCCTGATTAAAGGGGGTAGAAATTCTAAGTATTATTGGTCAGTGGTCCTGTTTAAAAAAAAAAATAGGGAAAAGATACTGTCAAAAGCCAATTTGCAGTACCACATATGTGTATTACTAGACGATCAGTGTTTTATTTTCTACCCAGAAGACACATTTTAAAAGATAAAAAGGCTCTCCAATTTAGGTTCGCAAGAGAGAGTGGAGGTGGAGTTTAAAGACTAGTGCATGGCTAAGAAAGTCTGGAATATGAGAGCTCTTCTTAGACAGAGACCATTCAATAGAAAAAGTTAAAGGAAAACAGTCTATGAACGTACAACCAGAAAGAATTTCTGTTCCTTTAAACAAAATAAGTGAACAGGTCACAGAAGAAAAACCTGTTGGACTATATTCTGTTATTTAGACGAAACCAAACAGCCAGGCCTTAAACCCTATTGCTCAAGACCTACAAGCCATTCAAAGAAGGTTGAAGCTCAAAATCCTCAGAGAACTAGACTTAAAGTAGATTTTGATAGGAAGGTTTTGAATGGCAGAGGGGGCAATGATTTGAGGGTCATTTTACATTCACATCTCCTAAAGGGGGCAGTGTGATTGATTATATCACAGTTCCAATTACAAGTTGTTTTTGTTTCTCAGATCTTTTGGTGGGTTATAAAGCAGACAGAAATTATCAACACTTGTAAGTGAATTTCTGCTCTCTGGCCACTTTTCTCCATATGGATTTAGACAGACTGTGTCTTACTTCTGATTCTGAAGCTGTAAATTTGTGGTGAATTAAGTTGCACATATAGTGAAGAATAAAATCAGAGAGAAACTTGAATCCAGTGGGTTGTTAGTTTTGGAAAAAAAAACAACACACCTTTTGAATCTTAGTGATCCAGCACAAACTCACATAGTACTTATTGAGAAATACATATAATATTTGTTGTTAAAATACAGTGTTACCGGATTATTTTCATACAAGAATCTACTATGAGTCACCTTACTTTGGTCATAAGAAACAGCTTCAGATAATGTATATCAGAAATCATTGTTCTCCTGATTCTATTAAGAAACTAGTTCTCCTCAGAAGGGAATATAGAAAATTGCTGAATAAAAGTTGGAGCATCAAAAGGCCCTTTGGAAGGAATTTGAACGCAATGCCACAGAGAAAAAAATCTTCTCTATTTTGGAAGTTGGTGGCAATGGGTTATGACAAGATTAAAGTTAATATTGAAGCCCATATTCCCAATCCTTTTTTCCTTTCCAGAATGGCCTCCAATCTCCATGTAAGTTACAATTTTGATAAACCAACAATATCATAACAAAGCTCCTAGGGAGGATGTTATTGCAACACAAGTTTGTAAGGACAGTATAAATTTGTGGGCCCCTGACCCCTGTGTTAGTAAATTATTTACTAATATAAATAATACAGGAATTTCTCCCCTCCATGTTGGTCCATCAGTTATATTGTGCTTCTTTACAAAAAGGGTGACAGCAATGAGCCTATAAATTACCAACCAATTAGCCTTTTACATGTGATTTTTAAACTATACTAGAGATCTCCTGTGGATATTAAAGGTTAAGGTAGAAAGTGGTAATTTATTTGCTGAGAAACAAGCTGGTTTCAGAAACGGCTGCTCTATCATTGAAAATTATTTTACTCTGTCACAACGGTGCACTCATTGCTAGTGGCATCTCCTGCTGGCCATCCTGGGGATTAGCTTTGGCCAGACATGCCCTTCCCGGACATGTCTCTCTCATCATCCTATCAGCCTGTAGACCCCTCTTATTCCAGGAACTGCTGCTTCCTTTTCATGACTCAACCCTCCGGCCAAGTCACCATATGCGTTTCCCCCTTCCAGGGTGGGAAAGTCTCTCTTCACGAACAGGGTCAGGCAGTGCCCCACCAGTGTCTCTTCATCAGCAGCTGGTAGGGGGACCTGGACCATCCCTCTATTCCAGGTCCCTTCTCAGGGGCCCTCTCACTGACAGGAAAGGTTTGACCTATCCCATACCTTGCTGCTTTTCCCCTGAACTTTCCCTACCTCTTTGGCTCTCCCCCTTCTCTGGCCTTGCCAAGCTACACTCTGTCCTCCCAAGGAGTAACTGTAGGCTTCTTACCTCCAACCCCAGACACACCTCCCTTCTTCCAGGGAGTGACTGGAGACTCCTTCCTTCCAGCACCTTCTGTTGCTAGCTTCCTGGCTTATATAGACCCTGCGTCTTCCTGCCCAGCTGAGCTTCTTCTAATTAAATCCCTGCTCCCTGTATCCTTCTCCAGGTGCAGCCTGGGCAGTTAATTGTGGGTGGACACCCCGTCACATACCTGTATTCATTTAATTCATAAATATTGCTCCCCCCAAAGAGGGGGAATTTTTTGTGGTCCTTATTGACCTGAAATTGGCTTTTGATTCCTTTGATAGAGGTCATCTCTGGGATAAACTTGTGAGGGCTGTCATAGCTCTTTGGCTACTCTCTCCTCTGAGAGATCTTTGTAGCCAAACAGTGGCCAAAGGTAGGATATGGTAATGAGGTGAACTAACTGACCCTATCAACATCACTAAGGGAGTCCAAAGTTGTTCATTGGCCCCTTTCCTATTTCATGTTTACACTAATGAAGTTGTGATGATTTTAGAAGTGGTATAGTGTTTCCCTCCCTGAAGTTTGCACCAATTTACACTGGCCTTTCTTTATGCCATGATTTTGCTGCCTCATATACTTCTGGGGTTAACGGGTATGTTAAAGGATTTTAGCTCTTTTTGCCAGCAGGAGTACCTGACCACAAAAGGGAGCTCCAAATCAAACAAATTTGACCCAGAACTAATTTCCTTTGGCCACAGACCAAGGCTTCTTAAATGGGTAATTGAGGGCTATTATATTGAATAGGAACATTGAAACCTTTTTTGGGTATTTTTTTTACATATAATGGCTAATGGAATAAATCTATAGAAGAGGTAAAGAAGAGAGCCTTAAGTTCTATGCAGCTGGTGCTTTATTTTGCATGGGTCACAGGGATAATTTAATCATTCTGGCTTTTAGAGTTTTCAGGGATAAAATCCATGCCCAAATATTATATAATGTGGACATTTGGAGCTGGAAAACCTTTAATGTGCTAGAGGTTATGCAAAAAAAAAAAGCTTTAAGGAGAGTGCGCCATTTCCCAAATCACCCACCATCTGCTTTACATAGGGAGATCGTACAATTTCAACTCGGGATCAGTGCCTTTGTATTAATTATTGGCATATGAATCTACAGTGTCTTCCAAGGCTTAACAAGCTTAACAAGACAAGACATATACCCTAAAGTTCCCCTGGCTTCTGCAAGTTCATTGTTCTCTCCATTCCTTGGGCTTCTCAGAACTTGACCTGGCTAGGACCGCAGGCAAGGGTGTGAAATCTTTACTTAAGTTTAAAGCAGGAAATATTTACAGACAACAGGATGTTAGTTGTTCACCCAACAAATATGTCCCCTTGACTTTCTCATTTAAAGAATATCCATAGTTGCAAGAAATATTTGGATATTTAGAATAATAAGTTAAGGAGAGCCTTTACAGCTGTCTCTTAAACCATTCAATCAGCATATTTGGAAGGGAGGTACACTGATATTGAGAGATATAGTTGTCTTTGCCAAGGAGGTCTGGCCAGGTCAAAGATTTACTATGCTGTCTACTTTCTTGTCACCTGGAAATAAATGTTAGCCACATTCCTGGCTCAGATGCTTTTTACCACACCAGCTCAAATACTGGATTACTTTTCATGGGGAGAAATTTCTAGATTATATGGGCTGCTGCCATATTTGCCTGGTCAGAAGAAAAAGAAAGTAGATGAGACCTAGATCTTTAATCTTTATGACCTAGAACTTTAATCCTTGTTATGTTATTTCTGTATATCGTTTCAGGGGTATGAGTTTAAAGGAGTAACTGATTTTGGGAGAAGGGTTAATCTTGTGTTTTCAATTTTTGACTTTTTAAAATTTGTATCTGTTTTATGGAGCACTGTTGATTTTACAATATGCCTTTGCTATGCATTATGGCCTAACGCTAAAATGCTATTTTAATAAATATGATTTGATCACTTACTTGCTGCCTATGGTACTATTAAATACTCTGTTGATTATATCAGGAAGACAATTTGCATATTTAAGGAATTTACTCTGGATAACAGTCCTCACCTTTGTATATTCCATTCCAGCCACCTAATTGGGCTTTTCCTCCTTGAGCTTCCAAGAACCCACCATGGTCAGAGGAAAAGTATGTGAGTGTGGTATTTTTCAAGCCTTTCTTATCAATAGCATCCAGGACCCTGCCTGTAAATAAAAATAGTGATAAGAATGTACCAAGAAACAAAAGCAAAGCTAGGACTAGCAAAACAAATTTTGGCTCCAGTCCTACAAATATACACACACTGAACTTTAAGCATGTGAGTAGACCCACTGAGCTCAAGTGGACTCCTTGAGCAGATAAAGATAAGCATGTACTGAAGTGTTTGTGAGATCCGAACCTTTGCTTGTGATTTCATTGACAATTTTTAAATGCAAAGGAAAGTTATAACATACCATTAGCCCATTATTATAATTATTAATTATTAATTATTATTATTATTAGTGCCTATGAACCCTAGTCATGGATCAGGACTCTGTTGTGGTAGGTGCAGGACAAACACCAAGCAAAAAGATGGTCCCTGTCTTGGAGACCTTACAATTTGAGGGCACATCTACACAAACACTGACTGTGCAGCTAGCAGAGGTGTAAATCTACAGCTCTCCAGTATGCTATGCATTAGCTGTCTGTGTAGTCCTTGCTGCTATGCAATGAACATTTCCTAGGTCACACTGACATATTGCAGTTTGAATCAAGAGTACATCAATAGACAGTCCATAGTCAGTATGGGTCAGATTGCCAGATGCATTAGGGAACGGTTAGTGCATAGCAGCTGGATCAGCACAGACAACTGCCTGGTGGAGAGCTCGCCGCACAGTAATGGTTTGTGTAGATGAGCCCTCAGCAGCAGATTACCACAGTATAATCAGAAACAATGACTCTCCTTTATGAATGTTGTGAGCATTTTAATTGTGTGTTAGGTTGTTAGAGCAAGTATCATTTGTTAAATCAACTTACCAACCATCCAGTCCATCTCCTCTACATTATCTCCATATAAGCCATACCTGCTCTTCCCAAGAAACAACTCCGTGGTGATGAGGGGTGTGTGGACATGTAGAAAGGAAACAAAGAGGAGGAACGGCCCATGCTTGTTTCTTTAAAAGAATTAATCTGTCGTCATTACCTTGCAAAGTTCCTTAATTTATACACATACTTTACTTTTTTTAAAGTTCAAGTCACAACTCTTTTGCGAAGGTAGTCTGTCATATTAATTTGGCTTATGTTTCAGTAACTAGAAGTTTATGGGGTTAGTTTCTGTGAAATCATAGAATTATAGGACTGCAAGGGACCTTGAGAGGTCATCTAGTCCAGTCTCCTGCAATCATGGCAGGACTAAGTATTATCTAGCCTATCCCTGACATGTGTTTGTCCAACTTGCTCTTAAAAATCTCCAGTGATGGAGATTCCACAATCTCCCTAGGCAATTTATTCCAGTGCTTAACCATCCTAGCAGTTAGGAAGTCTTTTCCTAATGACCAACCTAAACCTCCCTTGCTGCAATTTAAGCCCATTGCTTTTTGTCCTATCCTCAGAGGTTAAGAAGAACAACCTTTTATGTACTGGAAAACTGTTATGTCCCCCCTCAGTCTTCTCTTTTCCAGACTAGACAAACCCAATTTTTTCAATCTTAGCTCATAGGTCATATTTTCTAAACCTTTAATCATTTTTGTTGCTCTTTCCTGGACTTTCTCCAATTTGACCACATCTTTCCTGAAATGTGACATCCAGAAGTGAACACAAGATTCTGGCTGAGGCCTAATAGTGCGGAGTAGAGCAGAATAATTACTTCTCGTGTCTTGCTTACAACACTCCTGCTAATACATCCCAGAATATGTTCACTGTTTTTTGCAACAGCATTACACTGTTGACTCATATTTATATTTAGCTTGTGGTCCACTATGACCCCCAGATTCCTTTCCACAGTACTCCTTCCTAGGCAGTCATTTCCCATTTTGTATGTGTGCAACTGATTTTCCTTCCTAAATGGAGTACTTCACATTTGTGCTTACTGAATTTCATCCTATTTACTTCAGACCGTGTCCAGATCATTTTGAATTTTAATCCTATCCCCCAAAGCACTTGCAACCTCACCCAGCTTGGTATCATCTGCAAACTTTATAAGTGTACTCTCTATGTCATTAGCTAAATCACTGATGAAGATATTGAACAGATCCCTGCTGGGACCCCACTCGTTATGCCCTTCCAGCATGACTGTAGACCACTGATAACTACTCTCTGGGAAAGGTCTTCTGAACAGTTATGCACCTACCTTATGGTAGCTCCATCTAGGTTGAAGCACCAATATAGCTCAGTAGTTGAGGTGAGCTGCAATCATTTAAAATAGTCTGGTCTCATGAGAACAAAAACTAATCTATAAACAGAGTCTGGAAATTTTCTGTCCAAAAGTTGAAAATTTTGAAAAGTTCAGAGTTCCTGAAAACAGTAAATTATAAGGAAAACCTTCAGGCAGCCTTAACTTAAAAGGAAAATGTTGGCACAAGAACAAATGGATACAAACTGGCTATGAATAAATTCATGCAGGAAATTAGAAGAAGGTTTCTAACTATTAGAAGAGTAAGGTTTTGAGCCAGCCTCTCAATTGAAGTTGAAGAAGCAAATAACCTAATCGGTTTTAAGAAAGAGGTGGACACATTTATGAATAGGATTGCATGACTGGGTAGCCTGTGGGGGTGGACTAGTCTTGGCAGCCTGGAGATCCCTTCTAACTTGTGTCTTATGTTCCTAAAATCTCATGCCTCAGGGCTTCAACTGCTTACCAGTAAGGGTCAGGAAGGGAATCCCTCTCCCCCTACCTCAGTATGTGTGTATATTTTGTCTCCTTCCTCTGAAACCTCAGAGATAGCCCTGAGTAGAGATAGGATATTGAACGGGGTGGGCAGTACTTTAATACAGTACTGAGAATATTTTTATTTCAGGTGCTTGTCTGATGAGTCTTGCTCATATGCTCAGGAGCTCATTGATTCCTTCCTGACCCAACATATGGCATTTTTCCCTCAGGTCATACTGGCAAACCTTGGGAGTTTTCACCTTCCTTTGAAGCAAGGGGCACGGGTCACTTGCTAGAATAATCTCGGTATACCTCATTAAATCAATTCCCTGCCATTGCAAGAACTTCAGGAATTGGTGCACCTCACTCCCTCCTGTTCCGTGCCTGTGCTATGCAAAAGTTTAGTCTTCCAAGGACTGTAATACTTTTATCTAATACTGGTTGTTAGTTTGGTGTTGGGGGGGTGATTAATGATCTATGATATGCCGGAGGTCAGACAAGGTGATTTGGTGGTGCTCTCTGGCTTTAAACTCTATGTCTATGACTTTAACTTTTGGAGTCAAGATAATAATTACATATAGAGGGCTTTACATTTGAAAGCATTATATAAAAACTAATTGATCAATCAATTAGATAATTAAACAATGTAGTGAGATATTCAAGAACTAAAATAAATATGGTCAAAATGAAATGTATTTTACCTTTCAATAAAAGAAACGGCCTCCCTCAGTATAAGGGATGTAGTTCTTTCTACCACCATTGGCTGTTCAGTAATTTCATGATTTCTCATCATAATGCAGTCCCAATATCTTATGAATCCGTAACTCGAGAACCAGGATACAAAGAACAAAAAACCAAACCAAGCAAAGCAGGTGATTATTTTCCAGGTGACTGAGACCAAGCCAGTAAGTCTTGCTATTGCAAGTGTGAGTACAGCAAGGCCAATTGTCTGAGAGTAAAGCCAGAGTTTGGTTCTCAAGACTCTGTCCTTCTCTGGAGGTTGTGTTATTTGACAGTCATTCATTAGACTAAATGGCATGCCATAAAAATAATCAAACCCATGGTTTAAAGGGTGATGACAGTAGTCGTTGCGGGATTCACAGTTCACACCTTGATGCCACTTCCCTGAAAATATATATATTTTTAAATGTAAAGTTACAATACAATCATTTAAAATATTCTGCTCTCATGAGGACAAAAAGCAAAAACCACCTCACTAATAAAATGTATTTTTCCTCCTACAATAAGGCCCATATTATGTAATCTGGTCCAAGAGGCCGAGTCTTTACACTCTCACAGTGAAACCATTGGGATTCTGCTTGGGTACACAGTCCCTCTTGCTTGGATCGGTTTAGGCCCTATTCATAGGCCCTAAAATAGGATCCAGTAATTGAGAACAGCCAGGATTTAAAGGGCAAGGCAGAAAATATCTAGCATTCTTGGACTTCTGCCAGCTATGAAAAAGGGGAAAGAAGTCCTTTTGTTACACAGGCTGAAACAACATTGTCCTCTTGCCTCTGTACCCTCTGGAAAGCCAACATAATGAATGAAGTAGGTTATTGTTCTGGAAAACTTAGAACAGTGTAGCAGTAGATCTATGTAGAAAGTCAGATGATGTGTGGGTTACAAAATGATAGGGTGTGATCTGGATATAAATATGGAGCCAATTATAAAGTGAAATGGGCTCAAGACCCCTTTTACCAGTGAAAGTGACATCTTTTCTGGCTATCTGCCAATCAAGCCATGAGATGCTGGAGATATCAGTGTAAACCCTATATTGGATGTAAATAGCTTTAGTGATGAGGATATATACAGTGAATGGGCATAAAGAAATACTAGTTTATGGTACCTGTCCAAGCTCTAGATACTCTTTCCAACTGAAATAATAAAGCTATCATGAAACAAAACAACAGGCACTCCTCTCCCGTAATATATAATCATTATTCAGAGAAAAAGGCCACACCACAATTCAGCTCAATCTTCCCGCAAGGGCCCACCCAAACAGATGGGCTTTGCCACATACTCAGAAGATCACTAAATTCAAGATGGTTTGAACCAAGATATGGGGGCTGTGAATTCCAAAACCAAGGGACCAGCCACTCCCTTTCATCTATATTAAGAGAGTTCCTCGGGTGCCACTGCTGATCGCAAGTGTGATACAGGGGGAAGTTCTAGCCCATCCGGTAGGCCATTTCAATGTCATGGATCAAAAACAATACCTTGAATTCCACTTTGGAATCCATGCACAGCCAGCCCCAACTATGGAGCACAAGAGTCATGCACTTAGAGCAAGAATTTTGCTAAACAAGTGGCCCCGTGAATTACTAGTGGCACACTAACTTCAGATTGCAATTGGATTTAAAAGTTTAGCCGCACGCAGAGAGCACTCTAGTATTCTAATACTGAGCTGACACGAGCAAGGATCACAACCAAAAGGTCTATATCTGAGAAAAAAGGATGCAGACTCCTTGCTAGATGCAGATATAAAATGATTAATAGGTGGGTAAACACTCTGATCAGGAAGTCTGAATTGCCCTCAGCCAAATACTCAAGTAGGGTGACCAGATGTCCTGATTTTAGGGTCTTTTTCTTATATAGGATCCTATTACCCCCTCTCCCCCATCCCGATTTTTCACACTTACTGTCTTGTAACCCTATAGTCATGGTATTTCCCAATACACCATGATCATTTCCACTTTGTGATGAAAATATAGGCATACTGTCTGTAAATACAGTCCCACAGATATAATGGGACTGAATTTCAAAACTGTTGAATGCTCAAATGTTTAGCTGAAGTTAATAGTAGCTGCGGGTTCACAGATTCTCTTGAAAAAAAAACCAGGCCCATAGAGAATAAAACATATAAATAAGAGAAATAAGTTTTTGGCAGACATGCAGTAAGCAACATTGTGAAAGACAATTCAGACGCTTTTAACAAAAATATTGTCCTCAAATCACATTGCTGATCATTTAATAGCTGCTTTTGCTCTGCAGTTAAACCCATTTCAATTTTAAAGAGAGACAAAATATGCAGCCTTTAGACAATTAGAAAATACAAAGTTGTGGTACACATCTTAAAAGAAATTGTGAGTTAATTTAGTGCCCAGCTAAATGTAATGTGGGCAGGAACTGTGCAAGATGCCTTACTTAATGGTCATGCACTTCAATCCTGCTATTTATTGCCAATGCTGCTTATGACCCCTGGACTCTGTTCAACAAAGACTGCAGTCTTGCTCAATTATATGATGCTTTTGATGTCTTATGTTGGAACTCAAACTTGGGCACCCACGGGCAAAGAGTGAACACACTCTGCCATCTAAATCCTCGGAATGAAATGCCATGGGCTCCCTAAGGGATAATGTCTATGATGAAGTACAAGAAACTGTATATGGTTTATGTCAGTGATTCAATACTGAAGCCAAGTGGAAGCACTAGGCAGCGTCAAATGTGATGTTTATGAAAATTCTGAAACTACAGCATTTTCCCTCATGTATCACAAGGAAAATGAAGATTCCCTGTGTTACACCTGTTTACACTGGGAGGAGGGAGAAAAATTGTTCTTCTTAACCTGTTTTCTAATGCCTTAAGGGCTACATTTTCAATATCTTCTGCTAATTTTTGTATTAGATTTTGAATGTACACAAATCAACTTGTGCATGCACATTAGATAGCAGATGTTTAATTTATGTGTGTAAATGCTATTTTGTATATGTAGGCCAGAGTTTTTGGCTGCCCAGACTTAGGCATCCATATTAGGTTGGGTTAAGTCCTCTGGAAATTCAGTCTTGAAAATTCTCTGTTTATGCTTTTTCAGACATGGCCCTTGTGGTGCTGGAGGTTAGATGAACCATTTGGGGAAATACTATTTCAGGTCATGACTAAAAAGTGAATAGCTGATTTAGCAAGTTGCCTTATGAAAACTGAGTGGCACAATTAGACAGGTACAAATGAAACTGACATCTTTATTAATCCCGTAAAAGGATGTTTTATCTGGGCTGTATTGAACTCTTGTTCAAGTACAATGTAGTATACTGTAGCTTTTGAATAATCTTAACTCATGGTACCGCTATATGTGAAGGGCCAAATCCTCAGATGGTGTAAATTGTCTTAGATCCATTGCTTTCAATTGGAGCTGTGTCAATTTATACCAGCTATGCTTCTGGCCCAAAGTGTCTAAAATCTAAAAGGCACAGGATCAAAATGTAACTCATTTGTACATGTTAATGTAATATTTTTGGAAATCACTAGATAGCACTATTACTGGTACAGTAATCTTGCAAGGTCTATTTAAATGAATGCATGGACAGTTAGATCTTGGACAAGTGCTTGTGGTTGGGTGTGATACAGTTCTATTTTAAAGGTGAGCATATCATCAGTATCATTTATTCTTTCCAGCTGAATGTCTTTCTAACTGGAATAGTTTATTTGGTGCAGAACTAGTGACTACAGGATGTACCTGGTGCCAGATCATGCCAGGGTCCCAGGCCTCACTGAACATTGACAAATGCACAGCTGGAAATGAGTCTCTCTCACCTGTGTGTTAATGTTGTTAAAATAGATATTAGAGTTACAAGAATGTATTTAGACTTTATGGAATGCTTGTAGGATGCTACATGCATTAATTCTACCTGTAGTATCTGTATCCCATGTTCTAAGGCAGAGATTGGCAATCTTTGGCACGTGGCCAGTGGTGAGCTGTAGCCGGTTCCCACCGGTTTGCAGAAACCAGCTGTTAAATTTAGAAGCCCTTTTAGAACTGGTTGTTCCAGGACAACTGGTTCTAAAAAGGGCTTTATTTAACAAAGGCTCGGGCAGCTGTCCACCCTGCCCCTGGCTCCAGCTCACGTCCCTCTCCTCTCCTGAATGCTCCGCCCCCCTTATCCTCCCCGTCCCCTGCTTCCCGTAAATCAGATGTTCACAGGAAGCCTGAAAGAAGCAGGAGGCAGGTAAGCTGAGGCGGGCGGGGAGCATGAGGAGAGCTCCAGGGAGGCGCAGTGAAGCCCTGCCCAGTCTGGCTGAGCGGCTCCTTCCAACCCGGCTCCAGGCCCTGCTGAACGGTTCTCTCCGGCCTGGCCCCCACAGCCCCGGCCTGGCCCCAGCAGAGCACCCCAGCCTGGTCCCGGCCCCAGCCATGTGCCCCTGGCTCGGACCCCGCGACACCGGCCTGGCCCAGCTAGGACTCCACAGTGCCAATGCCGGCCCCAGCCGAACGGCTCCGGTCCAGGCTTCGGCTGGGATCCTTACCCAGCCCTGGCCCCAGCCGAGCGGCTCCAGCTGGGACCCGGCCCCGGCCAAGCAGCTCTGGCCTGGCCCCGGCCCCGGCCCCGGGCCTGGCCCCAGCCAAGCGTCCCAGTCGAGCTTCCCAGCCCTGGCCTGGTCCCGGCCGAGCGCTCCGGCCCCCCCAGCCCTCGCCCCAGCCCCGGCCCTGTCCTGGCCCCATGGGCTGCATGCCAAAAGGTTGCATGCCAAAAGGTTGCTAATCCGTGTTCTAAGGGAATGTTTAAATGTTTGCTAAAACTGTAAATCCCGCCACAGTCAGGGAAGAAGTATTACCAAGTGTGAAATGCCAGTTTACCACAAAAGATGTTATCTCCTCCCCAGCAAAAGAAAGTCAGACATGCCACTGTAGACAAAAGGCTTTGCTGATTGCTTCCCCACCCCTTATGAAGAGGGTATGTGCACAAGCCTTCCTCCCATCACATCTTGAACCCTGGGGGAAGGGAATAAAAATGCCTGTTAAGGAGTAACTGTTATCTTTATGCTGCCTGGATTCTGAGAGGCAAAGATTCCTAAACATAAGCTGCTTGGCTTTGGTTTGCCCTAAAGACATAAAACCTTGCTTATTATAGAAGCGTCTTTTATCTTTTGAAACTTGATTAACTCATTTGTGGGTGTAAATTTACCAGCTTTAACTGCATAAATAACTCATATTTCTTTTTCTTAGTTAATAAACCTTTAGTTAGTTTATTACATGATTGGCTACACATGCTATATTTGATTTGAGACTGGAGGTACAGTTGACCTGGGGTAAGTGACTGGTTCTTCGGGACTGGGAATAACCTGGCAATAACCTGAATACTGATGTGGTTTTTGGTGTACAGGGCCGTCTGTTACAAAGGCAGGCTTGCTTGGGTATCAAGATAGATTGGAATGCCCAAAGGGGGACTGTCTGTGACTCCATGTTAAGGCTGCTATAAGGCTTTAGGAGGTCACATTTGATACTTGGTTGGTGAAATCTAATTATAGAACATACAGTCAGTTTGATTTTGTGCCCTGTTCCTATCAGTTTGCCCTGAGGTTGGCACTCACGCTTGTGGGCCACTCCAGACAGTTTGACACTGACATGACACAAGGGAACAAAGACATATTATATGATATGATGTCATAAACATTAAAACTGAGAATTGATCAGTTTCCTCACAATGAAGTATTTCAGTGCTAAGTGGTCAGCTAATACTTTTTACCCAACCAATATTGATTCTACATACCTATTAGTCCTGTGATGTAGCCTTGCTGCTGTAGTATCTTGGCAAAAGTGGTTTCATTTGGAGGGAGCCCTCCTGAGGCCCCAGCCCACTGAATAACACGATAGTCATTAGTGGCATCCATACCTATAATACACAGTTTTTAAAAGTACTAAACACAGCAATGAGGGTGCTTTAGTCAAAAGCAAATTGTTTTTATAATAGCTCACTAGAGCTCTCTTGTCTGCACAGTCAACACTTGCTAGACTCAATAATCAACTTTTTGTATCTTTCCATTGTCTTTCTCCCCCCGCCTCCAATAACTGAATAATTAGCAGGCCACTAGAAAACATACTTACATTCTTGGGACCAGATCCTCAGCTGATGTAAATCAGCATAGCTTCACTGACTTTAATAGTGTTAAATAGTGCTGATTCACCCCAGCTAAGAATCTAGCCTATGTTGTCTGGTTAAGCCCCAGTGAAGATAAATTAATCTCTGGGTGAAGAATGGAGAGATGTAAACTCTTGCTTCTTTATTACCAATTTCTCATTTGAACCTCACACAGATGTGTCTGATGTTTTCCTTCTACCTTTTAATCATTATTTGCAGCAGGACTTGGAAAACATAGGAAAAAAAATTTTTTACAGATTTTTAGAAACCAAAGTTGTAGATCTGAGCGAATGTTTGATGATGGGAAAAAGAGGAAAGCTGTAAACACAACAGGGCATGGAGATGGTCAAACATAAGTCAAATGTCAAGGTTTTGGAAGACTGAAATGGGCCACTAATATAACGGCTATTATATATTACAATATCATCCAGACTTTACGGGTTCTGCACTGCGATATAGGAACACAGACTAGACTGTAGATGTGTGTGCACAATTCCCATTGATCTCAATGGGAGGTTAAGAGTGAAAGTGGGGCAGCATATTAGCTTCAAACTCCCTGGGATACTCACTGAAATAATTTGCTGTAGTGCAATGACTAGGGAATTGCAATCTAGAAGCTTGCATAACTATTTGTTTTTCATCCCTACAACTTGCATCATCAGGAGAGAAAAGAATGCTTCTGTCAAATTTATTACTGTTGTGTGGTTTGGGTGAATTATAACACAGTTACAGAATTATAGGTTACTGACATTTGTCTTGCATGTTTGTCATTCCTGTTTTTTGACCAGAGGGAATGAAACTAGTCTGAGTATATTACCTACATGCACTTACTTGCCATTACATTACTATCGCAGGTATTTCTCTTTAGAGTTTAGGACTAAGGTAAACTGGGTTTAAGAAACCTTTAGCCATTTGAGCACTGTGCTATAAATTGTTGAGATTTAGCAGCTTTATAGCAAAACATTACTATTGGCATCACTATTACAGAGCAGCATTATTCCATGATCTTTTGTGCCACAAAATATACTAGTCTGAGGGGAAGCTGCTGCCAGGAATGGCTGTTTATTTTCTACCCCACTGCCTTTCATATGGGCCAGCTACATCTGTTAAATATCTATGAACCTTCAAAAGTGCATTGCCCATGTGGAGAAGCTTCTGGTGGCAATTCAATGGGGGACATCATGGCTGCTGCTCCCATCTGTTTGCACCTCATAGCCTCCTTTCATGATAGCTACATCAGTGCTCTTTTCTGTGCTGTGCAGAGGCAGGGATGAATGGATCCATGTTGCAATAATTATAACATAAAATAAGCAAATATCCCCAGCAGCTGGTGATGGGACACTAGACGAAGAGGGCTCCGAGTTACTATAGAAAATTCTGTCTCAAGTGTCTGGCAGTTGGGTCTTGCCAAAATGCTCAGGGTCCAACTGATATTTGGGGTTGGGAAGGAATTTTCCCCTGGATCAGATTGGCAGAGACTCTGGTGGGTTTTTGCCTTCCTCTGCAACATGGGGCACAGGTCACTTGCAGGTTTAAACTGGAGTAAATGGTGGATTCTCTGTAACTTGAAGTCTTTAAATCATGATTTGAGGATTTCAGTAACTCAGCCAGAGGTCTAATACAGGAATGGGTGAGCAAGGTTCTGTGGTCTGCAATGTGCAGGAGGTCAGACTAGATGATCATAATGGTCCCTTTGGCCTAGATGTTTAAAAGCTAAGATATCTTGCTAAGATGGCACTGCACCATGAAACAAGTCCAAACCTGATCTGATGGGGTATCTGCCAGTCAGGAAAGCTGCTCTGCTAGGGGTGCAAAGTGGAGCCGCAGCAATGTGCTGAGTAAGTTTCACTCCTTCCTTTGCCAGATGGTCAATATTAGGGGTCCTAAAAACAAAACCAACACAACCAAATTTCATTACAGTGGTCTGTCAGCTAACAGTGATTAGCAGTGTTGTGTACTATATTTCTTCCTTTTTTTAAAAAAAAATAGAAAACCTAATAAGCATTTCCTGAGCTCTCTACTAAAGTTAGCCATTGGCTAGTTCCTCTGCCATTATTAGGATAATGGATTTTTTATTTCTCTCTCTCTTAGTCTGGTCATTACAATTGTTTGGACTTTTTCAAGTGACTAATTCCCAAGCTTAGACCCCATCCCTACAAGCAGTTCCATGCAGGTGTATCTTCACGCTGGTGCACAGCCACATGGAGGCCACTGGGGCTCTGTGGCTGCAGGGGCCCATCCCTGTGCACCAGCTCGCAGGAACACAGCCTTACTGAGGAAATGACAGAAGCCTGCTGATTAATGGAAATAGCAGGTGACAATGTAATACATGGTGAGAGGCTGAAGGTTGTGAATTTTTTTTTCCAAAAAAATAATTATGTTGCCTTACTCTTATGGTAGAAAGACACCTGGCACTATCATAGCATCATTCTTTATGCAGAACTCTTCACAAAAGGCAGATTGTCCTCGCTCATGCAAAATTCTCATTGAAGTCAATGCGAGTTTTGCCCAAGCGAGGACTGCAGGATTGGTTCTCTGCTTAAACAACCACATATAAAGCCTACAGAAATGGGATGGAAAAAAATCAACACATCAAAATTACCTTCCATTTTGTTAATATTAATTAACTCCTTAAACATTCTCAACTGGCTGCCTTTAGGAGCATAAGGAACATTTATTTCTCCTTTTCTTTATTTCATTTTCATGTTTAATTTTTTTTTTTAATCTGAGAGTCAGAAAAAAAAATCACCCAAACTTATACAAATGCAATGAGGACTTGTTTTTAGAGGGACTGCTCACCAACCACCCCCAGTGACTTCTGTTGGTGGTGTGGGTGCTTAGCATTTCTAAAAATCAGGCCCAAAAGAACACAAAAGAATTGTTATTGATAAATAACTGACAATAAACATAGCCGTTGCTAACAGACTATGTCACTGTGAGGCTTTTATAGTGCTGCAAGAGAGATGGTCCAGTTAGTACCTTTAACCTACTGCTGGTGACACCAGCAGGGAATCCTGTCCTTCTGCCAGCAAGTGGCTCAGCAGAGGAGGAATTGGACAGGCTATGACATTTTTACGATAAAAAAGTAAATTAACAACTTTGATTACTATGCTTAAATCCTTTACCTTATAGTATCATTTCCATAGCAGCCTACATCTCCAATACCAAGATCATCGGCCAGTATCAGTACAATGTTGGGCTTGTAACTGATTGAAGCATGTGATCCAGGTGGCCTTAGGAACAAACATAAAACTAGCAGGATGGTCAGAGAGGTCCTGAAAAGGTTAAAAAAGGCCTAATCAATATAATTTGGCTATTTTTATTTTTAAATTCACCTAGAAGGAAATGGCAGGTTAAATCAGATAATTCTAACCCTGGAAGGAACAAAATGTGAAAAGTTTTATGAAGACCTGACAACACAAATTAAAAAAAAAAACCATTGTATTATTTATATTATTATATAGGAGCTTTTAGTGAAATTCAAACTGAAAAATGACCCCCTGCTACCTATTCCACTACAAAGCAACTCACTTATTCCCATCACTTTCTATTTACTGCTTGAATAGTGTGAACCAACAGAGATTTCCACTGTCTTCAACACCTAGGTTTAGATAAAGACAGGCAGTCTGGTTCCATGTGTCAGCAAGAGAGCAATAATTTTGTTCGTTCATTTCTTTCATAGCCATGTAATGAATATCTCCAAGAAAGAAGACAGCAGGAACATACTATAGGAGGCAATAAAAGTTTAGCAGGGCTAGGCTGTGAGCAAGCCACATATCTATTATTAGGTGGGGATTTCTGTGAGAATAAGCACAAATATTAACATAGCCAAAATGCCCCTTGGTTTCTAAATTGGTATTATGGCATCATCATGCAAGTTTTGCATTCTGGGCAAACAGTTCTATAAACCTTTAGCTAGAAGTAAATAAGTGAGGAGAAGAATACAGATCTGATTAAGTATAAATTTGTCCCTCTGTTATCTATTTGAATATATAGTGTGCCACTATGCTGAAAAAATTAAAACATTTTGTATTTCAATCAGCTTTATGGATCTCAAACAGAGTTTTTATGGGTTCCTGAATCTGCTATAGTTTAATAAGCTTAAAGTTCTTAACATTTGGCCAGGAAAAAGACTTGTTAAGTGTTGATCCAACATTCCAAACTACAAAGAATTAAAGTTGTGGATGATACATTTTTAATGGAATAACCTAAAACACATGGGACAAGTTTTCAATATCACATTCATATTGTAAGGACAATTCAAGAGCTAACTAATCAAAATGTTGCCAACTATTATCGTTATCTTTCTATTTAGTCCAATTAAATTTTCCTGGAATATTTACCCACCTTTTCCTCATGAATATTTACATTACTGAAGTACTATAATAATTTGTCTGATCTTACTTTGCACAATAACCATGACATTTTGCCTCACTCCTTTCTATTCCAGAGTTAACAATGTGTCTAGTATTACTGAATGATAATAAATGCTGCATTGAAAAGAATGACTGGGCAGTTAACCTACACCCCCAATATGCACATAAAAATGTATTACAGGATGACACAGTATCCTTCTTCTACATATCATGATAAATGACTTGACTAAATTATATAGATTTTACAGATTAACTGCTTGTAAGGATCCATGCTAGGTCAATTCAAAACTCCAGGAAAGCCCGCCTTAGCACAGAAATTACAAGGTCTATATTAGAGCTTATATCCAGATATAGAGATATGTGTGAGAATATTACTTTAGTTTGGAATGTTTGAATTTGGAGTTTCATTAAAGTCCCATAAGTCAAGTCGCAAAATTCAAATCTTTCAGAATAAGGATTTGAATATGGAGTTTCATTAAAATCCAGTGTCTGTTTTACACATGATCAGATACTACATACTGAAGACACACATCAATTAAATAGGTTAGAAAGTGTCAGGATGTCTAGTGACCCTTGACTTTATCATGAAAGAACAGGCAATATTTCCTACATACTTCACTCCTACCTTCTGTTTATCTGAAATATACTGAAAAATACTGCATCAATCCTTGAAGCAATGCTGGAGTCTGGCTGTCTGCCTTCATTACACATACAGACTGAAGTTCAAAGCTCCTACAGCTTATGCAAAAAGTCGAAAATACACGTGGAATGAGGAAATAACTTGTGTGTACTGGCTGACTGGGATTTGGAAAGGTATTTCAAAGAATATGAAAGGGTTTTACTTCAAGAAACACATGTAGCTCTTCAAATAACAAAGATCTAAATAAGGAAGAAAACATTAAAAGATCAGCCAGCTACTACTACTTTCTGCAGCAACTACTTCTTGGCCATAGCTTAACACATGGATAAATTATAGGCCTCCACTTGGTAGTTAAAAAGTGACAAAGAGAGGAAAACTATTTGACCTCGGCATATTGAAACCCATAGCTCTGCTTGTCACATAACTCCAAAAAAGTTTTGCGCAGTATTATATTATAAATCATTTTACCTATCAAATTTGGCAGATGAATCCCAGTAAATCAAATCTTCTTTAGCAGTACCAATGAAGAGGCTTCTGCTAGGGTAATACTTTTACTCTGGAGAAGGTCTGTGAGATGACAAGATATCTAGTGGATGAAATTCTGTGCTAAGCCTTTAAGGGTATGTTTATGCTTTGAGCTGTAGGTCTGATTCCCAGCTAGAGGAGACAAACCTGTGCTAGCTCTGATGGAGACAGCACGCTAAAAAAATAGAATGTAGCTGCTTTGGTGAGAGTGGCTAGCTGCCCAAAGTGTGTGCCCATCGGAGACGCCTAGGCAGGTATTGGGGTCACCTGGCCCCTTCCACTACTCGCATTGCCATGGCTACGTTCGATTTTAATGCACCAGCTACATCAGAGCTAGCGTGGGTATGTCTCCTTGAGCTGGGAATCTCAACACCAGCTCGAAGTGTAGACATACCTTTAGAGGCACAGCACAAAGCTCAGCCCAGGTAGAGGCAGGGGCCCTGTAGGACTCTCTAAGTTATAGCAGCTTCCCAGGGCTGCCCGCTGGACTACTACATTGTCCAAAATGTCCAGTGTTGTGCGCTGTGGCCCACTTCTTCCATTATGCAAGGGGATCCTCTAAGGGCAGACTCAGAGCTGTACTTGACAGTGCTTCTGTGGGAGCAAGCTCCAACACGCAGAATCGGGGAATTAGTTTCCCCAACTGTAAAATGGGAATAATGATACTTATGTCCTTTGTAAAGTGCTTTGAGAGCCACTGATAAAAAGCCCTATATAAGAGCTAGGTATTATTATTTAGGGCTCCTTTATGCCAATCTAGCCCTTTTACCCACCATAGAGGGGCTAGAGTGTCTTTACAATAAACAAATGTTTTTTCCTAGAATTCTCAAAATCATGCAGAGAACAAGTGCAACCAATATATTGACCTTAAACAGGTGTAACACAGGGAAATCCAGTCCCATAATTTAAACTGCTTTTTTTTGATGGTTTCTAAACTTCCCAGAAAAATTGAACTTGAGACATTTACACATGACATTTACATGTAAGTGGAATCGGTTTCTTTTGGGGGGGTTGGTTTTTTTTGGGGGGACAGCTTCTGCCATTGGTAATTTAAAAGATTAAGAAGAAACTGGATAAAAATACCACCACACCAACAAGTCACATTATTGTTATATTTTATTATATTTTTATATCCACACTACTGTTATATTTATGATGCTGATGCAGACTTTATTATGCCAGTATTCAACTCTAATGAGCTTTCACTCATAAACCGGAAGAAACAGTCATTTGTTCTAGTGAGTTTTTTGTTCTTACCAGTAGCTTGTCAGGTGCCACATGATTTCCACTATGACACAGAGGTTGGGATTTCAGGATTCTGTAAAACAAAACAAACCACATTAAAATAAAAAATGGACTCATGTAAATGATTGAAGAGCCTGATCCAAACCCCACTAAAATCAATGGGAGTGCTTATTCACGTCAGTGAGCTTTGGATCAGGCCCAAATGAAAAAAGCAATGACAACAAAAAGGAATAGACCTCTAAGAACAGGTCATGATACTGGAAGTAATTAATGATAATATCAGTGTAACGCCCACAGTGTTCTAGTTGCCTTCTAAACAGAGAAGATGGCATGATCCATGCTCTGAGAAGCTGGTAAGAAAAGGCAAATAGACAAGTAGACCGAGAGGAAAGTGAAGGGAGAACCAAATTATATTATCCTAGTACATGGACCTTATTCAGGGCCTTTTGAAGCCTATGGAAAGACTTCCATTTGAACAAGGCCTTACGTAACATACACATTTCACTGAGGTCATGCAAGTCCACAGAAGTAACCAGATGCCACAAGAATGGCAACTGGAATCGTTAGCTCCCATGGCATTGCACCAACCCCATCATATTAACTTGTGATGGAGATTAAAATGACAGTTGATTTCTCTGTCTCCCCTACAATTTTCAGACAGAAGCCCATTCCCTCCCTTTCTTGATGCATTTATCCTCTTTAGCTTAGGACAGTTTCCCCATTGATTGGGTAATAATTCTTTTTCACTGTACTACAAGATTATATTAACAAGTCTATCCTTTCTGAATTAAGGAATTGTAAGAGATCTTCTTAAAGCACAATAATAGCCTGCTAGCTTGTTTTACAATATATTTTCTTTTAGTCTTCCTAAAGATATGCTTAATTGTTAGAATTTCTAGTCATCCACTATTACAGATTGTCAGCTGATATTGTCACAGTGATGCTGACAATTTGCTTCTCAGGCTCTTTATCTGAAGTTCTGAGATGTACATTTTCCTGATTGGTACTTGTTTTTTGCACCATTCTCTCTGGGTGCACTCTCTGGAGGTTGTTTCTCCAGAGCTATGATCTGGGTATTTTACTTTCACACATTTCCTCTAAGCTCTCCTGTACAGTTGGCATGGTTTATACACATTTAGAACAGGATACTGTAGTTACAAAGAATTAAAATAGCAGCCTAATGATCTTGATTCACAGGCATGCCGCAGCTCCCATTGGCTGGGAACGGCGAACCACGGCCACTGAGAGCTGCAAATGTAAACAAACTGTCTGGCGGCCCACCAGCAGATTACCCTGATGGGCCGCCTGTGGGCTGCAGGTTGCCCACCACTGCCTTAGAACAAGAAGTGCAGTTTTTACAATTAGGGTTTTAGAACAGATGTGGTACCAATACATGGCCTACACACACAAAAACCTCACAGTAACTTCCCCAAAGTTGACTGAAAATACTGAAAGCAATTATTTTGTTAACAAGTACCTAGCCGCATGTACTGCCCCCAGTTAGTCTGCAGAGACCCAGATTTAGGTCTGGGCGTTAGTATATAATGAGCCATATTAAGATGAGTGAAAATTTCTTGCTGCCTTCAGATCCCTCCTCTAGCCTCACATTTATGACCTTACTTGCAGAGGTATTAAGCCAATGATACTCAGACCTCAGTACAACTGTTTAATAACATAGTAAAAGCATCCTGATTGGTTAATAATTAAATCACACAGTGTTTTAATATCATGTGCTGCTAAGAGCTGCGGGAGACACATTAAAGAGCCACTTGAGGCTTCCGGAGCCTTAGTCTGATTATCAGTGTACTAAGCAACTTTAATACCCACCAAAGTTAAAGGAAGTTGCAAGTACTCAGCAGCTTGGAAAGTTAGGTGCAGTTATTGTGCGTTTAGCTGCTATTCAGGTCTGGACTGGCCCGTAAAGTCAGACCTTTGGATTTACCCTCCTCACATTTACTCAGAATATGGGACTGGGTGGACTTTTCTGTGGAGGTGCCTATGAAATAAAAGACAATATTGTGACCAAAGTGAACTCAATTAATTTATCTTCACATTCTCAAGTCTCTTCCCCTCTGCCCAGATTAAGGAGAGTAGAGTATGACCAGAGTGCCTTTTACACTGGTAATTCCTGGCTACCTAAATAGGGGCTTTGGGGCTGATGAATCCATATGCAAGTGTGGAGAACTCAGGGCTGCTCTAACTTCCAACTCCCATGTGCTCAAATCACTATCTCATAACTGCTTTTAAACAGACTAGTCACTTTTTATTATCCAAACTGTATTAAATTCAAATACAAAAAAAATAGTAAAGCTAATGAAAATGGAATTGGATCACACCCCACTTTTAACAATTTAAGGTGTTGTAAATAAGAAGCCTTTTGTATTTTATTAACTATACAAGATTTATACTGACAGAGAGAAGTTTTAGAGGCACTATTTTGTTCTCAAAATAGTCAGAAGCATCTAGCAAAATAGCACAGCCCTAGGCAAAGCCTATAGGTATTTTTAGACACAATAATCCTTTTCATAGAATATCAGGATTAGAAGGAACCCCCTGACAGATTTTTATCTCAGATCTCTAAATTGGCTCCTCAAGGATTGAACTCACAACCCCGGATTTAGCAGGCCAATGCTCAAGCCACTGAGCTATCCCTCCCCTCTTTTCTTAAGGATGACCTCAGTCTGTAGTACACAGTTCATCATTACTCATGGAATTCTCTTATTTGATCATTTGATTTGATTTTGTGCCACTGAATTTGTTAAAATATTCTTAATTGTAGACTGAGTGCATACGAAGTAAAACATCTCATAATTCAAAATCAACTGGTATGCAAAATGTACCGTATGCAAAATGCAAATGATTGCTCCCACTTTATACAGCACTGTCGTGGGCAAGGAATATTTGTGCATGGCAGTCATCGCTGTAACAAGAAATGTTTTTCAAAAGCTTTATCAAATTATTTTATGCTGAGGGAAACAAACTTTTTGGAATGACCATTAATATTTTCCTGTACATTTCCAAACAAAATTTTGCTACAGTAGATCATAGAAAGTGAAAAGTACAGTACCTGGTGTTGTCACGCTGCACTCTGGTAGTTTAGAATAGAAGGCAGTCGATGCATTTGTCTGTGAGCTCAGCTTCAGAGTTGATTTTAAGTCATTTCATGTTTGTCAGTGAAACCACTTCTGCCACAGCATAGCATTTACCATCAGATTTAGCTGTTGCCTGGAGGGCAGTCATCATATTTCCTCTTCTGCTCACGCGCACTGCTCTGCAGCATGGAAGGCAGGGCACTTTCCCACTGAAGGAAAGCTTAGCTTAATCAGTATAGCACCAGAGAATTCAAGCCAGAAAAACCTTATTACATATCTCTGCTGCTGAGAGGCTCAATATACTAAACTTCCCTAAAGTATACCTCCTGCTGACGTTTGCACAGTGGTAACATTCATAAACACATGTGGGACTGATCAGTGAACAGTAGGCCTTTCATTAGAGACCTAGCTAAAATGATTTCTGTTGTTCACTGGATTCCAGAAGAAGATTAAGGGGTCTGTCTCCTTTTCAGCTCAAAAACAGTTCCACTGAAACTCTAAGCATTCATCACTGCAACTCAGGCCTAGAAAAAAGAAGAAATGTAATACTTTCTTTTACACTTCTAGTGAAGCAGCAATTCTGTAAAGTTTGCATGAAGTGAGGGAAACTAATCTCTTTTAAACACTTTGAGTGACTGCAACGATGAGTAGGAATTGAAATAGATTTTTTTAAAAAGAAAATAAGCTTCTAATATCAGAGAGAAGTTACAATATTTTTCTATAATGTCCCAATTTTGTCTTCAGAAGAGAGGGTATAATACCCAGTAACCAGAATAAAGAATGGTCAGTGTATCTAAAGGCATAATAGGCATTACATGTTTTAATCATGTTATTTTTTAAAGGCAGTTCTGACTCTGTATTGACCTGACCAATACATACAAAGGGTATGTCTTCATGGCAGAGTTAACGTGAGTTATCAACACTTGAGTTACTTCTCTTGAGTTAGCATAACTTGAGCGAACGTAGCCATACTGCAAAATAACACTTGAGCTGCTGTCCATATTATTGCTGTTTTCAGGGCTTGTCTATATATACACATTTAGTTTGTTACAGGTGGGGGTATGAATCTAGCCTGCCATGCACTACTAGACACCCATGGTTGGCCCATGCCAGCTGGCTCGGGCTTATGGGGCTCAGGCTGCAGGGATGTTTAATTGCAGTGTAGATGTTCTGGCTTGGGTGGCAGCCTGAGCTCTGGGATCCTCCCACCTTGCAGGGTCCTAGATCCTGGGCTCCAGCCCAAGCCCAAATGTCTACACTGCAATTATACAGCCTTGTAGCCCGAGCCCCAAAAACCAAGTCAGCTGGCACGGGCCAGTCATGAGTTTTTAATTCCAGTGTAGGCATACCCTAACTGTTCATGTGGACCCAGCTGATGCACACTAACAGTTTGTGCGTGCACTTTGATCTTCCCTGATTTGGAATGAGAGCAAATTAACATGCACTAACAAACTATTAGGGTATATCATCAGGGTCCACATGGACAGTGTGTGGCAGGCTAGCGCAGGACAGATTCGTATCCCCATTTCCCATGAACTAAATGTTCACCTAGACAAGCCCTCACTTATGTGTGGCATTAAAGGCTCGTCTTTGCTGCACCAGTTTGCTCAAGTTAGTACACTTGAGTTATTGCACTCAAGCTAGGAACCGCCGCCCTTCAAAACAACCCCGGGAGCTACACAGAGTGATTGGATTTAGCTTCTGATGAGTTGCTGTAACTCAAGCAATCCCCACTGCATTCCTAACTCCAGCATCACTCGAGTTACTACACCCCTCCCTGTGAGAGTATGTCTGCGCAGCCAGTGGCAGCCCTCGGCAGCGAGCATCGAAACCTGGGTCAACAGACTCGGGCTTGTGCTACTGCACTAAAAATAGCTGTGTAGACAGAGCTTAGGCTGAAACTCAGGCCCTGAAGCCCACTTCCCTCTCTAGGCTTCAGAGCCCAAGCCACAATGTCCACATAAGTATGTTCAATGCTGTAGCATGAGCCCTGAGAGCCTGTTGATCTGGGCCATATTATAGACGTACCCTGATAGGCCAGCTCATTTGAGCTTAAAGCACCACTTAACTCAAGCTGGACATTTTTGTTTGTGGATGGAAGTCGAGTTGGGATAACACTTTAGTGATACTTCTTGCTAACTGTGCTGTGAAGACACCCTAAACCTTCTGGGTCTTGTGGTTCTTTGTGCTGCAGTATGCTAAGCCATGCTATGAATTCTATCCCACTGTACTGTGGGAGAGAGCCTGTCTGGGCACACTGGGGGAATTGTGGGAAAGCAATGGAGGACTATCAAAACTCAAGTGGAGCTCGCCTGCATCCACAGTGCAGAGTAGTGGTGTTAGCAAACTGATGAGCCAGCCAACTCAAGTAAAAAGCACCACCACACTTGAGATAAGGGCTTTAGTGTGTGGACAGCACTCAAGTTACAGACAACATTTGAATTAACTTTTCAGTGAAGACAAGCCCAAATGCACAATCCATTCTGTGTTCCCCCTGAGGGAGGGTAGCCCCATGCCACATCAATGCAGGGCTGTGCCTAAATGACACAGTTTAGCCATTTGTTTACATAACCCTTCTGCCAGGGGAAGTTAGCAGCAACAAGGGCCAGGTTCAATATCTAAGGATTCCTCTTGGCACTACAACACAAGGCCAGCTCAAGACCTCATCCAGTAAGTTGGGAAAACTTAACACCATCCCTAGGCACCTCTATGAAGCAATACTTGCAAGCACCGAGTCTGAATAACAAAAACAAAACACCCCCCCCACGCCCCTTGTATTAAAAGGGAAAAGAAACTCAGCATTAGTTTGGGAAAACACCACAGCCACCTCCCCTGGCCCCTACCAGCCCCTTGGAAACCACAGTTTGAAAAACCTTTCAATTCGGTCAGTGAGGACCAAGGCCTCCGAAGGGGGAAACTGCTCCCACTCTGACTGCCATAGGAGAGCCATGCCCGGTGTCCGCTCTGGGCCTTTCTTCATACAAGCTGGAGAACTTCCTGCAGACTCTGTCTCCATACCCCCAGGGTCAGGCTTGTTACAGCTGGGTTCTCACAATATTTAATTCTGGGCACCACCAGCCAGCGCTTTACCATCTGATAGCCACTGCAAACACTCATTTTGTTACACACATCCAATCGTATCTACATGTACCATGTTCTCAGTCTTGATTTGGATTTTTCTTTCTGAATTGATGATCTAGACCTGAACCTGAGAAAAGGATGAGAAGATAGAAAAACCTTTAAAATAAAAACCTTTCCTTCTTGTTATCTTCTACTGGCTCTCCCATTCCCGGTCATTCCCTTTTCATATGCTCTTCCATAGCTTGTTTCAAGCTACTGGTGTTGGCTATGTAGAACCACAGGATATGACTACCATCTTATTTCCTAAATGTTTTACTAAATTTAGAATCCAGTGAAAAACCTAGCGCATGTCTATAATTTTAGGATAGAATTTCCTTAGCTTTTAAAATACATACTCTCCTCTGACACAGAGAGGGAGACCTTGAAAGGTTTCTCAATGATCCCTGAATGGACAATAAACCCCACAAGTTATTAACTTCCATAACAGAAATGAACAACAACTTATTAAGCAGTAATTTGTACACATGCGTAGTCAAATTGTTAAAAAAACCTGCCTTTAAGATACATAAACATTTGTAGCACACAACAATAAAACTTAAGCTGGCAAAAGACATTCATTTATTCACTCCAAGGTCAGCTAATGCAATTCAGCCAATGCTAACCTCATGAAGCACCAATCAGTGGAAAAGTAGTGAAGTCTTCTTCTGTGAACTCTGATAACACCCCAAGCAGGTATTACATTGTGAAATGCTAGCTACCATAAAATTCTTCTGGAACATGAATAAATTCTAATGATTAGTGAGTCTTTAGAACAAATTATATTCTTATACACACCACCTCATTTAAAAATAATAAGCAAAAAAGATCATTAATGGATGTATTAGCTTTAAAGGTATACAACCAAACAATGAGAAAGTTCCTTTTAAATTTAAGTTTTGCTCTAGAGAGCAAAGGCCAAATTGAGAGTACATCTGTTTTTCTCAAGGATGGGATTTTCAAAGGTTCTCAGCATTGACTTAATTCTGCTCCCACCCAAGTCAATGATAAAATTCACATGAATTTCAGTGGGAGCAGAGCTAGGGCAACCCGGACTGTTTCAGAAAATCCCACCCTGAATCTACAGTTACATAGAGCTCAGGATGAATCAGAACACTTAGTCCTGAACCTCTTCAACAAAAAACAAAAACAAAACCACAGTCATTTTGCTTAGCCTCAGTTTTTCCATCAGTAAAATGGGGGAAGTGATATAACCCCCCCCCCTTTGTAAGGTACAGGAAAAAAATGTTTTAAAGCATCAAGTACACTGCAATAATTTAACTAGTAATTCTAATACAGTATGGTGAAGACCGGGGTCCCTCTAGTGGCCAACATCATATCTGAAGGTTTATATTTCAGAAGAAAAGGTTAGATTCATTCATCTTGCCTTGAACCTTGTTTAGTTGTTTACCCTTGTGCGAAGAGAGGAAAGTGGGTGTAAAATGCTAACCATCTTGTTTTCACTAATGTTTCAAAGGGATAATGATTATATAAGATACAAGACAGTACAGAATGAAGCCAAAGATCTCTCCATAGTCTAGTGCAGTGGTTCTCAGCCTATTAACCATTGTGGGCCACATGACTGGCTGCAGGTTGAGAACCACAGCACAGCCCCCAATTCTCCCTACCCACACTGCGAGGCCCAGCATCCCAGCCCAGAGATCTGCAAGCCATATGAGCAAAGGGTGAAGGAACTGGGTATGTTTAAGTTGGAAAAGAGGTGATGGGACAGATGGACGTGATGGCAGTCTTCGAGTACTTGAAAGGCTTCCATTAAGGGCTTCCATTAAAAAAAATGGAAAAAAAGTTGTTCTTTCTTGCCACAGAGGGCAGGATAAGAGGCAAGGGGTTCAAACTACAGCATAGCACATATAGATTTAATTTCAGGAAAAAGCTTCCTAACTGTAAGAGCAATAGGACAATGAGACAGACTGCCTTGGGAGGCTGTGGAAGCTCCTTCACTGGGGGGTTTCAAAAGGAGGCTGGGTAGCCATCTGTCTTGGATGGTTTAGACACAACAAATCCTGCATCTTGGCAGGGGTTAGACTACATGACCCTTGCGGTCTCTTCTAATCCAATGGTTCTATAATTATTTTCCTAGGCAAGTAACAAAGGGGGAAATATGACAGTAAATCATTTACTCTGAAATTAGCAGTAGTAGGAGGCAGTGTTTTCCCCAGAAATTGAAATGGGAGGGGGTCCTTGAATCTATGGGGGGGGAGGAAGGGGTCAGGGCTGATGTGGGGTGAGACTGTGAGGGTGAGGCTATATGACACCATAGTAAAAACTGAAAAAATGTTTCATGACGATTTTATTAGATTTAACTCATGTTTTAAAATCATCACACAAATTGAAGTTGGCTACTCAAGTCTTCTATGAAGCACTACATCTACATCCTTCTTGATTTCTTGTTATAATTTTGCACAACTCTGTTAATGAACTTCTTGAATGTAATGCGTTCATCTTTGGTGGCTTCTCATGTGTCCAGTACTTCCATTTCTTCAACTGATATGCTATTAGTTCTTTCACATGATCAGGCAGAAGGCAACTTCTTTCAGAACACAAAATTCTATTCAATGATGAAAAAGAACGCTCAACTGTAGCTGTTGTGACTGGGAGTAGCAAGAGATGAATTCTTTCTTCTTTCATCCCAGGAAACATAGCACAAAGATTGGGTCAAGCTGATGATAAAAAATAGAAGTTGAAGTCAAGTCTTCATTCATTCATCGTATAATAGTCCACTCTGTGTTCAAATTCTCTATTCTGTCCTGAGCACATAGCAACCCCATTGCTGGTAGTGCCTCACTCCACTCAAAGAACTGTTGATGTCTTATATGACAGGGATCTGTAAAAGCTATGTAGAGGTTAAACAGAACCTACAAGTTGCTCTTGTAGATTTTTAAGAATCAAGTCTGTGTACTTTTTCAATTGTCTTAACAAACACTTCTTGTCCTCTTCACTTAAGGATTCAGTATAAATGCCTTCAATCAATCAACTTCTGGACTGAAGTCTTTGCTTCTTTCAGTACTTTTTCAATGGATAGCTCTCTGATTGATCCAAATGTAGCTTCTATTGCTGGCAGGGCAGGCTTTAGGTTTTTTGCCACCCCAATCAAATAAAATAATCCTGGAACGCTGCCCCAGGAATTGTGCCGACACAACCACTCGGAATGCTGCCTCTGGAATTCTGCTGCCCCAAGCACATGCTTGGTTTGCTAGTGCCTAGAGCCGGCTCTGATTGCTATTACTCTTGTTGCAGATCCCTGGATGGAATTGTTTAATGATCCAAGTGATTTCAACAGTAGACTTACAAGAGAGAGAATGGCAATAATCTTCTTTGAATGTAATAGCAAAAGTAATCTATGAGCCTCACTACTTAGATCCATCCCATCTTGGTAGAGACTTTCCAAAGCCAGTAATAATGGCTGGAGTAATTTTAAGACAACAGTCAAGGATCCCTCAGGAGAAAGCCAGAGGGTTTTCCCAGGTTGGACTAACTTGAACTTCAGTCCCAGTGTATCTTCTATATTTTTCAAGATACTCAGTCTTTTTAGACTCTTGCTGAAAAAAGAATATAATGAAGACATTAAATTTATAGCTTTTTAAATGTTTTTTGAAGAGTCTGCAGCTTGTACGAGCGCTAGTTAGAGTAGATGGCCTCTGCAGTGTGTATAGGAGAGATTAGGGTTATACTTTTCTCTGAGCAAAGCTTGTACTCCACCATGTCTTCCAGAGAAGTTTGCAGCTCCATCAAATGCACAAGCAGCCATCTGTTTGGGGCCCAACTGACAAGCATTTAACTCTTCTAAAATGTGGGTTGTCACAGATGCAGCAGATGTGTCTTCTATAACTTGAACATCTAGAAATGCATCCACTGGCCTACCACTAACATCAAGATAATGTACACAATGACTTAATACTTGATGCCCATTTACATCGGTGCATTCATCAGCCATGTATGCAAATTTTTTGAATGTGGTGAGAGAGTTCTTCACTTTTTCAAGGGTTGAGTCTTTCACTGTTGCACCACATGCTTCTAGCCAGTCAGTTGTGTTTCTTGCAGAAAGATAGTGAGCATTTGCTGGTCTTGTTTGGAACCAGTGTTCAACTTCAGGATGAACAAGTGACAATGCACTAAACATTGTCCTCTGGTTTGTAGTGTGTGGTATCTCTTACTTAAATAGAAAGTATGATGCCACAGCCGTATTTGTTCACATGAACTGTGTTGTGTCTCCAGCATTCTTAACAGCCTCATTAACACTCACCGGTGTTGTCCTTGGCCAGTGGAGACTCAAAGTTCAGAGATGCTTTCACATGAGTTCACCTCCCAGGTGGGGGGGCAAGAAGGCACCTTGCTCATTCCTCCAGCTGCTCACTGTTTGCTCTGCCCACTGTTTGTTGTGCCACCACTCACTCCATTGCTCTGTTGCCAATGGCCCTGCGCCGTCACCTTCTGCTGCCACCTGCCACTGTGACCTCTGCGAGTTGGTCTTTTGAGGTTCCACCCAGCTCTCAGTGATTTCAGCTGAGCTCTCAGTGGGGGAACCTTGCTGCTAGTGCAGGCTGAGCCATCTCTTCCACAGAAACACTGTCCCACAGCAGGTCTAAGCACTTAGACCTGATTATCAGTGATTTCATCTATAGTGGTCACTTAACAAAACAAAAGACTATCTATGGAGTCTAATCAGCTCTGTCTTTAAACAGTGGAGAGGGGCAGGTCAAATAGTACTTGTGACTCAGGAAGACCATCAAGCAAAACATCTGTCCCCACCCTCTCTTTTAATACTCTCAATCAGCACAGGCTAAAGTACAGTTCTACTGCCCTTTACTCATACAATAAGAACAACATTTCATTCCCCCCCCTCCACACACACACATTCAAGTGATTTGTAACCCAACCCCAGCCAAAATCTATCACTTGGGCAACACAGCTCTGTTTGCTAGATACCTAGGTAGATTAGGTGTGAATGTAAATACAATCTGGTCCTGAAGCCTTCCCCCCGAGGTCATCACTCGCTGCCAGGGAGAGCTCATTTAGACTTTGCTTACAAATCATAATTTGAAATTATTAGGTTGGCCAACATCACCTAAATGAATGCACTGACATTGTCATAAAAAAAACGGCTTTTCATACTTTCAAATCTATTATACTTTTTTACATAAAGTATATGAAAAAATATGTGTATGTTTTTAAAGTGTGTATTAATGTTTCAATTTCAATTCAAATTTCCAAACAATCACTAAATTGGCAACACTGCATGTAACAAGTCACAAAACTAGGGGAGGAGGAGGAGAGTGTTGGGGAAATTCAGGGTGTGTGTGTAGGGAAATCTCTGATAAGAGGAGTTAGGCAGGTAACTTATCTTAACACCAGTGAAAATCATGAAAGTATTGATACTGCAGTAATAATCACTGAAGTTTCTCTGAGTGAAACTGGTTTATTCCAACTCTTAATGGCAGAGTGTCTTCTGTTTCTCACCTTCAGTCTAACTCTCATAGTGAGTCCTAAGACTTCCCCTTTTCTTGTCATCATTCATGTCATCTTCCCTTATTGATTTAGGCACCGCTCCACTTTAGTATCGGAGTCATCAGTGCCCATACCAGTGCTGCACAATGGAGTCCTCAGGAAACAATTTAAAATATACAACATATACAAAAAGCCAAGTTAGAAGAGACAGTTGTGGAGATATTTTACATCAATTTACAAATACAATGCTTAATCACATTAAAAATTTTTTAATCCCAAGAGTGAAAAGGAAATAAGTTTCAGTCCTAAGAGACCTTTACTAAGAATTTCATTTATGTACACTTGTGTTCATTCTTATGATCTATGCCATTTTTGTCAAGGCATAAAAACCTCACTGTTCCTACATGATAATTGCAAGAATGTTCTTATTTTAATAACGTAGCACTAATTATTTAGCTTGAGCTGGCAATCTTATTTCTCTTTTATTTTAAAGTTAGTCAGAACCTCCTTACAAATACAAATGGGCTGGAGGCGAGGCCTGTAATTGATAGCATAGGCCATTCAGAATAATATGTTTCAGCCACTGAGAAGATGGAAGGGGCTTACGTAGATGCTAAAACTACGTAGATGCTAAAAACTAGCTAGGAGCGTAATGCGAGAGTGGGCGTGTTCAGAAAAATGCACCTAAATGAATAGACATTTCTGTAGATATGTTCTCCTCTCTCCCAGGCTGGGAGGAAGATTAAAGAAGAGGACCAGCCAGTAATGCCTCTCTAGGAGAAAAGGAGAAAAGGACTGCTGCAACTGCCTCCTAGGTCTGAGAGGGGGGTAAAGAAGCCCAGGAGAGGCAGAGGTGTGCTGAGGGGCAGATGTGTGTCAGGGTGGAGCAGAGATTTAATGATAATTTTGGGTTTGAGGGTGAAGCAGGAAGCTCCACACTATCAGGCAGCCAGCAAGAGCTCCTGCAGCCAGGTTCAAAGTCACCTTGTTCTATGGCATTTGGGATGCTGGTGACACTAATTGTCACACACACACACACACACACATTGCAGGGCAGGAAGAGAGAGGGAGGAGGGGAAGGGGGTTCGTTTAAAAATCTGAAAGAGGACCAAAAACATAAGTTTTGTTTAAAAAAAAAGTCATGATTTTTGGTAATCTGACTCATGATTTTTGAACTTTTGAGGTTGGCAGTATTGAGTTCCTGAATAGCTCCTGACAGTAGACTGCTTCAATTGCACCAGTAGCTAGGCTCCAGTGCCTCCCACACTCCCTGTACGCAACAGTCCTAGACAGTAGCCCCTTCTTGTGGGTCCAATACCCAGTCAGAGTGTAACCACTAAGCTTTGATTACACAGGTACCTGGTAGAATTCCATTTTACTGCAGGAATAGCGAGTGGGCTCAGCCTGTTTTGACAGTGGAACTCTCCCATCTATGGATAACACCACAGGATAAATATGCAGATGTGGATGCCTGTATTCTAAGTTATTCCAGTTTGGAATAAAGACACCACAATATAAAGCTACCCAGACCAAAAAAACAAAAAACAAAAAACCCATGACATTTATAAGAAGACAATTTGAGGGTTAACTAAGACTCCTCATAAATCTAAACACAATCTTATCTTTACACCAATACTTCAAATTCTATGTAAACAAAAATAATAGTATTAAACATACAGATTTCTTCTGTACCGAAGAGGTACACAGTCCACAAATCCTATGCATTTAAAACACACACCACTGATTTGGCATTAATGTCACCACACCATCCTGAATGGAACAAGCAGCAAATGCCCAGTTCTTTCAGTAGGCTGGTTCCTTCTCCTTGTGGTTATATTCTTGTTGCAATTAGTAAAAACGGGCCAGTGAGCATCAGCCCTCAAGGCAGAGACTTTCACATCCCCTCTGGGTCTGGCTGAACTCACTCACAAGTATAGTGCCTTTTTTAAAAAAATACTTGGGAGTGGAATTGTCCCCCACCATGGGAGTTGCCCTGCTGAGCATGTTCCAAGGGTTCATGCCCCCTCTCCTCCAGCTATTACTGTTTAAAGGTGGTGTTAGATGTTTGGCTGCATGTGTGTGTTTTTCCTGTGTGCTGCCCCAGCTCTGCGCAGACAGCTGGCACAGCAGACCTTGAGTGAACTGCCCAATGACCACAAAATCCGTTAAGGTATAAAGGTATCCGTCCAGGTTTATTGTTGACAAAGGATGGTAATAGCACCTGGAAGACTCTATGAGGATATTAAGACAGGTATGCCCGTGACAATGGATGGAGCTTAGTCAGGGATGGGACTTTCCACTGCCCCCTGGGCTGGCCAAAGAAACTCCCTCTGAGATACATCTTTATACCCTGATATAAACAAGTTAGGTACTATTATCCTGACCATATCTTTTAGGAGGGGCCAGTATATTTCTCTTATCCTTGGGGAACGTTTTTGTACTATCCTTGATATCGGGATGTTCTGGTGCCACTTGATATCAGGATGTGTTTGCGTGAGTACTCTGTGCTTAGCACTTCTTAGGGATCTGTATTTCTGCAATATCACCCCTGTTCTTGCCATAGTCTGTGAGCAGGTCCTGCCTTATACCAGGCCTCTGATAAAAGGGCTTATGTCTCAGGCTCTCTTTTTACTACAAAAGGAACAGCAACAGAAGCATAGGTTACAAGAGAACATTGAATATTTCTCTGACTAATCCACAGCGTCTAGTGCATTTTGTCTGCAACAGCCTTCCTCAGGCTCCTGTCCCTCTAAGAGCCCGAGCTAGCCCTTGGCTCTGTGTCATCCCTCCCACCCTGAGTTCTTTTCAAGCTCCTCTTTGCTCAGCCTTCTGACCGCAGACCCTGCCTTCCCATTCTCTACTGCTTCCCCACAACTTCTGCACAGATGTGAACCCAGTTACATCTGCCCATCGCAGCCTGCTCTACATGTGGCTCTCTGGCCTTCTCAGCACTTTCCCTTGCAGCAGCCACATGCCGAGCTTGGAGCAATGCAGGAAAGCTGACTGTATTTCTTCCTTGCAGAGAAAGGTTCCTTCCTGCATCAGAGTCTTTCATTCAGTTTCCACCGCTTCCCTTTATTAGGCAGGATAGGAGGATCTCTGCATGTTCACCTTGGAGGGTCATCATAACTTAGGGGGGAGGGGATGCGACTGGTGGATTGCTGTTTAGCCTGTTCATCACAGTATTATTATTTGCAGTCCATCCAAAGTTGTACTAGACTGCTTGCATATAGCTTAACACGATTTTGGCCCAAAGAGTTTACACTTGAGGATTGGCTGTAACATAGAAAGTAAGAGAGAAAACATGAGAATGAAAGAGGAAGGGACAGGAAGGGTTACATAAATATGATCATGTGGTGACTCAGTCAGTTTGTGAACACTTTGTGCACCGTATAGTTCCTGTTTAACGTAAATGTTAATTACTTCACTTCTTGGAGGTTTCATGATATTCTGTTTAAGCTGCTGCCTTTAGTAGCTGTATTTTTAATCCTATTTGCACTGAAGAACCAACACAGCTGATAATGGAGCCCATCTCATTCTCCTTCTTTTACAGTGGTGTGAGTGAAAGTTTACTGTGTGTATATATATATATATATATGCACACACGCACGCGCGCGCACACACACCTTTAAAATGTCTATTCCAAGTGTTTTCATGTACGGAAAATTAAAAAAATTAAAAAAATAAAAAGTGAGATGGGGTTGTTCTGCTTACAGTTGAAGCTAAACAGATCCAGAAGAATTCAAAGCAACAGCAGGATTTCCTCTGCTTAAAAATATATCAGAATCAAAGCAGATTCTTGCTGTGACCATTTCTGGAGGCAAAATCTGTACTCAGAATGCATATTCTTTAAAACCACTTAAATCAGCCTCGTTATGGGTCTGTAATAAAGTACATAATCGTGTGTTTGAAGTGCTAAAGAACTTGCTGACCTTACCCCATTCTGTGTTTCCAAGACTACAGCTGTTTCTGCAGATACCAGTAGCTATTGTCTCAGTAGGGTGTAACTCCAGCTACATGGAGGTGATTGAAAGCCTACAGCATATTGTTTTAGACAGCTTGCAGATGCTGAGACCAAATATATTCACATAGAGCAAGGAAGACAGTATCTGGTAAGCATACAAGTGTAGAAGAATTTCACAAAATATTGGCATTCTCTTGATAATTATATGTAGTGACAGTCCACAAGCCACTGGTACCACTAAACAATGGCAAAGAGCTAGATAAGGCACTCAGATGCCAAAGACTTTTCATATGTCTAAGATTTAAATATGTTCTTAATGATAAACACATACATTATTAAGGGGCTCAGAGACTACCCAGATCCCTAGGGCAATACAAGAGCCTGTATGGGCTTGGTTTGGGGTTGCCTGCCAGTCTCATCACTGAAGCTAGAACTGATTAAAATGGTCATCAATGTTGAAATATGGCTGAAAGCTATGTCAAAAGTTATTTGAAATGACTGGCCTAAAGACTTTGAAATCTCATACCCAAGTCGTTAATGCTATTCATTGAAGGAGGACTTGTTTTCACCTATAAACAAATCAGCCCCACAGCCACTGAGGTATGCTGGCATCTGGGCCCTACACGATGTTGGTAGAGATCCTAAACAATGTTGTGGTGGCCAGTCATAGTGCAGGACAAAAAACGCAAGATAGAAATATGAGAGACTTGCAGAACTCACCCCCCACCACACACATGATAGCTCAGTGGTTTGAGCACTGGCCTGCAGGGCTGCCCAGAGGATTCAGGCTGCCTGGGGCAAAGCAATTTTGGGGCCCCTTCCATAAAAAAAATTGCAATACTATACAATACTATATTCTCTTGGGGGCCCCTGTGGGTCCTAGTGCAAATTGTCCCACTTGCTCCCCCCCTCCATGGGCGGCCCTGGGAAAAATAAACCTTTTGCATTTCAGCACAAACCCAGTTTTGAGAAAACTTCTTTACAGGGTATCACTGGTTCTCAGCATCAGCTACTGCTAAAAGGCACTAAAGCTCATTAAAAGGGTTGGACAAATATTTTCCATCAAAACTTTTTCTGGATCGAAAACTAGGGGGTTTTAAAAAGCAGAAAAAAATCACGGACAATGTCTGCTTTCCTTCAAAATTTGTTGTGTTTTTTTTTTAATTGAAAAGCTGAAATTAGTCTGCCAAAACCTGAATATGGTTTGGGGTTTCAGAAGTGGGTGGCCAAATATTTGGCTTGCTGTGTTTGATTGTTTAAAGAAACAATACAAAAATTCTGCTTAAAAAAAATCGAAAACTTTTGAACCACCTCAGCTTGTGACCAAATGCCTGAGCCCATCCAGTCAGAGATTTTCCCAGGTTTCTGATACTCTGCTAGCTTCCTTGGCTCATATCTGTCTCCATAACTTTGGGTTCATTTAGGTTAGAACATAACAGCCATACCGGGTCAAACCAAAGGTCCATCCAGCCCAGTATCCTGTCTACCGACAAGGGCCAATGACAAGTGTCCCAGAGGGAGTAAACCTAACAGGCAATGATCAAGTGATCTCTCTCCTGCCATCCATCTCCACCCTCTGACAAACAGAGGCTAGGGACACCATTCCTTACCCATCCTGGCTAATAGCCATAATGGACTTAACCTCCATGCATTTAATCTGTTTACTAGAGACTGGCTCCTTGGGGTCCCTCACAAACTGGAGACGGTTACTGTGGGTTTGTCTTTAGTATAGTATACTCCACGAACTGAGCATTTGAGCTTGTTCCAGAATCTGGGATGAGCCTATGTTGTTAAAACTGAAATACCAAAATAGCACATGCATGTGAATGGACACAGGGTGCTAAAATTAAATTAATTCAGGGGTTCTCAAACTGGGGGTCAGGACCCCTTAGGGAGTCACGAGGTTATTACTGGGGGTCGTGAGCTGTCAGCCTCCACCTCAAACCCCGCTTTGCCTCCAGCATTTATAATAGTGTTAAATATATTAAAAAAGTGTTTTTAATTTATAAGGGGGGGATCGCACTCAGATGTTCGCTATGTGAAAGGGGTCATCAGTATAAAAGTTTAAGAACCACTGAATTAACCCCTCTGGAGCCTCAGGGAATGCAGGGGAGGGGTCTCCCTTGGCAGCGTTGGGAAGGATATTGCTCTTCTCATATGAGCCCTCCCCCAGTGGCTAATTTTAAATGAAGCTACCCTCCCCTGACATGAATCTCCCTATGGCACTGAAATTAAAAATAGACTGTAATTTGGCATTTGAGAAGTGCAAAGGGATAGTAGCCCTAATGGAAAAGCTAAAAACTTGGCTCTTCTGCAAGCCTCAAACTGCTGAATCAGCTTTAGGGTAGGGAAGGCTGTGCCTCCCAAACAGCCTGGCCCTGCCCCCTATCTGACCCCCATCCACTTCCTGCCCCCCGACTGCCCCCCTCAGGATCCCTGACCCATCCTGCTCCTTGTCCCCTCACCGTCCCCCAGAGACCCCTCCCAACTGCCACCCCAGGACCCCACCCCTGCTCCCTGTCCCCTGATTGCCCCTGACCCCTATCCACTCCCCCCCACTGAGTCCAGACAGACCCCCGGAACATCCACAATCCAACCCCCACATTCCCTGTCCCCTGACCGCCCCCTCAATCTTTGCCCCCTTCCTATCCCGATTGTCCTCGGGACTTCCTGCCCCTTATCTAACCCCCCCAGCCCTGGTCCCTTACCCCCGGCTCCCCCGTCCCAGAGCCTCAGCTCATCCAGCAGCGTCGCTCGACAGCTGCAGCGTGGCTCCGGCGGGGCCCCTGAGCTCCGCCCCGCTCAGAGCCCCGTGGTAAGGGCGCGGGGCTGAGAGCTCCAGGCTGAGCTCAGCTCCCCTCCGCTCAGCCTGGTGCTCGCAGCCCCGCCCCCTTACCACATGGCTCTGAGTGGGGCGGAGCTCAGGGGCCCCGCCAGAGCCACGTTGCAGCGCTGGCCAGGGACGCTGCTGGATGCGCTGAGGCTATGGGAGAGGGGCGGAGATGGGGTCGGGTGGGGCCAGGGAGGGAGGGAGTCTCAGCCATTCTCGTGGGGGCCCCTATGGAGCCTGGGGCAAATTGCCCCACTTGCCCCTCCCCCCTCTGGGCAGCCATGTTGGCCTGCTAAACCCAGGCTTGTAAATTCAATCCTTGAGGGGGCCATTTAGGGATTTGGGGCAAAAATCTGTCTGGGGATTGGTCCTGCTTTGAGCAGGGGGTTGGACTAGATGACCTCCTGAGGTCCCTTCCAATTCTGATATTTTATGACAATTAAAAGAACCACATACCACATTTACAGTAAAATCCATGGAAAACAGTAGCCTAAAAGCTATGTTCAATATTTCAGTGGAAATACTCAGTGATGACAACAAGCCACACTTTATAAAGTTCAGAATTCAGAGCCCTGGGATGCAGTTTAAACTTGTTGCTTTTAATTCTTGTCACTCAAAGAAACGGATAGGCAGAAAGGGCAACATGGACCTGCATACTATGAAACCTAAAAAAATCATTCTAGCCAAATTAAAGGCCTTGATCTAGTCTTTTCTCACAAGTAATTACTGATTGAGTTCCCATCTTGATGGTTTAAGGGTGCCTGATTTTCAAAAATTGTTGAGCACCCAAATTTTAAAAATTAGGCCCTTAGGTACACCAGATCACTGGTGATATGCCAAACTTGCCCCTTTGTCTGTAGTACTTTTTCACAATTTGTCAAGCATCAGCACAGCTCCCTGGGCAATAGCAACGGTAGAAGTGCTTGTGTAGATTGGGTGCGTGCATTTCCATCCCCGTAACATGTAACCCCGCTCCAAGGCCAATGGTGGGAAAAGTGCTGAAAAATTTTCTGTATAGACACAGACAAAACAAGCACAATTTTTAACAGTTTACACAGAACTTATTAGGAAGTCTAAGTATTGCTCTGTCAATCTCATTCTCAGTCTCTCTGTTCATGCACATACTGTACCTTTTCTGACCCCATAGGGAAAAAAAAAACATCTGCTGCTTTTGGTGAGATATGTAGCCAGAATTTTTAAAGTAGAATACCGTATTGAAATTCTTTTGGAATTCTCACTTGCTTGTACATCATGTTGTGGGCTGCAGAATACACTATGGAATCTGTAGCTTTATAAAAATGGTTAAGTATTGTAGTTCTTTTGTGTCTCATTTTACTATGTTCAAAGAACTTTCTGGGCTTTCTCTCAAAGTTAATGACCTGTCAGTTCATGAAATTTCAGATTTCATTCTTTCCCCCCAGTGAGGACATCAGATTTTAATATGTCTGATTTCCCTCCTTTTTGAGATTTTTATTAAAAGAAAGTAGATCTGTTTTCTTAAATGTAAAATGAGTTGAACTCTGTTGCTATCTCCACTGGGGGAAAAATGATCACTGCTTTAGTATAACACCCAACATGTAATATGAAGATTAATATCCTCTGCCTCCTTAAAATATATACACAGTAAGGCACCAAGAAAATATCTCCAAAATTCACACATTGTCTCTTTCAGCTTTCACTTATTATGAGAGCCTAAGTAGTACCTCCATAGTTATGGTTGTGTTGAGATTTGCACTTGAAACGGAACTAAAAACCTTTTGTTTCACACTTTAATTATTGCATTTAGTCTCTAGACTTGGCACGGTAACCGAATTTTCCTTGTAAGTTTTAAAAGAAAAATATGTACTGACTTTAGCAGAGAAAGTATGTTTGAAATTTTGCTCTGATGGCTAGTTATTTTAGTCTAACTGGGGAAAGAACCAGAGCCCCCTACACATTCCAGGCTTCACACCACAACCCAGACATTTTTGGAATGTTATAGTTAACCACATAAAGCAAAGTTTCCCTCTTACCCTTCATAACCTAACTGTTCGCTAGCAAGAAAAGCGGATGGAACTGCTCAGAACCATCAACTCCTTCCCTTTCCCAGTGTTACAGGGGACAACCTGTCTCTGTAGTGGAGCTGCAACCTCCTAATCTCTAGCAACATGGGTTACAACTCTCCCCCTCTCACTGCCCACCTCTATCCTGTTCTAGTCCTGGATAATAGGGAGAGTGGAGGAAGATGGGAGTTCAAGCCCAAATTCTCAGAGACCTGGCATGAACTCTTCCTCACCACCCCCATTGAAGTAAATGGAAGTTTTGCGATTGGCTTCACTGAGGTCAGAACTTCAACCCTGGAGTTTGCAGCTGTGCTACAGAGGCAGCTGCTTCCTCTGACAAGCCACCAGCATTCAACAGAGGGCAGCCCTGGTCTTCGGGAATAGATGAGTGGAGTGTAGATGGGATGCTGAATGACTTTCCTACTTATTTCCTTGGTTTTTAGAGTATGCATCAGTGAGCTTTGCACCTAGCAACCCCAAGCCTAAATGAACTAAGCTTCTTGTGCGAGAGTTATAAAGCATTTGGGAGAGTTCCTTTAATTGTCATTTTTTATAATAATAAATGTAAAGACAGGAAGTCAGTAGTGGAAACAGTGTTGGAAGCTGCAAGTAGGCAAATATTCATTGTGCCAATAGATACAAAGTGTTTAGATAATTTGTTTAAAATGTAGAGTGTGTTTGAATAAATATTTAATATTACCCAAGCCCAGGACCATGTTAGCCAAACAGTTTGGTGCACTGAAGTGTGGATAATAAAATGAACAGTATCTGGGATTACATTTTTGTGTGAATTTCTATCCATTTGTTGCTTTAAGTCACAACAGTAACTTCTTTTAACCCTTAGATTACTGGAATTGTTCCAGACTGCCAAACCTATTGAATGCTTAGAAGGAAGTATTATTAATTATTATTATTATTAACTATTTATGCAGTGGTAATGCCCACAGGCCCCGATCAGGATGGTAGCTGCTATACCTAATCCCTGCCATGAAAAACTAAAAAAAACAGACAAAAGGTGGGTGAAATCATATTATGTGTATAAAATTATCTGGTTTAATTAATATATATTGCATGTCATGCACACAGCACATGTGATGGGCATATCAGTGTGATAAATTATGGAACCGTGTCCAATCTCCAAATGAAATTAAGCTTTTTAATGCAAACATTAAGGTCTCCGTTCTGCAAGCTGTTCAGCATGGGCAGATCCTTATCCCTCTGTAGAGACAATTTACTTCAATGGCTTGCAGGACTGAGGCATAATGTGTGGAATACTTGTTGAACCCCAAGAAAAGTCATTGTTTTGGTCAGAAGCAATGTGCCTAGAAAAAGCCTTGTTGTGGTTGAAACCTACTTTCTCCATTTCCTTATAACTGACTAATATGTTCTGTATTTATAACAGAGAATTTCAATAAGGACACTGTAAGAAGGAAATAAGCAATTCTAAATTATTTGAGGTATATTGTATTTTTTATATGCATACTCCAGGATATGCATAAGAATCAACAGTAAGTGTTTTAATGCAGTAATAAACAGAATTGATGTGTGGTAAATCCCACCACGAGATGGGGATCAGTTAGCATGGACACCTCTGCCTGTGTGGCGTGCCATTAAAGGCTGGGTCTTTAAGTTGTATCTCATCACCCTCTTTAAATAATAAAAAAAGAAAATGGCCTCATCTTTGCTTTTCATTAAGACTCGTTTTTCAGCAACTGCCTCCAATCCGTCATGTGTTCTGTGGCTAAGAACTGAATGATGCTTTTAAAACTGTTACTGACTCGATTATTTTAATTTGTTTCTGTTCGGGAGTTTTGACCACTAGAGGGTGCAGAGACACAGTACTTTACACTAGGTAGCAGTGTGCTGATCTACAATAAACTTTAGAATTATTGCTTTTCATACATAGGGCTCCTCACTCCCTTCTCCTCAACATGGTTATTAGGGAGTAAGGTACTGTTCAATGGGAGTAAAGGTGGCAGAATAGGTATAATAGGCAGCAGAGGAACAAAAACAATAAAATAATTGGAAGTTCATCTCAACCTCCACCCCTCACCCCCCAGATATCAACAAATCTGAACTTCAGGATTCAAACCCAAGCCTGAATATGAATTTTGCAAATGCCGACATCCTGATAGTGGGCTGAAGCTAGGGTGACCAGATGTCCTGATTTTATAGGGACAGTCCTGATATTTGGGGCTTTGTCTTATATAGGTGTCTATTACCCCCCACCCCCGTCCCAATTTTTCACATTTGCTGTCTGGTCACCCTCGCTGAACCAAAACACTGGATCAAAATGTGATATGTCTGAAATCTGGATCTGAATTATGCAGCTTGAACCTATCACAGCTCAGTCAGAAAACTGATGAGAGGTCTTGCATGATTCACTTATCTCTATGCACCTCAGTTTCCCTGTCTATAACTTTGGGATAATATCTGTGTTTGGCAGCTATAAACAGCCTCCTAACATACTCACCAAGAAACCACATGGCTCTCCCGCTCATCAGCATACGAGTTCCTGGACAGATAGAAAACACGTTATGAAAGCATGCTGATTCTGCTGATGGCTGTCTAGAGCTGTGTGACCCAGCAACCCACACGGCTGCAGACTCAGAGACAAACACCGATCTTCTATCACTTGAGGAAGTACAAAAGGCCATCCAAAAGTTATAGAATGGACATGCTGCTGGACCTGATAGTTTTCCACCCCAGTTGCTCTAAGGTGCTTTTGAATTAGTGAGCGCTGGCCTGCATCAACTGTTCTTAAAAGTGTGGGCATTAGGGAAAGTACCAGCAGAACAGAAAGATGGCATCATATGTCCCTGTTCCAGGGCAAAGGATCCCAGATAGATTGTAGAAACCAGACTCCACTCTCATTGTTATAAGTCCCTGGAAAGGTCTTTGCTCATGTTCTACTTGGTAGGATGTAGCTGTTCCTCTTAACATACATTGTCATTCACAGCAATCAGGTTTCACTGTTGGGTGGTCAGCAGTGGGCACGGTTCTTACCCTTCAGTTTCTAGCAGAGCTGCACAGAGAATTTAAATTGCCTACTTCATGTAGCTATGTCAATGTCAAACTGATTTGGTTGACAGGTCAGTGCTTTCGCTCACAGTGAAAGGAGTTGGCATTCCAGATGTTCTGGTTAATCTGGTGTGCACAGTGGTACTGATGTGAGGGTGCACATCGGCTTTCACAGCATTTCTATGCAACCTCAGGTGTGCATTTTCACGCCAGCACTATTCTGTCAAGCTATCAACTGGATGTTAGAACTTGCTGCTCCATATGTAAGAATCAAGGGTGGTCACGAAGTGTTTACCAAACAAGACTTGGCTGATGTCAGCGAATTTCAGCTCCACTCTCCAAAGTCTATGTTGTTGGGCATTTCATGATGCCGTCTTTCTGTTCTGCTGGTACTTTTCCTAATTCCTACCCCCCCTGCATCAGAGTGAACTTCAACCTATGTTAATCTCTTTTAAATTTCACCCTGATGAATTTTGGGAAATTCATCAATCTCTAGGTTTTAGCTCTCATGGCCTGGCCATATTCCAGTTTGAATTATTATACATTCTGCCTATTTACATTCCCCATACTATTTTGAGTGGATACAATATTCTTCTTCCTACCTTAAAATGGTTTGTAATGCAGTGCACACTTAAGTCATGTTCCACTTAAAAATACACTCCACAAATGAACTGGAGGATCTGTTTTATGTCTCCTATTAATAACACCAGCAGTAAAACAGTGCGGGAACATAAGTTCAGCACTCAAGAAGATGTACATGGGTTACTGTATCATCACCAGGATTTTCCTTGAAAGCCTCTATATCAGAATGGCTGTTTCTAGGGCCCTGCTCTGCATAGTTGAGCTAAGCAGAGCTCAGATGCTAGAACCTGGTCTAAAGATGCAGAGTAATTACTGCTGATTTATGCTGTCAAGAGGATCTTGTTAGTTTCAAGTAGGATATAACAGCAGCTGGAGTAGTACATAGGGGGTCATGCAGAGAAGCCCTAGGAACAGCCAAGCTTGGGGAGAAAGTTTAGGCTGACATTTATGGGTTGTTTTAATTCTTATTTGAATTACTAATAAAGCCAAGCCCCATTAAGGCCCAATGTGCTGTTATCTGTCAAGTGTCCATGTGGACAACAAATTCCAAGAAGTAAAAGGAGGAGAACAGAGAAGGAAGATAAATGCATCTTTCTACAGTGCAGAATTTTTATATTTTTCAAAGCAAATTTCCAGTTCTGTAAAGTTTGTGACAAATCCATTGGGAGAAAAAGCAGCTTTATTTAAAAAACAGCTGCTGTAGAGAATTCCTCTTCAAAAACATTCTCCTTTCATAGCCTCCTGGCCAGAAATAACTGGGTGTTTAATGTCAACGAACCTGCTTTGAGAGTCAGCAACAGTTGAGGATAACTGAGAAGGAGGCGTAGCAGAACCAAGTTGGGGACCTTCACTCTGGTGTAGTTCCTCAGAGTATGTCTTCTCTGCAGGGTTAAACTCTGATGATCAGCATCTGGGTTAGCATAGCCCAGATGGGAGCAGCCACACTGCAAAGCCCTACCTGAGTTACTGTGTCCTCACTGGTGCTGCACTCACCTGAGGGTGCTGCTAGGACTTCAGGAATCATATCCTAGAATGATAGGACTGGAAGGGACCTCAAGAGGTTATCTAGTCCAGTCCCCTGCACTCATGGCAGGATTAAGTATTATCTAGACCATAATGATTTTTTGTGCTGCACAAAGCTGAGCCGCTCTGTGTTTCTTTCTTAGTGAATTGTGGGATAACTTGTCTTTCCCTCTAGGCACATAGTGCGGATTGTGAGAAGGCACTACAGGGCTATAAATCAGCACTTGAGTGTTTAATCTAGATCCAAACTGCAAAGTGGGTGGGTTTCCATCCTAAGTGAAAGTGGAGCCCAGGTTTTAGTCTATGGTCCCAGCTTGGCCAATTAGTCTGGAGTGAAATCATCACCACATTCACGTGAGAGGGGTTTGTGTGTGGATGGGGAGAGGGGGCAGGTCAGGGGAAAAAAAGAGCCTGAGTTAACTGTGCACTACGCTGCTAAAATGTGTTAACTAATGTGTTCTAGTAGTCTAGTAAGACAAGGCAGACACATACAAGCAACGAGTGCAGGTAAGCAAGTTTGCAGAGTTCTCTTTCATGATAAAATAAAAGCCATTGGTTCAAGACTGAAAAAAGAAAAGCCAGACTCTTTGTCCTTGGCAGCCTGCTAACGGGTAAGGTGTTGTCTGGTCAGAAAGCAATTGAAAGCTATTGTTTTTCTGAAGTCTCATTTTTCATACTATTCTTTCTGCTTACTATGCCGTTTTCAGTGAAGTAAAACATATGTTCAGCAACAAATCACATATGAAAAATCAATTATTTCTCATGCCAGTACAGAAAGTCACTACTAAAACTCTTTGTGTGTATCTAGTAGTGTTTCTAATTTTCCATTCATAAAATTAAACAAACACTCATTAATGATAGATAGTTTATAGTAATATGGAACATCAAATATTTTAGTGTTGTGTCCTTTGGTTTCAAATGTAGATGGTATAATTTCTGATTTTTCCTCTCTTTCTCTGTTTATCCTCCTATGTCTACTTTTTGGCAGTCTAGAATACAAAAAGCCAAGATAAGACCTCCCCTCATAATGGCTTGGACGGTGTATGTGAGTGAGAGAGAATTTACACCATCATCTTTTTAATGTTTTTTGGCAATAATCCTAAACAGCAATTTAGGGATTTTATATTAAATATGGTATCATATAACCAGCTTTAGTCACTCTGGAGCTCATGGTTCAAAAATACTGTATTACAAAGAGAACCCAGTCCTGCACTATTGAATCACAGCTCTCTCATTTACTTCAATGAGAACATAAGTGGGCTCAAAGTAGCTCTCTTCCTATGTTCTTATATGGTCCCTATCAGCATGGTAGCTGAGTATACAGATGCTATGGGACAGTGATTTCTCAGCCAATTTTTTTTTTGTGGATGCAATTTTCCACTGTCATTACAGGCCTAAATCCTACCATTTATACTGCAAGCACAAAAGTGGTGGGCATAATCAGATTAGACATAACTTTCATACCTGCAGTCAATCAACTATGAGTTTAAAATGCAAGCACAATTTACTGCAGATGCAAATCGGAACCTCTAAAGCAGCAAACTGGTGCTAAAAGTATGATCACATGAGTGAGTATAAGACATCAGGTATATCAAGCTGGAGTAAATACAATCATGGCCCCAATCTTGCATTTAATGGTAATTATAGTAGAGTCTAGAGGCCCTGTGTAAGATAAAGGCACTATTGTGTAAACACAGAGAAAGGCAGTCCCTGCCACAAAGAATTTACAATCTAAATAGACAAAATTAAAAATCAGATGTACACAGAAGTGAAGCAACTTGTTCAGCATCACACAGCAGTTCAGTGGCATAGCCAGAATTAGAAACCATATCTCTTGACTCCAATAGGACCAGATCCACAAAAAAACTTAGGCACCATTGTGATTTAGAAACCTCCATTCTGCTGCAACCTAACACTGTAGTCACCTAAGCTCATTCAGTGCCTATATTTTCCATGGTAAAAGTTCCTCGACATCTACATTTCTGTCTGTGGACATGCATGCTGCTGCCTCACTGTAAGAGTCTGGGTGCCTCTGTGCTGCCTAAGTCCCAGCATGATCGTCAAACTAGGAGAATATAGACACTCCACTACCTAACTCACCTGCAGGACCCAACTAATAGGTGTGGAAAGCCAAGAGCACACAACATGGTAGGGTGAAGGACCTCCCTTAAAACCTTTAGTCCAGTGATTAGGGGACTCACCTGGGATATGGTGTGGGAGAGCTTGATTTAAGTTCCACCACTGCCTGATGTTGAACAGGGATCTCCCACCTCCCAGATGAGTGCCCTCACCACAGGGCTACAGAGTGATTCTTACTTTCTCTGGCCCAATTAATATTTAAATTATTTAATCCAAGTGGAACAGCTTCAACAAAGAGAGGTTGAGAGATACCTATGTAACCCTTCTGCCCCTCTGAGTTGGCAGCAACAAGGGCCGGGTTCAGTATCCAGGGGTTGCATTTCAATAACACAATGCATAACCGGCTCGAGCCCCCACCCAGTGACCTGGGACACTTACATAGCACACCCCTCTGGGCGCCTCTAGGAGGCAATACTTCCCCTCTCGCAAGCACGAAGTCTGAGTGTAGCAAAATCCTTTTAATAAAGGAGGGAAACAATGCAGCATCACATTGGAGAAACACCACAAACAGGATTATAACACAAACCATAAGCAAAAAACCCACCTCCAAGTATGTTTAGCAATGTCCTTTCCCCCTTAGGGTCTTAAGTCCAATCACCCTAAAGTCCAACAACCCGAAAGTCTCTGGTCAGTGCCACCCCCAAGTTCAAAAGTTTATCTGCAGAGTTTTACCCCCCTCAGCCTGGGTGGAAATGCGAGGTGGGGGGGGACCACACATGGCAATAATCCTAAACAGCAGGCTACCAGCTTTAGTCACTCTGGCGCTCATGGTCCAAAAATACTATATTACAAAGAGAACCCAGTCCTGCACTATTGAATCACAGCTCTCTCATTTACTTCAATGAGAACATAAGTGGGCTCAACGTAGCTCTCTTCCTAGGTTCTTACATGGTCCCTATCAGCATGGTAGCTGAGCATACAGATGCTATGGGACAGTGATTTCTTAGCCACAGGGTGGTGGGGCTCACACAGAGTGGTAAGGTGCACCTTACGTGGGCTAAGGCCAACTGCTCCGCCTCTCCGTGGAGTTCTGCTGCAGCCTTCATCACGACCAGCTCCCCTTCACTAGCTGTGCCGCTCCTCCAGCCAACCCGCGAGCCACTCCAGCCGTTCCCACAAACCGCTCCACTCCGCTCACTGTTCCATGGGCTGCTCCAACATGCTGCAAACTGCTCCGCTTTGCCAGCCGCTTAGCAATAGGTCTTCAGGCTCCCCCACTAGTTAGCACAGCACTCAGTGCTCTTAGCTCAGTAATTCCAGCTCTTTAATGATTTAAACTCTTAGCGATTTCAACTCATAGTAGGGGAGCCCTGGTGCTGGTGCACCATTGGCCCAACATGAATTCAGCTCAGCAGCCTTTAGATGGACTCCTAATGGAATCAAAATTAGCTCTACTCATTAACAGTGGAGAGAGGAGGATGTGCAATTGGTGTTCCAGGCCCTCAAAAGGGGCCCATACCATCAGGTACACACACCAGTCCCCAACCTCTCTCAATTCACTGGGTTTTGGAACCCATGTCCCTTGTCTAGCAAGTGTCACTTAATTTATATTGAGACATCTCTGTCATAAAGCAGTCTTGTAGTTCCTCATTCACATAATCGGGTGACAACACTTTATTCCTCGTGCCCCAGTAACAAAGAAATTGGGGATCCCAGAGCTGTCAAAATAACCATCTCAGGCTGCCGTGCGCTATGCTAGATGGGGTGGGTGTGCCGATGCAAATATCTAAAATTCCTTTCCACACTCCCCATAATTCACCACCAGATGTCAGGTTAGGGCTCATCCTGACTCTGCTTACATCCTCCCACCAGCCGAGAATTTGTCGTCCCGAAAAATCACATTCCCTACTATACCAACTCACTGGTTCCCTCCAAAGGGCCTCAGATAGCACACAGGTTTGTGGAAGCGAAGGTGGGCTAAATGTATAGGCTCCTCACTAGTCACCCCAGGTGCATCGTAAGTTAACCGTTTCACTGGTCTTATTACCCTGTCTCGCCTATTGAGAATCTCTGTTGCTGTGGTAGGGGGACATTCTCTTGAGTGATGGATGGGGAGGTTTCCTGTGAGTTCCCCTTGGATACTGGCATAGGCCCCTGCATTTCTAGTTCTAACAGTGGAGGGTCAGAGGTGCTCTGGACATCCTCCATCTGTATGTCGCCACTGTCCAATAACCTGTGTATTTCATCACACGGGGGTCCCAACAGTGGCTCAGGAATGTCAGGAATTGGCCTAAATACTTCTGCCATAGGGTTTAGGGTGGAAGAGGAGGTGCTCTCTTTTGATTCAGCTGATCGAGACTGAAATCTTGTCTTCATCCCAGGATACACCATGGTTGCATCTTCCTCCTCAGACTCACTCTCAGATGTGCTGAGTAGGGGTAGGTTAGCTGCAGGGGGTCGGCTGTCCACGTTGGAAGTCGGCTTTGGTACAGCACCTTCATTCTGCCCAGTTGCCCTGTTGTGGCCCATCTCATAAGGGGTGCCTACCAATTCCCCGACAGGGAGCAAAAGGTTTCTATGCACAGTCTTTGTCTGCCCTGGACCCTCTTCTGGTTTGATCTTGTAGACCGGCAAGTCTCCTAGCTTTTCCATCACCAAGTAAGGTATTGCCTTCCATCTATCAGCTATCTTGTGTCTGCCAGCGATACCCAAATTTCGTAGCAGGACTCTGTCCCCTGGCTGGAGCTCTTGCAGATGTACCCTAGGATCATATCGATGTTTGTTGCAGTCTGCGTTCCTCCGAGCTGCAGATGTAGCTAAGTGATAAGCATCCCGCAGTGTTTCTCGTAGTCAGGATACATATTGCTGATGGGTTTCATAGCTATCACCATCCTCAGATGCACCAAAGCATAGGTCTATGGGTAATCTTGGTTCTCGCCCAAACATCAAGAGATATGGGGTGACTCCCGTAGCATCGTTCTTTGTGGTGTTGTAGGCGTGCACCAGAAATGCAACATGTTGGCTCCAGCTTGCCTTCTGCTCTGGCCGCAAAGTCCCTAACATATCTAATAGGGTTACGTTGAACCTCTCTGGCTGAGGGTCACCTTGCCAGTGATAAGGCATTGTCCTCGACTTTTTAAATTCCTGCCATCCTCAGCACCTCCTTCAGAAGGTGACTCTCAAAGTCTCATCCCTGATCTGAGTGTATCCGGGCTGGGAATCCATAAACTGAGAAATATATTTTTCCCACAGTACTCGAGCGACAGTTGTGGCCCTCTGATCACATGTGGGATATGCCTGCACATATCACGTATAATGGTTGGTCACTACCAGAATGTTCCCAATATTCCTCTTGTTCACTTCTAAAGACAAGAAATCAATGCAAACCAGCTCCAGAGGTTTGTTGCTGGTGATGTTCTTCAGATATGCAGCCCTCGTGGGCAGAGTTTTCCTCTGAACACATCGAGCGCAGGTCTCACATTTCCTGCAAACTTCTTCAGCCTTCCGGGGCTAATAGAACCTACTGCGGATAAGTTCCAGGGTCCTCTTCATCCCTAAATGTCCAAAGTCATCATGCAGGGCCCTCATGGCCAGGGCTCTGTATTCTTTCAGCAGCACTAGTTGATTCCATTGCTTTTGTAGAAGGTCTGTGGTCATGCGGTGTAGCACTCCCTGAATCAGTTTTAGTTTAGTCCATTCTCTCAATAGTAGTTTGCCCTCTGGGGTAGGTGGGACAACTGCAGCTGGGCCTCGCCCCTCCCTTTTGGCAAGTAGTGTATCACGAATGTCAATATCTTGCAGCTGGGCTTCCTGCCAGTCAGTTGCATTGAGTATGGGCAAGGGAGATTGGTCCAAAGCAATATAGTTCACTGAAGCAGAAGGCACGCATTCAGGGGGCAGGCCCAAAGCTTCAGAAAACACATCCATGAAGGCTCATGGGCCTCCGGCTCTCGGCGACTCACACTGCAAATAGCTCTCACTCCATCCGTGGGTATCACAGCAACTCCTGGTGCCTGTGGACACTTGGACAATACATCTGCATCTACATTGCTTCTCCCTTATCGGTATTGAATGCTGAAGTCATAGCTAGCCAAAGCTGCCACCCATCTTTGCCCTGTAGCATCCAGTTTAGCACTTGTTACAACAACCCACTGACTTCTGTGTTCTGTCCACACCTGGAACTGAGCACCATACAAGTAGTCTCGAAATTTCTCAGTGATGGCCCATTTCAAGGCCAAGAACTCCAGCTTGTGCATGGGATAGCGGGTTTCACTATCAGACAGTCCGCGGCTGGCAAAGACTACAGGTTTACGCTTGCCTTCCACCTCCTGGTACAGTACTGCTCCCAGACCCTCCAAACTGGCATCAGTATGCAGGATAAATGGCTTGCTTGGGTCAGCAAAGACTAGGACTGGGGCATGAGTTAAGCAAGTAATGATTTCTCGAAAATCCCTTTCACATTTCTCATCCTACCGTGGCCCAAAGGGTTCGAAGGGGCCATAGTGTCTCTGCACGGAAAACCCCTTATTCTTGGTCTTAGATTTGTTCTTGCTGGACTGATATCCCCAGGTAAGGTCATTGAGGGGTTTTACAATTGTAGCATAGTTTTTCACAAATCTGCAGTAGTAGCCACTAAACCCAAGGAAGGTCTTGAGTTCTCTGTAGTTGCTTGGACGTGGCCATGTAGTGAGTGCTTCTATTTTATCAGGATCAGTACTCACACCCTCTTGGGACACGATGTGACCTACATACTTCATGAGGTCCTGCAGAACTGGCATTTGTCAATTGAAAGCTTCAAACCATAATCCTCCAACCTATTAAGCACTTTAAGAAGTCTTTCTTCATGCTTCTCCAAAGTTCTTCCAAACACAATCAGGTCACCCAAATAAACTAACACTTGCAGTAAATTCATGTCTCCCACAACTTTCTCCATAAGACGCTGAAATGTGGCAGGTGCTCCAGAAATCCCTTGGGGCATGCGTTCAAACTGATAAAACCCTAATGAGCAGATGAAGGCTGTCTTCTCCTTATCTTCTTCACCCAGAGGGATCTGGTAGTATCCACTCCGAAGATCCAACACAGAGAACCACTGACTTCCCAGCAAACAGTCCAAGGCATCTTGGACTCGAGGCATTGTGTACTGGTCAACCACAGTACACATCCAGATTTTCCCATTCTTTTTACGGACCACCACATGGGTGAGGCGTATGAGCTGTGGGACTCTGTAATGATGCCATTTGCAGCCAGCTCTTGAAGATGTTGTCGCACATCTTCCATCTCGGAGAGAGCAAGCCTCCTAGATCTCTCTCTGAAAGGTCGAGAGTCACGTAGTCTGATGTTGTGCTCTACTCCTTTTGCACATCCCACTCATGCAATGAGAACACCTTGGATCTTTCACAAAAAGTTTCCTCCTCAGGCAATCTTTCCACTCCTTGGACAATGGTGAATCTCCGAAGTCAAACTTTGCTGGGTCTATTGTCAGAACTTGAGTCTCACACTGGGGTTTTACAATTGATTCAGGCTTGAAGAGGTCTGCTGTCTTTTGTCCTTGCTTCACAACAACATCTCTACTTGTTTCATTAGCAATGAGTATAGTCACCTTTTCCTGGGCTTCAGCAGGTAGGGTTATGACTCCACTGGGGACCAGCAGTCTTTCCAGGAGCTTTCCTTCAACCAGCTGCTCTATCATTGCTAATGCCCCTTTACTGCCTTTCAGCCTGGTACTCATGACAAGCACTTCTTGTCCGTCCTTGCAGTCACTACTAAGGGGGTTGTGCCCATCTACTTCAGTGCCCCAATCGGTAGCTCAGGTGTCTCCTTTTTAGCGCTCTCAATCTTCCTATAGGCTTCAGCACAAAGCATATGGATCATCAGGGTACTCAGGTACTGATCCCCAGCCCGTCGTCTACAGTAATCCGCGAGCACCTTGAAGAGACTGGAGTTGGTCCCTATCAGCACAAACACATCAGAGGTCCCTTTAGGGTCAGGGCATATTAAGGCAGCTGTGTCTACCTCTTCCCTTACCCCAGCAACCTCCTCTGGGAATTCCAGGTGCACTATGACATACCCTGGATAGGGGTATTCATCCATGCTGAGGCCACACAGACCAATGCCAGTCATGGCTGTATAGGCAGATGCTGAAGTAAGTATCTGTTGGTAGAATGACTGAAATACAATAGTCACTTGACATCCAGTGTCAAGCACGGCTTTACACTCCGCCCCTTCAATCCTCACCATGACCTCTGCTCGAGGCCCTATCAGTCCTGCAGGGATCCCAGCTGGACGGTCTCTTCTGGGGGAATCTTCAAATCCTCTAGGCCTAGGTGGTCTCCGTCCACAGACCTTCTGGCAGCTACTGGATCTCTCCCAACTGATCCTCAGCTTTTCATTCACTAAGGAGGGGTTCTCTTCCTTATGGCAGTTAGCAGCACTGTGCCATCCTGACCACACCGGTAGCAAAAGAATTGTCCTTTCCCCCTTCACCGGGGTGGGACGGTGGCTCTAGATACAGACTTCTCCATCGTCACAGTCTGAGGCTGCTTATTCCTGGAAATCTTAGCTTGGTCAGTGATGCTTTGCAGCTCAGCTATCCATTCCGTCAGGACCTGCATTTGTTGGGCAAGTTCCTCTGTGGCACTCACCATTAGTACACTGGCCATTTGCAGTGGCGTTGTGCTGGCTGGTTCCAATGTTTGGGCATCCCAACACTCGCTGGCAGCCTGCCTTTCTTCCTCTTCCCTGACTTCCTTTATCAGCTGGGAGTAACTTAGGGGATGTTCCTGCCGTTCTCTTAGTCGGAGATGAAGTAGGATCGGGTTCTGATACTGAGTCCCTCTTACAACTTGAGCCAGTCTGGTCTGATCCATCTGCTCAGCAATCACTGCTCCCCTCATAACAGCTCTCTGAAGCAGTCTCTCTCCAGCCTCTGTATATAGGCTGAAATTTTCTCACCCTTTTGTTGTCAGGAATTAAGGAATTTACAGTAACTGTCTTCAGGGCTCTCTACACTCCCAAAGGTATTATCAAGGGCCTCTAGGTAGTCCTTCACACTGACCCCAGGGTCAATGAGCTTCAGGGTGTGAATTACATCTAATGCTGGGCCACTAAGGCTCTCTATTCGACATCTCCGCTTTTCTACATTGCGTACGGCCCACTCCTGCAGCATTTCAGTGGTATGCTCCAACCAGGGTTCAAATACTTCTTCCCCAGCAAATAACCTTAATTTACAACAAGAATTTGATGTAGCACAGGCCAACACAATCTTTTCCAATATATGCCCCAGTGCTTTTGCCCAATCATAGGCTGCGTCTGCCGCCCCTGACCTAGAGGCTGCAGGACTGAGGCCCAACAAACCCGACATATTAGCTATTATACAAACAGTAATTTCCTCAAAATATAAACAAATATTTCCAAATACAGTGGAACACTCAACAGCTGCTTGCGAGGGGTACTGACCCAGGTATCCCAAATGAGCCCCCCAAAATGTAACCCTTCTGCCCCTCTGAGTTGGCAGCAACAAGGGCCAGGTTCAGTATCCAGAGGTTCCATTTCAATAACACAATGCATAACTGGCTCGAGCCCCCACCCAGTGACCTGGGACACTTACATACCACCCCCACCCCCTCTCACAAGCACAGAGTCTGAGTATAGCAAAATCCTTTTAATAAAGGAGGGAAACAATGCAGCATCACATTGGAGAAACACCACAAACAGGATTATAACAAAACCATAAGCAAAAAACCCACCTCCAAGTACGTTTGGCAATGTCCTTTCCCCCTTTGGGTCTTAAGTCCAATCACCCCAAAGTCCAACAACCCGAAAGTCTCTGGTCAGTGCCACCCCAGAGTTCAAAAGTTTATCTGCAGAGTTTTACCCCCCTCAGCCTGGGTGGAAATGGGAGAGGGCTCCCACACAGGGTGGTGGGGCCCACACAGAGTGGTAAAGGGCATCTTATGTGGGCCAAGGCCAACTGCTCTGCCTCTCCGTGGAGTTCTGCTGCAGCCTTCACCAAGACCAGCTCCCCTTCACCAGATGTGCCGCTCCTCCAGCCAACCCGCGAGCCACTCCAGCCGTTCCCGCAAACCGCTCCACTCCGCTCACTGTTCCATGGGCTGCTCCAACATGCTGCAAACTGCTCCGCTCTGCCAGCCGCTTAGCAATAGGTCTTCAGGCTCCCCCACTAGTTAGCATAGCACTCAGTGCTCTTAGCTCAGTAATTCCAGCTCTTTAGTGATTTCAACTCTTAGCGATTTCAACTCATAGTAGGGGAGCCCTGGTGCTGGTGCACCATTGGCCCAACATGAATTCAGCTCAGCAGCCTTTAGATGGACTCCTAATGGAATCAAAATTAGCTCTACTCATTAACAGTGGAGAGAGGAGGATGTGCAATTGGTGTTCCAGGCCCTCAAAAGGGACCCATACCATCAGGTACACACACCAGTCCCCAACCTCTCTCAATTCACTGGGTTTTGGAACCCATGTCCCTTGTCTAGCAAGTGTCACTTAATTTATATTGAGATATCTCTGTCATAAAGCAGTCTTGTAGTTCCTCATTCACATAATCGGGTGACAACACTTTATTCCTCTTGCCCCAGTAACAAAGAAATTGGGGATCCCAGAGCTGTCAAAATAACCATCTCAGGCTGCCGTGTGCTGTGCTAGATGGAGTGGGTGTGCCAATGCAAATACCTAAAATTCCTTTCCACACTCCCCATAATTCACCACCAGATGTCAGGGTAGGGCTCATCCTGACTCTGCTTACACCTACAACAGAAAACCCCATAACCCAGAGGTTAGGGCACTCACCTGAGAGGATGGGAACTCCTGTTCATCACCAGACAGAAAGGGAACTTGAATTGCAGTCTCCCACATCCCAGATGAGTATCCTAAAAACTGGGCTAACTTTTATAAGGGAGATAGTCCTCTTCCCATCTCATCCCACTTCCCTCCTCCCCCAGCCATTTTGTGTGGGGTTAGTTGCCTGTCTGTCTAACTCATTCTTAGAAGAAATGATTTTGGTACCTAAGCTGCCCAGCTCCAAGAGAGGAGTTCCAGATTGTGGACCACAATCAGAGATCAGTGCTTAAGTCCAATTCAGTGCCTAACAAACTGAAAGGGGCAGTGGTTAGGACACTGTCTTTCCTCACCATTTCCTATTAGCTAGTGTAGGCAGCTCCCTGCCTAATTTATTGGCTTTTGTGGATCCCATTCTCAACTACCTGTCTTTCCCCTTTGTCATAAACAGATAGCTAAGGGTTAATGTCTCTTTCACCTATAAAGGGTTAACAAACAGTGACCTGCAAACACCTGACCAGAGGACCAATCAGGAAACAAGATACTTTCGAATCTCGTGGAGGGAAGCCTTTGTTTGTGGGTTTGGCTTTGTTCTCTCTGGGTCCTGGACGGGACTAGAGGTGCAACCAGGGTTCTGCCAATCTCCCTGCTACAGTCTCTTATCTATTCAGAATTGTGAGTTAGAAAAAAGGCAGTTATAGTCTTTTAATTTGTTTTCTTATTTGCATGTGTGTACTTGCTGGAAGTTGCTTAAATTGTGTTTCTGCTGGAGAAAGTTTCTTTCTATTGTTTATAAGCTGAAAGACCCTGTAACTGTTTACCATCTAAAGTGCAGAGATAAACCTTTTACTTTTCTTTCTTTTTTTATTAAAAGTTTTGTTTTTAAGACCTGTTGATTTTTCTCTCCTAATTAAGGCTCAAAGAAATTAAGTCTGTATATACCAGGAAATTGGTGGGAAGCAAGGAGGGAAAGGTAAATTTGTATTGCCTCTGGGTGAGGGGGAGAGAGAAACTTGATCTCTCTGTGTTGCGTTTCAAGGAATTGATTCACGGTATCTCCTAGTGTTCCCAGGGCGGGAAGGAGCTGGGAGGAAGAAGGGAGCGGGAAGGGAATGGTTTATTTCCCTTTGTTGTGAGACTCAAGGAATTTGGGTCTTGGGACCCCAGGGAAGGTTTTTGGGGGAGACCAGAGTCTATCAGGCGCTCTACTCTAAGTCCTGATTGGTGGCAGCCTATCAGATCTAAGCTGGTAATTAAGCTTAGGGGAATTCATGCTAGTACCCATATTTTGGACGCTAAGGTCCAGAATTGGGAATTATACTTGACACCCTTCCATTGCACAGGGAGTGTAGGCACCTACCGCTTTGTGGCTCCCATTGTTGTTCCAGTTGATTTTGTAGGTGCCTAAAAGTTAGGTGTTGCATACGTAGATGGTCACTAGATAGTATCAGTACAGAGCAGAGTTCAGGTTGTTTGCATTTCCAAATTTCTGAGTGCATGACTTTGCAACCTTAATAACACTCTTTCCCCCAAAGTCTTCCAGTAGAGGAGGACAAAATTACTTTCCCTCCACGGCAATACAGGACCATGGCCTGGAGGGCTCTGCCTGTCCCCAGAGGGGCTTAGAGAGGAAGGATGGTGCAACGGCTAGGGTGCTACTCTCTGAGTTAAGGTTCACAACCTAACCCCCTGTTCTACCATAGGTTTCCAGTGTGATGTTGGGCAAGTCACTTAGCCTCTCCAAGCTTGGAGGGGTTGCAAGCACTTTGGAGGATAGGATTAGAATTCCCAATGACCTTGACACATTGGTCTGAATTCAACAAGATGAAATTAAATAAAGATAAATGCAGTTTGGAAGGGAAAAAATCAAATGTACAGCTACAAAACAGGGGGATACCTGGTTTGTCAGTAACTACTACTAAAAAGGATATGGGGGGTTATACTGGATCACAAATCAAATAGAAGCCAACAATATGATACCGTTACAAAAAGGTTAATAGATTCATAGACTTTAGGGTCAGAAGGGACCAATGTGATCATCTAGTCTGACCTCCTGCACAAAGCAGGCCACAGAACCCTACCCATCCCCTTCTATAACAAACCCCTAACCTATGTCCGAGTTATTGAAGTCTTCAGATTGTGGTTTGAAGACCTCAAGCAGCAGAGAATCCACCAGCAAGTGACCCATGCCCCACGCTGCAGAAGAAGGCAAAAAACCTCCAGGGCCTCTGCCAATCTGCCCCGGAGGAAAATTCCTTCCCGACCCCAAATATGGTGATCAGCTAAACCCTGAGCATGTGGGCAAGACTCACCAGCCAGCACCCAGGAAAAAATTCTCTGCAGTAACTCAGATCCCATCCCATCCCACATCCCATCACCGACCACTGAGCATACTTATCTGCTGGTAATCAAAGATCAATTGCCAAAATTAAGCTATCCCATCATACCATCCCTTCCATAAACTTATCAAGCTTAGTCTTAAAGCCAGATACGTCTTTTGCCCTCACTACTCCCCTTGGAAGGCTGTTCCAGAACTTCACTCCTCTAATGGTTAGAAACCTTCGTCTAATTTCAAGTCTAAACTTCCTAGTGTCCAGTTTGTACCCATTCGTTCTTGTGTCTACATTGTTACTAAGCTTAAATAATTCCTCTCCCTCCCTAATATTAATCCCTCTCATATTAATATCATTCTGGGATGTATTAACTGGAGTGTTGTATTTAAGACATGGGAGGCAATTGTTCTGCTCTTCTCAGCAGTGGTGAGGCCTGAGCTGGAATAGTGCATCCAGTGCTGGGAAGATTTGGAGAAATTGGAGAGAATTCAGTGGAGAGCAAGAGAAATAATAAAAGGTTTAGAAAACCTGACGTAAAGAAGGTTAAAAAAAACTGGGCATGTTTAGTCTTGAGAAAAGAAAACTGAGGGATAACAAAGGGCAAAGAGGGCAGTGATCAGTTGTTCTCCAGTTCTATTGAAGGTAGGACAAGTAATGGGCTTAGACTGCAGGGAGGGAGACTTGGGTTAGATATGAGGAAAAACTTTCTAACTATATGTGTGAAACTCTGGAACAGGCTTCCAAGAGAGGTTGTGGAATCCCCATTACTGGAGGTGTTTAAGAACAGGCTGGGCAAACTCCTGTCAGGGATGGTCTAGGTTAACTTGGTCCTGCCTCAGCACAGGGGGCTGGACTTGATGACTTCTCAAGGTCTGTTCTAGACCTGCATTTCTATGATTCTCAGTGCCTCAATTCTCCATCTGGAAAATGGGAACAATAATACTTAGCTCTTAAACATTTCCCCACCTCACCAGGGATGTTGTAGAGATGTGTATGTTTGAAATGTTGTGGGGTGCTCGGATGCCCTGGTGATGGGGACTGCCTAATTACCTATAAGCAGGTGATATTCTCACTCTACTCCCAACGTGCTACATGCGTCTGGTCCAAATCTACTCCTTGCTGGGCTTTGCCTTTATTGTTAACTTTTACAGAACAAAAGAAAACTTAAACCTCAGCATGAGCTTTTTCATTAGCTTGGATGTTCTTATAGTTTTCCCCTGCAAGACCCTTTTTGTCTCTGCCCCTAATTCCCATCCATCAGAGAGAAACACAAACCTCTTATGCCCCTGAGTTGGAGCTGGTAGCATCTACCTGGTCTATCTGCTAAGCAAAGTGAGTGGGCAGAAATAACTCACCTCTTGGTGCCTTGCACCTGACCAAACAGGGAGACAGCAGATGCGCTCTGCGTTCCAGCACACTCTGTTACAGTGCACTGATGAGTAATAGCGAGTAAAGCAAGCTATAGATGAACAGTTATTGATATCCTCAATACAAAAGTAATGTATAGCGGCCAAAGAACCACAACGGGGATATGAATATACTGCAAACAGACAGAATCCCCAAAGGACTTGCTGGGGCTCTATCATACAACATATATTTGTGGTTTCCAAGCATTTGCCATGCTACAAGGGGACTCAGTCCTACATTTCTACACACCCGTCTGGAAGTTTTGCATGTGCAAGAAATGTGAGATGAGATCTCGGGCTGCCAGACCATTTTGCAGAGAACTATGGTTCCTGCCACCTGTCTTGGCCAGCAGAAAGAGAAAGGCTATGCTCTGGTTCCCCCAGGACACAGGCATTTTAATCTAGTCAGAATTACCAGATGCCCCTCCCATGTAATGCAGAGCCAACTGAAAAATAGCTATTTTGGGGAAAGAGCTCAGCTTGACAAAATACACAGGGCTGCTATATTGCAGGTCACAAGTCAGCAAAATACAGGTATCTTGCTATACATTGAATTGACCTGGGTGTCTAAACCATCTACTGCAAAGAACACAACAGGGGGGTTACCTTACAAGAGACTCAATAGACATACTATGGATGGATTAGTCTGCAGAAGAGAAGAATGAGGGGGGATTTGATAGCTGCATTCAACTACCAGAACAGGGGTTCCAAAGAGGATGGAGCTTGGCTGTTCTTAGTGGCGGCAGATGACAGAAGAAGCAGCAATCATCTCAAGTTGCAGTGGGAGAGGTCTAGGTTGGATATTAGGAAAAACTATTTCACTAAGAGGGTGGTGAAGCACTGGAATGGGTTACCTAGGGAGATAGTGGAATCTCCATCCTTAGAGGTTTTTAAGGCCTGGCTTGATAAAGCCCTGGCTGGGATGATTTAGTTGCAGTTGATCCTGCTTTGAGCAGGGGGTTGGACAAGATGACCTCCTGAGGTCTCTTCCAACCCTAATCTTCTATTATTCTATGATTATAAGTAAACTGGAGAAATGTAGGCTTAGTAGAATTACCAGTAAGTATACATGATTGGTTAAACAACCACAAAAAAGGAGTAATTATTAATGCAATGATGTCATATTAGAGGGAAGTCCCAAGTGGGGTTCCTCAGGGATCTGTTCTGAGTCTGATGTTATTTAGTTAGAAGATAGAGCTTACTGATCAAATTTGCCAGTGACACAAAGCTAGCAGGGGTTGCAAACATTTTGGAGGATAGATCTAAAATTCAAAAAGCTTTTGATAAATTGGAGAACTGGGCTATAGACAACAAAATGAAATTCAACAAAGACATGCAAGGTGGTGCTCGTAGGGAAGAAAAGCCAAATTCGTAATACAGAATGGGGGATAATTGGCTTGGCAGCAACAGTACTGAGAAGGATCTGGGAGTTGTGGTAGAGCTAAACCACAAGACGAGTCAACAATGTGTGATACTGTTGTAAGCGCGTGCTTGGGGCAGCAAGCCGCGGGAGGGAGGGCGCTCTGCTGGCGCCGCAAGGACGGCAGGCAGGCTGCCTTCGGCGGCTTGCCTGCGAGGGTCCACCGGTCCCGCGGCTTTGGAGGACCTCCTGCAGGCGTGCCTGCGGAGGGTCCGCCGAAGCCACGGGACCAGCAGACCCTCTGCAGGCAAGCCATTGGAGGCAGCCTGCCTGCCGTGCTTGGAGCGGCAAAATCCCTAGAGCCGCCCCGGTGCTAGTTAGGCCTCATCTGGAATATTGAGTCCAATTTTGGCCAACACTGTAGAGAAAGGATGTTGAGAAACTGGAAAGGATCCAGAGGTGGTCAAAAGAGATGGTCAAAGGGATGGAATGAAAGCCATATGAGCAAAGGCTGAAGGAACTGGGTATGTTTAGTTTGGAAAGAGGAGATTAAGAGGGGACATGATAGTAGTCTTAAAATACTTGAAAGGCTACCATAAAATGATGGAGAAAAATTGTTCTCAACCCACAGAAGGCAGGACAATAGGCAATGGGCTCAAACTACAGCATAGCAGATTTAGATAAAAATCTCAGGAAAATCTTCCTGATTGTATGAACAGCAGGACAATGGAACAAACTGCCTAGTACTCATGTACTCTTCTTCATTGGAGATTTTAAAAAAAGAGGCTGGATAACCATCTGTCTTGGATGGTTTATACATAACAAATCCTACATCCTGGCAGGGTGTTAGACTAGATGACCCTTGAGGCCCTTCTAACTCTATGATTCAGTTTATTAAGCTCATCACAAGCTCATCACTAAGCAATTTGCTTCTCTTCCAACATGTACAAAATAATAAATCTCCATTTCAGATCACTACAAGATTTATCACAATTTTTTTTATACTTGAATGCCTAAAAGTTAGGCACCTAAATCCATATTCAGAACTTGAATAAAGGAACGGATTATCAGAGGTTCTGAGATCCTAGCACTCCAATTGACTTTAACGGGACAAAATTGCAGCCTTCCCCTTCCATTGCCACATTGTTCATTTTATCAGCAATTGTGTACACTTCCTCCTACATAGTTAGGAAAGTGGTGGCTGAAAGCAACATTATCAGATAGCAGATCACACCAAAAAGCCTGATATTCATCATTTAGGTGGGAAAACACATAGGTGGTTCAGTTCATTTCAATATCCTCTTGAATTAAGACTGAAAGAGAAAAGAAAAAAAAGAACTCAGCTTGATTCCAAATACTAAACAGGAAAACATTTGGCAAAACCTTAACAGTATTTAAATTCAGCTTCTAGGCTTTTAAGATTTTTCAGAAGAAAAATTCTAAATCAATATACTTGGTCCCCAGAGCAGTATAGTTAGCTTAATAGCTAAGTTTGGAAAATTTAGTAAATGTTGGAGACAAGTTTAGAACTTATAATGCATGCATTCCATTAACTACATTCTTACTGGAGTAAAGTATGCTAGTGTCTATCCTAAGATTTGGAAACAGTTATACTCTACTCACTAAAACTGAGTTTGATTATTTCAGCACCTCTAATTGGCTAAGAACAACAAAGTGGATTTGTGCTACAATCATTGTAGCACATTGTGTCATATGCAGAAGATAGAGGTCAGTCCCCTATTTATGCAGGCAGGCTAATGGCGATAGGGAACTATCTAGGAGAAACTGGCTAAGCAGCAGTTCTGGAGAAAAGGACCTGGGGATTACAGTGGATGAGAAGCTAGATATGAATCAGCAGTGTATCCTTGTTGCCAAGATCATATTGGACTGTATTAGCTGGTGTGCTAATGTGCCAGCACCCCCATTGGTCAGATGAAGTGTTGCACAGAGTTTGATTGGACAGGCAGGGTGATTAGTCAGCTCCTCTTTCCTAAGTCCCTGTGGTAGTCTCATTCTAGGCTATAAAGGGTTTCAGTCTCATTCTCACTGGGCTATGCAGTTTTCCCCCTTTATACTTTGTGAGGTTAGGGTGACCAGACAGCAAATGTGAAAAATCGGGATGGGGTGGAGGGTAATAGGAGCCTATATAAGAAAAGAAGACCCAAAAATCAGGACTGTCCCTATAAAATCAGGACATCTGGTCACCCAACGTGAGGTCAGCTCAGTTCTTAAGTCTCTGAGGGATTGGTAGGGCAACCCAGGCCTACCAACTTCTCTGGTTTCCAGCTCAGTGCCCTTAAGCCATGCAGGCAGAATCAAGCCTCAGCAACTCCTCCTGCTGAGCCCTGAGCTCCTTCCTACCTCCCTAGGTTCTCTAGATTTCTCCAGCCTGTAGATCCATCATCCCTTCTCAGTGGTGTCATCTCTGGGCAGCTTCTCACCAGCTTGTTGGCAGTACTTTCCTTCTCCAGCCTGCTTGCTCCTCTGGCAGCTGCCCCACCCCTCTGCTTCTCAGCTCTTTTAATTTTCCCAGCTGCTGTGAGGCTGCCAATCAGCACTGGCTGGTGGTTGCAGCATTCATTTCCTGGTCAGCAGGCCAACATGGGGGTCTATACACCCCATAACACTCTGACAGCATGTTTCGTTTAGACGGATGTTGAATTAATCTCTGCCCTTAGCTAATGCATTTACCAGACTTTGCAACACCATGGATGAAACCTAGATTCCTTTGTGAGTATTTTCAGAGTTACATGGAAAAGATCATTAACTCAAACTAAATTCCCAGGTCAGCTCATTTATAAGCCAAATGGCTCAGATCACTTCCTGCAGAAGGTGGGATGAAAACTATTCACTAAGTCACTCCATACACTACATTACTGATCAAAATATCGTTGTCACTAGATAATTCATTCAGTGGTAATACTGGAAGGAATATAAAAATCACTGAAACAGATAAAGCATATCAGAAATGTCAAAAAGGAACTTGAATAATGTTCTTTAAAACTAGAAGCAAAAAATGAACGAAAAGGAAATAGTACAGAAAAAAATTGTTACAGGAAAAATGGTGTATAATATAAATACTTCTCAACTATACTTTTAGAACAGAACATTCTAAATAGCACTAAGTAGCACTGTGTGAGCAGCGTAGAAATGTTGTTTTATGCAAGGTACCTTAGATATGACTAATGTAAAGATAATGGACCCAATACTCATCTAAACCTGGTGGTAAACCAGGGATAATGTCATTGGATTTACATTAGTTTAATTGAAAGCACAATTTGATCCATTTATAATTGTAATTTAGGGCAACAAGCTAGCAACTTAGCCAGACTGAATTCCTTTAGCAGTTGATTAAAAAAGCAGGCAGGCATTTGTAACAATGTCAAACATTGTGATATCACAGTTACTGAGTTTTGTAAATATACTGTATGTTAATTCCTTAGAGACTGAGACAATCTGGAAAAAAAAAGCTGTGTTCTAAATTAAAAAGTCATAAACTCATAAACTTTAAGGTCAGAAGGGACCATTATGATCATCCAGTCTGACCCCCTGCACAACACAGGCCACAGAATCTCAGCCACCCACTCCTGTAACAAACCCTTAACCTATGTCTGAGTTATTTAAGTTCTCAAATTGTGGTTTGAAGACCTCAAGCTGCAGAGAATCCTCCAGCAAGTGACCCATGCCCCATACTGCAGAGGAAGGCAAAAAACCTCCAGGGCCTCTGCCAATCTGCCCTGGAGGAAAATTCCTTCCCAACCCCAAATATGGTGATCAGTTAAACCCTGAGCACGTGGGCAAGACTCACCAGCCAGCACCCAGAAAAGAATTCTCTGTAGTCACTCAGATCCCATCCCATCATAGGCCACTGGGCATACTTACCTGCTGATAATCAAAGATCAATTGCCAAATTAATTGCCAAAATTCAGCTATCCCATCATACCATCCCCTCCATAAACTTATCAAGCTTAGTCTTAAAGCCAGCTATGTCTTTTGCCTCCACTACTCCCCTTGGAAGGCTGTTCCAGAATTTCACTCCTCTAATGGTTAGAAACCTTTATCTAATTTCAAGTCTAAACTTCCTAGTGTCCAGTTTATATCCATTTGCTCGTGTCCACATTGGTACTAAGCTTAAATAATTCCTCTCCCTCCCTAATATGTATCCCACTGATATATTTATAAAGAGCCATCATATCCCCCCTCAACCTTCTTTTGGTTAGGCTAAACAAGACAAGCTCTTTGAGTCTCCTTTCATATGACAGGTTTTCCATTCCTCAGATCAAGTCTTGGGCTGTCAATGTGAAAGTTATGTGGTGAAGTTTTCTGCATGCAATTAACACTAAGTATGAGCCAGAGTTTCCTTTTAAGACACAACAGTTCTTAGCGTTAGAGTATCTCTTAAGTCAGTCATGGTCCTTCGATATTTCAAAGATTATCCAGACCTGCAGCCATACAATTTAAGACTGTGATTTAGCCAGATTTCATAAATTAGGCAGGTTGGTTTGCCTGAGGCCTTGAAGGAAAACCCAGGTCTGCAGGAAATAATGTTGGTTAATCAGTAGGTGGTACACTCCCCTCTGAATCAAGGCTTGGGCATGGTAATAGGGTGCACTTACTGTGCTTCTGGAATACTTCCTTGACATTAGGGCATGTTTTCCAGAAGATGGCTGTTAGATCTGTTAATCTAGCCAAATTTCTAACAGGCGAATTACTTTCTCCCTCAATTCTCCCTGGAATTTCAACTGGACTCTGTATTCTTTTTCATTCCAAGACTTACACTGTTCTGTAGTGTTCCTGTTTCCCTCACAAAGAATATACACATCAGTGATGAAGTGCTTCCTGTGGATATAAATAGTTTGGGGATCTTTTGGGGGTGAGAAATGATATCTGACTAAAATATTATATTCAGCTGCAATTTGCTTCTTTATAGAAAGCCCATTGTAAACAGGCTGATTTGTTTACCTGTACCGTCCGCAGGTTTGGCCAATCGCAGCTCCCACTGGCCACAGTTTGCTGTCCCAGGCCACTAGGGGCTGCAGGAAGGACGAGTAGCACATCCCTCGGCCGTGCCGCTTCCCACAGCTCCCATTGGCCTGGGACAGCGAACTGTGGCCAGTGGGAGCTGTGATCGGCAAACCTGCAGACACATGCCACAGGTTGCTGATCCCTGGACTAAATTATCACAGTGGTCCCTTCTGGCCTTGGGATCTGTAAATCTGTGTATGAATATACGTCAGTGTTGACATTTACTAAATGTCCACAGGTACAATGTGGTTAACTGCATTTGCTATAAATCTCAGCAGTGATTTAGGCTACAAACCACTCATTAAAATACACCTGTGCTTAAAGTTAAACATGTTTCTATCTGTTTTGCTGGATTTGGGCAAGGTGCTTCTGATTTTGCAGGATCAAACTCTTGTTTTCTAATCCAAGGATCTCTTATTCTACCTGATATATAGATTTACTCATTTAACTTATGTTGAGGTAGTTCTGCACCCAACTGCCCCTGTTAATCTTTAGATTAGGTATAAACTCATCAATTTAAAAATACAGATATTGTATTCCTGTTAGATGGCAGTTGAAGTCTCCATCTGCCAGAATAGTAGGTTATTAAATAATGTCAAATGAAGAGCAATGTGTTTTAGCAATTAAACTAAACTAATTTAAAGAAGCTACTTAATGCTTTATGACTGAATTATCCAGAGATGACAGTAAACTTATTTCCCTTCTTTGTTTTTCCTCCAGCAGAGATTATCTGCAATAATCTTTTTCAAGGCTATCCATGCGTTAGATCTTTTTGTCAGTATTTTGAAAGCTCTGCTACTAGTGCTTTATACCAAAGTTTGTTTTCAAAGCATCACACTGAGGTGTAGGCAATGCAACTTCATGGTCAGAACAAGAATCTGGCCCAGTGGCTGGAGCACAGAGGTATGGTCAGGAAAAAAGCCACTGGTCAGAGCCAGGTGTTAGGAATCAGGAGTTCAGAAGTAAGCAAGGACTAGGTTTGGAGCAGAGCAGGCAAGTGGTGGACAGGAAGCAGGTACAGATGTAGAACTCATTAAGCAGTCACTATGAGGCTGTTGCTTAATGGTGATCTGTTGGCTCTTCTGACCAATCAGGGAGCACAGTCACTTAGTGAGGGCTTATTTGCCCAGACTGATCTCATTGGGTTGCTAGGTAACCGAGCCAAAAGGCAGCTGAGTTCCTGACAAAAAAGGCAAACTGCTGAATTATCCCTTGTTTTTAGTTAGCAGAGGCAAAACTGTGGAGCAGTATTAAATATCAGTATGTGCTCACCACACAATGCTTACTTTCTCCCTTTTGCTTCTGATATTATTGCATTTCACAGCTTTGTTAACTGGTAAGTTTGCATATATGCAGACTCTTCTATTAATAACAGCTTCACAAAAAAAGTACAAATGCTACACAGAGTTCCCAGTCAAAAAAATTAACAGACACCCTTGGAATGGAAACAGAAAAGTCTGAAAAAGTTGGCAATTGAAGCTTTCTGTTAACCAGTCTAGAGTCACATACTTTGTGTTAATTGTTGGAGCAGTAATAGCACATCATCATCAGTAGTCTTAGATGAGTGAGGCTAATATATGTAGGGCCAAGTTTTGGTGGTGCAGAGTACCTGCAGCTACTGTTATCTCCAATTAGGGTTGTGTGTGCCCAACACCCTTACAAATCAAGACTTTCATTTATCAAAAATCACAGATACAGAAACAGGCACCCTGCACAAATTTGTTGTAGTACAGTAGTGTGTAACACTGACCAGGTTTCTGCATTTCTGTAGGGAAAACAGAACATTATCATCTTACCAGAAAAGTCTTAAATTGTTACCATATTATTATTACAACTTACATTACTTACCATCTGATGCAATCCTATGGAAATATAAAGCCAACAATCATATTCTTGGTGGGTGTAAATATAATATGTGGATATATACCTCTCATTGAGCTGAAGGGGACCCTGAAAGGTTGTTGAGTCCAGCCCCCTACCTTCATTAGCAGGGCCAAGTACTGATTTTGCCCTGATCCCTAATTAACCCTCTCAAGGCTTGAACTCACAATTCTGGGTTTAAGCAGGCCAACATGCAAACCACTGAGCTATCCCTCATCCTTTTTTCCCTTACAGTGAACAGATCTATGACAACTTATACCTACTGGATTTGGCTCAGTGTCTAGAAATGGGAAAACTGGTTCATGTAAATCAAGAAACCTTTCCCCTGCAATCTTTTCCTACTTTTTAGAGTCATACTTAATCAAACATTTCATGAGATTCTGCAGTGTTTGGATAAGTATTTTGTCCACCTCTTGTTTTCTGGGAATGAAAGTGGAAATGCTGAAATTCCACACAAAAAGTTGTTCTCATAAGTTTTTTCAACTAGGGCTGGAAATAAAAGGGCCAAAAATCTGAACAGAAGGCCTGTTCTTACAAGATTCTACACTGATTTCACAGGCAAAAGATTCAGATGAGCAGCCAAACACCTAGTCTTTTGGGGTTTGACCATCATATAAAGAATCTTTCATTAAGGAAAGCTGCATTTCAGTGTACATGGTTTGCCCTGGTCTCTTACTGATCTCCAGGGATTGACTGAGTTTGGCAGTGGGTCCTGCAAGCTTTTCTGCTGCCTTCTCTGAATGATCAGTGAGGAACTCCATGAAGAGATCTTTGCAGTTTTTCCTTCCCCAGAACTCTCTCATACACATTGCAAGGAGGGAATTGATCCCTTTTTTAGATACTTGGATTCAGAAGAATGCCACCTACTGAATAAGTCATTAATATCACTTCTTTCCTGAAGAACCCTTGGTTTTCACCAGAGGTTTTTAACCACAATACTGACAAGTCCCAACATGCCATGCCATGTCCTCAGCTAATAAGCATACAGCCTGAGGTGGTCTAGCTACAAGCTCTAAAAAGACAAAGGCTGAGATTCAATGGGTGTTGGGTACCTGACTCCTTATAAAAACTTGACCAAACTGTTGGTTTGTCTTATTTTGAATAAAACTAAGAATGGCTCTGAAGCAAAATCCTAGTTCCAAACTTCCTCTGTAGTTTAAGGCCCAACTCTAAACACATAGTGTTATAGACACAATACTTTCCACTATTTGAGTAGAATCTGAATGAACTGAATAATTTAAAGAGTCAGGTTTTCAACAAAATCTGGATATAAATAGTGTCCTGGTATCATAAATTACTCTAAGCAGCACAAATCTCTAACATTCATTTAATGAGTTTATTAATATTTATAGCACTTTGTTACTGATTGTTTAAAAATGTAGAAAATCTTTGAACTCTTTTGTTTTGTTCATTTTACTGGCTTGGGAAGCCTCATCTGATGCCTGCTGAAATGAATAGAAAGACACCAACTGACTTCAAAAGGCTTTGATCAGGCCTTATTTGAATTCAGTAACTTAATTTAAATTACACGGAAGCTTCCATTTTCCAGAATGGACTCTTCCATAAACAGGTTGAGATTATTATGTGATAATGTAGAAGGCAATTGACTTTTGCCTCTTTTTTCCTCCTCTAACAAATTAATTTAATTTACTTGTTAAGATGCTGGATATCTTTCTAGAGAAAAGAGAAAATTAGAACAACAGTAACTCCATATATATATAGTATTAATTTCATCTTTGTGATAAATTAATGTCTTTACTTTTGGACAAAACTAGGCTTTTAGAACATTTTCAAGTGAAATAGAATGCTCCTTAAGTATTTTTTAACCTTATTTTGCTTCTTCTACAAAATACAAGTAATGGTGGGATATACTATAATTTGAGGTTGTTGTAGTCATGTTGCTGTATTAGCAAGGTAAAATTTACATTGTGGCTTGTATGCATGATTGAACTGTGTCATTCAAATCTTTAATGTTTTCAGAGCTGTTGTTACTGTAAGCTCTTTGGGGGCAGGGACTGTTTAGTTTAGTTTGGGGGCTGTGCCTGGTAAAACAGGTCCCCAATCTTGTCAGGGGCTTCTCAAAATAACTTTAATAAAAAAAGTAATAAGATAGTAGTATAGTTAGAAATAGAGTAGTATCAAAGAGGTAGCCGTGTTCGTCTGGATCTGTAAAAAGATCTGTAAAAAGATAGATGTCTCCCAGCTTCCCAAAATAAACAACAAGGCACATGGCTTGATAGGGCCTTGAAAGTATTTAACCAATTCATATTTACTCATGTTTTTCCATCAATTGAATCCTATTTAAAACTCATTAATATAAGAGATTCAGGGCCTGTACCTCATTTATTAGTATTGTCAGGATAAGGCATCGTTTCTGTTAATAGTTTGAACTGTGTATCCCTAGTCTCTTTTCATTTGCAAGAATTATTTACCTATAGGTTTTTTTCATACAACAGATGGATTATTTTAATATTTACTGAAAACCTTGAACTTTGTTCTGATGAGAAACCAATATGGCTTTTGACAATTTCGGTAGTTTCAAAGGCAAATTTTATTACAATTATTACAGTGTATTATGTTGGCTTTTCCGCTTTCCTCATTACTTTTAACTACATGGATGTGTACTTTGTTTAGGATCGAAGAGGACATCTGGCATTGATGGAATATTATGTACAGCCCTGAAATAACCTATAGCACATTTTGTAACTTAGTTCTATAGTACTATCAGCACACACTACTGAAAAACATGTGAAAGGAAGTGCAAATAAATGAACTTATTTAAGGTGAAGATTAAAAGAAAAATATGCTCAAATATTTGTTGAATTACATCTTTTATCATTGTTGCATGGTGGTGATGCAGGCGAATTTTTCACTTATCATGACAGTTTCTATCAGAGCAAAGAATTATGAAGGGCATTATGATCACATTGCAAAATCTCCATAAAAGGATGAAATTTCAAGGGCACTTAACATGGACTGTCTTAAGAGGGGACATGATGATAATAGTTTCCCAGTACATTAAAGGTTGTTACAAGGAGGAGGGTGAAAAATCATTTTTCTTAACTTCTGACAATGGGACAAGAAGCAATGGGCTTAAATTGCAGCAAGGGAGGTTTAGGTTGGACATTAGGAAAATTTTTCTAAAAGACAAGGTTGTTGAGCACTGGAACAAATTGCCTAGGAAGAATCTTAAATTTCTGTCATTGAAGGTTTTTAAGAACAGGTTTGCAATAAATGAAAGGGTGGGGGTAGCTCCCTTTTATGGACATCCTGCCAGCCAGTTAGCTACAAAATCCCTGTTAGTAGCTGTTCTCTACTTGCTTTACCTGTAAAGGGTTAAAAAAGCCAATAGTTAAAAGGAAGGGAGTGACCACCTCATCAAAAGAGCCAAAGGAAAGGCTAGAACTTTTTAAAATTGGGGGCGGGAAAACTTTTCCTTTGTGTGTCTGTTTCTCTCTGAAGAGAGGAGACACAGAGCATTAATGCTATAAGAAGCTTTAAAGCAGATATGAAAAATCATCAAATCATACCTCAAAACTACTTATCTGAAACCTCAGATATGTAAGTTAATCAAGGAATGTCTAGGAAGATGTGATTAGGTTTCTCATTTTGTTTCTTTACGGCTTGTGGACTCCTCTGTGCTAACCCCAGATGCTTTTTTTCGCTTGTAACCTTTAAGTTGGACCTCAAGAAAACCATTCTTGATGCTTAATTATTATATTCGTTCTTTTTTAAATCTAGCCATAGCCTACGTTCCAGATGTATTTTCTTTCTTTTTGTTTTTTAATAAAATTTACCTTTTTTAAGAACAGGTTTGGTTTTCTATGTTATAAGAGGTTTGTGCATGTGTTGTTTAATTAGCTGGTGGCAATAGCTGATTTCCTTTGCTTTTTTTCTCAGACTTTCCGTGGAAGGGGTGTGTGTGAAAGGACTTGAGGGTACCCCACAGGGAGGAATTCCCATGTGTGCCTTCCTGGGTTCAAAGGGTTTTTTTGCATTTGGGTGATGGCAGCATCTATCCATCCAAGTGTGAAAGTAGAATGAATTATATTGTGAAAATAGAAAGGATTAAAGAAATGCTGTCTGTATCTTTAAGCAAAACTGTTGGAATGCTGCAATCCAGGTGTCAGGAATACAGACATTAACATAGAACAATTGCACCGTTTAAGGGCAATTGGTGAAGTATTAGCCTTAGATCGATAAGAGTTAGTAAGGAAGTAGGATATGCATGCTGTGCCCCTGGTGAATTTTACTGTTTTGCTTTCTTTGTCCCTTTGTCTAATTCCCGCTCTTTTATCTGTATAAATAAGACTGTTTGGGTCTTGCATGGCCACTCACATTATCTGGGTGTTATTGGCGGAGCGCTGCGCTAATAAAACAGAGTGGTCTGACAAATTGTGAGTCCTGATTCTAACTTTGACACAAGGTTAGAGAGAAGCTGTAACTTTGGAGTTTAATACAAGCCTGGAGTGGCCAGTATTAATTTTTGGAATTCTTGTGGCCCCCACCTTCCGCACTCGAAGTACCAGAGCGAGGGAATCAGCCTTGACAAGGTTAGACAAACACCTTTCAGGAATGGTCTGGTTATTACTTAGTCCTGCTTTGAGTGCAGTTGACCTATTGAAGCATAAAATCATAGGACTGGAAGGGATCTTGAGAGGTCATCTAGTCCAGTCCCCTGCACTCAGGGCAGGACTAAGTATTATCTAGACCAGGGATCAGCAACCTTTGGCACATGACTGTTCAGGGAAATCCGCTGGCGGACCGGGACGGTTTGTTTACCTGTAGTGTCCGCAGGTTCGGCTGATCACAGCTCCTACTGGCTGCAGTTCCACAAGCTCCCTAGGCAATTAATTCCAGGGGTTAACCATGATGACAGTTAGGAAGGAGTCAATGGCAGCGATTGAGGATCGAGTTATCTTGTCTACACTAGACACAATAAATCAATCCGTGATAGATCGATCACTACCCGCCAATCGTAATGTAGATGTACCCTTATATATATGCATAGGTAGAACAACACCACAAACTTCTCTCTCATTTTGTTTTAAATGATTTGACTCAGGCTTCTATGGATATAACAATATGTTTTTACCTCACTCTCACTCTCAGAAAAGACTATTTTCGTTCATGGTGATGGAGATAAAGAGGGGGATGTTTCATACATGTGTATGCTTTGTTTGCGGCAGAAATGTAATATGCTCTTATTAAGGATGAGTCACCTAACAAGACACTGGTCCTCAGAATGTTTTGCTACTCTCCTGGCTACAAATCTACTGATGTTCTTAGATTCTATGAATTGCCACAAGGTTGCCTGAAGTTTTAAAAGGTCATAAAGGCAAAAAATATTGATCTTCTACTGGCCTGCCCATCCCTGCTTTAAATAAAAATGAACTTTGGTTGCATTCATTTACATTTGAACAAAACACATTCTAGAAGAACTGCACTGAATGTGGAGTTTTGTCTACATAGAAGACAAATCCAGCTGACAGCCATGGCCTTAACGACTGACAAAGAGCCCTTAAAAGACTTCAGACTATAAAACCAAACTGTCCCACTTTTCAGGAAGAAATATTTTGCACCCTGGGTGACCTACTGTTTATACAAATTAATGTCAAAGATGGATTTCAACTTTATTATGACAGATCTGGAATACACAGTGCAGTTTGCATGCCAAATAAAACTAAGGGAACATCCTTCCCTTCAACAGTGTCAATTCACAGAATCTAAAAACATCAGCAGATTTATAGCCAGAAGAAGAGGAAAGTGGTTTGATGACCAGCATCCTATTAGATGTCTTATTCTTAAAAAGAACACATTATTTTTCTGCTTCAAACAAAACTGGCTCCTGGCAAAAATAAAGGTTACACTAGGTCCTAAGTGCCTTCCACCTAGAAATGCAAAGAGAAACCAACAGGGTTTGTTTATGGTTTAATTTGCATGAGTTGTCAGTTTGGATTAAGGATCACTACAGACTGGGAAATGTATTTTCATAGATTTTACAGAGTTTAATGCCAGAAAGAATGATTAGATCAGCAAGTCTGACTTCCTGTATATCACATGCTATTAAATTTCTCTGAGAACTGATGGGCAGGATCCCCTGGGAGAAAAACATGAGGGGGAAAGGAGTCCAGGAGAGCTGGCTGTATTTTAAAGAATTCTTATTGAGGTTGCAGGAACAAACCATCCTGATGTGAAGAAAGAATAGTAAATATGGCAGGTGACCAGCTTGGCTTAACAGTGAAATTCTCGCTGATCTTAAACACAAAAGAGAAGTTTACAAGAAGGTGGGAGATTAGACAAATAACCAGAGAGGAGTATAAAAATATTGCTCAGGCGTGCAGGAGTGAAATCAGGACGGCAAAATCACACTTGGAGTTGCAGCTAGCAAGAGATGTTAAGAGTAACAAGAAGGGTTTCTTCAGGTATGTTAGCAACAAGAAGAAAGTCAAGGAAAGTGTGGGGCCCTTACTGAATCAGGAAGGCAACCTAGTGACAGAAGATGTGGAAAAGCTAATGTACTCAATGCTTTTTTTGCCTCAGTCTTCACAAACAAGGTCAGCTCCCATACTACTGCACTGGGCAGCCCACCATGGGGAGGAGTTGACCAATCTTCTGTGGAGAAAGAAGTGGTTCAGGACTATTTAGAAAAGCTGGATGAGCACAAATCCATGGGGCTGGATGCACTGCATCCAAGGGTGCTGAAGGAGTTGGCAGATGTGATTGCAGAGCCATTTTCATCTTTGAAAACTCATGGTGATCAAGGGAAGTTCCAGATGACTGGAAAAAGGCTAAAGTACTGCCCATATTTAAAAAAGAGAAGGAGGAGGATCTGGGGAACTACACCTCACCTCAGTCCCTGGAAAAATCATGGAGCAGGTCCTCAAAGAATCAATTCTGAAATACTTAGAGGAGAGGAAAGTGATCAGGAACAGTCAGCATGGATTCACCAAGGGCAAGTCATGCGTGATTAACCTAATTGCCTTCTATGAGGAGATAACTGGTGCTGTGGATGAGGGGAAAGCAGTGGACGTCTTATTCCTTGACCTTAGCAAAGCTTTTGATACGGTCTCCCACAGTATTCTTGCCAGCAAGTTAAAGAAGTATGGGCTGGATGAATGGACTATAAGGTGGATAGAAACCTGGCTAGATCGTTGGGCTCAATGAGTAGTGATCAATGGCTTCATGTCTAGTTGGCAGCCAGTATCAAGTGGAGTGCCCCAAGGGCTGGTACTGGGGCTGGTTCTGTTCAATAGCTTCATTAATGATCTGGAGGATGACATGGACTTCACTCTGTTTGCAGATGACACTGAACTGGGATGAGTGGTAGGTATGCTGGAGGGTAGGGATAGGAAACAGAGGGACCTAGACAAATTAGAGGATTTCATAGGTCTGTCATAGGTTTCACCCCCACTTTAGGGTACAGATGTGAGGACCTGCATGAGAACCCCTAAGCTTAATTACCAGCTTAGACCTGGTTGCTGCCACCACCCAAATCGTTTAAAACAGTTGTTCATGAGTCATTTGGGAAACTCTGTCTTCTCCCCCAAAATCTCTCCCTCCCAATTACTGTAACCCTTCCCTGGGTAACCTTCTCCATCAATTTCCTGGTGAACACCAATTCAAACCCCTTGGATCTTAAAACAAGGAAAAAATCAATTAGGTTCTTAAAAAGAAGACTTTTAATTAAGGAAAAGGGGTAAAAGAAATACCTCTGAGAGATTAGCATGCAAGCTACTCTCATAGACAACAGATTTAAAACACAGAGGATGTTCGTCTGGGCAAAAACCTTAGTTACACAAAAGAAAACCCAATTTGATTATCCCTCTAATGCAAAAAGACAAAGTCACAAAAGGAAATAAACATATGCTAATTTATTTCTTTTTTAATACTCACTACCCTGGTTGATTCCTGGATCTTTTCACTCCAGCACAGAACTTAATGAATAGAAAAAAGGAAGAACTTCCCTCCTTCCTCTTGAAGCATTTTGTCCCTCTATTGGTTCCTCTGGTCAGGTGTCAGCTAGGTTAGGTGAATTTCTTAACCCTTAACTGTCTGTTTATGACAGGGCCAAAAGAAATCTAAGATTCAACAAGGACAAGTGCAGAGTCCTGCACTTAGGGTGAAAGAATCCCGTGCACTGCTACAGACTATGGACCGAATAGTTAGGCAGCAGTTCTGCAGAAAAGGACCTAGGGGTTACAGTGGACGAGAAGCTGGATATGACTCGACAGCGTACCCTTGTTGCCAAGGCTAACGGCATTTTGGGCTTTATAAGTAGGGGCATTGCTAGCAGATCAAAGGATGTGATCATTCCCCTCTATTTGACATTGGTGAGGCATACTGGGTCCAGTTTTGGACCCCATACTACAAGGAGGATGTGGAAAAATTGGAAAGAGTCCAGCGGAGGGCAACAAAAATGATTAGGAGGCTGGAGCACATGACTTATGAGGAGAGGCTGAGGGAATTGTTTACTTAGCAGAAGAGAAGAATGAGGGGAATAGCTGCTTTCAACTACCTGAAAGGGGGTTTCAAAGAGGATAGATCTAGACTGTTCTTAGTGGTAGCAGATGACAGAATAAGGAGTAATAGTCTCAAGTTGCAGTGGGGGAGGTTTAGGTTGGATATTAGGAAAAACTTTTTCATTAGGATGGTGGTGAAGCACTGGAATGGGTTACCTAGGGAGGTGGTGGAATCTCCTTCCTTAGAGGTTTTTAAGGTCCGTCTTGACAAAGCCCTGGCTGGGATGATTTAGTTGGGGATTGGTCCTGCTTTAAGCGGGGGTTGGACTAGATGACCTCCTGAGGTCCCTTCGACCCCTGATATTCTATGATACCCTATATTGAACCCAATGAGTTTTAGTTAGACTAAGGCACTTCAGTCTCAGACAATGACAAAGTGGGTGTTCACCCATGAAAGCTCATGCTCCAATACGTCTGTTAGTCTATAAGGTGCCACAGGACTCTTTGCTGCTTTTACAGATCCAGACTAACACGGCTACCCCTCTAATACTAAATTGTTGTGTGCCACAGGCAGAGATCAGGAAATACGAATGCCTGATGCTTCAGCAATAGTAACAGATTGGGTGATAAATTGATCAGGTGAGAGATGCCCCATGATCCTAGAAGGTGTTACATGCTTCATGCTGCAGAAGAATGCAATGCCCATCCCACCCCCGCATCCCTACCAATATGACCTGGGGGAAAATTCCTTCCTGACCCCAGATCTGTAGATCAGTTTGGCCCTGAGCATGTGAGCAAGACCTGCCTGTTAGGCATCTAAGGAAGAGGATTGTCTGTACTACCTCAGAGCATTGGTCCACCCTATCTGATGTCCCATCTCCAGCTGTGACCTATCTTTGTTACTTCAGGCCAATTGTTCATCAGAGAAAATATTCCTTCCTGACCTGTGCCAGTGACTGGCTGAAGCCCTGAAGCATGAGATTTGATTACAGTAATTTTCTTAATGCAGCTCTTCAAGCGTTATGAGTAAAGCTAAGATTTTGTCATGGTTATTTTTAGTAAAAGTCATGGACACCTCATGGGCAATAAACAAAAATTCGGGGAAGTTGTGACCTGTCTGTGACTTTTGTCTGTGCTCTTCTAGATACAGGAGAGAAGGAATCACCTCTTCCAGCAGAGGAGGAAAAGCCTCATACCTCTAAGGCTGGGAGGTCTGCTGCCACAACTGCAAATAGGAAAAGTAGGGGAGTGGTGGTCGGAGACTCTCTGCTGAGGAAGATGGAGGCGCCCATCTATCGCCCTGACATTTCATCTTGGGAGGTATGCTGCCTGCTGTGGGCCCATATCTGAGATGTTACAGAGGCATTGTCAAGGATTATCCAGCCCTCTTACTCTTAACCCATGCTACTCATCCATGTGGGTACAAATGATACTGCAAGGTGTGGCATTGAGCAGATCAAGAGTGACTACAGGGCTCTGGGAGTATGGGTGAAGGAGTTTGGAGCACAGGTGGTATTCTCTTCAATCCTTCCTGTCAAAGGTAGGGGCCTGGGCAGAGACAGGTGCATCGTGGAGGTGAATGCCTGGCTGCGAAGATGGTGTCATCAGGAGGGCTTTGGTTTCCTCGACCACGGAATGCTATTCCAGGAAGGACTACTAGGCAGAGATGGTGTTCACTTTTCGAGGATGGGAAAGACCCTATTTGGACACAGACTGGCTAACCTAGTGAGGAGGGTTTTAAACTAGGTTCACTGGGGACAAGTGAGCAAAGCCCACAGTGGAGAACATGGAGACCTGGGAGATGGGTCAGAAATAGGAGGGAGTGTGGGCTATAATGGCAGAGAGAAGGGAGGGTCAGGGCAAAAGTGGGAGGCAAGATCAAATCAGTATCTTAGATGCCTATATACAAATGTGAGAAGTATGGGTAATAAGCAGGAAGAACTGGAAGTGCTAATAAATAAATACAACTATGACATTGTTGGCATCACTGAAACTTGGTGGGATAATATATATGATTGGAATATTGGTGTGGATGGGTACAGCTTGCTCAGGAAGGATAGACAGGGGAAAAAGGGAGGAGATGTTGCCTTATATATTAACAATGTACACACTTGGACTGTGGTGGAGATGGACATAGGAGATGGAAGTGTTAAGAGTCTCTGGGTTAGGCTAAAAGGGGTAAAAAACAAGGGTAATGTCATGCTAGGAGTCTATTACCAGCCACTGAAGCAGGTGGATGAGGCTTTTTTTAAACAACTAACAAAATCATCCAAAACCCAAATTTGGTGGTGATGGGGGACTTCAACTATCCAGATATATGTTGGGAAAATAACACAGTGGGGCACAGACTATCCAATAAGTTCTTGGACTGCATTGCAGACAACTTTTTACTTCAGAAGGTTGAAAAATCTACTGGGCGGAAGCTGTTCTAGATTTGATTTTAACAAATAGGGATGATCTCATTGAGAATTTGAAAGTGGAAGGCAGCTTGGGTGAAAATGATCATGAAATCACAGAATTCACAATTCTAAGGAAGGGTAGAAGGAAGTACAGCAAAATAGAGACAATGGATTTCAGGAAGGTGGTTTTTGGAAAGCTCAGAGAGCTGATAGGTAAGATCCCATGGGAATCAAGATTGAGGGGAAAAACAACTGAGGGGAGTTGGCAGTATTTCAAAGGGACACTGTTAAGGGCCCAAAAGCAAGCTATTCCGCTGGGTAGGTGTCATAGACAGATAGTTAAGGGTTAATGTCTCTTTCACCTGTAAAGGGTTAACAGTGACCCTGCAACACCTGACCAGAGGACCAATCAGGAGACAAGATACTTTAAAATCTCGGTGGAGGGAAGTCTTTGTTTGTGTATTCTTTCTTTGTCCGTGTTCTCTCTGGGTTCTGAGAGGGACCAGACATGTAAGCAGATTCCTCCAATCTTTCTAAAAAAAAATCTCTTCTGTTCTAATTTTAGTAAGTACCAGGGAAAAGACGAGTTTAGTCTTTTGATTGTTTTCTGTATTTGCAAATGTGTATTTTGCTGGAAGTATTTTAAATTGTATTTTGCTGGGGGGAGGCTTCTGTCTAGTGTCTATAAGCTGAAAGATCTGGGAGGAAGAAAGGAGAAGGAGGGGAAATGGTTTATTTCCCTTTGTTGTAGACTCAACAAATTTGGGTCTTGGGGTCCCCAGGGAAGGTTTTTGGGGGGACCAGAGTGCCCCAAAACACTATATTTTTGGGTGGTGGCAGCTTATCAGATCTAAGCTGGTAATTAAGCTTAGAGGAATTCATGCTGGTACCCCATCTTTTGGACTCTAAGGTTCAGATTGGGGAATTATACCATGACAGTAGGAAAGATAGAAAATGTGGCAAAAGACCAGCTTGGCTTAACCACGAGATCTTGCATGATCTAAAAAATAAAAAGGAGTCATATAAAAATGGAAACTAGGACAAATATCAAAAGATGAATATAGGCAAACAACACAGGGATGCAGGGGAAAGATTAGAAAGGCAACAGCACAAAATGAGCTCAAACTAGCTACAGGAATAAAGGGAAACAAGAAGACTTTTTATCAATACATTAGAAGCAAGAGGAAGACCAAGGACAGGGTAGGCCCACTGCTCAGTGAGGAGGGAGAAACAGTAACAGGAAACTTGGAAATGGCAGAGATGCTCAATGACTTCTTTGTTTTGGTCTTCACCAAGAAGTCTGAAGGAATGCCTAACATAGTGAATACTAATGGAAAGGGGGTAGGTTTGGAAGATAAAATAAAAAAAGAACAAGTTAAAAATCACTTAGAAAAGTTAAATGCCCGCAAGTCACCAGGGCCTGATGAAATGCATCCTAAAATACTCAAGGAGCTAATAGAGGAGGTATCTGAGCCTCTAGCTATTCTTTTTGGAAAATCATGGGAGACAGGAGAGATTCCAAAAGAGTGGAAAAGAGCAAATATAGTGCCCATCTATAAAAAGGGAAATAAAAACAACCCAGGAAACTACAGACCAGTTAGTTTAACTTCTGTGCCAGGGAAGATAATAGAGCAAGTAATTAAGGAAATCATCTGCAAACACTTGGAAGGTGGTAAGGTGATAGGGAATAGCCAGCACGGATTTGTAAAGAACAAATCACGTCAAACCAATCTGATAGCTTTCTTTGATAGGATAACGAGTCTTGTGGATAAGAGAGAAGTGGTAGATATGGTATACCTAGACTTTAGTAAGGCATTTGATATGGTCTTGCATGATATTCTTATTGATAAACTAGGTAAATATAACTTAGATGGGGCTACTATAAGGTGGGTGCATAACTGGCTGGATAACTGTACTCAGAAAGTAGTTATTAATGGTTCCCAATCCTGCTAGAAAGGTATAACAAGTGGGGTTCCGCAGAAGTCTGTTTTGGGACCGGCTCTGTTCAATATTGTCATCAACAATTCAGATATTGGCATAGAAAGTATGCTTATTAAGTTTGCAGATGATACCAAACTGGGAGGGATTGCAACTGCTTTGGAGGATTGGGTCATAATTCAAAATGATCCAGACAAATTGGAGAAATGGACTGAGGTAAACAGGATAAAGTTTAATAAAGACAAATGCAAAGTGCTCCATTTAGGAAGGAACAATCAGTTTCACACATACAGAATGGGAAGAGTGTGTCTAGGAAGGAGTACGGCAGAAAGGGATCTAGGGGTTATAGTGGACCACAAGCTAAATATGAGTCAACAGTGTGATGCTGTTGCCAAAAAAAAGCAAACACGATTCTGGGGTGCATTAATAGGTGTGTTGTGAGCACGACATGAAAAGTCATTCTTCCTCTCTACTCTGCGCTGGTTAGGCCTCAACTGGAGTATTGTGTCCAGTTCTGGGCACTGCATTTCAAGAAAAATGTGGAGAAATTGGAGAGGGTCCAGAGAAGAGTAACAAGAATGATTAAAGGTCTTGAGAACATGACCTACAAAGGAAGGTTGAATGAATTGGGTTTGTTTAGTTTGGAAAAGAGAAGACTGAGAGGGGACATGATAGCAGTTTTCAGGTATCTAAAAGGGTGTCATAAGGAGGAGAGAGAAAACTTGTTCACCTTAGCCTCCAATGATAGAACAAGAAGCAGTGAGCTTAAATTACTGCAAGGGAGGTTTAGGTTGGACATTAGGAAAAAGTTCCTAACTGTCAGGGTAGTTAAACACTGGAATACATTGCCTAGGGAAGTTGTGAAATCTCCATCTCTGGAGATATTTAAGAGTAGGTTAGATAAATGTCTATCAGGGATGGTCTAGACAGTATTTGGTCCTGCCATGAGGGCAGGGGACTGGACTCGATGACCTCTCGAGGTCCCTTCCAGCCCTAGAATCTATAAATCTACCCCAGCCCCAAGTTCTATTTGCCCTCTGTTCCATCTGGGCTCTGTTAGCTCCAGTGCACTATTAGTGTAATCAGCTGAGCACAGCATGTTTCAGGATTCTTTATCAGTCAGTCTCAGAACAAACACTATAATGGGAAATGATCTCATAAAATAATTTCCTTAAGGTGTAATAGGAAGAAACAGGAAGCAAGCTGTCATTGTTGCCCATATTTCAAAGTAGACTCATTCTGTTACAATGCAGCTCACAATTTTTGAAGGCTCAACAATAGTGTTGAATTCATTATATGTGCAAACTTGTAACTGATATCAGGAGCACTCTGAAACAGAGCTTTATGATTTAGTTTTAAATGGCCTATTTTTAAGCTTAATAATCAATGTCATCTGAGTGGTTCACTCAGCGTTTGTTATAAGTATCATATACTTGGCTTTGTAATCAAATTCACTAGCGGACAGCAAATAGTACTACCATGTATCATGAAAATATATCATTCATATGGTATACTTGAGTAAACTTGGGAAAGGAAAGTTAATATTCACTAACAGAGTTTCAACTGGCTTTAAAAGCAGCCTTGTCACCATAGTTATTTCTTTTAGTGTGGTCTACTGAACTGAACTTTGCAAGAGTCTATTTTGTGTGTGCTAGCGCCAGCCTTAGAGAAAATTGTGCCCTAGGTGAATGGAGAGGGAGGAGATCCCTTTACAGAGACCCCTTCCCATGCAGCTGGGGAGTGATTGGGGCAAGAAGGTGGGGGTGAGGAACTTCTTGCAGCCAGGGGAGGTTACCAAAGGCGGGTCTGACCTGGCCCCAGGAGTGGCCCATGCAGGGGTAGATGAAGTCAGGTCCCACCCCAGCCAAACTGGAACTAGCATCTGGAGCCCAGGGCATGGTAGGAGCACTGGATAGGACACCCCCAACCCTGTGCCCTCCCTGGCTCCAGGCCCAGCACTCAAAGGTTAAAAGGGCCTTAGGTTAGCTTTGTGTGTGTGGGAAGGTGGTTGACCACAACACCCCCGTGACCATGGCACCTGGGGTGGTCACCCATGTCACCCACCCCTCGGGACAGCCCTGGCATGTGCATTTTGTGCTTCCCTGACTTGCACACACATGCACGGACTCATTCTAATGTGCATATTGGTGTAGTTATTCACACATGCACAAATCAGAATCTGGGCAAACATCAGACACTTGTAACTAGCACATAATTCAGCACTCACACAAACATTTGGCCCAGCATTAAACATTTGAACTCCTTCCCCCATTGAAGTCACTGGCAGAACTCCATAAGAGTTTAGGGTATGCAAGGAATACAAATAAGTCCTATCTGAAGAAGTATTGCTATACAGGAGGAAACATGTCAACAACGGGTATCACCAAGATACCAAAGGAGAGTTGATGCTTCTTTTTGCTAATAAGAAAGTCTCTATTTCTTGAAACTAGTCACTAATTCTTACTATAGCATTCATCTTAGCCTATGCCACACCATTATATTGAATGAATTTAAGCTTCTTGCACTAGATGCCTCTGCTGCAGGATCTGACTGTTCACTGCAAATACTGAGAGCACAGTCAAATAGAACACTGTATTTTACATATAAATTCAGTAATTCATTTTAGCCTCAACTAAAAATAAAATAAAATAAAAAGCTGCAAGTTCCTGGTACTCAGAGAGCCTTCTGCAAGTGGTAAGTATCCCAATTTTACAGATAGGGAAACTAAGGCATAAAACCTTAAAATGACTTGGCCTACACATAGGATGACTGTGGGAGAACATGGAATAGAACCCAGATCTTTTGACTCCCTTTCTTGTGATTAAAACACTAGAAATTGCCTCTGAGGCACTATACGCATCTATAAACAATAAGGAAGACATGGTTCCTTCCTCCAATAGCTTAAGTCTAGTACAAATGAAGACACAATCATTCAAAATGCCAAAAGCATTCTCAGTACCCACTAAAGCATTACACTGTGAAATCCTTACCTTGCATAGTACATTTATACTCATATGGTCCTATGGAAATCAAATGGTACTCTTGGAAAGTAAGGTGTTATTCATTGTAATGAATTCACAATTTGACCTTGAATAATTAAGAATACCAGTAAGGCAGCTGGTATTCGGTGGCCCTGACCAGTATTGTTTCACTGTTAGCTTGTGTTCCCCCTAGCGCTTTGTTGTATCCAGCCATTGTCTCCTGTCTGACTAAGCTGTAAGTCTCCTGTAAGACGTTTGGGATAGGAACCCACCTTTTGGTCTGTGTTTGTACAATTCCTAGCACAGTGGGTCTAGGCTCTGCCCAGGAACAGGTGGCTGCAACATGCCTGAGGGATGAGTCACTGCAGGGTCTGCTTGATGGAGGAGGGGTGGAGCTGAGTTGTAGTCCGGGTCCAGCAGCAGGCTTGCCTCACATCTGGCAATTTTCAAGCCAAAGCAATTTTGCTAGCTAAAACTGTAGAAGAATAAAAATATGACTTAAAAAGGAATCTGGTTGTCTTTAAACTATGGGGAGACTATCATCTGTCCCGAATACTTTCAGGTACATTACCTCTAAATATCTGTCAAGGTTCCCTCCCCACTCTGAACTCTGGGGTACAGATATGGGGACCCACATGAAAGACTCCCTAAGCTTATTTCTACCAACTTCAGTTAAAAACTTCCCCAAGGCACAAATCCTTTCCTTGTCCTTGGACGGTGTTGCTGCCACCACCAAATGATATAGATAAAAATTCAGGAAAAGGGTCACTTGGAGTCCCTAGTTCCCTAAAATATTCCCCCAAGTCCCTTCACCCCCTTTCCTGGGGAGGCTTGAGAATAAGGAGAGTACTGATCATACCCTTTTTCTCTAGGACACTGAAAATCAACCAGATTCTTAAAGGAAGAACTTTATTTAAAGAAAAAGTGAAAGAATCACACCTGCAAAAATCAGGATGGAAGGTAACTTTCAGGGTAATAAAAAGATTTAAAACACAGAGGATTCCCCTCTAGGATCAGCTTCAAAGTTACAAAAAACAGGAATAAAACTCCCTCTTAGCATAGGGAAAATCCACAAGCTAAAACAAAAGATAATCTAACACATTTCCTTGCCCTTATTTAAATTTTTGTAATTTTAGATCCCTTCAGGTATGTTTTCAGGAGATGTTTTTCCTGCCTGGTCTCTCTCTCTGTCAAGAGAGAGAACAACAAAAAGAGCGCAAACGAAAACCTCTCTCCTCAGATTTAAAAGTATCTTCTTTCCTTATTGGTCCTTTTGGTCAGGTGCCAACCAGGTTATTTGAGCTTCTTAACCCCTTACAGGTAAAGATTCAGTACAGCTGCTCAGGTGGGATTTTATGCTACCCTTAGCTGTATGTTTATGACAATATCAAAATACTTAATCCAACTGTAATTATCTTTTCATTATAGATAGCCTGTATTTTTCAGAATTTGAGTAGAAGTGACTAGACACCATTTCAATGATGGAAGACCTGTAAAAGTCTATACCACCACACTTTACAATTAAAAATTATTTTTAATGTGTAGAATAGCTATCAAATATAGCCAGACTGTAATAGTATTGGTAGTATATCAATTTTAAATACAATCCCATACACAAGAGAAATGGGACGATTTCATTGAAACAGTATCTTGATTTTTGTCAAAGAATATGATGAATGAAAGGAAACATTTGAATTACTGGACAAGGAAGAATTTGAACTGTCTATAAAATTGGTATGTATTATGTATGGAATTGGAATGTGTTAATATTTTATCTGTTTAGAATTGGCTCCTCCTGTCTAATTTCTTTCATATTCCACATGTGACTGTCACACTAAGGGGATTTTTCATTTTCTTAGGTAAATTATCTACATATCTCTGAGCAAGCAGGATGATGATAGCAAATTAACTGGCTCAAATTGCAACTAAAATTAAGTTATTAATCATGAGGATTGAATTGACTGGTGTTTTGTCAGATTCTTGGTCTCTTTTTTAATTCAATATATACTTTCTATATTGAGAAATACAGAAAAATATTTGATCATCCAAACTTTGCTCTCAAAGATGAGATACCAGTGCTGCTATAAAGTAGTTAAAAACTGAAAGAGCATTCTATGTAATAACATGCACACACACAAATCATAAGAACATAAGAATGACCATACTGGGTCAGACCAAAGGTCCATACAGCCCAATATCCTGTCTACCGACAGTGGCCAATGCCAGGTGACCCAGAGGGAGTGAACCTAACAGGTAATGATCAAGTGATCTCTTTCCTGCCATCCTTCTCCATCCTCTGACAAACAGAGTCTAGGGACACCTTTCTGTTGATTACAGATTGATCTCACCCCTCGCTCCACCGATATGGCCACCAGGTGCCCGTTATCTACCGGGTAATGAGCGTTGGAATAGGGCGGAGGTTCGATCACTGGATGCCCTGGGGGGGGGTGACAAGTGCCCAAGGGTAGTGACGGGGATAACGCAAGCAATCAGTCGTAGTGTTAAAGATTAAGGATTTATTAAATGAGTCACAGATAAGAATAAGGGATAACACAATTAGTTACAGCTTGGGCTTACAATATAATACTAGAACAAATAACACAAACACTACAATTACAAATAGAAGCTGGCCCTGGTATTTTTCTAAGTCCCAGTAATTATTCAGGTCGTCCCAGGGGTTAGTAAAAGTGATATTGGTATTATTAGTAATCATAAATGCAGCAGCTAATCTCACTAAACACAGGTCGTGAGGCTTGACTGGCCCCCCTTGCTTTCAAGGCTTCCTGGTTAACGGGTTTCCCCTAGCAGGAGCCTTGGGGCGGCTGGAACCAGTCTTTGCCTCTTATCTAACAATACAGATATACTTAACAGCTAATTTTACTTACACACACAAACCACGAAAGTTTCATTACGGCCGGCAAGCAGTCAGGCTCTGGGAAACGCGTGAGCCAGGAGAGAGAGACTGCAGGGTGATCAATCCTGGATACGGTTCGACGGGAATTCGATTTCTCTCTGCCCGTCCCCGGGGGGGGGCCAACAATATATAACGAATTTTTCGTCATAATTTATAATAAGCCAATTGCAGGGTCGCGAGTGGCTCATGCCCATACAAGGGAGGCAATCGGCCCCCAGCATCTCTACTCAGGAAGCAACCGTCTGGGGGAAACTTCCCCTCCTCAGGTCGGCCGACCGCAAGGTGCTGTTTCCTGTTACAAGTTCTGCTTTCTGAGCAGCTATGTGATCAGTGGCAGTTCTGGGGGCTGGGGGAAAATTCCGTTGGGGGGTGGAGGCCGAAGCACTTGTTGTGTGGCCCTGGGGCCAAACTTGGGGGTCTAACATGCCCCCATGCTCCGGCCGACAACGCCCAACATACCTAAACCTCAGTGTCCGAGTCAGCGTCCGCTCCTACGAGCGGACGCGTCTCAGTGGCCGAGGCAATAAGGGCACTTCCCACCATCCGCCGAACACAGGCCTTAACAAAAGCACACCCGAGGCAGAGGAGGCAGAGGCCCACCACAAGCGACACAAAAAGGGCCTGAAAATAAGACTTATAGGCTCCAAGGCCCAGCCACTCCAGCCATGACCAGAAGCGGAAGGTCTCTCTGGACTCACGCACAGCAGTTCCCAAGGCCTGAAGGTCATTAATCACTTCAGTTAAGTTTCCAGAAATAGAAGACAGAGAGATACAGCACTTATCTTTAAACTGTGGATACATAGATATGAGGGTTTCACAAAAATCCCGTGATTGCAACAAAAATTGTATCATTAAGCGATTCTGAAAAGAATAATCTGCTAATTCACCTAATCGCTGATTAACTAAGCTAAAGCCCTTTGCAGTGGTGTTGGCTAACGTTTCTATAGCTAACGATTGGAATAATACTTGCTCACGCAATAACATATATCCTACGGGGTTAAATGAGACCACTGAAGATACTACAGAGGACAACGCACCCTTTGCCCTCTCCCACCATCCCCAAGAACGTCGAACCCGCCCGGCTGAACTGGGCTGCCAGGTCTTAACATAAATGCCACCTCCTTTTATTAAAATAGAACCAATGGTACATACACCTCTAGGATTGGGAGGAAGCACCGCATAGGCTGCCTTGCCACACAGCCAAAAGTGCCCGGGTCTGAGGAACCAAGGGGAGAAGGTCGAGTCCTGACATGCCGAGCCTCCCTTAAAAACTAACTTCTTAATGTGGCTGTGGGATAGATATGTGTGTTTAAGGGGCTGATAGAAGTTTTTGCCGTTATAAGTGTTGCCGCCGGACCCAATTTTCCGGCCGCGGTTACTGCATAAAATGGGGGGTGGGGACGTACGATTGAAAATAGGGCTGCTGGCCATCTCATTTCCATCTACCAGCTGCCACTGGGAACAATTGGGGTAGGCCCCAACCCAACTGGTTTCTGTTCGATTATGTCCCAAAAAGGCCCAACAGTGGGATGCCATGGGCCTTTCCCCAGGTGACAAGGGGAGTGGGCCCATACGACGTACCCTAATTTCATTAAAAATAGGAAAAACAAGGGGGGAAATGGGGTCAAAAAGATCATTTGTGCAACCTGTCCATTGTACGGTGGGGAGCCACTGAGCAAAGGGGGAAGAACAATTGAGGGGATTATTAATACTACTAAAGTTAAACACTAACGGCAATAAATCAAACAAAGGCCTATTTACAGACAGCCTGTTGGAACATGCAAGACAGTTATCAGAGGTCAGCGAAGATAAGTCGATGTTTCCTCCCAGGGCTTCCTGGATCCAATAGGCTGCGAACAGAAGCTGATGGATATTTTCGCCCACACGATACCGTCTCGGGTTCAGCAGAGGTGGGTCCCTCTGATCGTTGTTCTGGCCTCCCGCCGCTATGGCGAACTGTAAGACAGAACAGAAGGCGGCCTTATTGGCCCCCGTTAGTTCGTTCCTGACTCGGAACGCTTGCTTATCCAGTTATGATGGACCAAGGTGTGGGTGCCCCGGGCATCCACAATCGTGTAGGTGTTAGGATATTTACCTGCACTTACAATTTGGGCAGCGTAGGGTTCTCGGTGACCTGAGGCCTGTGGCTCAGCCACCCAGACTAGTTGGTCAGGCTGATATACGGGAGTCCAGGGGCCTCTAGGTCTGGGGCTGATTTCAGGCCAACGAGAATAGTTTGCATTGAGAGAGATTAGAACCTGCGGTAATAGTGCACTCCAACCCTTATAGTCAGCGTTGGGATTAACTGAACGTATCATGGTTTTCAGAACCCCGATTTTCCGCTCTACAACACCATTACTTTCGGGGTGATACTTCAAGTGAATATGGAGGGAAGCCCCCCATCCCAGCACTAATGCTTCAAAACGTTTGCTGGTAAACGGGGGTCCTCCATCTGCTTGAACTTCGGAGGGCACACCCCATGCTGCGGCTACCTGTTGCAGTGCCCCAGCCACAGCCGCAGCCGTGGTGGTGTTCAGAGGGATGCAGTGAGTTTGACGGGAGCCCAAATCTACCACTACCAGAGCCTTGGTTCGTTCAGGGTGTTTAGGCTGACCCTTGTTAACAGGGCTCTCAGCTGGAAGGGCTGAAATGGGGTTCTTCGGGGCTGGTGGCATTCGGAGCCGGGACACGGCCTCATATAAGGTAATAAGGGGTTGCCCAACCCAACCATGCAACAGCAGGAGTCCCCCTGTGTCAATCGGTGGGGCGCCATCTACGGCCAAGTCCACCGCGTCCCGTTGGACCGGAATTTGAGTGGGATCTGTGACATAAATAAAGGGGACACCTGACTGAACCTGTTGCTGGTCTAAATTTAACGGTACCACTTGTGGGTTCCACACTATGATGGACGCTCCGGCAATAGCCCAGATGATCTCATGGGGTGTATTTACGCTGCCGGGAGGTACATACAGTCCCTTAAAACTGCCTTTCATGGCCAAGACGGCCGCGGCCGGGGTGGTGAGCGGCCATACCTCATTTCCCAAGAGATGATGACCCGGGAACCCCGACGCCCAATTGGACGTTTTGGCCAGAACAGCGGCTTCCTCCCTATCCACCATCTCTGCCCCGTGATCCAGGGCCAGACGACCCAACCACACTAGGGGTGCCTCGCCCTCCCTGCGCCTTGTGTCTGTTAAGAATTCCTTCATCTCCGCCTTGGTGCGAGTTCGGTACTCGGTAGTCGTAACTGTCTGACCTGTATAATAATCCACCTTACTTTTGGTGATAGCAACAGGCATGGCCTCCATCTGCCCCTTCTTCTCAGGCGCAGGTGGGGCTGAGGGGAGTGTGGGATAAATTAAAGGGCAAGGGGGGGCTTCATAAGGGGGTGGTCTCCCATCCTCCTGCTCTTTGCCACTTATCTCACACTCTGCGCTGTCGGTGTCGTTAGCAGCGGCTTGTTTAGCAGCAAACATAGTGCAACCATGAAGGACCGCACAGAGGTCCAGCGTTTTGTTTAATGCGCTGAACAAGACTGTGGACACGTCTTCCAACTTATACTCGTCTGGTCTAAGTTTCCTTGTCCGCCTGGTCTGTTCCAATTCCTTCATTAAGTGGACTAACAACCCGTGGGCTGGATCACCCGGCTGTACCCGGGGCGGGAGTATGAATTTGGGAACGGTGGCCCCGGATCTTTTTATGATACGGCTACACTCGTTCCAAATGCCAGACGGTGTCTCGGTCCGACTAGTCTCCGCAACCCCCATGCACTGGGATTGCAGGGAACTATCGGCCGGCTGACATTTAAAGGTGGGATGGCAATGGAGGAGACATCCTACGGCAGGCAGGGTTAATGAGGTTGTATAGCTTTTTGACCCTGACCCTGATTCTATAATACAAATCCAATCTAGGGTGGGCTTAGCAGACTGTCTGCTGGCCACTTGGTGAAATTGCAGGTGTTGAAATTGCTCGAGCTCAGATTGTTCACGGTCCCCACTACACCACGGGCACTGACCCTCCCGAAGGCATCCTGTTCGTGACGCCATGTTGATTACAGATTGATCTCACCCCTCGCTCCACCGATATGGCCACCAGGTGCCCGTTATCTACCGGGTAATGAGCGTTGGAATAGGGCGGAGGTTCGATCACTGGATGCCCTGGGGGGGGGTGACAAGTGCCCAAGGGTAGTGACGGGGATAACGCAAGCAATCAGTCGTAGTGTTAAAGATTAAGGATTTATTAAATGAGTCACAGATAAGAATAAGGGATAACACAATTAGTTACAGCTTGGGCTTACAATATAATACTAGAACAAATAACACAAACACTACAATTACAAATAGAAGCTGGCCCTGGTATTTTTCTAAGTCCCAGTAATTATTCAGGTCGTCCCAGGGGTTAGTAAAAGTGATATTGGTATTATTAGTAATCATAAATGCAGCAGCTAATCTCACTAAACACAGGTCGTGAGGCTTGACTGGCCCCCCTTGCTTTCAAGGCTTCCTGGTTAACGGGTTTCCCCTAGCAGGAGCCTTGGGGCGGCTGGAACCAGTCTTTGCCTCTTATCTAACAATACAGATATACTTAACAGCTAATTTTACTTACACACACAAACCACGAAAGTTTCATTACGGCCGGCAAGCAGTCAGGCTCTGGGAAACGCGTGAGCCAGGAGAGAGAGACTGCAGGGTGATCAATCCTGGATACGGTTCGACGGGAATTCGATTTCTCTCTGCCCGTCCCCGGGGGGGGGGGCCAACAATATATAACGAATTTTTCGTCATAATTTATAATAAGCCAATTGCAGGGTCGCGAGTGGCTCATGCCCATACAAGGGAGGCAATCGGCCCCCAGCATCTCTACTCAGGAAGCAACCGTCTGGGGGAAACTTCCCCTCCTCAGGTCGGCCGACCGCAAGGTGCTGTTTCCTGTTACAAGTTCTGCTTTCTGAGCAGCTATGTGATCAGTGGCAGTTCTGGGGGCTGGGGGAAAATTCCGTTGGGGGGTGGAGGCCGAAGCACTTGTTGTGTGGCCCTGGGGCCAAACTTGGGGGTCTAACACTTTCCATACCCATCCTGGCTGATAGCCATTAATGGACTTACCCTCCATGAATTTATCCAGTTCTCTTTTAAACCCTGTTATAGACCTCAGGCAAGGAGTTCCACAGGTTGACTGTGTGCTTTGTGAAGAAGTACTTCATTTTATTTGTTTTAAACCTGCTGCCCATTCATTTCATTTGGTGGTCCCTAGTTCTTATATTATGGGAGCAAGTAAATAACTTTTCCTTATTCACTTTCTCCACATCACTCATGATTTTATATATCTCTATCATGCAGGACCTCATGTTACTCCTAGCATTTCTATATCCAGTACTGCCATGCAAGTAGATGCTCAACTTAAACTGAATTAAGCTTTACCCAGGTCAGACAAATTAATAAGAATCAGTTATTAAGGTTAATTAAATAACCATGAGTATGTTAAACATTGTTGAGGTTTATCAGCAGAGCATAGCATCTCATCTGATAGTGTTGAAACTGGATATACATTACAACTTCAAAAGATATGTAGGTAAAAATTATGAAAAGCTTTCCATAATGCTGTCTGAAAAAAAATCAATGTATTAATACCCATGCTGCATACTTTAAGTCTTCGTCTAGGTTTAGAACTTCTGTTGCATAGAATATCATGCTTATAGGTGATAAAAGAGCATCCTAAATCTAGGGTCAGAATGTGGGAGAGAGGAGCAGTGATATCTGGTAATACTAATGGAGAGTTAAGATAAAAAACTGAAAATGATATTTTTTCATCATGATTCAATCCGTGTTCATATTTCATTTACACCTTTATATTTTCAATCCTGACTTGTTTCTATATTTCTCAGTTTCTTAATGTAATATCTTTATCCAGTTTAACCCCCCCTCCCTCTTTTTGGAGAGAATTGAGGGAACCAGTGTTCTTCCAAGAGATATACACCTAACCGGCTCTCATTTCAAAATAAAACTAAAGACACCCATCTTTTCTTAACTGTGCCTCATCACTGGTACAGTAGTAAAGCTCCATGACATGGGAAGTGTACTTTGCAATATCAAACAATAATAAGAATAGCGATAATGACATATTGTGACCCAGGCCCTCTTTCTAATGATGTCACCAGTGCTCAGGGGGCCAGATTCATCGCAGTGTAACTCCATTGATGTCAATAGACTTAACATCAAGGATGAATGAGCCTGCACTATAGAAAGCAAGAATCAGTGGGATATTGACTGTAGTTAGGTGAGACTGGAAGCCCTACACAGAATGAGGCTAGTCAAAACTGAGATGTGTAGCATTTCAGTCTAATCAAACCCAGCTGGGCATACAATAGACACAATAGAGTCAAATTTCTTTTTGCTTTTCAGAGCTTAAGCCAAGGAGAATGGAAAATCTCCGTGGTTTGACTTTCAAGTTACATGTAAAATGAACAGATGGGATTCAAACCTAAAAGGTCATTTTCATTCCATCTGTCCTATTCTCCATGTTCTCCTAGTTCTCCATTGTCTGGTCACAATGACACAGCCAGCTCTGTGCCATACTTTCTAACCACTTATCTGATTAATGTTTGTAATCTGCATTTTGTTTTGAAATAGGTTCATGGCTGGAACTGCTTCCTGCCTTTGGGCATCTGTTCCATACATCCTGTATTAAGGACCCAGATCCCCTTATTAGCTGAGTTGTGTATAGTGCAGGACTTGATGGCCTTAAGCCACCTTTATTCTTCTGTGATTCTGGAGCTTGCAGGGAAGAGCTTAGCAGCTGGGGATTGGCAAGGTGTAAGGACACACTCCTTTATCTCAGCTAACCCTTCTATGCCAGGGGCCAGGAAATATGGGGTAGAATAGAATGGGTTAGATTTTATTTTATCGCACTGCTATGTGCCATTGGAATGGACCTCAGGATCCAGCCCAAGAAGGTTATTCTTTATGGCATGGACATAAGTACAGCCTTATTTACTGCAGGATTAATATGACCCTCTTGCTTTTGAGTTTTTTACTCTCCTAAATAGTTTAGCAGGCTCCATCTAAGATGTACCTCAGAATTATTCACCTCCACTGAATAAGCCTTTATGTCCTTTATTCTTGGTGACTAGCAGTCTAATTTTTCTAAACTTTTCTTGAAATCAGAACTTTTGCAGTCCATTACAGGCCTTCTGATTCTCTTCCCTGTTCTCATTGTGCTCTGGCTATGCTCAGCTGGTGGACAGTACTTAAACGTATGCCCAAAACTTTCTAACCTGGGCTGAGGCAGAGAATCAGGGAACCACAGTCCCACTCTCTACCTCTCTCTGTTGCAGAGAATCTGACCCAGAAGCTTTAAGTTCTTCAGTCTCCTTCCATTGATGAGGACGATGCATGAGCCATTGCACAGTTTTGCTGCTGGGTTCCTACTACAACCGATAGCCCTGTCCAGAGTGCTATAATTGACCTTATTTTCTATTTAAAACATCTGCTAGTTATATATGCATCTTTTAAAGGAGATTAGAGAACATACAAGTCCCTTTAATATGGGTTTTATCTAAGACCTCTTTAGGAGAGAGAGAGAGAGAGAGAGAGAGACATACAAAATTCTGTTTTTAAAAGGCTGTTTGTTTTTTCCTATTCAGAGAGTATTTTAGTTTAATATGTAGCTTCTCTATTTCTTTGATTAACAGTAGATTTGAAGTACTGATTGTGGAAAAGGTCAATATTAAATAATAGACTGGAAAACCAAAATCACTGAATAATAATATAAACCACGAGACATACTCATACAGCAGCCTCCAGCTGGGAAGAATTAGACAGGTTCATTTGCAAATACTGCATAGCAGTAGAAAAAGTTTAATTTGTTTGGAGGATTTTCCTGCAGCGGTTCTTGTGATGGTTTCACCATTCTATTCTTATTATTACACAGATCCTCAAATTGCTAAGGCAAAGATTATTTCAAAAAGTGAATTCTACATATTGGAGGCTTCTTGCAATCCAGTTAATGGTAGTGTACAAGTTGTTTTAAGAGTTTTGCCTAAATTTTCTTGCAAAATGATTAACACAGTTCAATAGGTCTGCCAGTTATAACAACTACCTGGAGCAAAGGTACAAGGTGTTGTGAAGATATGCTGTAACTGTGGCCATAAGGGGAAGGCAGATGTGTGAGGACCTTTTACAAAAGCAAAGAGATTCTAAGGCACTTTGTACTCCACTAGTCCTCAACTAACAGAGCAGCCCCTAGTGGACTGTTTCAGTTAGTTAGAGAGACAAGCTAGGTGAGGTAATACCTTTTAATGGACCAACTTCTGCCGGTGAGAGAGACCAGCTTTCAAGCTACGCAGAGCTCTTATTCGCGTCTGGGAAAGATTTCAACCAGTGTAAATTAGAGCAGCCATTTAGCAGCCTATACAATGGACTGAAACATATCCCAGCCAGCCCCAGGACCAGCCGCGAAGTGACAACAGCCACTTTTCTCTCCCCATTTCCTCAGCTGAGCCGAGCGGAGCAGCACTGGGGAACTAGCCCTAATTCTGTCACCAGTACCTCTATTACACTGTATGTGAAGTTTTGTTTAATTTAGAATAGAGCTTTGGAAAACAAAGAGACAATTTTTTTTATCAAATGTAGATTGAGAACTGTAGGTGTGTTATAATTTGAATCTTTATGATTTCTTAACTGAATGTTTTCATACTTTTAAACACAATTTTACAATAATCTTTTGTAATGGTAATGTTACCATATCATCATTAATCTTCAGCTAACTAAGCTTTACTTTGGAAATTTTCTAATTTAATTTTATGAGGGAGAACATACAGCATAGTATGAAAATATGATTATCAATAAATATTTATGTTCACACTATTTCATATGTTCATAAGTGCATAAAATTTAGCAAACACATTCTTCCTATTAGTATGGACTTTCTGCAGTGCCTTCGAAGTGCTAGGCACTGCGTAAAAGTATTTTTGTGATAGGCCTTCATGAACTGGAAGGAGTTTGTGTAGAAAACTTTATGCAGTTGGGATATAATTTTTTAAAGTACCTAAGTGACCTAGGTGCCTAAGTCCTGTTTTCAAAGTTGACTGATGCACTTATGCTCCTAAGCCCCATTGACTTTCAGTGATACATGAAGTGCCTAACTCAATTAGGTGCTCTTGAAAATTTTCCCACGGGTGCATAGCACAAACTTCTAGAAGACTGAGTTAGATACTGTGCAATCTTTATGCTGTTATACATTAGAACATGCTCCACTTGTGAAAGTTCCAGCCCTGGGGATTTCCTAAATCTCATGGAAGAGCAACTCTACTCCTGAAAAGATTTAAATTCCACTGAGTAGGCATTTTCTTTTGTCTTGCAAAAGAACCCATGGCTAAAATTATTAAATCCAGAGTTCTGACATGCAAAATTGTAGCTGTAGGCATTTGATAATTAATTATTTGTCCATTTATTTCTGTGTCATAAATAAACAGAACTGATTAAAAATAATATTAAAAGTATTATTTAGGTAAAAATCAAAATGAAGATGTGCATGAAATTTTAAAGAATGGGATTTTCAAACATGCTTGGCCTACTTCTGCACCCCCTGAAGTCAATAGGAGTTTTACCTCTGACTACGGGGGGGGTGGGGAGGGGCGAGGGGACAGAGCTAGGCAGTTTTGAAAAATCCCACCCACAGTGTCCCAGTGCAACAAAGTTGTTTGTAAATGTCAATGACAACAAGTAAATTAAAAACAAACAAACTCCCTTTGCACATCCATCCTAAAATTTCAACCAGGAATGCTTTTTTACTTTTTCAGAGATGGTTGTAACACAGATTTTCCATCCTGAAATAAAAGGTCTTAAATTGTGAAACAAAGCCAATATTTATTTATATATTTTAAATTAAATTCTGAAAATTAAAATGTTTCAGGTCCAATTAAATGTTGATTTTGACCCTTTGTTTTTTTAAATATAAAGTAAGTAAATTAAATATTAATTCAATAGAAAATTAAGTAAATTTCTAAACAAAACGTAATTTCAAAATGAAAATCAAACCTTTGTTCCAAAAATGTTGAAATTTCCTGGTTTTCCAATGTGGTCATTGAAATTTTATCAAAAGGTATGGATTTTGTGAAAAAAAATGGTTTTTGTTAATACAGTATTTTCTGACAGAAAACTGTTTTGATGAACATTTTCTGATCAGCTCTATTTTTCAATCCCCTGACCTATGGAATGTACTTACCTCTAATTTTATAGAAAATTCAATCTGTACTTCAATTTTAATTGTAGTAATTTTGTTTGACAAACATTTGTACTCATCACTGAGAGACAAAATCTCAACACAACCTTAGCTAATAATGCCTAAATTATTAATGTGCATGGGAAAGATCAGCTACTTCATTAACCTTGGATGGAGCTATATAGTTGATTAAATAGTTATTTGATTGTTATTTAAGGGAGATGCAATTGTGAAAATATTACTTTCCTTTACCTAATAAGCATTCCATGCTTTAATTAGAAAACATTCTATTAGCCTGAATTAGACATTAGCTACACAACATAACTTGTTGCTAGTTAAAAATTCTTTTTAGGACTAATCTGTGTTCCTTCCTTGTATCTTCAGATATGTTTGTGTTTAGCTGAGGAAAGAAGAACATCGAAGAATGCAATTTATTTCACACTGAGGATTTATGAATATGCTGATGCCAAGACATTTTTATTTAAGGAAATCAAAGTAGCAGTAACAAAGATAGTTGCTTTACTTTATTGACAGTGTTACAATATATAGATATATCTAATCTCTGTAATATTATTTAATTTAAAATTAATTGTTTGCTCCAGTTTTAATTTAGGAGTTGCAATGGTCAGACATAAAGCAAAGCTAGTTTGCTTTTTGTATTCTACTTAGCTGTGTAAATGATTTTTGAAGTCATCTGCACGTAGATTAGAGAGGAACATTCTTAGCTGGATCAAACAGAACTCAAATTGGAACTTCACTCCCTCCTAGAACAAAAGTTTGACATCTGAGTTTTCCTCCCTACACTTTTGTGTGCGCACACATGCATGCTCCTATACTGGTCTAGGCTGGGACTTGAAAGAAGTATGAAATTAATGCACAGGAGAGGCTGATCTTGTGGCATTCCCAGCCTGAAAAGAAACAGGAAGTACCACATTATTGCCAATCTCAAGCATTCAAAAATTTTATGAGGAAGGTGCCCCCAAAATCACGAGAATGTCTTAAAAAATGTCACAACATTCTAAAAATAATTCTGGATTTTTTTTTCACCTTCTGGTATTCAATCCTTTAGGGTTCATGTTCAGGCTGTTAAGCTGCTCTCCACAACCAAGAGACTTAGACAATTCCTATTATTTTAAAAGAAAGCTGAGGGTCTCATGTAATCACATGACTCCAGGAGCTTGGGCTTTAAGAAAAGACACCCAATGACAGGAGAATTGTAATAAAATTTCAAAAGTTGGCAGTGCTGTATCAGAAATATTGTAAGAGCCTGATTTCAAGTCTAATTTTAAAGACCCAAGTAATTGCTTAACATAGGTAAGTTCTAACTAAACATCCAAACTTCTGCAAGTTAAACTTCAAAACACACACTCTGAAGACTCTGAAGAATTTTGGTTCTTCACTATCAGCAATTTAATTTTGAAGGTTTTCATATAAATAAAAGTAAATTTAAACTTGACGAACTTACAAATAACTCCTACTCTATTGCCATTCAAATAAGCCTTGACTTTGATAAGACTTAAATACATGCTTAAGTGACCATATTAACCAATTATTGGATAATATGAATGGCATATGAATGAATTACTTCTTTATCAGCACAGACAGTTTGTGGGTAAGAAGACTGCCACACTGAAGGTAGAACAGACATTGTAGAGATAAGAGGGGATTCAATATAAATGTGATCACAGGGCGTGGTAAGAAGTATGGCTGGTCCCAAAATAAAATGAACATTTGTTCAGGTAATAATGGAGAGGTATGTGGAAAGAAGAATTCAAGAATGCTTCCCAAGTTATTTTATTACCAGGGAACACTGGATCTGTTTTTGTTGTTAAATCAGGAAATGATGACATATAAGCGGCTGTGAGTTCATTATGCAAAGTCAACACAGGATACTTTAAACAAGAGTTTTGATTTTTGTAATGACATTTGAATTTTCACCGCAAAGAATAACAATTTTTCAGATAATATGGGAGGAACAGCTCCTTACACAGAATACATACCTGGGGAAGATCTCAGCTCATGGAACATTATGGATGATAACTATGAATGTTTTACATTAATCATATTCATATACAGTATCATAAATGCAATAATGAAGGGAAAAGACTTACCTTTTGCAAAATAAATAAAAAATAACATAAAATTTGCATAGCAGATGCTCATATTTGCTTGTATTGATATGGGCTTCTGATTTTTACTGACATTGTCTCTCTAATGGTCAGATTTTTATTTTAAACGTGGGTGAGATTTTTAAAACACTCAGCATTGGCCTCCCTCTGTTTCCCATTGAAATCAACAGGAGTTTTACCCTTGCCCTCAGCGGGAACAGCATTTAGGTCAACAATATAAATGCCGCTCTGTGCTAATGCTTATTTTGGATTTCTATTACAGAACAATATTACAGGATACAGTAAGCATAGAGGACTGTTATTTACATAAATGAAACATTTTTCTTGGAGACTGAAATCAAGCTGATGTGGCTTTTTGCACTATATATGTCAAATTAGTGTAATTGTGTTAATTTTATTTGATGGTTTCAGGATCACATCTGACAATCAAATTTATGTTAGTTGAACTCTACCAACTTGTTCTTTTTTTCAAAGAATAACATGCAATTATTAATTTGCTCTCAGGGGACATGTTAAACATAAACATATACCACGTTAATCCTGCAATAATATAGTTAATTTGTATTTCCAAAGAACAGTGATGTCATAGACATCTGTGCTGAATAGAATCCCAAGTCTCAGCTGTGAATTCCTCAGATGCGATTACTGGGACGGCCTCAGAGTTATGACACCAACATGTGGAATTTAATGGATGACTTATTTATATGTTGTTTTTTCACATTATAAGTGATAATGTAATAAATAAGGAAAAACTACAAATTCAAAACAGATTTGCCTGAAGACACAACTCTAACCTCCTTATAAAAAGATGTAGTGGCCTTCTGTGGGCTTTAAATATATATATATATATATATATAGCATATTGTAAGAGCAATTAAATGAAGAGATGCAAATAAAGCACTGGCCTTTATAGGCATGTAATTCTGAAGGTCGAGAATGTTATGTGTTGTTAAAATTGTTATTGTAGATTTATCTAGAGATAGGGAGATCGGCACATATAATTCACATAAATCCTTGATCTGACTGTGTGTTGATATTTGATTAGGAATATCCAATCTGCACCTCTGCTTCTCTACTGCTACCCACTTCAGCATTGGAAGACTGAAGTCTATTGGAGCTACAGGTGCTTAGGGTCACGGTTCTAAGTTAAATGTTAATGTCTTATTTGACACACATGCCCCTCGGCCCTCTGGTGGGCACCCTCTCACTATTTCAGATTTCCTAATTGTCATTTCTCTTGAGCAGAGACCTGTCTCTCTCTCTCTCCAGATCAGGCACTTAGACTTGCAGTTGTTCCTCTGCACTTCACTGTGATTTCCTCAACAAGTGTGACCACGGTCCAGCATCTGTGGTTTTCTCTTTCTGCAGAGACTACCTTAGTGTACACCAGTTACCAACTAGTCTTCACAAAGAAAATAAAATTATTTTTAGGGCAAAAGCATTGCAGAGGAAAACACATAAAAACAATAAATGCACCTACACAGATGCTAAAAGCTTACCTGAGTTCACCCTCATTCCAATATAGGGCTTGGGTGTCCATCTTTCAAACGCTTCAATGGGGTTTTCTCTCTTGGTTACAAGTTTATGTCAGGATTCAGATAAAGAACAACCTTGGGATAGTTCACCTACTTCCTTATACAGTTTGGGCCTTTATCTATTACAGGATGCCAAAGATCAATCACCAGTCAATAGTTCTCTCTTCAGGGCAACTGCTTCAGAGCTTGGGTTTTTGCATAACCAGTGATGGGAAATTTGCATTACCCTCCTCCCTGGGATTCCCCAAGAAACCACCTCAGTATGCCAAGGGCCCGAAAACACATTTAATACTTATTATCACAAAGACCAGGTCTGTCTGGCTGTTATAACTGTCCTACTCAGATCTGAACCTTAGAGTTCAGAACATGAGAAGCTAGCATGAAACCTCCAAACTTAATTACCAGCTTGGATCTGATATCGCTGCCACCAGCCAGAAGATTCCAGTGTCTGGCTCACTGTGGTCTCCCCAAAACCTTCCCTGGGGGACCCCAAGACTCAGATTCCTTGAGTCTCACAACAAAGGGGAATAAACCATTTCCCTTCCCCCTCCTTCCAGATTTCCCCGCCCTGGGTTCCCTAGGAGATTCCCTGCTTCAAGTCCTTGAAACACAAGTACCAAGAGATCAAATCTCTCTCTCCCCTCACCCAAAGGGTATGCAAAGTCAGGCTTTGTAAATCTAACACAAAGAGATGTTCCCCCTCGCTTCGTTTCTTAGCCTTAACCAGTGAAAAACACTTAAACAGGTCTTAAAAAGAAAGCTTTATATAAAAAGAAAGAAAAAGACATAAAATTGGTCTCTGTATCAAGGTGACAATATACAGGGTCAATTGCTCAAAAGAAAAAATGAATAAACAGCCTTATCCAAAAAGAATACAATTTAAAACATTCCAGCAACTACACACATGTAAATACAAAAAAACAATATAAACCTATTGTCTTACTATCCTTGTACTTACAACTTGGAAACAGAAGATTAGAAAGCCTGGAGATAGAAAGATCACTCTCAGAGCCGAGAGGGTCACCGAACCAAGACAAAGAACAAAGAACTCACACCCAAAACTTCCCTCCACCCAGATTTGAAAAAGTCTTGTTTCCTGATTGGTCCTCTGGTCAGGTGTTTGGTACCCTTTGTTAACCCTTTACAGGTAAAAGAACATTAACCCTTAGCTATCTGTTTATGACACTGGCACATTTTAATGCAATCGTATTTTGAATTCTGCACACTTCCCAGGTCTCACATCTGTCACACTTATGACCTCTACAAATCAGGCCATCAATCTTTAAATATGGTAGGATAAAGAAGAATGTAAAGTTCAAAGATATGGGAAATATAAAGCAAAGGGAAACCAAAAAGCTCAGGCCAAATTGGGTGTACCATGAATGGATTACAAAATGGGCCATCTTGATTGAAATTCAGCATGGATTAGGTCACACAGGTACTTCCCTGAGTGGCATTCAATGTAGAATTGAGGTGTACCATTTTCATCACTTAGATTGTTTTGAACTTTTGCATTTGTTTTTTAATGCAGCAGAATATACTATTGCAAGGATGGGCAAGCATATTGATGCAGACACACGGGGCTAGATTTTTAAAGGTATTTTGGCACTTAGATATGCAGGTAGGCATCTAATGGGATTTTAAACCTGCTTAGGTGTTTTTACGAAAATCCCTTTAGGAGCCTATCTGCATCAGTAGACACCTACATACCTTTAAAAATCTAGCTCTTAGTCCTTAGCAAAATTGCATGGAGCCCCAAAGGAGGAGAAACAAAACTGAGCCAGTTGTGTGCCAGTTCTAAGAGCCGTCCTGCTAGTTCAAGAAAGAATAGCTCCGTGTGGCCAGGCAAGTAAAAGAGGGAAGAATGACGGGACTTTAAAGAAAGAGAAGCATGAGGGCACATTGCAGAACATGTACCAGCCTTCCAAAGGCCTGTACAAGTTCCCCAAGTGGATTTGGTGTGCCAGCGGTAGCTGGTAGGCCCCTTATAATGTTATGTCTGATGTGGATATAAAGCCTAGTCTGTGTCCCATCACGCACCTATCCCCTGTATATCTGCACAGCACAGAGTGGAATTTTGTCCCATAGTACTCTAGCTTCTTTCATGCCAAGGCTCAAGAATTTGTTTTATGCCACAACAAAACCAAAAGAAAGAAGCCAATTAAACTGCTGGCCAGGTAACTTCCACCGGATTTTTAGAATGCACTACACAATTATATTAAAGGCTAACACCCAGATCCTGAAACTTGCTTCATGTGAGTTGTCCCCTTGTGTCATTAATTTCAGTGGGGGCCTGCACAGATGTGGGATTCTTGTTCACATGACAGTATTGGGACCTTGATTAGGAATAAAACTGGAGACTGGGTACTCCTCCTCCTATTTGTTCAGTTTTACATGGATTCAGTTAACTTGTTTCCTCTAAGAGCAACACTCTACAAATTTCCATTTTGTCTTAGGTATTTGGAAATGTAGTTAATCTGCTACAGAAATCTCAGCTCCGAGATGTGGAAGTAGGAATGCCATGCATCTCTAATGAGTGTTCCTGTACGGTTTCTTTATAGATCTTCACAAAAGTCTGTTTAGATTAAGACTTCAGTTCAAAGCATACCTGACATTTATGTAATTCACTATGGATTTTGGATTAGGCCCTTTGTAACAAAACAACAACAACATCAAAAACTGTGTCCACATAGCATCAACTTTAGAGCTTTAGAATCAACTGCTTTAAAAAGGTCACCTGACACCTGATAGATCACCCTCCCTGCCCTTTCAGTCCTTGGCCCCTCTGCCAAGGTGTGCTAATCCTGACACAGATAGACAGGGACTGGTTCTTCATTGACTTGTGTGGTCATTTACACCAGAGCACGTTGTTCTGATCTGGTAGCATTTTATGCTCACTTTGTAATCATTTTGCCCTGGTCTAAATAACTGTGAGCGGGGCAATGAAGAACCAAGCCTTTATTTATAAGAAATGGGACTAATTACAATATGTTTCACATATACGACTGAGCCATAAGAAGGCACCAATCTTTAATCCTTTGGCCAGAGATGTACCCAAACCAACCCCCCAGGATATATAGCTGGGTTCAGATAAAAAAATTATAATTCAAACTCTCTCCTTAACAAACCACATCTGGGAAATGTTAGATTCAGATCTAGATTTCAATTTCCTAAAAATGGAATTGTTTGAATTAGATTGTAGCATTTTAACAAAGGTGTCACTCGTGTGCAAATCAAGCATGTGCCTAAGTATTTGCAGGAATGGGGTGTCGGTTTGCCTCTACTCTGAACCTAGATGGATTTTGAGTGGTGACTACAGGTAAAAAGAAATCTAGATTTCATTGCAAACCCCTGAGCCATTCAGCACTTTTGGCCCACAGTAATTTTTTTTTATGGCTCTGTCATAAACCTAGGAATATGTTAATTGATGAATGAACTGCTGGTGTAACATTATAAAGAGCAATAAGACTCTTTCAGACATTTTTGGAAAGGGTGTTTCTAGATAATTCAATCAATTTGTTAGGTTTAATTGCTGTTAAAGAAAACAATAGGACTTTTGATACATTATTGTTGCAGAGCTTTCATTAATTTTATTTAAAACAAAAAGCAGTTGTTTACATTTTATGTAGAATTTTGTGATCACTCAGCCAGATAAAATGGTACCAATAAAACGTTCATGGTGGCCAGAAAAAAAATCAAGATCTAATTTGCACAACACATTCCATAGTGAATGGCTATTAAATTTTGAAACGTATTATATGGAATTACTGTTACAAGGGGGATGCATATAAGTCCTGTAATAGACACTTACTGGCTGCCCTCCTATGGTGAAGAAATTTTATTGAATCAACTTTGAGCCTACAGGCTCAGTGTCAAACCAGAAACATCTGCTCAGATGCTGTTGAAGCACTAGTCAAAACGAACAAGTTTTAGCTGGAGAAAATATAAGAATATAAGGGTAGGGAATGGTTCCAAAAACCTAAGCTTGTGTAAATCTTCAAAAAGACCTCTAAATGAGGCAGAGATGGGAAAGGAGTAGATTGTATTCCACTCACTTTTCTTCATTGCTTATGTTTCAACATCTTTGCTTTCCTAGGTGGCTGTTCTAAAACCACATAGCTCCAGTATCCAAAGCACTTCATTAGAGATTCATACCGAATTTCCTGTTTACTTGTAATTAGGCTTGGCAGAAAATCTTTTTTTTTATAATATTGATGGATAATATCGATGTTTATTTTTAAGAATTTTATTTTTAATCAATTTAAAGTCACAGTGGTGTAAAATCATAGGTTTTAAGGATTTTTTTTTATTTATTTAAATTTTCACAGTTGCAGGAAATTATGAGGGGGAGTCAGTCAATTATTTCATGACAGTAGACACTGAGATTCAAAAAGCTAAAGCTTTATAACCATTAAAACACAAATCGTCAACATCGCATGTCCAAAATATACAGAGGAAATATCCTTAAATCAAACCGTAGTTCTCAAAGAGCTTTTTTCTTACTTTACCAATCTGTAAATTTTTGTCATCATCAATGGAAATATTTTTTGAGTACGTACATTGAAATCAACCTTTACTGATAAAAATCTCATTTTTCCAAGCCTGCACTTCGCTAGGAACTGTAAGACCAAGAACTCCATGGGATAGGGGTTCATTACAAAACAGATCCCAAAGTCTTGCAGCAGTTACTTGGCTAACATTATGGTTTGTGGTTGCTGGGATACAGTTGCTTTAATGAAAACACAGTCTTGCCTTATACAGAAATTATTCTTCTGCATGCTGCTACCAAAAAAATTCTTGTATTTTAGTAGACCTGATGATGTTCAACCTCCACAATGCATGGCATGTGACACCACACAGTGATGTTGATTGTTTTTATTTTGGTTTTTAAAAACAACAGACCTCAGATTCATGTGAGAAAAAAAAAGACACCTTAATCAAAACAAGAGTTTCAAGTCATCCTGGGCTTGTGGTGCCATCTCTAGCCTCATATACTCCATTTTTTGTGGCTTATGAGGTATCTAGACATTCTCTGGAGTATTATTATCACCCACAACTATTTCACATTTGGGGACAATACATGCCTTCAAGCCAGCGGCACTGCTATGGGTACCCGCATGGCCCCACAGTATGCCAACATTTTTATGGCTGACTTAGAACAACACTTCCTTAGCTCTTGTCCCCTAATGCCCCTACTGTATTTGCACTACATTGATGACATCTTCATCATCTGGACCCATGGAAAAGAAGCCCTTGAGGAATTCCACCATGATTTCAATAATTTTCATCCCACCATCAACCTCAGCCTAGATCAATCCACACAAGCGGTCCTTTTCCTGGACACTACTGTGCTAATAAGCGATGGTCGCATAAATACCACCCTATACCAGAAACCTACTGACTGTTATACTTACCTACATGCCTCCAGCTTCCATCCAGGACACACTACATGATCCATTGTCTACAGCCAAGCTCTAAGATACAACCCTATTTGCTCCAATCCCTCAGACAGAGACAAGCACCTACAAGATCTCTATCAAGCATTCTTAAAACTACAATACCCACCTGCTGAAGTGAAAAAACAGATTGACAGAGCCAGACGAGTACCCAGAAGTCACCTCCTACAAGACAGGCCCAACAAAGAAAATAACAGAACACCACTAGCTGTCACCTTCAGCCCCCAACTAAAACCACTCCAGCGCATCATCAAAGATCTACAACCTATCCTGAAAGATGATCCCTCACTCTCACAGATCTTGGGGGACAGACCTGTCCTCGCTTACAGACAGCCCCTCAACCTGAAGCAAATACTCACCAGCAACCACACATCACTGAACAAAAACACTAACTCAGGAACCTACCCTTGCAACAAAGCCCGATGCCAACTCTGTCCACATATCTATTCAAGTGACATCATCATAGGACCTAATCACATCAGCCACACCATCAGGGGCTCATTCATCTGCACATCTACCAATGTGATATATGCCATCATGTGCCAGCAATGCCTTTCTGCATTGTACATTGGCCAAACCGAACAGTCTCTGCGCAATAGAATTAATGGACACAAGTCTGACATCAAGAATCATAACATTCAAAAACTAGTTGGAGAACACTTTAACCTTTCTGGTCATTCAGTGACAGACCTGTGGGTGGCAATTTTGCAACAGAAAAGCTTCAAAAACAGACTTCAACGAGAAACTGCTGAGCTGGAATTGATATGCAAACTAGATACAATCACCTTAGGTTTAAATAGGAACTGCGAATGGCTGAGCCATTGCAAACATTGAATCTATCTCCCCTTGTAAGTATTCTCACACTTCTTATCAAACTGTCTGTACTGGGCTATCTTGATTATCACTTCAAAAGTTGTTTTTTTTCCTTACTTAATTGGCCTCTTAGAGTTGGTTGGCAACTCCCACCTTTTCATGTTCTCTGTATGTGTATATATATCTCCTCAATATATGTTCCATTCCATGCATCCGAAGAAGTGGGCTGTAGCCCATGAAAGCTTATGCTCAAATAAATTTGTCTGTCTCTAAGATGCTACAAGTACTCCTGTTCTTTTGCGGATACAGACTAACACGGCTGCTACTCTGAAACCTATTATAGTTATGTAATTCAAAGCTATCTTTCCTTTATCAGTTCTGCTATGGAATAGTACTATTGAATCTTTCTTCTGCACAAAAAATGTCCAGATAAAAACATGGTTGGCATCTCAGTTTGATCCAGGTCTTTTCCATAGATCACTGTTTCCCAAACTTGGGACGCTGTTTGTGTAGGGAAAGCCCCTGGCAGGCTGGGCTGGTTTGTTTATCTGCTGCGTCTGCAGGTCCAGCTGACCGTGGCTCCCACTGGCCGTGGTTCACTGCTCCACACCAATGGGAGCTGCTGGAAGCGGCGTGGGCCGAGGGACGTACTTCCTTATTCCCTAGCCCAGAAACTCCCTCTTGATGCTGGATTGGAGAAGGTGGAGCACAGGCAACAGGGAAGGATCATGGGAGCAGGAAGCCCTATGTTCCAATCTGTATGGCTAATCTAAACTAGCTCCATGGAATCCTGTAGTCCCTGCTCTGCATCATTTCCCACTGCTGCTTGCAGGCCATGTGCTTCAGGGATTCTGAGGTGGAAACTGCAGGGAGAGTGCATGGAGCCCTATACTCAGCTTCACATAAATCTATATTTCTGCTACCTGCAGTGATGTAGGGCCAGGAGTATTGTAGCTCCAGCCCCACCAGCAATATTCCATTCTGCAGCATATCACCCACACTACACAGTTTCTATAGTGTAATTGATGCTTGTGGTATTTTTGGTAAGTCCTAGGCCCATTAGCCCCTAATGACCAATGGCCCCTTATTAGGGTTGCCAACATTTTAGTCATAAGAACATAAGAACAACCATACTGGGTCAGATCAAAGGTCCATCCAGCCCAGTATCCTGTCTACCAACAGTGGCCAATGCCAGGTGCCCCAGAGGGAGTGAACCTAACAGGCATTGATCAAGTGATCTCTTTCTTGCCATCCATCTCCATCCTCTGACAAACAGAGGCTAGGGACACTATTTCTTATCCATCCTGGCTAATAGCCATTAATGGACTTAACCTCCATGAATTTATCCAGTTCTCTTTTAAACACTGTTATAGTCCTAGCCTTCACAACCTCCTCAGGCAAGGAGCTCCACTGGTTGATTGTGCGCTGTGTGAAGAGCTTCCTTTTATTTGTTTTAAACCTGCTGCCCATTAATTTCATTTGGTGCCCCCTAGTTCTTATATTATAGGAACAAGTAAATAACTTTTCCTTATTTACTTTATCCACACCACTCATGATTTTATATACTTCTATCATATCCTCCCTTAGTCTCCTCTTTTCCAAGATGAAAAGTCCTAGCCTCTTTAATCTCTCCTCATATGGGACCCATTCCAAACTCCAAATCATTTTAGTTGCCCTTCTCTGAACCTTTTCTAGTGCCAGTATATCTTTTCTGAGATGAGGAGATCACATCTGTATGCAGTATTCAAGATGTGGATGTACCATGGATTTATATAAGGGCAATAAGATATTCTCTGTCTTATTCTCTATCGCTTTTTTAATGATTCCTGACATCCTATTTGCTTTTTTGACTGCCGCTGCACACTGCATGAACATCTTCAGAGAACTATCCATGATGACTCCAAGATCTCTTTCCTGATTAGTTGTAGCTAACTTAGCCCCCATCATATTGTATGCGTAGTTGGGGTTATTTTTTCCAATGTGCATTACTTTACATTTATCCACATTAAATTTCATTTGCCATTTTGTTGCTCACTTAGTTTTGTGAGATCTTTCTGAAGTTCTTAACAGTCTGCTTTAGTCTTAACTTTCTTTAGCAGTTTAGTATCATCTGCAAACTTTGCCTCCTCACTCTATACCCCTTTCTCCAGATCATTTATGAAGAAGTTGAATAGGATTGGTCCTAGGACTGACCCTTGGGGAAAACCACTAGTCACCCCTCTCCATTCTGAGAATTTACCATTTATTCCTACCCATTGTTCCCTGTCTTTTGACCAGATCTCAATTAATGGAAAGGAGCTTTACTCTTATCCTGTGACAACTTAATTTACATAAGAGCCTTTGGTGAGGGACCTTGTCAAAGGCTTTCTGGAAATCTAAGTACACTATGTCCACTGGATTCCCCTTGTCCACATGTTTGTTAACCCCTTCAAAGAACTCTAAAAGATTAGTAAGACACGATTTTCCTTTACAGAAACCATGTTGACTTTTGTCCAACAATTCATGTTCTTCTATGTGTCTGACAATTTTATTCTTTACTATTGTTTCAACTAATTTGCCCGGTACCGATGTTAGACTTACCAGTCTGTAATTGCCAAGATCACCTCTAGAGCCCTTTTTAAATATTGGTGTTACATTAGCTATCTTTTAGTCACTGGGTACAGAAGCTGATTTAAAGGACAGATTACAAACCTTAGTTAATAGTTCTGCAATTTCACATTTGAGTTCTTTCAGAACTCTTGGGTGAATGCCATCTGGTCACGGTGACATGTTACTGTTAAGTTTATCAGTTAATTCCAAAACCTCCTCTAGTAACACTTCAATCTGTGATAATTCCTCAGATTTGTCACCTACAAAGGAAGGCTTAGGTTTGGGAATCTCCCTAACATCCTCAGCCATGAAGACTGAAGCAAAGAATTCATTTAGTTTCTCCACATTGACTTTATCGTCTTTAAGCGCTCCTTTTGTATCTCAATTGTCCAGTGGTCCCACTGGTTCTTTAGCAGGCTTCCTGCTTGTGATGTGCTTAAAAAAATTTTATCACCTTTTGAGTTTTTGGCTAGCTATTCTTCAAACTCCTCTTTGGCTTTTCTTATTAAATTTTTACACTTAATTTGGCAGTGTTTATGCTCCTTTCTATTTACCTCATTAGGATTTGACCTCCACTTTTTAAAAGATGCCTTATCTCTCATTGCTTCTTTTACATGGTTGTTAAGCCACGGTAGCTCTTTTTTTGTTCTTTTACTGTGTTTTTTGTAATTTGTGGTATACATTGAAGTTGGGCCTCTATTATGGTGTCTTTAAAAAGTGTCCATGCAGGGATTTCACTCTAGTCAGTGTACCTTTTAATTTCTATTTAACTAACCTCCTCATTTTTGCATAGTTCCCCTTTCTGAAATTAAATGCCACACTGTTGGGCTGCTGTGGTGTTCTTCCCGCCACAGGAATGTTAAATGTTATTATATTATGGTCACTATTTCCAAGCGGTCCTGTTATAGTTACCTCTTGGACCTGATCTTGTGCTCCACTCAGGACTAAATCAAGAATTGCCTCTCCCCTTGTGGGTTCCTGTACCAGCCGCTCCAAGAAGCAGTCATTTAAAGTATCGAGAAATGTTGTCTCTGCATTTCATTCTGAAGTGACATGTATCCAGTCAATATAGGGATAATTGAAATCCCGCACTATTATTGAGTTCTTTATTTTGATAGCCTCTCTAATCTCTCTCAGCATTTCATTATCATTTATCGACCATCTGACCAGGACAGTGATATAGATCCCTACGGTTATATTTTTATTAGAGAACGGAATTACTGTCCATAGAGATTCTATAGAACATGTGGATTCATTTAAGATGTTTACTTCATTTGATTCTACATTTTCTTTCACATATATTGCCACTCCCCCTCCCCCCACGACCTGTTCTGTACTTCCAATATATTTTGTACCCAGGAATGATTGTCCCATTGATTGTCCTCACTCCACCAGGTTTCTGTGATGCCTATTATATCAATATCCTCCTTTAACATGAGGCACTCTAGTTCACCCTTCTTATTATTTAGACTTCCAGCATTTGTGTACAAGCACTTTAAAAACTTGTTACTGTTTGTTTGTCTGTCCCTTTCTGATGTGTCAGATTCTTTTTTATGTGAATGTTTCTCGTCTGATCTGGCCCATGCTTTATCCTCTTCCATCCTCTCCTCCTAACTAAAACCTAGGGAAACTCTATCAATAGACTTTCCTCCAAGAGACGTCTCTGTCCAATCCATGTGCTCCTCTGCAGCAATTGGCTTTTCCCCATCTCTTAGTTTATAAAATGCTCTGCAACTTTTTTAATGTTAAGTGCCAGCTATCTGGATCCACTTTGGTTTAGGTAGAGCCCATCCTTCCTGTATAGGCTTCCCCATCCCTAAAATTTCCCCAGTTCCTAATAAATCTAAACCTCTTCTCCCTACGCCATCATCTCATCCACACATTGAGACTCTGAAGCTCTGCCTGCTTACCTGGCCTTGTGTGTGGAACTGGAAGCATTTCTGAGAATGCCACCATAGAGGTCCTGGATTTTAGTGTCTTTCCTAGCAGCCTAAATTTGGCATCCAGGATGTCTCTCCTACCCTTCCCTATGTCACTGGTACCTACATGTACCATGACCACCGGCTCCTCCCCAACACTACACATAAGTCTATCTAGATGCCTTGAGAGATCCGCAACCTTCACATCAGGCAGGCAAGTCACCATATGGTTCTCCCAGTCATCACAAACCCAGCTATCTATGTTTCTAATGATTGAATCTCCCATTACTAACACCTGCCTTTTCCTAATGACTGGAGTTCCCTCCCCCAGAGAGGTAACCTCAGTGCGAGAGGATACCCCAACATCATCTGGAAGGAGGGTCCCAACTATGGGAAGGTTTCCTTCTGCTCTCGTTGACTGTTCTCCTTCCCTGAGCCTTTCATTCTCCTTAACAGCGCAGGGGCTGTTTGACCAGAGGTGAGACAAATCTACAGTGTCCTGGAAAGCCTTATCAACATACTTCTCTGCCTCCCTTAGCTCCTCCAGTTCAGCCACCCTGGTCTCCAAAGCCCATACACGGTCTCTGAGGGCCAGGAGCTCCTTGCACCAAATGCACATATATACCACCTGCCCACAGGGCAGGTAACCATACATGCTGCACTGAGCACAATAAACAGGATAGCCCCTATTCTGCTGCTGGGCTTCTGCCTGCATTCTCTCCTACAGCTACCAAGGTAATGATAGGGTTTTTGTTTAAAACAAGCAGTTTTGATTATAGTTTAGTTTAAAGGTTTTAAAGAATGGCAAGTGTACCTTGCCCCCTTCCCACTCCCCTTCCTAACTTCCTCTCAAAATTCCCTGTTAGTGGCCCCGGTCGTAAAAAACCAAACACCCTAGCCCTGCTCCTTCCCTGAGGCCCCACTCCCCACTCACTATACTCCCTCGGTGACTCCCTGTCCCAGTCATGTTCACTGGACTGGGACAGGGTTTGGGGTGTGGGAGGGGGTGAGGGCTCTAACTGGAGGTGCAGACTCTGGAGTGGGGCTGAGGATGAGGGATTTGGGGTGCAGGAGTGTGGGAGGGGCTTGTGGGTTGAGGCAGGGGGTTGGAGTGTGGGGGGATGAAGGCTTTGGGGTGGGGCTGGGAATGAGGGATTCAGAGTGTGTGGGGGGCTCTGGGCTGGGCCAGGGGGTTGAGGTACAGGGGAGAGGGCTATGGGCTGGGGGTGTGGGCTTGGGGGTGGGGCTGAGGATGAGGGGTTCAGAGTGTGGGAGAGGGCTCTGGGCTGGGGATGAGGGGTTTGGGATGCAGGAGGGGGCTCTGGGTTTTGAGGGGCTCAGGGCTGGGGGAGGGGCTTGGAGCATGAGCTTACCATAGGCTTACCACTGTGTGCGCCCCAGAAGCAGCCAGCAGGTCCAGGTCCTAGCTGGGGGCCAGGAGGCTCCACGTGCCACTCTCGCCTGCAGGCACCATCTCCCCTCCAAGCTCCCATTGGCCAGGAATGTGTTCGGGGCAGGGGCAGCACACAGAGTCCTGCCCTTCCCCACACCCTGCCTAGGAGCTGGACCTGCTGGTCGCTTCTGGGGCACAGTGCGGTACCAGCCAAGACAAGTAGAGACTAGCCTGCCTTAGCACCGCAGCATCGCTGACCAGACTTTTAACGGCCCGGTTGGCGGAGCTGGCTGGAGCCGCCAGGGTCCCTTTTCGACCAGGTGTTCCGGTTGAAAACCAGACACCTGGTCACCCTACCCCTTTTATGGAACACAACAATTAGCAAGCTAACAACACCCATTTCCAAACTTGCTGTGGTGACACCAGAAGGAGTGCAATGGGAGCCTGGAAATTCACCAAGGAGTAAAAGCCCAAATCAAAGTGAGGAGGAAGCAAGACTTGTCAGGAATTTTCCAGAGAATGTTGGCTTTAGGCGGTCTATCCAGGAGATGGAACAGCAGAGCTAGCAGTATAATCTATTTAAGTAGTAGCTGATTCAATAGTATGCACATACATGAATGTGCACCAAATTCTGATTTCATCTGCCAAATTCTTTAAAAAACATCATTGTGAATTACTGAGTTAGATGAAATCATTAGTAAGAAGACAATATTCCACCACCACCACCACCTCAAAAAAAGAGAGAAAATGTCTTTGTATATTAGCTAAGTTATGGCTCACAGCCCCAGAGAGAGGAAGTCATTTCTACGAGAGAGCTGGAATTCATGGAACAGGCTGCAAAGGGTCCTTAAAAACTATTGTTTGTAGCTCATTCATCAAGTAAACCCTGGGATTTTGGCCATATAATGTTTAAGTCAATATCCCAGATATTCCCAGTCTCACTGGGGTATGTCAATGAGCACATGCTTAGTTTTTGGACTTTACATACTGAATATATTGTCCAGCCATCTGTAGGCTTGAAGTTTCTGAATCCTTAAAAGTAAAGGATCTCAGCTCTAGAACATGTTTTATTTGCCGTTGATTCCCTTATTCCACATATAGGAAATGCAGCAGTTCACTTTTAGAAAAAGTGGCTCTTGTTCTGTGTACAAAGTGTGATGTTATGAATATATTATAATATCTCATTGAAAGGTGACAGGGCCAGAAAGAGTTAATTAATTCACAGATTGACCTGACCCATGACTTTAGAGACTGGTTAGGAAGATATGTAAATGAATAGAGCTTTGAAATGCAAGTCTGCATTGTTAGAGAAAGAATGGTAGATATTTGCTTAGGTCTTGCGATGTAAGCAAACAAGTCTTGTCTATTGCTATAGCTTTTATTCATAGATCAAAAAAGGAATATTAACATTTAGGAAGACACTTGAGTGAAATAGTATTATTGTCTATATGCCCCTTTGAAGGTTGTGGTAACCTGTATTTGAACTGTTTAATGGATAAATTATCCTGTGCTAATTGCCATGATGTTTAGGAGAAGGAAAGTTAAGCCTATATTGTTTTCTTAGGCCAAAAGGCAGCAGGAAATGCACAAAAACCCTGGGACACGATCCTTCTTGATCTCAGATCTGCTTTGGGTTTCAAGAGGAGGAAACCATAAGCCATAAGGATTGAGATTCGCAGTCACTGACTGGAGTCACCCTGAATATGGACATTGGACTATAACCTATGGGCTATATCTGACAGGACTTTTGGCAACTATACGCTCATTTCTGCTATGTATCTGAACCTCAAGAATTGAATTCAAATATGTATGTATATTGATCTTTTAACCAACACACTCTCTTTCTTTTTTAATAAATTTTAGTTTAATTAATAAGAATTGACTATAAGTGTGTATTTTGGGTAAGAGCTAAGTTATAATTGTACCTGGTGTGTGGCTGACCCTCTGGGGTTGGAAGAACCTTTTCTTTTATATGATGAAATAAGATTTTCAGAATTTATCATCATATGTTTGACATGTTTGTCTGGATGGAGGCCTGAGGCTGGGTACTTTAAGGGAACTGCGTTGTTTGGACTTCTGAGTAACCAGTTAGGTAATACAGGAGCTGCTTATGCTGGCTTGGTAAATCTAAGCATTGGAATAACCAGCAGCTTCTGGAGTTTGTCTGCCCTGTTTTGTTTGCAGTTCACCCTAATTGAGTGACCTCAGCTGGCTCCCACAGGCAGCATCATCACACAAGGTATGTTTTACGTAAGCAATGCCTAGTTTCAATTCACCCCTAATTAGAGTTTATGTTAATATTCAACCAGAGGACTTTGGAGCCAGAGAAGGGAACACAATTAATGTGACCAAATCTTAAAATGAAAAACTGGGGCATCTTAGTGGTAGAAATTATTGTGTATTAAAAGTTTCTGTTGGCTACCTGAAGTAGGGTCAAAGTACCAGATAAACTCTATTTATATGCATTTGCTTCCTAACTGAGATGCACACCTGTAGTGGCTTTAGCTTCAGCTCACAGCAGGCAACCATTACAATGGAGCTATTTTCTGACTAGTACTTTTGTTTCTGTGTACTGTATTTGTTAAAAACTTTCTCATTTCCCATAGTCCTGTTTACTAGTACTAAAATTATGATGTTTTACTGCCCTTCTATTTCCCCTGCAAGGTTTAACTGATTGTGCGAATCCTGGCTTGTGGCCTGGCTACCCACTTTTTCATTTCCAGCATGAAATTTTGGCCTAGTCTTTGAACATAATGATTTCTCTGTATAAGCAGCACAGCTATTACATTTCACTCCAACATCTTTTCATTATCTGAATCTAAATATTAGTAATAGAGAAATCAGAAAGTGTTCTGGGGAAGAAAGTTACAAGGTTGTATTCTCTCAATCTCACTATGGGATTTTTTTTTAAAGAGACAGGCCCAAATTACAGCCCAAATACCGCCAATATTTTCAGCTGAGAAGGGGTGTTGGATGTAGATCCAAATTTTCAGGTCTAGGCCCATCTCTTTGTCCATTTATTAGCATCACATATTTGTATAATCCTTTCTGGAGCTTCGTCAGCTGCTTCTCCTTCTCCATCCCCTCCCTGCCCCCTTCCTTCTTTTGCCAAGGAATTTAATCTGTTTCACCTATGCAGCCCAATTTTCAAAACCAGCAGACTCCAGAGTTTGCTAGTTTTGCCTTTTGCAAGAAATTTTTTACAGGGCTTGATCTCAAAATATCATTGGGACAATTGCTTTCCAACTACTGAGTAATGTCAGAGACCATTGCTATTGAGGAAGTTATTACAGAGACCTTAGTTTATGATGATTTTCCACCAGCAGATACAGAACTGAGAGCAAGCCAGAAAAATGATCTAACCACAGTAATATTCCATTGCTTCCCTTCACCAGATTGTTAATATTTATTATTAACCTGAATAGCTTATATTTTGTTGCCAGTGAAAGTGGCAGTACATGCACTAAAAAGATGTGAGGCTTGCAGGGGGAATCACTTGGAAATATCTTTTTAGAAAAAAACCAGATTGCAGACTAAATCTCACTTAGATCCACCATTTAAAATCTGAATTTCTGAGACATTCAATTTGGAAAACATACAGATAACTCTCTAAACTTACATGAAAATGAATATCAAAGATACATCACCAGTACAAGAATATTTGGTAGAATTTGTTTATAAGGAATTTCTCTTTAGTGAAAAACATAACCAAGGACAGATGATACCATGTAGAGATAAAAGCCATGTCCCACTGAAACCATAGAACTGTTAACCTCAAGAGTGAGACCTTTGCTTAGGAGACAGTTTTGTTGATAACTGGCCCACAGTTGTGGAACTCACTCATAAAAGAGCCTGGAATAACCACAGATTAATGCAGGGTTTTTCAAACAGGGGTCGCCGCTTGTGTAGGGAAAGACCCTAGCGGGCTGCGCTGGTGTGTTTACCTGCCCCGTCCGCAGGTCTGGCCGATCGCGGCTCCCACTGGTCACCTCCGCTTGCAGCAGCTCCCACTGGCACAGAGCCGCGATCCGCGGCCAGTGGGAGCCACAATCGGCCGGACCTGCGGATGGGGCAGGTAAACACACTGGCCCGCCAGGGGCTTTCCCTACACAAGCGGTGACCCCTGTTTGAGAAACCCTGATCTACACAATGATAAAAGACCCATGGCATGACCACAGCTGACTCAGACTCATGGGGCTTGGTCTGAGGGGCTATAGAATTGTCATGTAGACATTTGGGCTCGGGCTGGAGCCTGGGGTCTGAGACCCCTCTAGGGAGAAGGGTCTCAGAATCCAGGCACCAGTCCGAATCCAACTGTCTCCAGTTTGGGATCCTGAGCCCTGTGAGCCTGAGATAGCTGACCCAGGCTCTGAGACTCAGTGCTGTGAGTTTTTTATTGCAGTGGAGATGTACCCGTAGAGGCCAGACAGATAGAAAGTCATTACATTTCCTGTATATATTTAGATTTTGAAGAAGTGGTACAGTTTTAAAAAGGAATCATTCTACAACTTTTCAAGAATTAGTCTTATTTAATACATTTCTTTCCAGTGTAAAACAGCTCTTAATACTTTTATTGCTGCACCAACATTTCCAGAATAGCCTTCCTATCTCTATTATTTCCATATTCTTATAGTGTTTATAAGAAAGCAGCCAGTTTGCAAAGAAATTAAGCATTCTACAATAAGATTAATTACCTCACTGAATAATTTGGATAATATTTAGGATGAATCCAGTCTGTTGTGGCAACATTTGCAGTTCAGACAAGAGTGCTAAAGCCAATCCCTATTGTATAACAGCAAAACAGGAAGACAACATGAGAAGGGAACACATTTGTGGTGATTTCACAATAATGTTTGGCTTCAACATTATTTAAAGTTTTATATTTTGATTCACATCTCACCTCAAGCTTCACATTTTCTGTACTACTCTTCAAAATATGGTAAGTATTTATACACCTAACTGAAACTCATATTTAAGGGTGCAATATTTAGGACCCAAAGGCCAATTTTCAAACTTGGGTGCCTACAGTTAGGCTCCTAAATTCATATATAAGATCTAAATACATTTGACTCAATTGTCATATCTGCTAAACATTCATTGATCCAGTTGATTTATTTAGGTGTCAGTGTTTCGATGTCAAAGTTCGAAAATTTTGGCTTTAATGTCTTAAAGATGGAATCTTCAAATATGAATGCAAGTTAGATACATCAGTGTATATGCATTGCATGTCAAAGAGCAGTGCATATGTTCTTCACAGACAACTGGCATTTAATTCATGTAATAGGTGTCTGACTGCAGAGCACCACGGTGACATGATGTGTCACACAGAACAGGAATGCTATTCAGAAATCAGTCTTCACTTCCTGGCCTGGGATAGGATGAGAAAAGGTTACATCCTATCACATGGCAGGGATCAGTAGTCACTGGTTGTAGTGAATATTGTTATACTGACTACATATATTTACCATTTATTTGGCATTCACTGTACAATAAGCATCTCACTAAATCTAACCAGGCACACCTAGTCACAACAGTTTCTGAAGGATAAATATACTTCAATAAATATATTTGTAACAATTAGTTGGAAACAATTATGTAATAGAGAAGCCACTGTATGTAATGAGGTCAGTGTTATAGTTATTAAACATCACTGAATATTCAGGCAACAAAGTATATTCAACACACAATTAATGTATTAGGAAGTGACTATATCTACGTTGGGTTCATGCTGGCAGGAGGGGGAGTTGTTAGCACAGATTACCGGGACAGCCATGCTGCAGCTGTTAGGACAAAAGGATTCCACAAAGGGGAGACAGGCTGGGGTGCAGAGGGAAAAGGCAGAATAGGACCATGATATTAGACCAGGGAACTAGTTACCACAGCCCTACTATAACAGAGTCAGAGTTTTTCTATTGGGTTTGAACTAATGGATTTTTCTGTTTGTTCTTTAGTTTTGATGATGTAAATGATACATATGAAGTGTGTACATATAAATACCAGAAACATAAGAGTACTTTTGAGAGAGAGAGAGAGAGTGTGTGTGTGTGTGTAGGATGGCACTGCAAACAAAGTGAGGCACAGAGACCACAAGAGATGGTGGATTTTGTGGAAATTCAGCAATGAGTAGAAGAAAAGGATGCTCAATTACTGATTACTGGAGTAAAGTAAAATTGTTTCTCTCAAAGATAACCTCACAGAAAACTTTAGCTTCTAAACTTTTATATAAAGGGGAACATTCTCAAAGACACATAAGGTTCCTAACTCCCATTGTAAATCAATGGGAATCCAATGCCTAATTGATATTTATGTCTAAAAATCCCCCCTCACCCATCCCCACCACCAAAAAACAAACCAACCCCAAAACAAAACATAGGTTAACCTAGTCCCAGAATTTAAAAAACAACCCGGTATAACCCTGGAGGTAGAAGTCCAGAAGTGGATTAGGGTAGGAATGCAAAACATGTGACTACTTGCTTTTGGGTGATCATGAGAGTCAGACCAGTAAGCTGTACTTTGGTACCAAGTCAATTGGTTGGCAAGATACAATTATATAATAAAACACCTAAATGAATATGATGTGCAAAATGGGTCTAATAATCTACTAGCAAGTTAACAAAATAGAGAGTAAAAAGGAACAATTTTATATGGGTTCTCAAAAAGCCTTTGACAAAGTCTCTCAACATGCATTAAAGGAAGCTGAGAAATCACAGGATGAGAGGTACTCTATTGGATTAGGATCTGGTGAAGAGACAGAAACCAGGTTAAGAATAAGTGGCCAACTTTCAACATGGCTAAAGGTTAATCAACAGAGAGGTACTTGGAGGACCCACACAAGGACCAGTTTTATTTAGGATATTTTTATGATCTGGCAAAGATGGCAAATAGAGAAGTGGCAAAATGTATGACACAAAATTATCTCTCTTAGACCAGTGGTTCTCAAAGCCGGTCTGCCACTTGTTCAGGGAAAGCCCCTGCCGGGCCGGGCCAGTGTGTTTACCTGCCGCGTCTGCAGGTTCGGCCGATCACAGCTCCCACTGGCTGCGGTTCACTGCTCCAGGCCAATGGGGGCTGCGGGAAGCCGCGGCCAGCACATCTCTCAGCCCACGCCACTTTCTGTAGCTTCCATTGGCCTGGAGCGGTGAACCACGGCCTGTGGGAGCCGAGATTGGCTGAACCTGTGGACGGGGCAGGTAAACAAACTGGTCTGGCCCGCCAGGGGCTTTCCCTGAACAAGCGGTGGACCAGCTTTGAGAACCACTGTCTTAGACTGAAGATGACTGAGGCACTTCAGACAGATCTCAGAGAAATTGGAGAATGGGCAGCACGATGGCAGATAAAAAGGTGTGTAAAAAATACAAGGTAACACATCAGAAATAATAACTTGAAATACTCATGCACATTGCTCAGACCTGAATTATCAAAGTTCACTCAAGAGAAAGATATGAGCATCAATGTGGAACACTGACTGACTGCTTAACGCTCAATGTCAATCATCAAAGCAAAATTGTAGGAAACAAAATAATGAGACAGAAATATTAGTGAAAATATTACATCACTATATAAATGAACAGTATGCCTCATACTAGGCTCATGTCTGTCATCACATCTTATATGAGATATATCAGAAGTAGAAGTGATCCAGAGGCATGTGACCATCTATTAAAGGCTGGGAATGACTTCTGTATGATGAAATATTGAAGAGATTAGGGCTGTTTAGTTTATAGATGGTATAGATTTCTCTATACCATTCATTATGTAGCTGACACTTATTACCCTCTCTTATAATACAAGAATGGCATTCAATGAAACTGAAAGCAAACTAATTTAAAATAGATGCAAGGAAATACAACATATATAACCATCCTGTGTAGCACATTAAAAAAAAAGAAAAGAAAAAAAAGAATGATTGTGCCAAAGAGATAAAACCCTCATGCTTCAGAGCCTAAGGCAACCATCAAGTGACAGGAATTAGGAAGAAAATTCTCAATGGACAGATTCATCTAGGATTGTCCACTGTACTTTCCTCTGAGGTTTCTGGAACTGGCTATTTTCTATGACAAAATACTGAGCCAGATTCATCACAGGGTTGCTCTGGACTAACAAATCCTGTGTTCCCAGGTTTTCCTATGGGAAAGACAGAGTATGTTGACACACAGGAATCCATTTTTGAAGCACTCTTTGCTGGAATGACTGCTTAAGCCAGCCAGAAGTAGCTATCAAAGCAGAAGCTCTCTGGTTAATATAAAAGGGGACTTGGGAAATAGGACAGAGCCATTAAAGTAAATTGAATGGATGCTGGGACCTAGCTGTCTCCTTGTTTTCAGAAAAGAATATTGAAGAAAACTAAGTAAATCTGACATTAAAAGAGCTTAATTTCCAGTATATTAAGTACTTTCAGGTGTCCAGACTTATTATTAATTTCATGGGAATTATTAAAAAGGGAGTGCGTAGGAATGAAATTCTGAAACCACATTATCATGTGTTTAAGACTTCACGCTGTTTAGAAAATATGTGATTTCTTTATGTTGTCAGCATTGTTTCTTTTAATCCTTTTTGCAGATTTTTCAGAATGACAATGGAATTGTTTATAAACCAGTTTTAAGAAAGGAAAACATTTTATTCAAACCTGAGAGGCATGAATAGGCTTGTCTCACCATCTCTTCTCTAAACATGATGGAAGTTATTTCAATAAATAATGCAGGTAACAATGCATGCTGTAATAATGCTTAGACTACATAATCCACAATTTTTACTTGCCCATTTACAGTTAGCGATATGGGCCTTGCTCCAAAACCCATTGAAGCCAATGCAAAAAGACTCCTGTTGATTTCCGTGGGCTTTAGATCAGCACCAGGGCCCTATTCTTCAAGTTCTCTTTACACGGATCTCTAACTGAAGCCACCTCATGTGGTGTCATCAGGATTAATTCATTACCATTTGCAAAGTGCTTTGAGAGTCTCCAATGGAAGGCAATGGGAGTTCTGTGCACAGAGGACTTACAGCATTGGATCCATTAACAGTGCAGCATTTTTTAAGAGGACTCCTTGCTGGTATGGTAATAGATGCATCCTACACCATTATACTGAATAATATGTAAAAATCCAGTTGGACAATAAAGTTTGTTTGCATTCACATTTCTCTTGTACATAATTAATTTCATTTACAGTACAGGAAATTTTGTGCTTTGACAAGATACATAAATTACATACATAAACTATATCCCATGCTATAATTAACTACATTGTCATTTTCTTAATCTTTATTAGGAGAAAGTATTCAAAACAAAAAGGGAAATCTGAGAAACAGTAAAATAGAAGTATCAGAGGGGTAGCCGTGTTAGTCTGGATCTGTAAAAGCAGCAAAGAGTCCTATGGCACCTTATAGACTAACAGACGTTTTGGAGCATGAGCTTTCGTAGGTGAATACCCACTTTGTCGGAAACATACATCTGACGAAGTGGGTATTCACCCACGAAAGTTCATGCTCCAAAACGTCTGTTTGTCTACAAAGTGCCACAGGACTCTTTGCTGCTTTTAGTAAAATAGAAGAGTCAATAATGCAGTACAATAAACTCCATTTCTGGCATTTTTTCCAGTGCACCAACCCTAGGGACAGATCTGTGCCAAGAGTACACTTTGGCAAACAGGAATGGAGTTAAATAGCAGACACATGTGCTGTGAATATTTGGCTGTTGATAAGCAAAATAGACACAGTTAAGGACCAAGTAATTTTTAATGTCTGCTGAAAGACCATTTCTGACGTGGGCTGGGATTTGGGGGATTTTACTGTCAAATTGATTCCCTAACCAACAGGATCTACAAGTGAAAGAGCCATCCGCCAGTATGGGAAGTTACTCACAGTGTGAGTAGCTGTTTAAAAAAAGAATAAAAAACCAAAGATACTATACAGATTAACAAAACAAGGCTCAATGGCCAGTTAAGAATAAGTCCCTAAATTAATATATCATGGTGTCTATTAAACAGCATAGTATTGTAAATTAAAGATAACTTCATGAAGTGCATTTTAAGAGATGTTACATTTGTTTATTTTCTATGAAGTAATTGCATCACATACGCACAATTTCTCTACAATTATTATTAATTCTGCATGAAAAGTCTGTATATCACTTTGAACGTCTGTAGTGCCCCTCACCTCAAATCTTAAACACTTTCCAAATATTAATCAACTAAGCCTCCTAGTCTCAAACCACAGTCCATGTTGTAGGTATTACTGTCTGCATTTTTTCAGATGAGGAAACTAAGGAACAAAGAGGTGAGATACTATGACCAAAGTCAAGTAGTCATTTACATTGTAAGTTCTTCAGGGCACAGACCATGTTTGGGTTGAGTGTTTATGCAGTACTTAAACAGTGGGACTCTGATCAGGGCCTTCAGTCACAGGAGAAGCTTGTAGCAGAGACAAAGGGCAGGTCTACACTTAAAAAGTACTTTACTGAAGATGCTACTCTGCTGACTGAAGAGCTTCTCCTATCAGTATAATTAATTCACCTCTGCAAGAGGTGACAGCTATGTTGATGGGAGAAGCCCTGCCAAAGACATAGCGCTGTCTACATCAGGGCTTAGGTCAGTATAACTGTGTCGCTCAAGGGTGTGGATTTTTCACACTCTGAGTGGTACAGTTATACCAGAGTTTCTCAAACAGGGGTTGCCACTTGTGTAGGGAAAGCCTCTGGTGGGCCAGGACAGTGTGTTTAACGGCCACGTCCACAAGTCCGGCCGATTGTGGCTCCCTCTGGTCGCAGATTGCTGCTCCAGGCCAATGGGAACAGCTGGAAGTGGTGCGGGACGAGGGACTTACTGGCTGCCGCTTCCAGCAGCTCCTATTGGCCTGGAGCAGCGATCCGCAGCCAGTGGAATCGGCGATCGGCTGGACCTGCGGACGGGGAAGGTAAACACACCGGCCCGGCCTGACAGGGGCTTTCCCTACAGAAGCGGTGACCCCTGTTTGAGAAATTCTGTGTTATACCAATTTAAGTTTGTAGTGTAAACCTGGCTCTCATCTTCTCTTGACATCCATTGCTTTGCTTTAGCCACAGGATCATCCATTCTCTTACTTTTACTGGGTATCCAATCATATTTGCCTTATTTTTAAATCCAAGAGTGGGATTTTTTTACTCCAAGTGGTCTCCAGACAGCAGCAGTTACTGCAGAAGAAAGATGCACATACCCATCATTTTCTCAGGTGTGCCAGCTAATACCCTATAGCAACTCTTAATACCAACTCCGTTTATTTCCTGCCTTTAGGAAGCTATTTGAAAGTTACTGCTTAGATGTACTTTAGAAATAGCTTAGTATTATTTAGGAATCATGGGGATTTAACAAGGTCGCTTATACTGCTCTAGTGAAAAAAATGCACATCTTTACCAAACCTGAAAACCTGTAGTGTTCTTTTCAGTGTGTTAAGAGCTAAGAGGTTTGGTTCCTTTATTCTCAGGTCAGTATTGAACAGAAGTAACTAATTAGTATCTTTTACATGACCACATGATACATTCACCTGGGTTTCATTAGTAGAATGAAAAGGAAGCTTGTTCAGCTCCCCCACTGAAAAGGGCAAAGCTAGTGCAGCAGGCCACCCTGCAGTTCCTGCCCAGGATTTCTTGGCTAGTTTTCTTAGTAAACATGCTAGTTTTTGGAGTTGTTTCACTGCTCAGTAGGTTTTCCCTACTAATGAGAGAGAGTCTTAATAGGCAGGAAACCTAGAAAAGTAAGAAGCTGTTGCTCCCAGCTGAATGAGTTTTAAAACAAGGTAAGGTGATCTTTTCCAATGAAAGGAAGGTACTGACTTCACCTGGCCTTGTTTGCTGTATCCTGGACTTCAGTTACTTCCAGGAGATTTTATTTGTGGTGGTGGAGAATAATTCCTCTGCATGCTCACAAAATCCAGCTCCTGATAAGTTATAGCTACATGTTCATTACACAGAGATGAAAACAGCCTAGCAGGGTATAATGATGGGTTTACTAAAAGCATAGAACCATAGAATATCAGGGTTGGAAGGGATCTCAGGAGGTCATCTAGTTCAACCCCCTGCTCAAAGCAGGACCAATCCCCAACTAAATCATCCCAGCTAGGGGTTTGTCAAGATGGACCTTAAAAACCTCTAAGGAAGACGATTCCACCACCTCCCTAGGTAACCCATTCCAATGCTTCACCACCCTCCTAGTGAAAAAGTTTTTCCTAATATCCACCTCCCACTGCAACTTGAGACCATTATTCCTTGTTCTGTCATCTGCTACCATTGAGAACAGTCTAGATCCATCCTCTTTGGGACTCCCCTTCAGGTGATTGAAAGCAGATATCAAATCCCCCCTCATTCTTCTCTTCTGCAGACTAAACAATCCCAGTTCCCTCAGCTTCTCCTCATAAATCATGTGCTCCAGCCCCCTAATCATTTTTGTTGCCCTCTGCTGGACTCTTTCCAATTTTTCCACATCCTTCTTGTATTGTGGGGCCCAAAACTGGACACAGTACTCCAGATGAGGCCTCACCAATGTCGAATAGAGGGGAATGATCACATCCCTCGATCTGCTGGCAATGCCCCTACTTATACAGCCCAAAATGCTGTTAGCTTTCTTGGCAACAAGGCACACTGTCAAGTCATAGCCAGCTTCTCATCCAATGTAACCCCTAGGTCCTTTTCTGCAGAACTGCTGCCATTAGGTCAAGTCATATTAGCTGATTAGACAGGGAAAGAGGGTTGACCTAATGGCCTGACTCTAATGATAGAATCCAAATATATTGATCAAAGAAATGGTTCCTCTTGGATTATGCATTCACATTTGTTGGAAGACGCTTTGTTTTTCAAAAGTTATAAATCTTTCTCCTGCTGCACACCAACTACTTCCCTTCTTTCCCTTTCTGGCTCTGTGCCTACAGTGAGCATTCTTTCCTCACCCAGGCATTGCTGCTTTGTCTTTAGTCTGAGTATGGGAGGTTATAGGCCACCCATAAAGGGAGGTTAATTATATTGGCCCCATGTTTGAAATAGCTGCTCTGTGTAGTGTCCCTCAGGCTTTGCAGCTTCTATTCCAGAAATTTGTCTACAATACTGCCCTTGGAGAAAGAAGGTTTGATAACATTGAATGCCCCTTGATTTTCAGAATGCACAGTGCTTGTACTCCTCAAAGAATAAAGACTACACACCGCATCTGGCCACCCCAAAATGGATGGAGAGAAAGTGGAAGTATGACTCTGCTCCCCGTCTCACATTTTTCACAGAACTGGATGGACCCAGAAAAACACACACGCTGTATCCCCTTACATGGTATATCAGCAGCTATACTTTCCTTGCATGCCACTACTGTGCTGATCTAACTATTCTGCAGCCATCAAGGACGTCACCTTGGCACTATACCATATGCTGTGGCTGCACAAGTCTTTCCAGACATTAGCAGGATGAGAGTTCAGGTTATTCTTTATACAGAAATCTGAGTCCTCAACCATTTGAACCAGAAATTACTTCAATAAGTACTTGGTGGACACTTAATTTTTCTTTTTTTGGTGCACAGTAGGATCAACTAATGCCTAGTGGACCATTTGTTAAAGAATGCACAGGTACATTTCACAAAGCCAGGTTCCAACGGATTAATATGGGATTCTTTGCAGAACTGCAACAGAGCTTTTTGTCCTTCAGGGTATCATAATTAGCCTTGCTATTTGAGCAAAAATGGAGAAGCACTAAGGGAACTGCTGTAATCCACCTGGTGAGAATGGAATTCAACAAGCAGCACCTCTTGCTGCCAAGGTTATTAAATATGGTATTTCACTGGAAATAGTAAAATCATGCTGAGCAATTACCCTGGACTATTCCATCAAGCTGATGATGGTCACCTGACTGAAAATGGGGCAGACTTGTTTAATGCAGATCTTCATGATGTTGGACTTGTGCCTGTCAGAAGGACTAAGTTAGATAAAAAGAGCATGGGCAAATTACTGACCTGTTCTTTGGCAGAGGATCATTACAACACTGAATCCGGAGAGAGAGAGGTTCCAACAGTTTCAAAGCCAGAGGAGGAAAAAAAAGCACAGGAAGAAAATTTGTGCTTTTTATTTGACCCTTAACTGCTTGGAGGAGACAAAATGAAAGAATATGCATGAACAGAATGAGTTCATTCCACTAGAAAGATGGAATGTGCAGTGCTCCTCCTCCTCATCCAGGCAAAAGGGCTGATATTACTGTGAGTTCTGAAGAAATCTAGTAATTACTCTGGCCAGATTCATATTAGAAGGACACTGTCAAGTACTTTATAAAACAAATGATAAAACTCTTCAGTGCTTGCCATACTTTCTCTTAAATGCACAAACTTATTATTCCATTACCAGTTTCATCCTTTACCATTTGGCAGGTTTTCATTCTTTTTGTCCCTGTATTTTTAAAACACTTTACATTTAAAAAGCACTCTCTCTCTCAACTTTCTCCCTCTCTCCCCAAATTTAACTCAGTTTTTCATTGTGTGCATCTACACTGAGTGCTTTTTTCAGCGGTGCATAGTGTAAATATCTCTGTAGCCCCCCAGTGTGGATAAAATTGCATTGCAGATGGTGAGGCAAGTAAAATTAAGAGTCAAAGACATGTCTGAAGAATGAGAGTATGTAACAGAATACATACCTGACAGCTTGCAGCTCTCCTAAGCCGTGCCTCCCTGTCTGCACTGCTATTTTTAGTAGTGTAGTATCCTGCGGACTTCCCACTGTTGGAGCCTTTTCTCACCACAGAGAAAGACTCTGGCAATAGGGAAAGGCTCTGGCAGGGGGAAAGGCTACCTCTCCACTGCCAGAGTCTCTCCTTGCCACAGTGAAAGGCTCCAGCAGCAGGGAGCTGCTGGAGCCTTTCCCCTCTGCCAGAGCCTTTCACTGACATGTAGCTACATGTCGCAGTGTGGATGTGGTGTGCTTTTCACTGTGGTGTGTAGTCACATGTACACAATACACCATTGCCAGTGGTGTGTAGTGTAGACATTACTTTTGTGAGTTAGACTGTGCCCAGCTGCTCCAGAGGGAGCAAAGACTTCTCCTTGCAGTGCAGCTATTGTGCAGATATGCTCCCTCTGCTTGCTCCATGGGATTCAGTACACCAAAGGGGGCATGGAGGGGAAGTGGGGGCGGGGGCTCTGCTACCTCTATATACTGACCTGGGTATGCTTAGGGGAGGGTGAAGGACTGAAGAGAATTCCTCTCAGGGCACCCTTAGAGCAATGTGACTCTACACTGCCCCCAACAGGAAGCTGGTACAATTGAGCCTTATAAAAAACAAGCATATAGAAGAAACAGGAGAAAAGCAGCAGAAAGGAAACAAATGAAGGTGTAGCTAATGAACATGTTTCTCTTGTTTGAATACTATCTCTGGCACAGCCATCATTAGATACATCAATGCATAGGGTGCCCAGATAGCAAGTATGAAAAATCAGGACAGAGTGGGGGGAGGGTAATAGCAGCCTATATAAGAAAAAGCTCCAAATATCGGGACTCTCCCTATAAAATTGGGACATCTGGGCAACCTTTCAACAAAGCCCAGGGAATATAAATTTCCTAAAACATCATTTCTTGGGGAAATTGAAAGAGTGTAAGATTAAAGTCTAGCGCTGTTTAGCAAATGTTAACTCCAACCAACAAAATGTACATATATGAGGGGACAGGGGAAAGGAAATGGATTCTCTGACCAAGTAACAGCTAGATTAGGGGAAGGGAGATTTATCCAGACACCCTCTCTGTACATCCCCTTTGTCTTGGTGTCTGACTGGATTATTTTAAGCATCCAATGTATGGAATAATTTTCTTTCCTTTGAGATTCCATAATGGTTTTTCTTTCCTGTCACAGTTAGAGTTAATTGCCCCTCAGCCCCTCTCAGGTCTCTCTGAGTGCATCCCTGCAGGTATCAGCAGGGGCAACTCTAGGCATTTTGCCGCCCCAAGCACGGCAGGCAGGCTGCCTTTGGTGGCTTGCCTGAGGAGGATCCGCTGATGCTGCGGCTTCGGTGGACCTCCCGCAGGCATGCCCTCGTGGTGACCAGCAGAGCGCCCTCAGTGGCTTGCCGCCCCAAGCACGCGCTTGGCTTACTTATGCCTGGAGTCGCCCCTGGGTATCAGGCCTTGTGCCTTTATTGCTTCTGGGGTGGAATCATGTGATTGTCCCTTTCTCAGGCTGTCCTCATGCAGGCTACTTTGTGGATTAACCCAGCAGGTCCAATTGGGCTAGGCATCTATGGTTCTTCTTTTCATAACCTGAGACCAGTGGCAAACAGAGTGACCAGGGAGCCTTTTAAATCAAAACACAGGGCTGCCCGGGGGGGGCAAATGAGGCAATTTTCCCCAGGCCCTGGGCTCTGCAGGGGCCCCCACAAGAATGGCCAAGGCTCCCTCCCCGGCCCCGCCCCTGCCCCTCTCCTGGATCCTCAGTGCATCCAGTTGCAGCCCTGGACAGCGCTGCAGCGTGGCTCCAGCGGGGCCCCTGAGCTCCGCCCCGCTCACAGCCTTGTAGTAAGGAGCGGGGCTGCGAGCTCCAGGTCAAGCTCTCCCTATGCTCAGCCTGGAGCTCGCAGCCCCACCCCCTGACCACGCGGCTCTGAGTGGGGCGGAGCCACGCTGCAGCTGTCGAGCAAAGATCCTGGATGCGCTGAGGCTCCGGGTGAGGGGGGAGCCGGGGGTAAGGGAGCGGGGCAGGGGGTTGGCTAAGAGGCAGGGAGTCCCAGGGATGGTCAGGGCACAGGGAGGGGGGAGGTCAGGGAATGTGGGGGTTGGATTGTGGGCATTCTGGGGGTCTGTCAGGACTCAGCGGAGGGGTGTGTGGATAGGGGTTGGGACAGGGAGCAGCGGTGGGGTTCAGGGGTGGTGGTGGTGGGGTCTCTGGGGGACGGTCAGAGGACAAGGAGCAGGATGGGTCGGGGATTCTGAGGGGGGTGGGCAGTTGGGGGGCAGGAAGTGGGTGGGGGTCGGATAGGAGGCAGGGCCAGACTGTTTGGGAGGCACAGCCTTCCCTACCCTAAAGCTCATTCAGCAGTTTGAGGCTTGCAGAGGAGCCAAGCTGTTAGCTTTTCTATTAGGGCTACCATCCCTTTCACTTCTCAAATGCCAAATTATAGTCTATATTTTATTTCACTGCCATAGAGAGATTCATGTCAGGGGAGGGTAGCTTCATTTAAAATTAGCCACTGGGGGAGGGATCACATGAGAAGAGTATCAGAGGGGTAGCCATGTTAGTCTGGATCTGTAAAAGCATCAAAGAATCCTGTAGCACCTTATAGACTTAGAAGAATAATATCCTTTCCAACCCTACCAAGGGAGACCCCTCCCCTGCATTCCCTGAGGCTTCAATGGGGATAATTCAGTGGTTCTCAAACTTTTATACTGGTGACCCCTTTCACATAGCAAACATCTGAGTGTGATCCCCCCTTATAAATTAAAAATACTTTTATATATTTAACACTATTATAAATGCTGGAGGCAAAGGTGGTTTAAGGTGGAGGTTGACAGCTCGCGACCCCCAGTAATAACCTTGTGACCTCCTGAGAGGTCCTGACTCCCCATTTGAGAACCCCTGGGTTAATTTAATTTTAGCACCCTGTGTCCATTCACATGCATGTGCTATTTTGAGCATTTCAGTTTTCACAGCATAGGCTCATCCCAGATTCTGGACCAAGCTCAAATGCTTAGTTTGTGGAGTATATACATAAGTTATACTAAAGACAAACCCACTGTAACCATCTCCAGTTTGCAAGGGATCCCATGGAGCCAGTCTCTAGGAAACAGCTAAATGCATGGAGGTTAAGTCCATTAATGGCTATTAGCCAAGATGGGTAAGGAATGGAGTCCCTAGCCTCTGTTTGTCAGAGGGTGGAGATGGATGGCAGGAGAGAGATCATTTGATCATTACCTGTTAGGTTTACTCCCTCTGGGGCACTTGGCATTGTCCATTGTCGGTAGACAGGATACTAGGCTGGATGAACCTTTGGTTTCACCCAGTATGGCTGTTCTTATGTTCTATCCTAAATGAACCCAAAGTTATGGAGACAGATATGAGTCAAGGAAGCCAGCAGAGTATCAGAAACCTAGAAAAAATCTCTGACTGGATGGGCTCGGGCGTTTGGTCACAAGCTGAGGTGGTTCAAAAATTTTGGACTTTTTTTAAGCAGAATGTTTTTATTGTTTCTTTAAACAATCAAGCACAGCAAGCTGCAAATATTTGACCACACACTTCTGAAACCCCAAACCATATTCAGGTTTTGGCAGACTAATTTCAGCTTTTCAATTAAAAAACCACAACAAATTTTGAAGAAAAGCAGACATTGTCCGTGATTTTTTTCTGCTTTTTAAAAACCCCTAGTTTTCGATCCAGAAAAAGTTTTGACTGAAAATATTTGTCCAATTCTTTTAATGAGCTTTAGCGCCTGTTAGCACTAGCTTATGCTGAGAACCAGTGATACCTTGTAAAGAAGTTTTCTCAAAACTGGGTTTGTGCTGAAATGCAGAAGGTTTATTTTTCCCAGGGCCGCCCATGAGTGTGGAGCAAGTGGGGCAATTTGCACCAAGCCCCGCAGGGGCCCCCACGAGAATTGTATAGTATACTAGTATAGTATTGTATAGTATTGCAATTTTTTTATGGAAGGGGCCCCTGAAATTGCTTTGCCCCAGGCCCCCTGAATCCTCTGCGAGGCCTTGTCAAAATATTGTTTAATATTAACAGTAGGAGCAAATCACAACAAAAGAGAAAAAGAATTTTAAGCCGTAGACAGTCTATATGCATGTCTATAACTCTACCATCCTGTCATAATGGGCCAGGCAAGCCTAATTTCTCAGACATCTTTAGGGTGTGTATGTGTATCAAGTTTGTTCAGCTTCTCAGCAACCACACCCTTCCCCTGGAAAGAGTGTCACTTTTTATCTAGTTCTATGTTCTCTCAGTTCCTGAGAGGCTTTTGGGCCCTGCTGTCTGAACTAGGTTGCTTGGTTTAGTGAAGGTCGAGCCAGGCTCCATAGGGACAATGGCTCTCCAATTGCCCTGTAACCTCCTTCAAGGGCTGGCTGAGGAGTGTCATATCTCGAATCATAGGTTTGCCATCCTGTTTGTTTCCCAACAACCTGGTTTAATCCAGTATAGTCATATAGTGTACACCCCAATAATCAGGTCGACATGCAGGATACATACATTACAGAGCAGATCTATATCTATTACGAATCCCTTCAACAACTTTTTGATCAAGAAGATACATAAGTCCACAGCATCTTACACATGAGAAAGAAATTGCAGACTGATAAGTTAACTTTATCACACACCCTCTCTCTAAATGTGCCCCATCTAATTGAATATAGTTTCAAAACTACTTTGAAGGAAAACAAGACACACAGATAACATTTTCCTTCCTCAACATACTCATTCATTGTTGCACTTTAACTTAAAGATGGAAATATATATATATACACATACACGACATTTCTTCAAACTAATTTATTGTATAGAATGTAAGTAAGGATTAGAGGGTTACTATCAGGTCAATTTAGGCCCACAATTTAAATTCTGTGAAAAATACAGGGTGACAGGTGTAACCTCCTATTCAAAGTTGAATCGTTTTGATTTCTATATTTGGATCTTCCTGTTGCCTGTCTTCCCTAATCCTTACATCTGTATTATGCAACTGAGCAACAATGTGTGCAAATCTCGTCTTAGTTTAAATGCAAATTAAGTTCTAAGGAAAGAACTTAGATGGGCCCCTTTTTGCCAGTTAATGAACTTCTCTTTGATGTGGTTGTTTAAAGCAGAGGGAGATGATAATTGGAGTTATGCAAAGGAATTGCTTTATTGTGTTTCAAAATCTGAAGTCTGTTGTGTTCTGCTTACACGATGGACCAGTATAATACAGAGCTTGTTAAAAGTAGACACAAAAGGCCAGAATCTCAGTGGGTATGAATCAGTATAACTTCAAAATCCAACCTGTCACTTTCACATATCGGGTGGGAGGAGGTGCATGTCTTAAAATTCTCCTGATCCCATTATCCACTACCCCAGGTGGTCCTTCTGCTGCTGTTGCAGTTGGTTGCTTTCCAGGATGACCCAATCAAGCAAGGTACTTCAAAATCAAAGCACCTACACGCTTAACATTAGGCAGATATTTAAGTATCTTGTTGGATCAGGGCTAATAAGAGCAAGGTATCATTCTGTAGACATGGCTTACAAAGCTAAATATTCTAACAGGTGAGTTAGCTATTTAGAAATCTTTTAAAATACAGGCAGATTCACAACTCACAAAATATTTCTCTAGGTATTCCATATGGGAAAATGATCTGCAAATCCCAATCTATAGGTCTCAAACTGTTTATTTTTAAATTTATATATAGGCAAGAAGAGGCAGCCTGAGCAAGAAATCAAAGTTGTCCTTCCCAGCCTTTCTTTGTAGGATTCTTATCTTACCAAAACACTAAGGTTTATATATATCCTTGGAAATGATTTTCTAAAGATTAATAAATTCACCATTGTCCCTAGGCATTTATTTCTACATTAAAAGGATTCTTGTTTCAAATAAATGAAACATGGCGAAGAGTTCAACTTGAAGTCTATACTTGAAATATGTCTAGTCCGGACCTTTTCTTCTTTATTTGCAATCTATCCAATGTTGTGCATGTAAATTCCCTACATGTAGGAAAGCGAAGATAAATGTTCTCATAAAAAAGCCTACTCAGTTACAACAAACAACCACCCATTTGTCAGAATAAGGTATTGAAAGCTATTGGAAGCTTTCATTTGACTGAGAAAGTGGAGGAATGATGTTAAACTCTCTCTCAGAATCACAGAGATATAAAAAAGATGGAAGACATTTGAAGACATTTTTAAAACTCCCTGATGATGGTGATTCAAAGACATCTTTAAAGAGATAAATGGTACATTGGTAACACACACTCTTTCTAGTTTTCCTTAAAGGAAACATAGTTGCACTATGTAAAACATATATTGTCCCGTATTCTGATCTTGTTTACACTGCTGCAAATAAAAATGAAGTTGACCAAGTTCTGATTTACATGAGTGTAAATAAAAGCAAAATGTGGGTCATGATACTGTAAACTAGCTTCATGTATATAGCAAGCATACTTTGTAAATTATATATATTAAAAAAAAGCTGCCTGGCAGGCTAGATTTCACAAATATAGGCTCTAATCCTGCAAATGCTTATGCACATGATTAATCCCACAGTACCCAGTGGGACTACTCAAGTGTGTTTCCAGGATTGGGGCCACACTATGTCAGAATTCTCCTAAGGACATTCTGTTGGGATGCAGATTCCACCTTTAATTTCCTGACCTTTTTTACTTTTTTTTTTTTAAGTTTTTGCCAGTGCTTTTGATTTTATCATCTTCTAAATATGCAACACATGTTTTTCAATCACAGACCAAATAGTGGCCTTACAACTTTTTACACTGCTTGTTGTTCCATCAGTCAGAGCTAATGTTTTAATCACCATATTTATTGTTTATAAAATTTGTTCTGAAAGTGTGACGTATGTCTTTTAAAGTATCCAAACACAGAATAGTTGGCAGAGAATATGTGGTGAATTTGTGTTGATTTTGGCAAATTGCTTTTGTTGAAAATAAGATAACATTTTTTTTTGACAATTCCCAAGCCGAACATTTAGATAGCTCAGGCTAGATTCACCAGGGGGATTCAGGTGTCATTCACAAAACCAAAAGGAGGCAGAGTCCTTAACCCAAATATTCATTGGGCCAGAGTGAGAGAAAGAAACCCTGGGGCACTCACCTGGGAGGGGGGAAACTTGTGTTCCAGTCCCTGTTCCAGTGTGGGGATTCTCCGCTGAGTTGCTCACATCCTGGGTGAGAGCCCTTACTACAGGATTAATGGCTCTAAGGGAAGGGAGCAGAACACCACCACCACTCCCTCCTCAGTTTTTTTAATCTAGCCCTTCATTTCCTTTGCTTTTGTTACAAATGACCAACGTGAAATGTTTTGGGTAAAACAAAAAGGTTTAGTTCAACCTGAAATAAAACGTTTTTCTTACTTTTTCCAACTCACTGGAAATTCCGAAAAATTCAAGTCAGTGTCAATTTGACTTGAACAGAACATTTTTTTTTCAAATCTTCAGAACTGCCCCCAAACTGGAGAGGTCAGTTATTCTCTCAGATGTAATGTTTACACCTGCAGACACCTGGGTAGATATTAAATGACTGACAACATAAGTAGATATGTAATTAGTATGTGCCATTAGGGTAGCTGCAAAATGGACTTGCAATACATATTTTTTCCACATGCTGTTTTCAAAATCTGGCCCTTAATCTCTCCTCATCAGCAAAGCAGGGCTAGTAAGTTTTTAAAATCCAGTCGCAATTTAAGGATCAATTAATGTTAAGAGCATTTTGAAAATTAGGAGAACTATAAAAGTGCTACATATTATTGCTGAGAGTTCAATCCTGCACCCGTAGGAATCAAAATATTTGCAATTAACTTCAATGGGTGCAGGTTCAAGCCATTGTTGTGAAATATGCATTCTTATAGAAATACAGTCAAATAATTGAAAGCAATCTTATAACACACACCTATTGTCAATATTCATAATTGTGCCAGAATCTTAAAGAAATTGCTTCTGTCAATTACACGTGGATATTGGATGTAACGTGTTTACATCCAGTGATGTTCATAAAACGTGTGCACTACTGAACTGCAAATTAGTAACTTTCTACTGCATTTTCTTTTTGGCTAAGTCAGTATAGGTCATTGTAGACAGCATAGCTACGTGATATCATTCTTTTAGAAACACTGGAAGTTGCACTAAGTGAATAGTGAGAAAATCCAAATAAATATTGTGAGTAAAATTTGCAAAAGCACTGAAGTCCCATTTTCAAATGGGACTTAGGAACTTGAAGTCAATTAAAGTACTTGCATGGTGGATCAGGGCCAGATTACTCAGAACATTCCAGGATTAAGCCCTAAGGGTGGGATTCACAAAGTGATGTGGGTGCCTAACTCCCATTGGCTTCAATGGGAGTTAGTGCCTAAGTAACTTTATGAATCCCAACCTATGTGCCTAAGTAACTTTTGAAATGGAATTTAGGTGTGTGATAAATGAAGGTGGGGGGGGAAGATAGCTCCCTTTTATGGACCCAACCAGCCAGTTAGCTATAAAATCCCTCTTAATAGCTCTTCTCTATTTGCTTTACCTGTAAAGGATTAAAAGTTCCTACAATGCATAAGTAAAAGGAAGTGAGTGGGCACCTGGCCAAAAGATCCAATGGGAAGGCTAGAACTTTTTAAAATTCAAACAAGACTCCCCTTTTGTCTGTCTGTTGTTCTCAGGGAGAAGCAAACACAGAGCAACAGTGCTGTAAGAAACTTGGGGCCAGGTATGAAAAATCATCGATACATACCTAGAAACTACTCATTTGAAATCCCAATTATGTAAGTAGATCAGGAATGTCTAGGAAGATGTGATGAGGTTTATCTCTTTTCATTTCTTTATGACTTGTGGACTCCTCTGTGCTAACCCCAAATGCTTTTATTTTGCTTGTAATCTTTAAACTGGACCTCACGAACGTTATTCCTGATGCTTAATCCTTGTAAGTGTTTTTTTTTTTAATCTAGCAATAGCCTGAGTTTCCAGATGTATTTTCTTTTTTAAAAACAGGATTGGATTTTTTTATCCTAAGAGGTCTGTGCATATGTTGTTTAATTAGCTGGTGGCAACAGCTGATTTCCTTTGTTTTTCTTCTTAGCTTTTCCCCGAGTGTTACTGAGAAAGTAGGGCAATCGGCTAGTTATCTTAGGTGCACGTACATGAACGGAAGAAGCCTGGGAAACAAGCAGGAAGAGTTGGAAGTCCTGGCACAATCAAGGAACTATGATGTGATTGGAACAAAAAAAACTTGGTGAGGCAGTTCACATGACTGGAGCATTGTCATGGATAGGTATAAACTGTTCAGGAAGGACAGGTATGGAAGGAAAGCTGGAAGAGTTGCATTGTATGTAAGAGGGTGGTATGATTGCTCAGAGCTCCAGTATGAAACTGGAGAAAAGCCTGTGGAGAGCGTTTGGTCTAAGTTTAGAGGCAAGAGCAATAAGGGTGATGTCGTGATGGTTGTGTGCTATAGACCACCGGATTAGAAGGATGAAGTAGACTAGGATTTCTTAAGACAACTAACTGAAGTTTCCAGATCACAGGCCCTGGTTCTAATGGGGGACTTCAATCACCTTGACGTCTGCTGGGAGAGCAATACAGCAGCGCACAGACAATCCAGGAAGTTTTTGGAGAGTGTTGGGACAACTTCCTGGTACAAGTGCTGGAGGAGCCAACTATGGGCCATCCTCCTCTTGTCCTGCTGCTTACGAACAGGGAAGAATTGGTAGGGGAAGTAGAAGTGAGTGGCAACCTAGGCAGCAGTGACCATGAGATGGTTGAGTTCAGGATCCTGACAAAAGGAAGAAAGTACATTAGCAAAATATGGACCCTGGACTTCAGAAAAGCAAACTTAGACTCCCTTAGGGAACTGATGGACAGGATCCCCTCGAGGCTAATATGAGGGGGAAAGGAGTCCAGGATAGCTGGCTGTATTTTAAATACATTTTATTGAGGGCACAGGAACAAACCATCTCGATATGCAGAAAGAATAGTAAATATGGCAGGCGACCAGTTTGGCTCAACAGTGAAATCTTTGGTGAGCTTAAACTCAAAAAGAAATAAATGGACACAAATCAGATGTCAAAAATTATAACATTCAAAAACCAGTCGGAGAACACTTTAACTTCCCTGATCACTCCATTACAGACCTAAAAGTCGCAATTCTCCAACAAAAAAAACTTCAGAAACAGACTCCAATGAGAAAATGCAGAATTGGAATTAATTTGCAAATTGGACACCATTAAATTAGGCTTCAATAAAGACTGGGAGTGGATGGGTCATTACACAAAGTAAAAACTATTTCCCCATGCTATTTTTTCCCCAACTGTTACTCACACCTTCTTGTCAACTGTTGGAAATGGACCATCCTGATTATCACTACAAAAGTTTTTTTCTCCTGTTGATAATAACCCACCTTAATTGATTAGTCTCATTATAGTTGGTATGGCAACACCCATTTTTTCATGTTCTCTGTGTATATATATCTTCCTACTGTATTTTCCATTGCATGCATCCGATAAAGTGGGTTTAGCCCACGAAAGCTTATGCTCACATAAATTTGTTAGTCTCTAAGGTGCCACAAGTACTCCTTATTCTTCTTACAAAAAGTGGAAATTTGGACAGAGGACTAGAGAGAAGTATAAAAATATTGCTCGAGAGTGCAGGGGTGTAATTATGATGGCCAAGGAACACCTGGAGTTGCAGATAGCAAGGGATGTGAAGGGTAACAAGAAGGCTTCTACAGGTATTTTAGTAACAAGAAGGTGGTCAGGGAAAGCGTGGGACCCTTACTGAATGGGGGAGGCAACATCGTCTGTCACTATGCGGAAAAAGCTGAAGTACTCTATGCTTGTTCTTCCTCAGTCTTCACAGACAAGGTCAGCTCCCAGACTTCTGCACTGGGCAACATGGTATAGGGAGGAGGTGAGCAGCCCTCAGTGGTGAAAGAACAGATTAACGACTATTTAGAAAAGCTGGACATGCACAAGTCCCTGGGTCCAGATCTAATGCATTCAAGGGTGCTGAGGGAGCTGGCTTACATGATTACAGAGCCATTGGCCATTATCTTTGAAAATTTGTGGCAATCGAGGGAGGTCCCGGACGATTGAAAAAAGGCAAATATAGTGCCCATATTTTAAAAAAGGAAACAGAGAGAACCATGGGAACTACAGACCAGTCAGCCTCATTTCAGTCCTCTGCAAAATCATACAGCAGGTCCTCAAGGAATCCATTTTGAAGCACTTGGAGGAGAGGAAGGTGATCAGGAACAGTCAACATGGATTCACCAAGGGCAAGTCATGCCTGATCAACCTGATTGCCTTCTATGATGAGATAACTGGTTCTGTGGATATGGGGAAAGCAGTGGATATCTTGACTTTAGCAAAGCTTTTGATACAGTCTTCCACAATATTCTAGCTAGCAAGTTAAAAAAGTGTGGATTAGATAAATGAACAATAAGGTGAATAGAAAGCTAGACTGTAAGACTCAATGGGTAGTGATCAATGGCTCGATGTCTAGTTGTCAGCTGGTATCAAGTGGAGTGTGCCAGGGGTCAGCCCTGGGGTCGGTTTTGTCCAAAATTTTTATTAATGATCTGGATGTTGGGATTAATTGCATCCTCAGCAAGTTAGCAGATGACACTAAGCTGCGGGGAGAGGTAGATACACTGGAGGGTAGAGATAGGGTCCAGAGTGACTTAGACAAATTGGAGGATTGATGAGGTTCAACACGGAGAAGTGCCGAGTCCTGCACTTAGGAAGGAAGAATCCCATGCACTGCTACAGGCTGTGGACCGACTGGCTAAGCAGTAGTTCTGCAGAAAAGGACCTGGGGATTACAGTGGATGAGAAGCTGGATATGAGTCAGCAGTGTGCCCTTGTTGCCAAGAAGGCCAACGGCATATTAGACTTCATTAGTAGGAGCATTGCCAGCAGATTAAGGGAAGTGATTATTTCCCTCTTTTCGGCACTGGTGAGGCCATACCTGGAGTATTGTGTCCAGTTTTTGTCCCTTCACTACAGAAGGGATCTGGACAAATTGAAGAGAGTCCAGCAGAGGGCAATGGAAATGATTAGAGGGCTGGGGCACCTTACTTATGAGGAGAGACTGAGGGAACTGGGTTTATTTAGTCTGCAGAACAGAAGAGTGAGGGGGGATTTGAGAGCAGCCTTCAATTACCTAGAGTGGGGTTCCAAAGAGGAGGGAGCTAGTGATGGCAGATGACAGTACAAGAAGCAATGGTCTCAAGTTTCAGTGAGGGAGGTCTAGGTTGGATATTATGAAACACTGTTTCACGAGGAAGGTGGTGAAGCACTGGAATAGGTTACCTAGGGAGGTGATGGAATCTCCATCCTTAGAGGTTTTTAAGGCCCGTTTTGACAAAGGCTGGGATGATTTAATTGGTGTTCATCCTGCTTTGAGCAGGAGGTTGGACTAGATGACCTCCTGAGGTGTCTTCCAACCCTAATATTCTATGATTCTAGGGTTGTGTCGAGACCCCCCGTTTCCACCCAGTGGAAAACTGTGATGCCACTTGCAAGTTCCTAGTGCGATCAGCAGCTCAGTTCCTAGTGGGAGCTCAGCAACTTTGCTTCAGGTGCTCAGCTTTGAAAACCAAGATATTTGTGTTGAGGTACCTACAGATTTTAGCAACCTATCTTTAGCCACCCAGGTCTGAAAGTGATGGCCTTTGTGGAGAGGCAGTAAGGAGGAGAGCAGCATATGAGGAAAAGAAGGCAGAAAGCATGATGCTGGTGGATGCTGATTTGTTGCTCAGCAGATGGACCAGATGTGACCCTGGCAGACCAGATCATATCAGAGTGTATTCAGACCAATTCAGTTGTGTATTAGTATATATCAAAGTGATTGTTGAAGGTAGGAGAGTGTATTTGGTGTTCAGACTTCATAAAACGAATGGGACATTACTCACATTATTTTCTCATATCTGTATCTTGTTAACATTTACATTGTGTATACCCCTCTAAGTAAATAACCCATCAAAGAAGCTTTGTGGAATGCTAATGAAGGACTTTATCAGGAAAAGTGCTAAAGCAAGTGGTCATTGTTGTGATGTCGGGATGTCAGAGACTCAAAGCACATTCCTCACTCACTGTCATCAGTGTCACATGGACAGTGACACTGTGAGCTGGTTTTCTGTCAGAAGAAGATGTAAGTATGGATTCAATGAAAGTTCCTTCATCTCTAGACTGTTACAGGGAAGTGTCCCAGATGCAGAGTGGAGATCCCTAGAGATAATCTGGATATCCTGAAAACACTTTTGAAAATCTGGCAGTTTATTATATCACTGCTACCATTTGGAATTACAAACTCTGACTCATCTGTTAATATATTTTACCTGCTTTAACCTTTCAATAACTCTCATTCTTTTTTCTTAGCTAATAAATGGTTAGTTTATTATAGAATTGGTTGCCAGTGTTGTGTTTGGTGTAAGATCCAGAGTACCTGTTGATCTGGGGTAAGTCACAGGTCTCTTGGGACTGGGAGAAATCCGATGTCATATGGTTTTTGGTTTAAGTGACCATTATCACAAAGTTCAGTTTGTCTAGGTGGCAAAATAAACTCTACAGCCTAAGCGGACTGTCTGTTACTCTATGGTAAGACTGGTATAGTAAACTAGGAGTTCACATTTGATGAAATCTAATTATAGTACACACCACCATCTTGGAGTATCTGTCCTGTTTCTAACAGTCTGCTCTGAGGTAAGCACTCACAGTTGTGAGCCACTCCAGACAGTGTGACATTAGGGAAGGGTGAAGGAAGTTAGAAGGGTCTTCTTAAAGAGAAGGGAGAGGGTAAGGATTAAGACTGACAAGAAAGCTGGATGCTGAAGGCAAGGAGAAGGATACTCTTTCTCAGGATACTAATGGTTAAATAAACTTGCACCACTTTGAAAATATAAGAAGAAACATCTATTTACCAAGAGTTCCCCTAAGGACATGACATACATTTATTTGTGTATGTCTATTATCTCTTTTTGACAGAGTGACAGGGCCTATCATCACTGGAAAAAAATAAGCATAGATTTTTGTTATATGTAAGGGAATACTGAAACGGTTTTATTGGTCATAAACTAGTCAGTATTACTAGGTCAAGTGCTACGGAAAAAAAAAATATTTCAATCAATACCACTCATGCTAAAAACTATAAAGTGTTCTCAGAATTATGTGCTCTGACCTTGCAATGTATGTTTTTAATTTATTTATGTAACTGAAAGAAAATGAACAAGTGCTCTGAAGCACACAACTACTATGGTATTCTTACCTGTAGAAACAGCATAAATATAATTGTATCATATAACTCAAAGAACTGATATCAGTCTGGAGAGCATATATCTGTGCAACTCTACTAGCGGCCAAGATGGAAATTATCCCTTAAGTCTGTTTTGGAAGGCAGGCTAATATGAGAAAACTGTTGGCTGTTCATGTTTCATTATTCAAATGCTGTAAAACAATTTGGTTCTATGTTCATTTTCTAAACATTCAAATAGAGTGAACACGGTCTAAAGTGAAGTTATAGTGAAGTAGAGTGAAAATTCCACCATCATGGGCTCTTTCACCTCCATATCTACTAATGTGACATATGCCAGCAATGTCCCTCTGCCATGTACTTTGGCTAGACCAGACAATTTCTACATAAAAGAATAAATGGACACAAATCAGACATCAGGAATGGTAACATACAAAAGCCAGTAGGAGAAGACTTCAATCTCCCTGGACACTCTGTAACAGATTTTAAAGTAGCCATACTTCAACAAAAAAACTTCAGAAACAGACTTCAAAGAGAACTGCAGAGCTACAATTTATTATTGATTTATTAAATGGGCTTGAATAGGGACTAGAAGTAGCTGGCTCACTACAAAAGCAATTTTGCCTCTCTTGGTATTGACACCTCCTCCTCAATTATTGGGAGTGGACCATATCCACCCCGATTGAATTGGCCCTGTCAACACTGGTTCTTCACTTGTAAGGTAACTCCCTCTCTTCATGTATCAGTGCATTTATGCCTGCAACTGTAATTTTCACTCCATGCATCTGAAGAAGTGCTTTTTTTTTTTACCCAGGAAAGCTTATGCCCAAATAAAACTGTTAGTCTTTAAGATGCCACTGGACTCCTCGTTGTTTTCGGGGATACCGACTAAACATGGCCCCTCTGATCCCTGAAATGGTGAACAAATCATCTAGATGCTGATCACTCTCTCCTTATTCCCATTGTACATAGCAGTGGATAATCATCCTGGGATTAAAATGGTCCTCTACTCTACCCAGAATAGACGACAGTAACATTGGTAGGAAGGGGAATGAATCTGGAAGTACTAGAGGGGGGGTTGACTGTTCACTTTATGGGTGAGTATCCTAACCCTTTATCTAACTATCAAATTCAGAGATCTTGTTAGACTTGTAATTGATTCTTAATTCCCAAATTTTGAGTGGGGACCTTCAGTGTTTTTATTCTGTGTCAGGCACCATTCTGGTACAATTTAAACAATTGTAATGTAGTGATCCTACAGATATGCCACGTGAAGAAGCATATCATGGCCCTTTCTTCTGTTACTGTTCGAAAGTTGACAACATCTTGAACAAGCTTTAGTTTGGACATCTTTAGCAACATTGATTTGTTTAATTTCTTGGCTCCCATTGTTGCTGCTCATCCTATTTCAAATGAGATAGATTTGTTAAAATGAGCTAGTATTAAGTGATGAACAGTTTTTAAACTCATATAAACATTAAACATTTAAATATTGGAGCTGTTTGAAATATTGCACTAATTAAGAGACAAAAATATTTTTTTCCAATAGACAGAAACATGGGCAATCTAATAATTGTGGATGATCTGCAAATATTCATCACTTTTGGGATTTGGGATTAGATCCCAAAAGGACTTAGGTGTCTTCAGGTGTCACTGAGATCCTCAAAACTGTTGCTCAGCTGGCACCTAAAGTCCCAGAGTTAAAATTCTCTAGACGCTTAAGTTTCTGTCAGTGAGCATGTGCACAGCTGCCTCAGTCTAGGCACCTATCTCATGTCTAATACCCAGCAGGATCCTCAAACTAGGTATTCCACTGCCTATCTCACCTGTAGGGCCTGATCCGGAAGGTGTTCTCAGAGGCATACCTAAGGCCACACAAAACAACAAGGACAAGGAAAGAGGAGAAGGCAGCAGCCTCCCTTATAAATAATGGTTAGAGTACTCACCTGGGGAGTGAGTACAATGTCCATTCACGCTGGAGGAAAGGTTATTGAAACATGAGCATGAATTAAAGAGGAACAAAAAAAAGATAAAAATGAACCCCAACCCATAAAATCTAATTGCAAATTAAAATGTTATATATTAATGCTCTACTTGCTGCTCATTTTCTTTAGTGTAGTGTGTGTTTAGGAACAGAATTAAGTCCTATTTGATGGCATTCTTATACACAGTAATACTCACTGTGGATTTGAGATTAGAATGTACCCTGTAACTGTTCAGTTACAGGTAACCTGAGATTGCTCACATGAAGAGACTGTAATTTTAGAAAAGTATAAAGTCCAGAGTTTAGAGTTCAGAAGTGTGGAGAACAAATAGTCTAGTTTGATCCTACTTGTCTCCAATCTAGGAAGAGTTATGGAAGAGTCCCTTCAATTAATTTATTCAGTGAGGTGAGGGCAAGCGAATACCTTGAATTCTTTGCAGACCTCAACATTTTTTGTTTCTATCAAGTTGCTCACACACATCCCACCTGTTCGAAAGGAATAAGACATGCCAGAATGATAAAACAAAGGAAACAAAACAATTTGACGTATACTGCATCAATGGAATGGAGTGGAAACATTCAGTGATTTAGTTCTGCATGATGAGAAGATAAAGCACTAGTTTGTGGAGCAATAAGGAAAATAAACTTTTCAATATCTCCCTTTGATCCCTTCAGATCTTCTCCATTGAACAGAAGTCCTACATTTCTTATCTCTCATCTATTTTTTTGTTTAAGAGTGAAACCTTTCTTCAGTGAGAGGAGGAAATAGTTATCTTGATCATCCTGGCTGATCTTTTAGGACAGTAGATGAAAAGAATGGAGCCAAAAGACAAGACATGGAGCCAAAGATGGGCATATCAAGAGAATATTAACTCTTATAAAATCAAATTCTATTATAGAGGATGATGAAACACAGACATACATGCAATTCAGCATATTGATCAGACCAGTAGAAACAGTGTAGGCTAGTGGATAACAATTAATTCTGCATATCACTCAGACAGTTCCCTTTCTAATTACTTAGTCTAAGCAACACAAAAGTAAGCTTTTTCGCACACATTCAAAGTGCATAGAAAACCCTGAAGCAGCGGAGTACAGATTTGTGAATGTGGTTTATGTCTATAAAATGATTTTTTGTATTCTTAAACATGGAAGTTATTTGTATCGCCATCTTACTCATTGCTATCAAGTTGCAGTGTGTTTGGAAGATACTGGACCTAAAAGTTTTCTAAGGTCTCTTTGTGCCAAAACTTTGAAAATAAATAAGCCTCAGTTGATTTTGGTCAGCCTATCAATCTAATAATTACAATATTTCAGAGTCCTTTTCAAACAAGAGGCAGTCTTCTACATTTTCTTTGACTAGTTCACTCACGAACAGACCTTTCCCCTTTTACAAGGGCCTCCTAGGCTTCCACTGTCAATTGAAATCCGTGACAGTTCTTTCCCACACTTACAAAAAATAAATACTTGGGGAAAAAAAATTGTATCAAGCATTCAGTTTGCTATTGATTAATGCTTATATGTGACTCTCTTCAGAGGCTATCAAATGTTTCACCTGGAGGCAATAGAGTTTAAAGATGGTAGTATCTAAGATGAAGAGCTTTTGGCAAAAAAGAGTCTTTACGTCAGTGTCCCTAGTCTACTTTTTGGCAGATGTGAAGTTGGATAGTTCCTCAACTGAGAGCAGAATACTGTAGCAATTGATACAAAAATACCTTTTAATGTGAAGAAAGTAGAGCCATCCTATTCCCCAATGTAGTCACATGGGCTACATCAACACCATCGCCCTTGCATACTTTTCTTGTGACTTGAGACACTGTTTCAAGAATAGAATTGAATAATAAAGTCCTTCATATTCCTTTCCACCATGTTTATCAAAGATATGAGGCCAGCCAGGCTTGCCAGACTTTCTCCTTCACTCCTGAACTGGAACCAAAGAGTTCAGCTTGGAGACAGCAGATATTGGTGGGTGCTCCCCATTACAATGTGCACTGGGTTTATTTGCTGCTTAACTTTTGGTCTGATCAAATCAAAGACAGGGAAAAGTAATGAATGCAACAAAATTAATTATTGTAAGGCATTCCACTTACATGAGCAAATGAGATTACTTCTTTACAATATTAGTTGGAAAGGATTAAGTCATTCCACCACTGAGAAGAACCTTGTGTTTCATCCACTACTGATCCGTGGTGATCTAACTTGGGAATTACGTTTTGTAATCCAGATGTTTTCTCTATTATAGATCTCCACTTCACTCAACTGAACGTGGGAACGCAGATGAGAAGTTGTCATACACAGATGAGAAGTTGTCAGCACAGGACTTAACTGTCTTAGTTTCTTCTTGCTTAGATCATTTTCTGTTTTTTTTATAGTGTATATTTTTGTAGTTATAAAGAACCATTTATATGTATAGTGCTATATTAATAATAAATAGCAAGCACTTAGGCCATCAACATGATTGTTTGTAGTCTTAAAAAATTGTTCCAAGAAAAATGTAAGAAAGAACAGAAGAGAGAAGAAAAATTGGCCTATTTATAACCTGCAAAAAGCTAACAATTAGAAGTGATTGATAATATCCTGAAATCAGATTTAGTAGTCATGCTTTGAATTATTGAAATAATTAAATGATAGCTACTTTCTAGTTGGTCAAATATGTTGTCAAGATGATGCTAAGTATGAAATACAGGATAAATGAGAATGAATGTAACACTTTCTCATTAGAAAAAATGATAAACTATGAATACACTTCTTAAGTTTACAACAAAGTCAATAAATTCACATTTTAAGAACTTGTAAACTCTGCCCCACTGAGTGGATTCACACCTCTTTTTTGCCCATCAGATAACACAACTCAGATTAAAAAATAGAAGCATTGCTTCCATATTAATACAGAAAAAAGGTTTAATTTTTTTCCAGTTCACATGGGGAAAAAAGAAACCACAGGCATTATTTGTATTTTTTCCCAATAAATGACTTAATTCAATCTCATTTTCCCTACTTTTTACTAAGAACAGTTCACCTTGCAAAATATGGGCCTGATCTAAAGCTCATTAAAGTCAGTGAGAGTCTGTCTGCTTACTTCAGTGAGCTTTGAATCGGTCCTTAAATTTACAGTTAGAGCTTTAATCTCAACAAATTCTTTCAGATCATAGCAAATTTTCCCTCAGAGTGACTAAGTTATTAACATTCTATAGTTATCAGCCCTTAGAGCCTTTCTAAAACTACTCAACTCTTAAAACAATATTTGTTGTCCAAGTTTAGATAGTACCGAACAGTCTTCACTTTAGATTTGCCAGATTTGTTTACTCTGAATTTTCCTTCTGTTTGTGCAATGGGTCTGTTGGGTGGGATCGAACCTGGGACCTCTGGAGCTTAACAGCATGAGCTAAAAGGCAACAGGCTGTTAGTTAAGGCTGTGGAGCAGACTCATTAATTGTTCTCTCCTAAGTGGTCTCAGTGGTCTCTAGATGAGACAGAACACCACATCCAGGAGGAGTGGGGTACATATGGGCATATTGCATTCCACTCTCTTTATATTAATGCACACAAACTTATAGACTAAAGAGTAAGACACTTATCTGGAAAAGAAGCCAGTTTTGCAATTACAGGTGAGAATATTATGCTTTAGCTATCAAACCCCTTGGCTTCTTGCAAATCAGGCTTTCAATGAGCTATGCCCATTTATGCCAGCTGAGGAGTTGCCCCTTTAACTGATAAATGTTACAATTTGCACTTGCAATTACTCATTGGTTCAAAGCTCTGCTTGGGGAAAAATGGTGGCTGGGTTTAGATCTTTAAGAAATAAGGACTAAGAGACCTAGGACCAAGTGCCCCTCAGGGACAGCACGTCATAGATCTGGTTTTAAAAAGTCAAGTATTTCATGAAAAATTTCCAATGGAAAAATTGTTTAATTTTAAAAGTTTCAGAATGTTCATAAAGTTTCATTTTGTGCAAAACACCCAAAATACTCACTTTAACTTTTCTCCAACACCCCATGTCCAGTGACTAGCAAGTAAAGGAGTAAGAGAATGTGAATTTGTCACCAAAATGAAGCCTTTTGAAAAATAAAATAGCAAGCAAAATTACAATTCAACATTTTTCAATGAAACAACTCAGAACTTTACTATTTTTGTTCAAAATGCATTTCTCCCAAAACCAGCCAAACAAAACCAAAAAACATACACAAATAACAAAACTCCACAGCTTTCCTATGTACAGAGGCTTGGTGTGAGGGACAAAGTTATGGAGACATGTAATCCTCCTCACTATTCTAGATTAACACAGACAGTTCAAGATACTACTGCACCCTTTGGGACACATATATTGTTTTAGCTAATAAACACAACATAATTCATGAGTCATGTTCCTGACCCTTCTCAATCTACAGTCAATGCCTTTGAAAAGAGCTCCCTCAGGGGAAAGATCCGAAAGATGTGTGGCGGGAGGACATACTGTCCCTATAGACAATCTGCCCACCTTCCATTCCTTTTCTTCCCTCCAAATAGCAGATCCACAGATGTTTTGCTTCCCCAAGGGCAGAATTTTTCCTTTCATTGAAAGAATTCAATAACTGTTAAATCCAAAGCCATCATCAGCAACACAATTAAACCTTGGTTGTCTTATCTGATAATCCGATCATCTGAACTATATATTGATATTCTTCTTCTTCACATAAGATATAAAATTTAGTAGGAACTGTAGTTTAGAAGTTGTTTTGTTTGTAAAGATGGGTGGCACATCTGAATAAAAGTGTCCACTAAACAAAATGCAAATCCAGATTTGAAAGTGGATTTTGAGCCATGCACCCAGAGAAGATCAAGGAAGTTCACATTTGGAGTTTTTATTCTGGCCTTTCAGTAGCCTATGTGAGAGGTGGTGATAGGGAGATCAGAAAATATAGTGAGCTATATATTGTAATCACTCACCTACACTGCAATATGTTGCGCAACATTGCTTTTGGGGATCTCATTTCTGGAAATACTACACATGAAAATGGTATTTCCATGCCTGATATTGCTACCCACCTGTCTACTTGTATGGCTCCCATTAGCATAGTACCTAAGCACTTTGAGTGCTGTGGTGTTATTCCTCTTACCACCAATACCTTTTAAAAGCATATGGTATGATTTCATATGGCTTAATTCAATTCAAAACAGTTACTATTGTTAGCCTGAATCTCACCAGAGGCCCAGTCAATCCCCTATTTAAGTCAAAAAGTGCCTTCCCGTTGACTTGGATGGGATTTATGGGAAGCCCTATTACTTTTGCTATTAGTGAGACAACAGTCCTGTTTCCCATCAGCCCTCTGGTCATCCTCCTGCTCCTCTTTCCCTTGGATGACAACTCATCATTTTGGAACAAAGAAAAAGTTAAAGTTGTTTATATACTTCACATCTGTCACCCATTATTTCATGCTTATATAACATATACAGTACATGTCACTCATTACTGTGAAATACTTTAAAAGAATTCTATGTATATGTTTCTAATAGAGTTTCAATTCAGTTACGGTTTTTTAAGTTCTCCCATCTTTTTCTTGTAATTACAAACTTGCTCTAGGTATGTTGGCCTAGAATAAAAGGAACGTTTGTAACCATCTACAGAGGTAGCTTTAACTAGAATTCCCAGCTTTTTGTTTTTTCAAAACAGACCAGCTGAAGAGGATCTAGATTAATCTCATTCTATTTTGTGAATATGCTATAACCATAGCACCCCTTTTACTAGAATATATACATGTGGGCATGTAAATGGAATCCATATGTGTATTTTCCTTTATGTATGTGATTTTTATGTGCTGTGACTAATTATGCCTCCATACTAGAAAGCATGCATGTGTGTTTTTGTTTAGTTCCCCCTAGAATGAAAGATAAAAAATGGCATCAAACTTTGGCATGCAATGTCATACATCATTTTAAGCAAGTACTATACAATCACATGTGTCTATCATTATTAAATTTTAAAAAAATCTACCTGATACACACTGAAAATATAATGTGATTTGGTTAGGATTTGTGAATTGATAATAGAAACATTATTTTAATGACTATTCAGAAAATTATTATTAATCCTAACTACGTAAGGACCTTGTCATTAATCTATCCCTGTCACTATGCACAAACATATTGGGTCAAAGTCATCCCTAACATAGGTCCTGATTAAAAGACCACTGATAACTATAGGATTTAAAAGGGGTTTGGATTAAGCCTCTAATTCCTGTGCAAAAGTATTACACTAGGAATTATCTTAATTCAACAAATTAACTGATTTAAAAATAATTTAATAATAATACTTCTATTTACTGTATCAGTCAGAATTTATATTTCCTTAACTGTGAAGTATTCTCTTATCTTGTCTATCTGATTCCACTCACTACTTAAGAAACTTTATTGTTTATCTTTTATTAAAAAAAATAGTCACTAAAAACTTAAAAGTTTAGTTTAGACCAAGAAAAGGAAGAGGATTAAAAGTGAATTCTTCCCTCAACACTCAAGCAAATACTAAATAAATGATGAAAGGTTTATTTGCGTGCCATGTAGTTCCTCTCATCACCAAGTTATTTTTCATTTTCACACGTTGTTGCTACACTTTCTGGATCAGGTTGGACGAAGAAAGAGAGTCACAAAATACCATGACATTTTCTGGCACTATTTCCAGCCCTATCAGAAAATTATCCCCCTCCAGCCCCTTTGCTTGTGAGATTTTCAGGCCAGTTTTGGAGACATAAGCTTTGGCTTGCATAAGTAAGGACAGAAGCACTCATATTTGTAAAGTGTCCTTCATTTTGAGGGACATTATCCACTTTAGTCTCAATGACATCTACCTTCCACACACATCTGCTCTTCCCTCACTTTTATTATTAAAAATTATTTACATGAGAATTTTTAAATAAATTCTGAAACTGAGGATGCAGAAAATTGTCTGCACTAAAGGAATGAATTCCAGTATATTTTCGATACCCAGCATGTGTGATATACGTGTGTGCACGCACACGTGTGCATCCCAGTTATGATCTTTGTCACACATTGAGTTCAACACTGGGCATTAGCAAATTGAGAGATATTAATCTACTAAACAGAAAAATCTCTTAAATCTCAGTCTACTTCATCATCTCAGCCTTATTCCCTTAGCTCTTCTCTGTTTTTTCAGCTAACTTTCCCCTCCCAGTTTGCTATCTTTCAGGGAAAGGACTTCTCTTCAATTCTCCCTTTAGATTCTTCCACATTCTCTTTGCCGTCCACTGCTAGCTTGGTTACTCATCGGGTGGGCTAAGTGTCATCAATCTCCAATAATTCCTTTTAGCAGAGTAATATATGTGCTTCAGCTATACAGACATGCTACTTAGGATAAAGGAGGGATAAAGCACTGCTACAGACTAGGGACCAAATGACTAGGCAGCAGTGCTGCAGAAAAGGACCGAGGGGTTACAGTGGATGAGAAGCTAGATGAGTGTCGACAGTGTGCCCTTGTTGCCAAGAAGGCTAACAGCATTTTGGGCTGTATAAGTAGGAGCATTGCCAGCAGATCGAGGGACGTGATCATTCCCTTCTATTCAGCATTGGTGAGGCCTCATCTGGAGTACTGTGTCCAGTTTTGGGCCCCACACTAGAAGAAGGATGTGGAAAAAATGGAAAGAGTCCAGTGGAGGGCAACAAAAATGATTAGGGTCTGGAGCACATGACTTATGAGGAAGGCTGAAGGAACTTGGATTGTTTTATCTGCAGAAGAGAAGAATGAGGGGGATTTGATATCTGCTTTCAACTACTTGAAGGGGGTTCCAAAGAGGATGGATCTAGACTGTTCCCAGTGGTAGCAGATGACAGAACAAGGAGTAGTGGTCTAAAGTTGCAGTGGGAGGTTTAGGTTGGATATAAGAAACACTATTTCACTAGGAGGGTGGTGAATCACTGGAATGGGTTACTTAGGGGGTGGTGGTCTCCTTCCTTAAAACTTTTTAAGTCAGGCTTGACAAGCCCTGGCTGGGATATTTAGTTGAGGATTGGTCCTGCTTTGAGCGGGGGGATGGACTAGATGACCTCCTCAGGTCCCTTCCAACCCTGATATTCTATGATTCTATGAATTCATTACAGAGAGATTCAAAGTGCTCATACACTGAGGATCTGGCTCCCCCCCCCCCCCCCCCCCCCCCCCCCCCCCCCCCCCCCCCACCCCCCCCCCCCCCCCCCCCCCCCCCCCCCCCCCCCCCCCCCCCCCCCCCCCCCCCCCCCCCCCCCCCCCCCCCCCCCCCCCCCCCCCCCCCCCCCCCCCCCCCCCCCCCCCCCCCCCCCCCCCCCCCCCCCACCCCCCCCCCCCCCCCCCCCCCCCCCCCCCCCCCCCCCCCCACCCCCCCCCCCCCCCCCCCCCCCCCCCCCCCCCCCCCCCCCCCCCCCCCCCCCCCCCCCCCCCCCCCCCCCCCCCCCCCCCCCCCCCCCCCCCCCCCCCCCCCCCCCCCCCCCCCCCCCCCCCCCCCCCCCCCCCCCCCCCCCCCCCCCCCCCCCCCCCCCCCCCCCCCCCCACCCCCCCCCCCCCCCCCCCCCCCCCCCCCCCCCCCCCCCCCCCCCCCCCCCCCCCCCCCCCCCCCCCCCCCCCCCCCCCCCCCCCCCCCCCCCCCCCCCCCCCCCCCCCCCCCCCCCCCCCCCCCCCCCCCCCCCCCCCCCCCCCCCCCCCCCCCCCCCCCCCCCCCCCCCCCCCCACCCCCCCCCCCCCCCCCCCCCCCCCCCCCCCCCCCCCCCCCCCCCCCCCCCCCCCCCCCCCCCCCCCCCCCCCCCCCCCCCCCCCCCCCCCCCCCCCCCCCCCCCCCCCCCCCCCCCCCCCCCCCCACCCCCCCCCCCCCCCCCCCCCCCCCCCCCCCCCCCCCCCCCCCCCCCCCCCCCCCCCCCCCCCCCCCCCCCCCCCCCCCCCCCCCCCCCCCCCCCCCCCCCCCCCCCCCCCCCCCCCCCCCCCCCCCCCCCCCCCCCCCCCCCCCCCCCCCCCCCCCCCCCCCCCACCCCCCCCCCCCCCCCCCCCCCCCCCCCCCCCCCCCCCCCCCCCCCCCCCCCCCCCCCCCCCCCCCCCCCCCCCCCCCCCCCCCCCCCCCCCCCCCCCCCCCCCCCCCCCCCCCCCCCACCCCCCCCCCCCCCCCCCCCCCCCCCCCCCCCCCCCCCCCCCCACCCCCCCCCCCCCCCCCCCCCCCCCCCCCCCCCCCCCCCCCCCCCCCCCCCCCCCCCCCCCCCCCCCCCCCCCCCCCCCCCCCCCCCCCCCCCCCCCCCCCCCCCCCCCCCCCCCCCCCCCCCCCCCCCCCCCCCCCACCCCCCCCCCCCCCCCCCCCCCCCCCCCCCCCCCCCCCCCCCCCCCCCCCCCCCCCCCCCCCCCCCCCCCCCCCCCCCCCCCCCCCCCCCCCCCCCCCCCCCCCCCCCCCCCCCCCCCCCCCCCCCCCCCCCCCCCCCCCCCCCCCCCCCCCCCCCCCCCCCCCCCCCCCCCCCCCCCCCCCCCCCCCCCCCCCCCCCCCCCCCCCCCCCCCCCCCCCCCCCCCCCCCCCCCCCCCACCCCCCCCCCCCCCCCCCCCCCCCCCCCCCCCCCCCCCCCCCCCCCCCCCCCCCCCCCCCCCCCCCCCCCCCCCCCCCCCCCCCCCCCCCCCCCCCCCCCCCCCCCCCCCCCCCCCCCCCCCCCCCCCCCCCCCACCCCCCCCCCCCCCCCCCCCCCCCCCCCCCCCCCCCCCCCCCCCCCCCCCCCCCCCCCCCCCCCCCCACCCCCCCCCCCCCCCCCCCCCCCCCCCCCCCCCCCCCCCCCCCCCCCCCCCCCCCCCCCCCCCCCCCCCCCCCCCCCCCCCCCCCCCCCCCCCCCCCCCCCCCCCCCCCCCCCCCCCCCCCCCCCCCCCCCCCCCCCCCCCCCCCCCCCCCCCCCCCCCCCCCCCCCCCCCCCCCCCCCCCCCCACCCCCCCCCCCCCCCCCCGCCCCCCCCCCCCCCCCCCCCCCCCCCCCCCCCCCCCCCCCCCCCCCCCCCCCCCCCCCCCCCCCCCCCCCCCCCCCCCCCCCCCCCCCCCCCCCCCCCCCCCCCCCCCCCCCCCCCCCCACCCCCCCCCCCCCCCCCCCCCCCCCCCCCCCCCCCCCCCCCCCCCCCCCCCCCCCCCCCCCCCCCCCCCCCCCCCCCCCCCCCCCCCCCCCCCCCCCCCCCCCCCCCCCCCCCCCCCCCCCCCCCCCCCCCCCCCCCCCCCCCCCCCCCCCCCCCCCCCCCCCCCCCCCCCCCCCCCCCCCCCCCCCCCCCCCCACCCCCCCCCCCCCCCCCCCCCCCCCCCCCCCCCCCCCCCCCCCCCCCCCCCCCCCCCCCCCCCCCCCCCCCCCACCCCCCCCCCCCCCCCCCCCCCCCCCCCCCCCCCCCCCCCCCCCCCCCCCCCCCCCCCCCCCCCCCCCCCCCCCCCCCCCCCCCCCCCCCCCCCCCCCCCCCCCCCCCCCCCCCCCCCCCCCCCCCCCCCCCCCCCCCCCCCCCCCCCCCCCCCCCCCCCCCCCCCCCCCCCCCCCCCCCCCCCCCCCCCCCCCCCCCCCCCCCCCCCCCCCCCCCCCCCCCCCCCCCCCCCCCCCCCCCCCCCCCCCCCCCCCCCCCCCCCCCCCCCCCCCCCCCCCCCCCCCCCCCCCCCCCCCCCCCCCCCCCCCCCCCCCCCCCCCCCCCCCCCCCCCCCCCCCCCCCCCCCCCCCCCCCCCCCCCCCCCCCCCCCCCCCCCCCCCCCCCCCCCCCCCCCCCCCCCCCCCCCCCCCCCCCCCCCCCCCCCCCCCCCCCCCCCCCCCCCCCCCCCCCCCCCCCCCCCCCCCCCCCCCCCCCCCCCCCCCCCCCCCCCCCCCCCCCCCCCCCCCCCCCCCCCCCCCCCCCCCCCCCCCCCCCCCCCCCCCCCCCCCCCCCCCCCCCCCCCCCCCCCCCCCCCCCCCCCCCCCCCCCCCCCCCCCCCCCCCCCCCCCCCCCCCCCCCCCCCCCCCCCCCCCCCCCCCCCCCCCCCCCCCCCCCCCCCCCCCCCCCCCCCCCCCCCCCCCCCCCCCCCCCCCCCCCCCCCCCCCCCCCCCCCCCCCCCCCCCCCCCCCCCCCCCCCCCCCCCCCCCCCCCCCCCCCCCCCCCCCCCCCCCCCCCCCCCCCCCCCCCCCCCCCCCCCCCCCCCCCCCCCCCCCCCCCCCCCCCCCCCCCCCCCCCCCCCCCCCCCCCCCCCCCCCCCCCCCCCCCCCCCCCCCCCCCCCCCCCCCCCCCCCCCCCCCCCCCCCCCCCCCCCCCCCCCCCCCCCCCCCCCCCCCCCCCCCCCCCCCCCCACGCCCCCCCCCCCCCCCCCCCCCCCCCCCCCCCCCCCCCCCCCCCCCCCCCCCCCCCCCCCCCCCCCCCCCCCCCCCCCCCCCCCCCCCCCCCCCCCCCCCCCCCCCCCCCCCCCCCCCCCCCCCCCCCCCCCCCCCCCCCCCCCCCCCCCCCCCCCCCCCCCCCCCCCCCCCCCCCCCCCCCCCCCCCCCCCCCCCCCCCCCCCCCCCCCCCCCCCCCCCCCCCCCCCCCCCCCCCCCCCCCCCCCCCCCCCCCCCCCCCCCCCCCCCCCCCCCCCCCCCCCCCCCACCCCCCCCCCCCCCCCCCCCCCCCCCCCCCCCCCCCCCCCCCCCCCCCCCCCCCCCCCCCCCCCCCCCCCCCCCCCCCCCCCCCCCCCACCCCCCCCCCCCCCCCCCCCCCCCCCCCCCCCCCCCCCCCCCCCCCCCCCCCCCCCCCCCCCCCCCCCCCCCCCCCCCCCCCCCCCCCCCCCCCCCCCCCCCCCCCCCCCCCCCCCCCCCCCCCCCCCCCCCCCCCCCCCCCCCCCCCCCCACCCCCCCCCCCCCCCCCCCCCCCCCCCCCCCCCCCCCCCCCCCCCCCCCCCCCCCCCACCCCCCCCCCCCCCCCCCCCCCCCCCCCCCCCCCCCCCCCCCCCCCCCCCCCCCCCCCCCCCCCCCCCCCCCCCCCCCCCCCCCCCCCCCCCCCCCCCCCCCCCCCCCCCCCCCCCCCCCCCCCCCCCCCCCCCCCCCCCCCCCCCCCCCCCCCCCCCCCCCCCCCCCCCCCCCCCCCCCCCCCCCCCCCCCCCCCCCCCCCCCCCCCCCCCCCCCCCCCCCCCCCCCCCCCCACCCCCCCCCCCCCCCCCCCCCCCCCCCCCCCCCCCCCCCCCCCCCCCCCCCCCCCCCCCCCCCCCCCCCCCCCCCCCCCCCCCCCCCCCCCCCCCCCCCCCCCCCCCCCCCCCCCCCCCCCCCCCCCCCCCCCCCCCCCCCCCCCCCCCCCCCCCCCCCCCCCCCCCCCCCCCCCCCCCCCCCCCCCCCCCCCCCCCACCCCCCCGCCCCCCCCCCCCCCCCCCCCCCCCCCCCCCCCCCCCCCCCCCCCCCCCCCCCCCCCCCCCCCCCCCCCCCCCCCCCCCCCCCCCCCCCCCCCCCCCCCCCCCCCCCCCCCCCCCCCCCCCCCCCCCCCCCCCCCCCCCCCCCCCCCCCCCCCCCCCCCCCCCCCCCCCCCCCCCCCCCCCCCCCCCCCCCCCCCCCCCCCCCCCCCCCCCCCCCCCCCCCCCCCCCCCCCCCCCCCCCCCCCCCCCCCCCCCCCCCCCCCCCCCCCCCCCCCCCCCCCCCCCCCCCCCCCCCCCCCCCCCCCCCCCCCCCCCCCCCCCCCCCCCCCCCCCCCCCCCCCCCCCCCCCCCCCCCCCCCCCCCCCCCCCCCCCCCCCCCCCCCCCCCCCCCCCCCCCCCCCCCCCCACCCCCCCCCCCCCCCCCCCCCCCCCCCCCCCCCCCCCCCCCCCCCCCCCCCCCCCCCCCCCCCCCCCCCCCCCCCCCCCCCCCCCCCCCCCCCCCCCCCCCCCCCCCCCCCCCCCCCCCCCCCCCCCCCCCCCCCCCCCCCCCCCCCCCCCCCCCCCCCCCCCCCCCCCCCCCCCCCCCCCCCCCCCCCCCCCCCCCCCCCCCCCCCCCCCCCCCCCCCCCCCCCCCCCCCCCCCCCCCCCCCCCCCCCCCCCCCCCCCCCCCCCCCCCCCCCCCCCCCCCCCCCCCCCCCCCCCCCCCCCCCCCCCCCCCCCCCCCCCCCCCCCCCCCCCCCCCCCCCCCCCCCCCCCCCCCCCCCCCCCCCCCCCCCCCCCCCCCCCCCCCCCCCCCCCCCCCCCCCCCCCCCCCCCCCCCCCCCCCCCCCCCCCCCCCCCCCCCCCCCCCCCCCCCCCCCCCCCCCCCCCCCCCCCCCCCCCCCCCCCCCCCCCCCCCCCCCCCCCCCCCCCCCCACCCCCCCCCCCCCCCCCCCCCCCCCCCCCCCCCCCCCCCCCCCCCCCCCCCCCCCCCCCCCCGCCCCCCCCCCCCCCCCCCCCCCCCCCCCCCCCCCCCCCCCCCCCCCCCCCCCCCCCCCCCCCCCCCCCCCCCCCCCCCCCCCCCCCCCCCCCCCCCCCCCCCCCCCCCCCCCCCCCCCCCCCCCCCCCCCCCCCCCCCCCCCCCCCCCCCCCCCCCCCCCCCCCCCCCCCCCCCCCCCCCCCCCCCCCCCCCCCCCCCCCCCCCCCCCCCCCCCCCCCCCCCCCCCCCCCCCCCCCCCCCCCCCCCCCCCCCCCCCCCCCCCCCCCCCCCCCCCCCCCCCCCCCCCCCCCCCCCCCCCCCCCCCCCCCCCCCCCCCCCCCCCCCCCCCCCCCCCCCCCCCCCCCCCCCCCCCCCCCCCCCCCCCCCCCCCCCCCCCCCCCCACCCCCCCCCCCCCCCCCCCCCCCCCCCCCCCCCCCCCCCCCCCCCCCCCCCCCCCCCCCCCCCCCCCCCCCCCCCCCCCCCCCCCCCCCCCCCCCCCCCCCCCCCCCCCCCCCCCCCCCCCCCCCCCCCCCCCCCCCCCCCCCCCCCCCCCCCCCCCCCCCCCCCCCCCCCCCCCCCCCCCCCCCCCCCCCCCCCCCCCCCCCCCCCCCCCCCCCCCCCCCCCCCCCCCCCCCCCCCCCCCCCCCCCCCCCCCCCCCCCCCCCCCCCCCCCCCCCCCCCCCCCCCCCCCCCCCCCCCCCCCCCCCCCCCCCCCCCCCCCCCCCCCCCCCCCCCCCCCCCCCCCCCCCCCCCCCCCCCCCCCCCCCCCCCCCCCCCCCCCCCCCCCCCCCCCCCCCCCCCCCCCCCCCCCCCCCCCCCCCCCCCCCCCCCCCCCCCCCCCCCCCCCCCCCCCCCCCCCCCCCCCCCCCCCCCCACCCCCCCCCCCCCCCCCCCCCCCCCCCCCCCCCCCCCCCCCCCCCCCCCCCCCCCCCCCCCCCCCCCCCCCCCCCCCCCCCCCCCCCCCCCCCCCCCCCCCCCCCCCCCCCCCCCCCCCCCCCCCCCCCCCCCCCCCCCCCCCCCCCCCCCCCCCCCCCCCCCCCCCCCCCCCCCCCCCCCCCCCCCCCCCCCCCCCCCCCCCCCCCCCCCCCCCCCCCCCCCCCCCCCCCCCCCCCCCCCCCCCCCCCCCCCCCCCCCCCCCCCCCCCCCCCCCCCCCCCCCCCCCCCCCCCCCCCCCCCACCCCCCCCCCCCCCCCCCCCCCCCCCCCCCCCCCCCCCCCCCCCCCCCCCCCCCCCCCCCCCCCCCCCCCCCCCCCCCCCCCCCCCCCCCCCCCCCCCCCCCCCCCCCCCCCCCCCCCCCCCCCCCCCCCCCCCCCCCCCCCCCCCCCCCCCCCCCCCCCCCCCCCCCCCCCCCCCCCCCCCCCCCCCCCCCCCCCCCCCCCCCCCCCCCCCCCCCCCCCCCCCCCCCCCCCCCCCCCCCCCCCCCCCCCCCCCCCCCCCCCCCCCCCCCCCCCCCCCCCCCCCCCCCCCCCCCCCCCACCCCCCCCCCCCCCCCCCCCCCCCCCCCCCCCCCCCCCCCCCACCCCCCCCCCCCCCCCCCCCCCCCCCCCCCCCCCCCCCCCCCCCCCCCCCCCCCCCCCCCCCCCCCCCCCCCCCCCCCCCCCCCCCCCCCCCCCCCCCCCCCCCCCCCCCCCCCCCCCCCCCCCCCCCCCCCCCCCCCCCCCCCCCCCCCCCCCCCCCCCCCCCCACCCCCCCCCCCCCCCCCCCCCCCCCCCCCCCCCCCCCCCCCCCCCCCCCCCCCCCCCCCCCCCCCCCCCCCCCCCCCCCCCCCCCCCCCCCCCCCCCCCCCCCCCCCCCCCCCCCCCCCCCCCCCCCCCCCCCCCCCCCCCCCCCCCCCCCCCCCCCCCCCCCCCCCCCCCCCCCCCCCCCCCCCCCCCCCCCCCCCCCCCCCCCCCCCCCCCCCCCCCCCCCCCCCCCCCCCCCCCCCCCCCCCCCCCCCCCCCCCCCCCCCCCCCCCCCCCCCCCCCCCCCCCCCCCCCCCCCCCCCCCCCCCCCCCCCCCCCCCCCCCCCCCCCCCCCCCCCCCCCCCCCCCCCCCCCCCCCCCCCCCCCCCCCCCCCCCCCCCCCCCCCCCCCCCCCCCCCCCCCCCCCCCCCCCCCCCCCCCCCCCCCCCCCCCCCCCCCCCCCCCCCCCCCCCCCCCCCCCCCCCCCCCCCCCCCCCCCCCCCCCCCCCCCCCCCCCCCCCCCCCCCCCCCCCCCCCCCCCCCCCCCCCCCCCCCCCCCCCCCCCCCCCCCCCCCCCCCCCCCCCCCCCCCCCCCCCCCCCCCCCCCCCCCCCCCCCCCCCCCCCCCCCCCCCCCCCCCCCCCCCCCCCCCCCCCCCCCCCCCCCCCCCCCCCCCCCCCCCCCCCCCCCCCCCCCCCCCCCCCCCCCCCCCCCCCCCCCCCCCCCCCCCCCCCCCCCCCCCCCCCCCCCCCCCCCCCCCCCCCCCCCCCCCCCCCCCCCCCCCCCCCCCCCCCCCCCCCCCCCCCCCCCCCCCCCCCCCCCCCCCCCCCCCCCCCCCCCCCCCCCCCCCCCCCCCCCCCCCCCCCCCCCCCCCCCCCCCCCCCCCCCCCCCCCCCCCCCCCCCCCCCCCCCCCCCCCCCCCCCCCCCCCCCCCCCCCCCCCCCCCCCCCCCCCCCCCCCCCCCCCCCCCCCCCCCCCCCCCCCCCCCCCCCCCCCCCCCCCCCCCCCCCCCCCCCCCCCCCCCCCCCCCCCCCCCCCCCCCCCCCCCCCCCCCCCACCCCCCCCCCCCCCCCCCCCCCCCCCCCCCCCCCCCCCCCCCCCCCCCCCCCCCCCCCCCCCCCCCCCCCCCCCCCCCCCCCCCCCCCCCCCCCCCCCCCCCCCCCCCCCCCCCCCCCCCCCCCCCCCCCCCCCCCCCCCCCCCCCCCCCCCCCCCCCCCCCCCCCCCCCCCCCCCCCCCCCCCCCCCCCCCCCCCCCCCCCCCCCCCCCCCCCCCCCCCCCCCCCCCCCCCCCCCCCCCCCCCCCCCCCCCCCCCCCCCCCCCCCCCCCCCCCCCCCCCCCCCCCCCCCCCCCCCCCCCCCCCCCCCCCCCCCCCCCCCCCCCCCCCCCCCCCCCCCCCCCCCCCCCCCCCCCCCCCCCCCCCCCCCCCCCCCCCCCCCCCCCCCCCCCCCCCCCCCCCCCCCCCCCCCCCCCCCCCCCCCCCCCCCCCCCCCCCCCCCCCCCCCCCCCCCCCCCCCCCCCCCCCCCCCCCCCCCCCCCCCCCCCCCCCCCCCCCCCCCCCCCCCCCCCCCCCCCCCCCCCCCCCCCCCCCCCCCCCCCCCCCCCCCCCCCCCCCCCCCCCCCCCCCCCCCCCCCCCCCCCCCCCCCCCCCCCCCCCCCCCCCCCCCCCCCCCCCCCCCCCCCCCCCCCCCCCCCCCCCCCCCCCCCCCCCCCCCCCCCCCCCCCCCCCCCCCCCCCCCCCCCCCCCCCCCCCCCCCCCCCCCCCCCCCCCCCCCCCCCACCCCCCCCCCCCCCCCCCCCCCCCCCCCCCCCCCCCCCCCCCCCCCCCCCCCCCCCCCCCCCCCCCCCCCCCCCCCCCCCCCCCCCCCCCCCCCCCCCCCCCCCCCCCCCCCCCCCCCCCCCCCCCCCCCCCCCCCCCCCCCCCCCCCCCCCCCCCCCCCCCCCCCCCCCCCCCCCCCCCCCCCCCCCCCCCCCCCCCCCCCCCCCCCCCCCCCCCCCCCCCCCCCCCCCCCCCCCCCCCCCCCCCCCCCCCCCCCCCCCCCCCCCCCCCCCCCCCCCCCCCCCCCCCCCCCCCCCCCCCCCCCACCCCCCCCCCCCCCCCCCCCCCCCCCCCCCCCCCCCCCCCCCCCCCCCACCCCCCCCCCCCCCCCCCCCCCCCCCCCCCCCCCCCCCCCCCCCCCCCCCCCCCCCCCCCCCCCCCCCCCCCCCCCCCCCCCCCCCCCCCCCCCCCCCCCCCCCCCCCCCCCCCCCCCCCAATGTTTTG